>NW_028145048.1:1214166-2428333 GCF_050947745.1 Amphichorda felina
CGCGACGCGCGCGTCTCCCCAAGACAGACGAGACGCTCGACACACCACCGGTGCTTCATTCTCCCTTCTCCCCGCTCAGCCCCGCATCCTCGATATACCCCGACGGCCTGATCGATGCGCAATGGATCAACAAGCACCAGGACCTGGTTCCTAGCATCTTCCTGAGCTTCCACACCATCTCCACAGATCCCACGACGACGACTCTTCAAGATAACCGCCTCAAGAATGATATCGCCGATCTTAAGGCTGCCCTAGCTAAGTCTGGTTACAAATCCAAGCTGGCAGTGGCACTGTTAAGCGACGACGACAGCACCCCAGCTACATTGTCTACAGGCCTACAGGACCGGCTGGAGAATATTCGCAAGGGGTCCGGCCTCGATCCAAAGTCGCTGTTCTACATCCCTCCGCAGGAGACACCCGCCGACCTCAGAGGTGTGGTTGACAATATCTTAGCGGCGCTATACGGTACCGCTGTGGAATATTACAGAGACCTGGGAAGACATGCAAGGAAGAAGCGCTCGCGCGGTATTGCCCCCTCGCCAACGGTGCCGCCAACCTCGGGTACTTCGCACACACTTTCCCTTCCCGACTGGAGTTTTCGATACGACTTTAAGTCTGCGGTTCTAGGGGAGTTTCGCCAAGAATACGATGCCGCGATGAAGTCATATGAGCAGGCATATGAAATTCTTCTCGGCCAGGATGTTCTTGATGTCATCCCCAGCTGGAGTCCTCGGTGGAATGAGGCTCGGCTACTGGCCGATGTGATTGCCATCCGCCTCTTGCGCCTGCATTTCTGGATGGGCCAAACTACCCTGGCGGTCAGGAGATGGCAGGCTCACCGTGACCGGATTGCCGAATTTGTGGACCGTCGCGGCCGCGGTACAGGAAACTACGGGTGGCAAGCTTGGGAAGCGCGCTGGGCCATGGTCATGGCCGATCTGATGGACAAGGTCGAGCTACAAGGGCTGACACCATCGACAATGGCCCTCTACTTGCCGCCTGAGAAGGCTGTCCTGGGTGATCGACTACAGCCCTGGGAGCTGCTTCATCACAAAGGGTACTGGTATAGGATAGCTGCACGCCATCTGTCGGCCCGGCGGAGACTGGCACACAATATACCCGAAGAGGACCGCATACCGCCAGACGCCTCCCCCGCGTCTAAGGTGGTGAGCAAAGCGTACGGCTACGATACGTACCTCTGCCCAGAACCTTGGGAAGAATACCCTTTGAACGGGGGCGGGGTGAACCACGCCCAACTAATCATCGACTGCCTCATAGCGGCAAGGACTCAATTTCAATCCCGAAAACAGCTGCGAACTGCTGCAGAGCTGTCGCTAGACTGCGCTAAAGAGATGGCGAGTGTGGAGTCATGGCAGGACGTCCTGTCGATTCTTCGGCCGTTGTGGGAAGACATGTCTTTCCGGTCTGAAGGATGGGTGGATGTGTCCGAGGACCTGTGTTGGCTGATGAGACGAGCTGCGGTAGAAGAGGGCCGTGGGGATTTCGTGGTAGCCATTGACTGGGAGCTCATGAACAAGAGTAAGGATTCCAGCCACATATATTCGGTTCTGATTCAGCTAACAACCAACGTGCAGAGTTCACGCGGCGACCACAATGGCACTACGACCTTGCCAAATCTCTCAATGATATGTCGCTCTCGTCAAAGCCCTCTATCAGTCTGTCGGATGATGAGCTCCTGTCTTTTGTTGATGCGGCATTCGTGTTTCGCACCAAGGAGAGCAGAGCCGGCGATATTTGCACAGCCCAGCTGTCACTCGCGTCCAAGGCATTTTCTGATGCTGCACCTGTAACTTTCAGCCAACTCCGGATTGGGTTTGATGGAAGTTTGAAGCCTATTGTGCTTGAGCACTCTTCGTCAGACACTGAGGACGGTAGGATCTCGATATCAAATATTACGCTTGAGGAGATCTCAGAGGATGGATCGGACGATGACGTGCCCTCCATGCTTCAGGGGCAATGCGATCTTACTCTACACCCGGGGCGGACACGTGTAATTGAGATGGCCATTCCTCTACGAGAAGCAGGAGAGGTTTCTGCGTCTTCGGTCAAGCTATGTTACCAGTCAGATGCATTCGACATGGAGTACAAGATGAAGCTGGATTCAAAAGATCAAGCGATTGGATGGTTTACGGGGGGATCCAGCAAGCCTAGGCATGCTCGATCTGATGCACATGTGCTTCATGTTGAACCGCGGCCACCAAAGATGGACATTAAAGTGGTTGATCCATTGGAACAATACTACGCGAACGAACCAATCGAGCTACAGGTTCAGTTGCACAATGCAGAGGATGAGTCGGCGACTATCAAGCTAGATGTGCATCTGTTTGGCGAGACAGTTCCATCAGTGACGGTTCTAGCAGGAGGCGACGAGCGGAAAGCGGATAGCGCCAAGGAGGAGTCGAAGATCACATCGTTTCCTCTCGGAAGCCTCGATAGCTCCTCAACGCTGGACATCACACTGCGAATAGACCCGGCAGACGCGCCGACAACATACAACCTGGACCTACGAGCCTCGTACCACCTTGAATCAGACAAGGCAACTCCGATCTTGCAGGTGCTACCTGTGCACATCAACGTGGTCAACGCGTTCGAGGCCAATTATGATCTTGTTCCCCGGCTACACCCCGACCCTTGGCCAAGCGTCTTCGACTATGACAACGTACTAAGCGCAGACGATGAAGAAAGAGAGACCGGGCCGGCCCGTGGGCTAGCGCAGAATTGGTGCCTCATATGCCACTACGCCTCCTTTGCGCTGGAAGACATCAAGGTGGTCGGCATGGGGGTCAAGGTGCTATCGGGTGCCCGTCATGCGCGCTGTAACGTGACGAAGCAGACTGATATCCCTGATGAGGGTATGGTTGTTTCGCCCAAGACGATGCACGAAGCCCGGTTCATCTTAGCGGCTCAGAAGCTGAGTCTGGACGACCGGCATCCCGTGTCGGTGGACCTTGCCGTGGATATCAAGTGGCAACGTGTCGGAGGAAAGCAGGAGCAGCCTGTCAATACAACTACGATGTTGGCCGGGCACTACCTCGTGCTGAGCACGGAGCCGCGGGCGCTAGCGTCGGTGTTAGATACTCCCGGGACGCCAGAGCAGCCGGAGGGCCTCATGCACTTTGATGTCACGCTCGAGAACCCGTCGAGCCACTTCCTGACATTTGGGCTGACGATGGAACCGAGTGACGAGTTTGCCTTTTCCGGGTCCAAGCAGACGACGGTGCACCTACTCCCCATGTCGAGGCGGACGACGACCTACAGGCTGCTACCGCTAGTGAGGGGCGAGTACGTGCGGCCGGGCCTGGTGGTGCGGGACAAGTATTTCCAGAAGGTGCTCAGGGTGATACCGACAGAGGGGATGAAGGTTGATAAGGACGGGTTGCTAGTATGGGTGCCGCCTTCAGAGGGAGTGGAAGTGGCAGACACCGAGAGCGAGGAGAGCACGGAATAGCCAGAGCTCTGTCTTGCTGGCTTGTTGATTTGACGAAATGGTGGACAACTATGACTGGTGGTGGTTACGTAGTGTAGAGTTTGATGACATGTGACGAATAGAAATAGAGGCAGTGACACTGCCTCTAAGCCAAGTCTGCTCTCTGGCTCATGTGAAGCAATTCTGTATACGAGAATACGACAAGAACAACACGTAGGAGGCGTACGTATGCATGCTGTCGGGATTTAGGCGTAGTTCCGAGAATTCGTGGACTACCCAGGGTACGATGGCCGGAGATAGGGGCCCGGCGCTGGAGGGGGTCGCCTTGTGTTGATGCCTTGCTGAGAAGGGATGTTTAGATTTGCGACTGATGAGGGTCGGGATCGGTCTAACAGGAGGCTGAGGAAGTGCGAGATCCGAGGAGGTAATCTGAAATCTCCCGGGGCTGGGGTGCCAAGTTGCCCGATCAGGAAAGGCTCCACATTTCACTTACAGCGAGACTCGGCTACTACTCGTGCAGTGGCATAACACCTACGAGTGTGCATAGACCGGATCCAAGCACACGGGTTGGAGGCCGAAATGTCCCATGAATACATCTTGTGCCGGTCCGCGTGGCCCATCTGAGTCACCGGCCCCGTCAGCAACGACATGGGGCATGGGTGATCACTGGTGATCACTGGCCGGACATGAATGGGGCGCCACCGCAGGGCAGCTCTCAGCTCGGAGGTCGGCAAACACCCAAGTGCGAGATGTGCGAGAAGTGCGAGACGTCCCAGCAAGCGACACACTGGCACCAACGATTCCGGTGCGCATGCTCGGTGACGCCCTTGCGCCGTGGCCCGTCCAGAGTACCGGAATGACGGGGGTGATCCCCATGTGCAGCCTCTGCAGAGTGCAGAGCCGCCTGTTTGGGAATAGGGTGTCGTTGCTATTCTCTCCGTGCCGTATATACGACAGATACGTACGAGTATTGGTCAACAGTACTTAAATCCGTCTCGACGCCACTTGGGCATCGTGAATTGGTCCTGGCAGTTCCAGCTCATTTCGCCCTGATCTCAGCCAGATCTCGGTCTCTCAGCAGATCCCCAGCAGTGTTCAGCCGCTGCATGTGAGCCACAGCAGAAAGTTGTATATAAAAAAAGGAAAGCACCACCCACACAGGGCGCACTAGACCATCTGGAGTGGCACATTGGAGACGGGCCTCGAATTCTCTTCACAACACTCACAGCCCTCACAACCTGGCACCGCAGCTATCATGGCCGGCTCAACCCATTCCCACGAGAGGTCCGCCACAGAGGTCGCTACACCGCGCGACAACAGCGTCATGGAGGAGAAGTCAGACCAGGAGGTTGTCCCTCGTGGCACGGAGGAGACCAGCAACGACACCATCGTCTACCCCACGGGCCTCAAACTCACTGTCATCATCGCCTCACTGTGCATGGCCGTCTTCCTCGTCGCCCTAGACCAGACCATCATTGCCCCCGCCCTCGGTGCCATCACCGCCCAGTACAAGTCCGTCAAGGACATTGTGGGTTCTCCTCCTTGGTACTAGGTACCTCCCAAGGTATCTACTGCTCGTACTAGTATCCAGCAAGCTGACTGCTCTAGGGCTGGTATGGCTCCTCCTACCTCCTCACCACCACCGCTCTCCAGCCCATGTACGGCACCATCTACAAGCTCTTCAACGTCAAGCTGGCCTACCTGGCCGCCGTCTTCATCTTCGAGATTGGCAGCCTGGTCTCGGCTGTAGCCCCCACCTCTACTGCCTTCATCGTCGGGCGCGCGGTTGCAGGAGTAAGTTGCTCTTTTTGCCCATCCACTAGACTGTAGCTCAGGTGCTAACCGACCCAGATTGGCACGGCAGGTCTCTTCTCCGGCTCCATCGTCATCCTGTCTCTCTCGAGTAAGTCCAGCCACACTAGACAACCGGCCTCGACGCATCTGCTAATCGTACTCTAGTGCCCCTGAAGCGACGTCCTCTCGCCTTTGGTCTCATCGGTGGTATGTGGGGCATCGCCTCCGTCGCCGGTCCCCTCCTCGGCGGAGCCTTCACCGAAAAGGTCACCTGGCGCTGGTGCTTTTACATCAACCTGCCCATCGGCGGTCTCGCCATGGTCCTCGTCTTCTTGTTCGTCCAGGTCAACCGTAACTCGGCCGACACCGTCAACCAGTCCATCATGTCGCGGATCCTCCAGCTCGACCTCTACGGCACGGCCATCTTCATCCCCGCCATCGTCTGCCTGCTCCTCGCTCTCCAGTGGGGAGGCGCCGACTACCCCTGGAACAGCGCCAAGGTCATCGGCCTGATCTGCGGCTTCGGTGCCATGATCATCATCTTCATCGCCATCCAGCTGTGGCAGGGTGACAAGGGTACGCTGCCGCCTCGCCTCTTCAAGAACCGCAACGTACTGCCCGCTATGCTCTTCGCCTTCTTCTTTGGCGCCGGCTTCTTCGCTCTCATCTACTATCTCTGTGAGTGGTCCAGGACCCAGACAGGGGACGCCCCTTTGCTGACAAGACCCGCTAGCCCTCTACTTCCAGGCCATCCAAGGTGTCAGTGCAGTCCAGGCCGGCATCAAGATTCTGCCTCTCCTGCTCTCGACTGTGCTGATCTCGGTGGTCTCCGGTGGGCTCATCTCAGCCATTGGCTATTACAGTGTCATCATCATCCCTTGCATGATCCTATACACCGTTGGGACGGGAATGATCACCACCTTCGACCTCCACACGCCCATGCGCGAGTGGTTCGGGTACCAGGTCCTGGCGGGTCTCGGAATCGGCTCTGGTTTCCAGTGCGGCATCCTTGTTGTTCAGACCGTCCTGCCCCAGGACTGGGTCCCCGTCGGCACGGCCTGCGTCCAGTTCTTCCAGGCCTTTGGAGGCGCCATCTTCGTCGCCGTCGCCCAGACCCTGTTCCAGAACGGTCTGATTGACCAGATCAAGGCCGACGACCTCGGCATTGACCCCAACATCTTCATCAACAGCGGCGCCTCCGAGATCAAGCACGTCCTCGAGCAGATGGGCCGACTGGATGCCCTCGACTCCGTCCTCAAGGCGTACATGACCGGACTGCGCCACACGTACTACATTTCTGTCGCGTGTGCCGCGTGCGCCTTTGTCTGCGCCGCCTCTTTTCAGTGGAAGTCGGTCAAGAAGGGCCCGGACGGTGAGGAAAAGAAGGATGCTGTCCCTGCTGTGGCCGTCTAAAACGGATCGAGCTGGTGTTGACTGTATTTATGACGTTTCGCGCGCTTTTTATAGACCAAGAGCGGCATGTCGGATAGTGTATATCCGCTTGTTGTAACAGTAGGAGTAATAACGGGACTAGAATAGAAAGGACTCAGCTCTTCAAGAACTTGTTCGTCATTTCATTGCGTGTCATCCGGAGGCTGGCCCCAGGACTTCCGGGGCGCCCTCCTCGTCGAACGCCTGTCGCCGCCCACAAAATTGAGAACCCAGTCCTTGACGCGCCTCGTCTTTTCCAGCTGGGGATGCGCCGCCGGCGCGCCCCGACCCTTACTACCACCAGCCAAGGCCCGCGTCGAGTAGTGCCCGCCGCCGTCCCTCCTCCAGAGCAGGCTGATCTGCGTCAGCCCCCCGCGCAGGCTCTGCCCGTACACCCCGTCCCGGAAGACGTGCAGGGCTACGTTTCGCAGCAGCACCACGTCCTGCCGCCGCAGCTGGCCCAGCTGGCTCCCGGGGACGCTGCCGCTCGACAGCCAGAAGGTGACGCCGAAGCCGGACCTGGTCTCGTCGCCGACGAGCACCTCGACGAGGGACAGGGTCCGGCCCCAGCGCGTGGTGACGCTGCGCGGCTGCGCGATGGAGATGATGCCGACGATGAGGTTGACGGTGACGGTCTGCGGGGCGAGGCTCAGGACCTGGCGCGCGGGGGGGATGTCCTCGAGGTCGGAGAGGTGGTGGCAGGGGGGGATGATGGGCTGTGGGGGGGCTGCGGAGCCCCTGTTGTTGGAGGAGGTGGTCATGAAGGAGGTACTGTCGTTGATGGACGTGGTGCTCTCGTCGAAGGCAGTGCTGTCGGCGTCCAGCTGGGACGATGGGGCTGGGTTGTGCACGGCAAGCGACTGCTCGCAGAACTGCGTCAGCAGATCCTCGACGTCCTCGAAGGACCGCGTGAGATCGCCCCTGCTGGTCACGTCGGCCGTGGTGAAGAAGCCCGTGTCGGGTTCGAGGGGCGTGGCGTGGAACTGGTGGTCCTGGGAGAAGCCCGTGTGGAGAGGCTGCCTGACAAGAGACAGGGAGCGCCATGTGGCATGAGGAGCAGCGAAAGAGGCATGGTGTGAGTGGTGTTTGCGGTTGGGAGGCTCTGGCACGCCCGTGAACTGTCGAAAGGGCTTTTCAAAGTGGTGGATAGTGCAGGAGGTGGCGTCGACGGCGGAGGGCGGCGGGGCGCCCGCAAAGAGGATCACCTTGGGGGCCATGAAGCCATCACCGGGCCGGGATCAGCGGGATGGATGAGGTGGAGTGTGGAGTTGTTGTGCTGTGGTGGTGTGTAGCAATCGGTTGTCGGCTGGGAGAGGCTGAGGTGCGTCGTGAATCTGCCGAGGCACGACGGCTGGTGGGGCACTGGACTACTAACTGGACTGGGCTCAGTGTTCAGTGAGCTGGGGATAGTGGGACGGGACAGCTGTAACAATCCGGGGCCGCCTCCGCGTTTTCGTCTGGAGACATCTCCTCGCCTCAACCTCCAACGTCTGTCCTTGGTTGCCTGTTCCTACGCGCAGAGTGTTTTGCAAAGCGAATCTCTGCTCCCTTCCCGCCTTCGAGAAATGCCAGCGTTATAGGCTTCAATTGCGCTGGTTTGGTTCACTCGCTCACTCGCCCACTCGCTCACGAGGGCTCACCAACTCACTCACCCAATCACCCAACCTCCCACCCACTCTCTCACCACCACCATGTCGCCCGTCTTCCACGTCAAGGAGCACGTCCTCCCCGCCGCTCATATCCGCGAGTTTGCCCGGGCCACCTCTCTTTCCCAGGACGAGGAGTTCTGCCTGCACGTCAAGCAGTACACCCCCAAGGACAACCCTAACCCGCAAAAGGGCGACATCACCATCATCGGCGCCCACGCCAATGGCTTCCCCAAGGTAACCCACTCCTATCTACATTATTCAGACGACATGTATTCCTGACAAATGCTTTCTAGGAACTCTATGAGCCCCTTTGGGAGGACCTCTACCGCGAGGCCAAGAATTTCGGCTTTCGCATCCGCACCATCTACATTGCCGACTGCGCATGGCAGGGCCAGAGCGGCAGTCTCAACCGCTCCAAGCTGGGCAACGATCGTTCGTTTCACTCTACCACCTCTGCCTACCCTGACTCGTTATTGACATCATCTCACAGCCAGCTGGCTTGACTACACCCGGGACATCGGCCACATGATCAACCTCCTGCGCCCACCCCGCCCCCTCGTCGGCATCGGCCACTCCTTCGGTGGCGCTGCCCTTGTCAACCTCTCGCTCTCCTCTCCACGCCTCTTCTCCTCCCTCGTACTCCTCGACCCCGTCATCTCCAAGTTCTCCTCCACCCCGGGCGCCATCTCCCTCAGCCCCGCGGCCCTGAGCGTCTACCGCCGTGACACCTGGCCCTCCCGCGCCGACGCCATCAAGTCCTTCGACCGCAGCCCCTTCTACCGCGCCTGGGACGACCGGGTCCTCAAGCTGTGGACCGAGTACGGTATCCGTCCCACCGACGAGGACCAGCCCGACGGCGAGGTTACCCTTGCCACCACCAAGCACCAGGAGGTCTTCACCTACCTCCGCCCCAGCTGGGCCGCCTTCGATTCCAAGGGCGTGGAACTCGTCAACCGCGCTGCTGCCCCGGATATTGACCCCCTCATCATGCACGACACGCCCTCCGGTGAGCCCCTCAACGTCACCTGGCCGTTCTACCGCCCGGAGCCCATGTCCACCCTGGCCCGGCTGCCGAACCTACGCCCGCCGACTCTCTACGTCTTCGGCCTCAAGAGCAACCTCTCCCCGGCGGAGCTGATTGAACAGAAGCTGGAGATGACGGGCGCCGGCGTGGGTGGCAGCGGTGGCGCCAAGGCGGGGCGTGTCAAGGGTGTCGAGGGCGCGGAGAACGGGCACCTGATTCCTCTTGAGTCCCCCCACTTCTGCGCACGGGAGGCGGCCCATTGGATCAAGACCGAGCTTGACAGGTGGTGGGTGGAGGAGAGGGAGTATGAGGAGTGGACGAGAAAACCGCAGGCGGAGAAGTCGACCATCTCGGAGGAGTATAAGAAGTACGCGGGGCGTCCCGACAGGTCTGGCGGCAAGGAGAAGGCAAAGATATAGAGACGTTGTCTAGAGTTTTTAACCTAAAACCTAAATAGATCTGGCCCCAGGATTCAAAACACAGAGCAGGAGGTGTACAGTCTCCTGACGCAGGCCATATGTAAGTCTTGAGCCCTCATGCTGTCGCACTATTTTGCTCACCGCGTGAGCGACTAGTCGGCAGAACCGGTGTTTTTGCTACCTTTAGAGGATTGGACCTTCTCGGCTGGCTGTGGCAACAATGGCGCCGGCTTCTGAGCCCCGTGGTTCTTGTCAGCACCTTGGTCTCCCTGATGCCTCTTTTTTGGATTGCCGCTATCGTTGCCACTCGGGGTACGTTGCGGATCGGATTCCTTTTTGCATTGATTACAGATTGGTTCCCGGTGTACAACGTCATTGTAGCGCAGATGAATGCACTGGGGCTGGGCGAAGCGGTCGAGGACGAGCTCTGAGGGGCCGTTGACGAACCACTAGTCGCAGTAGTCCCAGGAGGTGAAGTCAAGCTCGACGCGGGCAATGTGGCATTGTCGCTTGGGATTGGAGGAACGGCGCGAGCAGTAGAGGTTGGTGCAAGAGCAGAGATAGATATGTCTAGTCCCGTTGCACATGATAGCGACGGTCTCGATTCTCGGGCGTTGAGCTGAGGCTTCCTGGATTTAGAGGTCAGATCACGTTAAGCATGATGGCATGTAGGGGCTGACAACCGAGTATTATGAATGTTGATACCTAGGAGTGCCGTCTGGCTAATGGTCGTCAAAGTCAGTCACGGTGGTCTTATATGGCATGATGCGATGAATGAGCGCAGAGATGCTCATCATCTCAAAGCATCTAGGAGGGTTTTGAGAGGATTTTGGGAACATTCTGAGAACAGTCTGGGGTGTACCTTGTTAATCATGGCATGCTGCTCCTGCCCTCCCCTGGTGACCTCGAGATTCTTGCCGATTTCCTGACAGGTGACGCCTCCCGTATCATAATATGACATGGGAAGGCACCAGGCAGTGAGGCACGATGTAAAACTGCGTAGAAATTGAAGTCGATAACGGATAAAAAGCCCGTTGCCTACCTAGGTAGGTATCAAACCTGCATTCATCGTCAAACTGTTTGCGTCCCATCTTCCGTATGAATAATATGTACTCGTACATAGTAACACGGAAACTTGTATCCGTGCGCTTGCACGCTGGAGGACATGGCGATGCGCCTGCCTACCACGAACATGGACAAACAGTGGGTGCTTTCTTTTTTAATATTCCCTCTTATTTACCACTAGCGGCCTCCAAGCCCAGAAGCTGGAGCTAGCGGCCGCGCTTTGCGGTGAGTAGACAATGCGCTGTAGCAGCGTGAAAGACGTGCGCACACTTATCGTACACGCCCATCAGGACGGGCTGTCATGCCAAAGCATGCTGAAAGACAGAGCCGGCAACTTTTGGCAGGAAGATGCGAACAACAACAACAACAACAACAACAACAAGCTGGTGTTGCACCATGCTGGACAGAGATCTGGGTGATAAATTACATCAAACAAGTTGATGTACCGTATTTATATTATCGGTATCCGTAATATCGGGGGTCTTATAGCAAGGGTCGGCTAAAATAATACGAAATCTGGGTCCTATCACCTAGTGGTGCAACACTACAACTCGGGAACCTGGGGGTGGGACTTGGGTGCAAGCGTTGCAACAGGTTACCGAGTTGACGGTTGGCGGGGAGCCGCTTGATTCCAATTTCCAACCATCCAGATTCCAGATTACAGGTCCATCCCACCCTGCCACGCTGCCCACGCGTCCAATCTCGTGGACTGCTCCCGCTTGATGAGTGGCAAGGGCAAGCGGTGAGCCGTTCACTGACCCATTGGCATTTTATTGTGTGTCGAGCCTGTCTCCTGGTCACCTGGAGGCTGGGGCAGGCCAAGACTCATTCAAATCGGGATCCCTTCCTCTGTTTGTGGTGCGCTGCATCGGTGCAACCCTCCCTGCTGCACCTTCCCAGATCTACGGATACTTTGCTACCAATACGTACTCGTACCTTCAACTGGCAAAGCTATCAAACACAAACCCATCCTTGCCATATACCTCAGCTACGCTGCAGGAAGCCGATTGCTGCTTGCCTACTAGGCACTACTTAGGACACAGCTACTTGGCCAGCTGTCACTGCATCACCAGTGCACCGCTCTCGCCGGTCCAGCAGGAGGCTCCTCGCCCCATCACCCTCCCATGTATCGTGACAAACATTTGCACCCGGCTTGGGCATGTGGAAAAACACCCGCTTGAACCTGCCTGGCCTCTGATCGTTGCCCATCCAACATTCACTTGCTCCTGATCACAAATCGGCTGCAAACAAATAGGAGCGAGCTTCCTTTCTTTAAAACAGAGACCACACCTGGCAACCTATACATCAGTTTACCGACACACCTATTCGGCGCGTCTTACACAGACTCAACGTCAGCGGCACAATTGCTAAACTTGTACCGTTAGGAACCGTTCGAGACCGTTGACAACGCCCGGGCTTGTCACTCTCTCATTCACATTCACGGGCCAACTTATCATCTCTCTCGCCATTCAAAAACACCGACTTTGCAACTCCCACATCTCCCGTCTACATCGAGGCCAGTTCTCGAGTAGCTATCTCTCCTTTGTCACTCCAGTCTCACTACAACGTCACTTGGCACTTCTTGTAGCCAGAAAAGGGCGGCCTAACTCGTGTTCACCGTCACAACTGAAAATGTCTGATAGCAGAGGACGTGGTGGCCGAGGGGGTCGCGGAGGTGATGACGGCGGCCGAGGTGATGGCGGTCGAGGTGGTCGCGGAGGCGGCGATCGTGGAGGAGGTGATCGTGGAGGCTTCCGTGGACGAGGCGATCGAGGAGGATTCCGTGGAGGAGGTGATCGAGGAGGCTTCCGTGGAGGAGGTGATCGAGGAGGCTTCCGTGGAGGGGGCGATCGAGGAGGCTTCCGTGGAGGGGGCGATCAAGGAGGCTTCCGTGGATGGGGCGATCGAGGCGGTGGCCGTGGCGGCGGTTATCGAGGCGACCAGGACCGAGGGAGAGGAAGCTTCCGTGGGGGTGGTGGCCGTGGGCGTGATGAGGGGCCTCGTCCCATATACCAAAGGTAAGTGGATAATGGTAGTTCTGCGAGTTCTCCTGAGACACTGACACCTCTGCCCAGTGCGCACGGCAGGCCGCAGCTTGACCAAGAACTTCGCCAACTTGAGGACAGCGTTCTAAAGCAACTACATGCCTCTGACACCGGGGATCTCTCCAAGCAGGTTGGGAAGCTCAGCCTAGGCGCGACGGGGGGTTCGAAATCAGCGGTCGCCTCGAGTGAATACTTCCCGGTGCGACCTGCCTTTGGGACCAAGGGCGATCCTGTCCTGCTCTGGGCAAACTTCTTTGCACTTAAAGTGAAGGCAGAGGTTCTCTGGAAGTACACTGTCACTATCAGCGAAAGATCGAAAAAGGATGGCGGCCAGCCAAAACCTGTCAAGGGCCGCAAGCTGTACTTTGTCATGGAGCAGGTGCTTCGTTACTTCGGCGACAAGGTACTGATTGCCACTGAGTTCAAGAGTCAACTCGTCACTCGAGAGAAGCTTGTCCTGGAGGAGAACCCCTTCACTGTTGAGGTCCCGTTTGAGTCGAATCCAGCCGTGGCCGACGTCTTTGATGTCACCATCCACGGGCCATTTGAGGCTCGCGTGGATGAGATGCTGAACTATCTAACCGACCAACGCCTCCTAGCAGACGACCACGTTTTTCCACGCTTTCCTGAGTCTGTTGATGCTCTCAATGTCATCCTTGGACATGGCCCACGGTCTCAGATCAATCGGATTACCGGGTTAGGGTCTTCACGATTCTTTCCCTATGCGGCTGGGCTAGCCGCCGAGGCGCCATTGAACCAGCGCTTTAACCCGCGGCCCCTGGCGGCTCTTCGGGGTTTCTTCCAATCCACTCGTCCTGCCACTGGACAGCTGCTTCTGAACGCCAACGTCACCTGTGGCGTGTTCAGACAGTCAGGAAATGTGAGTGTGCTCTTTGAGTCGCTCGGAATACAGCGAGTTCCCAGCCCCCAAAATCCCAGGGACGGCAGACTCAAGAGCCACATCTTGAGCGTTTCCAAGTTGCTGAGAAAGGCGCGCGTCTGGGTCAAGATCAAAATCGCCAACGGAACCATTGTCAAGAGGTCTAAGGCCATACATGACCTTGTGACGCCCTTCAACATCACCAAGGCCGGCTCAAACCCCGCGCAAGTTGACAAGGACATCTTCTTTGCGTCCCCTAGAAATATCAAGTTCTATCTTAAAGAGGGAGACAGAGGCCAATACATCTCCGTGGCCGACCACTACGAACGGAAGTATGGCATAAGGGTCGGGGGCTACCCCGTCCTCAATCTGGGTACTACAGCAAGACCTAGTTTCTATCCCGCAGAATCCGTGGAAATCCAACCGGGACAGGCCGTCAAGGCAAAGTTGTTGCAGGACGAGACCACCAAAATGCTTGACCACGCTTGCAAGGAACCAGACATCAACGCTGGCCTGCTTGAGACGGACGCACGGAGAGCTCTCATGCTCGAGAGTACGCTGCTTACCAGCTTTGGCATCTCTGTCGACCTGAAGCTTCTCACGGTGGAAGGACGCAAACTTATAGCTCCTGGCGTGTCCTTTCTCAAGAACAACAAGCCCAGCCCCGTTCCTGTCAGCAAGGGAAGCTGGAACTACAGAGCCTGCAAGGTTGTTCGCGGCGCCAATATTGGTAACTGGTCTGTTGTCCAGATCAGTCTTGGTAGGGATTATCAGATGGTGACCGACGATGAACTCCAAGTGTTCGAAAAATTCATGAAGGAGTCCGGACTCGTCGCGTCAACGCGCATCCCATGCAACCCCCCGGTCATCTCCAGGCAGGACGCAGAGGGCTCCCGACTCGAAAACATCTTCAAATGGGCCAAGAAGAACCAGATCAAGTTCTTACTGGTGATCTTTTCGGCCAGGGCGGATTCGAGCCTCTACGGTAGAGTCAAGGTTCTTGGCGACTGCGAGTATGGCATCCACACCAGCTGCATGGTCGGGACCAAAATGACGAAGGGCGGATCCTCCTACGCCGCCAACATTGTGCTGAAGCTCAATCTCAAGGCGGGGGGCATCAACCAAATCCTCACCCAGGATATCAAACTTCTCAAGGCGGGAAAGACCATGGTGATTGGATACGACGTCACCCACCCAACCAACATGCCCGAGACTAAGGGCAGCGGGCCTCCCAGTCTAGTTGGCATGGTTGCGAGCACTGGCGCGGATCTCGCCCAGTGGCCATCGACGACGTGGGAGCAGACTTCAAAGCAGGAGATGCTCGACGACACGCTCGTCGAGAAGTTCAAGCATCACCTTGACATTTGGCGCAAGCGCAACAACAGCAATCTGCCGGCTAATATCATCATATTCCGAGACGGTGTCTCCGAGGGCCAATTTTCCCAGGTCCTTGAGCAAGAGCTCACATATATTAAGGAAGCTTGCCGTCAGAAATACGGACCAAAGGCTCAACCCAGATTCACCATCGTGATATCGGTGAAGCGTCACCAGACCAGGTTCTACCCAGCCCAGGAAGGTCGAGCCGAGGGTTCAGCGGGCAACATTGAGGCTGGCACCGTGGTCGATCGGGGCGTGACTCAGGCCCGGTACTGGGACTTTTATCTAACAGCGCACCACGCACTCAAGGGGACGGCTCGCCCTGCTCACTATACTGTCCTCATGGATGAGATCTTCCGGGCTGAATACAAGCAGGCGGCTGCGGACGAGCTGGAGAAGCTGACCCACGAGCTATGCTACCTGTTTGGGCGGGCCACCAAGGCCGTCAGCATCTGCCCACCGGCGTACTATGCAGACATTGTTTGTGAACGGGCCAGAGTCCACCGCCCAGAGATGTTCGATGTCAGCGATGCGGAGACCATCACCACCATCCAGACCACTTCCAGCAGCCCAGCCCAGGGTCGCAAAGTCCACCCAGATCTGGCGGACTCAATGTACTACATTTAGCCTGGTGCTCTTGCCGCGAAGCCGTGCGAGGTACGGATGCAGAGGTAGATTCGCATCATGGGAGAATCATATTAGTGGGTGAAGAGCAGGTGGTCTGAATATATGGTACTAAGGGGATATGAGGGTTTGCCTACGAGTCTATGGAAAAGCATCAACGTTGGAGAGTCGGCATTTGTTTTGTGTCACAGCATTATTAGCACGCTATCATAGCAATCCAGATGCCCAATACAGGGTCTATTTGGGTCAGGATCAATTTCCTCATTAATGTCCTCCTCAATATCTCACAGCAACGCCCCACACCTAAGATGAGCCTACCAAGCTCGCATGGCTATGTTGGACTTTGAACACACAACTTACCATGCAAAAATCACATGCAGAGAAGAAGGAGTCCTACTTAGTCGAACGTTGCTACGACACTTAGGACTATACGATGTTAAAAGTCTCAAGTCGGGCTGTGCCCTGCCTCACACACGTGATGGCCTCACCGTCCATCAGTCCCGGGACATGACATGGCCCCAGATGGATATAACGCGAATCCACCTTGCGCATGAGAACTGGCATCCGGCATTTCGGAAGAATGACAACATGATCGCCTCTCTGCAATCCCTTGCGGGCCCAGCCGATGTAATGCTTAGCCGTCACGAAGGCCACATGCTGGCCCATGCCTCTGGAAGCTTCATCTCTAAAGTTCATACCATCGGGTACAAAGCTGGTCCACTGACCAGCGGATGTAGCTGCAGTCTCTTTGTCCTTTTTATCAGCAGTATCAGTTGTTGTAACTTGGGGTTTCCCGTCATCCCTTACGTATGCCTGAAGCTGAGCTGCGCCTAAAAAGTTCTCGATAACGCCCCCAGGGGTGGATATCCCAAAGATTTCCTGGGCTGCTCTTAGATCTTCAGCAGGATCCTTGCTGTCTCCTGAATATAGAGTCATGCAAAAGCCAGGAAGAATACTTTTTAGGAGCGTTTCTGTATCCGGAAGTGACTCCAAAGGTCGCCCGCTGAAATCACGACCTCGCATGACCAGATGGGCGAGAGCCTGCAAGGGTGGGATGCCCGCTGGGTGTAACTGGCCTGAGTACAAATCAACGTAATCGAGGCAAAAAGATGACCAGCTACCATCGTCAACATCACAGACCCTTGTCTCCTCAATGACGTCAAAGAGCACGCCAGGTGTGATGAGTGTGTTCCCTTGGACTGACCAGGGGACTTTGTCGTCATCAGTGGCATGAATAGATTGCCAGTCCTCGTCCGCTCTATCTGGTGCGTTGAAGAACCAAGAAAAGTCATACGTCTTAGATATTTGGTCCCAGTTCGGCACCCAAGATGGGACAAATAGGTTGGCAGCAGGTGGATGGTGGTTCTCGCCCGTAGATTGGGGGAGCTCCCAGTGACCAGCGTGGCTTAGAATATCCAAGCTGCGTTCAACCCGGATGTTTGTCGTGGCAAAATCATAAAAGACCTTCTCAGCAGAGGAAGAGTAGTCTGGACGTAGGGAGTCGATGCCGACGAGGCCCAAGACACTGTATAGCTTGTCCCTAGGATCAGTTGCCTGCTTGAAGAGGGTGTTGGTAATCCACGTCTTCCAAGCCAAGTGGCTCTGGCCGTCGCCATCCACCGCGCCGTCTCCTGTGTCCTCCAGGGGCTTCACACGGATGCGTTTGTGCAGGTTGTTCCAGCCCATCGAATACCATCCCACCTTGGTGGAGAGAAGCTGCCACAGGTCGACGTCGACTCCCGGGGGTGTTGGCCTCCCCTGGATACGGCGCAGCCAGCGTTGGATGGCCTCGAGTTGAAAATAGTGGCAGACCAGTTTGCCGCAGAAGATGATGACGTTTGGCTGGAGCAGGACCTCCTGCACAATCCATGCTCTCTGCCAGTACGTCCGCTTCATCAGGGCGCCAGCGCTGGACCAGAAGCGATTTAGATAGCCAGAGCGCTGCCACAGTTCGGGCTGGCTCTCGGGTTTGACCCAAGCCATGTCGTCGTCGTCCTTGGGGATATTGAGGATTTTGCTGCCAATGTCGGCGATGAGGCCCATGGCATAGTCGCTGTCGTCATCGCCCTCGCCGAGCCACGACAAGGTGGCCTGAGCCTCGCGATAGATGGCTCCCATCAGGGCGACCTGGGAATTCCTCTCCTCGACGTTGGCCTGATCAATACACAGGGCGTCGATCCATATAGGGAATTGCATGGCCTGCCAATCGGGAGCAGCCGCGGCAATGTTGCGGTAGCGGGTCAGCAGGGCTACTAGATTCTTAGTGACCGAGACACGGTGGCCGTTGACAATGACAACATCCTCAAGGGAGTAGTCGTAGGACATATGCTCTGTGGAGCCCCATTCGTAGGAGAAGGCGTTGTACTTGGGAGGAAGCTGTGTGGAGAGGGACCCGGTGAACATGGTGCACTCGCAGACGGCCAAGACATCCTGGCCATGGTATGGAGCGACGCGCAGGAGGCGGATTTCCCCCTTGCTCTGGTCGAGGTGTGTATAAAGTGCAGAACCCATGGTCTGGTATCTGACCTTCTTGACACGAAAATGGAGAGTTTCGGTTTGGTGAGGGGTCAGTAAGGGTCAGTCAGGATCAGTCAGGGGTTGCGCTGGTTCGCACCTTCTTAGATGCTCAATGTGTGGTGGGTCCTTTTCGCCAGGGGAAGTTGCGACTCTGAAGCGGCATGTTTCAAAAACACGATCTCCACGAAATCTGTTATCGTGACAGCCTGAGGGTTCATCCAGAGTATGCAAGACTGCAGCATGCAATTCAGCATCATCTCCAGACCCCCCCACATCCGTAATTTTGGTCCAGTCCGGCAGTTCCTGATGCCTATCGGCGAGAACTGAAAAGTCCCTGGAGCCGGCGCCCCCGGCTTCCTACTCGGGACGCAGGGGCCACTATAGACCACATCAGGATCCGGGACTTCCAATTGCATCAGCAGTCCCCGGATGCCAAGGCGCGATGCGGGGATACAAGTTGATCTCTTCATCTCTTCAACGAGTTCAGCGGGTCGTCGGCGTCTTGCCCTGCCATGTAAGCTGACTGTGGCTCCTACGGCAGTCGGGCCCTCGCTCCATGCTTCGGCGCCTCGGTGATGGCCTTTCGGCCCCTTCCTGTCATGGAAGGTTGGAATATTCTGTACAGACATACGGAGGTTGTAATATGTCTGTCCCTTTTTGGTCTTGATCCACCTCATGAGTACCTGACGCCGTGCTCGAGGCTTGTAGACCATGTCTCTCGTTCCACCTCGTTCCATCGCTCCCTACTCTCCTCTCTCCCGGGCAGACGATCTGAGAAGCTTCTTCTTCCAGGTACAGAAGACGCAGAAGGCGATAATTTCCCACAATGACACCCTGGTCAATGTCAATGGCTGTCCTGGCTTGGTCTCTGGCTGGACCGGGCCATCTCGTCTCGGGCGACATGATCTTCGCCAACGATGTTGAGCATTATGACCAGCTCGTCGTGGCCCATCACCACAGGCCTCGCCAGACCTTTCGGTCATCCGACATTCTCGGTCCCGTCTTCAACATCGCCACCTGGGACCGCAGTCTCACCGATAACTCTTCACACATCTTCATCGGCACCCGGTACGGCGAATATGAGGATCTCCTCGGGGGGCCCATGATCCTGGACGCATCCGACCTCAGTCTCGTCTACGCAGGCCAACAGTACAGAGGAGGCTTTGCTGCAGAGCCTCAGTTTATCAACGGAAGCCGCTATATCGTCTTCTGGGACGGTCTTCCCGGGGCTGGCTATGCTCTCGGCGACGTGCTGATCCTCGACGAGCAGTACCATCTCCGGTATAATGTGACCTCGGTGGGCGCCAGTGGCGCCGATATGCACGAGGCAGCTCTCACAGAGGGGGGCACCGTGATCTTTACAGTATATCAGGAGAAATCTTGGGATACCACGTCTCTCGGTGGCAACGAGCACGGCTCCATTATGGACAGTGGCTTCCAGGAGGTGGACCTCGAGACCAACGAACTCATCTTTGAGTGGTATGCCTCAGACCACTTTGACATCACAGACAGCTACAGAGAGTTCTATGGCAAGTCTTTTGACTTTGCGCACATCAACTCGGTCGAAAAGGTTAGCCCATTTGCTTCCCTATCTGATTGTAAGAGGGAGAGCTAACCCTTGACAAAACAGACCAGCGCTGGAAACTACCTAGTGTCGTCTCGACATATGTCCTCCATCATCCTAGTTGATGGAAATGATGGGAGTCCCCTCTGGGTCATGGGTGGACCACGAAACGAGTTTGAGGACCTCAGCAACGGCACAGCCCTCAACTTTGCCTGGCAGCATCAGGTCCGCTTCCACAGCGATAACCAACACTTGACCATGTTCGACAACCACGACCGCCTCACCGGCCCCTGCGACACCGAATGCGTCACCCGTGGCCTCGATCTCGAGATTGACACCCGCGCTAAAACCGCCCGCGTCACCCACGAGTTCTACCATCCGCGCAACGTCAACACGGCTGCCCAGGGAGGCATGCAGATGCTCCCCAACGGAAACGCCCTACTCGGCTTCGGCTACATCCCCGGCTACGTCGAGTTTACACCCGACGGTGCCGTCGCCCTCGACTTCCAGCGCAGCCGCATCGATCTTGACAAGTCCCACAACAATGGCATGAATGCCTACCGCATCGCCAAGGGCACCTGGGTTGGCCGCCCAACCTGGCCCCCCAGTGTCGCTGCGGATGCGCCCCACGGTACCGTTGAGAGGGCTACGCTCTATCTTTCCTGGAACGGGGCGACTGACATTGCCTACTGGGCCATCGTGCGTCTCTTGTTCTCTTCTTCTTCTTCCTCTTCCTCTACCTTTCCACAAGCAGCTAACCTCCTCTAGTATTCCTCCGACGAGCCGAGTGACTTCCACAGGCCTCAGGACCCCATCGGTTATTTCGATCGCAGCGGCTTTGAGACGACAGCTTTCCTGGGTGTAGCCCACCAAACCCGCTACGTTGCAGCCGTCGCCATAGACAAGGCTGGTGAGGCACTTGGTGCGACACACATCTTGGACATGCAGACCTCGCAGCCGGCGGGCGTTCTGGACATATCAAATTTCGAGTTTAAGATCCTGGAGGATGAAGTGAGCGGCGGCAGCGAGGACCAAGATCCGGCCAAGAATAGCCAACAAGGGCCTCCAACGGAAGACCAGTCCGGCACAGATGGCCATGATTCCCCAGAGAGTAACCACCTTGTCTTTGGCGGGGGGGTCGTCGTTCTGGCCAGCGCAGTCTCAGCCTTTGTCTACTGGCGCCGCCGAAGGGGCCATCTGCTGTCGCAGGGAAAGTCCCCGTATAAGGCCTTAGACACGGAGGGGCGAGTCTAAGGTTTGTTAGCATAATTTTGTTAAAGCCCCAGTATATATGCAGGGTTGGAGGGTTTGGTACCCGAGGGAAATTCTCATGGCGATGGCCACTACGGAGTTGGTGGGATTGCATTTTATTGGCAGTGGTCCAACCATAGGGCAGCAGTATGGAGCAATGGTGTGCCTTCCATAAAATTTGGACGGTAATTTATAACAATTTCTTTTCTTTTTCTTGTCCCTGTTCTTTTTCAGGCATTATTTGTAGACAAGTTGGGCCACAGTGTTACAAGTGACAACCCCTTTTCTGAACAGGAGAGATCCACTGTTCACCCAAGTACATGTAGTATTAACTTTGCTCCAAATCCTCGGGAGCTTAGACGAGCATACTCGCTAAATTTGTAGGTCAATCCAAAGCTAAGCATCCTCAGGCCCTCATTCAGAAGCTATGTACCGGTCTGCCCAGCCCGCGCATAGTTGACATGGTCACTTTCAGGGGGCCCTAGATATTTCATCTCTATCCCACCCAGGTCGAGGACAAGCTTCTCCAAGGCAATATTGAGGCTCCTGAACCGGACCTCGACGGTATGGCTACCAGAGTCGACCTGACAGAGGCTGTGTCTCCTCTTCCAGACACAATCTTGAACAGCAGTGGACCATCCGGCAGGGTCGCCCCCGTCGCTGGGATCTTCCGTTAAGCGATACTTCCATGTCTCCCCATTGTCCCACCGGATATCATATTCTATGCGCTTGTCAGGGTCGGTCTCGAGTGTCATGTTGAAATGCAGCTCCAGGTTGACATCCTTGCGGTCCCCGAACGTGTATATGTCGTAGCGCAGGAACGGCAGTCCATCAGGGTTGCCCACGTCCAAGTCGTTAGGAAGCGTGACTGACCCAGCATCCTGGCGACCCAGGGCAGGTAGACGAATGTAGGGAGAGTTGGCCCAAGTGCCAGGGTGTATTGAAATGTAGCCATCAGTTTCAACGAAACCACTGAATCCATCCGACGCCCGTCGGTTCTGAACCACCAAGTGCACCTTCTCATAGCCATCGACACTGCCAAGGACCTCAATGTGGGTCTTTTCGTCAAAGCTTTTCGGCACGTTCTTCCACTCGATAGTGACCCGGACCTTGACATCTCCGTCATCGGGGTTCAGCGTACCCTTGTATTGAGACAGTTTAATCCAGTCGTATTGAGGCTTCGCCTCCCACGTGAACCCTACTGTTCCTCGATGAAATATCTCAAAATAGCGCTCCTGAGGCCCATAAGGGCTCATAGGCTGGAGGGTTACTCCAGGCTCAAGCCACTTGCGCGAAGGATGCGTTCTATCCGAGTCTTCATTGATGATGCCAGGATTGACTCCTTCGTTACCCTCTACTGCGATCCCCATGTGGCCGACGCTAGGGTTGGAGTCGGTATTTTTGCTGACCCAGCAGAGGCCTTCAATCATATCCCTCGAGGGCCCTAGCCCTTGTTTGGTGTAGCCGTAATGTGGCTGTCGAAGCATGTGGTTCCATTTTCCATCGAGGAGACTGTGATACTCCTGCGTCAAGGCCAGATCGGCATCGAACAATCGGATGCACTCCTGTAGTAGAGCATTGGCTGTGTTACGTCGCTGCCGTGCGTATAGGCGGTTCTTGCTTTGGGTCACCCGAAGAAGGTTGTAAATGTAGGATGCTTTGATGGGATGAAGCACAAGCTGGAAGAAGGAAGGCTTCTGCAGCTTTGAGATTTCGGAGTATATACTCTCAGCTTCCTCGGTGAGTTTTTCCCACCGTGAGACAATTTTTTCGGCCTCATGGTACTTGAGAATAGAGAATGTCTCCGGCTCAATATGTTCATGCTTGCGCAAAGCAACGAGGCGCTCAAAGCCATACCACAATTTGGCGATTCTCGGGGCGTATGTGTCTCCAAACTCGCGCGTGGCCAACTTATGGAAATAGTCAACAAACCCGTCGGCGGCAATCGATTTAACATCCCACGCCAGGTCAAATGCGAAGCTCATGGGGAGTTCTTGGGGCTTAAGGTCTCCCACGTTAAAGATCCAGATCTGACGAGCGCCGAGACGGTGTCCCAGCTGGAGTTGATGCCAGGCCTTGCCCTAAACAATGTGTCAGAATGGAGCTCGTCAACCTATAAATAGTGTTTTTCAAATTACCAAGGTATTGCTGTTCATCCATCTGTAGCTTCTTGGGGCACCGGTATATTGGAAGTGATAGTAGAACTTAGACTGATTAGCGCGTAACCAACGAATATCGATAGAAGCCCAAGAACATACGCCAGCACCTCCCTTCCTGGCCCTCTCTTCCTTTGTAGGTAGTCGTCGGAGGGTCCCAAAGTTGTCGTCTGCGAACAGAAGCGTCACGTCGTCCGGGATCTTCAGCCCGTTCTCGTAATGTACTTGGACTTCTTTATACAGGGCCATGAGCTCTGGTCAAACCGAAACCCGTTAGTTATAGTCATTGATGGAAGGTAAAATCACTTACGCATCTCCCCGTCTTCATGGCCGTATTTGTCTTTGATTATATCACGCTGATTCTGGATAATATCGGTCAATGTGGCAATGGGATCATCACCACTAATAGGGCCGTCACCTTCGCCCCTCATGCCCATGGTGAGGTACGACTCATACGGCACAGCTCTTTTGGCTCCAAATTCGAAGTAGTCTCTGATCTTTTGTTTGTTGGTCACCCAATTCCATGTTCCTTCTGGCTCATTCGTAGACCACTCATTCATCGCCCTCTGCATTGGTTCATGATGTGATGTTCCAACAACAATGCCGTACTCATCCGCTGTCTTTTGGTTGTCCGGATCATCGACAAAGAACGAGCGCCCGGGGTAGGGATATCCTCTCCACATGGCTGGCCACATGAAATTCGCTTTGAGGCGCAGGAGAAGCTCGAGGACACGGGTATAGATTCTGACGTCGAATTTCGGGCCGTATTTCTCGTGAAACCAGCTGTCCATGCCGGGAGCTTCATCATTGATAAAAATCCCACGATATTTCACACTTGGCTCCCCGTTCACCGTTGTCACAGGGAGAGCATAAATCTCTGTGTGGACCTTGGGAGGGACATCTGCCCACCAATGCCACCTAGGACATGTTAGCACTGTACAGGATCGTAACAGTCCATGGGACTTACGGCGAGACTCCAATCTGCTGGGATAGTGAGTAGGTGCCAAAAATAGCGCCTCGTTTGTCACTTCCAGCGATGACAAGTGCGTTTTCATAGTCCCCAAAGGGATTTTTAACACATGCCGTCATCCAGGATTCCCATTTGCCATCGATTTCAGTCGTGACAAGCTTCCCCTCCTCCTTAAGACGGCGAATGGTAGAGGACTTCGCCAAGCTTCCGACGAAGATGCAGTTCTTTGAGGCTGTCTTTTTTAAGGAACTGACCTTGACGTTGCCATCTTGTTTAGTGACACTGGAAAAGTCTTTAGCGAGGTTATCGACGGCGATGTGAAGCCCAGCAAAGTCCTCTTCATCGATAACAAGGTCGATGCCGACAAGACTGAATCCGTCCCCAGCTTCGAAAGTGACGATGGTTTCTTCAAACATCCTGGCAGCGTCCTTGATAGATATGGGTGAATATAGCGAGAGTTCCGGATATCGGGGTGGCGCTTCATGAAACTTTCACCTCCCCAAATTACAAAGGACTTAGACTTGCGGGTGAGTGCTTCATAAGATCAGCAAAAGTTTCACCAGTTGAAGAGTGTCAGCTCTTTTAAACTGTGGAGAGGTGTGTAAGGCCCCAGACACACAAAGAGTGTCCCAAGTGATCAGGAGTTGCCAGGAAGAGTACATGGTCGCTCCTGACTTAAGGGCTCCGGGGGTCACGCAAACGGGGAAGGTTCTTTGAAGCTTCCGAAGAATGCAGTATAAGATAAAATGATGGATGATGGTCAGGTGTTTGAGGCAGAGGAATGAATATAGTGCCAAGTTCCCAGAGAGGCTGCTCGCGCAGAGGATTTGTTAATTAAGGTTGGAGGAGCGATGGTCACCCCGCATTGTGGATGCAACGGCGACTTGATCACCAGTTGGCCGTCATCCGCCACCTTGTGTGAAGCAGCCTGTGAGGTCATCAAGATGTCTGACCTGTATGACCTGCAGTTGCAACGCTGAGTATCTCATCCTCCAGGCCCTTGACGTGAACGACCTCGATACCGGCGTCCTCGAGCAACCTACGCCCTGGATTCTGGCCAACGAAAGTCTCTGGCTCCTGTACGCCCACGTAGACAGTCTTGATCCAAGATTTTTGGCGGAGGACGCGCTCGACGCAGGGCAGTTTGCCGCTTAGACGCTTGAAGCAGGGCTCCATGGTAGTGTACAGCGCATGCGGCACATCCATGATCTGGGCGAGCTCCTCCTCAGAGGTCTCATGCTGTTCTGCCAGCTTGAGCAGGCAGCACTCTTCAGCGTGTGTGTTCCCGGGGAGCTCCAGAGTGTAGCCCTCCGCCGATATAGAATTGTCGGCGAGCTGGACCAGAACAGCCCCGACCCTGAAGTTGGTCGGTTTCGGAGGCGACTTGCGAGCAAGGCTCAGCGCATGGCGCATGGTCTGTGTCTGAATGTCCTCCGAGCCCACACTCATCTTGGCGTCTATATCAGATGCCCGTGGAAAAGCACACGGGGGAAGCAACCACAATTGTCGTATGAAGGAAAAGAGGTTTGGAGGACTGAGAATCTCAGATATCGCGGGTTGAACCCCTCCATCAGGTCCAATTTGACCCGCCAAAGGCGCCAACGCAAGTTGCCCCACACAGTCCCGCTCGCCCTTTAATCCCTGGTCCAGCACGACGCGTCTCTCGACGCGGTTCCTCCACCCATGCATCACATGCTGTTCATCCAACATCATCATCACCAGCGACCATCAAAACGTAACCATGTCTGATTTCGAAGAGGTCGTGGATGCAGAGCCGCCTACCATCGACCCTTACGATGTTCTAGATCTCGAGCGCTCCGCCACAGCTGACGAGATCAAGCGAGCATATCGCAAGGCTGCCCTCAAGCATCACCCTGGTGAGTCCATCAGATGACCTCCCGCCCATGTCCCCCCACTGACCTTCTTCTCTTCAAGACAAGGCACCAGATGATCCCAAAAAGAAAAAGAAGGCCCACGAGACTTTCCAAGAGGTCGCCTTCGCATACGCCGTGCTCTCCGACCCCGCTCGACGCAAGCGCTACGATGAGACAGGCTCCACGTCCGAGTCTATCGTCGATTCGGACGGCTTCAACTGGAGCGATTACTATCGCGAGCAGTTCAAGGATGCGATAAATGCCGACGCAATCGAGACATTTGCCCAGCAGTACAAGGGATCCGATGAGGAGAAGGATGATCTTCTCCAATATTTTGAGCTCTACGAGGGCAACATGGACGACGTGTACGAGCATGTGATCCTCAGCGACATGGTTGAGGACGAGGAGAGGTTCCGTAAGATTATTGATGAGGCGGTTGCCAACGGAGAGGTGCCCAATTTTCGACAGTACTCCACCCAGACGAAGAGACAGCGGCTGGCCAAAGCGAGGAAAGCCCGCGCGCTGAAGGAGGCGGAGGCCAAGGAGGCTGAGAGCTATGCCAAAGAGATGGGCATTCATGGGAAGCTCTTTGGCGACAAGGGAAGGAAAGATAAAGAGGATTCCGAGGATGGCCTGGCAGCATTGATCCAGAAGAGACAGCAGGACAGGGAAAAGGCCTCTGACAACTTTCTAGACAAACTTGCAGAGAAATATGCTGCGCCGAGCAAGGGCAAGAAGGGCAGGAAACGGAAATTGGCAGAGGACTGAGGAGCCCTGGGGGCACTCTGTCAATGTATCCCAATCATGACATCTTCGGATTTTCACGTTATACTATCGGCGTTGACCTATTGCCTACGACATAACCATAACACATCATTTTAATGCCAGACCACAAAATGACCAACACACAATTCCAAACCGGAATCGTTGTCGAATATCCGCCTCCATTGTGCGTCCTATCTATCAAAGCTGAAATTTAATCCTAGAACTCGGGAAAAGAGTGTCAGGCATAACAGGTGTTACGTGGAACATAGGGTAGCTGCTTGCTCCTGAACCAGTAAGCCTACTACGCAGATCTTCCTCTCTCTGCGCTAAGTGAATGAAAACAAAAACAGGACCTTGATTAGTACGCAAGGACGAGTAATACTTTATTCAATTTAGAAAAATTGATATGCTAGAAACTATTGCTAGTTGCTGTTCTTGACAACTGTGCGATTTTGTAGTACGATGTTATTGACAGAGTGGGATGGTGCCCAGCATGAATCTGCTTGCTTGCGTTTACCTCCAGAATATATTGACTTTAGCTTGATTCCGATAGACGCTTTCGTACGGAGAATAATCATACTAGGTAATAGTTTTAGGCCCGCTATGCACAACTCGGCGTCATGGTTGTTTTGAGAAGACCTCACGTACTAAATGTGCCACCCAAATTAACATCTCCAGGCGTTGTGGCGGAGTGGTTATCGCGTAAGACTAGAAATCTTATTCCTTCGGGAGCGTCTGTTCGAATCAGGCCAACGTCGAGATATTCTTTTTGATTTTTTCACGCTCTTTTTTCTTTCTTTTTGCCCCCCTCTCTACGGATACTCGTACGAGTATCAATTTTTGATAATGCATTATGCATGCATACGAACACTGAAGTCTAAGTTCATAGGGGTGGCTGGTAGCCCTCGTTAGGCCGAGGTTACGTATTCGTACCTAAGGTATCCGTATGTAGGTTGACCCAACTGGAGGTCAAGGATGGCGGGGCGGCATGGTCACCAACCGACATTGCTGTGGATCGCGCCCTCTCACACCTTGAGAACCTCACGTTCACGGTCGTGAATCCGTTGCAAACGTGAAGATGCAGCTCCTCGCCCATCGAGCCAGCCCCTGAGTCTCTTCGCAAGAGCATGTCGTCTAGGCGCCGTAGACGTCAATCTAGGCGATTCATCGCCGTTACAACAATGCCATGAGTGGCGCATCGCGTCCCACCACCTATCCGCGATGTTGCTTCCACCTTTCGCCAACCTACAACGTCTGGTGCTTGCTCCGTGCAGCTGATATTCAACACCTGCAACAGCATTCAGGTTTTGAAGGCATGATCCCTGCAAAGACGGTTAAGGGAAACGAACTGTGCTAACCTGTGACCAGGTCAGGATTTCTTTTTCTACAAGAACCTACCCATTAGATGGACGCGTATCGTTGGGATAGTCGTTGCAATCGACGATTTCGCGGGACGACGCGTCTTTACCATCGATGATAGCAGCGGTGTCTGCATCAAGACCATAACAACCTATACGCCTCCGCCCGAACCCCAAAATGCAGCCGGAGCTAGCAAGGACCTAGCGGCGAGGGTCAAGGCCACCGGCCAATCGCACGACCAACCGGCGAAGGATGTCAGCGACAAACAGCCCGTGCATAAGCAACAGAGTCTACCCTACGAAGAGATTGATGTCGGCGCGGTAGTCGACGTCAAGGGGAAGCTCACGACGTTCCGAAACGAGGTGCAAATCAAGATCGAGAAGATGGTCTGTCTGAAGAGCACAGCACAGGAGGTCACTCTTTGGGAAAAGAGGGCCAGGTTCCGCCGCGACGTCCTTGACCCGCCTTGGGTCCTGCGGGATAAGGATGTCCGGAGGTGTCGGAAGGAGGCAGAGCGATCGGAGGAAGAGACTGAACGGAAGAGGAGACGTATTAAAGCAGCGGTCGAGAGAGCAGCGGCATCGCGAAACGCGGAGAAGCCCATGGAACCACCGAAGAGGGTGAGAAAGTTGCGTTCCTCGGACATGTAAAGGAATTGGAGATATTAGGAGTGACAGGTAGGCCGTTGCGTGGCGGGGATAAGATACAGTGATTCACAACTATGATACTCGGGAATCTCCTGGGTTGTTCCGTTCTGAAAGGATCAATTTGATTGTCAAGCACGAGGCGTCATGTGCTGGAACTGGTGGATGGTTTGGATGTTGGACATAGACTCCGCTGTCGTCGCCCTACGTCAACCCTAGGAGCGACGCGTGGCCGCCTTTCCTGGTGGGCTCACTTCACCACTTCACCCCTCCCCAATTCACATTCAACCTTTATGTCCACGTGTTAGCCGCGCAGATTTGGATTTACCTTCGGCTCCAATCCTGTCCTCTCTGGCCTAAGTGTCCAGAGTGCCTATGAGTAGCACTGAGCTACGTAACGCAGGTTCTTGCTTCATCCTACGATCCACCCAATTAGACCCCGCTCAGAACGACACCTGCCCACCACCACCCACCCCAAAAGCGTAACAAGAGCTCTGTTCTACCACATCGGACCTCAAATAGCGCAAATCAAGAAGGCTAGGTGGTATTGAACACTTGATTCTGCTTGTACTCAGTCTTTACCGTGGTTCGACATACCCCAGATCATCAGCAGAATTGGAACCCGCGACCCCCCACACTCCTCAACAGTTATCCTTGGACAACGTTCGGCTTCTACCGATCCTGTCTGTCTACCTGGATTTTCCATAGCAGCTTCAACCCGTACCTCATCTGCTTTCTATCGAGTTTCGTCACCGACGACAGCGCGCTGTCACCCAGTCATAGAAGGTATAGGCCCTCTCTGAAACATCGCACTCCTCCATCATGACCGGTGTCCACACGCGCACTAAGGACATTGAATCATGCCCACCAAACATACATCGCCATGTAAAAATGGACTCCCCCATACGTCAAGCAGGACACTAGCTCTTGGGCTATCTTTCCACTCGCTTCCTCAAGGGCTCGTAACCGGGGCAGGCCAGACTTGATCGTCTAATGCTTCATCACAGCGACACTATGGCTTGTCAACGAGGAATATGGCGTCTTTTGTTGCTGACCTTGACTTTACTAGTTGTCTTTGGGTCTTATTTCAGCACGGGAAGCCCCGTATTTACCTCCAGCCCGGAAGGGAACTCTCAAGAAGCTTTTCTCCACGCCGAACATCGACTCATCGCCGAGAACCAGACCTCGCCAGCACTGAAATTCTCGCCGCTCGCCTCAAGAGCCTGTCAACTTTCCACCTTTTCAAGTGGAGAGGTCACCGTCAGCAAAGAATCTAGTGGCCCAACAGTGCCCGCTAAGACCAGAAGCACGCAGCACCAACACACTCAAGTCTCCTTTTCTAGCTCCAGCACACCGTTGTGCGTCTCAAGACCTCAAACTTGGGCAACGGACATACCGGCGACTGACACACCTACAACCTACGGGCTATCCGCAAGCCAGAGTTTGAATTCGTCATATCCGATCGTAACTATGGGTCCCTACGACATATTTTCTGTTGCTATCGGTACGAGGCATCCGCCTTCGATGATGAAGGTCCAACAAGACCATCCAGTTCCTCGGAAAGGCATTGTATCTGGGCCTCCGCTGCAAACTAACAAGTTCTACGCCAATTTCTTCCTAGATGATCAGTGTGCGCCGACCTACACATTCCCCTATTCTGTGCGGTGGGTAGGGGGCAAGGGGCCTACTCATAGCTGGGGGATGGCTTGCTCCCACATTGAAGCCAGGCAGCGAGTGTTTGGACAGGAGAAATACTCTGGTGCATCATCCTACTATATTAACCCGGTCGGCATTGAATCCATGATTTTTTCGGCGACGGAGCTCGGGAATCACACCACTGTCTCGATTGACGGCATGACTGCTTTCTCCGCTAGGGTTCACCTCAATAGGGACAATCAGTCACCGCCGGCGATTTCTTTTCCTCTTGTTCAAGGCATGCCGTATATCACAGCAGAGTACAACGGGACCACACCTCTCATCCAATCTGGTGTCTTTTTCAGGTCCGTCACCAAGGCCGCCAGGGATATAAAACAAAACCTTTCCAAGTTTACTTTTACACTAGAGGATGGATCGACCTGGCGTCTCTATGCCTGGAGAACCCAAGGATACGAGCTGGACATCCGCGTCATCAACAATGGCACTGCGGTAGCCCAGGGGCCCTTCACTGGTGTCTTGCAGATTGCCAAAGATCCTATGACCCCTGGTTCCGAAGCCATCCTTGATGACGGAGCGGGCATATATCCAGTTACTCTGGACCTATCTGGATCCGCCGATGGGAAAGAGGGGCTGTACCGCTTTGATTTCCAGAAACAAGGGCACAGTTCAGGAAACCTCTATATGTATGCCCTCCCTCACCACGTCCAATCGTTTGACTACGACACTACGAGACGGATCCAGCAAGTACAGCTGCAATCACCGACTAAGGGCATGGCAAACCTGGTGAAGGGAGACCACTGGACCATGATTGAGACGAATATGCCCATAGATATGGACTTCTCTCCTTGGCATCCCGATAAAGGTAGTACCAAGAAACTTTCAGATCACTCCAAGGGCCTCATTCGGGCTGCGGCAGCCAAGGAGGTGTCCCAGAATATGATTGCCCAGTGTGATTTAGATTCGATGTATTTCGGCGGAAAGGTGAGTCGTTCATATTATCAGAGGCAAATTTCCACATACTTAACAATTTAGGCTCTTACAAAGTTTGCCTTGATCTTGTATGTCATCAACGACATGCTCGAGGATAAGGCGTTGGCGCACACCGGCCTTGGGCAGCTCAAAGCAGCCTTTGGAATTTTTGGCGCCAACAAGCAAAAGTTCCCCCTCTACTACGAAAGTGAGTCTTCCACCGAGTGTATGCCGTACGGACCATTTCTCACCTTGAACAGGCGCCTGGGGAGGCGTCGTATCCTCAGCGACGTATGCGACGGGAAACACGGGAGCGGACTTTGGCAACACTCTGTACAATGATCACCACTTCCACTACGGTTACCACATCCTAGCAGCGGCGATAATCGGGCATCTTGACCCCGAGTGGCTTGATCAGAACAAAGAATACGTTAATACTCTGGTTCGGGACGTCGCCAACCCGAGTCCAAGGGATAAGTATTTCCCAATGTGGCGAAACTTCGACTGGTACCACGGACATAGCTGGGCTCATGGGCTCTATGCAGCTATGGATGGGAAGGTAATCTACTCTGCACGTCTAGCCCCCTGAATGCCGCTTACTGTTTGCATAGAACCAGGAGTCGAGCTCTGAAGACATGATGCATGCTTATGCTCTCAAGATGTGGGGCAAGGTTGTCCGAGATAGGGATCTGGAGGCGAGGTAAGGATATGTCATTTTGTTCGCGGTAGATGATTCTGACCGCTTCGCAGAGGAAACTTGCAGCTCTCCATCATGGCACGGAGTTTCCAGCTCTACTATCTCTACCAGAACGAGAACAAGGTGCAACCGGCACAATTCATCGGTAACAAGGTGGCAGGGATTCTTTTCGAGAACAAGGTCGACCATACAACCTTCTTCTCGCCAGATATAGAAGCAATCCAGGGCATCCACATGATCCCCATCCTCGCACCAACCCCATTCGTGCGAGTGCCAGCATTTGTAAGGGAGGAGTGGGAGGCGTTCTTTGGTAACGGCCGTATCGACCACATCCAGAACGGGTGGAAGGGAATCATCTATGCCAGCTATGCGACAGTTGAGCCATGCAAGGCCTGGGAGTTCTTCTCGTCCAGGGATTTTGACTCGCAATGGCTTGATGGGGGAGCATCGCTGACATGGTCCATGGCGTACGCGGCTGGTAAGTGTCACGCGCTCTCATGTCGAATTATGCAAGTTTCTAACACCGAACTGTTTAGCTTTGGGGGGAATTTGACCGCATCAAATATCTGGGTTGCTTCTGGGATGATGCCTCGGTATACCTATTATATGGAATTCTGACCCGAGGTCCACTTGTAGGGTGATCTAAAATTACCCTTCCAAGTGTGCCCCCCAAGTGAGTAGAATTGTAGGTCCTGGGTCAACCATGTTGCTGATTCGTTTATTCGGGGATTCCCTTGCTACGGATATGTTGGCATCAAAGTTAGTTTTAGTCCTTGATCGGCTTGGGGTGGGTGTTCGGGGTTAATGGAATAATCATGGTATCCGTATAGGCGGAATAGTTCATCTTTCTGGAAAGAATGGGAGCTCTTTACTACAGAATTTGTTGTCTGCAAAGGATCTGGATAGGGGTAGTATCGCAAGTTGGCTGTAAGCGGATGCTCCATGATTATTTGCGTTACCAAGCCACCGGGACACGAAGCCCTCTGTAAAGCGCACACTGTGTAGTACCTTGTATAGAAGAGCTGGAACAATGGCTTGAAACTCTGTAGAGGGTTGGCTAATAAGGTTTTCCGCGGCGATCCGCAGTCCGCGCAACACAAGCCTGTTGGGCTTTGGGGACTCGGTGGACGGTGACGGTCAACAGCCTAGAAAATGCTGCAGTAGGTTGCGCAGAGGGGTGCAATAGGCTGGCATCATGGGAGCTTGCATGGATGGGATGCATGCTGCGTTGTATCTAAAACGAAAAGGGTGGTCGGCGATACGTTGGGGTAAAGTTCCAAGTCGACAGACCGCTTTTCCGTGAGTGCCTTGGAGAGTGCCTTCCATACCGGTAGTAAGTGGTTGGCATGGGTCCATGACGTCGGCTATATGCAAGCCTACCTACGGATAGGTACATACCCGTAGTAATAGACCTTGGCCCTGAGGTCGCTGGCCTCGCCACGTGCTGCTACTGGAGCTCTCGTGCTGCCAGCTATTACTCGTAGAAGCTGAGCTGATAAACTGCAATTTGGCAACATCCCTCATCAGTTAATACCCCCAAATGTGCTGCAGGACAACTTAAGCCTCGAAGATTTCGGTGTGTTGTGCCAGCATTGCCAGCTCAGCTGTTCGCACAATCTTACTCGCGTATACCTATATCCTCGGCCTGCACTCGCCCCATCGGTTTGTCAACAGCATCATCATCAGGGTCGTCAATCAACGCCCGGCGCCAGGTAGGTTCCTCCGCACCTCCCGCGCGCACTGCCACTTTGAGGCCTCCCAATGTCTCCAAGTTGTCTCACCCCAAGGCCACTCGACCCTCAAGCCACGTTGATTGCTTGGCGATGCCAAGTTTCTAATGTCACCGATGGACGATGGCCACCAACAGGCAAGAAGTCAATGAATCAACATGTCAGCGACGCAACCAGGAGACAATCCTTCCAGTATTAGTACTGCTACGATCGTGTACGTACTACTAGTAGTTGCTGATCGTTGGGTCGTGGTCCTGCGCCCTGCGGAACTACCCCCACATCCAAACCGTCGACACCGGAGCCCAGCAACCAAGCCAATGCAAGCATGTCTCTTGTGAGCAGCTGTAACTGACCCGATTCGGATGCAGAGATCACACCAAGCGCTTGTGCTTGTACCTCGGCCGCGTTCTGGCGATACGATTAGTACTATTCTTCGTCCTGATATTCTAACATGGTCTGGGGATTTTGTGAGTAATACTTCCTAGCTTGGACGGCATTCCATTCCATTTCATCCTCCCGTCCTCTCTGGATCCTCCCACATTCGGTGCGCTAGTGCACCGGAAGTCCAGGTGCATATCCACATACACCCCTGAACATCCGATGGGAACAAGGAACGCCAGTGCGCCACAGGCCCATCAGGGAGGACCCAAGCTGGCCAAGCACCCCTCGCAGGAGTCGCAGCGTTGTTTGTGTGTGCACTGCCTCACCACCCGGCCCTTGGCGTCATAGTATCCGCTCTATTATCCCGCCCTTCCCTTGTTGAGGCCTAGTTTGTACTCGCCCATACCCGTACCCTTTCCAGAAATTGCCGCCGTTAACCTCCCTCCTGTTCCATCATCGCTGCTGTTCGGCCATCATTCATGCCCTTTGGCTCAGTTGTTATTATTTCGGGAGCCATCTTGTCGCGGCCGATGCTTGCACTTCAAGACGACTAGTGACAATTGTGAGCGCTCCTCTCTCCATTGGTTGCCCTGCCGTCAGCTGGGAGCAGTCTCTCAGCCTGGCCATCAACCCATCCCAGCCTGCGCCCACCTCCCACCAGATCCCGAGTGCCCCCACCACCTTTCCGCATGTCTTGCCCGGCCTGCTTTGCTCGTTATTAATATCCTCACGCCGGATGCTGACCACGTGTGCCACCGCAATGTAGCCAATCTTCCATTCTCTCGAGAGCTACGACGGACAATGAGTAACAAGCCGTCCAACCATGTCGACGAGCGCACGCCTCTGGTCAATGGCGGCGCTGGGCCGTCCGGATCAGACCACAACCTAGCCCAGCAGAATGGCAGCCACCCGGCCTACGCCTTCTTCCTCGACTCGAATCACACCCCCGGCCTGAATCACGACAGGTTTGCCGTACGAAGCATTGTCTACAGCTGGCATATCACCAAGGTCACCATCCTGAGCAGTACGGTCTTCGCCAGCTCCCTATTGCGCCCCAGTGCTGACTCTGCCCACTAGACTATGTCAACTTTTTGCTACCTATGGTGCCCATTGGCATCATTGCCGGCGCCATGGGCTGGGGCGCTACCGCCGTCTTCACCATCAACTTTTTCGCAATCATTCCTCTCGCTGCCGTCCTTTCGTTCGCGACCGAAGAAATATCTATCAAGCTGGGCGAGACCATGGGCGGACTCCTGAACGCGACGTTTGGAAACGCCGTTGAGCTGATTGTACGTCTCGAGCGTCCTTTCGCCGGGAGCATCAAGATCGAAACTAATTTGGTCCCAGGTCAGCATCGTAGCTCTCAAGGATGGTCAGATTGAGGTGGTCCAGTCGTCCATGCTCGGCTCCATCTTGTCCAACCTCTTGCTCGTCATGGGAATGTGCTTCTTCTTTGGTGGACTTCGTCACCGTGGGGAGAGTGGCAACGGTGCAGAGCAGACCTTCTCCTCTGCCGTCGCGCAGTCAACCTGCTCGCTGATGACTTTATCTTCGGCCTCGCTGGTTATCCCTGCTGCGGTAAGCATTATGGGTACTGAATCTCAGTTGCCATTTGGCTAATATTTTCCTGTAGCTTTATGCCGTTTTGGACGCGAGCGGTGCCAAGGAGAAGACGGAGAGCATCCTTTTCCTCTCGCGAGGCACAGCAATCATCCTCCTTATACTCTACGTCATGTACCTTGTTTTCCAGCTCCGCACCCACAGCAACCTGTTCGACGCCGAAGTGCAGTCATCTGCCGAGGAGCATGGGTCGGAAGAGCCTTGCATGGGACCCATTGCCGCAGGCGCCGTTCTTGTCGTTACGACCGTCCTGGTTGCCATTTGCGCCGACTACCTTGTCGGAAGCATCGACGACATTGTGGAAAGCGGTGGTATCAGCAAGGCCTTCATCGGTCTGATTCTGATCCCGATTGTCGGAAACGCTGCGGAGCACGTCACGGCGGTCGTAGTGGCTGTGCGCAACAAGATGGATCTGGCCATGGGCGTTGCCATTGGCTCCAGCATCCAGATCGCGCTTCTCGTGACGCCTTTCCTCGTCATCTTTGGCTGGATCATTGGGCAGCCGATGTCTCTTCACTTTGAGATTTGTAAGTCTATCGCCTATCCGCGGAGCTCTATGCCTGAAAAACTACTAACATTTCATCTAGTTGAGACGGTTGCCTTTGCAGTCTCGGTTCTCGTCGTGACCTACATTGTCCAAGACGGGAAGTCGAATTACCTTGAGGGCGCCATGCTTCTTGGTCTCTACATCATCATCGCCGTCGCCTTTTACGCCGTTCCTAGCGACGCTTTCGATAAGAGTTTGCCATAAACGGCTCCAAACCTTCTCTTCGTGTTTATTTTTCTTTGAGAGAACAATATCTTTTCGTCTCGGAATGCGTTTCCGGGGCTTCGAGGAATCGAATTGAGCACAATCATCCACCAGGTTATTCAAGCACAGGCGGCTACTATTACTTGGTGCAGGTACCTACTGCGGAAACTACCGCATCATTTCCTAGATCATTCCAACTTCAGTCACTACCGTGTACAGCGGGACACGAAATTTCCTTGTATTATTAGGAGAACGAAGTTAACTGTTCTCGACCTTACTGTTTTGAGAATTCCTCCAGTGCTATGGGCATGGGGGGAAACGCGTGTTGAATCTTGTATTGCTCTTAGGGACATCGCGGCTTGGTCGCCAGGACGGGCTATAGCGCACTGAAGAAGGAAATAGCCCAAGCGAATAAATAGATCGGTTCAGAAGGGGATTATTCCCGCGAGTGTTCAATATAATCAAGTTTGGTATGTTGAGCATATCTGGCATCCCAGAGTGGGCGCCAACCTAAAAACGCCCGGCCCCTATCGATCGAGGTCACTCTTTATGTTCGAATTTGGTTCTCTAGGACTATGTGGATTTCTGCTCCTTAGCAAAAATATATATTCATGGGAATTGCAAAAAGTATGGCGGGATATTAGTTTCAAATATCGCGTATATTCATAAGGTGCTGAATATGTTGAGTAATTCGCCAGGTATGCACTTATACTTCGTAAATATGGTGGGATTCAGAGTATGCGGTGTACAGTTTGGGAAATAAATGGCAGTCTTAACCGTTACGTTATACTCCGTATGTCATTTCCTCCACATGTCCCTGGGGGGAGAAAGATTTATTTCGTTGATAGCCCTTTGTCCTGGGGAGGCCTGGGTGCAGGACAGGACAGTCACCTGACCTGACACGGCTTGCACAGTTGGTACATAGATGGTATTGGATCGACGGGGTTATCAAAAGATGAAATCGCTACATTTCGCAACATGCCGCCGTCTATCTTGTAGGCTTCGAGATCGGTGTGATGATACCCTGCTTCATCAGCACGCGAGGCTTGGTGCTGTCCTGGAAGGTCTGCTTGGTCTGCCACTCGGGGCCGACGGGCAGGCGAAGCGACCGCTCGTACTGCTCTCTCGACTCGAAGGGGTGAGGGAGCTGGGAGGCGAGATACATATCGTTCTGTTATGGATTTGGTTAGCGTCTTGTTGGCGTGATGGGGAGACAAGTGAAAGGAGTCATACCTTCTTGATGCGCTTCTCGTTGATGATGACCTTGTTTAGCTTGGCATCCTTGCGGTCCTTCTTCTTGATACCCTCAACCTTGGTAATAAAGCGACCTTGGTGCCGCTTCTTCTCGCGGTTGCTGACACCCTCACCAACCCAGGATCCCCAGCCTGGCAACGTATTATCGATGGTCTTGTCGTCGTCTGCCTCTGCCACTTCTTCCTTCTCCAGCTCGAACTCAGCCACGACATCGTCGCCTGCAAACGCCTTGTCCAGGAGCTGCTGGTCGCGGATGGCGAGTGGGAGGTGCTGGTCGACCTCGGAGTCGGATTCGCCCTCTGCGTGCCCTGCTGGCGCTGTCGATGAAGGCTTTTGAGACTTGGACTTGATGGATCGAGGGACGATGGGAATGCTGGTGCTAGTGTCTAGGACCTCCATCTTTGTGCTGGACGAACCCTTCTTTCTGCGCGGGGCGGCGACGGTGGACCAAGCGCCTTCAGTTGCTTGCGCCGCTTCCACAGGGCCGGACCAAGCTTCCCCGAAAGCGTTGGATGGGCCGGACACCTTGGCCAGGCTGCCGTTGGAGGGAATGAGGATTTCGTCATCCGCATCGCGGCGCTTCGACGTCCTCTTGGAGGTATCCAGAGCGAGGGGCGCCATCGAAGTAGCGGCACCACCGTATTGCCTCCGCCCAATTTGGCCAACCTCGTCATCGCTGTTCCCTTCCTCGCCATCCTCCCCATTGAGCTCCCCACGCAGTTGCCTCTTTAGCTCTTCAAGCTCCTGCCTCTTCGCTGCCTCTGCCTTCTGCATAAATTTCATGCCCATGAGTCCCTTCTGTGGTGCGTCGTCCTCTTCCTCAAGCTCAGCCAAGTGCCGGCTGATCATAGCCTCGTCATCCTCCGAGTCGCTACCCGAGCTGGAGGTCTCGTCGTCCGAATCCTCCAGCTTGCCTTCTTTCCTGCGACGCAACTCCTCGTCTTTGCGAGCCATCTCGGTCAACCCGGCCCGGAAGTCATCGTCCCAGACGGCGCGCTTGTGCCTGGCACCCATCTTGGCCCATTTGCTCTCCTTGTGGCGTTGGCCGACACGCTCGAGCGCTCTCCGGCGATCCTGGGCGAGGCGCTCCTCCTCGGAGTCGATCTCACCGGCCTCGGCCCTAGCCTGCTGGATAGCCATCTCGTCGCGCTCCTTTTCCTTGCGGTGTACCCGGTGGTATGCCTTGCTCTTGATCTTCTTGACTCGCGCGGCGCGCTTCGCCTCTCTGGCATGGAGTTCCCGTTCTAAGCGCCTCTTGTTGGCAATCTCCTTGCGAGTCATCTCGTTACCATCCTCGTCGTACACCTTCTCCTTCTCCTTTTTGGGCTTCTCCATAGACAGACCGCTCTGGTCCATGATGGATAGGATAGTAGACTCCAGCTCGTTGGAAGCATTGGTGGCCCTCAGCGGCTGAATCTCGGTGGTGTCGAGTCCGGCGTTCGCCGCGTTTTGTGGTAGCGGAAACACCAGGTGCTCTGCCTTGCGGTTTTCCTTGACCGTCTCCTTCCAGCGATCGAGGGTCTCATTGGTCTTTTCGTAGGCGGCGCTGCGGTCCACTCGGCCCTGCTCCCTCCTCGAGAGGGGCACGTCCAGCATCTTTGAGGCTCCCGGTCGCTTCTCCTTTTGCTCCTTGTTCATGAGCTTCAGAGAGTTCTTCATGAAGGGGTCGTCTAGTCCGCTGAGACCAAGGTCTCCGAGAGCGATTTTCTGTTTCGTCGGTGCCTTGTCTTTGCTGTCTTTGTCGTCGCCGCCAAAGCCCGAGACTAGCCCGCGTAGAGTCTCGAGCTGTGCCGGGTCTACCTCGTCCCCCCCCTCTTCGTCATCGCTGTCGTCATCCTCATCATCCTCCTCAGACTCGTCAGAACCATCAGAACCGGAGTCGTCTGACCCGGAATTGGAACCTCCTTCGGCATCATCCTCCGAATCTTCTTCCCATTGGTCGAGAGCCGTCGCCAGATCGATGGCATCCTCGCCCAGAGTCTCACCCTCGTCGTCGTTTTCATCGTCTTCGGAGTCGCCATCCTATACCTTGTTAGACAGTTGGCTTGGGAAATGGGCCGTGGGGGATCGAACCTTGTTTTGTTTGGACTTGGACCCACGGAAACTGTAGCTAGTGAACTTTTCCTCATCGCTGTCGCCAAAGGCATCGTCACTCTCAATCTCCGAGTCCTCATCGTCCTCCGCCAGACCACCTAGACGCCATTCATTTCCCTCGCTGTCGCTGCCGTACTCGGCGTCGTCGTCATTGGCGGGTCGTCTGGCCCTTTTGCGGCGCGGCTGTTCGTCCTCCTCATCTTCGTCATCGTCGTCGCCATCTTCCCTGCCGTGCTTCCGCTCAAGGTCGGCATCTAGCTCTCTGAAACGCGGCGTCCTTTTCTCCTTGGTGGGGAACTTTTCCTGGGCAATGCCGAAGGCGTTGAGAGCGTTCTTCTGGGACCTGGCCTTGGAGCTCTTGCCGCTCTTCTTGGCTTTGGGCTGCGCCGTCAAAGAACGCCCGTGGGCTTGTCGTCCGGGCATTTTGTGTGCGGCGCGCTGGCGATGGCGTCGTGTCGTTGCTCGAAAACCAGAAGTTGCGTGGTGGGCTCCACTGGATTTGTGTGTCTCAACTTCTCGAGTTTTCTGCCGTGCCCAAAAATTTTGGCGGTGAGGCGCAAGATAGGCGGGGACTTGGGGTGGGGGCCCCTGGAGCCATCACGCACCTATCAGGGCCCTCTTAATGCTCTTATTCCTCTAATGAGGATGAGGTACCTCGGACTCCGCGGCGCCTCGACTTCCACCAGGTCTTTTGCAGGCCAGTCTCTGCTCCGTCTGGCTCACCCAATCGCTCCAATTCTGCGCAGCGATGGCATCCTTCGTCCCCGGGATCAGGCGTATGGCCTTCCAGGCCTCGTCTCGGTTCTTTGTCTGCAACCAATGCCTCCGACAAGCTCCCCGTAGCTCTCCCTCGTCCATTCTCAATGTCGTACGATCCAGAGGCTACGCCGCCGAGACGACAAAATCCACATCCCCTCTGGGAAAACTGGCCCAGGAGATGTCCTCGCGACCCCCGACACGGCCCGAGACTGTAGTAGCGAAGAAGGCGTTCCCTAAGACGAGCTCCAAGGGCGTCGCATACTGGCTGCTGGGCAGCGCCGCCAGCGTCTTTGGCATTGTCGTGTTCGGAGGCTTGACACGCCTGACAGAGTCGGGGTATGCCTATTTCTTTACCTTACTCTAAGCCATTCATACGCATCCTCTGACCATGTCCCTAGACTGAGTATCACCGAATGGCGGCCTGTGACGGGATCCCTCCCCCCCATGTCGCAAGAAGACTGGGACTCGGAATTCGAAAAGTACCGTGCCTCGCCCGAATTCAAGCTCCTCAACCCGCACATGACCCTCGACGAGTTCAAAAAGATCTACTTCATGGAATGGACCCACCGCGTCTGGGGCCGCTTCGTCGGCATGTCTTTTGTCCTACCCGCACTCTACTTCGTCGCCCGTCGCAAGGTCAGCCCCAAGATGGCCCTCAACCTGTTCGGAATCTCGGCCTTGATTGGCTTCCAGGGATTCATCGGCTGGTGGATGGTTAAGTCCGGTCTCAAGGATGATCTGTTTGCTCCTGGTTCTCACCCCCGCGTCTCCCAGTACCGGTTGACGGCCCACCTCGGCACCGCCTTCATCTGCTACTCCTGGATGCTCCTATCCGCCCTGTCCATCCTGAGGGCGCATCGCCTGCTGGTCGACCCCAAGGCCGCCATGAGTGCCATCAAGGCCATCCAAAACCCGACCCTGAACACCTTCCGCCGCTCAGCCTTTGGCCTCGTCGGCCTGGTCTTCATCACTGCCATGTCCGGCGGCCTGGTGGCCGGCCTGGACGCCGGTCTCATCTACAACGAATTCCCCAAGATGGGCATGGGCCTCACACCCCCCAAGTCTGAGCTCTGGGACAAGTTTTACTCCCGCAAGGAGGACGGCTCCGACCTCTGGTGGCGCAACATGCTCGAGAACCCCAGCACCGTCCAGATGGACCACCGCATCCTCGCCGTCAGCACATTCTGCGCCGTCCTCGCCCTGTTCGCCTACGCCCGCTCCGGACGCATCGCCGCGGTCCTGCCCCGCAACGCCCGCAAGGGCTCCACGGGTCTTGTCCATCTCGTCTCCCTCCAGGCCGCCCTTGGCATCTCCACGCTCATCTACATGGTCCCCATCCACCTCGCCGCGACCCACCAGGCCGGCAGCCTGGCTGTCCTGACGGGCGCACTCGTCCTTGCCCACCGACTGCACGTGCCCCAGCCGACCGTCCGACTCATCCAGAAGAAGCTCAAGCAGCTGCAGCTGTGAGGCTGAAAGGTTGTGTGGAGAGCCAATACCTGTACTACCCATGTGCTATATCTGTGTAACTTTAGAGGGAGAAAGAATCATCTGGCGGGCTGTGTTGTAAGATATTATTTAGATACCGGGATGTGGCCGTCTCAACTCAGACATGCACTGGCGCTTTGCCGGGCAAAGAAGCCTGTTATCCCCGTGGCGGGTCAAGCAAGAATAAAGAACTTCCCCAGATCCAAGCATTAAAGGCAATCCTCTCCCTCGCTCACATTGCACAAGTCCAGTGAATGGTATTCATATTAAGACATCATGAGCAGATAGTTATGATAGCTCAGTATCTTGAGCCGCTCGTTAGATACATGTATGGCCCCCCCAAGGGATGATGCCTAAATAGCAGCCGCTAAAAAGGAAGAAACGAAAAAGACAGACAAGGGGGGAGAAAAGGCAAAGGCTCCTGTTTTCTAAATCTGTAACCGCTTTCTAGAAAAAGCGACTATGAGCCCCTTTTTGGTCGGTAAGAGCAAATGGGTCCTGTTTTTGCTGTCGTAATATTACTCCATGTACATTGGGTCGCCACGCATCCCCTGCATGGCCATGCCCATATCCCCGGCGTGCATTCCGTTGCTCTGCATAGCCATATTCATGTTGGGCATCGACCGGGTCATGTTCATGGCCGTTCTGCCAACAGGGCTGCCCGTGCCGTTCTGCATCATAAACCGCTGGTCGGGGATCCCCCGCTGCGGTTGCATGGGGGGCCCTCTGGTCCGAGGTACCTCGAGGGGGGCTTGCTGCTGCATCGGCGCTGGCACAGGCTGTTGCTTTTGGGGCGACGGGTGGTGGTCCATCATGGCAAAACTGTCGTCATCCTCCATCTCGGCGTCGGCGTCCTGATCACTCGTTTCCTCGACGGAGGGCGGAGCGGTGTTGTTCCCCGATGTCGTCACCTCGCTCACGGCGCCACTGGTGCTGGCTGTGGACTGGCGTTTTGGCGGCTGGTGAGGCTGCGCCTGCTGCTGCGGAGTGTTGGACTGGCTCCGACCCTGTCTTTGCCCATTGAGGCTGTCTTCGCTGCCGTGATGGCTGGACTGCTCCCCTAGAGGTCTCTGGGCACTCATCCCGTTGCTCCCACGAGCAGATGTCACCACCGTCTTCCAACGCTCAATCGACCGCGTCACCAGGGTACTTAGGTCGAGCTCCCGATCGTCCAGGCTGAAACCGAGCAGAGACGCACCCTTGACGCCCTGCTCGTAGGCGTGCGCCAGGGCATCCTTGTCTATGGGGAAGACCTGCGGCGCCAGCATCTTGTATTCCCTTGGTTGCTGTAACCGGTTGAGCTGCTCGATCTGGGACTTGAGGCTCGCGTTCTCCTGCCGCAGGTTGCGCTGCACCCGCTCCATCTTCTCGCTCTCCTTGTGCTTCCTGCCCACACTCCGCGCCATCTCCAGGATCCAGACCTCGTTCTGCCGTGCCGGCGGGAGGCTCTCCCACACGGCGTACGCTGACTCCAGGTGCTCGTTGACCTGCTGCTCCAGGTTCTCGGCCGACTTTTCGGCCTTGCGGATCTGCTCACGTCTGTCCCTTGAGGGGCCGTTGGTAGGCAGGTATGTGAGCTCGTCGAGGGCATCGGTGGTGGCTGAGAGGCAGGTAATCCTCCACGACTTGAAGTGCTCGTCAAAGTATGATCGTAACGCTTCGTATTCGCGATGCCCCGGTGACTGGACTGACCACGAGGTGGACGTGGGATGCTGTGTGGAGGAGAAGAGTGTCGGGGGAGGCTCCAGGCATTGTAAAGTCAGGGCAGGAAAGTCGAGGGAGAGAGGATCGAAGTCGAAGGGTAGAGAGGTGGCGTCGATTTGTTGCCTGTTGTTTTCTGTCAGTAAGGGTAGAAATTGATATTATACTGCAGGGGCAGGCCTACTTGGCAGCACGCCAGGAGCTGATGAGCTCGCGCAGGGCAAGCTCAGCAGCTCGGGCGGTATCCATGGCGTCGGCCAACTTGTGCTTCACATCGAACTGAGCCTTCTGGGCCACCTGCCTACTCACAGATCTCGACAAGGCTGGCCGCTTGCCCGGTTCGGGGGTCCCCTCCGCATCAATGTCGTTTATTACGCCCGTCACCTCCCATCGAGGTGCAGGGTACGGGAACTTGCTCAGGGTCGAGTCCACAGCGTACTGCCCGTCCTTGGGTATGCCCGACGACCCGAAGACGTCCCTGTCGAGAGCCATACTGCTTTTCCTGGAGGAGCCCTTGGAAGTGTCGACCGGGGTAGAGACGCCTCTCCGGGGGGCACCTAGCGACCCGCGGGGCTGTCGGCGAGTAATGCTCCCTCGCATCTTTCTGATAGCGTCGACATCGTGAATGCCGTCCGGTCGTTTGGGGTTCCTCTCCTTTATGTACAGGTCGAGATGACGGCCTAGGGAGGAAGAGGTGAAGGCCTGACCACAGTATGGGCAGTTCTTGTCCTTTGGGGCGCTGTACTTGGGCGTCTTGTCGTCTCCATGCTGGCTGGAATCGTCCATGGCCTTGAAGGAGAAGGGGTTTTTTGGGGGGGTTTTTGTATTTTGTGGGGGGACCGTGCTGGTGTATTAAAGTCGATTATTGGGAAAGGCGGAGGAGCAACGAATCCCCTTAGGAGCGAGAGCGCATAAGGAGAGTTGGGAAGAGAAACTGGGAGGTTCAACCAAGGGGGGGGTGGTTTGCAAAACGAGCGTGTAGAGGCCAGGACAGGGCTGCCCAGAGCACAATAGGGGGGGGACCGGTGGTCTTCAGGCGGAGAGGTCAGACATTGGATGAAAGATTGGAAGCCAAGTCGAAGGACCCTCTGCAGGCTTGCGACTGAGCAACTACTATGTAAGAAGAAGGACAATGGGGAAGAAGTTGGGAGAGTTGAGGAGGAGGAGCCGTGATTTTTTTCAGCCCGTACAGGTGCTGGAAGTCTCGTCCCTGAAAGGGCCCCCCCCGAGCTCAGGTCCAAACTCAGGGGTGGGACCCCGGTCGGCCAGCCAGTACGAGGAGACGGGATGGACGCCCATGGGCCAGTCAGCGGCGCCCAAAACTCCCGTCCCCCCGCCCCAGGGCCCCAAAAGCAGCCTGCCAGCCCCTGGGGCTACAGGCACAGGCCTGGAGAGCCTGGAGCTGGTGCGCTGGGAGTGGGTGGAGGGATGGAGCTCTGGCCGCTGGAGCTCTGGCCGCTGCAGCAAACATGGACTCCACTCCACTGCCCGCTGGGGCCTCTGCCCTGGCCCAAGGGCCCCAGGCTGTGATTATAGTGGGTTATTACCGGGCGGGGGAACCTGAGCAGCACCCGCGCGTGGACGGCTCGTGCTGGTCCGCCCATCCATCAAGCCATGGACATCCATGGATCGTCTCAGTTGCTCATTGCAACTCTGCTAGACCCCCCCAAGCTGCAGGGACGCGCATCGGCCGTCGACTGGCGAGGATGCACCTGCAGTCTAATACTTCGCACTATCTCACTCCTATCGACTCACATGGTCGTGTCTGCATGCTCGGCGCGTGCTTGACATGTACGAGAGTACGTACATACTAACTACATAGTACTAGTAGTACTAGTATGGCCAACGTGCTTGTCGGATGGCGTCTGTGTCAATCTCCCGTGGTTTCATTGCGTCTGAGCCTCTGAGGTTGTCGACGCGAGTGTCTGTACGGCATTCGCACGAGAGTAGGTACTCCGTACGAGACTCGAAACGGCCGTGGGCCGTCGTCAATCTCGTCTCGGTCAATCGGATGCAGCTTCAGGCGCAGACGCGACCTGGTGGATCGGGCGAGCATTCCGTTGGAGGCTGAGCATGGTCGCCAATCTCAGCGATCTCAGCGATCTCAGTGATCCCAGTGATCTCAGCGATCTTGTTGGTGACCTGGGTTATTCCTAGGACCCTTTGCTTGTTACTTGGTCTCATCATCTCATGCCCCCAATCCCGCTCCCGCCCGACCTCCCAGCCCTCTCCTCCCATTTGGCCATGGCTCCCATCGAGTCATCATCCAGGTGATCCAGGGACCACCGCGGGAGATCACCACAGGCCCCAACACAGGCCTTGGGGGCCGCCCCTCCCCCGACCCTGCCTGGTCTCAACGCTCGTCATCTCGTGATGCCGATGGTCTGGCCCAATGGTCCATAATCGCAAGTAGCCTGTGGGCCAGCCTGCATGCTGGATTGTGCAGAAAGGGGCAAAAACAAGAAACAGGTGCATTGGGGTGTCGCGGCGTGCAGACGGAGGAAATAACCCTAGCACGTACATACATACTCGTATTAGTAGATGATAGAGTCACTCGACGCTGGCGTTGAACCCGTGGCGCCTCCCTTTTATCGCACATTGCACATGGGCCCTTTGAAAGTTTCGACCCTTTTGCAAATTGCAACTAATACCACCATGGATCGGCGCAGTTCCCGGGAGATCCTCCGCCCATTGGCAACCAATTGCACACCGGGGATCGAACCATGGCAGTTCCTTCGATGCGTACTCCGTATTCGTAGTAGAGTTACTACTATGTACCTACACAATACTCGCACTCTGTACCCAGTTGTACCCGTACACTGATCTCGTACTCGTACACCGGTCGGCCTGGAATGAAACCGAGTTGACTCTGGCAAGGCTCGCATGTTTGAAGCCGGCACCTCCACAGCCACAGCCCCCGGATCTGTGCTCACAAGCCTGGCAAGTCTGCCCTCTGCCCTACCGAGCAATTACGAGTATTACATACCTAGTACGGAGTACGGAGTACTTCGTACGCACATTGAGTCGTGAATGCTGCTTACATGGATGGCACCGACCACCAGGGGACTCAGGGAACCATCCGCCCGATCGCCTACGACCAACTGGGCAGGCCGCAACATGCATCATCCCCGCTGCTTCCAGCCTTCCAGACTTCCGAGGACAAGCCCCCTATTTCTCCAGATCCCATCCGTACTACGGATACGTACATAGTATAACACTACGAGTACTTATAGAATATGCTTCATCTGCTGCCCGCTCTCCCCCTCACGTGTCCGTCAGAATTGAGTCTTGGCCAGATGTTTCTATTCTCATACCAAACACTGCTCATTTCCCTGGATCATCAACGATGCGTCCGGGAGACAGCGGCCAACACGGAGCCGCTGACGCCCGCCCACCCCCAACTCCCATGCCAATAAAAACCCCTATCCATTTGCAGCTATTCCATCGCCCAATTCGCCGCCCTCATTGGCTGCCTTTGGCACACTCCCAGATCCCTCGCAGAATATGCCTCCAGTCAGTCTCAGCCCACGGCGTCTACTACTACACACACAGCAGGTAACATGTATCTGGAGGATGTGCGGATACACGTACCATCCCGGCTAGAAGACGCGTGGTTTTATTTACGACCAACCATGATACGGAAAAAAAAACAATAACAACGACGGCATATGATACCCTTTCCGTCCGTCGCTGCTGCTATTACTACCTACCCACTTGTTGCTTGATTGACCCTGCCGTGCCGTAGGCCCCAGGGGTCATCCTCGACCACTTGCCTGTGCACATGGCCGGCATCACCTTGGCAGAGCCGTTACCCGAGCTGCTGCACGGTGTTGCGCTCGCACCGATCGATGGCACGGCGAGGCATCTCGGCGGACGACCCGAGACGCTGACAGCCTCATCTTGCCCGGCAAGCATGCCAGTGGTACTCGGTCGTGTGGGACATAATAGCTGATGCTGGGTGTCTACTACTGGTATAGCCGACATCCATTGCAACAAGTACAAAGTACCGAGCATCACATGTCACACAGCCCGCCTGGCAAGTCTCCGGGTCTAGGCCACCAGCTTTGCAACGGGGAACTCTGCAATATGTAGCTTTGCAGCGCCGTACGGAATGAGCTTGATGGTCCTCTTCCGCGACGGGTCCACCGTGGGACTGGTCGGCGGGCTAGCAGCCGTGCCGTTCTTCACAGGCCAGTCAATGGTGTAGGCTTCCACCTCGAGGCTGGTCGGCGGTCCGTCGTTTACGAAGACGGGGTTGCGAAGCTCGGCAGTTTCATCCCCCCGGTTGACCTTTACGGTCGATGGGTCGACAGCGAATCGCCACTCCGAGACAGGCTCGAAGATGGCGTCGTAGGAATCACGGTGGATCTGGTCTGCGGACAGAGGCTCTAGAGTCCCATAATGTAGAGGAGAGTACCTGATCTCGTTGTGCTTGATATCGGCCGTGTAGAGGAGCGGGCCGCGATAGAATGCCACGGATGCGCCCCGGGTGACCGTCTTGATCTCCATAGGAAAAATCACGGTGAGCTTGGTAGTTCCCTGCTCAATCTCGACTTGTTGGAGGTTGTCATTGTTGGGGGAGAGTGGCTTGGCCTTGTCATCGCCAATCTTGAAGGTAGCCTTGTCTACAACGACCCACTCGGGGACTCGGATGAAGAAGTTGAAGTCTGTATCAGACTCGATGTTATAGTTGAGCTGGTCAGAGAAAGGGTAGTTGGTATCACAGCTCACTGTCGTCAGTTAATACTTCAAAGTCTTGAATGCTTCGGTCATATCCACACGGATGTATCACATACCACGCACGTCACCGTCTTTGACCTTGGTTTGGACAGCGACAGGACTCAGCAGCGCATGTACGAGACCGTCGTCTCCATTCCTGCTATAGGCATGGGCGACGAACTTGGGATAGCCTTGCGGGTGGTTGACAGTGCAGCAAGGCTAAAGATACGAGTTAGTCAAATTCCAGGTGTAATAACCGCAGTTCACACATACATAATTCGGCTCCAGTCCGTAGACGAGACCATAGTTTCCAACATTGTACCATGGGTTGTCACTCGTGTCGATCATCTTAGCCTAAGGCTGGTTGGTCTGGGTAATGTAGCTGTGTCCCCACCCTAGGCGTGGTTAATTCTTATACTCCGGTCTGGAGGATCGGACTCAACTCACAGTCCGCAGTCACAGCGCCGGGGAGGGCGTTGAAAGCCGCGCGCTCGGTAAGGTCTGCGAAGATGTTGGTCCCATGGAAGTGGTAGAGCCAAGCATGTGAGAACATACTCCACAGTCATGCAGAGTTCGGAGCTGCAGGCCGTCAGAGAAGCAGCCCTCCAGGTTTCAAGTCTGTAAACTCACCCTCGGTACGGGTGCAGTCCGCCGAGATATTCGTCGCCAATGACACTTCCCGAGAGAGATGTATGGTATGTCCTGAGCAACTCAACTGCCTGGTGGGTCTTTCCGATGAGACTCTGCTGTTTCGTCGATCTGTACAAGACGGTAGGATAACGAAGTCCTTCAGCCGTGTTGACTCCGTGAGAGAAGCCCTCATCGGGCCCAGCATAGCTGGGCAAGCCATCCTTAGGAAACTTTTCCTCAGTAAAATACTCATTCCAGTCGCGTCCACCAACAACGGCTCCCTCGAACATAAGGTCAATCACCTCCTTGATAGTATCTCGGTTTTCACGAGGATGATGTTCGTAAAGCCACTCGAGAGACATTATATACTCATGTGCACGAGCCACGCCAAATAGGTATTTATCAAAAGTGTCATCCTCATTCGGGTTGGGAATCAGGCCAGTGAAGTTGTTCTTGAGCATGGAATGAGTTAGGTCCACGTATTTGTGCATCGAGTCAACAATTCGCTCCGTCTGCGATGCATCAGCCTCGGCGTATTGCTATGGGCATTAGCTATACCATTTGCAATCACGGAGCAATAGACAGCTCACCATCATCCCTAGCAGGAGGTAGCTGCGGGGCCATATGACACGCTCGTTCCTTGTTTTGCCAGGTCCAAGCCAGCCATCCTCGTGTTGATTCTCAATCTGGTGGTCGAGAAACTTCCTCGCCTGTTCCTTCAAACGATCATCATCTAGGGTCCATGCGAGAGGAACGATGTAGTTGAACCAGTAAGTGGCCGACTCTATTAGGTCGCTGTACTCGTCCTGACCGCCCATCCAGGTGGAATTGGCGACATAGCGGTAGAAGTCAAACATGTGGCCCGCCAGGCCATCGCCAGACAAGCGAAGTTGATCTTGGAGCCATCCGGAGGCCTTGATGGAGCCGAGCGGAAGACGCTCGTATTTGAAGGGGACGAGGTCTGCTCGAGGAGTCAGCAAAAGTGTTGTTTTAAGTCATCGGGGAAAGCACGCGTCTTGTCCAGACCTTGGGAGGATATGCCCATAGACAAAAATGAGGACATGAAAAATAGATGTAAGCCTAGCATATTCTATATCGTGGTTTTGAAAAATGGGTTTAATAACCAAGAGTATCCGTAGCTTGAGCAACGTTCGCGGGGTATGCGTTAGCTTTCACACGTTCTATTCCCCAGCGTCGTCTCGAAAAGCAAAGTCTTGAGGTTACTTCTACCTGGGCAAGAGGGTAGGGCTCTCTACGTCATCTCTCACCATAAGTAAGTCGAAGCAGGCGCGAACAAGACAAGAGACATAACAAGGGAGTGAGTAGATCGAGCCCCAGAATAACGGCACATGGCCCGGTGGTCGGGGTAATTGGCATCATGCTGGTACCCGATCCGCGGATATTTTGGTGTGCACACAAGATGGAGGTCTGCTGATCCGGCTAATACAGTGGCGGGCGCGAGGGGGTGTCAGATGTCGGGATGAAGTTGTGGGGCAGTACCTATAGATTGCGGGGTTGGAACGTGGAGGCGACGGAGACTTAAAGCTTGTAGTACGGAGTAGTAGTACGGAGTACTAGCAACCCAAAGCCGCCAGGCACGGGTGACGCTGAGCTCCGCTATTGGTCTCGAGGCTTATATTTGTACTTTGATAGAGAAAGATTGAGCTGTTGAATGCTTTGTCCATTTGTGCAATCCCTTGACCACGTCAATGAGTGCATTAGAGCTTAGGCTCTCCGTAGTAGTTCCTCGATGGGCTGTGGGTGTCGTCATTCTGGTTGCATGATCACAAGTGGCTTCCATCAATAGAGGCCCCACAGTGCCTCGTCGTTCGCTTGACCCATATGTGATGGAAAATTCACTGTGTGTTATCGAGATGGAAAGATGGGGAAAGATCACCCGAGTTGTGGTGAGGTAGGTGATGGATATGGGGGGTCACGTGAGAGCGGCGCGACGGGAAGCCCGCCACCCAGCCTCGTCACTTTCCGTTCAGACGCGAAGTTCGCGAGGCGTCACCGGCCGCTCAGCACGCGCGCAAACCTCGACTAGCAGCCGCAAAAAAATCGCAGCCTGTGTCGCATCAATCACCAGCAGCTGTTCACATCGCCCTATTAATTTCCACACAAAATGCCTCCTGGTACGTCTCTTCCCTTGCACCCGCACCGTGCACCTTGCGCCGTCCTCGCGATCGACCACCACACTGCCAGCACCGCGCCCCTCCATTGCACCACCTACCCAAATCTTCACCCACCGTCATTGAATACCCCGCGGTCGCAATGGCGCGCACCGTCGCACGTCCTCGCGACAGGCCAAAACAGAAGGCTAAGAATGTGGTAGCTCTGAGTGACGACGAGCAGTCCGACTCGGGCGACTTCCCCATGCCCCTCCGCATCGGGCCCCCCTCGCCGAGCGACGACGAAGATGAGATGGACGCCCCAAACGGCGACGCTGCGGATAACAAGATCGACGCCGAAGACGATGAGGAGGATGAGGACGAGGACGAGGATGAGGAGGACGAGGAGGAGGAGGACATGTGAGCTCCCAAGGATCGCGGATGGCATACGCTCGACGCTGGGTTAACGCGGGACAGGTTCGTCGTGGAGGCGATCAAGAAGCACATGGTGGACGAGAATGTTAGCGCACCCCCATATCCTGGAGGGTTGGCATGCTGACCTTCGCAAAAGGGCAACCTGAAATTCCAAGTAAAATGGGAGGGGTACGACAGCAAGAAAGACCTGACATGGGAGCCGGAGGAGAACCTATCGTGAGCGCAGACCTTGGCCTGCTCTACCCAAGCTCACCCACTGACCACTCTTCCGCAGAGACTCAGCCGTCGAGATCCTCCAGGAGTACTTTAAAAAGGTGGGAGGCCGCGAAGCAATCTTCGAGGAAACAGAGAAGGCCGCGCGGGGGAAGAAGCGCGCTCGGCAGTCGGCGGGAGCTCAGAGTGCCGGGACGAAACGATCACGTACGACTGGTAGCCACCCCGATTCGGCGACACCTCCGGCGACGGCGAAGAAGTGGAGCCCGCCGTCGGGCTCGTGGGAAGACGATATCGAGTACATCGACGCGTGCGAGGAGGAGGGGAGCGGGAAGCTTGTGGTCTACCTTAACTGGAAGAACGGACAGAAGACGAAGCACGACACCTCAGTCATCTATAAGAAATGCCCACAAAAGGTAGGGTCTCCCGGTCATCATCTCGGGGAGGGAGGAACAGAGAGCTAACAGCAGCAGATGTTGCGCTTCTACGAGCAACACGTGAGAATCATCCGGGAGGAGAACAGGTCCTTGGCCGATAATAACGATTGAGCTTCGACGAACCAAATGGTCGGGAGAAGCGTATGAAATTTTGACTTTTTCGCGTTTCGGGGAAATTTGGTGTTCGGAGGTTTGGACCAGGCGCGAAGGAATGGCTTACGGATATGCCTGGCAGAATTCCCCGCCGCTTCATCATTCACCACTGCAAGCAAGCGCGGGCATCCCACGTGTATATCCCCCACGGTTGCTGTATGATAAGAATCTTTCGGTAGGAAAAATGGGGGGTTGAGAATTGGCTGACCTCGAGAGTCGGGGGTCGTATCGGATTTGCCGGTGGAGTCGAGTTCAAAATCTTTTAGAGCTACCGAGCTCTCGTCAGCTGCATCGGAGCTCATCCTGCGCAAGCTCGGTTTGAAGCTGTTGTGGACCAATCACAGGCGCCGATATACCCCTGCGAGGCGGTTTTCTGGTTTTGCAGCGGGCTAAACTCCAGCTAAGACGGGGACCCACCCACAATCCACGCGGGCCCAGCCTTGCCATTTTATTGACGTGGAAAACGGGTGGCGGGGCAACCAGTCTTATAACTGCAGCCCAGAGCTGCAGTCACCATTGTCGGCGCATCCCCAGCTCCCTCTTCCACCTGGCCCAAACTCAATTCCTGCTCCTGGATATTTGAGACTTTGCTGTCGCCAGTTGCCTGTATCCTTAACTACACCAAACTCGCTATTTGTGCAAGCGGTGGACATTTTGGTTTCGCTCGTCACTCACACTGCTGGAGCTCCACCCTTGGTCTGCTCAATTCGTCAGGCACTGGTATGTCCGAGTCCATCTTGGCCACCGGAATGTCAAGCTAATGTGTGACTTTAGACCCCCCTCCCCTTCCCGGGTACAATTCCAATCTAGGACATTATCTTCTGGATCCTCGCCGGCGTCCGTCCCGAGCCTCTCAAACGTCAGCCGGCCCAGCACCTCTACTCTGCCTACACGCCCCCCACCCGAGCCGCCATAGCCAGCACCGGCGCCCAACAGCAACCATGGTGAAGAAGAACGACACCATCGCCATCATCGTCATCGTCATCTTCCTCCTCCTGGCGCTCGTCTCGTTCGGCATCTGGTTCCTGGTGCACAAGGTGCGGACCCACATGTCCGTCACCTCGTCATCAAGCAACAGCAGCAGCCATCTGACGGATGGGGACTGACGAACCAACCTTGCGGCGCGCTCGCCGTTCCCGGATGCGGTGGTTGCCCCGGCTGTGGTCTGGCTAAGAAAGCGCTCCAAGTTCCAGCCCGGGGAGTTGTCGAAGGAGCTGCGCGCACGCCTACGGCGTGTGACGGCGGCGGAGCCATCAGGCATCGAGCATCTATCGCCATGTACACATGGCGCTGTCTGCCATATCAGGAACCGATGTACAGTATCTAAAGGAGATGCTGTTTCACGGGGTTTCGGCGTGTGCATTTGATATCATGGAATATGGGTTTACGAAAAACAAATCTCAACAACATGGGACATATGGGACGATTGAATGGGTTCATAGATTTATTGGGAGCAAGTTTGTGGAATTCTGCAGCAGGCGCACTTGTACTGGGATCTGGGAGTGGTGTATTTGAGAATTGATGTATGAGAAGCGGATAGCACGATTTAGGATAGATAGCAAACAATGACACCCAACTAGGGATGCCACTGCTTTGATCTGCCTCTCAATGAGGTCTCAGCTATGCCTTTGCTGATGACCCCTCTTTCGTCTGACATGTTGTTCTCATTGCCCCAACGAACGATGTGGCGCTCTCAACCACCCGCAGAGTCTACTGGCCTGCATTCACCTCGTAAACCGCCAGCCGATAAGATGGCCCAGAAAATGTCCCGGAAAGAGCAGTCTACCATGACCCCCAATATCCATGACTAAAGGGGTTGCCGTATTGACTTTGACGGTATTGAAACGGTTCAATAAAGGTACTAGTGATCGACCGCGGCGGGGGCAAAAAGAACCCAGCCCTGAGAGCTGACGGGCCTGCAGCTGGCATCTACGTAGCAGTGTCAGAGTATGTTAGATCGTCTCTTTTTCTTGCCAGCTCTGCGCTCGCACGAGCCCACAGGAATCGTCAGATCCTACGCGACTTCGAGTGCTAGTACATGTGGAGCTTAACAGTCCGGAAGGCCGAGTGGCTTGCCACACATTCCCGCCACCTTTCCGTTAGGGGAGGAGGCCGATTGGCAGATCGGTAAGGATATGCCGTCATGGAAACCAGCCATTATGTGGCTAAGGAGGAGTATGGACGTTCAGATTTCATGGAAGGAATGGCGGGTGCCTAAAAGCTGGAAGCTGGTGACGTTGAAGGAGTCGAGTGCTAGTCGGCTAGAGTAGAGTGGGGCCGGCCGGCCCGTTGGCGCCGGCGGAGGCAAAGATGACGGTGTAAAGTGTTTTATGGGCCCGCTCAATGACTCTTTTTAGTACGGAGTACGGATAGAATTACACCATTTGATGATACCGATGGTGACTCTGTCGCACACCTCCAAGGCTACTATTGCTAGGTCTGGCCTTGTCACGGTTTGCGTCAGCAAGATCCAACATCGACTCAACCCATATATATCCACCCAAGCGGGGCGCAATACAGGTACCGATGATAGCTCGAAAAAGTATTCTGGGGATTGCGATGTACTTTCCAAAGAAAAGGGGGGGGAGAACGGCTCTTAGCCCATACATGTGGTTACTACGGGACCCTAGCGCTATTCATGACAAACAAAATGTGCTCGTGACAAGACCCCTCGACTTTAATGCATCCAGCGACATCCTTGGGTCGTAGTTGATGACCTCTCCGGTAGAGAGATTCCTGAACTTTTGGAATATTTCCGGGTCGTCTGCCGTCCGGTCTGCATCAAGACGCTCCCAACCTTGCAGCGGTTCCAAGCGAGGGTCCTCGTCGGTCAACTGGCCCGCTTCCGGGTTGAAGAAGCGATATAGACTCGTGACTCCGGTCGAGTCGAGGAATACTTGCGCAATCCAGGGTTTGGGGAGGGATCCAAGTATGCATGTCGCGTCATGAAAGCCGTATACCATGCCTTCTCCGATAACGATATAGGTTCCGTTGGGGGATTCGCGCAATACCATGGGGGCGCTGTACCCAACAGCACCACGACAATGTCTCCTCCAGTTTGTGCCTGTTAGCGGAACAAGGCTCGTTTTTGACTATTTCAAGACCAGGTACAGTCGACTCACCGGATTCCATTCCCTCAGGCCCCAAACCTATGTGCCCTTCTGCTGTGGAGTAAAACCTCCTTTTGTACAGCACGCTTTCGACGGCGGATATATACAGTCCATTGACTCGGCCCATTTCTCCTGGTGGCTCCTCGCCATCCACCACGACCTCTTGGCAGTACGTCTTCCATTCTTCCAGCGTGGGGAGCCTGGGCAGCCAGGGGAGCCGCTCCACGACCTTCATCCCGCAGATCGTCATGGCAAGGGCGTCGAGCAACGATCCACCCCCCGGATAGGGGCGCTGGAGGTCGCCAGGCCCCCACCCCCTCACGAGCTCCAGCCCATCGCCCAGTCTCTGCGATGCTTCCCCCTGGACGGCAGTGACGGGGCCAGCCCGTACACCAGCGACCTCTAGGATGCCAGGGTCAGCGTACCGGGCCACAGTCCGGGACATTCCCGCCGAGAACTGCTGCCGAATACTCTCGGAGCTCGGCGGCGGCAGGATGAGATCGGGCACCCAGGACGGCGCGGCGGTGATGCGCTCCATCCCCGTGTCGATGCACCCGCGCAGGGCGTCGAGGCGGCCAAAGTGCTCGATCTGCGCCAGGGCTATGCGCCGGTAGACCGCCCCCACGGGCAGCGAGTAGTCGGCCTGGATGCGCCGGCGCAGGCCCTCGGACATGAGCCCCAGCAGGGCGGAGGATCGAGCGCCACGTCTCGTCGTCGTAGGGGAGGTCGCTCATGGGGCCGTACCAGTCCCACTCGGCGGCCCCGGGCATCCTGACGAGGTGGTTCTGCCTCGTGACTTGGACATGGCCCCCGAGATAGCCCAGGGTGGACATGGCCAGTCTGCTCTGGCGAGAACCCGGGCCGAGCCAGACCACGACGCGGTGGGCGAGGCGGTATACATGCGGCATGCGCTGCACCTGTGCGTTCCTCTCTGCCATGTCCTGTTGGTTGATGCAGATGGCGTCGACCCAGAGTGCCCTGGCCCTGTCTCGGTAGCGTAGATGGTGCAAGGCAATGGCCAGGCTCTTGGTGACGAGCAGCTTGGTTCGAGTGTTCAGGGCTGGATCCTCGACGATGATGGCCCTGCGGCTGTGGGCTGATCCCCATGTGTATGAAAGGGCTTCATATTCGGGTGTCCCGGGCACATGCTGGATTGCTGCCCCCGTTGGCGACTCTGAGTTGGTCGAGTTCGGGTGGCTCCATGATGAGACATCGAGTTGTCGTGAAGTTGTAATTCATCTACACTCGCCCCATGTCGCTTGGCGAACTCGGATCGCGTGGTCACCATTCTTTGTCATTGCGCGCTTTCTCTCGTCCGTGCAGTTGATGTGCCAGTGGAAGCAGCAGGTGCTTCCCTGGTGCGGCAAACCTAGCCGCTTCGCGAATCACGAGTTATGGAACAGGGATGGTGTTGGGCTGACATGTACGGAGAACATGTACGCATATGGATACACACATCAGTGATGTTGGTCATCACCATCAACGCTCTCACCATGATATAACACCGTCCCTCAGAAGAGGACTTCCTCTCGTATTCCTAATAGATGAATTTAATATAACAGGCATAATGTGACACCTTTTTCTACGCTTCAATGACCCTTAGAGATGCGCCGCTGTGGCCGACCTTGCCACCCATACCCAGTAGACTGTGTAAGTATATTCACCCCTGATAACTCCCAGTATATGTATGAAAGACAGCCTCACACCAAGCGTTCTCCCCTTTGGGGGGGGGGGGGGGAAGGGGGGGACTATTAGTATCTCAATATTCTCATATGTCGCCCATTTTATGGTGACTGTGCCGTCTATGTACTCATAGCCACTGGTGTTGTCTGTGTACTGTGATCGGGGGAAATTAATGTGCCTGTTCTCTGGGTAAATCCATCGATCAACCAACCATCCACCCAATTGATCAATCCGGCACTTGGAGCGCCTCAAAAGGATCCAAATTGAGCCCTGGGCCACCACTCAGAGAAGTGCCGTGCCTGGTAGGGCGTGGCTGGCAATCTCGGCCGGGGGATTAACTGCAGAGCACATGCAATACTACTACACGCTGTAAGTAGCCCTCCGTATTCTTATTATCCGCTATCCGTACCAACCAGCATTCATTAAAAGAGGCAGGAGGGATTAAACGCCCATGGATGCACTGCCGGCAGATGAGCTTGAAACCAGAAGGTCATCGGGACTCCGCGCTGCCAAGCACATACCCAGCAGATGATAATCTCCGCCGCGCCGATGCACAGCTCGGAAGAGAAGAAGAAGAAGAAGAAGAAGCGACGAGGAGCAATTCGTTTTGCCCAGTCCATCTTCGGGGGATCTTTCAGGGGCGGATCCCGAGGTCTTCCAGAGAGGGAAGTTTCTCGCCATGATGGCGCTGCCCATTGCTGAGGACGGGCTTGCATGTCACTCAGAAACCCGCCACTACCACACCATCGCGATATGTCACCATGATACACCGGCGCAAAGGCAATATGATATAGTCAATTTCACGTCTTCCTTTAGGCAAGAACTCGAAATATGTCAGAAAAGGGGTACAAATATCACTACTCCACATGGGACAGACGCGGACGCAGCAGGCTTTGTCGCAATCTATCTCTATCTCTATTATTGTTTCAAAGGGGCAAAGAAGCAGAGTAAAATGGCAAAACACAACCTAGAAAACAAGCAAGAAAGCAGGCAGGCAAAGTGGGCGGCGGGGGTTAATCGAGGATAGAACCCCCCCCCCTCGGTATCATTCAAACGGCTCTCTTCACACACGGGGTCTTCTTCCCCCGATATTCAAAGCAGCCATTCCACACCAGCACATCCTCCCCTTTCACCCCTCCATCAATTTCAACGGCACGCAGCGCAGGTAGTTGAAAGGAGCGCGCAACAACCAGGCGTAGACAAAGGAGAACCCCGTAACATGTATTCCCCGTCTGTTTTTTTTTACCCCTGGCTCTCGGAGACACAAAAACACACACCCTCTACTAGATCTTGCCGTTCCTGCCCTGTCGAGAAATCCAGCTCCTGTTTGCCTTTGGTAGATAGAGAGTGGGAGGAGGCCTTCGAGGCGCGCGCCCACCTCGCAAAGAAAAAGGGGTAAGGCGAACAACGGGTGGGCGGTGGCGCCTTGGGGTTTTCGTGGGTCTGGATTCCCTCGGATTGGAATTGGGCCGGGGGAACGGAACTTAGGCCTTGAAGGTGAGGTTGGTGCGGCGGTTGAGGCCTAGATATATTGCGTTTAAGTCAGTCTTGGTGGACAAAGCTTCCACCGGCCAGGTTGGTGAAGACACATACCCTCGATGCCGTTGTGGAAAGAGCGCTTGGCGTGGTCCTCTGAGCCCTGGGGGATGAAGGCGCGCTTGCTGAAGGTGGGCTCAGTGTCGTTGACGGAGCGAGCAGTCAGGTTGGTGGGCATCTGCGGGAAGACGGGGTGCTCGATGGGAGCAGGAGGAGGAGGAATAGGAGCAGGGGCCGGCTCGGCGGCGGGGGCCGGGGCTGTGTGGAATCTTAGCTCTCGGTCTTCAATGGTGCTCAGGAAGCAAGGTGATATATATATGGAGAGAGAAGAGGGTTGACATACCACGGGCCATGGGGGCAAGGAAATCAGCCATGCGGAAGGGGATGGCAGAGGCCATGGGAGCCACGGCGGCGAGAGCAACGAGAGCACCGGTGACCTTCATTGCGACGGCTGGTGGGTTTTTATGTTTTGTGGTTTTGAAATTTTTCTTTTTCTCTTTTTCTTTACTTGATCCGCGTTGAGCGAGAGATGTTGCGTGGCCGGCACGGACAACAACAGTGGAAGATGAAAGGAACGGTTGGGGTATAAGTTGAAGAGGTGAGAGAGGAAGGAGGGCGAGGGATGGATGAAATATATGCGAGCGTACTACAAGCTGGGGCCGCCTTAAACAACGGGACGTGGGTACCGGGTACTGGGTACTGGGTACGTGCAGGGAATGGGATGGAGTGATTCACCGTCCACTCGGGCTGAACGGGACCCGGCGAGGTGAGGGCAAGGTGAGGAGGGTAGTGGGAGGTGTGGGAGTGTGTAGGGCTAGGCGGCTTGGGCTGGCAGGGTACTTTGGGCACAGAGATAGATCGGCCAAGACCTTGACTGAGCAGGAAGCGTGAGGTATGCGTGGGATGGCTGCAGAGGCTGAGGGACGCGGTGCTGGGGGAAAAAAAAAGATGGGACGCATGTCCGAGGCCAAAGATGATGTGGAAACTACGTATATGCTATCAGCATATCGTTGCTACCGCACCACGCAAGAGGCCAGCAGCAAGAGCGTCGATTCTGGGCAGCCAGAACGGCGGCCATGCAGTGGTCCGGATACGGAGGGATACTGTAAATCGGGATCGCCATGATGGACTTTGATCACCGGCTGTCTGGCGTCACTGAGAGGCGGGAGAGGCGTGCTAAGGGCGGACGATTATCCAGACTATCCATCCTGGGGGGAGTGGGTTCAGCACGCACAGCCGTCGCCGCTGCGACCAAAAGCGACTGGCCCCTGGTGGAGGGTAGCAGTGGGTTTGGAGACCCTCGCAGCTAGTAGGAACAGCCGAACAGGAGCCAACCCTGGCCCAACAACTTAGGATAGTACGAGTACTATCCGTACTGCTGCGAATGAATGTACTGGATCCCGGGCGGCATCCGTCTCGCCATTCTCGCGCCAGGTCCTTGCGTGCCAACGTGCTTACAGGACACGCAGGACGAGTACTCGCAGGCATGGAGGACCCTGATCCTTCGGAGGCAATTACGGCTGATCCGGCCAGTCGGGGAATGATGGGCGTTGGTGATGCCCACTTGCTCCGTAGACCGATATCCCAGCCACAGAGGTAGGCTCGAAGGATCAGCCCACGAATGGGGCGCTCAAGGCACAAGGTACGGGCTACGTCTCTCAGCATCAAGAGTGCTAGCATGTACATGTATATACGGATACACAGCAATAATACCGGGAGCAGTGACACCGGGGGCAGTGACACTGGGAGGGAGCGATAAGACCAGCATGCCAGTCGAGGTCGCGTCCGCACGGACGCAGACCACCAGCCAGCACCTCCCATCGAGTATAAACTCTGAAACAAGAGTCGAAGGTAAAATCCCCACGTCCCGCTGTGGTGTGCAGCAGTACATGCTGCTGTGCGCCTCTAGCCCCAGCAGCCAGAGGGCCTAAAGCACCAAGGCATCAGGGAAGAAGAAGAAAATTGTTCAGGGCCCACGGCCGATCAGTGTGATGCGACTGGCTGGGGGGGGACCCGTAGAGGTGAAGTGACATCCATGATCCATCTGCATCTCTGCGTCTCTGCATCTCTGCATCTTCTGCAGCAGTTCCTGGCGACTCGCTGCTGTGCCTGGGGGCCCAAAAGGTGCCAGGGGCTCCCAGGGGTGGGGGGCTTCAGCCAGGGGTGGCCTTGCCGTGGCGTCACTCAACAGCCGGCTTGGCAGGGGATCCGAAACTTGGCGGCCAGGAGCCTCCTCCAGAGTCCAGGGCCAGAAAGGTACGTACCTGCTCCGTATCCACGACGGTTGTGCGGTTGGCCCACGGGCGAAACAGCTGGCGTGACGACGTCTGTTACGTCCTCCATCCAGCATGCTTGTCTGAAGGCCTCCGACGGGCTACGGAGAGAGTGGCGACGGCGCACCAGCGTTGCAGGAACAGCCAGTCTGGAGGATTTTCTGGTCTTCCTGGGCGAAGAGGAGCCAGGATTTGTCAATCGAGGCCTCCGTTGGCCCTCACTGCTGATGTTTTGCCAGTCTAGCTTGGCTGCTGTGTCAGGTTCGCACACGATGAAGTCATCGCCATAGATTCAACAGTGAATCACGGACCAGGAGGTGGTCGCGAAACGAACTCGGCCGGGAGAGAGTGCAGCTGTGATCGATCGATGCAATGCCGCCGTAGGCGCAGCCAGCTCGCAGCCAGATATCATATTATAGTAAATACACGATAGGCGGCGGGTAGCATTCGCAGCCGTTCGACGTCCGGGACGGAAGATGGCTCGGATCGTGCCTAATCTAGCGCCTGGGCAGCTCCTTTACAGAAGGTAGAAGAGTGAGGTGTGAAGCGCCCTACTGACCACTGCCCACTGATGAACCAAGAATTACACCAGGAATAGACAGACTGTCTCAGACAGGATGCGGTTCGGGAGTTGGATGCAGTCTGCGGGTGATGGCGATGTGCGTCTGCGTGCTCTGCTAGAATCTTGGCGGTTCGTTTGGTCGTCGTCGCGTCGACAATGGCGGTCTTTTGGTGGCCACCGTTTAGGATCCGTTGCATCGATCTTCATCGACTTGCATCAAACAGCGATTCCAGAAAAAAACCGGCCCAGTGGCCGTGCAGTGGGCCCAAGCACCAAGAAGTGGGTCACGGCATGTTGGCACTTGGCAGTGGCTTGCCAAGTTCCCAACTGCCACATTTGACGAACGCCCCCAAAAGCTTGTCGTGTCGACGTCTCAAGGTTCCAGGTTCGTCTATCTCTGCCAAGCCCTCCAGTCCACGGCATTCGACTGCGCGTGCGGCTCGTCATGATGGGAATTGTGGCGTGCCGAGCATCTTCCTCTTTGCATCTTTGCCTCTTTGCCTCTTTGCTTCTTCGCCTCTGTCCAGATGTCCTCCATTCCAGATCTTGCCATCTCGGGGGAAATGATCCATGCTGGCCTCCCCTCTTGCATCATAACGGAACCAGACAAGACAGTTCATCCGCTTATTGCCCGCCAGCTTCCGTTGCTAATTTAGTATATCTCCTAGTCTTTCGACCTAATATCCGTGTACACACAGCTACGGTACAGCCTGCATCGCCCTCCCCAACTCCTTCTGGGTTGCTGTGCGCGGTTGAGCCATGACGGACATTGCTTATCCGGCACCCCCTCGCTGCCGATCATCTCTAATACCCACATTCTCGTACTCGTACTAGCATTATCTACAATGTCCCCTGTCTCTCAGAGCTCTCGACACTCGCGTCTCAAAAAAGGCACGCAGCGCTGCCCGTAGGACGGCCAACCCGGAAAGAGAAGACGCTGTGCTGGAACGCCTCGAGAACGCCACCACACGGTCACGGTGTATTCTGTACGCGTGTTATTACCATGGAAAGGATCAAGCAATTTTGTGACAGCTCGTTTCGAATGCCGGCGACTTGTAGTAGGCTTGCTTACTGGCGTGGTTCTTCAGCCACGTCCCATGTCCCGTTCTGTCTCCTGGCCGGGATATTCTGCAAGTTCACCTCCTCCATCAGCCAGGACGCCATGGTCGACTCCTCCAAGCCACCGTTTTAAAGCTCCGGCTCCTCCCCCTGCTTCAGTGGTTTAGTACTTGGCAAGCAGTGAACACCGAAAAGCTTCTTCTAGAGGCTGGCCACGAGTCGCCAAGGGAGACCACGTCGCGGGCGCGTAACCACGCAAAGGCTCTCTAATCGCCCCACGGGTGCCGCCGATCATGGCCTCGGAGGCTCGGACGAGGCCACATCCAAGGCAGCAGAGGCTAACAGACGGTCTTATCGTCAAGAGGCATGAACGAGCCCGCCGATCCCTACCTACAACAACTTGCAAGTCCGGCCTCCGCCGTCGCGGACCTTCTTGTTTCTGCTTCCCTGCTGGCGAAGGCGAGTGCCACTCCACTCTTTCAGCCGCCTAGGATTGGGTTTTTTTTCTCTTTGGCACGCTCTGCCGATGCGCAGGATGGGCTGCTGCCTCGTGCTGGAACCCTGATCACCGCTGGATGAGCCTGATGATTCCCTGGTGATGGGCGCAGAGGGCTGATCCGCGTTGGGTTCCCAGATCATGGGTCCCGGCAGTCGGAGCCCACCCAACCCCCCCAGGCCAGCGTATAAGACTCCGTCTTCCGCCCATATGGTGCATATCTCGACCCCCGAGTGCCATGTTGGCTGCCGCCGAGGCGCCCGAGGGGCCCCCGGAGCTTGCATATATCGTGCAATAGTCCCTCTCTCTCAGCCTCTCCCGCCGTCACGTTCAATGAGGGATCGATGGCGGCATTGGGCAAAGTACGAACAACACTGATGCAGTGCGTAGCCTGCGGGCCGTCTCTTGGCGGCTTGTCAATGTCTCATCCTCGTCGCTGGTTTTTCACACACCATCGGGAATGGACGAGATAAGAAGAGATATCTCTGCTGAGATCGATTGGCCATCCCACGTCGCGCGCGTCGACGACGGCACCAGGGTCGGTACTCGGTGGCGGAGAGCTACGAGTATCAGATACCCGCCGACTGACTCGGTCTCGTTCCGCGTTGGGCCTCTGGCTTATTCTTACCCCTATTATTACTCCTATTATTACTCCTATTATTACTACTACTACTCGTACTCGTACTCATAATCTCCAGTCTCACATCAACAAACAACACACCAGAGCGGCAGAGGGGATGCCCAAGAGAGCAAGCTCAATGTCGAGCCCATGCCGACCAGCTAGCCACTCCCGGTCGTAACAATAGCAGATGACTCGATTGTTGACCAGGTGGCCTGCTTGCATTCTTCCCCATGTCCCCGTTCGTCTTGGCCATGTTCCTTGGCAGAATCCCATCCATTCCGCCGTCACATCCAATCTCGCGAAACCCTGTCCGTACATGCCCGTATATTGTACGAGCCTTGCAAGAGTCGTGTGTTTGAACGCATAATAAGTTCTCTTCTATCCTCGCTTGCGCTCTAAATAGTAGACCCCATGTTCCCTTCAAACGCCCCCGACATACATACGTACTTCTATGATGGTAGCATGCCAAAAGAAAGAATAAAAAATCACCCCCAACTTCAGCCCCTGACGTCGCAGCCGGCCTGTAGCACAACCACCACCTCCCTCCCGTCCCTGGATATCTCCCCCGTCCGAGGCTGCTCATGATGGATGGTATATGGCGGCGACGGACGAGAGAGAGCCAAGACAGAGCCCTCTTTACCAGCTCATCAGTCCCTTGGACCTATCGAACCCCCCGCGCAGCTGCGTCTCCGGCTTGACCACCTTCCCCTTGAGCACCGTATACCGCACCAGGTTCTCGCAGTCCTCCGGCCGCACCCTCGCCAGCCAGATGCACTGACCCGCACCCTCATCGGCCTCAGCATCGGCCTCGGCCTTGCCCTCCTTCTCCTTCTTCTCCCCCTCGCCATCGCCGCCAGCCGCCGTCGCCGTCGCCGCCGCCACGTCGTCCTGCCCAAAGGCATTCGGCCGCCGGTACACCATCACGTTGGCCGAGTACTTGTGCCCGCCGACGTGGCTGATGAAGTAGATGCCCACGCCGCCCGGCCGCTCGTCGTGCAGGTCGCGGTACAGGCCCAGCGGGCGCAGGTGGCGCTCCAGCTCGCGGCGCAGCAGGGGCGCGCTCTGGCCGCAGCGGGCGTCGCGCGTGCGCTGGCTGCACATGAGGATGACGGCGCTGTGGGGGCAGCGGCGCGTGGAGAGGTCGCCGACCTGGGCGGGCAGGCCGGCGGGCTGTTGGAGGGGCGAGGTGGTGGTGGGGGCGTGGTTGACAATGTCGCGGACGAGGGAGGCGGCGTTGGAGGGGCGGACGTTGTCGATGAGGGTGAAGGCCGGGAGGAGGAGGACGGTGGTGGGCTCGCTGTAGTCGCTGGTGTCGTGGGGGGTGGGCATGTTGGAGGCCGAGAGCATCATCCTCTGCGGTCTGTCAGCGGCCTCAAGGTACACACACACACACACACACACAAAGGGTACTGTCTGTCTTCATATGGAGGCACTCACCCCGTTGGACGGCGACTCGGCCTTGTCGACAGCCTCCATGACGCTGCCCTTCTCGTCGCTCACATCGCGCACCCAGTCGGCCTTGCCCGTGCCGACAATCAGGTGGGTGCTCCAGGCCTTGACCTGGCCGTACAGGACGTCGCTCTCGTCAACCTTGAAGCCGCGCGGATACTTGAGGGAGCAGCTGTCGCAGTCGTGCAGGCAGTCGTCGCCGTCGGTCGCGGGGTCCGTCTTGGCGAACAGGTCGCCTATGGGCGCCGGGCCGGCCCCCGCGCCGAGGCTGCTGCCGCCGCCGAGCACCCATGCGCCAAAGGACTTGAAGGACGTTGCCATCTGCTGCTTGAGGGGTTTTCGCGGCAGCTGTAGTGTCGCCGGCGGGTCTGCCACTGTCATGGTGGAGGAGGGAAGAGGAGGAGAGACTAGAGGGACGGGAAAAAAGAGTCGGGGGCCGTTAGAGCCGATTGCGCCGATGGTGGGTGGCGGCGGGGAGTGGGCTGATTGATAACAGCAACCGACTTCTAGGTCCTGACTCGGGAGTACAGACTGCCGTGCCTCGACGATGCAAAGCCGGTCAAACAGGCTCTCGCTCTCTTGGATAAGACTCTAATACATGTAAAAACAGAGAAGCAGAGCCCAGCCCTCATTTGATCACGCAATTTATACCAGTCCCCCTGCGCAGCCCCAACACACAGACTGCTGATGTTGCGTACGTTGACGCAATCTGGGCCGGTCAATTCGCCCCGCCTATCTCCGACTCCGAGCCCCCCGTTCGGCCTTTTTGGGCTTATCAGATCCTATCAGATCACATCAGATCATATCAGATCATATCAGATCCCCCAACTGCCAGAACCCCCCTTCCCCAGTCTTGGCACCCGGCCCTCTTGTGCCGTTGCATCCAGATCACACGGGTGTTTAAATTCGTCAGGCAAGATTGTGAGAGGCAGAGACTGAATCAATGACATGGAGACACGTCACCACTCCCTCCCGAAAAGCAAGTACTCGTACAGGAACCCTGCCGTCTCTTCCAAACAGCCCATCCGGTACGAGCAGTGACCTGGTATATATCCCTGAAAAACAACACATATACTAAATAGTTGCCATGCTACAAATAATAACAACCATGAAATACCACAAAATTCATCAAGACAGACATCTCATCAGCCCCGTCGTATTCTTCGTGCTCGTACGTCCCCCGTCCCCCGTCCCCCGTCCCCCAAATTACATGTTCTTCTTCCGTCGCGCCTCGTCGTAGCCCTCCTCCTCGCTGTCCTCGCCCCCGTCGTCCTCGTAATCCTCCTCGCTGTCCTCGTCCGCCCCCATCTCCATCTTGACCCTGTCCGACTTCCTCCGCCGGTCCTTCATCGCCGCCCGGATCTTGCGGCTCGCCTCGTCGAAGCCCGCCGCCGAGTCCAGCGTCGTGAACCCGCTGATCGGGAACCCGGCCGACCCGAACCCCCCGCCGCTGCTGCTCGACCGTGACCGGCTGCGCGACCGCGACGGCGGCCGCGTCGAGAAGATGCCCACGTGCCCAATGTTGCTGAACGAGTCGTGCCGCGGCAGCTGCCGGCTCGACTGCGTCGTGGCGCGCCGCGACAGCGCCGGCGGCGTCTCCACATCGATCCCGACGCTCGACTGGTCGCTGTCCTGCCGGCGGTGGCCCGCGGGGTGTGCCGCTCCGGCCTCCACCTTGAACGGCTCCGGCACCAGGCGCGTCTTGTCAAAGTCTGGGAACATTTCGGGTCCGAGAGTGTTAATCAGGTCCGTCACCTCCGAGCTCAGCTCCGCGCGCTGCACCCGCAGCCGGTGGATGTTGTACCCCGAGGTGGGCGACAGGCACAGCACCAGCGGGCGCAGCGACTTGAAGATGTCCATGCCCACCTCGCCGAAGCGCAGGGCCGCAAACGTGATGGCGACCATGGCGGGCCACACGGCGCAGTACACGAGCCACAGCGGGACCCAGCCGGGGACGTAGCCCCAGCAGCGATCGTGCCACACCTTGAGGACGATGAGGGTGGAGTAGAAGTGGTACAGCGTCGGCGCGAACCCGAGGGCCACGAGGATCTTCCACGTGGCCATGACGTCGCGTCCGCGAATCTTGACCGTCGACCCGGCGAGGGCCGTCTTGGCCTTCTGCCTGCTGATGATCTTTGTCGCGACAAAGACGGGCGCGAAGAGGAGGAGACCGGGGACCGTAGCCACGAACAGGAGGAGAAGCTTGATGAACCGATAGATGGTGAGGAACATGACCTTGAAGATGGACATGCGGGCGTACTGGACCTGGTGGTCCTTGAGGTTGAGGTAGCGCAGCTGCTTGTTGTACTCCTTGACGCCGTGGGACAGGGACGAGATGCGCGGGTCGTCCTTGTACCGCTCGTAGCCCTTGCACAGTCGGCGGTTGAGCTCGACGACGACGGGCAGCGGGAGCTTCTTGCCGGTGGGGTTGTAGAGGCGGCGCGCGGCCTGGATCATCATGAGGGTGTCGTAGTCGGGGGCCGAGACGGTGACCGAGTTGAGTGCCTGGTAGACCGTATCGAGCACGTGGCCGATGGCCTCCCTGCGCTGGTTGTTGCGGTACTGGTCCACCACGTAGCGGGGGATCTCGAAGGGGGCGCCGAACTCTATGACGGCGCGCGACCGGAACTTGTGGGGATGGAAGTAGTTCATGCCCACGGGGACAATCTTGAGGCCGCAGTCGGGCGACTCGGCGAGGGTGCCCAGGGCCATGATGGCGACACCGGCCTTGAGCGGCAGCAGCTCGGTGCGGTCGTGGCTGCCGCCCTCGGGGAAGATGCCGACGCACCCGCCGTTGCGCAGGCGCGCAAAGACGGCCTCGTAGACCTTGGTCTGGTCGGTGTGAGGAGCAAGCTTGAATTTGGTGCCCTTGAACCCGGGCGCGCACCCCTTGAGCTCTTTGTTGGTAAAGTTGCCATTCTCGTCAATGTCGTCGCGGCCCGTCAGCTGCTGTATGGCCAGCCTGCCCTTGAAGGGCCGCTTGACGCGGATCTCCTCGGGCCCAAGGATCTGGGCAATATCGACGCTGGCACCCGCGGTCTTCTTGCCGGGGGGCAGGAAGACCATGCCCTGGATCTCGCCCTCGCCCTCGCCAAACTTTGTGCCGACGCCGCGGATCAGGGTCGGGTCGTTGATGGGGTCGGGGAGGTAGACGACGCCGGTGGCGGGCTTGGCCGAGTCCTGGGCACGGCCGACAGGGACGGAGCCGACCTGGCGGGAGCCCCAGCCGATGAAGCCGTGGACCGACTTTTGGGCGATGAGGAGCGAGACTCGGCGGTTGGCTTCGTGCTTGAGGGTTCGCTGGAGGAGGAGGGCGTCGACAAACTACGTGGGCGTCAGAGGGACCATCCCATGGCAGCTTGAAGGAAGGCTACTCACCTGGTTGGCGTGGGGCGCAGCGACAAAGAGGACGGGCCCGGACTGAGGGACCCTCCAGGAGCCCCTCGGGACAACCTCGCGGAAGAAGGCATCGACGAGGTTGCCAATGACGTAGAGGAAGAGATCGTACTTCCAGTTGACCATGGGGTAGAGCTCCTTCTTGGGGGAAGACTTGCGAGGTTCGCGACGCTGGGCATCCTCGTCGGTGCCTCCGGCGGCCTGGGAGGCCATGGCGGGGGTTTTTGACGAGATGGGGTGGAGATGGAGGTTTTCGCGCAGAGGGGAGGGGGCGAGAAGGTGGTGGGCGGGAATTGATCGAAGGTTTCCTGATGGCTTCAAGCCCGTGCAGGGCGAGATGGCGATGGAGGGGGGGGAGGCGTCGGCGGGTGGAGGGAGGATGGACTATTATGGAGGTGGGAAGGTGGGAGAAGCTGGGAGGAGTGGATTTTGAGGGAGGCGAGAGCTGTCAAATGTTACTAAATCTTGGTGTTTCTCCAGAGGAGGCTCCCCAGAGCTCCAGAGTGTCAGAGCTCCAGACCCCCAAGCAGCGCCCCCCAGCACCCCCAGCAGCCCCTAATCAGCAGCCCCCAGCACCCACAGCAGCCCCCAAGCGCCGGCCCAGACCGGGTTCTGGAGCACCTAGGCTGACCCACCATTAATAGATACGAATACAGTGCACTCCGTACGGATACGGATAATATTTTACGAATATTAATTCAACAATTGTCGAGTCGCAGATCCTTCCAGGATCCAGGGGCTGCTGCTTTGGGCGCGCAGGTGGATCCTCCAGCTCGGCCATTTCCACTGTATTGCGGCGACTCCGATTTCAATACGAACATATGCATCGTGCCTTGATTATCGTCGCAACCACCGCGTACGGACAGCCAGTGCTCGCACGGACGAAGGGAACAGAAGAGCCGAGACGGCATGGCCCATGCTTGCACCTACTCCGTAACCTAGGGCCTAGGCACTTGTTGGCCGGCTCCCGCGTGCCGCCGATGCATCCACGTGCGCGTGCACCACACATGTACTCCGTAGTAGTAATGAACCTGGCTTGTGACTACTGCTTCAAACGCTGCGTGCGCTCTGCCAGACTGCCACTTTTGGTGACTGGTTCATCCGCATCCGGGCTGATCCAGGCTCCACCGACTCGGCTGGTCGGCTGATCGGCTGCGATCCGGAGCCTGGAGAGCCCCGATGCCCCACTTGTCCACCCCCCGGGCCCGGAGCGGCTGGACCGTCGCCGGAGTGGACTTGCTGACCTCCGCTGACTCTGTGGCTGCGTCTCAAGAGGTTCGGAGTATCAGAGTGTCGCTTTGAGGTCCCTCCCCAACATTGCAAGGACGGTGGTCGGCGCCCGGCGCCCTGCACTCGACCTACAGCCGACAAGTAGCACTCTCCCTTTACCACTACCCCAAAGCCCCTCCTTTACTGGCTGCGACATGACGTTTCAGTGTCTTGATACTATGTGCGAAGAAAAAACTTGTTCGCCTCGCCAGACTATCAAAACCAACACGTCATATATCTCCCTCAGCCATCACCAATACCCTCCAATCCCAAATTGTGTGACGGCCTTGGCTATGAGTCGCCCTCTCGATCGCCCAATTTCCATGCTCGCAACCCCAGTGATCGACCATCCACACATCGATCCATCCACCATCACATGGCCCTTACCCCCCATACCACCCTCTTCTAGTGTCCCAGGTGAGACCAACCTCCAGACTTCCCCCGCTGTGGGGTTAATACCGTCACTGCCGTCAAAAGGTGAATGCCGGGTACACCCAAGACCCAGTGCCCAGCTCCGCGTAACTTCAGCCACCGCCCAACAACCAGCCTTGGGCACCCAGAAGGCGACCTGCAACCGGCAACACGAGACCGACCAACATCCATAAGTACGCCCAACATGGCAACCGCCCTCGCTCATCATCTCCCGGCGCCATGCGGGGGGGAATGGTCAGAGCACGCATGATGGGTTGCATTCCTCGGGCGGATGCCGGCGTCCATCGCATCGCTCCCCTCGTCATCTGATTCATTTGCTATACGGCTTGGGCCGCTCGCATGTAGCCTGTGTATGGTCGGGACATGTCGAACAAAAGGGCCGACCTGCATCACCCACGTTCCAGTGGAACGCGGGGTTAGAGACATGTACAAGTATGGATGTGTGTGTATGTGTATCCGTAGACGTTAACGCACGTATGCAAGCACTATATAAGTAGTGATACAAGACGATGCGTCGTCGCCGTAGCTTCCCGTCTCCCACCCTTCTCGCCTCCTCCTCAAACCCAAACTTCGGGAGTCGGGATATGAAAATGCTTCTGTCCACAGCTCTCGTTGCTCTCCTCCCCCTGGTCTCCTCGGCCCTGGGGGAGCTGGGCGCGACGTCCTCCAGGCGTGACTGGGAGAGGCTGGCCAGGTCCCAGGACCGCGAGCTCTGCTTCGTGGTGCCCGACAGGGACGGCGGCGACGACGCCCCGGCCATCGCGGAGGCCCTCAACGGAGACTGCCGGACCAACAGCATCGTGGTGCTCCCCGGCAGCGAGTACCACATGAACTCCAACATCACGACGACGGACCTCGACGACGTGCAGCTGCACCTGTTCGGGCGGCTGCTCTGGAGCACCGACATCGACTACTGGCTGTCCGTGTCCATGCCCGTGGGCTTCCAGAACCAGAGCACCGTGTGGTACTTTGGCGGCGACGGCGTCACCTGGGACGGGCACGGCGACGGCGTCCTCGACGGCAACGGCCAGGTCTGGTACGACTGGGCCAGGGGCCAGGGCAACCTCCCTCGCCGGCCCATGATGATCAACTGGCGCCGGCTGACCAACTCGGTGGTGCGTCGGCTCTCCTTCGTGCAGAGCCAGATGTGGACCATGGCCACGACGTGGTCGCGCAACGTGCTGTTCGAGGACATCTACGTCAACAACACCTCGGCCAGCAAGTGGAGCACGCTCAACACGGACGGAGTCGACACCATCTACTCGGACAACATCACCTTCCGGCGCTGGGACCTGACGAGCGGCGACGACAGCATCGCCCTCAAGGGCAACTCGAGCAACATCTCCGTCTACGACAGCATCTTCCGCGGCGGCCAGGGCTTCGCCATCGGGTCGCTGGGGCAGTACAACGGCCGCACCGAGTACGTCGACGGCTTCTACGCCCGCAACGTCACCATGCTCAACACGCGCTACGCCATCTACCTCAAGACCTGGCCGGGCCACCAGAACGGGTACCCCCCCAACGGCGGAGGCGGCGGGCTGGGCCACGCCCGGAACATCGTCATCGAGGACATTGAGCTGCACGGCGCGCGCACCGCGCCCTTCTGGATCTGGCAGTGCGAGCACTACGAGGGCGACATGGGCAAGGACTGCGACTCGTCGCAGTTCTCCTTCTCCGACATTGCCTTCCGCCGCGTGTCGGGCACCACGGCCAACAAGGTCACTCTCGCTGCCTCCCTGCGCTGCGCTGCTGGGGGCGGAGGCTGCACCAATGTCACCGTCGAGGACTTCTCCGTCACCGAGGGCGGCACGGGCAAGCCCCTGACCGACTGGTGGTGCGCCAACGTGCACAACGCCAGCGGGTTCGAGTGTGAGCCGTTCCCGACCGATGAGTCGACTATACCAAAGGGGACGTGACTGTCCGTCGCAGCAGTCCGTGCCGGTATCAGGCTTTAGTGTGGACCTGGTATAGGTGGGCAGCATGGCTGATGTGATGTCTGATGTCTTAAGAGTTTCCAGTTAGCAATACCAGCCATTGTGCTTTGAATAATGAAACGCTCTCATTCCTTTCATCTCTAAATTAACATTCGTGAGCCTCCCGATATCGCCGCTGTTCCAACGCGCTGAAATGCCACACACCAATGATACCATCAACACCACCGATGGCTAGTGGCAATCACCTCTTTGCCCTCCGCTTCCCCTTCTTCTCCGGCACACTCGCCGTCCCGCCCTCCACCTCGCCCTCCTCCAGCTTTCCCTCGCTCTCCAGCTCCTTGAGCTTCTCCTGCCCGGAGATGAACATGGACAGGTCGCGGTTCATCTCCTTGAGCTCGGCATTCTCCACTCCCAGCTCCTCCAGCTGTTTGCGCACCGCCTCGTGCTCCCCATTGAGGTGCTCGATGCGCTTCATCAGCCCCTCGTTGATCCGCTTCTCCTCCTGCACCGACTTCCCCAGGCTGCGCGCTAGGTCCTGGCTCTTGGACGCCTTGCTGCGCTCGCGCTCCAGGTCCCGCTCCAGCTGCGGGATCGTGTCCCTCGTGAGCGTCCGGTACTGCTCGTCCAGCACGTTGAGCCGCTCCACCGCCGTCGACGCCTGGCTCGCCGCCGACTCGGCCGCCACGGACGCCTTCGAGGCCTTGTCCACCGCCTTGCTGAGCATCTCCTCGTAGTAGGCGCGCTGAGACTCGAGTTGGCTGGTGATGAGGTGCGTGTACTCCAGACCGATGCTCTCGAGCTTTGCCCGCGGCACAACGTCCTCGTCGGGCTGCTGCCTGTTGTGGTGGTCGCTCCGGTTCGGCAGCTCGACGACCTTTCCGTCTCCCTTGTCGCGTATGAGGCGATGCACCCACATGTCGCCCGCATAGTCCCAGACGTGCTGCGTCTCCAGCTCCAGCGCGAAGCTGTGGGCCGTCTCCTTCCAGTGGTCTTTGGCGTGGGCACCCTTGTAGCGGCCGCACCCCACATGGCCACATATCAGGCAGATCCAGAGGTCGTCTGAGCAGTCGCAGATGCTGCAGAGGTTCGACACCGGTGAACCAAAGGGCTGCGTGTATGGGTTCGCAGGGTCGTAGCTGTCCTGTTCTGAAGTGTTGGTGAATCGGCAGACAGGGCAGCCAGCGCCTTTCCAGTTCTGCAGACACGTGCAGTGGAAGACGTGAGAGCAGGGTATCGTCATCAGGCCGTTGGTCTCGTCCATCCGTTCCAAGCAGACAGGGCATGTAGGTAGTTCGACGAGGTTGGGTGTCGGCGGAGGGAAGGGTTTCAAGCTGTTGGAGACAGTCGACGAGGAGCTCGCAGCAGTAATGTCGACGCTCGGTTGTGTTGGTGTTTCGAACGTGATCTTTCTCACAAACACGGCGTGGCAAACTTGAGGCTGGAGGCAACAATGCGTGAGTAGATGGTCAAACTGAATAACCCCCTAGGCAAGAATAGGCCACTCACCTCCATCGTGTTGAACACTTTCCCATCAAACTCCCCCCTCCACTTCTTGGCCCGGTCGCCATCTCGAAACTTGAGCAGTGCCAGATATTTGTTCAGCTTGGACGTCATCACCAGCCGGCAGTGACTAATGTCGTCTCTCCACCGCTCGCCCACAAAGCCCAGGAAGTCGCCGGGAGACATGTATGCCGGCACAGCAGGTATACACAGCGTGGTATAGTCTGCCGACGTCTCCGCGCTCCGGTCAGGCTCTTCCCCGTCTTCCTCCCGTGCGCTCAGCGATGGCGTCTCCTCTCCCTCGCGGTAGAAGTGAACAACGCCCCATCCCACCTCTGTATTCTTGGTCCTGAGCGGCGAGCACTCGGCCTTGTTCGGAGCCCCGGCACCGCCCAACGTCGTCGGCCCAAGACATGGTGCTGCGGCCGGGCCGCCCTTGCTGGTCTCGCTGGCCATACTCAGGTCTACCGTCTCGATGCTCACACGGCCGAACCGCCAGTCTTGAACGGCCGTCTGTGGTCTCAGAGCCGCACTGGCGGGCGGAGGCGGGTAGCTTTTGGTTCGCTCCAGCCACTGCCTCTCCGATATCTGCTCAACCGTCCGTCCGTCTTCTTTGATCGGTGCTCGCGGCGCTCCGCAGTCGATTACGTTGGGGTCGGGTACGGTAGTCTCACGGGGGTTCGGTACCCGTTTGCGTTGTCCTGTGTCTGTTTGCCCGCGATTTTCACTCCTTGTGTTTGCAAAGGATGTCTGTCGCTCTAGCCGGGGGTGCAACGGCAGGTCGTCAAAGACGTCCGCTGGGCCGGATGGCAGCCAAATATCCTTGCTGCGGTCGGTCGCGCCGGCTTCGTCCGTCGCTGGCGAAGGTGTCGGGTAAAGTTCAAATTTTAGGTGATAAAAGTAAGAAGGCATAGTATGGGTCCTGGCTAGGTGTCGCAAACCTCAAGAGCCCTGCCCTCGCTCTGGACTGGGCGTTCGTCAAGGCGATCTCGGAGCTGGATAGAGGCAAAGAACAGCTGCCTAACAGTTAGGTATTAAGGGGGCAAAGGAAAATCTACAAAACGATGTCCGGTCGACAGTTTTGGCAGAGGCATGGCGATTCCACGGGCTCCCGGTAGGAAGGCGCTGGAGTTTTGCCTTGGTTGTGGTTCAAGGGCAAATGCAATCCACATCAAGGCCGCCGCAAACGCCCACCACGTGAAGAGCACACGTCACGTCACCCCCACCTTCAGCAGCCACGTCAACCAGGAGTTGACCCGAAGATCTACAGAGTACTTACGCATTTTACGGTCCATATATGAGACGCGAATCACTCAATCATACTTTCAAATAGTTGCAAATCAGTATAGACTGCAAAAGAGTCTTTAAATTGTGGCGCCTCCCATGGAGGTGCAAAAACTAAGCTAAGAAGATATCGAAATCATTCCTAGGGGTCCAATGTAGGGAACCAAGACCTAGTACCAGAACGCCATCCAGCCAGTTATCCCAGCGTCATAAAGCCGTGAGTAAACACCATTGTGCCATTTACTGGCCACCACGCAGACGGAGGACAAGATGCAAGGTGCTCTCCTTCTGGATGTTGTAGTCCGAGAGCGTTCGGCCGTCCTCGAGCTGCTTGCCGGCAAAGATGAGTCGCTGCTGGTCCGGAGGGATGCCCTCCTTATCCTGAATCTTCGACTTGACGTTGTCAATCGTGTCGCTCGACTCCACCTCCAGCGTAATTGTCTTGCCAGTCAGGGTCTTCACGAAGATCTGCATACCACCACGCAGACGGAGCACAAGATGCAGTGTGCTCTCTTTCTGAATGTTGTAGTCAGAGAGTGTACGGCCATCCTCAAGTTGCTTGCCGGCAAAGATGAGTCGCTGCTGGTCCGGAGGGATGCCCTCCTTATCTTGAATCTTCGACTTGACATTGTCGATAGTGTCAGACGACTCCACTTCCAGCGTAATGGTCTTGCCGGTCAGAGTCTTGACGAAAATCTGCATACCACCACGAAGGCGGAGGACGAGGTGGAGGGTCGACTCCTTCTGAATGTTGTAGTCGGACAGGGTGCGACCGTCCTCAAGCTGCTTTCCGGCAAAGATAAGGCGCTGCTGGTCGGGAGGGATGCCCTCCTTGTCCTGGATCTTCGACTTCACGTTGTCAATGGTATCGGATGACTCAACCTCGAGGGTAATAGTCTTGCCCGTCAAGGTCTTGACGACTGTTATCGCATATAGTCAGTGACTGTCGAATGCTGAGCTAGCTGGGAGCATAAGACTTACAGATCTGCATGCCACCACGGAGTCGGAGAACAAGATGGAGGGTAGACTCCTTCTGGATGTTGTAGTCGGACAGGGTACGGCCATCCTCAAGCTGCTTGCCCGCAAAGATCAGGCGCTGCTGGTCGGGAGGAATGCCCTCCTTGTCCTGGATCTTCGACTTCACATTGTCGATGGTGTCAGAAGACTCGACCTCGAGGGTGATCGTCTTTCCGGTAACTGAAAAACACAGTCAGTCTCGAGTGGCGATAGTGACAAGATGGGTGAGGTTGGCTTACGAGTCTTGACGAAGATCTGCATGATGACGGACTTCGCTTTGGGATGTTCGCTGTGGTATGTGTATGTACTGGGAAACTGTGGGAGGGATCCGGCGATGGGATGTCGTAGCGGGGGAGATATGTATGAAAAAGAAAAGAGGAGTAGGTGAGAGAGATGGGAGAGCGACGTTTATGTAGGAGGAGGAGGGATGGGCAGGTGAGCAAGCAGGAAAGCGGAGGTGTGGTCGCCTGAGGAAGGGAGGCGCAGTGATCGGTTGCGCCTGCCAAGTGCTGAGCATCGATGAATCACGGCGGGCAGCCAATCACAGTGAGGGCCCCAGAAGGCTCCAGAACGGGGAAGGGGGCCACCTTGTCGAAGGTACCTTGTCTGTACGCAGAAATCAGTCCACATTAAATGTACCTAAGACATTTAGTCTTATCGCTTAACAGTGGGCCCCTGCCTGATGTCAAGACGTGAACGGATGCACTCGCCGTTCGCCCTTCACTGTTCGGGGGCGAATAGGTACCTAGGCAGCTCGCGACTTCCGGAGCGAAACGAAAACTCACTCCGGAAGGGGCGGCTTTACTCAGCAGAATGACAGGGAACCAGCCGGAGGGTTCCAAAGCTCTCAACGCGATGCCAGGCGAGGGTGGCGCAACACGAGTCGTCTACCAAGCGGAGCCGTGGCTCAGCATCACGTCGATTGGCCGGCATCGAGTTAGGTGGCGGATAATCAGCCCAACGTGCACCGTCTTGGCCATCATCTTCGGATGATCTTTCCCCAGCACGAGGGTTTGGTTCAGGAACAGGACTGTCTCAGAGATCGATGCGATACTGTTGTTTTTCTCGTGCCTGGCATTCTGTACTTTCCGTGTGTTCTGCCCATGGTGTTTGTCTATTTGCCCTTATCCCCATACTACTGATGTCGCGGGTCCCAGGCTCCCCGTTGCCCCCCGTATCAGTAGCGCCGGGTGCGGGGTCACCGAAGTCGCAGCACCCTGGACCGACGGACGTCATACCTACCGGTAGGGTGTCATTTCTCCCAAAGCCTGCTCAGTCATCCATCCATATACCCAACCTAGCCGACTTGATCGCTCGATCCGAGGATGGAGTCCAGGGTCAGTTCATTCCATGTCACCTTGTAGCCACCCAATTTAAAACGACTGCATTATGCCAACATTAGCCTTCCAACGCGGCCGTCATCAAATCCCCCGCGCCTCCTGCACGCCGCAAGGAGGCGTCGAGACTCCTGCACCGGCCAACCTGCAAGCTGAGCAGTCCAGAACCAGCCACTTGGTAATAGTGAACTATTCTAGGTCTGGTACACAAAGACGAGCGCCGCTACCCCGGCTCGAAGCGGTGTGCACAGCCCAGGAGAATCCCATGAACATCTCATATGTTTGAAGACCCCTCGGCGTATAGGTGCCCTGCTAGAAAGCGTTACATGACGTGTATTGGCGTCTCCAGAGCGATAGCGTCCCGAATTTGAGCGAGTCCCAAGATTCCAGCTTAGAGGAACCTTAGATTCCCACATCCTATTGATAATCCTCCAAAGCAACCTCCAATAACAAGTATATACTACCTAGTGTCCAACATCGAATTCAGAACCAAAGGCAATCATGACGATACACATAGAACTGCCATAAACATCCCGGTCCCATGGGATACGTTCCGAGGCAAGCCACAAAAAAAGGGAACAATATCAATAGGTAATCGGAGGCACAGATATGGTTGGGCTTGTATCATCGTGGCATTCAACAAATACCTAAAAAGGCTATCCTGCAAGGGATCCCCTCTCAACATACGCTCACAGCTTGTAGCCCAAAAAACGCCATTCCCATGCGCATTTTCGTCTAACTCGAATGGCTCACGCCAATCCGTCGTTTCCATAAGGCGTTTCATAACATGTTTCCCATCAAGGCGTGAAGATCTGCGTCTCCTCGCATCCGAGATAACCAGAACCCTAAAATCCAAAAAAAAAAATATAAAATTAATCTCTTCTTGCAGTCATACATTCGTAGAAGAAGTCGTAAGCGTGGATCATGAACCGTCTCTTTTCTCCGTGTCGTGACGTGAAGCGGTGACCAGCCCGGGGGGGGGTGGAAGAAGTGAAGATGGAATGCCGCCGGATAAATGGTGTAGGTCCAAGAATCGCCGTTGGTATGATGTTCGAAGTATCAATCTTCACAACGCCGTCGCTCGGGGTGGGGGGGAGGTGATGGTAAGGATAACGCTCAGACAAAGGAAAGGATGCCTGCCCCAAGGGGGGGAGGGCAAGGTATCATGGACAACAACGTGACACCGTCAAACATAATACAAGCACGCGCTCCGTTAGTTGGCGCGAATGACAAGCTTCGACACGAACTTGTTCGACAACGAGTCAAAGTCGTAGCGGTCAAACGAAGCCTCTTTGCGGCTGCGGAGGTATGATTCTGTAGCAATGTTAGAATCGGGATAACGAGGTCAGTGGCGGACTAGTGGAACTTACCATGCTTGAGGACATGTTGCCGCACTTCAGTCATAGCCTCGCACACGGCCTCATTGTTATGAAGCAGATGGCCGTGCTTACGGGTGTCCCAGTCGGTGAAGGCCGGGAGCTTCTGCGAGATGGCATGGAAGAGACCCACAATGACTCCGACAGGGGTGGTCTCCATATCGGTGCAGAACTTGTTCACCGCCGCGGGGTCGGGAACGCGGTAGTGGCAGTCAAACTGCATCTCCTCCCACACTGCCAGCAGAATCGAGGCAAGCATGAAGATGGTTGGCCAGTTCTTCATCTTCTCACCGCTATATACGCCAGAGTACAGAGACGAGAGCTCCTCGAGGATGTCCTTCTGGAGCTCGCGCCACATGTCGGCGAGGGCACACTTGATCTGGAAGTTGATCATGACAGGTGCGACCGTCTTGCCATAATACTTGGAGTCCTCGTCATCAATCTGACCATCCAGGTCAACCTCGGAGCCCTGGTTCTCGACCAGAGTGATGTGCATGGTCAGGTTGTAGGCAAGAACCAGCTTGAGAGCCTTCTTGATCACAGGCATGCGCTGCTTCATATAGAAGCGGTGGGCTGTCTTGAGGATCTCGGTGATGAAGGGAGTGCCCTCAAAGTGGTCATCGATGAAGTCTTCAAACGGCCCCTCGATGTGGCTGTTCAAGTACTCCTCAAGAGCCTGGAGGTTGACACCCTCAGCGCCCACGTCGAGCTTCTCAGTGCGTGTCTCAAAGTCAATGGGTTCCTGGTCGGTCAGGTAAGACTCGACCCAGTCCACATTGAAGCAACTCTCGTCGGCCACGTAGACTTGACGGACCATGATGGGCAGAGCAAAGCCGTAGCCGTGGGTGATCCACATGAGCGTCTCCTTCTGGGCAAAGCCCTTGACGTTGTAGACGGACACGCCCGAGTTCATGTGCCTGTCATAATCGGCCTTCCAGTCCTTCATGAAATAGCCGATATCCTTAATATCGATTCGAGTGCAAGGAACCTGCCACAGACGGGCATGCGATGGCTGACATCCTGCACAAGGCTCTCCCTTATCGCAAGTCTTCTTCAGGAATTTGCATCGCAGGCAAGCTCGCAGCTTTCTTATCTCGCTGGCTTGCTTTCGCTGCTCTGGCAAAAGAGGTCCCTTTCTCCGTCCGACCTTCTTCTCGATGGATCCATCCTTCTTTCCATTGGAGATGCGACGGACGACTGATTTGGTTGTGGACTTGGTGATGGGGCTCTTGCGGGGCCCAGAGTTTCTGCGGGAGGGGGTGGTTGAGGGGGGCGAGGTTGAACCGGCACCACTTCCAGGGCTGTGACGGGTTGAAACAGGCTCGGTCTTGATGGGCATGGGACCAACGGCGGAGGCAGGGCTGACACTGCCGTGGGCATGGTGGTGCTGTCCGTCGACCGAGTAGCAGTTGCGGTGGGTGTTGTCGGCGTTGTTGCCAGGCGACTCAGGCGAGAATGGGGAGTAGGGAAAAGGCTGTATCTCCTCAAAGCTACCAATATCCATAGAATTGGTCCCCTCTGATGAGTCCGAGTTGGTCCTCAAGTGCAGCGTCTGAGAAGGGTTGAAGATGGCCGCGCCCTGGGCTTGAGTCTGCTGGAATTGTTCCAGGTTCGGGTGATTCCAGTCGACCATAGTCCATCCATCGCCGGAGGAAGAGGGAAGGGACAGGACCTCCAGGTAGGTGTTGGTGGGCGAGTTGCTCCCCACACTTCCTAGGCGTGGCAAGCCGTCCATCTGCAAGGTGCTCTGGAAGTCGTGCCAGTTATCCATGCCAGTGTTCCCTCCCCATTGCATTGCTCGGGTCGTTTCCTCCAGCGTGGGCATAGTGGTGAAGGCAGATTCCAGCAGATTCGCCTGCAAAGCAGTCTGAGTCGTTGTCGGGGGGAAGTACTCGAGGGATGTGGCGGGGAGATTCGAGAATGCGTTGAAACTCATGAGAGGGTCCTGAATGAAATGGCTCATGTCTGCGGCGGGCATATGGTGCTGTTCCTGGTGCTGGTGGTGCCGATGCTGCTGCTGCTGAGCTGCTAAGGCCGCCTGTTGCTGCTGTTGCTGCTGGTGGAGGGCCCAGTCGGTCAACGGGTTGACGGTGGATTGGAACGGCGACGGCTGGAGTGACGACGGTTGGCTGTGCGGACTGGAGGAGTGTGAAAGAGGCGAGCTCGCCTGAGGAACCTCGGGAGAGCCTGTGGCCGATGAGCTCTGGGGGTTGCCCGCGGTGGCCATGTCCATGCCAACGGCCCAGTTGCGAGTGTTGGTCATGGTGGTCGGATGGATGGGAGGAGGGTTGGAGGCGGTTGAGTAAGGGTAGGGCTGAGTTAGGTCCGCCTGCTGGTGATGGTGATGCTGGGCCAGCTGGTTATGGTTCGGGCTCGGGTCCTGATTAGGATGCTGCTGCTGATGGTGGTGCTGGTGGTCGTAGGAGAGGTTGAGATAGCTGCCCCCGGCGCTAAGATTGAAATCGAGGGTCATGCTGGGCAGGAGAAAGGGGGATCTCCTGGGATATGGAATGCGAGGTACTGGAGTATTGTATGAGGCGACTGGGAGACACCGCCTTTTTCCTAAGCTCCCGTTCGGGGGAAGTGTAGGGAGCAGGAGAGAGGATTCAGAGGGCTGGAGAGCCGGAGAAGAGAGATGTTGGGGCCCTGTTGACCGTCTGGAGAGGGGGCCGGCGAGGGAACAAGCGGTGAGCGGTGCACCCAGCCCCAGCCGGGAATCACAGCCAATGGCAGCCACGGATATGCACGCTTGTGGACTCGTGGAGCGGTGCCGCTGGTGTGCTAGTGGCCGGGTCCCCACAGTGCGAGTCCCCGTCTCTCCTAGCCCAGCCGACGATAGTCGATACGCACGACGCACTTTGGATAAGGGTCCCCCCCCAAGGTCCCCCTCCCGTCCTCTTCCCTCCAGCGAGTCCAGCCTGTCCGTCCACGTCGGCCCAAGATCTGATCAGGGGCAAACTCGGGACACACGACTCGGTTCGTCAATACCTGGATGACGCGCCTACTATTCGCACATTGTACCAGTCGGTACGGATAGACGGCGTCGATTTTCCACATGGACACTATCGAGTCCCAGTATCGGTCTCTGTCAGCTTCGCCAGGAACCCCGAACACAGTCCCAGCCTTTTGAAACACCACCTCACATGAACACGAACCCCCACCGCCCCAGCCATAGATCGCGGTCTTTGCCGTATCCTCGCCGCCGCCTGGTCCTATGATATGAATGTACATAGTACGGAGTGCGAGCATTGGGCCTTGTACATATATCCTACCTAGCATGCGCGTACGGAGTACTGCCCGTACGCACGTACGTGCGTAACGCCAGGGCACTTTTAGCTTCGGCGGCAATGCAGCGGGTAGGAGATGGATGGGGCCGTCCGGCGTCCGCGTCGCTCTAACAATGTACACATACCTAGCATGTTATTACGAGGGGACACCGCACCGCCCGGAAGGCGAATTTGCAAAGGATGCACATATCTCCCTCGGTTTCACATCAATCGTCACTCAATATTGGATCAAGACCACACTCTGCTCGTCAACACTGGTCTCTCCCAATTGATCCTGCCAAAGCTCCCCGAGTTCAATCCAACCCAACCCCCTCAGTTCAACAAGAGGAACCAAGCGCCCGCCCAACGAAATATTCTTGTGCCGCGGCCCCCCCGTACTTAGCAGTACTACTCACTCCGTAGTACTACGTAAACTAATAAACCATGGCCCAGAGGCGACTGTGACGACGGAATCTAGTACTGTGGTACTTCGTACTCGTAGTTCGCACCAGTATTTTGACTCAGGTTTGATGTCGTGCCGACAGGAGAAGCAATGTTAAAGTGCACCTGCCGGGGGGCAGGACGGCTTCAACGGCCGGGCCACGAGGTGGCAGAGGACCAGCCAAGCCTCGGCCGCAACGGAGAAACGTGCCTTGTCTGGGCCCATTCCAACTCCTTATGAGCTCGCCTCAACTACTTCCTCACTGTTGAGGACTTGTGATCCCTCAATTCTTGTCCCCGCGTGCCCTGGTCGCAGACTCGTAGTCTTGTCCAACCACCGCATTTCCAATGTCGTTGCACGAAGATCCCGTGGCTTGGCCGCCATTGGCTCTCGGACGAAGCCACCAGGCGGCCTGCCGCACAGCCATTCATGGTTTTGGATAGGTAGGATCTGGAATGCAGATAATAATACGGGTGCTGTGTGTATTTGTATCCGAATCGGTGTCGGGTAGAGTTGCCCATGTGGCTGCACACTGACTGTAATACTCCCATTTGGTAAGTGCTCACGCCCATCTCATGCCATCCCCAGGTAACGTTGGATTCCTGCTGACGGGAGCACCGCCTCACCTGTGTCCGTCTCAGCCACTCCACAACCTCAGAAGTTCAGAACAGCGTCGAGCTTCCTCGCAGGGAGCTGAAGAGCTGCGCACAGTGTCGCGGTGTCACAGTGTCACGGTGTCAAAAGGGCTCGTGCCCCGCATCTCCGTCTGCAGTCCAACCTTGCCAACGTCCATTAATGGAGCTCGTGCAGACGTGCAGACTGGAGTGACGTCCCGTCGATGGCCACGTCAAACAACCAATTCACAAACCTGCAGCCACAGCCAGCATCAGCCAGCATCAGCCAGGTCCCAATCCCACATTTCATTCCCGTTGCGCCCTTCCCAGACCCGTGTCGCAACGCCTCTCCCGGCGCCAATGCCCACTCAGCCCGTATCGATGACCGGCACAACTCCCTGATCACGGCCTGCGTGGCGCGTAAAGTGGTTGGCTGCCCTATGCCCTGTCATCGGCACCTTCGCGCGCGCAATCAGACCGATTATGCGGGTTAGAATGATGTGGCGACGACGAGCAGCCTCTCAAGAGCCATATCGTATCGCCCATCCATTCCCCCGCAGATGTCCAAGTGGACGCCTGGCGGAACGCTGCAGTTTCATAGCTGGCGCGCGATAGATATCGGGCCACGACACCAAGGTTGAGGTACCCCCTCCTGCTCCTGGCACTTTTGAGAGTTTGAGAGCCTATATTAGATCAGGCCTCAATAGGGTTCTGATTGCGGGGACAAAGACAACTTGAGCTTCACGGCCTGTTGTACCAGCCGAACAAATCGCTAAACTCTTGCCAGCCAAGAAGAGCCCAGTCGCCCGCGGCCCGTGACTCCTAGAGGCTACACAGCGGGCATTGCGCGACTTGAATCGGGCTGTGAACGGACCTGGGCCGCTCTTCTTATGTCGTGTGTCGATAGACACCTGGCATCAGATAGACCTCCGCGGCAGGCAGACTAGTTACTAGATCTACACAGCGAGCGAGGCTCATAGCCTCATCCTCAGTCGCCAGCTTTAGGTACTTAAAAGGCAGGCGTGATCAAAGCGCAGCCACCTAATCGGAGGAACCGGCACTTTCCCTCGAGGCTGACAAAACATCACCGGCGCCTGTCCTTATCGAGTGCCTCAGAAGCGGTATGACAGCATACTTCGCATCACACAGTCCAATGCAGATGAAGGATTTGCCGCCTTTTTACTCCCCATCATATCCCCGCAATGTCACCATCCGTCACTGTCAAATGTCAGTATATGTCGGCTTACTCAAAAGTGCCAGCCATGTCTCGGAGATAGCATCCTTTGCCCTCGGGATCCTGGGTTTACGAGTGCCACAGTATCATTGGTTACAGGACCCCAGAACACAGGGGATTTCCATCTTCAGCCATAGGAGCGACCAGGTCATGCTAATATTTCGGAACAGCCGATATTACGGAGTAATCATCTCTTGGTAATAATGGTTGCCTCCAAGTGCTTGTGCAACAGTTACCCAGGGGCATGGTCAAGAACAACAAACAGTGCATAAGTCTCATCGTTCAAACCCATAGCGCAGGATACGCAAACGGGGCCATTTACCTTTCTGAAGTCTGTTTGCTCAGTTGTCTGGATACACAGTTCGCCACCTCTTTGACTCTGGGTACACTCCCACGTTCGACTATAAAGCATGCCGCATCTAAGCCCGTAAGAGGTGGCCATCCCATATATGAGCCCACGAGGGATTCCTCAAGCAGCCTATCTGCCATTGCTTCGACCTTGCTTAGACCTTGCTTCGACAGCTACGATAATGGCCATATATTAGTATTCTCAGATGGCTGATCTTCCTTGTAGAACATATGAACTCGACCTACGCAACGTGGTTCTTTTCCAGCCTGTTAGGTGATCATCCTCTGATCAGTCCGTGAGTGGCGCAGATTTTGAGTTGCAAGTCCATGTCACATCTCGCTTTGCTGCATGTCTCACACATCGATCTCCGTCACCAGCCCACCCTAGCCTTCCCTAGACAACTATCTCAGAATGACAGATGACCCCACGACAGTGCCCTGTCTAACAGACGTCGACAGTTGAAGCATGAGGCGGGTGTAAGCACACCCACAGTCCCGCCGCCACCGGGATAAAACGTGGCGAAGAAAAAAAAAAAAGGAGTCAAGACTATCTAGATTGTCAAGAACAGCAGTTGGTTGCGAGAAAGATGCCGGAAACAGACGGCACGCTGCCGCAGCAATTTTTTGCCGTGCGTTTTACTTACGGAAGATGCGGTGAAACTTGTGTCATGCGAGAAAGACTGGGTGCCTTGGCAAACCAAGGAGGGTTACATGCATTCTTGCAGTTGCCAGCTCACGATGCCATGGGCCCCGCTGGTTTTCCCATCGTTAATGATAATGGCGAAATACAATGAGGAGGACTGCTCGCGTCTAGTCTATCAGAGATCTGCGGCTAGGCGCTCTCTACCTTGCCCTCCTCGAGAATATATTGAGTTATTCACATATATACAAAACCAAAACGTTTTTCTATGGGACCATACAATAATGTTGGTCCTGATACCTGAGGTGCGAGAGTACCACCTACGTATGAAACAAGTCACTCAGCTAACCTTCTCAATAGGGCCATATGCTTAGCAGCTCACTCAAACACCCAGCATAATGATGATACAATAAACACATTAATGGATATAGGTATCTACATAGGAAGATAGATATCTGTAGCCTGGACGGAGTGTTTTGCCAATTTCATCGTGACTAGTTCAACTATCTGCATTGCTAAAATTTCCCCGAGCAATATTGACCAGGCGGAAACTTCCATGTAGAGCTGAATCAACACCGTTAAACTCGAGAGAAATAAATGACCTCATCCAGGACTTTTCAAAGTCGTGGATTTGACTAGTCAATATTTGGTCTCTAATACTATGATTGATCACCAGCATCCCGAGTTCAGGTTTCAGTAACTTGCCCGAATTCTGGTTCCACAGAATCTCTCATCAAATTCAGGTCCTCTTATATGCTTGATCCTACTCGCCAAATGCCCGAGTCCGATCGACATATCACATTGTGCTGTTCTGCAGCGTCCTCCCCGAGGAGAAGCTAGATCGCCTCTTCATACCCGACCCTTCTCATAGAACGCAACACGGGACGGTGTCCTGCCCAAAAGGTTTTTGGGCTGAATGCTAGCTCCATGATCCAACACAGGTCAGACAATACACACAGGACTCTGCCGCGCGGAATACGAGCGAAGCCCCAGAACTAGTCAGCTCGGGTATCGGGTCTGGGGCGCTCATGAGGTAGCAATGACTCGACATCGTGCCAGCCATTACCAGCAGCCCAGTGAAGGTAGCACGGGTCCATCCTTGCCCTCGCTTCCAGCTGTGATTCTCTTCGAGATAGCCGCCGCAGAATTCTAGTCGTTGGGTGCGGGCAGTAACGAGACTGGAATTTCGACACCCTCGTGGACACCAGCACTCGAAAATCATATCTCTTCAATACTTCCAAGACCAGGAAAGGCCGCTACCACAGCTCATTTAGTCGGGATTGCCCATCCTGGCTCCATGTTGGTGCCGTAGTCGGGAAGCAGCTGCGTTGTGACTTCGAATCCGCATTACGCTGACTGACGCCGTCTGACAGTCATCTTGATCGACTCTGGTGAAAAACTGGCTCCTTGGTTCTTCTATGCTGCGCGATGGAGAGTTTCTCTGAGCAGATGGTTACTCTTGGCTGGTTCGAGATGGTTTCTAATGCTTTCGGTGCTAGTAAGGGAGACACCGCAGTCGGGAACCGCTTCCATTCAAGGCGACAGGGCGTGCGACGAATACCATGCGCCTTGCCCAGAATATTTCATAATACCCTCAGCTGCTTCAGGTCAGAATATGGGTTAGGGCAAGATGATTTCCACCTAGCTCGGGTGTTTGAGATCAGACGGACTGAGGAGCAACGTAGGGTAGGTTACTCAGTCAGCGTTGAAGTGGTATGTTTCAGCAGGATCGGTTCCTTTGTCGGAAGGTGCTCGGAGTGCTCATTGCATGTGAATAGATAGACTAAAGTCGCTATCAATTAGGAGCTGTCGGATTCTACGTTTAGGTATCACCTTGGGTTAGGTAGGTACCTACCTTCCACTTATCATGAAGGACGAGTGTTGTGGGCTTGGGAAGGTGCAGGTTCCTTCCTGGTCATTTGTGGTGATTCTTGATATCCGAGGAAACACCGGTGAGGAAAGCATAATGCTTTTCGACTTGGCACCAATCCATTGTCCGATAGCGTGTGGCCGGTCCCCCATGTCATCAATGCCTCACAGAACAATATCAAGGCAATGAGAGGCATCTGGTCACCTTGGCGCGCTACTAAAGGAATGGGTCTTCCAGCAGTCGCGTGATGAAAGTCCCCGCGCGTCAGAATCGATCACATCGCAGGGTCGTCTTCCCACGCCGCACTGCCCGTACCACCGTCACCACCGCAGGCACCACCACCCGCGCGACCAGAACTAGCAGCAACATGGCCGCTACTGTCGTGGACGAAGGCCCAGCTCAGATGTCGATTCCCGCACTCTTCACCTCCAAGCCATCCATTCGTGATGCTTTGCAGACGGAAACTTCGGTTCTGCAGGATGAGACTGTCGACGAGTGCCTCCCGTTCTTGACCGGCCAGGAGAACCTGGGCCAGCGTAACCCCAATGGCATCCCGCGCCTGGACAGGGCACGGCATATCAGGTTTCTGCATACCCAGCTGGGCAAGCTACCCGGCGCTTTTAAGGCCGCCGACCCCAGCCGTCCGTGGATCTTCTACTGGTGCCTCAACGCTCTGAGCCTTTTCGGTGAAGATGTGGCCCCCTATCGCACCAGGCTCGTCGAAACGGTCCGCCCCATGCAGAATGAGACGGGCGGTTTTGCGGGTGGCTTCGGCCAGACATCGCATCTTGCCACTACGTATGCAACCGTCCTGTCGCTGGCGTTGGTCGGCGGGGACGCTGCCTACGAGTTGGTGGACAGGAGGAGCATGTGGAAGTGGCTTGGCTCGCTCAAGCAGCCTGACGGCGGGTTCCAGATGGCCGTAGGGGGAGAGGAGGATGTCAGGTATGCCCCCCGCCCCGGGACGCTCCTGCTGCCGTCCATGCCATGACACAACCTCTAAATCTAATCATCTCATTTCTCAGGGGGGCGTACTGTGCAGCTGTCATTATCTCGCTGCTCAATATCCCTCTCGAGCTGCCCCCCGACTCGCCAGCACGTGTTGGGGGACACACTGACCTGTTCAGTGGCCTATCGGAGTGGATAAGCCGATGTGAGTCACTGTCATGATCCCCCGTCCTGGGTTTGATCCGATCGCTCACCCTCCCTAAAGGCCAAACATACGAAGGGGGTGTATCTGCAAAGTCAGGATTCGAGGCCCACGGTGCATATGCCTTCTGCGCTCTGGGATGTCTCTCCATCATCGATTCCCCACATCGTAGCATCCCACGGTACGTTATACTGCTGCCTCAGGACCGGTGACATGAAGTACGTCGTATGACTGACACGCCCGCGGCGATCAAGGCATCTGGACTTACCACGACTCATCTCGTGGCTATCTGCTCGCCAGTATGCACCCGAAGGCGGGTTTTCTGGCCGCACAAACAAACTCGTCGATGGGTGCTACAGCCACTGGGTCGGAGGTTGCTGGCCCCTAATCGATGCCGGCCTGAGCGGCCCGCAGGAGGGGTTCACGGCCGCTTCTGCGGCCACGGCGGCGAAAGAAGAAAGTCTTTTCAGCCGAGATGGACTGATCCGGTACATCATGTGTTGTTGTCAGGACCTCTCGAGACGCGGTGGCCTGAGAGATAAGCCTAGCAAGTATGAGACACTGTTGTCAACCACTACTTTCAACTTTGACTGACGGTGAGATAGGTACTCTGATGCATACCATACATGCTATGTTCTCTCGGGACTGAGCTCGGTCCAGCACAAGTGGACGCTCATCGCTGGTCGCCCTGACACAGGCGTACTGAGTGCTGACCAATGGCTTGTCACGCCGTACATGAGAGGAGAGCAGATTTTTGACGAGGACGACCGGGTTTGCACAACCCATCCGGTATACGCTATTCCTCAGCATAAAGCACAGGGCATCTTAGACCACTTTGCGTCAAAGGCGGGTTTCTAAGCGTTGGAAAGGTCCAGCGCCTATATCGTTTGGAATAAGTAGTTCGTAAATACTGAAATCCTACAGCACCGCCTACCAATAGTTCGAATCACGAATTGATGTTTGCCATGGTTCGTTAATTGACCGCTGTTCCGGAGCCGATTGGCCCCTCGGCCTTCCAAGTCCGCCCGATGTAAGAACTCCATCTCCTCCCCCCGCCCCCTCCCCAAAAAATGAATCGGGGTCGGCCGAGCACAAGGCGAAAGGCGACTGGTAATATATTGGGGGAACATATTACCAGCAACCAGATACTGGGGCCGAGAAGATATCTTGGGGTTACCAAGGGGGTGTGCCTTTGCATCGGCCTGAGTCAATCGCTTGTGGGACAACACACACGCATGCAAGCAGCAACAAAACAAGAAGCGGGGGTTCATTAATGAAGCAACAACAATGGATAGTGAAAAAACGACGTCTAGTCTAGCCAAGAAGACGCGTGGGACGGTTCGCACCAATGCAAAAGTGGGAGGGTAACGATGTTCCTCCATGCCCGTTGGCTGTCTGGAGTAGCCATGTCGTCAACGTACATGAGAAGTCGTATGGCCAGCTCATTGCGCGTGAAGGGCACATAGAGCTTCCCCCTCGTGGTTTGGTTTCTCGCCACTAGGATTCCTGGCGTGGCATCATCGACTTGCTGATAATGGAGGTACGGGGTACTTGGACCCGACCACTGCATATGTTTAGCGACTGCACATCATCTCGGGCCAAGCCAGAGTGGGCTGGTCCCCCCAACCACCCCTCATAATCGGGATTGGTTCTCGCCTGCCTGGCCTTTGTGTTGTGTGTGCGAGGCTTGGAGGTGGTAGACTGCGAGGGCATTCGTAATCCAGCAACATTGCCATGCGGCAACGGCCCGGTCATGTCTCGAAGTGCTGCGGGTCTCAGTGTCTCATGTCGCCGTACTTTTGGTTTCCTGCCAGATCCGAGACACTCTCCAACCCCAACACCAACAATAACAATATCGGACCCCGTATCTGTACGAGTACGCAAGCGCGAACGGGTGCCCGTGGCAAATGGGCCCTGTTCACGGCGCTCAACAAATGGAACGCATGCTCATAGACGGCAGCTGCATGAAGATGGCACCCTTTGTGAACAATGTACCTACCCATACAAGCATAGACGTCGTCGTCGTCGCATTCTAGGGTTTGTTTATATTCGGGCTAATAGCTGAGCGCTCTAACGCTGTATCAGGGCGGCCGCGGTAGAGGCGACCGCCTGCGGGTGAACTGGCAGCGCATCATGGCGGCGTTTCATCATTTGTTGATGCGCGCCGTCGCGTCCTTCCGAGGCGTGTCTGTTTTGAATGATTATTGCTCAAGCGTATGCAGCAGGCTGCACAACGGAGATTGTCGTCGGCACAGTTGGGGGCTGGGGGAACGGGGCCATTACCGAGGCCGGATCAACATTGGAGGAAGCGCCGTTTGGGGGCGTTCTGTAGCAGACGACGGGCCCGAAGAGGGTGCGCACATCTTCTAGCATCACGGCACAATTGACCGTCTGGATCTCACGCCATCCTTCCGGGCCGAGACGCGGCCGCATCACCGTAGATGAGATCTATTAATCTATCTCTAGAAGTTTGATATACCGAAGCTACTAATATAAATTTCTTCGAGGTATTTAACCGGATTATTATCATAGTAACTTAAAGCTTTTAGAGTAACTGCTAGGTATTAGAACCCTTTATACGGCCTTTATATGCTAGGTTAGTATATCCTACTTTTTCTCCTAATCACTATATAATTATTTAAGAGATAAAGCGATTACACTTATAATCGCTTTATAAATATGATTATCGTTAGGCAATTAGGTATAAGATCGCTAGACTACGCTAATAATTATCTTAGTATATCTACGTAGGTTATAAGTTAACAACTATATAAATTATTATACTAATTCCCTAATTTTAGCTACCTTATTGCTAGTTATATAATAAATAACTATAATACCTTATCTTACTTTATCGAATATAAAACGATATAAACCCTTCCTATTACCCTATAATCGGAACCCTAATATTATAATTAGCGGTCTTAAATTAAAATCCAGGGGTTTTTACTAAATATACTATAATATTTAGATCGTTATAATAGATAGTACTATGCTAAAATATAAGGGTAAACCTATAAGTTATTTTATTTTATATTTTCTTCTTACCCTTAAGAGGCTTAGTGATTTCTTATATTAAAGTTATATCTAAATATACCTCATAACTAAAGTAAAGCTCAGAACCTATATGATTAGGGAGCCTCGGATTGCGTTTTTAGATAAAGAAAAGACGACTATGTGATAGTAGGTATAGTTTCAAGTTCGTGCTAATAAAGACTTATTTTCACCAGCGGAGACATGATTATCAGTATGTTGACTGCCGCTAGGCACTGAGGCGCGTCATGGCATTTATAGACTACCTAGTATTCTGCAACAAAATACTAGTATTTCACGGCCTCCTCTATGTACCCTAGGGTCTAGACGTTGAGTTGGGCAGTGGTGGAGCCCTTGATGTAGTCGGCGTACGGCGAAAGAGCCCTCTCAACGGGTCCGCCAGGGCCGCAGTACTTGTCCACGATCTGGCTGCTGCGTCCGGTATATAGCTCTGGCTTCAACATGCCGTCCAGCTCGCCCCAGATCGCCTTAAAGAACTCGTTTGGCCTTTATCCTCTCCACCAGGTTACTGGGCTTTCCTTACACCTTGACGACGGCCGGCCTGATGGCTCAGGACTCGGATCTCCTCGTGGACGTACTGTCTCGAGACGCCCTTAGTGCGTAGCCTCATGATTATCTCTTCTGTTATCATGAAGGGCAGCTTTTGCAAATGAGGTTTGTATTGCAGCCTTGAGAAATCTGAATGAATCAGCCAAGGATGGGGTTGTGACTCACCTCGGCGGCTACGCGACTGGCAATGACAGCTAAAGAATACCCATCATGTCACCACATCACTTCCCAGACTTCAAGTTGGTTGGTCATGCACGCAGTAAAGATGTACTCCCCCACAGACCAGTTATGACGAACCAAGCATCGACGCTGAGCTCCATTTGAGCCTTGGTTCACCGTGTTGGTTGCAAAAATGTACGATGGCAATATGCAATGGCTCATGAGTTCCTGGAGTATGGCTTCCAATAGCGGTTGAGTTCTCAGCTCCTTTCCCTATGTCTGTACGAATCGGCCTCGTCCACTTCAACCACCGTCGGCTCCCTGTGCTGCCTCCCGAATTCTGCCGGTCCATCTCTTCAATCAACGCCCCGATGTGAATTCATTGCCAACCGAGATGAAAAAAAATCATCATGGTCTTTCTTTCAGGTCGTTTCTCGGCCCCAAAAGTCCACCCCAGGCTATCCATCGCCCACCTCTCGGCTGTACAAACCTCTGCTCTGGGAGGTAGGCTAGAGTCCTAGACACTCCTTCTCTCCCAGTCGTGCACCTGAGTTTGCATTAGTGCTCCCTTCCTGGCAAACTGGTTCCCTTGGCTGACATGCAGGTGCTCACCATTCTTTGGCGCGGGTTGCTGTCCTGTCGCTGGAATCGAACGCGATGTTGAGCCAGGCACCTTCCTCGATTGTCGCCTACGACATCCTCACACTTCCGGATGCTTCGCTGCCTCAGTGTTGCCCGGGAAGGAGCCATGTGCTCATCGAGCATAAAAACGTTGATCGATTTCGTCGGGCTCTGTTCTTCCCCCCCCCTTCTTCTTCTTCTCCATCTTGTACTTGAATCCCGCGGTCACTCCAGATCCGGTTCAGCCGTCCTGCTAGTACCGAGTCCAAGAATTCGGGGCGGGGCTGGCTGACCTCGAGAACCTGCGTGAGGCATACTAACCCCTCGAGGTCCTGGCTGGTTGGGCAAGGCCACGGCACAATTTTTGATTTCTCTGTCTTCTCTGGTACCTTCCAGGTTGATCATCGTATCCTTGGCATTGCACTTCGACTTGGACCGGAGACAGTTCTCCTGTTCTTTTAATTATTGCAGCATCCCTGGCATTGATCAAGATGTGGGGGACAGTGGTCTGTTTATTTTGACACAAAGGTCAGTCAGTTGGTGTTGGTGTCCCTTGCAGTGTGGTCTGTGCCAACATTTTGCAGGAAGGTTACTGGGACGAGGACATGGCACACGGCTTCTCGAGGTCATTTGGTCTTGAGTCTTGGGTCTTGGGATTTTGGAGGGATTCGAAGTGGGTTTGTCTCAAGGTGTGTGTAGTGTCAAAAGTGTTTGTGGGGTTTGGGGTGGACGGATGTTGGAGATATGGTGGGTTTGGCAGATGGGTTGCGTGTTGGTTCCTTATGTGAGTCGGATAGGTATGCTGTTTGGTTTGATGTATTGGATGGCAAAAATATTTCACAATTGGATTTCTTCTCTGCCACAGCATCGACACAGGGCCCTTATATATCCGTACACAGGGGCTTCCCAAGAATTTGATGGCACCGGCATGTGCGGCACTGTGGCACCCTCCGTCACGCCAAATCCGCTCTGGACGCATCTGGGGATCGCAAGGTGCCAGGATGCCAGTCCGAAGCTGCGACGACTACATTAGCAGTGGAATCTTTGCTTCCAGCTTCCTAGTCAGCGGCACGCGATGTAAGCTCATGAAGAGAGTAATTATTGATACTTGACAAAATAATAAGCAAAATGCAAAAGCTGTCGAATGAGCAAGGCGTATACTCTCGAAAATGCACTCCACCACCTTCACTCGGATCATCGCGGACTCCCAAGTCATTAGTCCTACAGAACAAGCCTGTATGACGACCTCAGCACCGTATGGCTCCGCCCAACGAAACCTAGTCGACTGACCAAGCAGACCGTAGATATACTTGACAAGTCGGTGGTGCTTATGGAGGATGTTGATGGCTTTCGACAAAACGCTACAGACCTGAAGTCTTTCGTGGCACGTCCGGTCTGGACAGTAGAGGATACATTGGAAAGGGCCTAAATGACCCCCAAGCTACCGTTCCTTCCAGAGATCCTTGCCGCGACTCTTACGAAATATTTAATAGGTAAATATATCTTCGCTATAGAACTCGGGAATATATAAACCGAACCACTACTTAATACTTAAAAGGGGAGCCTACTACAGCGGATGATAGGCTGATTATATTAAAATTTAAAATTAGTTATATCTACTCTAGGGGCAAATCTCCTATTAGGTAGTACTACCCTAGTTTATAGGCAAAAAAAAATTAAATATCCTAATTAGGTCTAATAATTAGTAACCTTATATTAGTAACCCGTTATAACTATAGTAAAAATACTATAGTTACCTATACTTTAATTCCTTCTTTTATTATTATATTATTATATTATCTTATTTTATTTTATATTGAGGTAAGTTATTTTTTAATTATATTTATCATTTAGTTAATTTCTAATTTATTTAAAGCTATTATTATCTTAGTCGATTTTAGCTTAGATACTTTCCTAGGTTTTATTTCGCCTTATTTTAGGTTTATATTAATTTTAATTTTCTAAAATATATCTGACCCTAAGATCCTTAATTCTAATACCTAAAATAAATAGCTTACTAATTATTATAGCCTTAAATACCTTATTATATTAAAGCTTACTAAGTAAGCTATATAAGGCTACGCGCTTACTTTATAGAAAAGATATATTAGTACTAGGTATATAAATAAGTCTAAAATACTATAGGTTAGGGATTATATACTCTAGCATTTACCCGTTATATTATCTCTATACTATAAAGTTCGAATATTAGGTTACTCTCCCTAGAATTAATCCTTTATTTAAAGGAGTTTTAAATATAGATAAAATAATTAAATTTAAAGGATTAGAAAAGACTCGTTAACCGTAAGGCACTATTATCGAGATGAAACCAATATTATTACTCTTTCTTAAAAGTCTAGTATTTCCCGCAAGAATAACCTCCATTCTCTTAGTCTAAATAAGTAGCTCGTTTCCTTTTAATCCGCTTAATTTTACTAAGGTAGCCCTTATTTGTATAGGGCTAATAATTTAAAAATACATATCCTTTGATTCTATAATCCTAGAGTCTATATATATTACCCGCTAAGAAATAGAAGGCTTATCCCTAGCTTTAAGGATACCTTAGTTAACCTATCTAATTAGTACTAATATACCGAGTCGGAAGATAGTATATACCAGTTCGATAATAGTCTAGTCTATAGCGGCCGTATAAAATAGAGACCATTCGAACAAGTAAAAGCCGTCGCTACATCTATCATCAAGCTGCTTCTAATTATTTGCTACCGTTGAGATCAAATATTGAAGTCTACTCGACATTTGAAATGTCGTGTAGCTCTTGATGCTGGGTGCGCTGGCCTTATACGGCTTCCCTAGCACTCGGTCTCGGGGCTGGCTCCAGGGGCTCAGTATCTGCAAGGCACTCAAGAGGTTAGGAACTAGGAGCAAAGATCACCAGCGGTTGTGGAGAAGGCGAACCCTTGTCATCAACCCTTGTCCTGCCACTCTGCACGTTGATCGATGAACCCCTCCACGACCCCTCACATCACGTTGGTCGTTTGGTGAGGTAGTATCCGGTGCTATGTATGTGTGACAACGGCAGCAATAGCACTAGAGTGACTAGACCGGGTTATGCCTTGGAGTTATGGATGTCCACAAGACCTATCTATCAAGCCGGCGCTCTCGCCGGACAAGGACAGGCCGAGTCGAAGAAAGAATGGCCTACCTTAACCATCCTTGGCGAGGACATCGTCGTCGTCTCCTGCGTCAGCCGGGCGTCTAGCTACCCCGGATTGTACGGATACGGATACATGGTTTGTCAGTGTACCAGGAGGTTGGCGGCGATACGCTGTCCATCTGCCCGGGCAAGGGCTCCCTAGCCGCCCGCAGTCAATATACATGGTATTGGATTGTTGTCCCCCCCAAAAGAGCGACTGCTTTGCAGGTAAGTAGCGCCCGGGATTGTTAGTGAAGTCCCGGAGATGCCAGGCTCCGGGCGTAATCCCTAGCCTCCTTGCGATTAGAACTGGCGACGCACTGAACTGGTGTCCTTTTAGGGAAGTTGGAGATGGGGATGGGCACCATGGAACCGGGCATCTGGCACGCAGGCGCCGCCGGTGGGGGCCTCCCAGATGCGAGCGGCAGATGGCGTGTGGATGGGTGTGGGAGTGAGACGAAGAGCCGACAAGCTCTCCCATGGCCACATGTGTCATGGGCGTGGGCGCTGTTGGCGGCGGTGTCACGTCACCATGACTGGTGGTCCTCTAAAAAGTTGTTGGATTCTGGAAGGCTTCCAATTGTCGAATCGTAGTGCGGCGTCGGTCTGGAGCTCTGAACCCTCCAGAGCCTGTCAGCTTGGAGCTACCTGGTGCTTAGGTAAATACGTCAGGGGCACGAGGGGGCTTGGTCGAGGCGCTCGATGAGGTGTTTGCGAATCGTCGATTCGTCGTTGAGAAGGGCATTCCGTGCTTAGAAGAGGTTGGAATTTCCATCTCGGCCTGTGAGGTCCGCGGGAGCGACTTGGTGGTTATGGCGACCTCGGTCAGTTGGTCCCGATGGCCAGAGAAGCCGGCCGTATCGTGTAGTATGAGGAGGTGCTAGTTAGTATCCATGGATGTCGACGGCGGCATTGGCGGATTGGTAAATTGCTCCGATTTGGCCTTGGGTGGTCCTGGATGGTCCTGCCTTGTCCTGGCTCCTGCCTGGCCCCGGCGGGATTTTATTAATATCAGCGTTGCCAACGCATCAGTGCATGATGTGCGGTGTTAACTGGAGGATGGAAAGTGCTCCTGAGCTGCCTCGCGCCTTCCCAGACCCCACCCCTCACTGGGTCGCCCAATCAATATGGCCTCTTTCACCGTAAGGTACAGCACCACTCCTCCATTCTCTCGGCTCTGTCACCCACCTTGCCTCCCCCATCTCAACGGGCGACTCTCTTCTACCCCAGCCCGGGCCAGCCCAATCGAACGCGATACGTTTGGCCTTTGGATGCTTGTATCCAGGGATCCAGTGGTTGGCGTCTACACCACCTAGCGTGTTCATGCACCTCTCCAACAACCCCGGTCCGTCCTCACCGACCCTTTCCCAACCACTGCACATTGGACAATTCCTCGCATCTCGCCCCTCGCCCCATCTGCCCGTCTGCTAGGAGCCCACTCGACGCTCCAGTGACTGGCAGTCCAAGACCACCACGCTAGCTGCACTTTTAGCCTCCGACGAGCTCCCACCAACGCCACCGCCTCAGGCCGGCCTGCCTCTGGATGTTTTGACTCCGCAGACTTGTTGGACGTGTTTGCGGTCTGTGGTTTGTGGCCCGGCCGGCTTGTTGAGGTCTCTCAACTCCGTCGTCAGAACCAATCCTTCACCTCCTACTGGCCTGTTGCCATGGCCGCGGCGGTTGGCTTGGCTGCCTAGGTATCCTGTACCCGTGCTGTCTGGCTGTCTACGAGTACCTACTCTCGTATGGGCCCTTCAGACCTTGAATCTTGGCAACCTCCACCCCTGGTCGTGCCGTTTTGGATCTCCGTCGTCGACGATAGTACTAACACGAGCACTCGGAGTCTCGGTCCTCTCCGCAAAACGGCCGCTACCTTTGGCGCCCTTGCGAGTCGCTGTCATCCTCCACCACAGAACCCCCGGTTTGCGTAGCAGAGATTCCACTTTCCATTTCGAGGGGCCTGCCCTAGGCCCCTAGCATGACAGGCACCTCGTCTGTGCGGACGCACGCAAGCCAGTCGTCCCTCGTCTTGGTCCTGCAGCTCAATCGTCGCTAGGTCTGTCTCCATACACGTCTCCCGTGCCCGGTCTCACCAATCTCAACGCTTCTTTGCTTCCACTCTTGTCACTTGTTGTTGTTGTATCCGTAGCCTCCCCAGGTCCTGTACCGAGACTGCGAGTATACTTGTTGTTCCCATCCTGGCCTATCTCGGCCTCGACATAACTCCACCGTTCTCTGACATTTCCTCAACCTCTTCTGTGCATTAGCGGCCGCCAAGACAAAGATCTCGAAGTGAAGGTCATCCTGAAAGAGAGATTGCAGCACTACGAATACAACAGCATACGAACACACACCGTCTCTCCGTCTTGTTTGCCACCACCTGGCGCCATTGTGCATACGTCCGGATAAGTACGGAGTACTCGACTGGTCCCGGCCACTCTGGTACGTGCCCACAGGTTCCTTTCAGCGAGACCTCTCTAGGCTTTGGTACATGAAAGTTACCCTCGCCGCTCGTCGTTCCCGCCAAGGCAAATCGACATCCTTCTTTAATAACGTCAACGACAGATTCCGTCGACGCAAGAGGCAAACGGCCTGCAGGCGTCGACCCCGTCCCACCGTCTGTCCCACCGTTGCGCCCTTGAGCCGGCAGCTTGAGAACTTATCAGAGATCGCCCTCGCTGCTGCGTCTGCATCTTGTTTTTGTTGTGGTGGAGGTGGCCTAGTCCCGGCGGCTTTGATCAACTGGCATCCAGGTAGGCCAACACATCAAAATGGGTCATTCCTCTTTTCCCAAGAGCCGCATGGCTTTGCATTCGCGCGCCTCCCTTTTAAATTTGTCTGCTTTGGCTCGCGTTGACCTGCGTATCCGTACCCTCGTTCTCAACTTACCGCACACCCCCGGCCCCGCGCTAGGACCAAGCCTGGTCTGCAATAAAGCACACATGTCTCGCTGCTGATGGCTCGTCTCGTCTGCAACCAAGGCCCTGGTAGACGTAACTCTGTCTGCTGCTACTACCTCGCTTCTCATACCCGAGCCTCCACTCCATCTTTGGACTAAGACCCTTTCAAAATCCTCGCCGTTTCCCCCCTACCTCACGCACTTCGCCTTCAGTCACCTCGCTTCTCATATTTGTGCCTTGTCAACTTTTTCTCCCCTCTTCTCCTCCTCGCCCTCCACCTCATCATCCCTCGTCGTTGGGCTTTAACGCAGCTGACCGGTCTGGATCAAGCCCCTGTCGATATCCAAACTTGTCTTCCACACGAAAGACATCCCACTGCCGCTGCCACGCACCGGCCAGCACTTTTGCTGTCATCTCGACTTCTTTTCCACCTTGAACTCCTCTCACGGGCCGGCTGCTTCGTTCTACCACGCAACCCATTGGCAACCACCATCACCATGGGCGGCTTCTACATGCAGTACCTTGAGAGTAAGTTGATCAATTGAACGTCATGCCTATACATTGCAGCCCAATGTCGCCCTACACATCCCACCTTGATGATGTGTATAAGTGGGGGACATCCAGATCCATCAGCGAGGCATTAGCCCAACAGCCCTACGTGTCTCATCCCTTGCCCTGGGCCAGTATCAGGGGAGAAGACCATGCGGGTCCCCCGTACCTGCCTCCTTTTTTGAAGGGCCCTGCCCCTTCGATGCATTGATCGATCCTCCTACAACCCTATGAGGTGGCGTGTTTGTCCGGCGAGAATGCCGGTTGGGTTTCTATGCAGCTTCTACAGTGTGGATGATGTGCTTGATGCAAGCCATTCGGCGTGTCTAGATCGTCAATATTGAGTTGTATGTTTAAGAAAGCAAGGGGCTAACCAATGGCTTCTCTTTCCAGGCCTCTGCCGGCGCCGCGGATGGACGGATCCGTCTTACGCGTGCTACCGCGACTCCAGCGGCTTCACATGCCTCGTGCTGGTCAACGGTCGCGAGTACCAAACGGATCTGGCCTACGAATCGGATGTCCTGGCTCAGGAGAATGCTGCCATGCGAGCCTTCATGGTGTGTCGTCAATTCTCTGTCAATGGTGGTATGCTGGCCCGTAACGGCATCGTCCAGGGGCTCCCTGCCGCTGAGCCCAAGCGTCGCCACAAGAGTCGCCACACTTCATCCAGGGACAGCAGCGACCGTCACAGCCGCCGCTCGGGCAATCATTCCAGCAGCAGCTCCACTGCCTCCTTTGAGTAACGGGAGTGAAGAAATTGGAGGCTTAAATGCAGATGTGGGAGCCACGCGTGTTGGTAGAGGGGGGCGCGAAGTCGCTGCCCTCGAAAGCACGTTCCGGGACATCTTGTTTTGGACACCCTAGGGCGAGTTGAGACGAGAGACGCAGACATTACAAGCGGTTGAAAAGCTTCACAGCAACCCCCAGGGGGAAATACCCACGCCGACCTCAGAAACCGCTTCCTGAACGACACGAAGACAAAAGATTTGGCGACAAAAGACACCACTTTGAAAAAAAAAAAAAATGCGAGCGAGCGTTTACGAATCTTGACGACGACCAACGACGACATGTTACGAATTTCTGGAGACTTTTTTCCCCATCTATTCAACGAACCAGCATTTCATGTTTCTCAGCTTGGGCGGCTTGCATGCTAGGAGGGACCTATTTGGCTCCTTAATGGCGTTATTGACCCACCCCCCTTTTTACACGTTTTGGACTACCTTTGTCCTCCCATTTTTCTTCTCATGAGCTACGACTTGGGGGTCTCCTATCCTGATTTGGTTGGGTTTCACAGGACCAACTGTGTGGTACTCACAATTTTGGATCTGCCCGGAGTGGAAAACGCCAGTTGTCCGGATCCCTGGATGACGCCGATGGAACGCATTGAACCTTCGGATCAGTCCCTGACAAATCACATTGAGGTCTTTGACCCTGAAGATATGGTTATCCTTGCAATTTAACTAGGACAGGAAAGGCACACCAGGATAGGAGCCTCGTTTTTTACTTTCCATTTCTCTCCCGAATTCGGAGGTGGTTGAGAGCCGACCCGGGCTCTGCTCATTGTCTCCAAGCGAACTTGATTATCCGTCTGATGAACCACTGAAAGGACAAAAAAGGCCAATCGGAAAGGAATATTCTCCTTAAGCATGCGAGTTTTGGTTCTGGTTTTGTTTCTCCCCTCATTTACGTTTTGAGATTGATGCATAGCTGGTGGAGGGAGCGGGGGAAGAACGGCCAATAACGGTTTACGTGGAAAGAGTCTGAAGATTTACATGATAATGATGACGATTACGACCTTTCGTCTCTGCTTTGACTGGGTTTCAAACTCTCTGAACATGGATTGTGCGTTGCGGGATGGATTCTTGAATGCTCCTGTTAACACATTTGATGTTGCGCAACGGATATTAGTGGATGGAGGTTGAGTGATATCAGGTGACCGTTGATTCCTGTGCAAGAACGGCGGCGCCAGTCGTCTTGCGAACTACTAGGCACTCTGCTAGGGCCTATGGATTTCCGCAGAGCCGCGCGGCTACCGATCTCGACAGGCACCTGATTTCGACATGGCGCGGTGGCGGGGATAGAAGGGCATCTACGCACTATAAACAACTCAGATTCTACAACATCCTACCTCCGTCAATCAATCGCTTTACATGGTGATGAGAAGATGGCCACCGAAATCGATGCCGAGGCGCCTCACAACAACTTCGGCACTATCTTGGTGTTGTATTTTGGCAGCCAGACTAGCCATCTGATTCTCCGACGCCTGCGAGCACTCAGTATTTACTGAGATGCTCCCCTGCACCACCAAGCTCGCCGATCTCACCTGGAAGCCTAAGGGTACTACTATCCTGTCTGGAGATCCCTCCTCTGTTTACGATGAAGGCTCACCCCATGTTGACCCCGTTGTCTTTGAGCTTGGTGTTCCGATCCTTGGTGTCTGCTATGGTTGCCAGGAAATTGCTTGGCAGACCAACTCTACCAACGTTGTTTGGGGAACCGCTCGAGAGTACGGCTATGCCGACGTCGCTATCTACCGTCGACCGACTCTTCGCTTGTCTGGGTGAGAAACCATGTATGCCTACATGAGCCACTTCGACAAACTCGTCCGCCTGCCTGAGGGATTCGTAGTCGTCGCCAAAACTGCCAACTCCGAGTTTGCTGGCATTGCTCACCAGACAAAGCCAATCTTTGGCGTACAGTTCCACCCCGAGCTCGAACACACTCCCAGTGGAAGTGAGATTCTACGTAACTTTACCGTCGACATTTATGGAGCGCAACCCAACTAGGTTATAAGCGACTTTATCGAGCACGAGATCGTTCTGATCAGGACGCTTGTTGGCGACAAGGCCCAGGTTATCGGAGCTGTCTTCGGTGGCGTTGACAGCACAGTGGCCGCCAAGCTCATGAAGGAGGCAATTGGTGACCGCCTCCACGCTATCCTCGTCGACAACGGCTTGATGCGTCTTAACGAGGGTAAGCAGATTAAGGGGACTCTTCAGAAGCATCTCGGAATTAACCTGACAGTGGTTGATGGTGTCAAGCTTTTCCTTTGGTTGCCTTAGGGGCGTCAGGGAGCCTGAGAAGAAGCGCAAGATCATTGGGGAGACCTTTATCGACTTATTCGACCAAGAGGCCGGCCATTAGAATCGAGAAGGAGGCCGAGAACCCCCCTAACGCTGGAAAGGTTTCTTAGTTCCTTCAGGGCACATTGTACCCCGGTGTCATCGAGTCACTAAGTTTCAAGGGTCCTTCTGCCACTATTAAGACCCATCACAACGTCGGTGGTCTTTCCTAAGCGCATGATGGACGGCCAAGGCCTACGACCACTAGAACCTTTACGCGCGCTCTTCAAAGACGAGGTTCGAGCTCTCGGTAGGCGCCTGAAGATACACGAGGACCTCCTGAAACGACATTCTTTCCCTGGGCCTGGTATCGGAGTTCGCGTCCTTGGAGATATTACCCCTGAAAGAGTTGAAATCGCGAGAAAGGCGGACCACATATTCATCTCCATAATCAAGGAGGCCGGAATCTACAATGAGATGTCCTAAGCCTATGCTGGTTTGGATACCAACAAGGCCGTTGGTGTCATGGGAGACACCCGTGTCTATGGGTACATCGTCATCCTCCGTGCTGCCACAACCAGCGACTCATGAGCGCCGAGCCCTACGAGTTCTCCTTCGACCTGCTCAAGGCCATGGCTCACAGGATCGTCAACGAGGTGGACGGGGTCTCCCGAGTCACACATGACCTCTCTTCGAAACCCCCAAGCTCCATCGAATTGGATTAGTAGAGGTGCTAGATTAAATAGGGGGCAGGGAGTCACAAAATTGGTCGAGGGCAGGAATTTTCATACAGGCAATCAATTTCAAGCGCTTTATTTGTGGGTAGATACCTAGACCAGGGGAAAATGGCCTGTGAGGTATAACCTCTTCCCCTTTTTCATTTCTCTTTGATTCATTTTTAATCACTGCAACCAGACAAATGTGGTTGAATGAGGCGAAATGCCAGCTTGGCATGGAGTGGAGTCAAACAATACCCTATTGCGTGTTGTTGCAGAATGGACATTGGCTGGAGAGGTTTGGCGACGTTGCAGCGTTGCAGCGTTGCAGCGTTGAAGTTGTTAAAAGCCGTTTTCATGACATCGGGCAAGCCGGCCAGATGTGGGGGGAACAGCGCGGGATGAAAGTCCGGGTGCAGGGGCTGGGCGGCGGTCAGCCCCGGAGCGCAACAGCGCTGAGACACGACACGTTATTACCACTACTCGTACTAGGGAGTACGAGTAGTGGGTATCCGTATATAGGAGATGGGGGAGAAAAGGCCTGGACGCACCGCCATGTGGCAGCGAAAAGGGCGCTCTCTATGCGGCGTTTTGGCATTTGGTATTGATTGAATGGGCGTGGGTTTGAGATGGGCGCAGGTTGCTGGACCGCATGCAGCCGCAAATACCAGTGTGCCACTTCTCGTGATTAGTCGCCACCACCACCGCAGTAGCGAGGTGACACATGATTTTGAGCTTGGGGGTTACGCACACAGAGGGAAAGACCTCGGTGGGAAGACTGTGAAAATGGATGTTCACTGAGTACCTAGGGTAATTGCGAGGACCCCCGCGCCCTCGTCTCGTGCCCGCAGGCGGTCAGGGGAGGGAGACAGGTCATGCATGTCAGAGGACTCTGATTCTCCTCCCCGTTGAGCATCGAATTGGCCGATCGGAAGCTCCTGCAGGAGTGGTCGAGTCGTTGACCGAGTACGCCACTACATCTACCGGTAGAACCCTCTGTCTCAGCCACATGGCAGCCCAGGCGATCAATTGTTTCTGCCGTTGGGCTGCTCTCAGCGCTGGGTCATTGGCGAGGCGGGGAAGCGGCAGTTTCAAGGACTGTTTTAGGAGGTTGCCCAAGCACCCCACGAGATCTTGGGAAAGAGTCGGCGCCGAAGCTTGAGGCACGTTCGGGGGTGCCACGGCGCCACTGGGCACTGGCCAAATCAAGGATGCTATTATTGCTAGTATTAGAGGGTAATAAAGGGGCGATGGGGCAATGGGGCGACGGGGCCAAGAGGCGCAGTGGGCAGAGAGTTCAATGAGTTCATCAATGGGCCAATTTCAAGGGGGGAGGCTTTTGCCTTTTCCTGAGCCACACTGGGCGAATGCGGCTCCGTGATTGGCCGCTTGCGTCGTCGTCGCAAGCCCCCCTTTCCCATCACGAGGCCCCGTGCACCTACCTACTGTAGGTACCATGTATCCTGCTGGGCAGCTGGCCAGTGGGCCGCGGGCACTGCGGCAGCGCTGGCCACAGCTGGGCGCACTGCTGGCTGTTACTGGGTACTACTGAGTGCTAAGCTATGACTGGGTGCGCGCGACCCAATCCTGGCTGGGCTGCCCGAATCCGTCGCCCGTGGCTCCATTTTTTCGAAAACGACCGGGGTGAGAGACAGTGAAGACACGATATTCATCAGACGCCAGGCCGCCCCGTGCTGCCTCCATCCTGCTGCCGAAACACATTAGTACTGCTCTCTCCTTTTCTCTTCTGACCTTGTCGTCAACATCAACTCACCAACTATACGAAGAAGTAATACCTCCAACTCCTGCGCCAGACAATCTCCTGCATCTCTGAGCTTATTCACCATCCAAGCTGCGCCCGTACCTCACTTCGCCGGTTCCCCACATCACCGCCTTGGACCCCTTTCTCCTCCGTCTCGCCGCATTCCGAGCCCTCGACAGCTGAGCTCGCGCCTCTGCAATCATGAAGGGTTCGTCGCTCCGCAGACCCAGCTTCTGGGCCCATTGCTACGATGTCCAGCTAACCTCGTGGCCTCGCAGGACTCATCCTCGTCGGCGGCTTTGGCACCCGCCTCCGCCCTCTCGTACGTGCCTGGCCTCGCCCTGCAACCTCGTCCTGCCCTACCTCCGGCTTTCGCGACAGCCCTCGACTAACTGCGATGCGATGATAGACCCTCACCCTCCCCAAGCCCCTCGTCGAGTTCGGCAACAAGCCTATGATTGTCCACCAGATCGAGGCTCTCGTCGCTGCTGGCGTGACCGACATTGTCCTCGCCGTCAACTACCGCCCAGAGATTATGGAGAAGTTCCTGGCCGAGGTACGCGCTCCAATACCTCCTCCCCCCCTCCCCCTCCCCCAAAACCTCGTCTCTGTATTGGGAGGTTCTAACATCGGTCTTTTCCAGTACGAAGAGAAGTATAACATCAACATCGAGTTCTCGGTCGAGTCCGAGCCCCTCGACACCGCCGGTCCCCTGAAGCTCGCCGAGAAGATCCTGCTCAAGGACGACTCGCCGTTTTTTGTCCTCAACTCGGATGTCATCTGCGACTACCCGTTCAAGGACCTGCTCGCGTTCCACAAGAGCCACGGCGACGAGGGCACCATTGTCGTCACCAAGGTCGAGGAGCCTTCCAAGTACGGTGTCGTCGTCCACAAGCCCAACCACCCCTCGCGCATCGACCGATTCGTCGAGAAGCCCGTCGAGTTTGTCGGCAACCGCATCAATGCCGGCATGTACATCTTTAACACCTCGATCCTGAAGCGCATTGAGCTCCGCCCGACCTCGATCGAGAAGGAGACCTTCCCCGCCATGACCGCCGACAACCAGCTGCACTCGTTCGACCTCGAGAGCTTCTGGATGGACGTCGGTCAGCCCAAGGACTTCCTTAGCGGAACCTGCCTATACCTCTCGTCCCTGACTAAGAAGGGCAGCAAGGACCTGACGCCCCCCACCGAGCCTTACGTGCACGGCGGCAATGTCTTGATCCACCCCTCTGCTAAGATCGGCAACAACTGCAGGATAGGACCCAACGTCGTCATCGGCCCTGATGTCGTTGTCGGAGACGGTGTGCGCCTACAGCGCTGTGTCCTCCTGCGCGGCTCCAAGGTCAAGGACCACGCCTGGGTCAAGTCGACCATTGTCGGCTGGAACAGCTCGGTCGGCCGCTGGGCTCGCCTCGAGAACGTCACCGTCCTTGGCGACGACGTGACCATTGGGGACGAGATCTACGTCAACGGCGGTAGCGTCCTGCCTCACAAGTCCATCAAGGCCAATGTCGACGTCCCCGCGATCATCATGTAGATGATGATCTTTAATCTTTCTCAGTCGAAACACTTTATACCACCACCATTACTATTTTAATGGACGACGACTGGCCGGACTTTGAAACCAACTCGCCACTCTAAAATAAAAACATCACTTTCTTTTTTTCTTTCCTTTCCGGCAAGAGGGGAAACCATTTAATACGGGGATCCACACGGACACTTCAAAAAAGAAAGGGGAATGGAAGGCCGAAGAGAAGACGCATAGCACCAAGCTGGGTGCTGTGCTGCGTTGGCGTGTTTTTGTTTTTTCTTCTCTTCCTCCGTTGTGTTTTTGTGTGATCATTTGGCGTCTACAGGAAGGGGACGAGCGGTCTTTGCGGCAGTGGGCTGCGCTGTGACCGTTTGAAAATGGCGAATACACGGAGCTCAGCTCAGGTAGCTAAATGAATGATGATAAAAAGTCCGAAATCACCATCAATGAATGCTATTGTATCCCTGTACAACTGCGACGAGCGGTGGTCAGACGCTCACAACTCTAGGGCTGGCGAGTTTAGACAGGCCCCTGAGCAGGATATCAGCTGATCATCCATTTGAAACGAACCAGTTCTGCTTGGTAGTGCGTAAATATGGTTGGCAATGGGTATGTAAGTTTCGCTATGGAATGTCTAATGCTCATCTATCGTCTATATCCCATCTATAGTGTCACATGTCTATAAAAGACTACAAGACGTCTAGATCTTCTCTGACCCACCCCCTACTCATCTCCACGGCCTGCTCCCACTTGGCCCTCACTCTCCGGCGCTCCTCGGCCTCGATCTCTGGCCCGAAGGTGGTTCTCCCCGCGCGGTTCACCTCGCGCAGGTCGTCGAGACTCTTCCAGACGCCCGTGGCGAGGCCCGCGGCGATGGCGGCGCCCAGGGCGGTGGTCTCGCGCATAGCGGGGCGGTCAACCTGGATGCCGCTGATGTCGGCCTGGGTCTGCATGCAGAGATCCGAGTTGGAGAGGCCACCGTCGACGGCGAGGGACTCGAGCGCGTGACCCGAGTCCGTGGCCATGGCGTCGAGGATGGCAGCGGTCTGGTGGCAGATGGCCTCGAGGGTAGCGCGGGCGATGTGCCCCTTCTGGGTATGGGCGGTGATGCCGACTGATGGATGTTTGTTAGTCGGGGGAACAAAATGAGACACACAATCATGGGAAACGTACACATTGTGCCCTTGGCGTCATCGATCCAGTAGGGGGCAAATAGGCCACTAAAGGCGGTCACGAAGTAGACGCCGCCGTTATCCGGGACGGTCTTGGCCACTTGGTCGATGTCCTTGGAGTCTTGGATGAGGCCGATGTTACTCTGTAGGAACGTGACACCTGAACCACCGACGGCGATGCTACCCTCAAGTGCGTACATGGGCTCACGGCCCTCGCCAAAGTCGAATGCGACAGTCGCTAGCAGGCCGTTCTTGGAGATGACAGGCTTCGTGCCGACATTGTATAGGAGGAAACAGCCGGTACCATATGTGTTCTTGGCCTGGCCGGGGCTGAAGCCGCACTGGCCGACCAGGGCCGAGGACTGATCTCCAAGGCAGCCGGCAATGGGAACACCCTTGAGAGGCCCCCGGTAGAGAGAGCCAAAAGCGGTGGAATGAGAGGAGGGGACGATCTTGGGGAGTTTGATCTTGGAGCGGTCTAGTTTGAAGAAGGAGAGGAGGGTGTCGTCGTATTCGAGCTTGTGGATGTTCATGAACATGGTGCGGCTGGCATTGGTCGAGTCGGTGACATGCACAGGGCCATCTGGCCTGTCATTACCGCCATTGAGGCGGTATATTAACCACGAGTCAACAGTACCGAAGGCCAATCGTCCCTCATTGTAGGCCTCCTTCACAGCATCCACGTTTTGGAGCACCCACATCAGCTTGACGCTGGATGGGTAGGTTGATAGGGGCAACCCGCAGAGATCCTGAAGTTTGTCGGCATTCTCCCAGGTTTTGAGCTCGCGGACGAGGGAGGCAGTGCGCGTATCGGGCCAGACGACGGCGTTGTAGAGGGGTTCGCCGGTGTACTTGTCCCAGAGTACGATGGTCTCGCGTTGGTTGGTGATGCCGATGGAGCGTATCCTCGAACTGTCGTGGCCCTTGGATACAAATTCTTCAACAGCCTTTTCGACACATGTCTCAACAGTCTGAAGGAGCTCAAGGGGGTCTTGTTCATGCCATCTAGAGGGATCAGTCATTGTACCAGCCATGTTTTGTCTATGGAGGCCCACCCTGAATGGGCGTGCTTGTTATCAAAGCCCATTTGGTACTTGGCGACAGGTTCACCAGAGTCATTGAAGATGAGGAAGCGTGTCGAGGTAGTCCCTTGGTCTATACTACCAACGAACCATTGCTCTCTGTTCAGGGGGTCCTTCTTAGCGGCGCCCTGGGAGGGCTGCTCGCCCTTTGCAACCATGGTTCCGGTATTGGCACTTCGCAAGTGCCGTGCTGCCAAGTATCCTCTGGTGTGTTCTTTCGGTGTCCGGGGGAGGGAGTGCTTTGCGCCAGTCGTGGGTCCGAGGGCGGAACGTCCGGCGCAAAGAAACCGTCGTTGTCAGGGCACAGGCCGCGGGTGTAGACTGAGGGCTTCGACAGAGTTTGATATTTCGCTTGGGGTATCGAGAGGAGATCTGGGGACGACGGGGTGCGCCTGGGAGATGGTATGGGGGACGAGGGCTTGAACCCGGCCAGCGGATCGGCGGAAGAGACACGCCATGTTCGGTCTATTTAATCGGGGATCCAAAAGCCCAGCTTTCCAACAATATCACAATGCAGGCCTACGTCAGTGGAGGGGCGTGGGAGCACCGGCGACGTTTTGCCCGACGCGACTCGCGAGGCCCTGGTTACGACGTTGGAGTCATTGCCTGATTGGCCGGCCATCATGACTGTGGAGATGGTGAATTTCCATGAATCCGTCCTCTGGAGACTCCACACTGGCGACGGCGGAAACAAATTAGAAATTTGCCCATGACCTCTATCTAGCGAGGGGTTTTTGGAGTCGCGTGGCCGGAGGGGCAGACTGCAGTCCGGGCGTTTGGGTCTTGTGAAACCCCGAGACATCTCCAGACCGGCGTGCGCCACTGACGACTGACCTCAGGCGTCGTGCTTCCGTTGCCACGTTCCAGCCGTTAACATTATGTCTTCGCTTTCCCGTTCGTCTCCTGGAAAAAGACAGGAAAAGTGTTCGTACTGGAGGAGATAAATTTAATGTTTGTTGGGGATCCCCACCGATCTCCAGGAACAGGAACACAGGTGGCAGAGAAGAAGCATGGTTGGTGGTTATTGGCTTGGGGAAGCCATGGCCGGTGTGGCCGGCCCTTAAGCATCTCGGGGTGGAGACCCCGACTCGCCCGTTCTTCTCGAGTCCTTGACTCCTTCCTCCATCTCAGGAGTCAGGCCAGCATCTGGCAACGAGCGTCTCAGGCACGAGGCGCCGACTGACCCCTAGCCCCCACGGGCTATGCCATCTGAGGTTAGATCCAGGGCAGCCTCAGAGAGTTTGTTGTTGTTCATGGACCTGTGCTAACTGCGATTGCCACTATGTGGCCAGTGACGCCCAAGACCTGCACTACGCACAACTCTATCTTTCTTTGCCTCTCGAGGGGCAAAGATGGCCGACAGCGGAGGGGTGCTGTCAAAAGTCCGGGGTCTTCCTGCCTTATTACTACCAGTAGTGCGAATCACTGCATTCCTTCCGTTTGAGGCCAGGGGACACAGACATGAATCAATGATACGGGTACAGGGTACCTTCCTCCTCGGCTTCTTGTGCAAAATCACAAGAGAGCAGGCACAGTTGCCACATTACTCAACATAACTTCCCAATTCATTCGCAGAAGGTCGGTATCTAGGCAAGTGCCTGCCACATATGTTCCGTCAGGAAGCATTTCTGCCTGGTGGTGCACTCCGTTGCTTGGAGTTTCTCCTTCCCTTCCTCTCCACCGTGCTTTCTGACCCTCGTCTACCATTGTGACAGCGTTCACTCGTCTTCTCGCGATTGACTTAACCACCAGCTAATCCAAGGCTTGATCCTCGTTCATTCTCCTTTTGAGATTGTCAGCTCAGAATTGTCCCTCGAATTCATCGTCAGGCAAAAGGGCACCAATTCCAAATCGATTGACTGCAAAACTCCTCGGAAGAGAAAGGCCTTGGGCATCAGATATTTACGTTTAACTTCAGCTATCCAATGCCATCAAAACGGCGAGTATCTGGAACTGCCCCTGGAGGGTCGGACGATGGGCTTTTCAGTTCGAAAAGATGCCGCACTCAGCCATTTGACGACAGTATCTTCGGAAACCAACTTGATGTTCAAGTTGGAAATGTCATCGCAGCACAGACACCATTTGGAACAACTGAATCTGCAATCTCTGGCCTTGCTACTGAGGCTTCTCAGCCAATCTCGCGGTCCAGCCAAGCCTTCCCCAGGTTACCTGAGGATTGGCTTGACTTGGATCAGCTCACCGACTTTTTCGATCCTTTCGAAGAGAACGAATGCGAACAGGAACAAGCCCCGGCTAAAGACGTGCTCGAGGCTAACCCAGATTCCGGTTGCCAACTTTCTAAAGGGCGTCCGCTCTCAACAGGAAGCATAGGCGATGCCACGCTCCACGAGCTCATGGATGAAATGGTCGAAATGGAGATTGTAGAACCTCCATTGAGCGCACTCCGGGCCATGGATCGAAGCTCTCGGTCCGTAGAAGATTTTGATCCAAGACTTCAGCACTCGCCAGTCTCAGCCAATTCCTTGGAGAAACATTCGACAAAGGAAGAAAAGGAATTAGACTATGAGATTGACTGGAACCCAGTTCACCGGTTTTCGCGCCAGAGTGTGAATAATGCTTTTCGAATTATTTCTGATTGCGATCATCAGAACCAGGTACAAGATTCGCAAGCCCAAAGCTCATCTCCATCGACACTTCGCTCGCTCAATACTAGGTTAGCCAACCATGCCGTTAGCCAGTTGATGTTGAAACCTCACCGGATTTCTCTCCGTATCGGCGAGATGCTGGAGGCGAAAGAGTCAATGTTCCGCCACTCAGATGATGTCGTCTTTGAGCTTTTTGCGAGGGTTCTTTACTCACGGCGGGAAAACTTTGGCCACAGACAATACTTTCAATTCAGGGATCTGTTCAAGGAATCGCCTCCATTTCTCAGCGGCGCTCTCATGGGGTAGGATGCCGGAAGTCGCCTCGATTGGATGGCGAGGGAGTTCCTATCTAACACGCCGACACGCAGCAAGTGCTACTGCCGTTGTAAACTAACCCCAGACCATCGTTCCGACTTGGGATGGTCCATCTCTATCCTCGAAGTCAGGAAGACAGACTGGAAGGAAATTGGAGCCGTCCTTGAACATGTGGGGAGAGACCTCGATGACATTACCCTATACTTGAACCCATGACCAAGCTCTCTGGAACTTTTTTGATCTCAGCTAACAATATCGTGGGAACTGTGCATGAGTGGATTGCTTTGCTACAAATTTTCCGGCTCGGGCGAGATCTCATTTGCTTCAATTACGCCTGGGTAAATCTTTGCACAGTCAATGTGCAATCCGGATGGGGTTCTAACTGTGTAACTATTACCAATCTCACCCTTTGTCCTGCTCTATGATGCCTTGCTCTTCTAGCTCTGTGGCCACCTGTAATATCTACAATCCCCAGGCCTCAATGTATGGTCTAAAAGCAATAGAAAATGATCTGTCTAGTTCTTAATCTTTAGCAACGGCTTCAGAGTCTTTTGTACCGCGGCGCGGATCTCCTCCTGCTCCCTCACACTGAGGGGGGCCTCGTGCCCCTGACGACGACGCCAGCTCTCGGGCGTCTCCTGCAGAGCGGCTTCTTCATCCTTGCCGGTCGGGTCCACGAACTGGTAGGAGCGGTACTCGCAGTTGGCCCAGCCAGTGGCTGTTCAATCTTTAGCAAATGTCTAGTTTGAAATGGATGGATGGATGGATGGATAGGGAGAACGTACCTTTGCCAGACGGGATGCCGGACCAGTCGTCGGTGAGGAAGTGCAAGAACCCGCCGTGGGTGACGGCGGCGATGTGGTCGTCCCCGTCGCCAGCGAGGTCCCTCAGCGCTCGCCTGGCCTCCCTGGCGCGGGCCGTCAGCTTCTCGATGGTGGGCTCGAACCTGCTCTCGGGGCTGGCCTTGTCGGTCCACGCGGGGTCGACGCGGGAGAAGTCAACGCGGGGGCCGAACTCGGCGGCGAGCTGGTCGGCGGGCGAGCCCGTGTCGCAGGGGGCCTGGGAGACCTCCTGGAGAAGGTCGAGGCCGGTGATGGGGTAGAGGCGGTCGTCGCCGAGGGCGTTAATGCAGGTGTGGGCGGTGCGGCGGAGCGGCGAGGCGACGAGGCGGGTGAGGCTGGCGTGGTGGGGGAAGGCGGCGCGGAGGGCGACGCACTGCTCGACGCCGAGGGCTGTGAGATCCGGGTCGTGGATGGACTCGTTGGCGGCGCAGAGGTTGTGGACGCCCTGGGCGTGGCGGACGAGGTGGATGGTTGGGGCCATGGTGAGGAGTGAGTGAATGTGTGAGTGAATGTGTGGGTGAGGGGGTGAGAGTGGTATAAGTTGGTGTGTGGGATGGGAGATGCGCCGTTGACAAGAAGACCCTTTTGATATGAAGAGGTGGGAGTGAGGCCAGACCAGATGACCAGATGAATGACAGAATTCCTCGGTTGCTTGAAAAGGTCTGTACAGAATTCGCCCCTCGTGATGCGCACCTTGGGCGTCAAGAGAATCAAAGTCGACCCAAAGTTCATCATGAGTCAGGTGGGTCCCTCCCGGTCCCGGAGGCGGAGCGCCGCACGGCGTCGTCACTTGTTGGTCGGTCGTGCATCCGTGGGGAACGCCCATTGGCCAAGCTGAAGGTTGGGGATGGTCGACTCGGATGACAGTCGCCCGAATACGATCAACTATTATGTGTTCCAATCGCTCTGAAGACTATAGTGAAACACCTGGTAACAAATATACACACATTTCTAGCCACATACATGTATATTTATTTCCATATGATTCCTTTGGGGTAGATGACCAGTCCGGTAGTTCACACGCAACATCGTGTTCTGTACATCAAAAGCTTATTCCACTAGTTCGAACAAAGTGAGAGGTGCCGTCAAGTATGTGGACGGTGATTCAGTATGATTGCAGATACGCTCCCAAAAGAAAAGTACACAATAGTAATCATCACACTACACAAGCTACCCAGACGCCCACGTCGCCTATTCAGATTTGCCTCCCAACTCCCCCTACTATGCATAAATCATAGCTCAATCAGCGCCTCTTCGGGGGCATTCGTCTTCATGGGCTCATGCTGGGGAACACTAGGGAAAGAGGTCGGCGTGTATCCACCATATGCCCAGTTCTGGGGAGCCTGAGGTGGCTGCTGCTGGGGAGCCTGTTGCCAGTATGGTTGCTGCTGAGGCTGCGTCGGCGGTGCTTGTGGCTGGGACGGGGCCTGCTGCGGAGGAATCTGTTGAGACTGTTGAGGGGGGACGGGGACTTGGGCAGGCTGGGGTGGTTGGGAGGGCTGAGTAGACTGAGCAGGCTGGGCCGGAGTCTGAATCGGCGTTGCCTTGGACTGCACCGAGATTGATCCTCGATGGTACTGCATCGGCTGCTGCAGGTTCGGGTAAGGTGATTGCCCTGCTGCTTCGGGTACGGCTTCTGGAGCAGATGGGCCGGAAGGTGGTTGACTTGGTTGTTGGTTGCCGTAGTAGTATGAGGCATGAGGGTCCTGGGATGGCGTAGCAGAAGGTTGCTGGGGCGTTTGAAGTTGCTGCGTCGGTTCGCTAGGTGGTTGCTGCTGCGGCGGCTGTGGTTGTGACTGGGGTTGGGGCTGGCCCTGGCTTTGCTGTTGGTAAGGATCTTGGGGCACCCCGTGGGTCCTGCTTTGCCAGCTGTCGCTTCTCTGGATATGTGACTGCAGAGGGTACTGGCCCGGCGAGCTCTCCGGGACTTGGCCATATGATACGAACTGGGGCTGAGGCGTTGCTTGGGAGGGCTGTTGCTGGTACGGGTGGGCCCCGGGCGGTGCCTGGTAGCCAGCCCGATGCTGAGGATTGTAGAAGCTCTCAGCGCCACCTGGAGCGTTCGGCGCTTGCCCGGGAAGTGAGGGATACGGGCCGGACGGCTGGCGAGGGGGCGGAATGTTATAGCCGCCAAGATTCTGCTGGCTGTAGGCCTTGGAAAGTCTCTCCTCAAGCATCCTGTCATAGTACCGGACAACGGTAGAAAGCTTTGCGTGCAGATCCAAGAGGGTATCTGAAAAAGGTCGGTCAGCTTGATATTCGCAGGAATGTCTCCGATGAGAACTCACCGTGCTTGCTCATAGTCTCTCCATAGGTCCGTGCTAACTTGGGGCGCAATGCCCCAATGCTGTCGTAGAGCTCTTGTATTTGAGGTTCCCTCAAGATGGTGCCGGGAGGTTGTGTCTGAAGGCGATCTACCAGGGTTGAAAACAGATTGATGTTCTCCGCTTCCACGGGCGTCAACTCATAGTCATTCTTGGGGAGGGCAAAGTTGGATGTAGACGAAGAGGCCGCAGGGTTGGAGGTTTGCTCCTTCAACGCCGCCGAGTGCTTCTGCTTCTGCTCCTCCATATCCGCTAGAGACGCAGAAATTGCAGCCTTGAGGTCTTCATCCTCCTCTTCCATCTGCTTCGCAGCGGTGGCGTCGTTCGTTTTGTTCACGTTCGAGGTAGGTGGAGCTGCGCCGCGGGGCTGGCCGGTGGCCTCCTCCAAGCTCATGGCCAGAGCCTTCTTAAGATCTTCGTCGAAGCCATCGTCAACCCGGGCGTTGCGAGGCTGCATTGAAGATGTGCTTCGATGCTTATGGGGATATGTGGGCGTACGATCCGGCTCCTTGTAGCCCCTGCTAGTGATTTTGGCATAGCAGCCATCATCAACTCGCACGGGAGTATGGATCCCGAGATGGGGGAGTGCCACCACTTTGCTCGAACACTGCTGGTCAAAGCAGTTCCCGCAGTTTCGACAGTGGTGCTTTCGATTTGTGAAGGTAAACGGCGTTCGGCATCGCATGCAGACGTCGGAATCGGCCCACTCCGGTGGCTGCGCCTCTATGTTAGCAATCTGTCCGCTACACATTAGTCCTGGGGTTGGCGACGTCTTACCGCGCTGCTGTCAATCATGCTACTAGCCACTGTCTGGCGCGGCGGGAACTGATACCCCTCTGCCTGTAAATTCCTGTAGACCGTCCCAATGTAGGATAGTTCATGTCGGCCTTCGGTCGCAGCCGCCCAGGACTGGATCAGTTCCAGCATCTTAGATCGAACATCTTGCTTGACCCCGGCCGTTCCCACCGCCTGTAGAAGGGATACAAGGTTGTCCATGAACTCGCGGGAAGCGATCTCGGCGAGGAAATGCGATCCGCCATTCTTGACACAGGTGTCGGTAAGGTTGAGCGCACTGAGCTGGGTGTTGGGGTTCTTGTTGCCGATGCGGCGCTTGAGGGATCGCATGGCCTCCTTGGGGGCGACAGTCTTGGATCGAATGACGTCTGAGATTTCGAGGTTCAGTGCGATATCTTCCAGGCTGCTGCTGGTTGCCTTCTCGATCTGCTCGTCCAAGGCCGTGTTGGCCGAGGACGACCACCAACTCATCATGGTGGGCGACGGGTGATGTTTGATCGGTCGGAGTCGCAGAGGAGGTAGACGGCAACAAATAGAATAAAGGGCCGAGGAATGGGTCGAAGGGGGATCAAGGGCGTGCGAGGGCTGAGGCTGAGTGTTGCGTGGTTATCGGGAGATGGGGGATGGTGATGGAAGCTCCAGGTATTCGCGGCAGGCAGACTGGGCGAGTGAGTGACGTTGAGGGCCGCCTGGGTGTGCGACTCGTCACTGGTCAAGCCACTCAGGCTGCTGCCAAGACCAAACTTCCAGTAAGCTTCAGTGGCCGCCACAGGGCCCAGCCACCTGGCCTTCCATTGCCTTGGTGCGAATATACTCCGTGTGGCTTGGGTCAAATAACTCCTCCGTACCGCATAAAATACGTATGGTATGAATACTTGCTCGATATACTTCAATAAGGTCTATGAAGGATATCAACAAGCGAATACAGACTGAAGTCCACCTGGCTTCCTTTGAATCGCCTCGTAATATGAAAGGGGATGATCACATATCCGCCGCTGCATACGGAGACTTTGCCCAACTATCGGAAGCCCCGGGTGAATCCAGATAGTATCCTAAAGACTAATGTTCGTACCAACAGGAACGAGCTCACTTGCCCCATGGGGCGCGTGTGAGGCAAGGAGAACTTCTTGCGAATGCACGATTAGGCGTATATACATGCGTGCCTCTGGGGGGATGACGACTGGCCCGTGGCTGGGGTGTGGGGGTGACAAAAAGACGGGGGCATCAATGTAAGTATTGGTTGCCACGCACATGGAACGGTGAGATGCAGGCGAACTAATCCCCACTAGTATTGTGAGCCTAGTTATGAAGTATATTTAAAATACGTACAAGGGGAGTAGGCAGGTATGGTATGGTGCAAGGCAATGTTACCATTGGGAAAACGACATTCAACGGCCATGAGTGTTCTACTACGTACGAGTACGTACGGTGTCTGCCCCAGTGTCCCTGGAGCCTAGCGGGGTACGGCGCCAGGTACGAGGTTTACCCCGAGGGTACCTGTGGTGACCAGCGAATCACCATTGGGAATGGGTAGCGTTCGGGTCCCACATGTACAGTGGCCACACCAGATGACGAACGGGCCTAAAGCTTACCGCGTTCCCCCCAGCCTCGATCCGCAACGCCTCATCCACATCACGACACCAGAGCTGCCCACCTTCCTTCGCAACACCAGAGGGATCTCTTTGACCAAAGGTCCCTGGTCCCCATGAGCTTGGGTCCCGTTCTCTTCTCTTTGATGAGCCCCTCATTCAAGACCATGACCCTCACTCTAGCCGCTACATAAGAACACACCGACGTTTGTTCTTTGGCGCCTTTGTGGTGGCAGCTACGGTTACGCAATTACCACCCACGAGCAACGTCCCGTCACATCGGCCCCCCATGCCCCTCCACCAGCACAAACAGTTTCGTCAAATGTCTTGCGCGCAGGATTCAAATTCTGTGCATACCCAAGCCTTGAAAAACTGACTTTGACACCATTTACTTCGAGCGCTTCGCTGAGAACGCACTCCCCGCCTCCATCAACGCCACGTATGATTTTGCGACTCCGATACCGCGATCGTTTACCTATATCCCGACACCCCTGACGAACCCGACCACGGTCCGCCCATGGCTAGTGATGGAGTCAACGGGGGTGCGCCCCGAGCTGGGGCAGCGCCGCTGCCTCATATCGACGACATCACCGCCACGCCCAAGGACATCGACCCGAACATGAGTCTGAAGCGGCTGCTCGATATGTGCGAGTCGTCCTTGCGGGCGGCAGAAATGAGTCGGGAGTTCCACAGACCTGCGACTGCTCTCAAGGACTACCTTCGGGCCTCGATCATTGCCGTCCAAGTTGTCCAACACCACAAGGATTACCCTACTATGCAGAGCAATCGGGGAAGCGAGCTGCCTAAGAGGCACGGCGCTCTTCTGAAACAAATTAAGGGCCTATACGAAACCTACGACCAGGTCAAGGAGGACATCAGAAAAGATAATCAGAGGACCGGAGTAAAGCCGCAGATGTCAAGGCCAGGCACCCCCCACGCTGTTGGATCCGACTTAACCGCCGGGAGACCACAGAACCATGGTTTGCAGCCTAACGGAGCTCCTTATCCAGCTGTCAACGGCTCTCCGGTCAGGCCAAAGCCCGCGCCCCGCCCCAAACCCCAGTCACTTCACGGCAATGCAGTCCAAAACAACCACGCCCGCTCCTCATCTACTGCCAGTGCTGCTAGTGACATGCTGGCCGCCCGGTTCGCCGGGCTGAGGGGCCCCCAATCTTCCCCTGGACAGGATCCCCGCATCAGGACTCATTCTTTCACACAGACAGCCCGGCCGGCAGGCCCTCGAGATATGCCCACAAGTCAGAAGCCAAAGATCGGGATAGACAGCTCACTCCCCTCCCTTCCAAAGATGCCCGACGCGATATACAGTCCGGTACGGGGGAATATGTCGGAGGGGTCGGCCAGACTGCCTACGAGCACTCAAAGAGGGCCCTTCACCCGAACAGGCTCGTCTACATCGATCACGGGAAGTCCCACCGCATCCTCCCAACCACCGAGCAAAGACTACTTCACGCCGGTCTACACAAGCTCGGTCAGCACCGAGCCCAGTGCTTTCAGTAGACCCTCCACAGATATCTCTTCTACTGTGTCATCGCCCAAGCGATCTCTTGATCTTTCATCACGAGATGTGGTGGAGGCTACTGAGCTCTATCATGCCATGAAAGAGAGAAGGTCTATCCTTCTTATAGACATACGACCCCGAGAGGATTTCGATACTGGGCATATCATGTCCACCTCGATCATTTGCATTGAGCCGAACATTCTTGCCCGGGACAACCTATCTGCCGACGATATTGCAGAAAGCATGGTTATCTCTCCAAACCAAGAGCAGCAACTATTCGAAAGGCGCAATGAGTATGACCTTGTTGTAATATACGATGAAGACTCGAAGGAGATCCCAAAGTTGCCCCAAGGTCAAGATGAAATGGCACTCGTATCATTGCACAGGGCGCTGGTACACTTGAACTACGGTTCCGAGCTCAAGCAGCCGCCTTGCCTCTTAAAGGGGGGGCTCGATGCATGGATAGATCTCATGGGCGAGAATTCACTGCAGCCGACAGCTGCTTCGTCTCACATTCGCCGGGGAGCTGTGGGCCGCCGAAAGTCCAAGTATCGTATAGCGCCTATGAAGGCTGACGAAGTCAAGGCCTGGCAGAATGCAGTGGAGAACGATGACATGGAAACGGCCTCGTCTCCGACACTCTATCGGACCACCGAAGACTTCATCAGGAGATACCCGGCCCTCCCCGTAGAGCCCGAAAACATGACATCGCCAACACCACCTTCCCGGCCGGAGAAGACTGTGGGCTACCAGCCCTCGAATAAGCACCACGCTCCTGGAGACCTGCCTGCCCCTCTCGCCCGACCTGCTCCAGCTGTGTCGCGCCCTAGCCATAGTGGTTTGTCAATAGGAGCAGACGACCATGGCGAGTACGGCGATAAGAGCGGGGTGCCCCCACAACCAGCTGGGCGACCACCAAAGGCGCCCGAGCATCCGTCTTCAGATATCTCTTCGTATTACACAGGCTTGAACAACCCTCATAACTGGTGCTACGCCAACAGCATTCTACAATCGCTTCTCGCATGCGAATTTGGAAAGGAGTTGACCAACTCGGACTGGAAGAAGAAATACATTGTTCCCAGGCGGTCGAACGAGAAGATCGAGCAGCCTCAGCTCATGATGCAAATCCTTTCCAACCTGTTTCATTGGATGTCTACTGGTAAATTTGAGGTCATGAAGGCATCCACACTCATGGTGAGTTACATATTGGGCACTGCTGCCACACAGAAACTGATGTATCCGAATAGAATTATACACGACATGTCAGCGTACAGACAAGGTCGGACGAGAAATTTGGCGACCAAAACCAGCATGATGCTCAGGAATTCATGACCTTTCTCCTAACTCACCTGGACGACGAGACGAACTGTCGACGGAACTTGCAAGGCCACGCCGCGCAGCCGAACACGTCAACCCAGTCTACCTTGGAAGCGGCTATTGAGTTCTGGGGGAACCACTCGCGGTACCATCAGTCCATGGTTGACCGATACTGGCGTTTGATCGAACTCGGAATAACTCAGTGCCATTCTTGCAATAAGTCGTCGTACAACTTCCGGACAGTCGACATGATCACCCCTAGCATTGGCGATTCCGCCCTGAAGTTGGAGGAAGCCCTGACGGGACATGTTGGGAGCAACGTCCTCGATGATTTTTTTTGCAACACCTGCCAGGGCCCCAGGAAGGCCACAACTCGGCTCTGCTACCCGCGGATGCCATCACTGCTTTGCATTAGCTTCAATCGATTTGGCTACAACGCAGGCGGTATGACCAAGTCCACTACTAGCATCACGTGGGATCTGAACCACCTTGATATGGCGCCCTACTTTCTCCGCCCCGAGTCATGCTCTCTCTCCAGAGACACGGACGATAAAGCGTTCAAGGGCCGGTTCGGGTACGAATGCTTCGCAGTCGTGGAGCACATGGGGCGGACACTGAACTCAGGGCACTACACGGCGTATGTGCGCGACCCCCGGACGCACGACCCGTCCGCCTGGCTCTACTGCAACGACTCGGCCGTCACCAAGGTCCGTATGGATAACCCGAACGAGCGCTCAAGGCTCTTCAAAAACAGCGATTGCGTGCCCTATCTGGCCTTTTTCAGGAGGAAGTTCGGTTCATGATACGATAGAGCGGTACTCGTTTTCTTCTTTTCAGTGATTTCCCCTCTCTTTCTGTTTAGGATATCCTGTTGCTCACGGGCTCCTTCTTTTGCTGATGGGAGACCACTTATCGCGCCAGATACCACGACCGCTGTTAGAGTACTTCTTTTTTTTATTCGGGCTAGCATGGCATGGCGTCTCTTGCACGGTTTTATTTCACTTGGCGAGGATGACATTGGCGTTTCAACTGAGCATATCCGTACTTCCTCCAAGGGTTGTTGATGAGTTCTCTCTTGGTAGCAATGTATCTGCATAGCGTTCGTACCTATATGATAGACCCGTGATGGAGATTTACAGCATCACGTAGCGGGATGAGGCAACATAGGGCCGTAACAAATAGATATCTTGACGAGCCAACGCCTGAAAGCTACATACAATACAAGTTCAAAGAACGAGAGTTCGCACGCAACAACTGCTGAGTCTCTGTCTCTCTACCCGTCTCGGGCGTTCATAAATCAACTCATTTCACCACCATTCATGCCTCCACGTCCGTATATGTCCACGAATATCTCCCAACCTCGTAATTCCATTAGATCTTTTTGAGGCACTCATCAATGTCCTTCTTGAACGTCTCGCGAATCGTCTTCCTGTTGAGCTTCTGGGTAGCAGTGACAAGGCCCTAGATTGCAATTAGCTCAGCTCTGCGGTATAGACAGAAAAGACAACACTTACGCTGGGGGGAGTCCATTCTTCATCAGTAATGACAACGCCGGCAACAATCTCCATGCCCGACAGGCCACCACGGCGCCCGATGGCCTGCAGCTCCTTCAGAACCAGGGAGTTGACCTTCTTGTCGTGGTACATGTTGTGCTCATCGACGCCCAGCTTCTTGGCCTCCTCGGCGAGGACCTTCTCGTTGGGCATGATGACAGCGATGGGACGGTTCTTGTTCTGGTCGGCGTGGATCATGATATTGGCCACGTTGTGACTGCCTCGGTAGACAGTCTCGAGCTTCTCGAGGGCGATATACTCACCGCCGGCCATCTTGATGAGATTCTTTACGCGATCGATGACACGGAGGTGGCCGTTGGCATCAAACTCGCCAATGTCGCCCGACTTGAACCAGCCATCCTCTGTCACGGCCTTGGAGGTTTCCTCGGGGTTATCGTAATATTCCTTCATCACAGGCATACCTCGGATCCAGATCTCGCCCTGAGGGGTCCCGCTGTCCGTGTCGTAGCCTAGATCAGGAATGGCGACCAGCTTGATCTCGATGGAGGCGGGAATGGGGCCGATAGCATTAGGCGAGAACTCGAGGGGGCAACCAAGGGCACCGTTGGCGCAAGTCTCGGTCAGACCGTAGCCAACTAGCATAGGGGCAAGGACAAGAGATAGGAAGTTCTTGGTCTCGTCGGCGATACCGCTAGCTCCGTTCATAGTGAAGCGGAGGCGGCCGCCCGTCAGGTCGCGAACCTTCTTGAAAACAATACCGTCCAGGATGCTCGCTCCGGGGAGCTTGTTCTTAGACATGAATGACTTGTAGCTGAAAGCACCCCAGAAGAGATTCTTGAGGACGAAGCTCGATGAGGAGAGCTTGGACATGACGCCCTTCTTGATCGTCTCCCACACCTGAGGCACACCGACCATGACAGTCGGTCGCAGCTCACGCATGTCGCCTGCGCAGTTCTTGACAGAGATATCCGAAAGCGTTCGAGGGTTGCCGTATCCAAGAGTGCCACCGATGAAGAGGACGAGGTTTTCGAGAGCCATCTCAAAGATGTGGGCCAGGGGCAGGTAGGCGAGGATAACCTCCTTGTCGCTAACGCACTCCTCGACGTTGGTCCAGAGGCCAGTCACTATTCAGGCAACGGTTAGGACGACCCATATAGCCAAGGTCAGAGTAAAAATATAACAAAACTCACCACCGGCGACAAGCGACTCGTGCTTGATGCAGGCACCCTTGGGGAGGCCAGTGGACCCAGAAGTGTACATGACGCAGTAGAGATCGGAGCCCTTGGCGGGGACGGGCTCCACGGGTTCATCCTCGCCCATCTTGCGGAGCTCCTCGTAAGTGATGACGGTGAGGTCAGGGTTCTCCTTCTTGAACTCATCGACCTCGCCACCCTCGGCGAAGACGCAGTTGGAATTGACAATGACAGTCTTGACGTTGGACTTGCGGATAGCGCTCGTGGCGGTCTTGAGCAGGTGGGGGTCGACGTACATGGCGTCGGCCTTGGTCTGGATCAGGGAGTGGGCGACGCCTTCCTCGCCGAGGGTATCATAGGCTGTAACGATGGGGATGGACTGGGAAGCGCAGGCATGGGCCGTGGACATCCAGCTCACACTGTTTCTATGGTTAACGCGCGCAACGCGACAAGGCGGGGGGGCCGGGGTCGCCAGTAGGGGCGAGGAGCCGCAGCAGCCGCAGCATTGGGAGAGCGACTAGAGAGCTCCTCATAGTCAAAAGGGACATACCTGGTGGTGCCGAACAGGTGAAGCTTTTTCTCGGGAGTCAGGCCAGCCTTGCGCAGGCCGGAGCCGATCTGGAGCACAAGAGCCAGGTACTCCTTATAGGTGTAGAATTGGAAGGGAGTAAGCTCGAAGAACTGCCACTCCTTGTCGACCTCGACGACCTCGCCATCGACATTCTTCTGGATCTTCTTGGTCTCCTTGTGGAGCTTGACAAGCTTGCGGTAGCCAACAGCATGGTGGTTGGGGTAGAGACGGGCGCTGCGCTTGATAATGTCGAAGACGGTGTGGACGCCCTCGGCGGGCGTGTTTCGCAGCTGGTCCTTGAAGCGAGGATGGCGGCGAGGGATCGTCTCGCCAGGGACCTTCTCGTAGCCGGGGGCCTCGACGGTGAATGGCGGCTTATGCACCTGGTTTAGGGGCATGATTCCGGTTTTCCACTCCATGGCGGCGGTTGCGACGGGCGGGTCGAGGAACGCGGGAAAAGGAAAAGAGGCGTGGAAGGAGGGTGGCCTGTCAGGCGTCCGGGTCTAGCTGGGCCTGTGCGAAAGGCTGGGAGGGGGACGCGAGGCGACGGGCTAACGAGGGAGGAGGAGGAAAGAGAAGGATAAGATGAGGAGGAGGAGGAGGAGGAGGAGGAGGAGACGGCTGGAGTTGAGACTGGGGTAGAGGAGGTAATGTCAACTCGGCCGAGGCGGACGGTCATGGTTGGGAAGTTGCTGTGGTGCTCCAAGCCGCCAAGCCCCAAGGCAGCGCACGGACGGGTGGCAGCACGAGCTCCCCCATTGGCCACAGTGGTCATGGAGCTCCAGTGGTGCCCTGGTGTTGTCTGGGGGCTTCAGTCCATCAGGCGCCACCCCGTAGGGCCAAGCAGCACCCAAGCAGCACCTAACCCACGCAGCGCCGAGGTATTACTATGGATTACCTGTGGAGATGCGCTGAGCCACAGCAGTGAGCACCGCTACCTCCATGCCTGCCTACCTACCTTGGACAAACAGCACACCTAGCCAGCAGCCAGCAGCCAGCAGCCAGCAGCCAGCAGCACCGCGTCACCTGGAAGCGTCAGGTCCAAATCCATTGCGTCACCCACTGTGGGCCGGCACGATTCCAAGGTTAGTCTAGGTTCCCTTCCAACCTGATTTCTTTCAGCCAACCTGTCCTTTGTCCTCACCACTGGCGATACGAGTAGGTTTGCAGCTGTGATGGGCCGCCCCTCGGGTGCCTGAGCCGTGCGAAACAGACAAAACCTACCATCCGGTGCGACGCTGCTGCATTGCTGGCGCCAACGACAGGGATGCCACGACGCCACTCCAAAATGAGAGCATCCCCGATTCCCCACGCAAACAGGCCCCAGACCCCAATCTGTTTTCAACTGACCTGACAGGCTGACGCAAACCGTGCAGCTCTCCGTCCCCGCGCATCCCCTCGTCTCATCACTCAACAAAAAGCTTGTCTTCCGTCCGTCTGCTGGTCGTACATGCTCGCTTCTGTCAGTACTACCACTTCGATGGCGATCCCATGACGCCCGTGCGACACCACGACGACGGTTGGGGCGCCGTTGGATGATCCACCCCATCGCCATGCAACGCCGAGGATAGCGTTGCCATATTAGCCTCCGGATCGGGTCACTGGTGCACACGTCGGTGTGCATCCGCTGTCATCTCTTCATCATTCTCGTATCAACCAACCGCGCTGTCGACTGGACTCACTGGAGATTGTCTTCTGTCTTTCGTTCTCCTTACCGAGTCCAACTTAGCCGGCCAGGCCAAGCTGCCGATTCGCCCAACTGTTAGCGTTCCACCGTCAAATCTAGACTGCGTTCTCCCCGAGGCCCAAGGATTCCAGATGCGGGGAAGGTCATCTTGGCTCAACTCCATACGGGGGGGGGCAATATTTACTAATTAATTAATTACCCCGGAAGAATGCCAGCCATGAGCAATCGCCATCCCTTCTTCTTCAAATCAGCTGCTTCTCCCACCACAAGCAATGTTCATATTGTTCAGGAGTAAGGTAGCAACAGCATATGCCATCCCCATGTCTCACATCGATATTCCATCTGGAACCGAGGACGGACTGCAACCCAGCTGAAACAGCCATGCAGCGACACCACCAGCACAGAGACCCCTGCTTCCCCAGTTCCCGCATCGAGTACTCGTACGAATGAGTATCCGTACTTGTGACTACCATACCATCAAAAGCCCTTCGCATTCGGGGTGATTCGCCTGTTTAACTGGGTAAGTAACTGGGTTGCTGGCCACGTCCAACCCGTGGCGTAATTAAGCTTATTCTACATCGGTGATGAGTGATGACCGCCGTTGGTGCTCGATTGACAGATCGTACATGGCTTGCACATTCGCGTTCGCCGTCTCCATCCCTGATTCCCCAGACATATTACATGGTAGTGCGGTCACTGCGGTGGCACAGGCAGACTGCGCGGGGTGCAGAGATGGCACCAACGGGAAACGCCTTGGCTGCTTCGTTCTTGTCCTCCTCGTCAGCCTTTCTGGCTTGTTCCTCGGCCTCATGTCCTTCACATGTCCTCGGTACAGATAGCGCCCTGGTCAGGAGCTGAACCCTGCGCCCCCCGTGCGGCGACGGCCGATGGCCCGGGAGTCGCAGCAAATTCCTCCGGACGTCAGCATCTGCATTAGGCAAGTCATAGCTACAGATCAAGACCAAGTTCACATTCGCACTAGACTACACATCTATACTATATATCTCAGACACCACCAAGATTTAGGAATTTAGCGGTCCAAAGTCCGACTCGAGTCATCTGGCGTTCCTAACACATCATGTTCATATGCGGATGTCACACGCCAAGGACCAACCTCCTGGGTGGGCTCTCAGAGCTCTCCCTTTGAAACTATAAACCTGGGGATTTCCTGCCATGTATCCGTACTTTTGTAATAACTGTGGTGTAATAGATCGGAGTTCCAGCATAGATCTCTGCCGCAAGAGAAGCCAAGCATGTAGTCATTTCGCTAATCACTAATATGATATACTTCTACTCCGTACTACATGTTTTCTATACACTACAGGACAATATTCTAAGGAACAAGGTTTGTGTTGATATATGAGATTGTGATAAACTCCCAGGTTCCGCTTAGCAAAGGCTGAGGTGGATGCCGAGGAGAGTGAGGGAGTAAAGTCGGGCCATGGGTGCATCATAAGGGAACAAGACAGCCGGATGGAACTGCCCTAAGAGCTCCAAGTTACTGTGCTACTACTACGAGATGGATGGATGTACTTCAACGCGGTTAGAACAGGTCTTCTTGCTGCATACTGTATTAGCACCCCAGCTCTCGCATTGTTAACATAACATCTATTAATTGGCTTGACCAGATGTTGCGACCTGATAATATGCTTAAAAATAGATGGACAACAGGTTTTTAATGAAATCAGCAGGCCCTCAGTAGGTAGTGTTGTGCGCAACTAATTAAGTCAGGGGAGATTGGGGTACTGATATGTTTAGATATGAGACAGATGTAGTGATCAACCAAACAACGCCCCTCCGTCTTAATACTACGTCGCACGGCCGATCACCAGTGTTTCGGGTCAAGGCGTGCTAATGCGGTCAATAGAAAATCGCATGGGCACTCCCAGCGCTGATCAGACTTAATCCTTATCGACGTAAGCACTCAACCCAACGACGGACACAACAAATTAAAGAGCCCCAGTGTAGTTTCACAGCTGCCTGGAATTTTCTATAGAATTCAAACACCCTATATCCATGCCCGTGGGAAAGAACTCTGGACGTGGATGTCTTATTACACCCCTTCTCACAGCTCTTCTGTGTAACTGACGTAAATCATCTGTTTACTGACCTCCCCAGGAACATAGCAGATAGCTTCAAACATGCATTTAACCCCAAAGCTTTCTGAATTTGACACCTTTACTTCTTTCTTGGCACCCTGGTCAGTCAGTCTGAAATAAAACGGGATAGGATCCAGTGACCGATGACTAGTTTCCTACACAATATGAGTGAATGTGGATTGTGGTGAGTCTCCGGAACTACGTAATTTAAATCCGTATTGTTTAAAACTGTGATCGTCACCAAAGTGGGAAATAAAGCTATGTTGTGTGCCCAAAACCTACAACTGCCTCTGGTCATGACGGCTGCCTCTGATGCCTTTGACAATGTGGGCTTCCTCCGGTTGCAAAGACTGCCTCCGATTGCGAGTGCACGTATAGAGGGACGGTTTCGTTACAATTACTGGAGGAAAGAGTTTTGTCATTCCGTCCCACCAAGGTATGGCCTTCGGGGGTTTCCTTACCTGAGGCGGCATCCTTGCTACCCCCATCCTCCCATCATGATGGCATCAGACTTCCTCTTTAGGCATCACCACAGCATCATCTTTCCTAATTCTGTAACAAATTCCTCGTACAAGGCCTCGGATAAACTTAGTATCCTGGGTTATATTGGGAGAGTTGCTCTCATTTAAATGGGTAGGCAACCCTGGAAGCTACGGCATGCCTAGGCACTTTCAAACTTCCTCCACACGCTTTGGGGACGCTCCCTTGCCCAACAAAATACTGGCCAAGTATAAATCGGCAAAATTCCGTTCCTCCTACCATTTACTTAAGCAGGCTGTGGGAGCAGGAGGCCATGATTTACAATCGACGGCCCAGGGGCACTGTGTGAGGCGGGTTTATTCCCTCAAGTACATAGGGAACCTCGGAAACTAAAGCGTGTATAGTGAAGAGAGCGTCGTTACCATTAACTCAGTGAAACAGCCCAAAAACCTGGCTTTGCGGGCCCAAGAATCATGATTTTGTCTTACTCTTTCCGAGTGTCGTCGCGTAGTTTGGCTGGCATTCACCACTGGTCCCAAGCCAAAGAAAGGTCGACTGACGAAAGTGTCAATTTTCTCAAAGGGTGTAATAATGTTGTTTCTTCCTGGCTACTAGGGATCCTGGCCTTCCATTCGAAGGCTCGCACCCTCTACTGCCTTAATCGAGCCTACCTAGCAGCCACTGCCACCCACCAGCACCGAGCATGATACTACATGGAGAGCCGATGGCACATATCTGGGGCATTTGGGACAACATCCATCCTCAACGAAAACAAAGCTTCGCAACAATCCTTTCACAACGTGAAATTTACAGCCAAGTTGGGTTTGCAGACCTTGGGGCTTATTCTTGCCTCCAGGTATGCGCCAGCCACGACAATGATAATGCATTATCTGTCAGAAGTGCCAACGAAAGCATAATAAGAACGTCTGTCCTCATGGCAGAAACCAAAAAACTCACTCCCGTCTACACCATAACAGAAAGAGAGAGAGAGAGAGAGAGAGAGAGAGAGAGAGAGAGAGAGAGAGAGAGAGAGAGAGAGAGAGAAAGAAAAAGAGATATACGTGTAAGCAGTCTCGGGGCAGCATCTAGCACTCATCGTCGGTCGTCCCCCACTGCCAAACCTCAAAATCCGGGTGTCGAGTCCTTACACATGAAGCTCCTCTACCACATTGCTATTGCGGCAGTTATGGCTGCATTGATGACCCTGCCATTTTCTCTTCTTGAGTATCTAGTGGCTTTCATTGTGCTTGTAGAGTTGACCGTCAGTCTATTAACTAATTTAGACAGTGAGTTGATCGACTTCGTCGACGACCCGAACGACTTTGGCGACGACGAAAGCGACTTCGACGGCGTGTTGATAGTTAAGTGGTGTGAGTATACCCTGCACAGGATGCCATGGAAATCTGGGAGTAGCAGAAGCCGAGTTTTCTCTTTAGGAACTTCGCTGGGAAATTCTTCAAAGAAGGAGGGTGAAGAAAAGGGTGAAAATAGCTATGTTGGTTCCAACTGCTCGGCGTGGACGGGCTCCCGCTAACCGATTAAAGAGTACAGCTCTTGACATATACAATATGGATAATTCTGTTCCGATCCTCTGTTCATTCTAAGGGAGTGATAGTAGGAATAAGCCTGACTGGCACAAGTTCTCCCCTGCAGCTCGTTCCGTCACCGGTCTCTGTGGGCTGAAGGGCGTATAACAGGACACGGTTTAAAGCATAGCTCTAGGTGAGGGGTCACAATTGGGGACTGGGAAAGTCATAAAGTTAGGCTTGGTTTTTTTTCTCGTGTTTATATTGTTACAGTTCCTTGTCAATAGAAGGACTCTGGAGACAGGGAGGCCATGCCTTGCCTTGAAGGACCAAGCCGGACCAGGAACCCAGGCGGCAATACATAAATTCAAGATCAATTGTTTAATTGAAAAATAAAAGCGACGAAGCAATAAACTCTATCCAGGTACAAGGGCTTTGTCAGCCCCATGCATGTGTCGTGGGGAGGCCCAGTGACAGAGCCTCATGTAACGTGGCGTCTCCAGGTTGCCACCGCGCCAACGAAGAGCAAGGATACCAACTGGGTACAAGAGGCAACGACAAAGAGAAATAGCCCAAGCCCCTAGTCTTCTGTATCGTCACTCCGATACACATGGTCATAGGCAATTTTGGGGAGAAGACCCTGGGCGATGCAGCTTTCATCTACCGGGACCATGGGCGTGATGGTGTCTCACAGCCTTGTCGTTTCTTTGCCCTCTTAAACATGGTAGGCACTTTGGAATGCTGCAATGCAACTTTAGCACGGTAAATTAGCAGGAGCCACGTGGGCATCCGTCTCCGCAGTAGCTTCATATTCCATAGTATCGGTGCTTCGCATGTTTCAACGTCCACCACGAGGGACACTCATCTAGGGACGAGTCATTCAAATGGTACGGTAGCTCTGGATGGGTGATTGCGAACACCCCCCCACTACATGCTACATAGTATTTCAGTATCCCGAGTAACGGCCAGAATCTGGGAGTCATGGCATGCATGGTACATATATCCGGGAATATCCATGGGGGTAATATCAGGGCTACGATGCCGTACATAACCGTGAAAAATGTTCCCCCTAGGCGGTGGGAGTCCGGGGGCCCCGGGAGCAGTGTCACGATCCCCCCTCCCCGTCCCGTAACGTCGCCGCTACGCCGTCACGCCGTCCGGCCGTCCGGCCGGCCCCAGGTGGGGTCACCAGGACGACTCCTTCAACCCCCCTTTCGGCCAGCGTTTTCCCGCAGGGAGAACAGTACATTCGGGGTAGTCAAGCAGACGTCATGCTCGAGGCCAGTTGAGTCGCCAAAGCTCTCCATGTGCCCGCCTGGCTCCCCCATGTGGTGGGTGGGACTTGCTCGCCAGGACAATGCTATATACACTAGTAGTGCTTCGAATCCTTCTAGAAAGAGGACTCTTGACGCCGCCGACGGAAACCTTGGGAAGAAAGATGCCGCGGGCAGATGGAGCCGTATCACATGAGAATGGGCAAGGTGCCTTATTGTTGGCTGGGTTGGAAGATGGTGTCGGTCCAGTAAACCTTGAATCTGGGCATCGGGCCAAAGGGAGGGAAGGACGGCTTGGTCACTGGACCAGCTGGTAATCTGCTGTGACGAGAGATCATCTCAGATGCCAAGATGCTCATGAGTCGTGGAGAGAGGCATGTGAAATCAACCATCCCATGAGGCTGCCGTTGTCAACAAAGCCAGTTGCCATTAAGCTGACTTTCCCAACGGAGGGGCAGCGTCACATGGAAGTGGGATATGCGGCGCCAAAAGTCCAAAAGACGTATTTCATGGTCTTCATATGGCGGCGCCACTTGGGGGCGAGAATGGACGAATGCACATCGTTGAATTATTCGCGTTCGATGGGCCCCGACGCGTCGGTCGATTGCTTCGCCGTGGCGTATAGCTTTGGGGATCGAGGAAGTGACTTGCCACGACGCGATGAGGGGACGCGTCGAAGAGGGGATGAGCAGTACCTAAGAGGCGTGGTGGCGCGAGAGCGCGTCGTGGGGTGTGCGTCACTGTCACGAGTCTCGTGACTCGCTCCATGGCACTGGCAGACTGCTGTTGCGGATGCGTTCGGGGCGTTTCGGCCGAGGCATGCCGGCAGGGCCAAATAGCCGGGGTTGACTCCCGAGGGGACAGCGAGCCGGAATGGCGCTAAACGGTGACCCGTGAAGGTTTTTTCTTTTTTTAACGGATACGCATCCGTACCAAGGCCGTGCTTCCGTACCGTTCGGCGAAACTTTGACCTTTTGGGTGGAGCTACCCGCGGTGCACAGTGCACTTGCTCAATGCCCGTGGTCCTCCGAGGCACCGGGTAATCACGGTTTCAATCCCAGGCAGGCGTTGATCTTAGTCTACTAACAGCTAGCACCAGTGACAGCACCAGGGCACCACCCAGCAATGCAGCATCTCTAGGTAGTACTACTACTCGGGAACCGTTGACAGTTGACACTTCTGATCGTCACATGTGCTGCGACGACGACAAATAGAGAGCCCGCTCGATCCCAATCCGATCGATCTCTGCCATCGCGACCTCTGACCGATTTCCCAATGGGTCTGCGCATTGGCCTGGCGAGGATGAGCTCCTATTAGTCGCTTCCTTCGCAAGGTCGTCCTTTCAACCACCCCAATAGTCCAATCGAATACGGCGCAGGAAGGCAGGCAGCGCAATTACCATGTACCTTTGCACCACCCATGGGCCAGACACCAGGAACGGTGAACAGGGATTTGTAGATCAGGTGAGGTCAGGACGGGGGTGCGACCGTGCGAGGATGCGGGGGGAAGGAACGTCAAGAAGGGGGGGGGTGTCGACCATGTCAATGGCTAAAGGCTGGCATGAATGGCTGAATCCTCTCTATCTGCACCCCTCCCGTCGCCCTGTAAGCTCCATGCCTGGCCCCAGCTCCCCCACGTGCGAAAGAACCCTTCTAGAAACCCGTGCAGCCATGGTTGCAGCTGCCCAATGCAACGTGGACCTGCCAAACCTGTCCTCCTCTTCCTGCTCTTATCGGACTGGGGACCCTGTGGCTCATCTCTCCCAGCAGTCCCAGCACGCAGTCTGAAGTTTCATGTTGGAGATTCGCTAATTAGCTTGCAATGAGTAATGAATATGTCCTGTGCCTCCCACAACGGTCGCTGGGAAGGGCTCTTTGTTCTCCGTTACGAATAGAAACCCCCAATGCAGATGTCAGCCATGACACCAGCACACCCACCCACTGGACGCCACTAGCCCGCCCTTTTGGTGGCCTTGACACCCAGAAACCCCAGAAATGGCATCTCGAGCTTGGGCGTCATGACTCTTTTTGGTGCTGGGGAGGGCTCGAGTTGGGGTCCTGAGACACACACACCCATCTAATAGTAGTTACCTTACACACATACATGCCTACGAAGTAGTAACTCGTAATGGACACCTCCTCGTAGACTACACACGGATCTCGCTGCTGTCTGCAAACGCCGTCTGGCGTCTGAAGCCCGAGAGTTTGCTCGACCGCGCGACACCCTCGCATCCTAAAACGATGCACCTAGTTCGTATACCTAATACTACACGACTCGCAGCAACGTGGCAGTAATAATCCCTCCCATTTGCTATTTCGTAATGTGACGCTCGGTTTGCTCCCATGCTTGTCACCGCTACCGCTGCTGCTGCTGCTGCTGCTGCTGCATGTCTGCCCACGCCACGGCATGCACTTCATTCACACGGCACTACCGGGAGCCGTCCGCGTCCAACGAAACGGAGGCCCTGGCAAGAGCAGCGCTGCTGCCAAGGTCGCGCTCGATCTCGCCATCCTCATCGCCGGTGTCGCACCGCCAACAGTGTCCGGGAGTGACTCTAAATAACGAGTAATACAGCCCCGTGCTGGACACGCAGCCCGCCGTTGCACGCCCATGGCCCGGCACGAGGAGGTATTCAGCCCGGCGCCAGAGCTTCTTTGCGCCGACGGATGAGGGGTTCCGGCGACTCGGCCAAGGCGAGAGAGTGCTGCACACTCCTACTACTATGTATGTACCACAACCTCCTGTTGTGTAATATGTGCCCACGTACGGATACGGACACCACACATAACAGGAACGGTTTGAAATCCGTCGCGTGCATAGAGGTCGGCCCCCAAGGATCTTCCCCAGGGGGAAGCGGACAACATCGGACGGCCGAAGACCCCCCCCCCCCCCTGCAGACTACGTGCAAGGCGGTCGCCCAGCTGGCTGGCAAGACGCGATCGGTGACGTATTGCGACAACGCGACAACGCACCAAGCCCCGGTGGAGAGGAGGTGGCGGAGAGCGAAGGATTCCCGCCCAAAGACAGGCCCTGCCAGGCTGTCTCCATCACCGCCGAATCCTCCCGCTGCTAGGGGCCACCTGACTGAGGAGCAAGTCCTGACGTATTTGACAGCCCTACACCCATTGCGAACCGCTTGAAAACTTACCATGTTTTAGAGTATCAATGTGTAATAGCCTGGACGCCTTGACGTAAGGTTCGGCCTGGCCTGATTCTACCCCGGATTTTCTAGCACTCACACACACTTCACTCTCCACGACCCCCGCAAATCACAGACGCCGGATGCAATGACATAGTACTCCGGACTAGTTCCCTATTCGCTTCCCGACAACAAACTCTCGCTGGTTCTGGCGGAGGGACTAACCAATTGATTTTTTTTTATTTTGATTTATTCGATTTTTTGCCTCTCCGTCCCCAAGCCACACCGTTTGTATTTTTTGCGACCCCCTTCCCGCGTGGTTGAAGCTTTGACGGCGCATCCTCCCGCACCGAACTTGTTGGCCACCATCAGAGAGAGCTTCCCGCAAACGGATGCCATCCACCGCAAACAACCTTACGTCAAAGAACCCCCTCCATATTGTATGAAAAAAATTTATTTTATTCTTTTGCCTACTTACGTACGTTTACATACGTACTTCCCTTCCTTTTCCCGTGGGGAAATGCATCCGCCCGTCCAACCCAAACCCAACTAGCCATCCGCGGCCCATTGGCAACCAACCCATCCCGTCTGATTTGTTGCTACTGCCTTGGCTAGTAGCTGTGCGCTGCCGTTCTGCTGACCGCTCATCCTCATGTCAGACCTGTCAGACAAGCGCAGTCTGGGGTCAACCTTGGAACATTATAAAAAAAAAACAGCGCAAATGGGGGAGGGTATTAGGGATTGCAGCAGGAGGAGGAGGGGGGGGTGGAGGGGCCGGCCATGAAGATTCGCAAGTAGGTAGTAGTAGGTAGCAGTCAGTCCGCCCGTGCGTGTGCTGTTGGGTCAAGGAGTTGGTCAGGCGGTGACTCCAAACATCGGCGGAGTCGGTCAAACACGGACAAACAATACCCTAAACTATCCGCACCTAGTATATTCGCGACAGCTCGTGGGTGCCTGTTTGCCCGCCGCCCGCCCGCCTGCTTACTCACTTAGCCAACAGGTTGTCTAATAATATTGCCGTTCTTGGATATCAATCCGGATACTACCACCTTTCGACAGTTTGTAGCTCCGTCTTCCTCCGGGGAAAGGAATTGCTGATGCTACCTACACCTTCCAACAGCTTACTGCAGGCAGTATCCGTAAGACACAGCCGCACTCCGTACTTAGTAGTAGTTATTCATGGCTGGTGCGATAATACTCTTCTTCCTCATCTACTAATCACAGACCCCTCCATCGGACCCAGGTCTCATAGAAGCATTGAATATTTACTCACTCACTCACACATTATGCAACCACGCAAGTCCAATGGGATGGTGAAATGTGTCCTTGTCGAGCGGGAATCCGCTTCTGTCTAATATTCCCCCCCCATTCCCTCTTCCCCCTTTTCCCCCTAAATACATAGTTGGGCGGTGTACAAATCCATGCTTCTCGACGACTGACTCCCTCCGTGGTGAGCCTTGTGCCACCACATCCGATGCGGACGAGCACATCATCATCCATGGACCGTCAGCCTCCACGGGGAAAACTATCCGCCAGCCAGCGCAGCCGACCGGCTAAAAACGCACGAAGGGTTCAGCCACGGGGGCCCCGGAAGAGATGGGAGGAGCACCGGACCCCTTTCATCAGCTCCCTCATCGCCGTTTCTGTCCCTCCCAGCTGAAACCAATAATAACAGCCTCAGCAGGTAGTCATCCGCAGGTCAACTGTCGCCCTTTTCTTCCCGCCCTCCCCGCCCTCCCCGCCCTCCACCGGCCCGATCGCGTGGGATCAATCACCTGTCACGCACAGGCGGGCAGATAAGACGACAGGATGACAGATACGACTAATATCATGGGCACGCACGCACGCACGCACGCACGCACGCACGCACGTATGGAGACCGGCAGTCACGTTAATCAGGGCGCACCCTGCATCTCGCAGGACGCAAAATTCTGCCCTCGGCATTAATAATTGCGGTACGGAATCGTAGTATCCTATTCGTAGGATGTTATACATAGTACTCCGTACATCATTGCTGGATCAAAGATCCCACCAAGAAGAGAGAAAAACTAAACCTGCATACCTCTCACCGCCTGAACTGCCCCTCCTCATCTAATCCCCTCAATACCGCCGAACCTAGGAGACGATATCTCTGTAAGACTAGTAGAGCTACCGGCCCGACGAAAAAAAAAAATCTTTAACGGTTTCGGAGGTCGGCATCCCGAGCTTTGACAGGCCGGGGGGCCCTCTTGCTCGGGGAGGGGGGAAAAAAGCCTTTAGCCTCGCTTGAGCTTCCCTGCCTTCCGTCCCCCAGCCCATCGTGAGTCGCGTTAGTGCGTAGTATAGCCGGAGGTTTGGCATTCCGTCTTTGAACAGCTTTTATCCCGGTGGAGAGGCTCGACATCGTCCGTCCCTACGTGCATGTGTCCCAAGGCCAACACGGGAATAGCGCCGATGGTTGCGCCCACATTCCCAGCGTCCTCCAGAGAAACAAGCTTCAAAATCGTCCCATGTCGATCAAGTCAATTTCACATCACTAAGGCAAGTAGGCACGAAGACAGGTATTTGATAAAATTTTATTCATCTTTTTTTGGAGCTGCTTTTTGCTTTGCGATGTTTTTGGCCAAGGCCGATTTGGCTGCTCCTCGTGACCTTGATGGGGGTTTTGCAAGTGCTTCCTTTTTTCTCTCAAAATCACCAGCTTTTTTTGGTCGCCCATTCCCATCTGTGTAAATTCACTCATCCACCCCGCTTTTGTCTTGGCCGACATCGCTCTTCCGTACTATTCCGTAGTAAAATCAATCAAAGCAAGACCATTTGCCTTGTGGTATCGGCCTCCAAGTCCTGTTGCTTGGGGTTGCCCCCGAAAGCTGTAACTGAATGACCGCCCTTTGTCCACTCCAGTGCACACCTTGCCTTGAAGCTGGTGGAAGGATCCATAAGAGAGAAAAAAAATGCAATCCCAATGCGGACTCTGAACCCTGAAAAACAAGACTATGGTATCTTTAGAAACCTTGAAACGCCGCCCATGCGAAGCTCTGAAAATCAAAAAGAGTATCCGTGTTAGAAACACATTAATGAGGTGCCGATGACCTCTTGCTTTTGTGGTTGCAAGCTGGTGGTAGCCTGCTTGAAAAAACCTCGCCAACGCCGGCTGTGCAAGTCGAATAGAAGTCGTGCATCGTGAAATATAGCTTTTTGCCAAATTGTACACGGTAGGGTGCCAAGAGAACCCTCACCATTGTATATGTCCGGTGGTTTACCAGCCCTTGGCGTGGTATCCCTCGAAGCTCTCCTTGGAGAAGAACTGGTTGAAGCTGCCAGAGTTGACATCCTCGCTCTTCTTCATGCAGGGCCGCTCGGGGTACTGCTTGAGGTTGGCAACGTCGTGCGAGGTGTGGCGGCGCTTGAGCACCGCGTTGGCTGTCGACGACTTCTGGGAGCGCTCCCAGAGTAGGTGGCGGCGGAGGGACTCGGTAAGCTCCGTCGCGAGCATGTTGCGGCGGGTGGTTCGGGGCGACAGGGCACCCTGGCCTTGGACATTGCTGCGAGTGGGCATGGCGATGGGTTGGGCAGTGGATCGGGGGATCTCCTTGATGGGCTTCAGCTGCTGCTGGCGGCTCTTCATCATCAGAGGCGCGTCGTCAGAGTCGTTGGGAGAGGCACCCAGAGCGGAGCCTTGGCGGCCAGCCTGTGCATGCGAGATGGCTGACGTGGATTGCGAAGCGTGGTTGCCCAGCTTCCGCGCCCGCTCGTCGGTGGTCTTGGCGAGCATAAGGGTGATGAGTGACCGGCGCGAGGTGAGGTTGGCCTTAGAGTCGACCCGCTGGAAGTATTTCTCGTCCACACTAGACTTGCCACTGTCCTCAATTGAGTCTTCCCAGTCGGAGGAGTCATCGTCGTCATCAATGGCGCTCTCATCGATGTAGTCGACCTCGGAGTCAGACTCAATGGCGTTATCGGGCTCCATGGTGTGGGTGACGACGTGGTTGCTGAAGGAAGCCTGCTTCTTCTGGGCACTCAGGCCAGCGCTGGCTCGGTTGGAGTGGAGAGCGCTCTTGAGGGAGCCCTCCTCCTCGGAGGAGCCGCCAAGCTTGAAGATGGCATTCTTCTTGAATGCCACGGCAGGAGGGGCGACGGGTTGCCGGGTCTCGACGCTCTGGCCCTGTTCACTAGACGAGTAAGATGCGCCGAGGGCGAAGGCAGCGGGCTGCTTGCCGGTGCGCACCATCTTGGGTGCAGGCGCGGATGTGGGTTCGGGGATGGCGGCGTCGGATGTGGGTTGTTGCAGTGTGGGCTGGACGGTGCGAGGGACGGTGGGTTGTTGTGAGGGGGAGAATCCGCGGATGACTGTGGTGCTGGTGCGCGGTTGTATTTCGGGAGAGGGGTGGGACTCGTCAGAGTGGAGATCCGAGTTCTTAGAGGGAGATGCTGATTCAGTGGTAGTCGACCCCGAGCGGTAGATGGTCTGAGGGGAGGGCTGCACAGCCATGGTCTTCGGCGGAGCCACGGGGCTCTTGGTCTGCGTGGGTGCGGAGAGGGGTGCCTTGTCCTTGACAATGGAGACGATCATCTTCTCAATGTCGTCGGAGCTGGTATGGCGGTCACGTCTACTGCGGCTACTAGTAGATGAGTCTTGCCTGCGTATCCTGGGACGCACAATCTCGAGGGGTGCGGAGACGGAAGTGAATTCGACGGTTTCGTCGTCGGCCACGGACTCGACACTGCCCGAAAGCTGGGGGACGTCGTTTATTTGCCTGATGTCGGAGGGGATGTTTTGGGGGGCCGTTTGGCAGGTAGAGTTGGCTGCAGAGGCGGTCTTGTCGTCGGTCTCGACGAGCTGTTCCTTTTGCCACAGCCTCCAGCTGAGGTTCTCTAATCTTCGGCCTTGTTCGACGGAGTCTGCACAGCGGGAGAAGACTGGATTGGGCCAGTCAGCGGGGTGTACGCGGGCAAGGCCCTTTGCCGTCACTTGGTACTCACCAGTCCACATGCTGTAGAGGTTGGCAGGGTTGGCAGTGTCAACCTTGTGAATGACGTTGGCATCCACTGTCAAGACGTGTGTATCTAAGCGGTATGGCATTACTGCCAGTGTGCGAGAGCTCGAGGTCCAGTCGAGCAGATCGTGGCGGGTGGAGGTAATGACCGGGTGCGAAGCCGGCAGAGTTGCGGCGGTGGGGTGACGATGGGAGACTGCTGCTGGGTGCTGCAGGTCTAATCGGCGCCAGGAGCGTAGGAATTCGTAATTGCACCACGGTCGATCGGTGGATTGGTAAGAGGTCGACAAGACTGAAAAGAACGGCGACGTCGTGGGATGAAGGGGACGGCGAGCGCGTGCTGTCTAGCAAGGGAGACAAGTGGTTGCTAGGGAGGCGTGTTGATGTAGGCGTGTGACGGCTGGTGGTCGTGGGAGGCGCTCAAGCTGAATGCGTGTAGAGTTGTGGATGGGGAACCGAATCGAGAGAGGAGGGAAGACACGTTAGGAGTCTGGGGAAGATGGAGTTATTATTCTCGCCGGGGGAAAGGACGAGGGAGTGTGTGAGTGGGATGGGCGTGGACGAGGAGTCGCGGTGAAGGTCGCAGTGGTAGTATAACCGTACTGGGGGAAGCCCAACACACCCAGATCCAGTCAGTCACCCACGCCCACTATGGTACGTACCGGTTTGTGGGGGGGGGGGGGCGTGGGAGGGAATACAAGGGGTGTCAGAGAACACGGACGGAGGTATCGCGGCGTATGACTGGGATCCGTGCGCTTAGTGGTGATGGTGGGGTATGGCAAAGGAGCTGCAAGCAGTGTCGGAAGGTACCTGCGGATTGCCACAACGTGGGTGGGCACCGAGGTACTATTCACTAGGGGGTGTGAGGGGGGTTGGGGGAAACAGGCCCGGTAACGCAGACGTCTGGAGGGATGGGAACAACAGAAATCCGGGACGGGGAAGCGCGGCGCTGCCCTACTTGCCCTGCTGATCAGGTCCGGCAGCGCTTGGCCCAATAGGGCAGGGGCCTGACTCGAAGCTCGACGAGCTGTCCTAGAGAGGACTAGACTCTCAACTGTGCGCTAGGTCATACTAGGTAATATCTGGATTTCCCCTTTGCTCCGGCCGTCAGCCCTGTTGTGCAGTTTCGCAGCGGGCTCATGTGACGGTGCCTCTCCGTTTAGCGACGACGCAGACAATCTATTGCCGCCGCGGCGCCGAGGCCCCGTCAGGAGGCAGGACCACACAGCCGGAGACGCCATTTGCCCCAAACAGAGACACGTTGCCCAATCCGTGGTGGCGCACCTTGATACGGATCTCGAAAAGGCAATTTCCCGTCGTGACCCGTCCTCCTCAACCGGGCAGTCACGACGATGCACTTTCCCAGGACAATGTCGGCATTACTCCCGGATATCCTCCGTTGGTCCTTGCCCTGTTGACCGAGCCATTGTCGTTCGGTCAACCGCGGGCAAGCTTGGTTGGCGCCTGATGACCATCACCCAGACGCCAATTTGAGCTCGGACTTCAAACCTCCCGAGTCAGTGGAAGGGGGCCAACATGGCAATAGAACCTCCCGTGCAATGGTCACAAGGGGGCTCATAGCCTATTGGCGACTACCTCGGCTGGTTTTCTTTTTTCCTTGCTACGATTCGCCTCATAACCCCAGATTCGGGAGTGGCACGATGCTATTCGTGGTATTTGTCAACAGCTGGCAGAGCCCAAGGCGAATCGAAACGGTCCTCTGGGGAAAAGTTCCTGGACCGTCCCGAAGTCTGGATCTGAGGACGAGGCCCTTGAGGGCGGGCTTGTGTCGCGGATCATCGCCTCTGCCCGGGATCGTCCACTGGATTCCGAGCCCTGTAGTAGTAATATTGGCTACTCGTACTGGATAGTCCTGGACGGCGGCCCTTGCACGCCCCCAGGCATGTGACCCTCAGTCGCTGTCAATCAATCGTTCCATCCGCCTCCGCAGTGCCAGGTTCCCAGGGGATTGGAGCAGGAGTCTCCGCCTCTGCCCCCCGGATTGAATGGTGCAGCAGCGCTGACAGACTGACAGTGCCGTCGACCTGTCAAACGTCGCGGCTTAGCCATGCAGGTGCCGACTGGATTGCACGGATTGCATATTCATGCGGCCATACGATCACGGGTTCCAGGCGCAAGGCAGACATTTTCGAGATTGATGGAAATCGATGGGCGGCGAGCTATGGCCGTCCGAGGGTGCGGGCAAGCGCTCTCTGTTGGAGAGACATGTGCCCTCCTGGGGATGACACTGCTCGCTGGCACTGGCTGGCACTGACAGGCACTGACAGCAAGGCGGCCCTGAAAAACACTGCTCTCCACTGGTGCCAGCGCAAAGGGTCTGCGACAAATGCGACTCAAACCACCAGGTCACGCTGAGCTCGATTCTGCAGCCTTTCTGGCGGAGCTGTCGTCACTGCCCAGTCCCCCATCTCCAGCAGTTCGCAGCTCTCCGCCAGGGCATCCATCGGTCGCCGAGTCCTGAGGCTGCTTCTGCAGTTCAAGGTCACCAGGCCCATCATCGAGAGGTCCCCCCCCCCACGAAACAGCGCATCACGGCGCCGGCTTGCCAACTCATCATTCCGATCACACATGACTCCGATGCTCATTCCTCCTAGCCAAGGCCCCAAGATCCCAAGATGAGCCCAGATCCAAGGCGAGACCCAATCCATGGCGGGGAGTCCTCCTCCGCCTGGAATCTTCATCATTTAATGTTTCCCCAATGACTCGTCAGTTTGGGGTGAAACTATCCCTCCTGAGTCCGTCTACGAGTACGAGTATCCGTAGGTACGCTTAGAAGGAGTTGCTTTTTGCCGGCACGGAAACACTGTCTCCCGCGCCAATACCCGCGCCAACACCCGCGCCAACATGATGTTGCATCGCTGTGTGCTCCGTGTCCGTAGAATCGGGGAAACCGGAAACACTTCTTCTTCCATCTCCACGCCCGCTGGCGAGTCAGCGTCTCAGCGACTCAGCCGAGTGTTTCGGCAAATTGGCAATTTTGAAATTTCGAATTCTGTCGGCTAGATGGGACACAGCGGGCTCGGGCCGCCTGACACCTGCCAGACAGACCCAAGCTGCCTCCAGACTCCAGAGACGCCCCCCGGCCGTCATTACAGCCTAAAAGGTGGTATTTGGAGGGCGTCGCCATCCTCCGGTAGTATCCCCCGATTCCCCACACGCAATTTCGCAGCTTGCCCAGGCCCCAAGGTACCTTCCAAAGTTCCAACGTTCCATACATCCACACGATCCCGAGAACCCAAACGCCGGGTCCGCGGAAGCTGCCCGGAACCCCCGGCCGGTGCGCTCACCGCAGACCCAACACAACGGTTCGCCGGTTGCTTATCGCTACGAGCGAGGGCCCCTGGTCTTGTTGATGCCCAAGCAACAATACATTGTACTGGTTGGAGGCTGGGATAAGAAAGAACTCTGGACGTTGGGGGCCGTTGTCAACGTCTTCAGCCTTGCTTCCCGGAGACAGGTGCATCACATTGCCATCAGGTGATGAATAATAATAAATGGCCCGCTGGCTGGAATCATGTCATCACCAAGGCGACTCGTGTTCGGCGGCAAGCAACAGCGGCCAGCAGCGGGTTCCCACGGCCGCCCTTATTACGAGGAGCAGTCGTTATAAATCCAAGATTTCAGGTTTCATGCTCAATGGCGGTGACTCCACTCGGCCCGGATGTCGCCAGGCTGATGGGGTGAGAGGGGCGATGGAACGCTTCCAGGGTTTGGTGCACATGTTCCTTCTGGAAGCTTTCACTGCCGACAAGTGCATGGTCCTCCTACAAGGGTGCAGTCATTACTGGCAGTATTATGCGATACGCATTGCCTGTCTGGGCAGTCTAATTGGATCCCGAATGATTTTATTAATCACTCCTGAAGAGGCATCACTGATCAGACAGATACGAGTGGGTTGCATATAGTCCGATACCATTCTCCAACCAAGAGTCCGTCGAGCGCATCGTGCCGTCAATCATCAGCTGTCCTCGGCCACCAAACAGAGATGCAGGCACGTAATTCTTGGAGGCCGCCACATCACGAGTGCAACCAAACAAGCCACAGGCGGGCCAGCAGCCTCAGCATTCGCCCGGTTCATGTTTGATTCATCATTCAGCTCCCAAGGCGGACAGGATTGAAACCTTCCCCTCCCCCTTCCCCCACAAAGTCTGGGGACAAGAGAGGGGATGCGCGCCATCATTGCAACATGGCATCAGGGGTCAACCCTTCCATCGGTACATACTGCTACATAGTACAGTGCTACGTATTATTATGTAGGTTCACCTCCACTGCGGATAGCCTTCTTGTCTCCTGCACGAATCAGCCACTCAGAACCGCCACACGAGGACATGTGACGGGAATAGATTTAGGGGTATTATTCTTTTTATGCTCCCCTAATGCCCATGCCGGCAATGAAGGTTCTGACGAAGAAATGCAAGCCACGGCGGGAGCGATTACTGATCCCAGCTACCATGTACGGGCGGACGAACACGTATGTACGTCTCGCACTCTGTAACAGGCGGCGCGACAGCGCACGACTCGTCAGTTGACAGGATGGATACGACTGTCTTGTCAAGCACCATCGACAGCGATCTGTGCGAGCGCGGACAGCTGAATCAGATGTAGTCATGGACGAACCCAAAGGGCCAAAGGGGGGTGAGAGAGGGGCGGGAGCGAGTTTCAATCAGTTCCCAGATGCCCGGGCGGTCTGACAGGGGCGGCGGCCAGGCCGGGGACCCGGTCGCGCTCCCGTCTTCCCCGTGGGCCAGACCTGGGTGTTCGGGGCCAGCTGAGCACGGGGCCAATTGAGTTTTCCCCCTCCCAGAATCGACCGTATTTTTGGGTGCGCTGTCGCAAGCTAGCTAGACCCGTTTCATGGCAAACGCTCCGTGGGGGTGATGCTACGGATAATACTACCATGTAATAATACTACTCGTACTGATGCTACATTCCAATACTATGGAGAGCGATACATCGTCGATAATACTGCAGATGTGCAGGCAAAAAGGAATACCATGACCCTCAGCAGTTGACCTGACGGGAAGCCACGGGACGGGGCCAGAGATCCGACAGGACGTTTTGCTTTGGCGGTTTCTTTCCCCCCCCCCCCCCCCTCCCCGTTGTCGCGAGGAAAGATGACAGAAGATTCGATAGTAAATATAAACTAAGTGAATAATAATATTTGATTTAATTTAATTGTTTTCTTCTAGTCGATACTGATCTGATCGCAGGGCCCTGGCCCACGGTTTCATTCCCCCCCCGCGACTCGTCAACTTAGCATGGTAATGTGGTATTATTACGAGTAGGATCATGATATCATTTCGCTTCTCCCACCGTTCACAGCGTTGCTCTGCCCGCGGCCTCCACCACCACCACCACCCCTCCCATGACCCCCTGGGTGAAATTGCAGTCACGAGTCATCAATGCGTAATTGCGTGGTCCCCTTTTGAGGATTCGCCTTGCCATGCCGATGAGGGAACAAGGATGATATTCGCCCATCCCCCATCGAGACGTCAATCGGTTCCGCTGCTCTGGGCCGCGGAAGCTCGCCCGGCCGCGCCACAACCCTTCTGCTGGGACACGACCGGTAAATCCAAAGGGCATTATTGTTAGTGGTATTACATAGTACTACTGGTAATGAGCACTATTGCCACAGCCTTTTTGCACACGCCAGCCTCGCCTGCCCGGTGAATTGTTTGGCATGTTGCCCACACAGCTTGTACGACTAATAACGTATGTCCGACCGCCACGTATGTACGAACAAAGTATTATGTATTGGTACTCGTAGTGTGTACGCACGCGCAGACGCGCACGCGACCGGTACCTGCGTCGTCTCGCGGCAGCGCGGCTGCCATTCGCCCCAGCTGCATCAGTGTTTGCCTCTGATACATGTCAGTGGTGCTCGCATGTGGCACACTGGGGGGGCCTGGGCAAGCCTCTCAGGCAAAGGCTGCGTACTCGTATAGTATTCAACCGGCGGTGGGCATTGTCGGAAAGCAAAAACAAAACAAGAGAGAGAGAGAGAGAATTGCTGCGCTGGGCAGCCCTCTGGGGGTTTCAGTTGACGATGAGAGGGGGGGCGTTTTCGATGTTGGAGGGAGAGAACGAGAGAAGGGCGAGGGCGAGGGCGAGGGAACGGGTATGTGATATATCACATAGCTAAAGGGGCCTCCCGCCTTAGACACGGCATTGGCGGCAACGAAATCTGGCCGAATCCATCGTGAGACATCCCAAGTCTGTCAAGACTTGTCAGAACTTGTCAAGTCATGTCAGACACAGGTCTCAGCGGATCGCGAGACACAGGCGCGGCACCAGTGGGGTCTTGGTCCAGAAGCCCTACCGATGCCTGCCGGAATGCCCTGTGGGCGGGGATTTTTTTTCTGTCTTCACTAGTAGCACTTGAACTTGACATTTCTTGAAGCAGGCAAGCAGTCAGCCCCCCGCGTTTTTGGGGGGCGAACCCTGAATACTAATCAGAGACGTGATGGGAGACGAGGTATCAGTTGACGCTGGACCGTTGGAGAATATGGCCCCCATCCCCGATTGCCCCCTCAGCTGCCCGGCACATGGACAGGCGATCCTGCCCTCTGGTTGGCTGGTTGGGCACGCACCGTCCAGTCGGTGCCGGGCCCCCATCCTCAGCTCCCCGGACCAGTGCGGAGTAATGTCCGTGACACCGGCCAGAGAGCAAGACCTCCCCAAGGCTGAATGAAGCCTATTCAGCGTGCCATCACCAACAGCCTGGCGGCAAAAGGGCCATGTGCAGACCAGCAAACACGCAGCCAACAATGGGGGGAGCACGATAGCCACCGCCCCAACACCCCGTTCACCCACAGACAGCCCTGCGGCCGGGGAAGGAATGCAAAGCGGCGCAGAGGGTGGCTCGATGAGACCGGGGACCGCTCAATGTGTCAACAATGTGTCTCGATTGACGCGGACAGTCTTGGATCGCGCAGCGTTCGCCAGGGAGTTCCGGATCGCCGCCAGGAACACCCGTCGTCCCGCCCGCGAGCATTACCCCGGAAAATCGAGAGACGGTCATGTGACCAGCAGTCCAGCTGTCCCTCCAGTCTCCCCCCGGCGAGTCATGAGGGGTCATTTGGGAGCATCAATAGCTGATGATCTGGCTGGCGTGAAGATGATCAGCCGGCAGGCAGAGGCGGCTCCCACGGGCCACGGGATCCCGCCCCGGGCGGTCTAATGCATGTTGTTTCTTCTTCAGTTGACAGTTTCCTCGCAGAGAATTGGAATTAATCGACACTTGTGCTCGTAGTACCAGTTGCATCCTTCCGTGCCGGGGCTTCGCCAGGAGCTGTCCCGAGGCCACCACCCGTGATCCCCCACCGTTCCTCCGGTTCCCCTGCGAACGCCGGGTTCACGATCAATCAACCGACGGGGTGAGGATACGTACGACAGGTATTGCCACAGAACAGACCGCAATCCTCTCGCAATTTATCCGCGCGAAGCAATCAATCAATCAATCTACGAGCATCATCTGCATCGCAGCATGCAGCCGGCGACGATCACGCCGCTCAGGCCTAGGTTTGGCAATAGGCCAATGGGCCAAGACCCCTCCTGTGCACAACCACCGCACACATGACCGTCGGGACAGCCGCGCCCATCTCCCATGGATGAAACGTGGCACCGTTCCCTCTGTTTTTTTTTTCGCCGCCGCATGACCACCTGGACCCCGAATTGATTGACCGGATCCCCCGACTGCCCAATTCGCCTCCCGTCTCGGCGACCCTTTGCAAGAGCCTCGACTGGCTGGGAATTCATGCGCGCCCGTCACGCGCCGGCTGCTGTGCACTGTATGATTGGGAAACAATGGTCGGCAACCAATAATGTGCACTGTCTTTCGGATAGCAAACTATTACCGACTCGAAGTCGACATCGGATCCCGGGCCAAGAGAGAAACGGTTCGGATGCCAGCGAAAACGGAGGCGCCCTTTTCCACTACTCGTAACTCTTCGGGGTGCCTCGGCCCTGCGATGCCGAGCTGCATTTGGCCCAATTCGGGACTCCGTTTGCCGCGCTCTCTGCACACCTGACCCTCTCCAGCCCCGTACATAGCTCCCATCGTCGCTTCACATGACCAACAACTGTGGCTCTATTCGTACAGTCTAGTACTGTACCCGCCCGTCGATGGGTCGATGAGTCGATGGGGGGGGACCCTGAACTGGGCTCCGCCAGACGGGGACCACCCGACGAGAGGATGGGAAAATACTCTTCCGCCAAGGGCGCGCGCACCCACGGGCCCCCTCAGCATCGTGGACAGACCGATGATGGACATGATGCAGGGACCTGGAGATGCCACCTCCCTCGCCGACGAGGCGGTGCTCGTCCATGACTCCATCTCCATGCCCGAGGGGCCCTGCGAGGAGTCGTCTTCGGTGGTCTCGTGACTGCCCAGACTGGAGGGTCCGCGAGGCGGTGCTGCATCCGCAGAGGAGAGCTCCTCCAGCTTGGCCAGGTTTCCCCTCTTCCAGGAAAACCCGCCTTGCCCGCGGTGCCATTGCGTCGTCGGTCGTTTTGTCCAGAAGCCTCGTTGCCTTGCTGGCCTCCACCCGGCGCTCCGCCTCAGGTTCGTTTGCCTCTCCACCCCCCATGCTATCCGCCCTATAGCATCGGGGCTCGGGCACCGAAACGGACCTTCTACGGGGACACCTTGGCTTGCTTGGGGACGAGATTCTTCCAAGGGGAGTGCGCGGAAGAAATCAAAAGGCAAACACCTTGGCTCTTTTTTTTTTTCCTCGGGACGCCGCGAGGCGCGCCCTTGAGATGAGGGGGTCCGGCCCCGGGTCTCCATTTCGTCCCCATTTCGCCTGGTCTCGATCCGCGAAGCGTGAGCGTGTCTCCGTTGCGGAGAGGTCGGGTAGGACCCATATCATGGCAATTTTTTGGGGCCTTTTTTGGCTCCCGTCACACGAGTCATTTTTGCCATGGCTCCGGCAATATGCAAAATAATAATAAATGGAATATTTTATGATTTATTGAATCATCCTTTTTTTTTTTTTTAACTAGTGTTGGCACCGAGGCTATGTACGGGACTGCGGGTAGGAGATGCCGTGTAATAGCACGATGCATGTAATTGACACGGCAGCCACAGTATTGAACGCTTGGTTCATGAGTTCATTGCCGGCCCAACCAGCACGAGCCTCGTCCACCTATGTGATGATACCATGACTACTAACCCTGCAGCAAGGCCTTGAACGATTCGGCAGGCGTCGTCTTGGGCGCGGCGATCTCGAGGACCTCCCTGCTGGTGGTGGAAGCCTTGCACTTCCCGGCCCAGTTGGTATCCATGGCGTGCTTGATGGACAGGATGATGCTCTTTGGCTCGGGGCTCTGCGCGGCCATCAGGTCGGCCAGCGAGGCGTCCTTGTAGCTGACCTTGGGCACGGGCGCGCCGATGCGCTCCTCGACCATGTCGACAATCTGGCGGCCCGTGATGTCCTCGGGCCCGTTGACGACGTACTTGGCCCGGTTGTGCCTAGCCGGGTCCCGCTCCGCCAGCAGGTGAGCCGCCAGCGCGCCGACGTCGTCCGCCTCGACGATGCCCGCGCCCACGTCCTCGGCCGCCATCAGCCTCAGCGTGGTGTCCCCCTGCTGCGGCTCCCCCGTCCTGCGGGCGTGCTCGTAGCTCTTGACGAACTCGGCCGCGGCGCCCAGGTAGAAGGTGGAGAAGACGTTGGGCTGCAGCGAGGTCCAGGGCAGCGACTCGAACTCCGGGGAGCTCAGCAGGGCCTCGACGGCCCAGTGGCTGCGCGGGTAGTAGGCCGGGCAGTCCGGGCGGACGTTGGCGGCCGTGGTCGAGATGCGCACGACGTACTCGAGCCCGGCGTCGCGGGCGGCGAGGTGGAAGGCCGACTCGTGCGCCAGGTGGTCCGGCTGGTTGTGCGGCGCGATGAAGGCCCGAGCCACGCCGTGCTGCCGGAGCCACTCGGCCGACGCGTCCACCCAGTTGAGCTCCGCGACCTCGACGTGGGGGAGCCGCGCGAGCTGCTGGGCCACGCCGCTGCTGGAGCTGCGCGTCAGCGCCAGGACCCTGTAGTTCTGGGGGTTGCTGTTGGCTTGGAGCAGCTGCGACAGCGTCTGCACGACGCTGCGGCCCGTGTTGCCAGTGGCTCCGGCGACGAGGATTGTAGGAGCCATTTTGATCAGGATACCAAGTACCGGTAGGTTGTATGTAGATGGATGCTGCCTCTGTGATTCATGCGAGGTGATGCAACGTCAAACCCAATATCGTCGGTTTCTCCTCTGCAGGCATTTTATAGCATGATAAGGTTCTCCGCCATCGCCGCTTCTACCTGCGGACTTTCCAACCGTTGGTAATCAACAAGTCCGCATGCTGGCCATTGGTGATCACCATGTCCGCAAGCTCTATCCGATGCCTGGCGGAAAGGTAAAAGGCGAGATGATCTCGCCGGGGGATCGTACAAGTCTTTTTACGGACATATGATAGCAGGTGATGCGCCCAGCAAGGGAGTAATAGTGAGTGCTAGGTGTCAGGAAGCAGTATCCTACCTAGCAGGCTCTGATTGGAGGGTTCTGCAGCGAATCCCATGATATTCACTACGCCTCTACTGCAGTAATAATATGCATAATATAGTCCCAAGAGGAATAGCAGCATTCTATGTTTGAAATACCACTACTATGTACTACAATACATAATAAGATCCACGATGCAGCAATCAACACCCCCTACGTAGTAGGTCTGTATGCCGGCAGACATTCTGGACCCCAGCGTTCGGGCCAGGCTCCGTACAGGTTCCGTACGGCTTCCATGCAGCTTCCACACACAGCTTCCGATCCCCCATCCACCTCCCGCCCCGCCCTCGAAGGTGCCGAACCAGGCCGCCCCCGAGTGGATGATCCGGCTATTGGGCCGCAAGGCAATTTAGCAGCAAAAAGGCAAGAGGGGTGAAAAAATCGTCAAGATGGTAAAAACGTGGCATATTATCCCGAGCAGGGGAAAGAAAAGAGAGAAAAAAAGAGTCCACTGGCGTCTGTGGGGGGTCTATTTAGCCAGATGGATATCCGGTGGGACCAGTGGATAAGATATGTACATTCTCGTAACATGAGGTGGAAGAGAAGGGACCCCCAGAATCTCACCGAGCGAGATGAGCCGCCGTAGCCCGCCGGCGGATAATGCCCCAGTGGAGCTCTTGGTTTTTTTGCCACATGAGATGATGAGGGGGAAGGTGGAAGCGGCGGACGAGTTAAAAAAAAAAATAATCAAAAAAGACGGAGATAAATATGGATTGATTGGTGACTATCCGTAGACCGGGCCTGTCCGGCAATAGATTCGGTCCCCTCGGCGTTTCGGCGACGGACCAGCCTTGGAGGCGTGGACTGAGCTCAGGTTCTGGCAGCAGCAGCAGCCTCGAGGTCATCTGGATCACAGAGGTTCCAGATTCCCGGGATGTGAGCTGTCAAACCCGTGACTCGGTCCTGGGTCTCGTGTGCCCGTGGCGTGGCGGTTTGTAGTTGGTCGCCTCTGGCTGTCTCTGGCATGGATGGGCTCTACCCGGTGTCACGCATCTACGGGTCAGGTTCCAGTTGAGTTCCCAGAACGCGGGGTCGCAGAATACGGTGCAACTTGCCGACGTGCCATTGGCATTGGCTGGTTTTAGGCAGCATCGAATTCTATGGTGCCAAAGTATGGTTCCCGGCTTGTTCGAACACACATTGGCTGCAACAGGGCAATATGGGCCGACTCCCATAGGTCGGGTAGTAGAGCTCTGTTAACATGACTTACATCACTATATCCATATATTGGTCACCTGGGTACAGATTATACTACACCACATCAGTATCGACAAGACAAAGACACGTATTCAACAGGGAAACAAAACAAACTAAAAACAAAATCAAGATAAATTGATATCTAAAACCCAAGAATTCTCATTCGCCAAACCGGGCCACCGGGACTTGGAAAGATGGTGTCGGGGGTGTGCGATGGGATCTCGATGGCTTCATCCTCCAGTCGACAGTACAGGGTAGAGGATGCGAGGTGATGGGGGCGCTTGCATCCACCATTCGCTGAACCGGCCAGTCGACCATGTCAACAATTGGCCATATCCCTAGTCATGTGTGTTGAAATCTTTGATCGCATCTCTCAGAATATCTCATCGAGGGCGAAAAAAAAGAGGACAGAGCACCGATCCCTCGCATCCGCGTTGCATTCACCCTTCATTGACACTTTTTTAATAGTAGTACTGCTATTTTGGTTGCCAAGGGGCGGCATTCATTGTCACTCTGACCGGCCTGTGCGGCGACGCTGATGTATTTTGGGCCTCCCATTGCTTCCACCCCCAGCGCCAGCCAGCGCCAGGCCAAGCGTCAGGGAGCGCGTCAGCCAAGGCGAGGTCGGAACCGCCCGAAGGTGCAGTGGTGCAGTGGGATGGATGATTGAGAGAGCACAAGTGATGAACAGGAAGGGGGGCTGGAGATCGGTATCGCATCCACAGCCCTTGGGAGGCCGCCTTCTGGGGGTCATTCAGTGATCTTTAGGTAAACCGGGTGTCGCGCTGGCGACGCGGTCTCCCCCCTCTCCAATCAATGGGATTACAGACGAATCGCGTCATGGTCGAATCCCCCACCTGGGCTGTGATCCAAGTGGTGGATGGCGGCGTGGGTGAACGGGCTGGGAGGACTCCAAGGGACCAAGCCTGGAGGACAACCCCCACGCTCCGCGCCCAGCGTGCTTTCCAGGGCTTTCCATTGATAACTTGGAAGCTGGAAACTTGGAACTCCCCCGTTTGACATGTACCAGGGGCCGTGGAGGCACTATTGCTCATCACCGGCCCGACGAGGTCCCAGGGCAACAAGGGTAGGTATTGTGGGCTTACTATCCGCAGTTCTAGTATCCGTACGGATACATGTACTTTGATTGCCAGTCACAATGTCTCACCGGAGCTCCTCCCACCGGCGCCGGTCCACGTGGGTGTGCCTCTCGGGAAGGCCGCGTGGGGGGAGGTTTACGGTCGTCGTGGTTCACCCTGCGAACAACTACTTTCGATAGTACCTATCATCCATGAAATTGCGCAAAAGGGCACGAGGTTCGAGTAGAGTCTGCCAGTGGTCGAGATGGCATCAGACGGCGACTCATGTCGTCCTGCCTCGACTCTGCCAAGGCCCGAAGATTCCCAACGTCCAAGACATGACACGAGGCCGGGCTGACCGTGCAAGCCGTGTCAGACTGGACAGACTGGTCAGGATGGTCAGACCTTGAGATTTTAGACTCCCCGGCTGGATCGACGCCAGGGGCATCTCCAAGACTTTGAGACTCTCGTGGCCACGCGCTCCATGTAATACTGCTACTGCTCGTATGCCGATATGGAACACGACTGATCTCCTGGAGCCAAGAGCAACCCATCCCCAAAGTCGCAAAGTCGCCGAATCCTTCTTGACCGTGCATGTCTGATATACTACTACGTACCACATCTCCGCAGCGGCACCAGGGTTCATCGCGCGTTCATCGCATGGTTCATCGCATGGTTCATCGCATGGCCTATCGCATGGCCCATCGCATGGCTCACCAGCTTCCTCTTCCGGGCCACCACCACCATGACCACGTCCCCCTGCGTTTGCCCTCACCGACCCGAATTCGCCGACCGTCATAATCATCGCGGGCAAAAAACCCCCGGAGCCCCCCCCGGGGCTTCCGCCGTTGGCCATGCCCGTTCCGGACGTGCAAAAAAGGCAAGGCGATCGTCCCCCTCCCGCGCGGGTAGTAGTAGGCCCCCCCAAGAGGCCACGGCTATTTTGCTGGGCTGTGGGGGAATCTTGCATGGGCATGAACCCGTCGACAAACGCCTCCCAATCCTGGCGGCGAGTCGTTTCGAAACGCCTACGAAAGGGCCTGGGTCAGGAAACGGTAGCGACAGGGGTGATTACTGATTGAATGCCACGAGGCGAGGGAAAACAACGCACGACTTAAAAGAGTTAAATGGGCGAAAGGATTTAAATGAAGAAAATATAATTAAACATTATCATTATTCTTCTCGTCGTGGTTGACTCAACCGGGTTCGTCGCCGTTTCACACTTGGCGTTCAACTCGAGCCAATGCTCCGTATAATAAGCCACGCCCCTCCAGACATGCCCTTACCATATGTATCACTATCATCAGCCCGTGATCACTTGGTATACAGATCCGAGCTGAGACAAGCCCTTGGCAAGCCCGTGCTACGGACGGAAACGGCCCAGAAGCATCTCGACGACCGCCCAAGCTGGACATGCGCTGGGTCGTGTCTGGTCCGTCCTGTCTGGCCTTGTCTGAGCCCCCTATTATAAGCCTCCTCCGGGATTATACGCTGATGGAAGGACCGACGCCTGTGCTACACCGCGTGGGAACCCATGACTCTCCGAGCAACACCGTAATCTTGCAAACTCTATTAAAAGACACGGCTGGTGTTCTCGTCATACCTACCCAGGCGGCGGCCGAGCTCGGCCGCGTAGTTTGTCTGCACCTCTTCTCTCCTCCCTTCTCTCCCCTCGGGGTGATAATTATTAGCACACGGCACCCGGGAGTTCCTCTCCTGCATGCTATACCCTACGCGTCAGTGGGAATCCCGCGCTCCCTCATCCATGCTGAAAACGGGACCATCTGTCCCGTTCGCCCTGCACGCACCCGTTCCCCCGAGCCAACTCCACCGCCCGGCCGTGATCATCTGCCCTAGTATTAATTACTACTGCCATGTACCAGCGGGCCGCCCCCGAGGGGCCTCACTTGACCTGCGCCATACATGATAATACGTCCGGATGGGGAATGGCGGAGCCGCGGGGAACACGGCGAGCCAACAACACGAGCAATCCGCCCCCTCTTCCGGGGTACCGGCGCCACAGCCGAGGGGGGGAGGGGGGAGGGGGAAGGGCTCGCATTGTCCAATTGCCACGGACGCCCGCAAGCGACGATGCAGCTTCCCAGGCGGCGGCCGGCTCTGCCATGTACGGAGTACTATAGTGTCTCTGTATTACTAGTACTAGTACTCTGTATTGCTCACCCGATGCTCCAATTGCAGGCAAGGCTTACGGTGCCACGGCAGGAGACGCGCTTCGGGGGGTGGGCACGGGAGAGAAGAGTCAAGTGCGTACGCAACTCGTACGTATAATACTATCACGTACGATCCTGTCAGCTGGGCCTCTGTGCTTCCGTCCACGTTGTCTTCAGTCCAGGGTCCTGCTAGCCGCCGAGGCCCTGGCCGGAGGAAGGGGGGGGGGAGACGAATCCTGGGGGGCCGGGGAGGACGGCCTCGTGGAGAGGCTGTATTGAGAAGGGTGATACTGCGCCATCCAGGGATCCGGGGATTGCATCTCGGCCTGCACGGCGTGGGCGATATAAATGAAGATTCCCATGTACGAATATTAACAGATGATACAATGTCGACGGAGCCACATGGGCATGACAGGCTCTGACAGCCGCCTTCCCAAACCACTAGAACGCTGGGGCTGAAACGGACCCTCTGGTGCAGACCACATGGCATCCAATATCAGCGGTAGTATTACAGTTAGTACGGAGCACTATGTAGTACTAGGTGACTGGGTATCACGGCACCGCGCGCCGTTCGCCGAGGTGTCCCAGAAAGGCAAGGGGCCCGGGGTCCTACAGCGTACGTATGTACATGTATCTCGGGGGGGTGGGACAAGGCTCCGAATGTTGCGACTGGCTGGGCCCCATCCCTAGCATTCGTTGTGTCGGCGTCGACCACTGCTTCTGCAGATGCACTTTAGTCCTTGCAAGCACATGGGATTGTTGATGATAATATATTACTGCTCCTTGATGGCCCTGGCGGCCGCCATGTGCACTGCGTGTGTCGTACCCTGGACAAGAGGCGTGCAGAGAAAAAACGTGCACGCGTGGCACTCAGATGCGAGGCTCCCAGCCAAGGGAGATCCCAGCAGGAGAGCACATGTCGTGAAAAGCTTCAACGCTCCCACAGGGGGGGGGGGGAGGTTAATACCGCCCAGGCATGCACCCCAGATCGAGTGCCGTATTACTCCTCCCCCTTTGACCTCTCTCTGGTTCTCTGGTATTATGTGGTGACGGCTTTGCGGAAGGGCTCACCGGTCGGGAAGAAGGAGAGAGAATCCGAGGCAGGCCAACAACCATGGATTCATGATCCTTTGAGCCTTTGGCTGTGGCATATGATCAGGCTAGGCATTATGAAGTCCCGACGAGGCGGTGTCCAGGGGGTCCGGCTCTTTGCGTGCCATTGAGACCCATGACTGACTCCATGGTACCTGTGCCTCGGCTCTGGAGCCTTGTGGTCGACATCGACACCTGGGGCCCCGGTTGACCCCAATCCAGTGAATCCGGTGAATCCACCCCCCCAGGATCCCCCATCAAAGCCCATGCTGGGTGGCGGATCACGATCCATCCGCCGGGAGGCGAATTATTGACCACGATTGATCTCATAGACTCGTGTGTAATCCTGGAGTACTGATCATTACGCTTCGGGGACATATCACGGTATATCAGGCGACCGCTCATCTCTCGATCGGCCTCGTTTGGAGAGCAGAGCTGCCCAATCGGGGAGGCCCTCTGGCACTTCTGGCCCTCTGGCCCTATTCACCCGACGGATAAAAACAGCCAAGGCTTCCCCCATGATTCCATTTTCCTTTCTTTTACTATGTACGGATATATGTGTCCTCCACGTGCCGCATCCGTCCTGACGCGAAACGGCTGCGCCTCCCGACGGCCAACACTTTACCATTTTATCCGGGGCCAGGACAGAGCAACTATATCACCATGTATGCTACCTGACATGGGGATCTGTTCAAGATCCTTGAGCGAGCCAACAAGCTGAAAAGCGAGACATTAATATATCAAGAATAAATACACTTTATATACATAGCAAATAGTGCTAATAATAATCACCCGAGGGTCGTGTGACGGTCCCTCACTCAGGAATGAGGAATGAGGCCATCTCACCGGCCGACCGACCCACGACAGATGCTGCGATGCGCGTTGGCAGCGTTGACAGCGTTGGCAGCCTCCCCTTCTTCCTCTTCCCCCCTCCCCAAGAATCCATCTCCAGCGTCACAAGGACCACCCCAAAAGCCGACACAGCTCCGTTTCTGAAACCGAAACACACACACACACACACACACACACACACACACACACCCTCTCTCTCTCACCCGCCGCCATATACATAGCACCGCCACTACTACCTACCGACCCTGCGGGATTGCTCGTGGTCTTACTCGTAGGTAATACCAGTTGACCCTACCCTACTGGTATCCTCCCATCCTGGGGGAACCCAGACAGAAGGAAACCAACAACAACACCCCCCCATATGGAACCTCCAATGCGACCCTCTATCGCCAAGCGAGGAACGTCGTATCCTTCCCCATGCCCGACAGCCAAACACGCACACACACCCACCCCGCCCCTCTTCCCATCCAACCCGCCGCCGTTACTCTATCTGGCTGCTCGGTTCGCTCACTTGGCATGCCTTCTGCAAGGCCCCTTTGCTTCCCTCTTCGTCAGGTGCAGCTTGTTCGGTATTAGTATGTGGTAGGTAGGTTGGCAGCACTATCATGTAGGCGGCCTTGGCCGATCCCTCCTCGGATAGTCAGGACGGCGACTCTTGCACTCTGGGCGCCCGGTAGTGAGCTGCACGAAGGGTCATGATGCAGCCGGGGTAACAATTATATTAATTATATTAAACACCCCTTCCTCCGCATGTCGCCACCGGCTGTGTGGCGCCGGCTCTCGAGCAGAGGACTCACCGCAACTTCGTAGACGGTAGAATGGAATGTAACCATGCACCAGGAAGACCATCAGAAAGACACTCCGTGCTGCTTGGTAACTGTTGACCTAATTATCCTGAGATGTGACCTGCTCTCTTTTCGCTATGCATGCCCGTACTCCCCATCGCCTTCTCCCATTTATCCCCGATCCCAGTGGGACCGTCCCGGATCGGCCCCATACCCATTCAACCCCGGAGGCCCCGGGTCCTCCGGCCCGGGCCTCGAGAACGTAAGATCAGACCTCACACCTCTATCCCATTCCTCATACGCAGTACCAGGTGGCCAAGGAACTCAGCTCTAGCACAGCGAGGGTACCCCCTATAGCCACCCAGCTCCCCATCACCTTGACCACGTTTCGGAACCCAGCGCTCGTCTCCAACGGCCCCGAGTAGTCCTGCCCTTTCCATACGAGATAGATCTCAATGGTCTGCATTATGAACAGGAGAGCCGGTGCGTACACCCGCGGATGGGAAACCTCCTTGGCCATCTTCGAGAGCCACCCCTGCGGTGGAACCTGCTTCTCTGGCTTCTCGTGCTTGGCCGTCTCCCTCTGCATCATGGGGATCCACTGACTCGCCGCGCTTGCAACAACGCCCATGAGCAGTCCCGCAGCGAGGATATTGTCTCTGGAGCAGAAGAGGCAGGACTGCGGCGCGAACCAAGCCGTGGCGGCGAAGGCGAGGCAGAGTTGCATGATGCCTAGCCTGGACGTTGCTGCTCTTGGAGCCCTCATGGCCTTGGCATGTCTAGAGTTTCCATCCATGGGCCGGGGCGGCATAATAATCTCGCTGAGGCATTGCACCATGGACTGGGAAAGGAGCATAGCAAGATGCAACTTGGCCGGTCTGATAGGCAGAGGGAGAGCGAATCCCAGGAGCAGGATGGCGAGGTTGGCCCAAATCATTCTGAGCTGATATCCCGCGTCCCAGAAATCTTGGTGGTTGACAACGGGGGATTTCTTGGAGATTTGCTTGGCAACGTTCTGCTTAGGCTTCTCGGAACCGTTCTCTTTGGCCTTCTTAAGGCCATTCCCTTTAGGCCCCCTTTCGCTCTCACCGATCGAGGCATAGATCCCGATCCGGACGCCCGTGTCCCAGAGCAAAAAGGCAAACGCCGCGGATCCAGCAGAAGCAGCGCGGTCGAGCCCCAGGAGACCAGGATACAGTAAGTCCGAGACCAAGCACACGGCAAGCAGGTGGGTGCCAATGCGTGAGCGCAGCTCCTTGTTCTTGACGATGACGAGCCACTCCCCCTGCTCATGCTGCGGTTTCACTTCCAGTAACACCTCCAAGAAGGCCGTGGCGGGTCCGATCAGGACGCAGGAGGCACCTGCCCACGTAATGGATTCTATCCATGCCGACACATGCTCACTGCAAGTCATCTCGTGGTCCAGAAGAAAGCCGTAGGCTGCTGTCTTGACCAGAGTGGCAGCGATGGTAGAGGCAGCCACCATCATGTTGAAGCGGGTGATTCGGATGCGATTGAGGAAAACCAGACCTGCAGGACCTCCCTGGGGTAGTTTCTTAGCCAGTCCAAGGTAGATGAAGTTGAATCCCGTCCCCTCAAGATTGTAGAGGGCAAAGAAGAGCATGCAAAACACCCACATCCACTCCATCCAGTGGGATGGCGACTTGAGTACCTTGGCTGCAATGCACAGGGCCACACCCGTCTTACTGAATAGAAGTAGCAGAGTCGACCACATCTTGGCCAGGTAGGCCGTCCACGAGTTGCTGGGCTTCCGCCCGAGCAGCTTCAGGCACTTGTACACGGCCACTGATACATCTCCCAGCTGCGACGCGAAGAAGAGGTAAAGCCCCTTTATCATGTGCACCTGGGGGAACGCGGTGATATTGGCCATGACAACCAAGCAGACGAGGTGGTGCAGGAGCACCTCGACATTGGTGTCGAGCAGAAGCTGCAGCTCCGACACGAAGGGGACGGCCTGCGAGATCATGCAGACACTGCCAGCAATATTCATCCCATGGCCGTACTCCCAGGGCGTCTGCTGGGCCGCGATAATGCAGGACGGCACGGTGACGAGGGAACCCAGAACGGCTCTCATGACCATGGACATGAAGACCGATATCCCCTCGAGCCTGTTTTGGTTGAGCGTCCGATAGGCCTCTGGGGCGAGAACACGCAAGGCATGTTCGAGGCCTTGATGGATGGACCAATATGTGACAAAGGAGAGGATCAAGGATCCAAAGACGATGTGATACTGTTCGACGGATTCCATGGTGAAAACGGCGATGGCGAGCCTGAGAGTGGATGACGAGGAGTGTGAAAACGGGGAAGGCAAGAGCCGTGCCACGAATTGTGATTTTGTGGACGGACCCTTGAAAGAACAAAGGACTCATAATTCCTCTATCTAGAAGAAAGGACGGCCTAGAATAGTTGAGGCAGTTGCGGAAGGTTCAAGCCTTGTTGAGCGTAGGAGCTTATGGAGGCGTTACTGGCAGAGGCTATTGTTGGGATCACAAAGCCGGAAAGGGCCAGTGGATTCGAGAACAGTAGAACCTGCTCCCCAGGGACATTAATGTCCATTCTGATGCCGGAATTTCCCACGACACGCAAAACAACACCCAGGTCCTTCATCTTCAGCGAGCAGGCGTGCCAACGATCCGATCCGCCAGTATCCCATAACGATGCCGCCAGACGATACTAAGAGCGAAGAGCTGCGGCTCAAATTCGAGTTCCCTCGCCCGGGAGCCTACTCTCAGGGGCGCTCGAAGAATATGCTTATATTCATCGTCTTGAACATCATCACGCTGATGCACGCTTTCGAGTCCACAGGTCTATGCGTGATACTCCCGGTGAGCACCCCTCAACGCAGTTTCTCAAACGGGAGTATGTGTTAATGTGCTACCTCAGGTCATAGCCAGAGAGTTTAAAGCCTCTATATCGGATACTTTCAACTTTACCACGGCGTTCCTGCTCTGTATGACACTTGTACAGCCATTCTTCAGCGAGATAAGCTGGATCTTTGGGCGCAGGGAAGCGCTTTCGCTCGCGCTCATGCTCTTTATGGTCGGGACGATCCTATGCGGGAGCGCGAGATCGACGACGGGCCTCGTGGTGGGAAGGGCTGTCCAGGGTGCGGGAGCCGGGGCCACGGAGCCGGTCAAGGCTCTTATTCTATTCGACCTGTTTGATTTGAGGGAGCGATCGAAGTGGATATCCTACATGAATGTGTCCTGGGCCCTGGGGACAATCGCAGGGCCGCTTCTGGGCGGAACCTTCTCGCAGAATCCGTCTTTGACTTGGGTGAGGCCCCTTTAAGAGCCAGCGTTGGCGTGAAATCGCGGACTGAGCTAACTCCTTCTTACCGTGCAGAGATGGATCTTTTGGCTGAATCTGCCGTTTTTAGGCATAAGCATCTTAGGTACTGCCGCGCTTCTGGGATACGATAAGCCGCCAAACAGAACGCGGAAGCTACTACGATTGATCGACTGGGGCGGCCTATTCCTGTTTACGGTATCGGGAGGGTTGCTCCTGTTCTCGTTGAGCTTGGCCGGATCACACTATCCATGGAAATCTCCCCAAGTCATTGGGACTCTAGTCTGCGGCATCTGCGGGCTACCGCTCCTGGGATTGTATGAGAGGGTTGCAACAGACAAGCCCATCTTCCGGCCGAGTGTCTTCCGACAGTATTCAACGACGATCCACCTGTTGAACGTGCTGCTGCACGGGCTTCTGATGTGGGTGCTCCTGTACTACATGTCGCTTTTCTATTTGACCCTCAAGACCCTGAGCCCCTTGGAAACGGCACTGTGGGCGCTCCCGGCAATTGTGACAGTGGCACCCATGGCCATGGTGGTGGGATACGTGGTGTCAAAGACGGGCCACTACTGGTCATTTCTCATTTTGGGGTGGTGCTTGACGATGGCCTCGTTTCTGGCGCTGGGGTTCGTGACGCTGGAAACTTCCCGAGCGACTCTGATTGGCATCAGCGTGGTGGCGGGAATCAGCTTTGGAGCGCTGGTCCCGGGCATGTCGGTGGGTATCCAGTCGACGGTGGACAAGGTGGATGCAGGCCACGCCATCTGCATGACGCTGCTGATGAGGCCGGCTGGACAGGCATTGGGGATTGCCCTAGGGCTCACCGTCTTTTCCACCATCTTCATCAATCGGGTCATGAGCTATGGGTTTTCGGCGGCGGAATCCTTCAGGATGATGAGAAGGCTCGCGGCGCACCCAGTAATGACTACCTTTACTAACGAGACCGTTGTGGAGGCAACCATGAATGGCCTGAGAGGGGTCTGGATCATGGGCACAGCGGTGGCGGGCCTGGGATTGGTGTTGACCATTGTGGCCAAGTGTCCCCGTCTGCCCCCGGACGGGCAGGATGAAGGGGACGAAGAGGTGCAGGTCGGCAATAATGCAGGGAATGGGGCCGACGGGGACGACAGGGACGACGGGGAGCTGTTCGAAATGATGCCCCTAGGAACTCAGGGGGACAATCAAGCGGCGCAGGATGAATCGCCTGGCCATACTTCTGGTACTGACGGGAGTGACTTGGGCAGTCGGCCTGCGCCCATTCGGGGGTCCGCGACTGGTCCCTCAGGTGAAGCCCAGCCCATCCCAGCTCCGAGACCGGTGGTCGTGCGGCTAGGTGAATGAGGAGAAGGGAGTTTGGGGGTGAAGGTGTGAAGATGTCCCATGTTGTTTGAAGGAGTAGGTTGATGATTTGGATGGAGGTGGCACCTACCAACTACGGAGTACAGTACCTTGATGTGCTCATAGTGGGGTCACCCCACCAACCTTGGAAGCCTGGAGGAGGACAGGCAGACATTCAGCAGGTGCGACTCTGTCTTTGCTCTGACTGCAATGTTAAGACACAGTCTGTACTCTGTACACTTTAATTGATTAACACTGGTGTTATGCCAGAAGTTTCGTGCAAGCTGTCAGACTTCGAATGCCCATGATGGAGAATGGCTCAACTTCTCAATCCTTGCTCGCCTACAGCCTCTTCTCCCCGGATCCTCGTCCTAGGGGAGGGTCAGTCTATTGCTCCGCACATAGCCTAGGAGCGAGTCATTCCGTGATCTGCGAAACGGATTATCGGGGAGATTGTCGGTGAGTAGACACTGAAGTTACAGAACTGCCACGCCTATCCTTGCTACGGCTTCACTTGGCAATAATACTAGCACTATGCCAATATCACCACCCCTGCGGCCTGCCATCTCGGCGGATCATGAGAAACCCTGGCGCTGACGTAGGGGGGTCGGCCCTTTAGCTTGGTCATAGGCCCATGATGCTGGCATATTCCCGCTTTGAGGCCAATGTCGTTCGGAAACAAGGGCCTCCAAACTTCCGTCTGCCAGGGTTCTTACCGCTTTGGGAGATCCACCGAAGATATATGTCAGCGCAAGCGGCGGGAGAGCGCCCAAGACGACCAGGTCCCTGCATCGCTGCCACGTTGAGTTGTTCCAACTCGGCCTTGGTTGACTTTGGTTAACTTGGCTGACTTGTTTGACCTGGTTGGCTGCCGTGGACGGAACCTCCACCCCTGGAGGGGGGGAGAGGGGAGACTTCGTCGTCCAGGGGTGCTGATATCCTGATACTCCGACGCAGATATACCGGCAGTAAAAACAAATCTCTCATTTAATCTTCTGTTTTATTTTATTTTATTTCATTTTATATCAATTCGTCCGGTAGTACTCAGCCCCTGGAGGATCCTCGCCAAACGGAAGACTCCCCAGGCCTCGCAACCATCACAATCACACGCCCGCGGCCCGCCGATCACAGAACGCATCCGATAATACGGGGGAAATGACTGCTTTGCTGCGCAGGACCACAAATGCCGGGCCCAAATAACATTAGTACTCGTGCGGCTGCGAGTGCCAGCGCTGTGATCCGATAGCCCTGTCTCACCTGCTGGTAGCCTCGCTCTTCCTCTGCTGGGCTCTGCGCGCCAGTCACTGTGATATGCTGGGTGCTCACGGCGCGGAGCAGCGTTCTCCAGCTCCTATTGGAGTGGCCGTGAAGTCTATGGTCCGTCATGTGAACCTCATCCTGGCGCTTGCGCGCGGCTACTGCCGACGGGACGGGTAGTCCCACTTCATCGACGTCAGGTGTATAAGCATCATCGTGTTGTTGGTAGGTAAGTAGTGTAGTCATGGGCATTGGTAATCGTATCCTACATGTATGTAAACACCAGCCTCAGCATCGTCAGCATGACACGCGATCCCCCTCAGTCCTTCTTGCTGGCCTGCCCGCCGCCCATCCTCTTGTACTTCCTCGGATCCTTCCGGCTCATCAGCCTGCGATCCCTCGTGCCCTTGCCTCCCTCCCAGAAGCCCGAGCCCTTGCGCCCAATCACGCTGCGCCCGCAGAAGCCGCACGCCTCAGGGCTGTACTTTTGCTCGCGGCTGCACCACCCGCAGATCATCCTGCTGGCCCACTCGTTGATGTGGTCCTCCGCCTCGTCGTGGCACTTGTCGCAAGCGTGCACCCGGCTGCAGCACGAGAACCGGAACCACCGGAATGACTTGCGGTAGTGCGCGCAGGTCCCGCGGGAGGGGAGCGCCTCGCCCGCGTGGAGTCCCAGTCGCTCCTGTTTGCGCCGTGGGGCGAGGTCCGGTGGGGGCAGAGATCCCGGGGTGACGACCAGGAGCCTGACCTCTGGGATCTTGAAGGTGAACTTGCCGTGGCACTCGCGGCACACGTTGGTCATAGTCTCGCCGCGTACGGAGACGAGCTCCAGCCCCGGCGTCGAGCACCGCGAGCAAGTCGGCACAAAGGTGCTGGGCAGCATGTCGGCCACCTTGCAACCCGCGACGTCGATGAAGCCCGCCCGCGTCGAGTGCTCGTGCACTAGCTGCTGCCGGAACGTGGCCGCCATCGGTGCCGTGCACTTCTTGCACGACTCGGCCTTCTCCTGCCCGGGCTTCAGGCCCTTGAACTCGTTGACTGTCTTGCAGCGCTCGCACTTGACTGTGATGCCTAGGATGGACACCTGGAGAAGCTCGATCCCGTGTAGCTCGATAGAGGGGAAGCTGATCATGGTTCCGCGCTCGGGCGTCTCCTCGGCGAGGGCTGCCGTGGCTTCGTCCTCCGACTCTCCGAGTCCTGCTCCACCCTCGTCCGTATCGTCCGTATCAATGAGTTCCTCTTCAGACCCGCTCGCATCATTCCCAACGCTCCACTCCGGGGGACGCGCGATGACTTGGATGTGGCTCTTGTCCTTGGCGGCAACCCCGGGAGATTTCCCCTTTGCATCATCAGGTATCAGTTCTTTCTGAGGCGGCGCCTTGGCCGGCTCGACAATCTTGGGTGTCAGAGCCTGTGCCTGCTTTGCCAGCGTATGGAGGTTCTGGGCCAGGTAATTCACGTGGCTCATGAGGTTCATCTGCTTATGCTCAGCCGCCCTCTGCGCAAAGAGCTCCTCCACGGGCTCCGCATCCTCGCCGTCGCTGTCGTTGAGCTGGACCCGGAGATCCTGCAGTGGGTACAGCAGCGGGACGATGAGGTGCACGCTGGCCACGGACCGGAGACCCGACGGCAGCTCGCCGCGCCGCTTGGGCTCGAGGGGCAGCGTGAAGACGACGCCGTCAGCCGACCGGCGGAACAGGGGCATCCTGCCCATCCGCGCCTCCAGCTGGCGCACCTCTTGCGCCCTGCGCGCCTTGGCCTGCGAGATCTGCTCCTTTGTGTAGGACGGTTCCGGCGCAAAGGGCTTGTGTACGGGGGCGGGTGCTGCTGGCTTGGCTGGCTCACTTGCGACAGACGCCGACGGCGTGGCTGGGGTGGCGCCGAAATGCCGTGTGTCTCTGACGCCTTCGAAGCCAACTAGCTTGACTGTCTCTACCTTCTGCTCTGTCAAGAAGGCCTCTAGGTGCTTATCCAGCTCGCGCGTCAGCGCCAGCAGGGTAGCATCTTTCCTCTCCTCGGCCAGCCTCTCCCATCCCCTCTCCACGTTGATGCTGAAGCCCCTCGGGATGTCCTTGTTTCGGACCAGCAGGACCGGCCTTTCCTCCGGATAGGCCTTGGGGACACGGAGGTCGCAGTCGAGGCAGGCGAGCTCAAAGGGAAAGTCCGGGTCTGAGGGGGTGAGCTTAAAGACCAGGGATGTCGACCCGTCTGAAGTTGTAGACACCAGGGGCGAGTAGCGCCGTCGCAACTGGTCGATCTGATAACGCCGGGGGTCCTCGGCCTGTGATGCGGGCACCGGCTTGGAGACGATGCGCGATGCGGACGGCTCCGCTACGGCCTGCTGCCGGGTCGGTGGAGAACCGCCAGCCTGTGTCCTGAGTGGAAGCATGTCTTTCTCTGACCGAAGAACCAATGGTAAGTGGTGAGGCGTAATGGTGGTGGCTTTCTATGGTGAGGTGAGGCTTAGGTGATGATGCGCGAAATCCAATGCTGATGGCGAAATGCAAGACACGTGTGCTGCAAATGATGCTGGTGAATTGTGGGGGCCATCTCGCGAGGTGAATCGATATCTTATGGACGACCTCCAACGATTTGTCGTGAGGGTGTGGCGATGAGTGGTGGTGATGCAGCATGATCCGTCTGGGGCAGACTTGCTAGCGGGCTTTGGTGACTCACCCTAGTGATCCAGATCTGGTTGATGTTATGTTACTATCAGAAAAGCGCAGGTAAACCCGCAGCAAATGTTAAGGAACTACTCGGTAGCCAATGGAGGATCCACCAGTCCCGTTCCAAGCTGTGAGGAATCCGACTCAGTGGAGAGTCCCGTGATTCATCGTCATAATGTGTCTTTATGGATCATTTCCTGTATTAGAAGCAGAATCGGACGAATACAGCGGTGGCGAATCAAAAACAATAGGTAATCGCACCGGGCCCGGAACGACATTAGAGTCTCTTACTGTTACCTGTCTATGCTCCCGTTTCAACGGTTTGCCAGTGAATGCAACCTCACCTCGGTGTTCCCCGCTTCTGGATATAGCTATGGATACCCAATGGAAGTAAGGTAGCCCCGTCTCGTACCATTCTCCCAAGTCAGTAGCGATCGGTCTCGCTTAACCGGTGGGCTTATATGGAGGCTCGAGGTTCGATTAGATCCGAACTATGTGGTTCAAGTAGTCTCCAAACCTCGCCAACATAGTCTGCAGGAGGTCTATGCCCGATGAAACGAGGCAGAGGATGCTTACCAGTAGACGATCCGTTTGAGCCCGATGATGCACAAGAAACCTGCTCGGAACCGGAAACGTCAGCCATGCCGCGCACGGCATCAAGCGGCGTCTGATACGAGGGTTATCATCTCGTGTCAGATCCTGCTCTTAATGGTCCCGCCTCTGCATACATTGCCAATGCATGCAACCTGACTCCGCCTCAATTGGTCAGCAATAGTAGTATGGACAGGAAGCAAAAACAAACTTGCAGGCGGTAAGGTCGAGTCATCGACTGGCTGCAGGACGATTTGATCTCGATACGCGCACGCATGAGACTTGACCTCCCTAGAGACTAGCGGGCTAGCCACGGCGCTCAGTGTTTGTGATCGAGGCGTCTATGCCCGACGGGACCTGAACCGAACCGCCAACAGTGCCTAAAGGATTCCGTTTCAAGGAACGGTCGTCTCGTCGGTGAGTTGTTGAGAGATGTGACACCGACGTGTCTCGGGGACCACGAGTTCATCTGGTGCCCAAGGCAAGTGGGCGAGGCGCATCTAAATCAGTCGTCGACGGCAAGGCCTCAGCGGATGTTTTCCCTGCAGACACCCGCACGAAGTGTGTGTGCCGCTACCTTGCCACGTACCCGGGGCGAGGCGTTGGCGCAACGGGGGTGTATTCATTTGTATTGCATTGCACTGGCCGGCCGGCTGGAGGTAGGGCTGAGAGCAGGGCGGCCGTGGTCGTGATAGGATGGGGAGGATCAAGCCGTGATGCCGCGCAGGGAGGGTCCTGGAGGGAAGACTCAAGCGCACATCTGCAAGAGGACGTCTGCCGGCGTCTCGTGGGCGTGGAGCGCCACGGGGGAGGGGCACAGGCGAGTGCCAACTCAGCAATCGCCTGGCAGATGACCACGGACGATATGCAGCCGCCGGGCGGTGAGGGACAGCTCTGCGCGCTGGGCCTGAGATGGTGGGATGGGCGATATTCTAGATCAATTGCCGCTGTGAATTATTGTATTTCAATATTTCAATAATATTTTTCTTTTAGGACCCTCCGTTTGCCGTCTGCATGCCGTCGCAGCGCAGACGTACTTGGTGAGGGTGGTGAACGGTGGTGGTGATCTTTCTGCAGGCACCTCAACCATTTGGGGCGGCCGGCTGCTGGTGTTGTGAGTGACTGGTGGAAGAGCGTAGAAAAAAAAAGAATATTCTCTCGAAAATAATAAACTGCTCCTGTTCATATTGTATAGATCTTAGCTTGAAAGTAACGACAATCCAAGAGTCTGGCTCCGTTTGCTGCCAGAAACGGTGGACAGTGCAAGTTGAAGGGTTCAATGGACGTCTGAAGATGCACGTCGTCGCCTGTGAGTCGGAGAAGGTGCGTTGCGTGCAGTGAGTGACTCAGGCAGCAACAGCTGGGCCACAGCAGGCACAACAGGGTAACCAGGCAAGGCACAGAAGGCGCAGCCCTCCATTCACTCCCTCCATCTTCACACAGGGTGCACTCCACCAAGCATGTCCCATACACCGACAACGTCATCTGCCTCAGCTGAGACTCTTACTGCAGGTCTTATTTTTTATTTCGTGACATTTATTTAGAATTCTTATTTTTCTCTATTCTTCACATATTTCCTCATATTTCCATTGGCCCCGGGGAACCCAGATGACCTACCCGCTGGGCCGCTGTTTCGCGAACTCTCCGAACTGAACACCATGCTCTTCGGCGACCTTCGAGTCAGCTGCAACTCACCGTGAAGGCTGGTGGTAATATGAATCTGTCAGGAGACCTATGTGCCAATGGTTGTATGGGATCTAAGAGTCCTAGACACGCCCACGTCGCCGCCAACGCACCGCGCCTGTGCCACGCGGTACTGTCGCGCTATCTCGAGGCATCGCGATGCCATCTTTGAGCCTCAGCGTGTCCCATCGCCAGGGGTCTCACTGATGTCGTCGACCCACGCCGCTCAACCCATAGCTTGGTTCAGACCCTCTATAACTTCTTTAACGGGCGGGGTAATCCCCGACGTAGTTGTCTTAAATCATCTAAGCAGAGAGGCATCAGCTATGCCCACTGAGAGGGCTGTGCTAGTATCTCACCTGGACTCGAGGGCTATGGACCGGAGTTGAGCGTTGGATCCTCTACTCCTTTGGTATAATATCATGGATGGACATATCTGCTAAGCCCAAATAACCTTCTTCGTCATCGCTGTTACAGGTGTTTAGCGCGTACCCGTATATCATATTCAAAACCACCCGGGACTAGGCGACAAGATCCGCCATCATTAAATGCATTGCTGCGACGGAATTAAGTGTACCAGGTATACGTGGGACCTTTGCCGTAACCTTCAGGCGTTTATTTCCGAAGGGTAGATTCAATGTCGCTTGGGAACCCTGTGTATACTCCCTAAACCTCCTCTTCATGTGCCTCGCAGGGTGCCTCCACGACGACGCGTCAACTCCCGGTTTCAATCCGACGGCCTGAGCTTATTGGTCTTCGTCTCGATCTCAAATGTCGGATCTAAAATTAAGCACCGCCCACTCATCTCCGTCTTTCCCCATCCAGGTAAACGACATCTAAGCCGCGAGTCTAGAGCTGGGTTTTTGATTGGTAGGTACATCGAGACCATCGCATTCGTCGGTTCATATTGCGTCTTCACCTTACACAGGATGCTCCACGAGGCTCAGTCTTGGGGGCCTTCGGCTGCCACTCCCGAAGATGTATGGTCTGGCTGTGTGACTCCGTGCCTGGAAAGTTCCCTGAATGGGAAATCGATGTCGTCGCCTTGATTTTGGCACTGCCTCAACTGCCTCGTATGGTACGTACGCACCGCATCGAACCCTACGAATACACTATTCAAGATATTCGCCATATCTCATGCTCTAGGGATCTCTGTAATATATAAAGATAACCAAGAAGCGCTTGGAAATAGAGGAACAACTCGATACATCAAGGCCTTGCACTGCCTCTTCGTATTTTCTATCTCCAACTTTATACCATCTCGAAACCCAACCCCCTGAACCTTTTTAACAATGACTGAAGAAGAAGTCTCGGTGTGGATGTACAATCCCTCCTTCCCACTTGCACTGATCGGTGCTGTTGTATACGGCATCATATTTCTGGTCATCACATACACTACCCTCGTTAAGTACCGCGCTTGGTACTTTGCCGTGGTCGTGGCCGGGGCTGCCATCGAGGTTGCAGCCTACATCGCCCGCGCGTACTCTGTCAAGAATCCGTCTGATCTGGTAAGTTCCAGGGGACCTTGTCTTCCCATCTGCATCAGCCTCTTTAACACTTAAGTGTGACGCAGGCCCCGTTTGTCATGACCCTCACCATGACCGTACTCGCCCCCGTCTTCATCGCGGCCGGCAACTACATGCTCATCAGTCGCCTCATCCTCGCCGTCCTGCCCCCCTCGCGCCACCGCGTCCTCAGGATCCCCGGCCATCGCCTGACACCCATCTTTGTCGCCTGCGACATTGTGGCCTTCCTCGTCCAGGGCAGCGGGTCGGGCGTTGCGAGCTCCAACAACTGGACGGGGGACGAGGAGCGCATCGGCCGGTACATCCTCGTTGCCGGTCTGGCCCTCCAGTTCGTCGCCTTCTCCCTCTTCCTGTGCGTCTTTGGCAGGTTCCATATCCTCGCCAACCGAAATGCGGTTACGGACGCGCCGGGGGGTTGGAGAAAGCTGGTGCTGGCCGTCTATATCTCGAGTATCCTGATCATGGTACGCGAACTTGCATCGTTTCGTTTCTTCCGGGGCTCAATGCTGACCATATCCAAGATTCGCTGCATCTTTCGCGTTGCCGAGTTCGCCGAGGGTATGAATGGGTATGCATTTCACACCGAGTGGCTCTTCTGGGTATTTGAGGCGCTGCCCATGGCCCCGGCTATTGCCATCTTCTGCGTTTTCCACCCCAGCCGCTACTTGGGAAAACACGGGGCTTGGAGACTGCACCGAATGGCCAAGTCTTCAGAGTCGACCGAGGTGATGGAGCCGCGACCGCCCTCGTTTCGACACGAACACTAGCGAGGATCGCGGAATATGGAGGTGGGATGTGGCGGTGGAGGCTATGTATGTGTTGCCTCACCCTGACTGGACCTTTTATAGAGTTACATAGACATCGTTTAATATCATGGCTCTTTGAACCATCGCCTCCATGGTCGTCCCTATGACGACTGGGCCCCTTTCTCCTAAACTCGGCCGGGGCCGGACGCTTCACTGCTGTCCATCTTTGCTTTGCAAAGAGTTCACCCTTAAAATATTTGAAGGTCCATATACAGTTTAGCAGGAAGTTAGTAACTTGGGGGGTTTTTTTTGGGGGGGGGGGGATTGAGAGTGTTCGTGATGGATGTCGATGATCATAGCTGCTTTTCGTACTCCCGCTCACCACATGTGACGGCATCAAGAATCTGCTCGCAGCCGACCAGGGACTGGCCTGTGTACCTACTCTCTCATTGAACGTCAATGGGGCTGGAGAGAGAAAAAGAGAATGAGATTTGGGAGCATGCCCTGTCCCTGTGCTAGCAACCCAATGTATTATTGAGGCCATGCGCCTGCGTCTAAGCATCTAAAAGTCGTTTTCATCCGCGCCCGACACAATGACATTATTCACCTTGAGAACCATCCGGCACAGCTGGGTCGCTAATTGAAGCTGCTGCTTCTTGCCAATCAAAGGATCAATGACAAACGCCTCCTTCATGTCGTTGTTGCCGCGTCCCATGCAGTCCACGCCCAGTCTACCCCGGTCCTTGGGGCCAGCCTTCACCTGCTGGCTCTTCACCTCAGCCAGTGTCGAAATGGAGTTCAGACCGCTGTTCTCCGCAAGAGCCATTGGAACAGCGTCCAGGGCGTCGGAAAAGGCGCGCATGGCATACTGCTCAAGACCAGGGGTCTTGGTCGCGGCATCCTCCACGGCCAGGGAGCATGCAATTTCCGCAGCGCCGCCTCCGTAGACCACGCGGTTGTCCCGCACCAGGTTTCGCACGACGCACAGAGCATCGTGGATCGAACGCTTGGCCTCGTCGATGATCTGTGTTACCTGTCAGTCGCCGCTTCCATGCACTTTTCGCATACACAGGGTACATACCATCTTGTTGCTGCCTCGGACAAAGACTGTCACCGCCCGGGTGTTGGCGCATTCCTCGATCACCAGCATCTTCTCCCTCGTTGTGCCAAACGTCATTTCTCTCACAACTCCAGCCTTACCGAGCTTCTCAGGACTGAGATCCTCAAATCGAGGCACTATCCTGCCATTGGTAGCAATGGCGATAAGCTCAATCTCAGGGCCACCAACCCACCGGACGGCGGGGAGCTTGTTCTGGAGCAGAAGATGGTTCGCCTCGTCGTCGAAGCCCCACTGGCAGATGGCTAGGTTGGCACCGGTGTCCTTGATCTGCTGGATCATCTCGATAAACTTCTCGCGCTCGTAGTTCTGGAGCTTCTTGAACTCCTCGACGCTGGTGATGTCGAGATGGTGCTTGGTCTTGGGCTTGGGGGGTTCGAAAGCGCAGGTCAGGATGGCGATCTTGGCATCGTGCACCTCGGAGGGCATCTGGGGGTGCGAGAAATCCTTGTCCACAATGACGCCCTTGACGAGAAGAGTGTCCTCCAGGGAGCCTCCCACCTTGCCGTCAACCTTGATCAGCTCAAAATCAACGTCTTTCCGCTCCAGGTCGGCAACGGACAGGACGGCGTCCACGGCAATGTTGGCAAACTGGTCGTGCGCCTTGGAGACAATCTTGCTCCCCAGACATGTCCGAGCGACCTTGACCAGGTTCTCAGTGTTCTCCTTGCTGAATTCAATGACATCCGACACCCGGTCGAGCTCTGCACAAGCAATGTCACAGGCCTGCTCGTAGCCGTCGGCGATTCGGATGGGGTGGATGCCCTTGTCGATCAGGTCGGCAGCCTGCTCTAGCAGGGCACCGGCTAGAACAACGACACCGGTAGTTCCATCACCAATCTCATCGTCTTGAGACTTTGACAGCTCCACGAGGAGCTTGGCTACGTGATTGCTGATTTCCATCTGCTGGAGGATGGTGGCACCGTCATTCGTTATCGTAATGTCGCCATCGGGGGAAATGAGAATTTTGTCGAGGCCGCGAGGACCCAGGGAGCTCTTGACGATGTTCGCGACGGTTCGGGCGGAGAGAATGTGAGACTTGACGGCTTCGTTGCCAAACTGGCGCTTCTTCTTCCCCTGACTTCAAAAGTGTTAGGAGGGGCAGCTCCAGCTAGTCGAGGAAAACCTACTCTCTGACAACAATGAAAGGGCGGCCCTGCTCATCCTTCATCACCGCCGCTGTTGAAACTGTCAGTTTTATTCTCACAAGGCTCTGCAGTGAGCCGTACCGTTCGACACATCCAGGTCTGCCAGCTGTTAGCTTCTATTTCTTCCCCGCCATTAAAGATTGTGGAAAGCTCACTCATCGCCATGGTGGCTGTGACCCGTGTCCTGTTGCACTCGCCGAGAGATTATAGAAGAAAAAAGGGGCTCCTCGTCAAGGAATATAAAGACTCCTTGCTGTATCGAGGGCGTGTTGGAGCTTCAAGGTTGGAGTGTTGCGCCGTTCCCGAATTTTTAGATCATCAGTGCCTATAGAATGCGGGCTCCTGAACGCCTGCGGCACGCGGGGAAAGAAAAAGTCCGGCGGAGTAGTGACGATAAGCAGGGCGATAAGCCTGACAGCCCCGCTATCAGAGCCTAATGCTTGGAGCTCCCAACCTGGAAAGCTGCCCCTCACTCCAACCGTCGCTGTCTGGCTCCTCAAGCTTCTACGGAGAACCGTTTAACTTTTGCCGCCTCCGTTACTCTCACTACGTGTCTTCCATAAGACCTCTGTATATACCACCGGGCTGTCTACAAGTCTGCCTCACAAATACGGCGGCCTAAATCTCAAGCGAATTTTTAAACATTGCCTCATCCACGACTTGACCGTTTTGGTTCCGCCACATTCGACCTAAAATTACAGGAGAAACCTACGCTTTCAACCGAGCGAATCGGGCGCCATTTTCTCAGCTCAAAACCTCCCCTCACATTTGCACGCTCTACGTACTGGATAAACCACCATGCCTGCCAGCAGATATGTCGACGACTACGACGACGATGGTCTCGACTCAGACTATGACGCGGGTGACTACGCTGAGGGAGGTGGTATGAGCCCTGAGGATGAGGCCGCTATGGAAAATGGGACCGCTGAAGTCCGCAAAGCTCTTGGCAAGGATTCTAGCAAGGTCACTTTGCAGCAAATCCAAGAGGCTCTGTGGCACTATTACTACGATGTGCCCAAGTCGGTAGCCTATCTGAACAAGACGTTCATCACACCGGCGCCAGCTCCGTCGAAACCGGCACCTAAACCAGCAGCACCAAAGAAGACCGCCCCAGGTAAGTTAAGCACTTTCTCCTTTTCCACCGCGCACTATCCGCTTGTGGGGACACGCGGAGCAGACCATCAGCGTTTTTCAAACCACGCCGGGCGGTCCTTCGGTGCGGGGCGAATGGCCTTTCCAGCGCCTGATACTTCCTATCGTTCATTCTTTGACGACATGCCTTGGTTGAATACGCCTCAAGATCGCCAGGCGGTATTTGTTGAGCCTTGGCGGCCCCGAGGTGGTCTCCTCGGAGGTGGCGAAGGGACGACAGGCATGAGCAAGCTGCAAAAGCTGGCTGCTGCCAGGAAGAAGAAGAATGATCAAACAAAGGAGCAAGATAAGACTGGGCAAGCCGCAGAAGGGATTAGCAGGCTTGCCATTTCTGAGCGTTCACGGCATGATGATCAAAAGCCGCTCCAGCCCCTGGCAAAACGGCAAAAGATTTCCAGTAGCTCTGGGACGCCGCTGCAGCAGCATCCTGATTCACACGAATACGGGAAGAAAGCCTTCGAGGACAGGTCGGAAAAGGCACCGACGGTTATAATGGATGGCCGTCCTGAAGAGGGAAATGATCAAGGAGCTGATGTGACCCCTGTCAAGGCGACGCCCTCAGCTTTTGCTCGAACGCTGTTTGGTTCTGCTCCTGCGTCTAAAACCACGAGACGAGATGTTTTCCCCATGCCATACAAATCGTCTTCTTCTTTCTCTGCCAAGACGTTCTCCGAACCTAGCCCGGACGACATTGTTTTTGCAGCTCAGTCCAAAGGTTCGAATTTTGCAAAGGCAAAATGATGGGCTAATTCTAATTTTCCTTCAGCGGGCAAAAAGACTCCAGCAACCGCCACGGCAGCCAAGAAGGGTCAAAAGAGCGAGGCCGACAAAGTTGCATCTGGAGTGTCCCAAATCAACATTAGCGATGCTCCCCCACCTAAGAGTAAGGGAATCGACGTTGTCAAGGAGTTTGAAAGTAGCTCTAGCAAGCGAAGCGCCAGCTTCGTTGTGGTTGGTATGTACACCCCGGAGATATACAATATTTGTATACTGACAGCAGTAGGGCATGTTGACGCCGGAAAAAGTACACTTATGGGCCGTCTGTTGATGGAGCTCAAGTTTGTCGAGCAACGAACGGTCGACAAATATCGTAGGCAAGGTGAAAAGATTGGAAAACAATCTTTCGCTTTGGCCTGGGTTATGGACCAGAGAAGCGAGGAGAGAGACCGTGGAGTCACCATCGACATCGCCACGAATTACTTCGAAACCGAGAAAACCAAATTTACCATTCTTGACGCTCCGGGACATCGCGATTTCGTCCCCAACATGATTGCCGGAGCAAGTCAAGCAGACTTTGCTATTCTGGTTATCGATGCCAACACTGGAGAGTACGAGAGTGGCCTGAAAGGTCAAACAAAAGAACACGTCCTGCTATTGCGCAGTCTTGGGGTACAACGCCTGGTCATCGCTGTGAACAAGCTTGATATGGTCGGGTGGTCAGCAGAGAGATACGAGGAAATCAACGAAGGAATCACTGGGTTCCTTACGGGGCTAGGTTTCCACGAAAAATATGTGACCTTCGTTCCGATCTCAGGATTGAAAGGCGATAACATTATCCAGCCCATCGAGGATCCTGCGGCATCGTGGTACACCGGCCCTACTCTCATCGACGCACTAGAGGCATCGGCGCCATCAGCTGCGCGAGACCTGCGAAAGCCACTGAGGATGCCCATCGCTGAAGTATTCCGCTCCCAGCAGGGGACAACGACACTCTCAGGGCGCATTGATGCAGGGGCCTTGCAAGTGGGGGATGTTCTTGTCGTCCAACCAAGCGGGGAGAACGCCTACATCAAGTCAATCATGGTAGACAACGAGGCTAAGGACTGGGCTGTCGCAGGCCAGAACATCAACCTCGCATTGACAAATATCGACCCGATACACATTAGAGTGGGCGACATTCTCTGCCACCCGACAGACGCCATTCCTTGCGGGGACTCCTTCACGATGAAGGCTATGGCTTTTGATCATCTCCTACCTTCACCTATTGATCTGCATCGTGGCCGGCTCCATGCTGCTGGCCAGATACAAACCATTTTGGCCACTCTCGACAAGACTACAGGCGGGGTTATCAAGAAAAGGCCCAAGGTGGTCCAGCCTGGAGGCGTTGCTCGGATTAGAATAACGCTCGGGACCAAGGTTCCCTTGGAGGCTGGGCAGCGTGTGGTCATCAGAAGTGGGGGTGAGACTGTTGCTGCTGGGTTGTTGGAGTCATAAGTTATAATAACATGGATCATACGCGGATATGTGTCCCGTGTTGATATAGATACTAGAACTCGTATGAATACTATTGTTACCTATACCTAGATATCCGTACTCTGTACCCCGTCCTTACCATGTAGACTGCCCAGGGAGATTATGAAATACGATGATGAAATATATACGCTAACTAACCACGAAGTGACTCACAAGGGGCCTGGATCCTGGCCTGTGAAGACTAGCATGCCTTGATATTATTCAGCCTGGAGGATGAGATTGTGGGAGGCTGAGAGCCTGTCAGCCTGCGCAACTTGCAACGTGGACGGATCCAACCAGAGTCCCCACATCTCCGGGAATATTCTCGAACTGCCGCCGACCACAAAGCGGCAAAGCCACACGCCTCTCAAAGCAGCTATTTGGGAAGAGAGGCCAGCTGGCCACTAGCAGCAAGAAGATGCGACTCAAGTCGTCCTAATGCGTGGCGACAATGGCATATCATCATGCCTTCCATGAGTCAAGGATCCGTTCCGCCATTGCCCTTGCTCGAGCACAAGGCCATCCGGCATGAACGAACTGCGGGTAACGAGTGACAGCGACCGAGATCGCTGGAATAAAGCGCTGGGTTGAAGGGGGCCTATGTTGTTCGCACTGTGTGCTTCTCCGGGGTATTGTCTCGAAGTGCCAGATAGAGGCCAGAAGGGACTGTGCACCTGACGATGAATACAGTGCATAGGACAGTGTCAACTGGGTACGAAAATGGATGGACCCCTGTCACGTGGGGCAACTGCAGGGGATGTGGCGGGCAGCAGGTGAAATCTGGCCTTTTTGTTGCCATCTGGACACCTCGACTTTTTGGAGACAGCTTTGTACATAAGGCTTCTCCAACCAGCCATCTTCCAGCTTCCTTCTCTCAACCACCACAAGATACCCATCCCCTCCTCCTGGTGAAGTTGAACACTTGAGGACTGGATACTGAATTTTCTTTCTTCTTTCTCAATTCCCAGTCGTTGTTTTGCATCGTGCGAGTCGAAGCGAAGCATCTCCCATACATTTACCATGGCGCGCTCGTCGAGGAGCTCGCTGGCCTTGGGCCTGGGCCTCCTTTGTTGGATTGCCCTTCTCTTCTCGCCGCTGGCCATGGTTCAGCCTGCGGCCGCGGACGAGACTGAGAGCTACGGCACTGTTATTGGAATTGTAAGCGTCACATTGTTCTCCGCTCTTTTGGACGTTCTCAGCTGACCGACTCTTTCCTCGCAGGATCTGGGTACCACATACAGCTGCGTCGGTGTGATGCAGAAGGGCAAGGTCGAGATTCTCGTCAACGATCAAGGCAACCGAATTACTCCATCATACGTCGCCTTCACCGATGAGGAGCGCCTGGTTGGCGACTCCGCCAAGAACCAGGCCGCGTCCAACCCCCACAACACCATCTACGATGTCAAGTGAGTTTGATCTCTCTGGGCTATATCCTTTGCCAGATCACCGTGCTAACCAGATTCAAGGCGTCTCATCGGTCGCACATACAACGACAAGGATGTCCAGGCCGACATCAAGCATTTCCCTTACCAGGTTATCCAGAAGGAGGGCAAGCCCGTTGTCCAGGTTCAGGTCAACGGCGCCGATAAGCAGTTCACCCCCGAAGAAGTCTCTGCCATGATCCTTGGCAAGATGAAGGAGGTTGCCGAGTCCTACCTCGGCAAGAAGGTCACTCACGCCGTTGTCACGGTCCCTGCCTACTTCAACGTAAGATCCCAGCCATGACAACCATACCTGTTTCTTAGCTGACAGATTTGTAGGACAACCAGCGCCAGGCGACCAAGGATGCCGGCATTATTGCCGGACTCAATGTCCTCCGAATTGTCAACGAGCCCACCGCCGCAGCAATTGCCTATGGTCTCGATAAAACGGATGAGCGCCAGATCATTGTCTACGATCTTGGTGGCGGTACCTTCGATGTCTCCCTCCTGTCCATCGACCAGGGTGTCTTTGAGGTTCTCTCTACCGCTGGTGATACCCATCTTGGTGGCGAGGACTTCGACCAGAGGGTCATCAACTACTTCGCCAAGTCGTACAACAAGAAGAATGGCGTCGACGTCACCAAGGACCCGAAGGCCATGGGCAAGCTCAAGCGTGAGGCCGAGAAGGCCAAGCGTACCCTCTCTTCGCAGATGAGCACTCGCATTGAGATCGAGGCCTTCTTCGAGGGCAACGACTTCTCCGAGACCCTAACCCGGGCCAAGTTCGAGGAGCTCAATATGGATCTCTTCAAGAAGACCCTGAAGCCTGTTGAGCAGGTTCTCAAGGATGGCAACCTCAAGAAGAGCGATGTCCATGACATTGTTCTCGTCGGTGGTTCCACTCGCATCCCCAAGGTCCAGGCTCTCATTGAGGAGTATTTCGGCGGCAAGAAGGCTTCTAAGGGCATCAACCCTGATGAGGCCGTCGCTTTCGGTGCTGCCGTCCAGGCTGGTGTTCTCTCCGGAGAGGCTGAAACTGAGGATATCGTTCTGCTTGACGTGAATGCGTTGACTCTCGGTATCGAGACGACTGGTGGTGTGATGTCGAAGCTCATCCCCAGGAACACCCCCATCCCTACCCGCAAGAGCCAGATCTTCTCGACAGCTGCTGATAACCAGCCCGTGGTCCTGATCCAGGTCTACGAGGGTGAACGCTCCATGACCAAGGACAACAACATGCTCGGAAAGTTCGAGCTTACTGGCATTCCTCCTGCTCCTCGCGGTGTTCCCCAGATTGAGGTCTCGTTTGAGCTCGATGCCAACGGCATCCTCAAGGTTTCTGCCCACGACAAGGGAACCGGCAAGCAGGAGTCCATCACCATTACCAACGACAAGGGCCGTCTCAGCCCTGAGGATATCGAGCGCATGGTCGCCGAGGCTGAGAAGTACGCCGAGGAGGACAAGGCCACCCGTGAGCGCATAGAGGCTCGCAACGGTCTTGAGAACTACGCGTTCAACCTCAAGAACCAGGTGAACGATGCGGATGGCCTTGGTGGCAAGATCGACGATGAGGACAAGGAGACGGTAAGTTGATTGGATCCTATAACATCTCCCATTCATATTTACTAACACTGTTTTAGATCCTCGAGGCTATCAAGGAGACCACTGAGTGGCTCGAGGAGAACAGCGCCGAGGCCACCACCGAGGACTTTGAGGAGCAGAAGGAGAAGCTGTCCAACGTTGCCTACCCCATCACCTCCAAGATGTACCAGGGCCAGGGCAACGCTGGTGGAGAGGAGGAGGGCGGCGACTTCCATGACGAGCTGTAAACAGGCGTCGAGTTTTGTGTTTATTCATGGTTCAAAGAAAAAAAGTTACATCGCAGAACTCATTGGTGTTGAGGCGGGCTATGGCGCATTCATGGCATACTTTCAGAGCTGCAAATAGCACTGTGTAGACGGATAATGTAAAGAAACTATTAGCAAGTTTTGCATCAATTCACGCCTTTACGTACTCGTAGTTGTTTGCCTCAGAAAAAGCTGGACCATGTTAATAATTCATCAGATATTAACGAGCTCTGCTTGCTTAGATCACTGGGAACTGGAGAGGGATCGAGGCAATGATTTAGAAACCGAGCGCCAACGGAGCTTGAGGCAACAAGGGATTCAATCCTAAGGCCGTTTAGTATTTCAAGGCTGGTTATGGTGAGCCTATGCTCCTGTCTCATGGCAGAGAGTTCTCGAGCCTGGAGAGGCCACTCCACCCCAACACCAATTGCTCACTTCTTCAGCACTATTAAGATTTTCTCTCACCCTCTTGCCCACTACCTGGTAACGTTGAAATTTTAATCGCACTTGCTTGCATCTATCTCTTTAAGCCCTTCATAGTCCCTGATCTTTCCTCTTCTATCTCATCATCTTCCCACACATCCACTTCACCATATAATTTCTTCTTCTACACACCGCGCATTGCAGTAGCGCGCGTCTAGGACTTAACTGCCACATGATCTTGGTGTTCGACCTGTTTTTCTTATCTTTACTCATTCCTCGCTCAAATCAGCATCACCTCCACAAGTGTCGCCATGGCGAGAAACAGCTTCATCAGCCCCGACATGGAGGATTTCTTCGTCACCCTGACCGACTTCTTCATCGAGGCTGGCGAGAAGGGGCTCGCAGACAGAAACGGCTTCCAATTTATGAGGAGGCAACTCGTGAACTTCCTCATCGCATGCGGTAGAACGACCGTTGCTAGGGCGCGGGCCACCAATCCCGTCACACTCCCAGACGGCAAGACACCTAGCACGAACCTGGCCTTCCCACCGGGCTGGCTCAAGATTAACGAGGCCGATCGCAGGCGTCTGGAGAGGTGCGGGAACGCCGAGAAGTTCATCGAAGCATTACGGTCCATTGTCTCCAAGCACAACAAAGCGCACGGCGCACTGAAGCGGCCGGCTGGCGGTGACTTTGGGCCACCGGCAAAACGGGTCAGAAGACGCCATCGCAGAAAGGCAAATGCTGATATGCAATCTCAAACATCCCCAACCAACGACAATAGGGCTATGTCATCCACCCCAGACACTCGAAACCCGGATAATGCTGATCTGCCGGCGACTGTGGAGCTCACGTCAAACAATGAGGCAGTGCCGGAGGCCCAGGGAGTGACTGATCCGCCACGAGCGGATCTCGTCAAACTGTCGGAGACAGAGAAAACAATTCCTCAGTCCATGGATAAAACGCTTACGGGCGCCAGGGAGGCACCGTAGGAGGGTGCCACCCAACCAAGAGCAGAGATAGAGAAGGGTATTGTTAAAATCAAACAAGAACCCCTGAAGGAACCCAACGTGGATGACACCGAGCCATGTGCCTGGGATGCGGGCTCGAAGGGCAAAGGCGTGTTGACCACTCCAACAGAAGATGGCATGCTGCAGAATATCGAGACCGCGCAGCACTTAAGCCAGCTCTTCGCGTCCCCGACACTATTCGAAACCGGTTCAGAGGATGACACTGAAGATGACGACAAAGATGGGGGACAAGATACACCGTTTGGTAATGACACTGACACCGACCCCGGCGCCCCCAGCATCTCCCTCAACCCTGAAGGGACAGATAGGCCATTGGAGCGGCTTGAAGCCGGACTCCTCCCCTTCGAGGACGAAATGGCCCAGATCCCAGCAAATACCTGGAGGATGTACAGGAAGAAGCTGACTACGCTCTGCACCTCCACGGAAATCTCTACCATGGACATCGCCAAGCGCCTGCGTGGGGTCAGCGAGATCATGTACCTGAGGGAGGAGGAGGCATCTGTGGAGTGCGGTGAATGGGGGAGGCTCGAGAATGCTGTGCGGATGTGCGCGGTGCTGGCGCAGGCGATGGGCCCGGAGGACGAGGACAAGGACAAGGCGCATGAGGTGATGGATCAGTGGACTAAGGCGAAGCTACGCGACATCGGTTGGGTGCGGCACATGTTGGAAACGGGGGCCAGGCTTCGCATGATGCAGAACCCGTCTCAGACTTGACTGGCCCAGGCGACGGTGTCCAAAAGGTTAGCATGATATCTAGAGCGCCATTGATGACGGGGGGGTTATTAGCGGAACAATTGGTGGTTCTCCGACGACTTTTGGCTGAGAACAAAGACAGGTAATTAATATCACGTGATAACGCGTCGCAAAAGGAACGCGGCTCGACCGCGATGCGAAGCGATGATGACACGATCGCGCCAATCGACCCATAGCCTCTAGCAGAGCCATTGATCGAACCCTCTCTTCCAAATATTCACCTGCCGACGTCGTAATGCCCGCACGTAAGCGTTCAGTGCCCGATTCTGCCGATGGAGGTCGCCGCCGCTCCGGGCGCATCTCCAGCACACCCAAGAAGAGTAGCTACTTTGAAGACTCGGAGGGCGAGGAGGAGATTAGCGAACCAACCAAGAAGCGTGGTCGTCCGGCCAAGCGGGCCCGCGTGGAAAAGACGGAGCCAGAGGGTGCTGAGTCTGACGACTACAAGGATGAAAGGGAAGACGCTTCACAGCAAGATGAGGACGAAGAGGACGAGGAGGTGGACGAGGATGCGCCCATGAAGAAGACCATCATACCGCTGGAGAAGATGCGAGATACGGGGGGCGTCGAATACGAAGATGAAAGGATACACAACAACACGGTGCTGTTTCTCAAGGACCTCAAGGCGAACAACAAGCGGTCCTGGCTGAAGTGTAAGCCACCAGCTCTCTATATGGCCATCCACATCTCCATACTGACAAGACGGCAGCGCATGACGGAGAATACAGACGGGCCCTGAAAGACTGGCAGAGCTTTGTCGAGGCTACCACCCTCAGCATCATCGACGTCGACGAGACGATCCCCGAGCTCCCCGTCAAGGACGTCATCTTCCGCATCCACAGGGACATTCGCTTCAGCAAAGATCCAACCCCCTACAAGGCAAGTCGACTGCATACTACGCCGTCTTACAACGGGCCTTAACCCCCCCTGTTTCGCACGAGTGCTGAACGAAACCCCCCCAGCCGCACTTCTCCGCCGCGTGGTCACGGACCGGCCGCAAGGGCCCTTACGCCTGCTACTACATCCACTGCGAACCCAAACGCTCCTTCATCGGGGGTGGGCTGTGGTTGCCCGAGAAGGACCACCTCGCCAAGCTGCGCAACAGCATCGACCGGCACCCGCGGCGCTGGCGGCGCGCCCTCAATGACGCCACCTTCAAGCGCACCTTCTTCCCGCAGATCAAGGCGGGAGCGTCGGAGGACAAGGTCATCGATGCACTGGCGGATAAGAATAAGGAGTACTCGCTCAAGAAGCGGCCCCAGGTACGCAGCTCTCCCAGAAGGTTGGACGGCGACGAGTTGGCTAACGAGGAACGGTAGGGATATGAGATGGACCATCAAGACATTAAGCTGCTGCGGCTAAAGAGCTTCACGGTAGGCAAGTCGATCAATGAGGCAATGCTTTGTGCCGAGGATGCTCAGGACCAGATTAAGGAGATCATACAAGGCCTGGCCCCGTTTGTACGTGTTACCCTCGACCGAGCCCGTTCGTGGTTACTAAAGAATAGCAGGTGTCATTTCTGAATAGCATCGTCATGCCAGATCCAAATCTGGAAGAAGACGATAGCGAGGATGAGGATGGAGATGAGGAGACTTGATAAGATTGGCCATGGCTTTGGACACCATTTTCTGCATCAGAAGTCTGGATACCACCACTTCGTGTTGTATCTCTATTAGTTCACCAGCGAAAGTACTGCGTGTGTCATTGCCTCAAAGCTGTTCTGACACTTGAATAAAAATAATCTTCATGTGTCTAGGTATCCATGTCCTCATCATCCACAAATATTCATCATAGGTAGGTACACATCAAAAATCCCCCACGGCTCGACATTCGTCTCTATAGACATTCATATTGGCAACGCTAGAGGTCATGGTCGCCGATATGTTCGCTCATGACTCTCTCACATGTTGGGGTGCAGGTGGTTGTATAGAGGCCCCGCACTCAGTGCCAGTGTGGCTTGTTGGGTTTGCACTTCTTGCCCTTGCACTTCTTCTTTCCACAGACATTGACCTTGGCGACGCTAGGGTCATGATCGCTGACCTGGTCGTCGTAGTTCTGCCATGTGTTGAGGTGCAGGTGCTCGTACTTGGCGCCCCGGCTCAGCGCAGGGCTGACGTACATGTGGTCAAGCGTCTGGCTGTTCATGTCGAAGAGGTAGGTATAGCGCTCGGCAGCCGGGATCTTGGCCGCGTCGTCGAGGTCCACCAGGCCGGAGCGCTCCACAAAGACCTTGATGGGCTCGACCTGGGAGAACTCATTGAAGTCGCCGGCAGTGATGACGGCAGCGTCAGGGTTCTTCTTGAGGATCTGGGCAATGAAGTCCTGGTATGTGTTAGTTTGGGCTAGAGACGGGGGGAACGGCGGGCGGGATGGGGTGTGGGTGTAGGAGCTTACAGCGGTGATCTCAGCCTGGGTGGTGCGAGTGTCAACGCCCGAGTTCACGGGGGGGCGGAGGTCGCCATGGATCGACGTGGAGCCACCCTTGCTGCCAAAGTGCACATTGACGGTGAAGAACGGGGTACCATCACCACCCTTGAGCTTCCACGCGGCGGCGAGGGGCTTGCGGCTGTCCTCCCAAGCAGGGTTGGAGGGTTCGATGCGGCCAGGGTTGTACTTGAGCTTGGGCCCCTTGAGGACCTCGTTGGCTTCCGTGGCATTGCCTTGGTTGGGCTTGTACAACTCAACGACGTCGGAGCGGTACAGGTACACCTGGCGGATGTTACCGCCGGGGGCACCTCCATCCAAGTTGTTCTCAGGGACGACCTCGACAAAGTCGTAGATGACGCCAGAGGCCTCCTCAATGGCCGAGGACAGAGCAGCAAGAGTCTCGTTGCCAGACACGACACCATCGTCAGCCTCGCCCGAGCTGTCCTGGATCTCCTGGATGAAGATGAGGTCGGGGGTGAGCATCTTGTCGACGATCTGGGAAGCAATGAAGGGGAGAGAGGCGGACTCGGGCTCGAGGTTGCGGGCGTTGTAGTTGGCGACGGTGAGGCCCTTGCAGGAACCGCTGCTCTTGAACGAGACAGCCGGGTGTTCGGTGCTGGCGCTCTCGACCACGGAGACAGCCTCGAGAGGCAGGATACGGTAGAAGCCAAAGGCATAGGAAACAATGCCGGTGACGTCGCCGAGGAAGTCGCCCATCTTGGTGTCGTCGGGGTTGGTGGTGTTGCCGAGCGGGGCACCGATGACAATAGTCTCCGGGTTGGCATCTCCATCGAGCATGGTGACGCCTCCGTGCTCATTCAGGCCCGTCACATCCCAGTTCCCGCGGACCCAGACATCACCATACTGGTTGGGGCGGCTGACCTGGTAGGTGTCCTTGATGGTGACCAGCTCGCCAACCAGGCTCTCCCAGAAGTCAAGGCCGTAAGCCGTGGGGTCGAGCTCGGGATTATCGCCAGAGAGGCTGTTGACGGCATTGGGCACGCCAAAGACGCCGCCCTCGTCCAGGCTAGAGAAGTCGGCGGTTGGGGGCGAGAGGGTATCGACGCCAATGACGAGGGGGTTGACCTCGTTGCCGGACGAGATAATCTCCACGTTGGCGGGCGAGCTCAGCTCCGTGAGGTACGCGTAGGCGCTGGAAGTTCTAGTGGTCTCTGTCAGGACATGGTTGCGCAGCAGGGAGGTAGTATCCCGCTCAGACGCACCTGTATTCGGCAACAAAGCCATCAAGCTTGATGATGTCGCCGACGGCCACTCTGGCGACAGCGGTCTTCCCATACACGTACAGGCCCTCCGAGGTAGCAGGGTCGTCGTCGGGCGTCGTGGACCGCAGGTAGACGCCGTACTTGCTGGTGGCCGTGACGAGGCCCTCGACACCGGTGACGGTGGTGTTGACCAGCGGGGACACGAAGGTGTTGCCATTGATCTCGGCAATTGTGACGGCGGCCGCAGAGCCCACGGCAGCCGCCAGCGTCGTGGCGATCGACTTGATGGCCATGGTGAATTATGACGAGCAGCACTGTTGGGACAAGCGACTTCTAGACGAAGCTGGGCTGCCCCCAAGCTATGTATTCGCCTTCGCCTTATCTCTCCCCTCTGCCCATGGCTTGTCGGCCTTTAATCTCAGCGTCCAGCGCAAAGAGCCCCGTGGGGCCGGAGCCGGCCTGCCCTGTTGAACCATTTGATGCATTCGTTCCTGGCACGTTTACCGATCCACGGTCTTGGGTGGGCGCGACATGGGCGAGATGGGCCATTCACGATGGCGCAGGGTCTCACGGGCGTGGCCCATGTACCGCATACCATGCCCCTTTCTGCAGGTCCCTTGTGCCAACGCCGCCAACACTGCCAACGACCCAATATTGTCCATGGTGCCAATGCCGCCAATCGGCGGGGCCAATTGGTCTCGGTGGTCTGGCCTTTGCAGCTGGGACGTGGCGTCACAGTACTATCTCCTTGGCAGTTAATGTCCAGTTGCGGGGTCTGTGGGAGCGTTGTTCTGTACGTCGTATTATGCGTGGATAGAAGTACCTTGGTAGATGGTGCCTACGAAGTACAGACTCTGCGCGGAGTACGTACTTTAGTCATCATATAATACTCCGTAGTGCGTGGCTCCTGCCTGCCCGCCCAGCCTGCCAACAGTGCTGAAAATGGGTGTGTCAGGATCAGATGCACCTTCTGCACTTTCCAACCCCTTCAGCACATCCACTCCACAGGATATTTTCTATCAAACATCATCTCAACGTGCCACTTGCTAGGTCGGTCAGGCTCAGTTCTCCTCCACGTCATTTATTCATCTGACACCATCTGGGGCCGAAACCATATTATCAAAAAGTATTCGGGTCAATCCGCCATATGTAGCACTCATTCTCGATGGAGCCCCCCTGCTTCCCGTTCTCGCCGCCACAGTTGCAACTGTCGATGGGCGTCTTCATGTACCGCTCGCACCGATCGTAATCGATGGTGAACTGGCAGTCTGGCTTGATAGTCAGCTCCGTCCTGATGTGGATGTTCCACCCGCCGTTGCTAGGCAGCTCGTAGTTGTTGCTGCGAATCAGGTCACCGCCTCTGCGGATGGGGTTGCGCAGCACTACGCCCTCGTTGCCCAGGCTCCGGCAGAAAGAGCGCGCCGTGTTGGCCATCTGCGCGTTGTTCGCCTTCTGGCCGCGGTTGTAGCATTTCCGGGTGTTGTCCATCGGCAAGCCCTCCTCGAGTGGGCTCTCGGTCGGCTTGTCGGGTTTCTCCGAGGTCGACGTTGGTTCTTCGGACGTGGTTGTCTTGGTTGGGCAGATGGTATCGGCCTCGCCGTAGTCCTCGTCTTCGGGCCCGCTGCCGTCGGTGTCGTCGTCGCCGGACGTCTCGTCCTCGTCCTTCCACCCGACGTCACTGCACATGTGTATGAACACCATGGGGTCGAAGTAGCAGTTCTCCGCCAACGGCTTGTCAAGAGGCCCCACCTCGGGTCGGATTGCCCGCTTGGGCCAGCTCCCCCCCGCCGTGGGTGCCGGGGCGTCGGGGCCAATGTTGGTCGGCGGAAGCGGGAACTGAGTGTTCGGCGCCGTCTCGAGCACGTTGCCGTCCCGGTCGGTGTAGGTCACCATGGGCCAGCGGGACGTGGTCGCGGGTACGGGCCAGAAGTCGGAGAAGCCCTGGGCTGAGCGCTTCTGGTTGCTCCCGGCGGCCGTGGTGAGCGTTACAACCTCAAAGTTCACCTGTGTGATGGTGATGGGCGACCGGGTGATGGTGGTGGACCAGTCGCCGTCCTTGACTGTCATGAGGGGGTACTCGACGATCCTCGTGGCCTTGGTCCAGGGCGGGATGGCAAGCAAACAGGGTGGGACGCAGGTGAAGGCGGGCTGGTCCATGTCCCAGATCTTGGGATGTATCCACAGCAATTGTGCCGGCTCGCCATCCGAGGCCACGTCCAGGACCGAGATCTGGGACCAACGCGGGTGGCTCTCGACGTTGAGGTAGTCGAGCGCCGGGATTCCCTTGCCGTCCATAACGGCCACGTACTCGGCGCCGATGGTAATGAGGTGCTGGAACCGCACGCCCGCGTGATTATCTTCAAGCAGAATGAGCACCTTTTGGCAAGCATGCTCGTCGATACACTCCTGGGTGTAGGTTGAGAACCACGAATAGATGCCCGCCCCCGCGATAAAAATATTGGCGCACTCGCGCATGATGACGGCCCAGGACTCGTCGCATCCACTGAACTCATCGTCACCGCCTCCTCCGTCCTTGCACTTGGAATAGTCCGGGTCGCCCGGAAGCTTGCCCACCACGTCCCCGAAGGGCGCGGGCGGGTTCGGCGTGGGTTGGTAGTAAGGGGACTCAGTTTGGATCATGCCGGCAAAGATATTCTGTGCCTTGTGAAAGTTGTATTGGTAGTACACGGCGTGTTCGGAGGACGTGCCGTAGAGCCAAGTCGGGTTGGTGCTCTCTACCAGCAGCCCGCGCGCGACATAGACCGAGTTCTGCACCATGGTGTTGTTGGCATCGCTCAGATCCGGGTCGTCAATCATATGGTCCGCGACCCAAAGCCACATATTCTCGAAATAGCCCGAGGCCCGCGGCGTGATGTGCATCATCAAGCTGGCCGCATTGCACCCGGGGGCGATGCCGCTCGTCAGCGCTGGACACTCGTCTGGCGTCAGGTCGGTCCCTGTGGCGCCGCCGATGCGAACATGGCAGTCCCAGAGGGCGGCCGACCCGGGGGAGGCGGCGCGGACGTTCCACTCGACAAGGATGAGACCGGCTGTTGCGCCGCGATTGGTGAAGATGAGGTCTTGCATCTCTATGTCGCCCACGTTGCCGTCGAGGCCCACCTGGACCATGACCTTGGGGTTGGCAGCGTCCTCGAAAAAGGAGCCTGACGCTACGAGTTGGGACCACGTCTCCCCGACCACCTTGGACCCGAGAGGGACTGTGATGGTCTCGGTGATGATGTACGAGCCCGCGTCGACAAAGAGGATGCGGCCCTGGCTCTCGTATAGGGCCCGCTGGAACGCGGCCGTGTCATCCGTTACCCCATCCCCCTTGGCGCCAAAGTCCTTGACGTGCACAAAGTCACCAACTGCCTGGTCCTGGTACTGCGGCTTAGCTCGCTCAAAGTAGGCACCGTTTTGATCCAGGAGCTGCGTCTGGCGACGATATGCCCCGACCTTGCGCCCCATGGAAAAGTCAGACCCGTCTTGCTGGTACACGGGGCCAAGAACCCAGTGGTCGACCTTGCCCGAGGATGGTGCTTCAAAGAGAGTTGCGCCACCAGTGTCGGCGACGGCCTTGGATACTCCCTCGAACGCGACGTTCTCGATGATGACGCCTGTGCTACCCGAACCTGGCTCCTCATTGGGAGGTGCGATGAGCACGGCCGTCTCGACGTTGCGGAAGGTTGAGTCGATGAATGAGGCCGAGCCGATGTTGCCGGCCCCGTCCTTGCCGGGGACCGTCTGTCTCTTGTATTTGTTGGGCGCGGACCCAGTCTGTTTCTCTTCCTGGAGGAGACGGAAGCCGACGCCGACGTCGGTCATGGTGACGGACTTCCATATCTGTTCTCCGCGTCAGCCACTGTGAGGCAGACCAAGTCATAGATGAGATAGTAACCTACCCAGCCCCAGTCCCAGATAACCTGGACACCGGTATCACAGCCCTCGAACGTGAGACGCTGGGCTGTGAACTGTTGGTTGCCACCATAGAGACCGAACTTGCCGCCGCGGAAGATGACATCGCTAATCACTCCACCGCTGCCGTTTTCAGCAAAGATACCTCGCTGTGAGGTACCCGAAGACGCAATGAGCTCTACATTCTGCAGGCTCGTAGCTTGCGCGACCTGGTAGTGCAAGCCGGCGACCTCCTGCACGGGGCGCGTCTGTGTGATGTCGATCCTGATATTGCGAATCTGCCGGTAGAAGTTGGCCGTGTTGACATACCACTGCTGATCCTTACCGTCAGTACCGGTGCCACCACCTGTATACTCGTCGGCCGACAGCACACCCAGACCGATGAAGTTACGGGAGGCCTCAAGGGTCGGCCAGTCGTTTGCCTAAGCAAAGGGGGCGTTGCCATGTTAGTAGATGATTACGATGATACGACAATGTTGTTGTTGAGCTGACCACAACATGTGCGTAGTGGTAACGGGGAATTGTGGTAACGGGGACTTACGTCGCCAATAACCTGGGTGCCAAACGGCATGGGAATGGTCGAGGATATGCGGTATGTGCCGGGCGGGAAGTAGACGATGGCGTTCTTAGTCGTCGAGCCGTTACACTTTTCTCCGCACCGTTTACCGTCGTTCATGGCTGCCTTGATGGCCTTGGTGTCATCCTAGGAGGGGTTCTCAGCCGGAGAGGAAAATGACGAGTGAGTGGAAAGGGGGGGTCGACTTACCGTGACGCCGTCGCCCACTGCGCCAAAGTCAACGACGTTGCGGAAGACCTGGTAGCTAGGGTCATCGCCAAACGGCACCGTGCCCATGCGACTAATGTGCTCCATCCAAAACGTCCCAGAAGCCGCAGCCTTGATTGGGGCCCGGGAGGTGAGGTTTCCCGCGACAGCATCCGCCTCGGAAACGAGCGCGGCGGCTTGGGCTATCTCGTCGGTGATGTCTAGCAGCGGCGGGGGAGCTTCGTCTGAGTCTGCCACCTCGTCGTGGGCCCTGCGGTCGATCCTACGGTCGATCTTGCGTCCCCCGATGACCGTCCCGGGCTGCAGCCGGTACCTGTTGCGCGCTGGGTTGGCCAGCCGCGCCGCGTTGAGCTTGGCCGACTTGAGAATGGCATCCTCGATGATCTCACGGGCCCGCTCGACGTCTGTGGTACTGGCGTTTTTTAGGAGAGCTGGCGTGAGGTCTGGTGAGGACGAGGACGAGTGGGGATTCTCCGTGGCGAGAGCTCGCTTGATCTTGTTGGGGTCGGCGCGCGGCGGACCTGAGACGACCTCGGGCAACGGAGGCGCCTCGTCGTCGTCCTCATCCTCATCCTCGCCGTCATTCATGGATCCCCACCACGGCATCTCCACGCCGTCGGGCATCAGTATCGCGGCCTCGGTGTGGTTGGCGAGGACGTGCTCCTCCTTGACATGGCGGGGCCCCAGGGCCAGCAAGTCCTCGACCGAGACCCCGTCGGCCCAGCGCCAGAATGCCTCGCGGTCCAGCTCCTCGTCATCCATCTCGGTAGTGGTTCCATTGAGCTCCATTATGAGGTCGCGCTTAGCCTGCTGTATATTCTTGGTGACGGCTGGGGGGCTCTGGCCGCTGGATGAGTAGGTGTACACCTTGGCGGCGACGCCGTTGGCGTTGGTGGAGGACATGCTGTAGCGGAACTCGAAGAAGGTTACGCTGTCCTTGGCGCGGTACCAGGCGAACTCCTGAGGGTTTGAGGCCCTGTTGCGGCGCCGGATGATGGCCTTGAGGGACGACTGCAGCGCGTTGTGCGCCGTGGCCTGCCAGTTCTGCTCGGCCTTGATGCCGCGAGTCCCTCCGCACCGGAACGCGGCGCACCGTGTTTGCGCTTCCTCAGCCGACGCCTCGGGGGCCGTGAAGCCGCTGCCGCCCTCGATCCACGTAGCGGGAGGGAACTCGTCGCACGTGTACCGGACCTCGGAGGGACGCCTGGCCCCGTTGGCCCACACGTCGGCCCTGATCTCATTTATGGTGGTGCCGGGCTCGAGGCTCTTGTAGCGCCAGGGGCCGTCTTGGCGCATCACGATTCCCTGGTCACTATGTGGGCATGTCACCCTGTTCTTGAAGTTGCCACAGGATGCGGATCGCCGCCGGTTGTTGCGAAAAGCGCTGGTCTTTCCCGTGTTGAAGTCATACGCGAACCGGTACCGCGGAACCCGGGACTGGCCGCGGGGAGTATTGAACCAGTTGTCGGCATTCTTGCAAATGTCCCTCATGTAGTAGCAGTTGTACTCGAGGACGACAAGCTCCGGGGCGATGTCAATAACGGCCGTGAACCCGGTGGCCGTCGTCTCGCGCCACATGGGCATCTGGACCCAACTGCCCGCCGAGTTCCGGGTGTACTGTTTAGGAGTGGCCTGAACATATTGTCCATGTGCGAGAGTAGTAATGGAAACGAATGTTAAGAGGAGACACAGAAAGGAGCGCAGCGCAGCCATCTTTGGCTCCGGCCACTAGGGGCTGGGAGTTGGGGTGGCCGACTCAGCTGTCCAAGTATAGAGAGCGGAGAAGGGATGGGGTCTCCTGTGTTGCTTTCTTAGATTTTGGTGCAGAGGAGGATACCAGAGTTCAACTGGACTGGTTTTATTACGTTGGGTTCACTACTTCCCGTTCGTCCATCTTAAAGCAACAGCAACAACAATAACAACAGCAACCCAACCTCCCCCCCCCTGGGTTCAACAAATTCTATACTGTTGGTGCGGGCCCATTGCATGCGAGCGTATGCAGCAACTATAGAGCGTTCCGTCGGTCATCCCTAAAGGAATCTAGGTCACGCGAACATTTTTCGTATCTCCTGATGCTTGCTGGGGTGCCGCAGGCATGCAAGACTTAGGGTTCACCGTCTAAAGTTGCGGCTCTCAGGATACCACGGGCGTCCAAGATAGCATCATAGCATATTTCTCAGGGGTAGACCGGTCTCGGCCCTTGGCTGGTGACATGTTACTGAATCTATCTATATGCCCGAGTGATGGAACTACCATGTTAGCCTCGGGTCCGTGAATCGCAATAGCTTGGGAGCACTATACAAAGTCCCTTGCAGAAGAGTCTCTGTCTTTGGCTGGTGACTGCTGTACTTCACTGAGCCTAGCTAGGTGTTGATCCGACGATGGAACCATACCAACCTTGGGGGCCAAAATTGCAATAACTGCAAGAAGAGTCTCGGCCCTTGGCTGGCGACTGCTGTATTTTACTAAACCTAGGTGTTGGGCTGGCGATGGGACCATACTAACCTTGGGGGCCAAAATTGCAATAACTATCAAACATGAAAAGTCTCTTGAGAGGAGCCTCGGCCGTTGGCTAGCACTAAACAAGGGGTTTTTACAGATATCCTACATAGTAGTAACGCATACATACATAAGCAGTACCCAGTATACTGCTATCCTCTGGGGGAATATACATATGAGCATTATTAGCGTACTTGGTATATATGGTCTAAAGTGGGACCCCTAGGGACCGGGATCGTCACCCCGGCCGGTCCGTCCCGAACCCCACGCCGCACCCATGCATGATGATGTTGCACTACATACTAGTAGTAGTACGAGTAGCACCTAGCACAGATGCATCTGTATTGTACAATATGCATCATGCGAGAATCCACCGCTCTAGAGGGGGTCCAGAACACGACGTGGTGAAGAGGTTACCTACATCGGGGATGTCAGTATCGGTACATAGAAGATGTCAGTAGATGTTGGATTCGTTAAGCACCGAGGGTCCGAGTGTATCGCCTGGATCGCTGGATCGACTACCCGTCACCTTTCTTTCCTTGCCGTTTCGTCGTCGTCCTTGACTGCTTTTCCCCCTCCGCGTCTCCAGAACACTGTGCCATCTCCGAATCTCAACCACTCTTTGGCCGTTTTTGAAGCCATCGTCGGTGCAAACAAAGAAATATGAATTCACCGCTGAGCAAGCTCGCCCTCGCCGGCCTGTCCCTCCTCCCCATGCTCTGCGCCGCCGACGACTGCGTGCCCTGGACCTGGACCTGGGATAACGTACGGGAGGCAGCGGCCACTGATGCTCCCAAGCCCTTCCAGCGCGCCAAAATAACGCCGTACGCAAACAAGGACGATGACCCCCAGCCTGGCGACATCAACTGCCGCAGCTTCGGCCGGGTGTACGACAACGTCGGCTACTGGTCGTGCAACCAGCTGGCCCAGACCTACGGCATCACCATCGAGAAGTTCTGGATGCTGAACCCGGAGCTGGCCCCGGATTGCGAGGGCATCCAGCCCAACACAGAATACTGCGTCGACGGATGCAAGTCTTGCCCCCTGCCTCGCGCTTTTGACTGTGGACTCAAAGCCAACCCCTAGTTGGAGCTACACTGACCAGCCTTCCGTGCCAAACAGTCATCGAACCCGTCAGGGCCACCGATGGCCTCTGTGGGCCTGATCATGACAACGCCACGTGCATCGGCACGGACTTTGGCCAGTGCTGCAACGCCGAGACGTGGAAGTGCGGCGAGACCGAGTGCGTGCCCCCGCCCCCTTCTTGGGAGAAACACACAGTACTGCCCACACCTCCAAGGCTACTAGTGTCTAACGCCTCAGAAACAGATACGACTGCTCGGCCGGCGTCTGCTACGAGGGCCTCTGCCCTGGCCACAGCATCTACACTACCGATGGCAAGTGCGGCTTCGACTTTGGCTCCTCGCTCTGTGCTGGCAAATGGGGTGACTGTTGCAGCTTCGAGGGAGAGTGCGGCACTGGCGAGGACTTCTGCGGCGAGGGCAAGTGTCAGTCGGGCAACTGCACCGAGTTTGGGACTCCGACGTGACGATGATATAGTATGGTCTGGGGACTATACTACTACTAGATAGTACCTATGTGTGCACCCCATCTATCTGTTCTGCCCGTAACCGATTAGAGCTATTTCTACTATGTATGAAGGAAGCATTGCAGCCTAATTCAGCTTCATCATCGTGGGGGTAAATTTCACCTGCTTGCCAAACCGCACGTCTTCCTTCGGTGATTCTATATAGCGAAGTGCTTTAACCACCATCAGAAGCATATTCGTCAGGCTACGGTCCCAGGGGCCTCGGGGTCTCCGCTTGGTGCCTTTGCCGCAACGCTACTGATAAGTGCATAGCAGGTAACCGTACGTAGCCAGTGATACCATGTACATCCCATAATCCTTGGCCACATGATCTCAGGGTCCCGGGGGGGGGGGGGGTTGTTGGACGCAGGGCGGTACCCTGGGGAGGCAGGGATAAGAGGACATCAACGCACCGTACATAGCTCTGATTCAAAAAACATCCTTACCCCATCAATATACACTCTACTCAGGTCGTACCCAGGCGTCCCATGCCCCTCGCCGCTGCGGTCTGGGCTCCAATAGGCTCGGAGACCCCCTGGGACATGTAGCATCCAAGATGGGGAGCCACTGTGTAGAGCATATACGAGTATCACGGCTTTCGTGCTCAGATGCAACCTCGCGAGGGCCTCAAGTTTACAGTATGTTAATAGTTAACCTTGCTACGCCTCACAAAAGTTCCGCGTTGGAACCAACAAATCAATATTATGCGGCTATCTTGGCCCGTACATTAGAAGAATGCGGTGTTTTCAGGGAGTTACGGTAGCACTGCTGCATAGTAGTCGGGAAACACTACCATGGTAAGACAAGGCTCACTCCGAGCCAAGACAATATTCCGTGGTCTATGGAGCAAGAGAACTATGCAGGGTCATCTTACCAGTATGATTCTACGAGTACGGGTACTAGGACTCTTATGATACCGGATACAGGGGAAATAATGGATCTATGTAGGTATGGCGCTACATGGCCGGTGTATGCCCTCTGCCTACGTTTAATTTATATAAGTCTGTGGAGGATTCTATCGTAACAGGCCCCTGGATCTTATACCAGCAGATGACAATAGAGTAATTTGTACCAAGCTGACTCTTGTTCCATCTCTCGAACTATTGCCAACACCCCTTCATCACTATGCAGCTCTCCACTCTTGTCTCCCTCTCCACCCTCTACACACTCGGCCTCGGAGCCGCGGTGCCAGGCCAGCAGCCCAAGGTCACCCTGCGTCATCCCAACCAGGGCGTGCCACTCAACCTCCTCGCCCAGCGCACCTCCTGCGGCGAGGGCGCGGACCGCGTGTGCTACGGCGCCGGCGGGGGCACCTCGCAGGACCTCGACCCGGAGGACGTCGAGTACGCGGCGCTGTACCTGCGCTACCTGGCCGACACCAACAGCAACCCCGTGTGGAACATGCCCTCCGAGTTCGACTGCGCCGAGTGGACGCTCCCGCTGTTCGGCGCCGGCACCGTCCTCGCCCTGGCCAAGCACATCAACCCGCGCACAAACTCGGGCGTCACCTACCACGACCTGGCCAGGACCATCGACGGCGGCGAGGACGCCTCCGACGAGGAGCGCGCGGCGAGCCTGCTGGGTGGCTGCGGCGCCAACGGGGGCCAGCTGGGCGTCATTGTTGACCTCGAGAACCCCGCGTACAAGACGCCCGAGTATATCGAGAGCGGCATGAAGCCCGCCGACATTATCGTCAAGCTCGTACGCGACCCGGCCTACGAGGGGTGATTTGGGAGCTTAGGCTGCTCAGGTCGTATTGAAAGTAGGGAACGGCCATTGGGAGGACCTAGATAGCAGAGGCCAATGTTGCAATGGAAGACTGGTAGTTGATTGAGCAACCCTATGGAATACTGCTATTGCTGTCTCGACCGTAAACTCATCATGACACTGGGTGCTGGGACACTGGGTGCTGGGCCATCCATCAACCCGTATTCGTAGATGCCTGCTGCCCGCGCCGTCTCTCCCCAAACGCCCACCTGAGCGCCCCAAGCCACTCATCCTCGTCCTCAGCAATCACCATCTCGGGGCGATCCGCGGCGACCAGCAGCCTTGCGCCCGGGTCCGGGGTGTAATCCTCGTCATCGACGTTCTTGGCCCGCAGGATCTGCTCCCGCCGCGCCATCAGCCAGGGATGCACCGCCGACACAAAGTCGTGCACCGTGACAAACTCCCCGTTGGACGCCGCCGTCACCACCAGCGGCTCCAGCCTGGGCGGCTCGGCCCCCGGCGCGGGCTGCACGTCCTCGTCGAGGCCCTCCTGGTTGGCCGTCCACCACTCGTCCTGCCAGTCTGCGAGGTTCTCCTCGTGGACCGTCAGGGACGCGACCGGCTGCTCCGTGACGGGCTCCCGCGCGACGGGGTGCCACGTCGTCCCCGCGAGCGTCTGGCGGAAGTAGGCCTCGCGGGGCGCGTCCGGGTCGAGGTCCTCGCCCATGACGGAGATGGACGTGCTGAGCGGGCCCTGCAGCGTCCAGTACAGCCGCTTGCCTGGCTCTGAGAGGAGCGCGACGGGCGGGGGCATGGCGATCTGGTCTGCCCGGAGGTACTGCCCTTCGCCGGGGAGGTTTGGGGCTGACATCTGGTGATTGTCTTGGAGCGCGCGCGTCGTGGTGGTGGTGGTGGTGGTGGCTGTCTAGAAGTGGTGACCTTGTTGTTGGTCGGGGGGATGCTCAGCGACTTACATGATATTTATATTGGGCAGGTCACAGAGCAGTAGCCCATATCGGGGTTCATTTTATTTTTAGAGGCCGGAGTTAGCACCTACAAGGACAAGGATCAGGGGGATCACCAACATGACGGGCCCAACGAGGCTTTGTTGGGAGGAGAGGTCCAGACTCTTGGAAGCAGGACCATCGATAACCGCCCTGATCCCATGCACCATCATGGGGCGAGCCGTCGGAGACCTCTGTGGCAGAGGAGATGTCCCTGGTTGGTAAGACGCCAAGAGAGGATGGGTGATGGATGAAGAGAAGGAGTCCTAGTGTGGCTAGGCAGCATGGTGGGCTGTGACCAAAGCCTCGCCGTGTACGAAGTATAGTACGGGTCGTTCCAGCCAACGCCGTAGCACAATAAAGTCACCAACGCAAACGTGATTTTTTTTTCTCAAGTTTCATACTTACAATTGATATCTGCCGCTTGAGACATCAGTTTGCCTGGACGCTTTGCCCTATTATCAAGTTGGAACATATAATGCTGGCACTAGGTCGACCTGCTAACATAGGAGGGGTTAACTATGCTGAAAACCCCTCTCACCCCCTAGGCAGCACAGGTGCTTATAGTTCAAAGCACGTGTGCGAGATATGTAGAGGGGGGGGGGATTTCTAGTCTGGATTCAATGATTCCGCTCAACGCTCAAATGATGACGCTATAACTCTACTCCGTAGTATCTGCTGTATCCCGCGGCTCGGCGACGCCCCCATATGCAAGGAGAATGAGGTTCCCCTCATAGCCGTTGCCCCCCCTTCATCATAGAGGAGGCATCTCTCTCTCACGTGTGTAAGTCTGCACGGACATCTACCTTGGTCCGCGCGCCATTCTATCGTGAAAATGAATCCTACATGTCTTAGCCGCACTCCACCGGGGGCCCAGGGCATCTAAGCCGTTGCCCCGTGCTTGATCTCGTCACCCTGGTAGAACGAAGAAAATGCCAAAAAGAAACTCCCAGGATAGAGATGCCTAATAACGGGACAGGAATCGCCCGGGCAGTGTAAACCAAGGAAAAGACGCTGCGCTGGGGCCGCTGCGGCTTGTTGCCGATCAGGTCGGTCACGGTACCCCCACAGCGGCACGAAAACGGCCGCATGAGCCGAGCCATAATGATTGACGGATAGGGGTTTTTGTAGTTCGGAGGGCTGTTTCATGCGGTTGCATGCTCAGCCCTTACCCATCCCGGCAGCCGCGCTTGACTGCCCGGCTTTCTGCTTGCCCTTGATATCATTTGGCTGATCAAGCTCGCGGTACAAATCATTCTCGTAGATGTAACTGACAACATCATCCGGAATTCTACGAAACAATTAGCCCATGACTTCACTGTCACGAAGCAAGAAGATGCCTTACAGGTAGTCGATGCTCATATCCCTCTTTAAGAGCAGCCGCACCTTAGTACTGCTGATGTCGTTGTTGATGACCTGCCGTATGACGTGGATGTTCTTCTCCCACTGCCGCAGGCTCACCAGGGCCGAGTCCAGCTCGGTGCCGGTGCGCTCGAGTACAAAGACGCCGTAGTCACCGAGGATGTGGTCAACATCACGGGCGTCCCAGAGGTCGGGAGTGCTGAGCGTCTGAACGAGGTCCGCGCCGGCCAGGAGGACAATCTTGGCGGGCACCCGCGTGCCGTCGCTGCACTCGATGCCTCCCATGACCTGATTGATCTCATAGTCAAAGTGGTCGAGGACGCGGGCGGTAGGAATGTACGTAGGGCTCTCGGCCTCCCAGGGGTCGACCATGAGCCACTTAGACGCATTCTCGGTAGCCAATTCGCACATGCGGATTCGGTGGTGAGCCGGGGCCAGGCCGCGCTTCTTGTACGCATCAGAGACAGGAGAGACGAATCCGCCAACCACGTCGAACCCTATGATAGATTTTGTGTTAGAGAAGAGAATTGGGCCAGGCGAAACAAGCGGCACAAACCTTCGTTGTGTGCATGGTCGCGGGCCATGGGGAACATTCGCAGGTGGAGAAAAGTAATGGGCGAGACTTGAAAGACACCAGTTAGCCGGGGTGTGTGAATGGAGAGGGAGCACAAGACGGGGACGTCGTACATGAGCCACATGCAACGAAGACTAAAGGCACGCGGCCGGGTTCACATGTGCGCTTGAGGCGATGTGACGGAAAGGTGTACCCTTCGGGGGTCATGTCCTTGACATATTGGTAGTCGTAGGCCATGGCGGGCAATTCTAGGTTGCCGAAATAGAGAAAGAGATGGATGGAGGCTCAACCGAGGAGGAAGAGGCGAGGTAGAGGTGGTAGTGGTAGTGGTGGCCACTGGGGTCGGTTCGGAGAATCGGCTAGGGGGGGGGGGGGGGGGGGGGGGGCCTAGCGGAGGTGTTGGAGGGGGCAACAGTGCAGTAGCAGGCTGTCAGCCAGTGGAGGGGTAACGGATCTGGGTGCCTGGAAGCGGCACTCGAGACGCAGTACGCCCAGAGGTTAGGGTCCCAGGCTAGGCGCGTAGCAGGAGCAAAACGGCACAGTTGCAGACGAGTCGCACAAAGGGGCCGATGTCGAGCGTTGAGGGGGGAGCTTGGAGCTTGGGAGGCGATGATGATGAGAGATTTGAGTTGAGTCGTGGAGGGCAAGAGGTATCAAACAATCACGTTGGTGATAAAGTGGAGCCCTTTTTATCAGGTACCCAGAGGGCCTCGATCCGGCGACTTCCAGATTGTTGGAGGCTTTAATAAGTACGAGTGCTAGTGCCTGGTGGTCAGCGCTGTACAGTGGTAGTTGACGCTGTAATTTTTTTTTTCCCGCGCCTTCTCCGAACTGACTCCCACCTAGCTTCCGGTCATCGGGGGGGGATCCAATTGCGATGCACACGGAGGAATGCGAGTATCCCATGTACGAGTACTACACGGCTATGTAATGTGTGTATTTGACACCGCGTCATCGGCGCACAATTGTTGCCAATGCCGGCAAACTGATTTGCGCAGTGCAGGACTTGCCGACCAGTCGCGACTTCAGGGTCCTCGGCCGAGGTTTCACAGAGTGGCAGAGCACGTCACCGTATGGCCTGCCTCTGCTGCGGGATTGATGGGGTTGAATGCAGGGCGCAACCACATGATGCCAACGCGCTGCCGCCGCCACTGCTGGGGACGGTAGTGGGTGGTGCACTCGGACTTCTGGGTGTCGCTGGGAGATGCACTTGCAGCCAATCCCGCGTAGCCGGGTGAGACATGCACGGGGGATTGGTTCAATGGTTGCTTCTTGCTACCCAACCTGCTCTACTCATGCGAATCTGGTGAGGGCGCCTGTTGAGTGTTGAGGGGTAATAGCATGCGGTATTCGTACGGATAGGTACCTCCGAAGTTCGTCTGCCGAGTACGGATAGAAAAGTACGGATGGAGGGGCGGCAAACTGATGACGAAATTCCGCCATCCTGGTGCCTCAGCGGGTAATAATCAACAGGCGCCGATCCGCCTGGCCAGTTCTTTGCAATGCCACGGCATGTACGAAGTACATTTCGATGCATTTCGACAAAACAATACATGCCTACCTTGTTCGTAGGCAGTTGAATCAATGAATATGGATGAAACAGAAGTACCAAGAACTCGTTGTCTTGGATAGTAGGGTCACATGGCCATGTCGGCCCTGAGAGGCCGAGACTACTATAGGTACTACAGGTTCATACTACTAGTAGTAATCCTGCTGACATGAGAATCATCAATATCCAAAGTCCTCCCAGACCACATCCTCGCCATCCAGCCAGCCATTCAAGCTGGCCATCAACTTGGGCGCAGCACAGAGGAAGAATTTGGTGCCCCGGCCCTTCAGCCCAGCCAGGTCCTCCCTGCCTATCCGCCGCGTCTCGACCTCTGCACCCAGCTCCCTCACCTTCTGCAGGCCATCGCCGGCTTCCGCCGCATCCCCCGTCACAAACAGCCTCGTCACCCGCGCCAACCCTTCGATCCTCTCAAACGAGTCCACCGCCAGCGGCACGTCCTCGCCGCGCAGGGTCCACAGCACCTCCAGCGGGCCGCTGCCACTGCCACTGCCGCTGTCACTCAGCAGCCCCCCAGCCTGCGCCAGCACCGGCGTGATGCCCACCCCTCCCGCCACAAACACGCTCCGCCGGCCCCGGCCCATCCGGAACGACTCCTCGCCGCCAAATCCCATCACCGGCAGCTCCAGCCGCGCCCTCAGGTTGTGCCTCCACAGCAGCGCCGTCGCGGGACCGTGCCGCTTCGCCGTCACCTCCACGACGGTCACGTCCTCCTCCCCCTTCTTCTTCTCCCCCTCCGGCAGCGGCGTGTTCGACACGGTAAACGTCCGCACGTAGTCGTCGTTCAGGCTCTGCGGGTCCTCGTCCCGCATGTGCGCGTACCCGTTGCCCAGCTCCCGCGAGAAGTCGAACGTGACGTGCTGGCCCGCCGTCCAGCGCGCCCGGGGCCCCGACAGCTCCCACGTGAAGCGGCTAATGGACGGCGTGAGGGGCTCGCGGCCGACCAGCGTGGCCGTCAGGCCCGGGCCCGGCTGCGACGAGATGTGCGGGCCCTGCTCGCTCAGGAGGTGCCGGACGGGCGGGTTGTAGGGCGAGTAGTCCACGATGGAGCCCCGGAAGGGGAGGCCCGATTTCACGTAGCGTGCGTCCGTGACGGTGACACTGACGGCGACGTTTGTCCGTGCCATGACCGACGAGGCCTCCTCGCCGATGAGGATAGACGTCGAACCCGTCAGGTAGAGAACATCCCCCGTGATGAAGTCAGGCACCACTATGCCAACCCGGGGGTTGACCTTGAGGTTTCCCAGCGTCTGGTAGAGTCTGTTCCCGGAATCTGGACTGTGTTAGCATGGCTCATGGAACCTCGAAAAGGGGACTCGGTTCGTAAGACACTTACAGTCTGGGAACACCAGGACCACTTCCTCGGCCTCATTCTTCATGATCCTGACAAACCCCGGGGACCCTCCACGGTGATTTGTATCCATGGTCCCCGAGGCATCCACGCTGGAAAGAAAGAACAGGTCCGCCTTGTCCAAGAGTGCGAGGGCCCCATCGGGCAGTGGAAGCCCCTGGCCCCCCAGCTCAGCACCCTCCACGCCGTGGGGCCGTATGATCTTCTTGTTGAGGTACTTGGGGCAGTTGCCCAGGCTCTCCGTCACCAGCATGCCCATCTGCACGCGCGTCCCCGCTCCCTGCGCGACGACGGCCCCCGCGATCATCGTCCCCGCCACCTTGACCCTGTCCCTCGTCTCCAGGTCGATCGTCACCGCGCTCATGGGCCTCCCCGCCTGCACCACCTCCTCTCCATCCCCGCCGCCCCAGAGCGCCTCGAACACGGGGTCCCACCTCGTGTCAACGACGCTGCTCACGCCTAGCACGTCCTCGGCGATCGGCCGCGCGAACCCGCGCTCCCCGCCCCAGATGGTCGTCCAGGGCCGCTCCTCGTCGTCCAGCGTCCCCAGCGCCACCAGGGGCGACCGCAGGATGCGCGACGTGTACCGCGGTGCGAGGCCCGGGTTCGTGGGGTTGTCCATCGGGGGCACGTTGAGCATCTGCTGCAACGCGATCTCCCCCTCGTGGAACTTGAAATCCGTTAGAAGCGACGGCATCCTGAGGCTCTGTGTCAGGTTTGAGACAGTCTGGTAGTAAACTTCCATGTGAGGGTACTTGGTGGCGAGGCCAGAGGGTCACGTCTATATAGTATATCTCGCCACTGTTGCTATAAGGCAATAATGGGTAAGGAGCAATGCTTTGAAATGAGCTATAAATGATTCCAAAGATGGCGTTCGGCCAATGACATTTAGGTTGAACGGTGCCACGGATGAGTAAGATACTCGCATATAAGGCGTGATGGCTGCTGCCATGCAACCACAGGGCTCGTTTCTGCATGAACAGGTTACGGAGTGGCACTGACAAATCCTGGCGCCAAAGGGCGCGTTTCGCAGGACCCCCTCACTTCATCAACCACGGCGCCTACAGGAAGAGTTGTGCCAAGAGTTGGACCTCAGAAGCTGAGAACGCCACTTAGCCGGGAAAGATGGCCATCGGGATGCCCAGACGTATAAGTTTTGTTTGTTCAAGATGTGCTTGTATTCGTCATCAGCAAATAGTCTAGATCCTGTACATGTAAGGTATCATAGCCAATTTGAGTCCGCAATTCATCTAGGTGCATACATAAAAATGGGAACTGTTGGCCACCATGCCTGAAGCCAACCCTTGCGCCTATAAATGTAAATGAACAATCATGACGCACGCTATACCGAAAATGTCAACGCCAAAGCTCACCAGCCCGCTAGTATCCGTACCCTCGATCCCGCTGCGCCTCGGCATCATATCCATAGGGGCCTCCCCGTTGGCCCTGCGGTGTCCCGGACCGACCATATCCTTGCGGTGTCCCGGAACGATCATAGCCTTGCGGAGGCGCCGGCGGGCGGTTAAAGTAATCGCTATCTGCTCCCCTAGGAGGCATGGGAGCCGTCAGGTTCCTCTGAGGCGGCTCGTATGGCCCTCGCGGCGGCACCGGCCCGGTTGCGCTCCTCATGGGAGGACGAGACTGCATAGGCACCTCTTGGTTGCCATAACCGTTGCTGGTCGGCGCGGGGCTGGGTCTTCCGTCCTGCTGGTACGTGTTGTATGCTACCGGCCCCGGGGTGGGTCTCTGGTTCAAGCTAGAAGGTGCCGGACTTCCACGGCTGTCTGCGCCGTACGTATCGTAGCGTCTTGGGGCAGGTCTTAACCCTGAGAAGTGGTCACCTGCATCCATGGGCTGGTAGAAGCTGTCCACAGATGGATTGTTATGAGACTGTATCGGTGCCGGACTAGCCGTCATGTCCATGCGGATCGATGAATTGGAATATGTGGGTATGTGACCGATCCCAGACTGGGAACCAAAAGTCCTTTGTGAGACTGGTGTGCCCGGCCCGGGGGGCGGCAAGTACTCGAAGTTGATGTCTGGGAGAGCGGGGGCCGGAGAAGCGGTCCTCTCGCGGCCCATATCACCAGCAGAACCCAGCAGGGGCGCTTTGGACGAGTAGCTGCGATTCGTAGTGCTAGAAGCCATGGTTCCCGTTCGCGAAGGAATCGGTCTCCGCTGGTTCATGTAGCCCATTTCGATACCACCTGGACTTGCTGGCCTCGAAGTGTACGCCGGGAGAGTTGTGGTAGTTTCGCTTCGACCAAGTATTGGCATCTGGGGAAGCGAATCTTCTCCAGCGAGCTTGGGTTTAGACAGGGACCCTGGTGTCGGCGCAGGACCGAGATTGGGGAGGGTGGGCAGTGTGGCCATCCTCTCGATCGGTCGGATCTCACCATTCTTCTGTGCGGCCTTAAGCTCCGCCTGGTACTGTTTTGCCTGTCCTTTTGCGAGCGCCTTGTTGACCTTCTGGGTCACGATCCTCTTCAAGGCCTCGTTGGCCTTGCGCTCGCAGTACCCCGAAAGCCCCCCGTCAGACCGTGGGATCCAATGGCATAGAAATGTGAGGTAGCAGAGGATTGCTGCGATAAAGAACAGCAGCGAGAATACAAAGACAATAAAGGTGAACGCCATGGAGCCCAACACGAGGGCCTGCTGGTAGTCATCCTCTGCAAGCGACTTGACCTTATCAAAGAAGCCTGCAATGGAGCCCTCCACGCTATCTTCACTGACGGCCAGCTTACTTTCATAGACGGACTTGAACGTGAAGGCATTGATCACTTGACGTGGTGCTGAGCAGATGAGAATGCGAATCCATCCTGTTATCTATGTCAGCAAACTGTGGCCAGCCCAACCGCCCGAGGACACTTACCCTTTAAACTGAAGTAGGTGAAGACGGCCACGTACTCGGCGCCTTTCTTACTCTTGGTCAATTCAGCAAAGACCAAGAATCTCCGCCAGCCTTGCCCAGATCCCAAGCGAATAGATTCCCACCGGACGGCCAAGGAGTCAAGATAGCACTCGGCGACATTACCTCTCTTCATGATACGAAAAGCACGGAAGGCCTCGTACCCGAGATTGACGAAAGACATGAGAATGCAGGCCGAGAAGACCCATTTGGAAACGTTTAGAGGAATGCCGGGTTGAATCTTTGATGACCATTTGTCAAAGATGAGTAGGTTAACGGCGATGAAGCTGTCAAGGGCGTAGACGGCAACCGAGACGATGAGCATGACCCAGAGCCAGAAGTACGCGAAGCCGGGTCCACAGCCCCTGGCGTGGAAGTCAGCTAGGTTAATGTAGTCCCATTTCTGATCTGAAAACTCCTGGGTTCCCTTTGATCGATGGTTGAGGATACCCATTGTCACAAGGTGCGATTCGGCAGTGGGGAAGGGAGATGGGTCGATGGGTCGATGGAATCGGCGTCGAAAGATTAACAAAGAGGAGCGGTCGGCAGACGTTACAAGCCGATGGTAGTGATGATGAGCGAAGGTGATTTCGGTCCCGCCGTGAGCATCAGTCGTGCCTCGCCTGCGAAGTACGACTGTGCCCTGTCCCTCACTCGAGTGGGAACCTAGAGTTGTCCACCCTGCCGACAGGAGTGTAGAAGTGTAGCGACAAAGGCAGCTCACTCAATGCTGAGAAATACAGTTTTGGAACGAGCCGTCGTTTGTTTATGAAATGAAATGAATGGATGCCGTCGGATTGGCAAATATGGCGCAATATAACAGCAGAGACGAATGGCTATTGTAGGTAGAGCATGTCGACCGTGACACGGACAGACTCAACAAGAACCGACGTGTGATTCCCGCTAATTGAAGGTGGGGGGATAAAAGACGAAAAGACAATGAGGCGCACGGAGGCTGTCGTCGAGAGTATGATTGCCTGCTGAAGTGTTCAATCGAGCACCGCAAGCCCTGGGGATGTCTCAGGATGGTGGAAGCGGAAGGCGATGATATGATGGCCAGACGCAGGCAAATGGCGGGTGAGGGAGAAAATAGGCGGAACAAGTATGTAAGTGGTTTGCCGTCGTGGCTGGAAGACAGAGGCGGCAATAATGAGTGAAGCCGCAGCTGCTCCGGAAAAGACAAATGCGACGCAATGCGAGGTTGAGGTCGAGGTGAGGAATGGAGACCAGCAACGTGGAAGTGGACTGTGGGAGGAGGGAGGGGGCGCCCCCTGTAGCGGCTGCCGTCAGTCGGTGACTGTGGTAGTCACAGAATCTCAGTGGCTTGGCGGATAAGGGCCCTTTCGTGGGTGGAAGTTACCAATGCGGGCTTACCTGCCCAACAGTGGCAGTTAGGGGTACCGTGCACCCACAGCCAGACGGCGCCTTCCCAACGCAGGAACCGCGAGCTTGGCTATATCTGGCCTAGCGCCCCTGTGTCGACGTTTGAGAAGTGCTCCTGGGTCCTTCTGTGTTCTCCATGCGGCTGCCGCAGCTCCTGATTGGCCTGCAGCCACCATGACCCGGCCAAGACACCGCCGTGGAATTTCTAGGGATGGGGAAATTCGAGAGGTTTGGGTTTCTCCGCTGACGCGTATCCGCGACTGAGTACGAAGTACGGTGCCATGATCGACAGCAATCTGCGACGGAATCCTCTTGATCACCAGCGCGCCAATTTTGTCTCATAGAGTCACAGGTTGTCGACCTGTGTTTGCTGCTGCCCCAGACGCTGGGCTCGATTAATGGCCATGGCTGGCGCTTGATATACCGCCGGGTGGATTGGCTCCCTTGGATCTTTTTGCGACGAGCCTCGAGCGCTAAAATAGTTGGTGTCGGCAGAGAACATCAGCTCAAAGGCTCGCTCTTGTCGGAGTCGCGCCGCTCGCGCCGCAGTGGTGTTACTTGGCATGCGGCCAACAAGCCGGCTTGGCCCTATGTCCCTTTAGCTCTTCCTCAAAGAATCCCCAATTTCCAAGCCTATCATCGACAGGTTCATCCAGTTGAGGTTCCGAGTTAGCGCCATGATCATTTGTCCGAGGTTGCACGAGCTCGGGAACGGGAGGCAAAGATGGTCGTCGTCTCGCATCATATGTTAGTCCCCCAGGAATGCCATGGCAGCGACCGGCGGCCTCATCGACTTGAAACATCAGGGGACCAAAATGGTTCTCCCTAGCAGCACCGTCGCCTATATATGGAATGCGAGCAGGCCTCTGGGCGGCCTTCCCGGTGAGGGCAGTATTACTAGTAGTACTACTCTGATCTACATCGGCAGCCAACACCCCATTACTACGACAGCTGGGTCCAGGCTTTACCGCCTAGTATATATACTATATGCCCTACCTTACTTATATATATAGCTCGATACGACACCTTTGAACCACCCCACTGATCGCACACCAGTCAGGCGTCGAGGGGCATCAACTGCAGAGCAGCAGGCTGGCGCTTATCAACCACAGCACCTCGTTTTGAGGAAAGGGCCCATCTAACAATCGACAGCAGCGCCTCTTGCGAACACGATGTTCACCGAAGGCTAACATAGACCGAAAATATGATCGTTTCGGACCATATCTCGTGATTTGATCTCTCCCAGACATAGGGGGCCTAACTCCCATGTCCCTAGTTAGTTTCTAAGACCCGCCGAACCTCGCTCAAATGGCTCAATCCTTAATATCACCGGTATATCCGTAGGAGTTTGAGGAACCACTACCGAGGCACCGGGCAGTACTACTAAGCAGTAGGTACCCACAGGTTCGGTGCTGGTGTAGAAGTAATTCCTATGACAGTACGTATCCGAATAGAACCCTGCCCACGGCATCTTCACGGCCTTTGTGCCCGCCAAACATGGCTCAGAACCACTGGCCTAGCAGTAATACCTACGGATACTCCGTACCTGTACTCCATACATAGCGTATTCTTCCAAAAAGAAACACAGAGGCGGCTTGCCCATTTCATCCATGACGACCCACGGCCGAGCCCTTGGCGCTAAACCAGATTGGTGCAGATTGGTGCCGTTGGTGGTGCACGCCTCAACCAGGCGGTGGAGCTATCTCCAGCTCCAGCCCCGCGCCATGCATATCTCCATCGAGTTCATGTCCCGCGATTCTCCATCTCAGAGCTCCAACAGCCGTCGATATCCCCTCTAGTTCTCCGAAATTCACGTTTCCACGTATCCTAGACCTCCTCTCCTGCCTGGACCATAGATCTTGCGCGAAGTGGTACTGTGAGAACGGAAGAAGACTACCCCAAAAACATCCCACGACGAGGGCATCACCTCCATCGACACACCGACGATATCTCGACATCCGATTGCCGAACCCCTCCAATGTCCCTACCGACCCAGAACCCGCCCCTCCTCCTCACCAAACGCCTCACCAGCTTCCTCCAAGCAAACCGCACACCCCAGATCCCGACCCTCCTCATCACCTCCCCGACCGGCAAGCTCCTCGCCTTCGCCAGCTCCCAGCCCGTCTCCGTCCTCCGCACCCACGCCACCGTCGCCGCCTCCCTCCTCACCATCCACACCTCCTCCTCCCCAGCCCTGCCCTCCGCGCTCCCCGGCTCGCAGACCCCGCCCGCCGCGGAGCGCTATGCCGACGCCGACGACGATGACGAGACCGGCGACGAAAACGACAAACACCAGCAGCAGCAGCACCGCGCCCGCGTCGACGCCAGAAACACCCTGAAGCCCGCCACAATCACCGTCCAGCTCACTGGGGGTACCGTCCTCATCCGCCGCCTCAAGTGCGGCCTGCTCTTCGTCTCCGTGGGGCCCTCCTCCTCGGCCTCATCGTCCTCCTCCGGCGGGTCACCCGGCACGGCAGCAGGCGGCCCGGGGGCGGCAACAGCAGCAGCAGCGGACATGATGGGCGCCGAGCAGCAGTCTCCCCGCGCGCCGCACATGGAGAACGGCGAGCTGCTCCTCTCTGCGGGGAATCATCACCACCACCACCATCACCACGCCGGCGTCGCCGCCGCTGCCGTGTCCACGAGCCCCAGCGAGGTGGACAGCCTATTCAGCGCTGGCGCGCAGACGACGGCCAGCCTCGAGGGCCAGGGCGCGACGGCCGTGGCGGCTATGCGCAGGCACGTGGCCGACCTGGCGAGATGGCTGGACGATAAGCTCGGGACGCTGACGGTGCCGGACGACGGGGTGGGTGCGGAGTGAGTGGGTGAGCGAGCGAGCGAGCGAGCGATCACGGTTTTGTGAACAATTCTTTACTGCTCTACAGCATCTCATGTATCACGGCGTTGGACGGTTCCAAACTTTCGACATCATGTTTTCCACCGTTATAGGGATGGGGTTGCTTTTCTGGCGTTAGGGGGGGGAAGAGGGAGATACCATGTGAGACAGCATCCTACGTCGAGAGACGGGCATATAGTAGGTTTGCTTAGCATTTCGATATTACCCGTGGCTAGCTGCGGCCACGGCGCGCAGGGAGCGAGAATATTACGACCTCTAGTATCCCTATCAAAGGAGACTCCGACAGAAATGACCCAGGTGGTGGTCCCAAAAAGCGACAGTCCCCTGACAAACCCCCAAAAGAATACATGTAGTTACTACCCAACGCCTTGCAATGCTCCGAAATGGACCCAGTCCCCCCTTTTCCCATGTTGACAATTCTGAACGCCGCCTTACTCTATGCTCATCCGCATGATGCCATCATTCGTGTCCACCATGCCCTGAAACCCCACGCGGCCCTTGTTATTGACCCTGCCCCCGGATATGCTTCCCGACTCGCTGGGCGCGCCGCTGCCGCCCTTATCGCCGCCGTTGCTCCCCGGCCGGGACCCCCAGGGCGCCGCGTCGCGCTGCATGGGGCTCTGCGGCAGCGGCGAGTTATGGACGCTGAGGCCGGGGCTCACGGCGCGGCGCTTGAAGCTGACGGGGTCGAAGTCGTCGTCGCGCCGGCGCTTGCTGTTGATCCGGCGCGTGATCTCGGCCGCGCTGGGCGGCTGGACCTGGCCGCCAGGTGTCTTCTCCGTGTCCGACCGCTGCGACTCGGAGAGGCTCCGCGCCGAGTTCCACGGCGGGAAGGCACCGGTCGTCTGGGAGGGCGAGTCCATGCCGACGTCTTCGCTCATGCCGGACGATGAGCCCCGTGGAAGGGTGTTGGGCAGCGGTGGCGGGGTCTTAGCTCCGCCGATGCTGCTCGACTCGGAAAACGTATCCCAGAAGGACTTACCCTTAGAGTTTCGCATGGCGTGCTGCTTAAAGCTGCTAGATAGGCCAAGAGCAAGATCGCCCATCATGTCGTTCTCTGGGATGTCGTCCAGGGACTCTTGGTTGGGGGAGGAGAGTCCCGAGGCAGCCCCCAGAGGTGCCTCGGGAGCGCCAGACTGCGGCGCCCGACGAGGCTCGAGGTCGGGCACGTCGCTCTCTCGCACCTGCTTGACGACCTCGGCTTCGCGTCTGAACTCGGTCTCTGCTGGAGCACCTTCTTCGAGCAAGGCTGCTCGGATACGGGCAAAATTCTTGGTCTTGGGCTGTTGGCAAGGGTTAGCATTGAGTTCTCATACTCGGCAGAAGTAGCACTTGGGGAGAAGACTGCCACTCACCAGGAGATTTCCGCGCCGTGTCACGGGCCTCCGCACAACATTTCTCTGCCCATCGTTGCTCATGGCATCCGCCTCAATCATGGGTTTTGGGCCGTCGTCCCCTTCCAGAGCAGAGATGTGTAGCTGGTTTGCTTGCCAGCTGATGCTCTCCCTCCGCGCGGCCGCCGAATTACTAGGCGGTGAATTGGAAATAGAGGAGGCCCCGCTGGCGCTGAACCCCAGGCCGATGGGGCCCCTGGCCTTCTTCTTAAATGACTTGCGGTTCCTCTGCCGCTGCTGGAAGCTCATGAGGCTACCCATGGCCGGTGATCCAAAACCACCCGTGGGGAAAGCCCTAGATACCTGGGGGGTCGTCACAAAGCCTTCGTCCATGTCTTCATCCATGATGTCGTCGTCGGAAGAAGAACTGGAGTCTGACCCGATAGCCTGGGCGCTACCCAAGGAATGGCTCAGATTCATCTTCTCCTGACTACCCATCATGGACCACAGAGACGACGAGGTCTGCTCAGGCCCGGCTCCAAAGGCGTCCCGACGGGCGGGGATATTCATAGCCCTGCCGCTCATGATAGGTGATGAGTCCGGTGATGACTGTCCCGCCAGGGTGGAGTGGTGGAGGCTGGTAGCGGCGCGGGAGAAGTCGAGCCCGCGTGAGCGGCGAGGCAGGATGTTTGTGGGGGATGCGTAGGACTGGGAGTGGTCGAGCAGCGGTGACAGAGGGGCGGGTTTGGCAAACATGCCAGATACCGCGGCGGGCGGTGGCGTGGACTCGCGGGGAGGGACGTGGACGGACAGGGCGCCTCGCGCGAAGTTGAGGCGGCGCGGGGTGACGGGGGCCTGGAGGACCTTGAGGTTGCTGTCGTCCTGGGTGGTCCTTGTGGCGGCCTCGAAGATGCGCGGCGAGGGCGACAGCTTGCTGGGGGTGCCCTCGCTGTCGGATAGCGAGCGAGTCCTGGGCTTACCCACGGGCGAGAGACCAACAGCGGCGGAGAGGGCAGCGCCGTTTGGTGGGCGGGCATCTCTCCCTCTGCCGTTGTCCATGGCGACTGTGCCGGCGATGGCGTTGATGTCGGCGATGTCGTCGACGTTGTCGCTATGTTCTGCTGGCGTCGCAGTGCGGGGCCCGTGGTCGGCGGCGTCGTAGGAATCGGTGGCAGATACGGCAGATATGGCGTGGTCTGGTAGTGGTGGATGGAGGGTCAAACGGATCGGCGAAGCAGTGGTGCAGTAGCTGGAGCAGGAGGCAGCACCATCTGCGTGTCCGTATTATATGGTGGAATGAAGCGTTAACTCAGCCGTAGGGCAGCGGGGGGTGCCATTGGCCCAGGGCCTAAGACGGGCGGTTAGAGTTTGAAGCTGGTTGACTTCAAGATTACCTTTCCACTGTTGCAGGTTGTGGACGTGCATCTGCGCATCTTCTCAGACACGGGCGCCAGACGCGTGACGTCTGTGGAGCGTGGAGCCACTGGGTGGGCCACTGAGTGAGCCACTGAGTGAGCCACTGGGAGAGCCACTGGGAGAGCCACTGGGAGAGCCACTGGGAGAGCTCCATGCCTTGGTCCTGAGTGAGCCCCTGCCTGCTCCCAGTGCCCACCCGCAGTGGCCGGCCTCTCAACACCAGAAGCGACCAAACTTGGAAGTAAACAACTCCCTTCCAGTGCGTGTTCTCCAGTCACGCAATCACATCTACTGAACTGAATTCATCCAGGTGGCATTCGGGGATTGTTGTGGATTGGATTGACAATTGGAGTTTCCAGGTGTCAATCTTGACAGCTTGTCCATGGTCGTAAGTGCTCATACCACTCGCACAGAGACGCGCGCCAACACCGGATCTCCGGGCGTGAGAGTGGGCCCCGAAACACCCCGAAACACCCCGAAATACCCTCCTCTCCGGAGCTCCGGCCCCGTGGCTTCCAACCGCTCCGGTAGAGTCGATACTGTCACTTTGTGGATAAAAGACGTTTAAATGGGCGCCCAAGTTAGAAAAGCCTCATTAGCCACGTCCAAGCGGGCAGGGTACCCACCACCTTGATGCAGTAGTGAGCCATGCGCTTAGCTTCCAGTTGTCATGGAGTGTACTGTAGTAGGGTACATACTGCTACTCCATCCTGATGGCAGGTTCTTGGCCAAGGGAGTATTATCCGTACCTTGAAGTACCGATCAACCGCATAGGCGCCCGGAATGTGACAATCATATAATTTCTCGACCTTCTCTGATGGGATCTGCCTCCCTGGTGTACCCTGCAACACTTCCGTCCGGGGCCTCCCCCTCCTATTCGGAATCTCTGCCACCGACTTGCCTGAACAGCCATCAATTGATGCCCATGACACACACTTCAAGCATAATACGGCCAATACCCATGCTGCATCGGAGACAACTCTAGTTCCCACCACTTCCCCAGAGCATCCCCGGACGAAGCACCCCCCGCATTCTCGGCTGTGGTAGTATATAGGACACCAGCCCGGCATAGCCGTCTTTACTCCCACCCGACCACTTGATGCAATATCGAGACTAACATGTAAAACTCCGCCAACATGGCTTCTAGGCACCGGGCCAGGCTCCGCTCCTGTATTCTTCCGGGCTTCGCATGCCTGCTCTTTTTCCTCTTTCTCTTTACTGATTGGGATGGCCCGGGCCATCTGAAACCTAGCTCCTCTCCTCATGACCACTCCTCCCCCGATCCTCACTCGCCCCATCCGGATCACGACAACCTCCTCCTCACAGAGGCCGAGTGCAACTCTGCCTTCCCAGGTCTGACCCAAGAAATTGAATATGCCAAGGCTCTCGGCCCCTTCCATCTACCCTTCAAGAACAAGGTCGTCTTGCAGGCCAAGATTGAGAATGGCGAGGTACTCTCCCACACTACTACCAGTCACCTTTTATGTGGAAACGAAGCGCTGAACGGTATATGAAACAGCTGTATATACTCTCCGCCCCAGGGCTGGGCGATCTGTCCGCCATAATGCTCCATCGCCAGTCCGCAACCATCAACCAGATCTACCGCGCCCTCAAGACATCGCCCGAGCCCCTCCCCAACACCACCTTCGCCGTGGGCGCCCAGGACCAGCCCATCGACGGCTCCATGTCCTTCTCGCGCCCCATCCTCTCGCCCTCACGCCGGCGCATCTTCCCCATGCCGCACTTCTCCTTCTGGTCGTGGCCGCTGCCCTTCATCAACTCCCTCCCCGCGGCCTCGCGCGCCATCGCCGCCCTCGAGGCCTCCCTCCCCTTCTCCGCCAAGGACCCGCGCGCCGTCTGGCGCGGCACCGCCTGGTTCAACAACGGCGCCGGCGCGCGCCCGCGCCTCCGCCACGAGCTCGTCGCCGCCGCCGCCGGCTCCCGCTGGGCCGACGTCGAGGCGCTCGACTGGGCGCCCAACAGCCACGAGGCCTCCAACGCCCTCGGCATCGACGACTTCTGCCGCCACCGCTACATCATCCACACCGAGGGCATCGGCTACAGCGGCCGCCTGCAGTTCCACCAGCTGTGCGAGAGCGTCGTGCTGTCTCCGCCGCTCGAGTGGATGCAGCACACCACGCACCTCGTCCGCCCCGTCTTCTCGTCCACCGTCCTCGGCCGCCCGGACGGGCGCGCCGGGTACCCCAGCGCCGGCGACCGGGAGCGGTGGCCCGTCGAGTACCCCGTGCACGAGGCCAACATGGTCTTTGTGGCCTCCGACTGGTCCGACCTGCGCGAGACGGTGTCGTGGCTCGAGGAGCACCAGGACGTGGCTGCGGGGATCGCGCGCCGGCAGAGGGAGACGTATCACCAGGGGGGTTACCTGAGTCCCGCGGCCGAGGTCTGCTACTGGAGGGCTCTGCTGAGGGGTTGGAGCGAGGTGGCCAGACCGGTTGGGGAGAAGTGGGAGCAGCCGGGGATCCCCTTTGAGGAATATGTCTCGGGGGGTCAGGAGCGCCATTGAGAGAAAAGCATATACTATATGTGGATGGATAATAAGCATGTTCATGAATGATGCTGGCAGCCGTAACGAGGCATTACTATGACTATATCGTACAAGGGCCCGTGTTGAGCCTGCGTATGTACACGTCTGTAAAGTATTTCCGTGTTCTGTGTCTCATTATCCGTGCCTCGCGCTCAGGTTTGCGAACGCATCGGGGCTGTGACGTCCGTTTGTCCACGCCATGTCCTTGCCTAGGTTCACGCTCTCCCTACTAATGTGCCGTTGCGAAGAGAAGGGGTCTGGAGCCGCCGCCGCCGCCGCCGCCGCCGCCCCGCCGTTCATGAACGGGTTGTTGGAGCTGGACTGTGGCAGGGGTTGCGTCATGCTGCGCAGTGGTTGTGGTGATGACTGTACCGGCTGCGCAAAAGGCTGTGATTGCCCCATCGGGTTTTCGGGGATGGATGTCGTTAGCAGCGACTGGGCGGCATCGGCCGACATCGACTTCTGGGGCGTGGCGGGCATGTTGCTGTAGAGCGCCATAATAGAAGCATTATCCTGGCGCTGGGGTTGGAAGTAGCCCTGCTGCTGGCCGTATGGCTGTGTCACGTATGTTGGAGTCTGCGCGGGGCTGGTAAAGAAAGGGTTGTTTCCGCCTGCCTGAGGGTATGTCGAGGAGGCGTTCTGGAAGGAGGACTGCGACTGCTCTGGGATCTGACCCAGGCTTGTTGGCGATGCTATTCGCGTTGGTGACCGGGCGAAAGGATTGTTGGCAAATGTTGGCTGCGGCTGCGGCTGTTGCGTGTTGATGGACAGGTTTTGTTGCGGTTGATGCTGCATAGGATTTGTTTGGTTCGCGAAAAAGGGATTGTATCCCGTAGACTGTTGTTGCAAAGGAGTGGGCTGGGGATACGTCATGTTCTGGAAGTTCATATGTTGGGGGAACTGAGGGCTGGACGGGGCGGATGGCGCCATATGTTGAGCGTAGAGCGGTGGATTTTGCCCTTGGGGCGTCAGACCTCCCGTCCGGTTAGGAAATAGAGTCTGAGGCTGATGATTCGTCGAGATGTCCAGCTGCTGGAAAGCCTGAGTGAATTGGTTCGTCTGCTGGGTCGGTGCTCCAAAGGGGTTCAAAGACTGGTTGTAGGGGTTGTTGTTCTGTAGGCTGCCTGTTGAGTGTGCTGTCTGTGGTTGCGCCGGCGTCGAAATCATGTCAAAGGGATTCGTCGAGACGCTCCCGGGCGATGCCGGCTGGTCTTGGGCAGGTTTCGCCGGGACACTCAGTCCCACAGCTGGGGACCCAGCTCCCCCAGCGTGCGAGCTGAGAGGAGTCAAGGACCGAGATGTGCGGAGCACATTGTCTCGCGGAGGCGGTAGGGGTTTGTCGCCCTCCCCAAGCCGAACCAGCGATTCGACCGCCCGCTCGAGATTGCCATTTACGCCTTTGAGGACAATCGCGTTTCTCTGGCTGTCGCGGAATCCCATGTCACGTAGCCTGTCCAGTTTTCTTTCCGTGTCGTCCCCCTCGTTGTAGTTCACCGACGCGCCAAACATGCGCGATGCCTTGCCCATCGAGCCGTGCGAGGAAGGTCTGGGGGGGTCGATGGGAGACGAGCTTTTGGAGTCCTTCCTGGACCGCGACGAAAGTGGAAACAAGGACGAAGCTGATCTCAGGCCAAACTTGGATGTCGAGTTCTTGGGGGGCAGCGGTGGCGGCACCCCTTCGTCTGAGCGTGGGCTGGTGGCGTTTCTGGTGCGGTTGGCCACGTTATGCGTGTACTTCTGACGAATCCAACGCTCCATGGCCGAGTCGGCCTCGTCGACGTCCACAGGCACGGGAGGTTTCTTGTTCTCGGGGTTGTAGATTTGGTTGGAGACGACGTTTCCCACCTTGCGCATGTTCTGTTGCGATTTGTAAGTACATGTTGGGTGCCCACCAGGTGAGGGGATATGCTTACATCGACCTGCTCGTTCGACCAACTGTCCATGCTCAACGACTTGACTTTGGAAATATGCGTACCGAGCTTCCGATGAATGGAAGCGCAGCGCATGCACAGGAATACTCCGAGACTCCATGACGCCCAAGCTGAGACACATGCGGTGATTAGCGACAGGGGGGAGGGCTTGGGCGCGGTGGGAATGTGTCAGAGCCCATACCTGGGTTGCGCGCATGGCAGTCGGCGCAGATATTGTTCCCGGGGACAGTCTGCACCAGCTCAGCGAGTAGCTTCTCGTTGCGCGCCTGCTGGCGCTTGCTCAAAGCTCCGGACATGGTCGGGGGTGGTTTGTTGGGCGGTCGGGATTGACACGCGTCGTTCCGAGGGGTGACGAGCGCGTTACACGTAGGACATCCGTCTCATGTGCTGGGATAGGAGTGGCGACGATGACGATTCTCGCACGGAACCGGTATCGCGGGTATGTATCAGGGTAGGGCGCTGCTCTCGACAAGGACGACGAGGACGAGTTCGCTTGGGCAGGTTCAAGGCGAGGCGTGGGATGTCATGGTCTAGCCAGAGCGCTTGGTAGATGGCGCAAAGAATACAAAGGATGCAGCTTGGAAGACAAGAGAGGTGGAATAAACAAAAGAATGCAACAGGCAAATGCTTCGCTGTGCGGCGCTGGCAAACGGAAGAGAGGAACAGGACGTCACGACTCGAATGAGGCCCTGATTGGAAAAGGAGAAGTTCTGGAGGCGATTGGGTCGACAGTGGAGACGCGGGCGGTCCAGGCCCAACTGGAGACACCACCTAGAGTGGAGGCTTCCCCGAAAAAAGGGACCTGATGATCCATCCTCTCTCTTTGACGACAGCTGCCTCCTCGTACATTACTGCGGGGATTTTGGGCCTTGCTCTCAAGTTATAGCGACGACCCGGGCCCGCCAGCTCTTGGGCTTCGTAATTTTGGTAGAGGATGGTGTTTTGGATGACTGTACACTGGATTAATTGATGGATCTGGAGACGTCGCAAGGTACATCTCGCTGGCTCCGGAGATGGTGCAAAGAGGCAGGTCGCTCAAGTGCTAATATCCGTAGTGGGAAAGTTGAGAGCCACTTTGGATTGGCACCTTGAAAGTTTAAAAGGTTCATCGAGAATTCCATGCAGAATACATGTAATATTAATAAGCCCTGGCCCCTGTGGTGGAACAGTCAAGGTGACACAGGTCTCTCTTTTTGCTTTTGTTGTCACACATGCCAACTAGTACCTGAGATCAGACCCCATACCTACTCGTACTCATGTACGAATACTACGTTATGAGACTCGCCCAAAGCCGAATGCAACAGTCCAAAATTAGGGGCTTTAACACGCAATACATTCGTGCAGAGGGGGCAGCACAGAGGGGCCAGGAAGCACGGATAGGTGCAACATGTTTCGATTTTGACTGTTACTACTACGTAGTACCCGTAGTAAGTAAGTATGGTGGGTAAATGTCTTTCCTAGTCCTCTTCGATATTGGCCACCTTCAAATACCGACAAGTCTGTGATTATTACTCGGTGGAAACGGCGGAGGCACAAGATCAAGATACAAATTAAGAGAGTGACTCAGAGTCAGGGATTTTGATCGGGGGATGGCTACTACCAGTAGTATGGGAGTCACGAGCGTGCTCCACACAACATAGGTAACGAGTATGCCGCCAAAATATGTTCCCGAATTAGATCTCATATATTAGATACTATTGATTTTGGTTTAGATGCTATTGGTAGTTGCCCACCTAGAGAGATATGTATACTGAACTATGGCTGTACAATAAGGGAGGATCAGAAAGCAGGTTCCCTGACAGCAAGGACGGATAACCGACGGGGTGGGGGTTTGGACATCAAGTTCACGGGAAGTACGGGCGCTACTCAGTGTAGTCCAACGTAGTCCAACGTAGCGCAGATAGTCGTGGTGCCCACATGACGCCCGGCTTTAATTACGACGCTACTACTACTCCGTAGTGATGGGAACTAAAGATATCTAGATGGCCGGGAATGCCGGGGGACGCATCATCCGAGTAACAAACCATCCCAGAGCAGCTGCAGTCAGAGCCTGATGATATTGGCTACGCACCAGGTCCAGGAAACTGTTGCGGCGAGTAGCCATTCCCTAGGAGATGATTTCTTCAGAACGCCTAGTACCAAGAGGGACACCTAACGTATTTCCAGCAGGACCGGTAGTAATAGCGTACATACGTATATAGGTACGTAACGCTCCTACTTCAAGTACCTATGGAGTTGGCCAACATACGTAAGAAGTATAACGTCGGGAAACATACGTACGTACTCTTTAGTAGCTATTGCAGGCAAATGCTACTAATAGTATGTATGTAGTAAATCGCAAGAAACATGACGTGCATGATTCTTCTTGAAATTGTCAGGGAAGAATAACTTGCGCGTTCTTCTGGCGGCTTCTGCGGCGACGTGTTCAATGTGCTAGCTGCTGACAAGTCTGACGAGTGACGACGCCTGTCCAAGGAATGGGGCGAGGCTCAGTGTTACCGTGCATACTTCTGAGATGATACTGTGCTGTTTCCAAGACAAGTGCAGTTTTAGGCGGTTTTAGGTGGCTGGGACCTCGTCCGAGAAGTGGCTGCACAGTCCGAATTTTCCCCCTCTCGCACCCGTAGCTGAAGCCGAGGACAGCTCGCAAAGCCCTCCAGTTTTCGAGGTCCACCTCCACTCCTAGCGACCGAGGAGACGGCCCTTGTACATCTAACCGCGTAATAATACTGCTTTGACGACCCCGAACCCGCCTCCTTGTTCTCCTCCGCACGCCAACCAGCCGAGGTGTCCGGCATGGCAACGTCATAAAACATCGCAGCCGTCCTGGTCGACATTCTCGAGCTCCGCCACGCGCTTACTATCCACTCGTTCGTTCGCCCACCTCGACGTGATATCATGGCGGGCATCGAGCATCTCGAGGTCCATAGCAGAGTGAGGCCACCGTTTTGCACCCCGCATATCCTCGAGCTCCGAATTGACCTGTTCTACAGTCTTATATTGTCCGTTGGGTGCGGGTTGAAGAGGGCCACACTCTCTCATGGAGCGTCCAGCCACACAAGAAGTCCATGTACGTGCCTGGCCTACTGGCGCCCCGTCTGGTTCAAAGCTGACGTCAACCTCCCCCAGAAACTTCGGCATTGTGAAGCACCCAGGAAGCGGCGCAACCTCCCTCGCATCTTCGACCGGCGATGCCCTGCCGACCGCAGCGTCTCAGACTCAAGGGGTGTCGGAGGGTAAGTCGTCGCGACTGCCCAAGCGCGAGACCACTGCGCAGGATCTCCTGGCCAACAAAGGCTTCATACCGGTCAAATGGCTTGGGAAATGCGAGGCAGACAAAGTGTCCATGGGCACCTATGATGTGTCATCTGGGGACGGTGGCATGTATGGCCTCGTATTCGACAACACTTTCTCGAAGCAGACCTCGAAGACAGCGACATTTGTTGTCCTCACATACCCGACCGGCGCACCACCGCAGACTACGAATCATCTCCCCAATCTCCAGCTACCACACGGAGAAAGTCAGACGAGCTTGGGGAAATATGTCCCGAATCTGGACGGCATAGCATCCGCCTCCTCTGACAGCCTCCATAGTCATGCGGCGAGGCCCAATTCAATGTCCGGGAAAAGCGAGGGAGCTATGGCTGGAGCTGGGGCTGTGACTCCGGCCAACTATCATGTCGGCACTCTGTCCAAGAGGCGGAGAAAGAAGGGCCAAGGTTATGCTCGTCGGTTCTTCTCCCTCGACTACTCTACTTGCACTCTGTCGTACTACTACAACCGGAACTCCTCGGCGCTACGGGGAGCAATTCCGCTAAGTTTGGCAGCTGTAGCTGCGGATGAGCGAAGAAGGGAAATCAGCATCGATTCAGGGGCGGAGGTTTGGCATCTCCGGGCCCCCAATACCAAGGAATTTCAGGAATGGGCGCGTGCTCTTGGGAGGGCGAGCCGGTTGGCGCGAGGTGTGGAGGTGATCCCCCAACCACCAGCCAAGTCGAACCTGAAGGTCGACACCAACCACCTCAGACCCCCACAACCATCAAGCCAGGAGGAAGAGGCCGAGTGGCACCAGGTGGAGACTCTGGTCAGCCGAGTGGTAGGAACTCGCGATGCGCTGCGACGCTTGACTAAGGACATCGCCGCTCACACTGCAACCCCAGGGTCTGGACAATTTCTGTCGCCAGGGTCCGCAGGGGGTTCGGATGAGAAAGGGGATAGTTACTTTGCTGCTCTGCCGGAGAAGAGATCGTTCTGGAGACGGAAGTCTAATGCACCTGCCACGGCTTCGGCACTACAGCATGCAACAACTTCGGCTATGGCCATGCCCGTTCCAGGAAGCTCCCCAGCAGCGTCCCCCGCCAATGGGGCAAAGGTATCGAAGCGCAGGTCGAGGGGACAGGGCCAGGCCCAGGAGGAGAAGTCGCTGCAAGACCATTGCCAGGCACTTCTGACCGACCTCGATTCCGTCGTATCCGAGTTCACCGCTCTCATCAACAGTAGTAAGCGTCGCCGAATATCATCGCCGTTGTCAGCTGGGCGTAAGAGTTTTGAGACTAGTTCCACCGTGGACGAGTTTTTCGATGCCGAGGACGCCAAATCAGCTGTTGTGAAGATTGATGGCAGTGAGGCCGAGTCGGAATCCGATGACGACGGGGCCTCTGAACACTCGTCCGACTCCTGTACAGAGGATGAGGAAGCAACCGGATCGGGTGATGCTGGTGATCTCTTCCCGTCGAGGCCGAAGAGCCTCATACCATTACCCATCGATAAGGCCGTACAGAGAAGGACCACCATCCCTCCGGCCAGGGTGATGCCCCCTAGCCTGATTGCTTTTGTCCGTAAAAACGTTGGAAAGGATCTGAGCACAATCAGTATGCCAGTATCGGCCAACGAGCCCATGTCACTGCTCCAGAAGGTAGCCGAACAGCTGGAGTACGCACAGCTGCTCAACCAGGCTGTGAAGCAGAAGACCCCCACAGAGCGTCTGCTCTATGTTACTGCTTTTGCCGTGTCCCAGTTCAGCAGCGGTCGTGCCAAGGAGCGCGCCATACGCAAACCTTTTACGCCCCTCCTTGGCGAGACGTTTGAGCTGGTGCGCACCGAGCAGGAGGTGCCTGGAGGCTTCAGGCTTCTTGTTGAAAAGGTTGAGCACCGGCCTCTAAAGCTGGCGATGCAGGCCGACTCTGCCAGCTGGTCATTCTCGCAATCCCCAGCGCCCGGCAACAAATTCTGGGGCAAGAGCGCCGAGCTTACCACGGAGGGTCGCGTACGTGTTGCTCTCCGCCTACCGGATGGCACAGACGAGCTCTACTCCTGGAACATTGCCACCATGTTCTTGCGCAACGTCGTGATGGGCGAGAAGTACGTGGAGCCTGTCGGGACCATGCACGTCATCAACGACACCACCGGGCACAAGTCAAGCGTGGAGTTCCGCGGCAAGGGCATGTTCGGTGGGAGAATCGAGGATGTCCACGTGGTGACGTACAGTCCGGATGGGAGCAATACCGGCAGTGGACTCGCTGGAACATGGACAGGGGGACTGCGGACAGTCGGCCCTGGCAAGGCCGCCAGCGACGACATATGGCACGTCGGCAAGCTGGTGGAGAACGCGACCAACACGTACGGCATGACGGTGTTCGCGGCCAGCCTCAATGAAATCACAAGCGTCGAGAAGGGCAAAATGGCACCAACAGACTGCCGGCTGCGCCCGGACCAGCGCATGGCCGAGGAGGGCAATCTGGACGGCGCCGAGGAGTGGAAGCAGAAGCTAGAGGAGGCGCAGCGGACCCGGCGACGAGTGCTGGAGGAGCGCGGCGAGGAACACAGGCCACGCTGGTTCGTCAAGGCGGAGAACTCGCCTGAGGGCGAAGAGGTATGGAAGATAAAAGGAGGCAAGGACTCGTACTGGGAAGAACGAGCTCGGGGCAGCTGGACTGGCGTCGAGGACCTTTTCGATGTGTAGAGGAAGCGAAACGTACGGCTACTACGAGTACTATGAGACATTGGTAGACACGGCGGGTCAATTGGGTTGATCTATTGAAATGTCAGACTCGGCTCCTAAACTTCAAGATCCTTGACAGAAAATGAGTTAGTTGTGACAGGTTAACTAGAGTATCCGTACTCCGTAGTGGGTGGCGCATTCACTGTGATGTCGACGTTGGCCCCTCGCTACATGGTATTGTCTCCCTCGAACCCAAAATCAACGGCTGCGGTGCCTGGGATTGTTTGATTGTCTCGACGCTCGTCCCGCCTCACTGTCACCAGATGATCCGACCAGCTCACCGGAGCTCGAGGAACTGGGTGGTTGCTTTTAGGATCTGACCAACGGGTCTCTGGGGCCCTGGGGGGATTGCGATTTGCGCCTCCGTGCGTCACAGCTTCACGGGAAGCAGGGTCTTTAAAAAATTGGCTTTTGCTTGGCGAACCCCTTGGACGCTTAGCGGTTTTTGGCGCAGGGGGGAGTTGCGTGCACACACGCAAACAGTCCCCATTCCCCAGCTCCCAAGATGCGAGCAACTTGCACAGCCATGCCTAGTGAGACAATCAAATTCCTCGTGCACGTTTGTCCATGCCCCGTACTCCGTTGCAGGCTCTCGCAACAAAGGGTGGATCATTGACCGACGATTGAAATTTCGGGCACGACGTGGTGCGACTTGGGCGTGACGACAATGGAGGCTGTGGGCCCAGTTGGGCCAGTGGCGCCATCGTACCCCAGCAGCCTGGCCAGCCAAAGTAGTCAAACTGGAAAAGTCCCCTGAAGATCGACGGTGTGAGACGGGTGCTAGGCATGTGCGCCGACGTCCCTCTCGTCTGTAACGGAGTGTTAATACTACCTATTACGTAGAGTAGGCCGAGAGAAACGGAGTTGAGAATCGGACCGCTCTAGATGATGTGACGGGCTGCCTGGTGTCCTGTGTGATTGCGGAGTGTTTTATACTATTACAAGAAATGGCGAGGGTTTCTTGAGGTTATACATACGCGTCGCCATGGTGGTTGCTTCTTCTCGTATTTGGCAAGGTACGAGTACTACGGAATGGGGATACGAGTAGCGATAGGCCTCCAGTCAAGTGGCAGCAGCAGAGAGTTTCACAATGCGCTTCCCCTCATTACTGTGAGGGAGAGAGACGCTCCCCGCAGGCAATTGCAACAGCGTTACGCTACGGCCAGGAACAGGCGCGCAAACCAGCCACACAGGTAGCACGGATATTAGTATTAGGAGTAGTTAATACCCGGGAAAGTCCATGAAAGAAAAACTTGGGAACTTGGAAGGTCTACCGGGGACCCTGGCAGCGCTCGTGTCACCCACCAGTCAATCGAGTCCAATCAAGCTGAGGGCAGCCAAGACAGTGGACCGTTTGATACGGGTGCCCATTCATCTAGAGGCGCGTAGTGCACAGTCAGCCAGGTGTCAATTTGGCATGATGCAAAGCTTCAGGTTGAAACGGCCAGTTGCCAGGACCCGCCATGATGAAGATCGGATGCCCCTGTCGGTCCCCACTGCCTTACTTGGTACTGCTCGGCTTCCAGGGTGGGCCCAGGTAGGTACCCTGCATGCCCGCTGGTTTCCCCTTCTGGGCCTTCTCCTCCTCCAGGCCAAATTGCTGGTGATGCTGGGCAGCATTGCCGGGTGCACTGGTGGTGTACTGGCGGAGGAGTTTGGGCACCGGGTCCATCTCGATTTCCACATCGGTTCCAGTCCAAGTTACGAGGCGTGTGTGCAAGACATCTGGGCAGGAGCGTGTGTCACCTTTTAACTCGCCTCCCTTCCATGCCAACCATACCCCCTCCTCCCTTTCTTTCCTTCTTCACTTGCGTTCCAACTCTCTCGTTGTTGGACTTTCCTTAGTTCTCGTAATCCATTACATCTCCCTTGGTTGTTTTTCCATTTGCCCCCCCCCCCTTCTCTTGATTCTCTCACTCTCTCGAGAATCCAATTTGCAGTTCAGCCATTTAGCCAACTTGCTTTGCATCCCAATTCTACACATCAACTATCCCATTCTTCTCTCGATTTCTTGGCGCAGTATAGTTGAGAAACAGCAATGAAGAGCTTCGCTGTCCTTTCGGCCCTCGCGGCCCTGGCTGTGGCCTCGCCAACCCGCACTCTCGAGGAGCCTCCCACCAAGCGTTCCAAGCTTCCCACCGTCTCCGTCTCTGGCAACGGTAAGCATGCCTCGTTTGAAACAATCATTCGGAAAAAGAGAAGGCTGATATAGATCTCCACAGCATTCTATGCTGGTGGCCAGCGCTGGTACATGCGTGGTATCGACTACCAGCCGGGTGGTGCTGCCGCTAACATCGACCCTTTGGCTGATACCGAGATCTGCCTTCGTGACATTAAGGAGTTTAAGGATCTCGGAATCAATACCATCCGTGTTTATGCCGTTGACAACTCGGCCGATCACGATAAGTGCATGACGGCCCTCGAAGATGCCGGTATCTACCTCGTCCTCGACGTCAACAACCCCAACTACTCCATCAACCGTGCCGACCCGCATATCTCATACAACGCCAAGTACCTGCAGAGTGTTTTCGCCACTGTCGAAGTCTTTGCCAAATATGACAATGTCGCCGCGTTTTTTTCTGGCAACGAAGTTATCAACGACGAGCCGGACACTGATAAGGCTGCGCCTTATGTCAAGGCTGTCACTCGTGACATGAAAAACTACATGAACAGCCGTGGTCTCCGCAAGGTTCCCGTCGGCTACTCCGCCGCTGATGTATCGACCAACCGCCAGCAGACGGCTGACTACTTCAACTGTGGATCCGACGACATGCGCTCCGACTTCTTCGCCTTCAATGACTACTCTTGGTGCAACAGCAACTTTAAGACGGCTGGCTGGGACCAGAAGGTCAAGAACTTCACCGATTATGGTCTCCCCATCTTGTGAGCCCTTGGACCCCTGAATCCCCTAGTGGATTTACACATTCACCATGCTAACCTCTGACCAAGCCTGTCTGAGTATGGTTGCATTAAGAACCGTCCTCGCGAGTTCGAAGAGCTTGGTGCCCTGATGGATGAAAAGATGACTTCTGTATACTCTGGCGGCCTCATGTACGAGTATTCTCTGGAGGACAACGACTATGGCATCGTCAAGATCAAGGGCGGTCAGGTCAAGCACCAGGATGAGTTCAAGCTCTTCAAGGAGGCCCTCGAAAAGTACCCTACTCCCACTGGCAACGGCGGCGCCTCCAAGGAGACACACGGTGTTGACTGCCCTCCCAAGGACCCCTCCTGGCAGATTGACACGGAGGAGATCCCTGAAATGCCTAAGGAGGCCCAGAAGTACATGAAGAGTGGCGCAGGAGATGGCCCTGGCTTCAAGGGCGGCTCTCAACAGGCTGGAGATAGTGGCACGGCTACCGCTAGCGTCAGCGAGGGCGAGTCGTCCCCGACCGCCAACGCTGAGCAGACTGAGGATGGCGAAGATGCCGGCGTCTCCCTGAGTGTGGGTATGGGCCCGATGCTCGTCACGGGCGCTACGATCTTCTCTGCCCTGTTCGGTGCTATTCTCCTGTAAGGAAACTGGGTTGGTATGTGGAATTCAATAGAGCCTTGGAGCATTTCTCATTGTATTTCGTTTTATGAGGCGAACGGATGGGTGAAGACGTGTTGAGCAACTCCCCGTCGCCTGAGGAGCACTGGGTACTAGGCCCGGAAGAACTTCTACAGCTTGACTTGAGGGTACTAAATGATTTGTAATTCGGTTAGAAAGCCATGGCTTTTTTTTTTCTGTACGTTGTATTGCACTCGGTCTGCAACGCTTCTGTTTTAAGGTGATGCCTCTTGCCCTGACCGCTGACACATCCATGTGTTGAGGTAATGTACGAGTACGTAGTAATCCCCCTGCCTTGACATTGACAGAAGTACTCTTGTCAATATCATGTCACCTAATCATTTCCAGCTACTCTCCTATTACGAAACGTCCGTCATGGCAATTGTGAATTAATACGTCTGCCTCTCTTCGTGTTCTCATGTGAGGCGAAGTACGACGTACTATGTAGTAGTTGGCCTAGTGGGGAGGCTTGGTGGCTGGACCTCGGCTCGGCTTCCCCACGGATGTATCCGTACCACGTACGACCATACCTTACCTTATATAGTATTATCTTACCCCCAAGGTACGAGTAGTTGAGATCCGTCGTATTCTCTCCACGAAATAAACCACAATACTCCCAAAGAAACATGTCTACCGCAACGGCAATCCCCGCTTACGCGGGCTACCAGCACTTTGTAGTTAGCTCACCGGGCGTCGGCTTGGCGCATGTGGAGATCAACCGGCCCAAGAAGCTCAATGCCTTCTCGCATCCCGTGTGGCTCGAGTTTGGCCGCGTGTTTGAGCAGCTGAGCGCCGACACTGACGTGCGCGCCGTGGTGCTCAGCGGAGCCGGCGACAGGGCATTCACGGCGGGACTGGACGTACAGGCCAGCGCCGGCGATAACGCCGTGTTTGGGGCCAAGGGCGACGTGGCCAGGAGGGCCAAGATGCTGAGGGCGCATATCGAGGAGTTCCAGAACTGCATCGCCGCTGTGGAGAAGTGCGAGAAGCGTATGTGCCTTCTCTTGCTTTCTTATATTACTTCGGGCTCATTGTGTGCTAATATCTACTACAGCCGTCATCTGCGTCCTCCACGGCGTCTCCTACGGCCTGGCCATTGACATTGCCTGCTGCGCCGACATCCGCATCTGCGCGGCCGACACGCGCTTCTCCGTCAAGGAGGTCGACATTGGCATTCCCGCCGACATTGGCACGCTGGCACGGCTGCCCAAGATTGTGGGGTCGCACTCCTGGGTCAAGGACGTGTGCATGACGGCGCGCGACTTCTCGGCGGACGAGGCGCGCCAGGAGGGCTTCGTGAGCCGTGTGCTGCCGGACAAGGCCGCGGCCGTGGGCGCGGCCGTCGCGCTGGCGGGCGTGCTGGCGGACAAGAGTCCCGTCGCCGTGCAGGGGACCAAGGAGCTCATCAACCACGGGCGGGAGCACGGCACCGTTGACACCCTGCGGTACACGGCCGTGTGGAACTCGGTGGTGGTGCAGAGCGAGGATATGGTCAAGGGCCTGACAAGCAGGCTGACCAGGAAGAAGCCCACGTACGAGAAGCTCTAGATAGATATCGTGGGTTGTCTGGGCGGTGGCGGCGGCGGCGGTTTAAAAGAGCCATATTGTTTAATGGAATCATAACTCATGGGTTTTTTCCCCATCCTTTCCACCATATGTTTCAACAAACCGGTGCTGGTCGTAGAAATGCCTACTCGGAACCGGACTCGTCGACGGGCGGAAGGTTCTCCTTGAGACGCTGCACGGGTTATTTCGCACGGTCAGCTACGAAGAGGGAGGAGGGGTGTGTGGAAGAATCGGGTAGAAGAGGGAGAGGAAACTCACGTCTTCGAGCTTCTGCTTCAAAGCCGCGACCATGTTCTCCTTAACAACGACGCGCTCCTCGTCAAGATCTTCGATGATATACTCGTGGCTTTCGCTATCGATGCTGACAATGATGGACTTGATGGAGGGGTCGCACTCGATCAAGACTCCTGGCGTGGATGCGTTAGATGTTGGGGTTTGGGCCGCATGGCGACGAGGTTTGGGAGTCTACCTCTGATGGCGCGCGGCATTGCGGCTTGGTTGCGCTGGGGTAAGGATGGTACTGGTTTGGTGCTTCGTGTGCGGCCTGTGTTGGCGTCGAGTTCAGCTGGCTAATTGGGAATGGGTGAAGGGTCGTGTCTGGGTTATGGATGTGGACGAAGAGAGAATGGTTGGTGGTGATGTCGCTAGATGTGAATTTGGTGGCGCGTGGAGCAGGTGCTGACAAAAATAGACCTGTGCTTGGGCGACTCCAGATTTCCTGCAACTTCCGTCTTCCAGCTTGCATCCTGCATCTTGCATCTTCTTCTCCCGCACGGCAGAGACTTTGCAAGGAATTCTCACGCTTCAGCTTCCAGAGCACCTTGATCCCACTCAGATCGATTTGCCTTTTCTCCGGATTGGTCTGGTTGCCCTTCATCATCTCGTGTCCCGACTCCGCTGTTTCTGTTGGCGGATTGGATCCCGTCTAATCGCTGCGCCGCACAATACCTGATCTCGTTCGGTTCGATCACATCCAAGCGCTTCTGTAGCTTTTCGTCGGCCAACTGAAGGTTTTCCATTTCGCTTAGATGGCCAATGTCGCCCCTGTGGCCCCCCTTTACCCGCCTTCTCGTCGTACATGTGTGTGGACTTGAGGCTGCACAGAGACACGGCCAACATGTTACTTGACGTGACGTTCCCTGAGAACAAAGCGCCAGAGCTTTTGATTCGAAACGGTCGATAAGTGGATTGTAATTCCGGGGTTGGTAGGCTCTCAGCCTCTCAGCGTCGCCCGTAATACCAGAGATTCCTGCGTGAGCACTAAATATCCGAGCCTCTGGATCTACACCCGCCAGACAGGGGCTTTCTGAAGAATCTCATCGTGAGCACAGTTGCTATTTCTATTTTTGCCACGACCAGATCCACCAATGGATTATACTTGAGACCGTGTCTCGGTCCTGTGCATGGGAACTGGACCTATACATCAACAACAACGGCATCCCTTCTTCCACCATGGTCGTTCTAAAGAGGTCCCTTCTTGCTGCCACAGTGGCCTTCGCCGGCCTGGCTGGCGGCCTCTCCGACTTCAGTGCTTACCTGTCGAGGCGGGAGGTCACCATCGAAGCCTCATCCGATGATCTCCAGGTCGATAATAAGGGGGCTTACATGCGTGCTGCGAAACTTGAGAACAACGACATCCTTGGCGTATATACGGTCATCGACGACTCCGTTGCCACAATCCGCACCGTCCGGTCCTCCGACGGAGCCGAGTCCTGGGAGTCACTCGGCAGTGTCTCGAAGGGTCCCTCCAGCACCAGCGACATTGACAATGCATTCCCCCTCCAGCTGCCCGATGGCCGCCTTCTCGTGGCCTTCCGGAACCACAACAAGGAGGAGGGGACCCAGAACAGCTTCACGTGGTACCGCATCACCCTATGCGAATCAACCGACGGCGGCAAGACTTGGAGGTATGTCTCTCAGATTGCCGAGCGCCAGGCTACAGGCTCCAATGGCCTGTGGGAGCCATTCCTCCGCCTCGCCGAGGACGGCTCGTTGCAGGCCTACTACTCGCTCGAGCACAGCTCCAACGACCAGAGCAACGTGATGAAAACATCCAAGGATGGCGGCAAGACCTGGTCCAACCTTGTCCAAGTCTCTGGTACCGATGCCGACGCCCGCGATGGTATGGTCGGTGTGGCCGATACGGGCAACGGCACTCTCATGTAAGAGCACGGATAGCCTCTGATGCCCCGTGAATATGTAGGAAGCCCGGCTAACCTTGTGATGCAGGTGTGTCTTTGAGAGCACCGAGATTGGCCGCATGTCTATCCACTATGTCCTGTCCGGGGACGACGGCAAGACGTGGAACAACCGCACCCTCCTATACGAAGCCAAGGACAACGGCCTAGCTGGCGCTCCCCAGATCATCAATGTCGGCGGCACCCTCGTTGTCAGCTTCATGTCGACGGAACGCCGGTCCTCGACGGATATCGACGGCGGCGAGCAAAGGATCGTTACAAGCAGCGACGGGGGCGCTACGTGGGGGGATCCCTATGTCCTGTCCGGAATGGGCTCGCACTGGCCCGGCCTCATGGCGTTGAACAACGACGAGTTTCTGTCGCTATATTCGACGGATAAGGAGGGCATGCTGTCGCACCGTCACCGGGTTGTGGCCGATTCGGCCGAGTCGGGAGAGCCGGAGGACCCAGAAAGCACTGCGCCACCCAACCCTGACGACGTGCCGAGTATGGCGACGAAACGAACGAGCTGGCTCAGTTGCCTTTTGGTGATTTTGTTGCTAGGCTAGTGTCTATGTCCCTTTTTAATGGCAGCCATATATGAATAACAGTCAGCAGTATATACGGATACCGTAAATATAAACACTCTTTTTCTCACAAAGCTTTGTAAAAACAATCCATGGTCCTTGGAACCGACATGAAACTAATAGCACTTATTGGAGGTGGATTTCTTGTCATAAGATGGATCCCACGTGCCCATCGTTGTAGCTATGTAATAGTCCTGGCCAGTCGATGCCGTTGTGCATTTGGTTGCCATACAAAATTTTGCCCGAACCAATGATCCAATGGCCGTGCCATTGTCATATGAAAACAAGTAGGTGCATATTACCAATACTATGGAGCACGTAGCGTCCTGAGGCCGTGGCAACTGGAGCCAAGCCATATAAGCTTCTTAACTCGATAGGTAGTATAGGGTGGCGGCGGGCCTCGGTGGAGAGCGAGGGGTGAGAGGGGCCTCCGATCAGGGATCCGATGAGGTCGTGTAATCGTAGCAAAAGGGCATTAAACAGGGTCCTACCACGAGTACATGGCCTGCTTGGATTTGGAATGCCTGATCTGATGCTCATGTTGAGGCGCAGCAGCTTGGTTACCGGGTAAACCTCACGGCCGTCGGTGTGGGGTTGGGCCGGAATACATACTGTAAGTTGGTATCGTATGAAGGCTTAATGTACAAAGTAGGAGGCACTGGTCGGTATGACAGAGGAAGCTTCAGTGTTACGCGGCCGGGGGAGGGTTCGAGGCATCGAGGCGCTGTTGGTGACGAATCTGGCTTGGCACTGGCAGTGCTGCCAGCGGTGGCCACATGAGCTCCCCGTATTGGGCGGAATTCGGCAGCCAAGAGCTGTTGCATGGTGGTTCTGCACTTGCTGTCAATATCATTGATACGTGAGGACGTCCTCATTCCCCTCGGTTGCCTCGTTCGTCTGGGCTTCTTCCCACCCGTAGTACTGATATGTAAAGGCCGCCTCAGCCACCCCGTATTCCCTCTACGTAATACTAGTCCTCCATCGATCCTTTTCCGAAACTTGCCATTCCAGTATTGTCCGCTCCCTGCATGTCTTGAGTCGTTACGAGTGCCTTTTAGACGCCTACTCATCGAATTCCACGTCCTGTCCCAGGGTGTCTGGTCTCGCCGGTTGCAGCATTGTCAGAGTCACACAAAGGGCCATTGTTTTGCCACGAGGCCACGAAACCGTTATCCACGCCGCCATCACCGGGGGCAGCTCAAACAATACACTGGTACTGCTTTTTTTCTTGTTGGTTGGTTGGGGGCTTTTCTTTTCCTCCTCCATCTCCTCTACCACTCGGCCGAAACTCTCACCAGCGTCCTCACCATCGAAAACATCATGGCCGATGACGACGGCGACCCCTCGAGGCCGTCCGTCCACCCTTGGACCTTCATCGTGATCCCGCTCTTCATCATCATCGTCTCCGGCTTCACCTACGCCATGGTCCGCCGCAGCCGCCGGCACGGCACACTTCTCAGGGCGGACTGGCCGCAGAGCCGGGCGGGGGATCCGTACGGCTACTTGGGGCGAGGCCTGGGGGGGCATCGCACCCGCGCAGGCCACGGGCCTGGCGGTGGTCGGTACGCGCCGTGGAGGGTGGCACGGTCGCAGGAGGGGCTGAACGAGTTGGGCGAGGCGCCGCCGGCGTACGATGGTAAGAGGGAGGACGATACGGAGCTGAGGGACATGGGACACTATATGAGGGACTTGGAGGCCGGGACGGCGAGGCCCCCCGCGTACCCCACGCAGCCGGAGCCGGTGGCCCACCGGGACAGGCAGGGGGGCTGATGGGGAAGGGGAAGGGGAGGGGGAAGGGGAGGAACCTGGCGCTTCTGTTGTACAATTTATGAATGATGTTGATACCCCGTATTAGATCTTAGCTCCGTGATATCATGATTCTTCCGTCTACCTGGTAGTAGTACAGAATGCTCTCTCCACACTGTCTATACGAGACAGCACCAGCTATTTTCATTCCCCAAAGCTCGGAGACTGCCCGTCTCGACTGGTCACCTTCGGGGCTTAAGTATCCATGGAGAGATCACAGCTGCAGGGAGGCCCCCCGCAGGCCGTTCACGTCCGGGGCATTGCAGGCGCCCATGTACAGGACCTCGTGAGGCGGGATCTGGCCATCGGTCGTGGGGACCTGCAGGGCGACCGTCTCGACGACCCCGGGGTACTGCGTGCGGTGGCCGATCTTGGTCACGTCGGCCGTGTCGGCCGCAAAGATGAGACCCATCTCGCCGCCGGGGACGTAGGCGCTCTGGCTGGCGTTGTTGGGCAGGGTGATGTAGGCCAAGCCGGAGAGGAAGATCACCCACCTGGGGATCGCCCGGCAAGTCAGCTTATGTGCATGGCACGGCAGATCAATGGCAAGGCGCAGCTTATTATAGTATGCTATGGTATTACTCTGTGTAGGGAGGGAGGGGAGGACGTACTGGTTGTGTGGTGCCGCGTGCAGACCGCCGTCGAAATGGGGCGGCACGACTGAGTACGACACATTGGCAGCGTTACCCAGCCGAGTCACGGCTGATCCTGCGGTGCCCGGCTCGTCGGACAAGTCAAAGGGGGCGTCAAGCTGCCAGCACTCGAGCGTGGAGCAGCCGTTTCTGGCGCTGATGGCGGTGATGTTGAGCTTGAGGGCGGCCACGAAGGGCACCAGTTGGGCCAATCCCGCCGACAGGAAGAGCAATTGGGCTCGCATCTTTTTGTTAGGGCCAAGAGGGGGAAACAAGAAAGTGCAAGGCAAGAGGAGTGGTCGCAGGAAGGGGAAGCGTGTGACGGAGTGATGGTGTGAAGGGGGTTCAGATTCTAGGCACCAGATTGGGCGGTACGGAGGGTTTTAGACGATGGGACTGCGAGCCTGATCCACGATCTACCGGCATGCGTCAAGGCATATCGAGGGATGCACCTGGTCTGGGGAGAAACGGGAGGGGACCAACGGCGCTCGGAGCTTCCAAGAACGAGGCATCCATACTTTATACCCCGATTTGGCCTTACTGACTCCGTGCCTCTGCAAAATTGCAGTACCATGTAAGAGAAGCTGTTTCAATGATTCATGAATCATGGCCTGTTCAGTGAGCGAGGTGCTGCTGTTGTGCAAGTAGACAAGCTTGGTCCTGGCGGCGCGGCACGGCTAGAAAAGGCGCCCTTCCCCGGCCCAAAAGCGACACCTAAACGAGTCAATGACAAGTTGACAGCCAACGGCAGTCGAGTGAGTCCACAACGAGTATTCCTCCGTACCAGTCACGAGAGCCCACGCGCCGATCACTGCCAAAAGCTCGAGCTCCGATCAGCCTTCCTTCCCGCATGGGGGCGGCGTGGCCGGATGCTGACTCGACCGACTACCTTCTTGCATGGCATGTATTACACCTACATACTATTATGTGCAAGGCGTCGGGCTGGCGTTGACGGCAGTTGGCCCCCATCCATGCATAGCCTAGCCAAGTCTTAACGCGCGATGCGACGTCCCCGAGTACTTTGCTGGCATTTATAGTCCAACCGGGCGTCAGATAAGCCCAGGAGCGGCCCGTGAGGCATCCGTTTGCCAAAAGCCCGATAGACATGCCCTGCGGAAGGATGGTTCAACGAACGGCTGGTATGCACTGCTACCCCCGAGGTCAGCAACCATTGAATGCCTACCGACACATATTAGCACACCGTAAGAGTACATAGGCCATAGCCGGTATATACTCGCCGCCCCAGTCTGATCCTTCGGAATGCCTCTTTCAAACGTCTCTTCTCTTCTCTTCATGCTCATGTGTCGTCCTCTCCCGTCGCTGCTACGCATGGGAGCTTCACGTTGACATGGGGGACCCCATCAGTGCGGCCACGATCACGGGCACCACGACCGTCTTCGTGGCCCTCTGCACCACCTTCACCTTGGCCAGGTTCTTTGAAAGATGGCACTTGCACCAGCGCCTGTGGTGGGACGACTGTGCGTTCCAACCTTCTCCGTCTTATCCCCATGCTCCGCCTGTCCTGTGCTGACATCCGAGAAACTAGGGACCATGCTCGTCGCTTTGATCGCGACCATAGCGCTGTGTGTGATGCAGTTCCTCATGCTGCAGCACGGGGCAGGTGTTGATATCTCGCATGTGCCCGATGATGAATTCAAAAAGTTCTCCACGGTATGTCGCATGTCTCTCTGTCCTTCTGCCGGGACACCTGTCCGTACTTGTAAGTAATTGACTGGTCGGGGACAGTTATTCTTGGACCTTCAACCCATCGCCCGGGTTGCGATCCTCTTCGCCAAGCTTTCCATCCTGCTTCTGTACCTACGCATCTTCTTCCCGACCGGCGCTTCGAGAACGACCCTCTGGTGGCTTATACACCTGACCATGTGGCTCAACATCCTCTACACCGTTGCCCTGACACTGGCCACCACACTGCAGTGCGTCCCGTATGGACTCCCCTGGGGCAACACCTGCATCAACCAATACTTAGTCCTGATCCTGTCTTCGGCCATCAACATCGTTAGTGACATCATCGTTCTGATCATCCCCATGGGGTCGATATGGTCCCTTCAGATGAGCCGCAAAACTAAATGGGCCGTCTGGGCCCTGTTTGCCTTCGGCTCGTTGGCCCCGCTGGTCAGCATTGCACGCCTCGCGTACCAGATCCCCAAGGCCAACAGCGATAACAAGACAGTCGTCTACCCTACCGTGGCCATACTAGCGACGGCGGAGCAGGTGGTAGCCATGATCGGGGGGTCGATCCCCATAGTGAGCGCCACTGCGATTCGACTGTTCAAGGGAACTCTGGCTGGTAGCTCCGGCCGCAACCCGCGACACAGGCGCACCATCTCACAACACGTCTGGCCCCGTCGCGAGGGTCATGTTCGACTGCAGGGCGGGCCTTTAGGTAGGCATGGCCCGTTCACCCTCACCGATACTCTGATGACGGATAGTGCCGAGGTCATATATGCCGGAGAGGGAGGTCAGGGTCATGGCATTGAGATGAAAAGGACATATATCAGATCCGATATGAGGACAGATATATCCGTGCCTTGATGGGTCAATACCTTGGGCCTGGAGGCAGCTCTAAGCTTCGGGTTGATTATGAGAGCTCCCTTTCAACAATTAAAAAAAAGAATGTATACCTAACGTGCCATACTGGGTTGATATCGTATTACAGATTGTGCCAGGCAGGGATTCTGCAGAAGCAAATCCAACCATCTTGGCCCCGTCACTCGCTGGCGAGTCCCACGGGTGAGAAGCGAAGAATGGCTGTCGACTCGTGGCCCCGAAAGTCGGCTTCGTCAGAGACCACGAAGCAACTACCATGACAAGCTCAGGAGCAACTCCATCGCCGAGGTGTTCATGAAGAGACGGAGGTGCGCCCGACGAACGGTGGTCCGTGGTGTCTCGCGTCTTCCAGCGCCGTTCGAGATCTGCGGGCTGAACGCCACCTGGGCACAATCAGAAGTGGCTTGTGTTGGCAAGCTCGGACCAAGTCGGCAACAGTTCATCTTGGCCCGTTTGACGCTTTGCGATGGGAGATCTGTCAGAATCGGGGAGGGGAAACATCTTTACGGAGTAGAAACTAGAATTAACTCGGCCCCGCAGTGGGCGTCCGGACTGATTAGGATTAGGCAAGGGTGGAGTGGACAATGGCGATTTGACAATGTGACCATGGCCAATATACGTCGTATTATCAGGCGCGTTGGCAGCGATGAATCAGAGAGCCGTACTCGTGCACTTGTCTCCAATTGCAAGCCTAGGTTCGAGTTGGTGCCTGCTGATCCGATGGTTTGGTGACGAACTCGAATGGCAGGCACGCCTTTCTTCCAGTTTGCTGCGAGTCTGCGACTGCAGGCCATGGGCGTCATGTGGAAGGCACCCGGTGCCGCCTGCCACCAGGTACAGAGAGCGAATTACGAAGCACCAGTCGTCTGTCACCTCCCACATGCGAGTATTTGTCTGCGCATTCAGACGCCAATTGTTCGCATTCTCGGGGAGAAAACCAAACATACTAGTGCTGTAATTGCGGCTGCCATCACATCACAAACTTACATACTACTATCCGTAGTATGTACGTAGTATTACGGGTACGTACTCCGTACTTGTTTTCCAGGTTGGTTTAGCCTTCCCGTCAAACCCGCTACGGACCTGCCCGCCCGTGCTTCTCCACGGCCCACGCCTCGGCCGCTACTCGTACTTGCGCGACTTCATCTTCTCGCCTTGTTGTAATTCATCTGCCTACCCTACACCGGTGGCCGGGTGGCTCAGCACGAGGGAGCCTGTGAGGCACGGAGCCTAGCACGGAGCACTGCAGGGCATTGGCCTGAGCGCCGACTGCCAGACCCAATTGGCACTGGGGGGCTCCCGGGCTCCAGCAACCCCAACCTCCTCCCCCCCCTGCTCGCGCGTCTCATTGGACGAGCCCATCGGCAGCGCCAACTCATCAAGCAGCACCAAGCGGGCCCCAGGCCCCCCAGCCGCAGGGCCGACAATAAACAAAGCCCCATCCATCCCATCGTCTAGTCGGGCATCAGTGTTCAGTGTTCAGTGCTCACTTGTTGCTTGCCTGCCTCGATTGTCCGCAGAAACCTTCTGCGACCACCCACGGCTTCCCGTCAAGCCTTCGCAACGCACATCACCAGCCCCCCCAAACGCTCGTACATCCGCCCACGCGGGCCTGCAGCAGCCAACGGCCGAGGCTGAGGCCGACCAACGACAGCGGGTGCAGCGCTGAGCACGCACTGGGCTGGGCAGGGCAGCCAAGATCATCGGCGACCGGGCGCCCAGGATCCTTGTCCGTCACCGCGCCGTCTATCTGTGACCTTGTTGCTCCGGTTGCGAGAGGCACCAAGCACCAAAGCACCAAGAGCAGGGCCCAAGACTTCGCCAGCCCACTGAGCCACTCGCCCACATCCCCTCCCGGCTCGCCGCCCGCCATTGATCCACACCACCCAGCCCCATCTCTGCATCTCTGTCAGCTCTCGGTTCATCTGTCCGCATTCTGAGAGAGCCACCTCCCACCGCCTCGTCTGCTCTGCTTTCCTTCGAGCCCAGCCCTGACGCTTTCTTGACAATTCGCCACTTCGTTTTGCTTCTTTGCTGTTGTTTTGTGAGTCCCCCTTGGTCGCCATCCCTTCGACACACCCATGTGGCGATTTGTCTGAGACTGACCGACGTTGGCGCTGCCAGAATTCTTCGTGCCAGTCTTTCTGGAGTTGTCCTTCGCCGTCCCACATGTCTTGAAATCGCATCGACAACCTACCCCCTTTTCGCCTCTAGTGACTGCCCTCGCGGACCTTTGCTATCTCCTGAACGCACAGCGGCCCCAAGAGAGCCAGAGCACTGCCCGCGCCTGGGTCGCCGCTCTGCTCGCCGCATCACAATGGGCGTCGACACGCGGAAGGCTCCGCCGCTTCCTGCGCCTACCGAGACCGAGACAACAACACCCACCGAGCTGACGGGTACGGAGCTGTCAAGGCCCGGCGACGAGAGGTCTTCCTACTCCATCCCAGACGACGGCACCCCCGTCACCATCCGCACGCGCGGACACAAGTCGAGCCGCTCTCAGACGTCCCTGCTCATCGAGTACTTTGAGGGGAGCAGGTCATCTACCAACGACTCTGGATCGAGATCGGAGCGCAAGCCCAGTGTTCGTGTGCGCCTGACTCCATCAAGAAAAGGCAAGGGCGACCATCTGCAGGTCACCGAGAGCTCCCGTAGGGCCTCGTTGACTCGCAGAATCCCCCTCGATCAAGGACCGTCAACCCGCCAGATCGAGTTCCCCGATGGGTTTGGGGACGACGCAAATAGCATGACATCCTACGCGTCCGCGACGGAGGAGTCAAATGTCTCGAGGAACCCCATTGACATTGAGATTGATCGTGGCCATCGCCGTCGTCGCCCTGCGAGCCCGTTAATCCCGTCGAATGAGAGCTACCAACCTGTCAATGCCTCCGAGATATCCGCGATTCCCGCAGACAGCTTCTTGGACGGTTCGGGTCCGGGCACGGATCTCAAGCGCTCATTCAGTCCCCCGCGCGGCTCGGCTCTTGCAGCAGCCGCTGGTGTCGGCGCTGTGGCCGGCGCTGCCGCTGAGCACATTTCAAATAGCAAGCGAAGAGAACGTGCCAAGTTAACAGACAAGCCCAAGGAAAAGTCGGACAGGAAACGCCGGTCTAAAAGTAGGACGAGCAGCGTCAGCGACCAGCCCGGCGCCGACGACTACCGGTCGTCACGGCATCGGAGTCGCGGCCAGCAGGAGTCTGCTGTCTCAGGCCCGGATTCCAGTGTCTTGTCCTCCCACTTGACGGCCAGTCACCGCTCATTGGACACGCAGTCCATGCGGTCGGGCACTTCCAGATCATCCATTAATAACCCGAAGCTCCTCGAGACTGTCGAGGACGCCATCCGCAGATTGATTCTGCCGGAACTGAGTGCTCTGAAACGTGAACAGAGCAAGCGCGAGACTCGGCGTGGGTCCCTCACCTCGACAGGGACCTCTGTCTCACGCGAAGACCTCACCACCCCAGACCGCAGGCGATCTTCGGGGCAGCGCAGCGACGGAAAGAGGCGAAACCGTGAGGCTCGTCATGACTATGACGACGGCTCTCCGCGCAGCATCAGCCGTGAGTCTATACGCGATGAGTATGAGGCCGACGAGGCCGACCCCACCACGCCTAAGCGCTCGGGCGACTTACTCAAGGCCGCCGCAGCCGGTGCGGCCTTGAGCAAGGGATTGTCAGCCTTGGACGACAAGACCCAGTCAGAAGACCGAAGGCAGCGTGATAGGCGGAGGCGGAGGGCGGATGCCGCCAGAAGTCGAAGCCTGGGAGGCGAGAAGTATGCCGATGACTATGAGGATGATCAGCCGGCTCCAGCACCACCGATGCCGCTCATGAGCGATGTTAATGCTTCCGACATGACGCGCACATCGATTTTGTCGGCGGAGTCAGACAGGCCTCACTCTGCGAGTGAGGAAATGGGTCGAGATATATCCCGTGATATGCCCGAGAACCTGCAGCGGACGTTGGGAACCAGCCATGCCAACGTCTCGCACGGTGATTTGACGGCCCTTCCTCGCGGGAACAAGGCAGAATACGCCCAGGAGTATGAGACGGACGAGTTTGGCCGAAAGATCCCTATGGGATATCACAACGACTACATTGATGAGCAGGACGCTGAGTACTCCGACCCCGGCGACTACCCCGACCGCAGTTTGGAGGACGAGTACTACAGCACGCAGGATGTGCCTCCTCCTCTTAAGTATGTCCCTTACCAGGCTGGTGCACGTGGGTTGAGTCCAATTCCCAGTGTCTCGGGTTATACCGAGGGCGGCAGTGAAGCACGGATGCCGCGCGATTCCCAGAGCACCGGCAGCGATACGTATCCTTCGCCTGAACAACCGCTGGAACGCGGAGGCTACGGCGGCTCCTCCCACTCTCTCAATTCCGGCCCGAGCAACATGCGAAGCCGCGAGTTCGACCATATGTCTGCTGACTGGCGAAGCCCCGAAAGCTCTGGAGTCGAGTACCGAAACGCTCCGTACGCCGAAGATAGCGAGCTTAGCCAGCCACCATCAGCGCAGGCCGTGCGGGGCGTGGGAGCCAACCCGAATATTGTTCATCCCCCTACGGCGGTGGAGTCTGCAGTGGCAAGCCTAGTGGACGGGTCTATGCTTGAGCAGTCGGTTCTCACGGGACTCTCTGGGCGCTCCTACGCTGGGATGCGCGATTCAGCCTTTTCATACGAAGACCAGGCCTACAGCAGCCGGGGAGCCAGCCCTGAAAAGCACTCTGGGGATGTCCAGCGCGATTATCGCGAGGAGAGGCACCCCACGCCAGGAGATAGGTCTCAAGACCAGTCGCAGGATATGTCCGAGTATGAACTCGACGACCACGGCCGCAAGGTGCATCGCTCCAGGTACCGGCAGTCCCCCACTGCCTCCGAGGCAGCTATCACTGCCGGTGCCGTGGGAGCTGCCGCTGCGGCGTTGAAGGCAGCGCAAGGCAGGAAGCAAGCCACCGTGGAGGAGGTGTCGGAGAACTGGGCACCCGCAGGCGTTGCCCGAAACAAGTCCTTCAAAGAGCGTACTCTGGAGGGCTACGAGCCAAGGAACACCCCCGCGCACAGCGTCGACAGATTTTCCTACGATGAGCCCAAGTTGACCGCCACGGGTATGCCGGATATGAACGATCCCATGCCTGAGATTGGCTATGTCGACGAGGACGCGCAGACCAACCCGTCCCTTGTTCGGGAGCGCCTTGATGGGAACTATGATGACGACCAGTGGTCTGGAAGAGAGACACCCACGCAGCAAAGCATGACCGATTATGGACAAGTGGTGAACACCAAGGACAGCCCAGCCAGCAGCAATGGTCTGGGGATCACCGAAACTGCCGCCGCCGCCGCTCTTGGGGCTGCTGCTGGTATGGCGGCCGCGCACAGCCGAGAGCCAAGTCAGGACCACGATGAGTGGCAGCGAACTTCTACTGACCGCAAGCGGGATACCTTGCTTACCAACCCCTACGAAGATGCAAGCCCCGTTGCGAACCCCGAGCTTCATGCTGGCCTTCTCGGCGCACGCGGACTCGATCCCTCTTACGGCGCTCCTTACCATACCGGTAGCCCAGGGCTTGGCCAGAAATACGACGAGGGTTACATGTCCAACGGGCCGAATGCCCGCTCCCCCGAGGTCGAGGCTAAGGGCAAAGCCTTGGACTTCCCCAACCCGAGCCAGGTCCTGGGCGGCGAGGACCCCTTTTATGCGCCTGCGGGTGAGGCTGGCACTCGGCAGCTTAGCGGTATGTCGCAGGCCATGGGGTCTCCATTCTACGACGCCGCTACCGGAACCGGTATCGACCGTATCGAGAACAAGGACATTGTTGCTTTGATGCAGCATCTTATGGTCCGTGATGCTCAGCGCAGTGCCCGTGACACGGAAATTGTTGCTCTACTCATGAACGCTGCCCTCGAGATGCGAAACTCTTTCCGCGAGATGAAGGAGCTCATCCAGGACACGGGTGACGATGTTATCTTCTCCAACTCTGAGAATACCGAGAAGCTGCAGAAGGCCATCAACGGGCCGCGACCTTTCCCCGGCACTGCCTCCCGCTCCATCCAGAGCTCCCAGCCCCCGACATCCATCGATGACGCCGCCAGCAAAAAGAAGAACCTCTGGAAGCGAGCCTTGGCTGGACTTAGCGCTAAGGGCACCAACGACCTGAGCCGTATCGAGGACATGCTGATGCAGCTCCTTGGGGAGGTTGATGTGCTCAAGACTCAAACAGCACCTGGCGACTCCATTAGACAGGAACAATCCTACGAGAATCTGCAACCTGAGGGGCAATATGAGCAAGACCGTGGATATGAGCCCGAGGGCGTTTCGACAGCCAGCCACGCCAGCCAGTCCGGCCACCTCTCCAACCCACAGCTTCGGAGTCCAGGTTCGAGACCCGGCAACGAGCACAAGTTCTCAGACAACAGGGTCAGCACTGTCCAGGAGCACGAGGACGAGTACCAGTACGACCATCCCAGTCCTGCAAACGAGCGATCGGACCCCGTCATGTCGGGTGCTGGGCATTTCGACCAGGTCCAGCGGGGCGGTTCCGTCCCCCCTGAGACTCCGTCGCAGCCTACCTCTTCGTCGAACCAGCAGCAGGCACTGAGTGCTGACAATACCCCGCGCACCGAGAAGGGCAAGAAGCACAAGTCCAGCAGCTCATCTAGCTGGATTCCCAAGATATCGCGCTGGTCAGAAACCACCGCCTCCAGCGTCGGTAAGGTTTTCCGCGGCAGCGGGAACCTGAAGAAAGAATCCAGGTACGATGATAGCCGGCAGCTGCCGGCCTCGCGCTCCGGGTCGAGCCTGGCATCCTACGACCACACATACGAGCATGATCCTTTCGGGGAAGACAAACTGCACTCGGGCTTCTCTGATCCCAACCTCGGCACGACAATCCAGAACGCCGAACCCCAGAGCCCCCAGCAGCCCCAGCAGATGAGCCCAGAGGAGTTCAAGTATCGGGCACACCGGAACTCGTTGAATCTCCAGCACCCGCAGCCCCGACCTGGGCATACGGAACGCTTCCGCACCACGCTGGAGACCTCAGCCCAGGAATACGATTGCCCCGAGACACCAAAATCGGCCGACTGGGCTGGGTCTGCCACCAGCCTCAACAGGCTCCCACAGAACACCGATGGGTACAGCAACGCGTCGACTGCGGCTCGGGAGGCTGACTATCTGCCCACGTCGCCTGGCGGTTCGTCCGGCCCCCCTCGGCCACCGAAGGAGCCCATCGACGGATATACTGGGCGAACCCCTCCTCGACCCCGCATCTCCAAGCTGGCCAAGGGAAGCCCGCTGCAGAACCAGGTTTACGAGTACGACGCTGGCTACGGGTCTGGAGCTCCTGGCAGCCCCGGGAGCGGCAGCCCCCGGCCGGAGAACCGCAACCTGAACGCAGCTCTGGGTCTTCCGAGCCGCCGGCCTAGCGGGCCGCGGGCCATGACCCCCAAGAGCCCCGAAGACGATGTAGAGAGACGGCGCAAGAGAAGTAAGTTGCGGCTCTAGGAACATTTCGGGATTTCCCGAAACTAATATAAGACAGGCACATTTGGCACCGTCGCAACCCCGGGCACCCCGGATACGGATACATTTTAGAAAGATGTCCGCCGAGGCGAACGCTACGACTGGCCTTTTTGATCAACCCGTTCGAGCCACCTACTCGCCCCATGGGGAGTATTCTATCATGAGATGATAGCATTGTCCGGTAGAGTGCCGGGGCGACCCAATCTCTCACCATTACATAACACACCTTACCTTACTTTAATCGTGCTATTTTATGGGGCTCGAGGCGGGAGATGCAAGCGATGAGAGCGCCTAGCCCGCATATTTCTCCCATTCATGACGACGATATGATATTGGCCATCTGGTTCCAAAGCGCAGCACCTGTACCTGTTGACTATTTGCTTTGGGTTTACGGAGAGGAGGAGGGGAGGGGAGGGGCCACGAAAAGGAAGTAAAGGATCAGCACATTTCATCTTTCATATTTCTGTTTGGCTGTTGTGAGGAGGATTATTTAGACATCATGGCATTCATCATGTAGTTGTGACGGAGGTTTGGGGCGATGAGAATTGAGGGCCCGTTTTGGTCTCCGCACCTTGAGATACCCGACGTGAATGACTGCCACTGTGCATGAATAGAATTCTGAATGGAATTGGTAGGCAGTGGGACAGTAAGACAGTGAGAGGAAATGTCTTGAAGACGGTGGTTTGATCGGTTGACCGCTCGTGACAAGTCCACTCACGTTGGTCCCCTGGGCTCCGCTGATCGCCATCACTTAGCCGCCCACACCAAAATCTCACAGCGGCTTCATGTGCAATCCTCTACCAGAGTGATGGGTGAAGTGCAGTCGAAACGTACACCGTCGGGAATAGCGACAGTTGTCTTTGCAATCGAGCGAGTTCTTCCAATCTTTTATTATTTACTCTTTCACCCTCTACCCGTCTTCTAGCCGTCCCTAGACGTGACAATTCCGACCGGTTCCATTGGCCGAGGTGCTCTTGGGATCTCCGACATCGCAGCCCTCTGTTTTTGATGGCTCCCCGTCGTTGACGCCGCGACACAGCACAATACTACAACGAGAGCTGGTCAGTGGTAGCCCGGCACCATGGCTCCCTCAGCAGCCACGGGCACGACGCCGCCTCTTGTCCAGCAGCCGGCCCAGGGCCTCTCCCCAGTCCCCTCCAAAATTGGTCCACAGCAGCAGGATGTCCCCGAGACGAAATCCTCAGCTGGCCACGACTACAAGGGCTTCGTCGCCGGCGTCTTCAGCGGCGTGGCCAAGCTGACCGGTAAGGGCCTCTCCTCTCCCTCGATATCACTCCGCTATTCAGGCAAGGTTCCTTTGGACTGACAATGGGTGCCTGCAGTCGGACACCCCTTCGACACGGTCAAGGTGCGGCTCCAGACAACCGACGCAACACGCTTCAGCGGCCCCCTCCAGTGCGCCATGCAGACGGTCAAGCGCGAGGGCGTCCGCGGGCTTTACAAGGGAGCCACGCCGCCCCTGGTGGGCTGGATGTTCATGGACTCCATCATGATGGGCTCGCTCAACGTCTACCGGCGCCTCGTGGCCGACCACGTCTTCCGCGTCGACAAGCCCTCGCTGCCGCCCGTGGGCCACGGCATCGCGGGCATGATGGCCGGCGCCACCGTCAGCTTCATCGCGGCGCCCGTCGAGCACGTCAAGGCGCGCCTGCAGATCCAGTACGCCGCGCGCAAGGCCGACCGCCTGTACTCGGGCCCCATCGACTGCGTGACGCGCATCTACCGGCACCACGGCGTGCGCGGCGTCTTCCACGGGCTGTCGGCGACGCTGCTGTTCCGCTCCTTCTTCTTCTGCTGGTGGAGCAGCTACGACGTCCTGTCGCGCTGGATGCGCGACCGCACGAGCATGAGCACCCCAGCCATCAACTTTTGGGCCGGCGGCCTCAGTGCCCAGGTCTTTTGGCTGACGAGCTACCCGTGCGACCTCGTCAAGCAGCGCATCATGACAGACCCACTGGGCGGCGGCCTGGGCGACGGCGAGAGGCGCTTCCCGCGCTGGAGGGACGCGGCTAGGGCGGTCTACGCCGAGAACGGCCTCAGGGGCTACTGGAGGGGGTTCCTACCTTGCTTCCTAAGGGCGTTCCCTGCCAACGCCATGGCGTTGCTGGTCTGGGAGGGTGTCATGCGTGGGCTTTCTGGTTGATGAGAGATAAAGAGCCTGAGATCTTTTCATGTTATCACACATCATCCATATTTACGGGGCGTACATGCAATGTTTGGTCACGAAATAGAATAGAAGGGGAGCGAGGACAATGATAGAGTGCCGCTTAAATGGTTGGTTTTATTGGCGGGCTCCCAGGCTGCGCTCTGAACGCAGCAAGTGACCATGCTTGATACCAATTTCCCGAGTCCATCCTTGCGCCTGACCAATGCATCCGGAGTGCTTTTTTACTTTATTTTCCCTTCCATGCGGTGGGGTAAATAATTTAGTCCTCATCCTCATCGGCCTCGTCGTTGACGACGTTGTAGAACTTGAGCTCGTAGACGCCGCGCGAGGTGGAGACGATGCGGAGCCAGTCACGGAGCTGCTGCTTCTTGAGGAACTTCTTGGTCCTAAGGGAGAAGAGAGTGTCAGTAGGCGGGATTGGGCAGGGGGCCAACGGGAAGGGAGGGGCCATCGCATACAGGTACTTGAGGTAGCGGCCGGACAGGTCGTTGTGGGCAATGACCTCGATCTTGCCGTCACCCTTCTGCTGGATGACAACATTGTCGCCCAGGTTGTTGGTGCGGCCCTCGACCTTGATGCGGTCCTGGAGGAACTTCTCGAAAGCCGAGACGTCGAAGATCTTGTCGTTGGCGGGCTGCGAAGCGTTGATGACGAACTGGAAGAGCTTGTTAGCAAACCTCTGGGCGACTCAAAATAGTGCCAATTGGCACATTTCGTAATGTGTGTCTGCTTACCTTCTTCGTCTGCTTCTGAGCCTTCTTCTAAGAGGAATTTGACCTTAGCCTACTGCATTTCCAAGCGCCCTGCCCTTGCGGGAGGGGCCATAACAGCAAAGCGGTGTCATGTACATACTGCCTGAGGAGCCATTGCTGCGGTTTTTGTTTGTTTGGGTGGTTTGGTGAACGCAAAGAAGTCGAATCCTGCGCGTGTCGGATGTGGTTGTCGAGATATCGGGATGCGGCTCCGGAAATTCTCTCAAGAAACTTGGTGGGATGTGAAAATTAGGGTTGCCCCGGATCAACAAAATACCGGGTGCCGATGTGGCTCACCGCCCAGTGGTACGTACCGCCTTAGAACTTCAACAACGCTTATAAAGGTCATGTGACCCCCATCTTTAACGTCATCCGGGTCCCTGAGAACCTTGATGATCGTCCCCCCAGGGCTTCACCATCAATTAGATTGGCTGAGGCCCAGGCGACGGTGACGAGACCAGCTATGGAGTGCACTGGGACATTTTAGCATCTCAGAGTGCCTCTGACCTAGCCATAGGTCTCAGCCAAAACTACAACAGGGCTGCTCTTGATGCGGACCAAGAGCTGACTCTGACATTTTGCAGCTCATTCTAAGCGGTCACGGTCATATTGCACTGTTCCCTGAGTAGTGAAAGCCTCTCTTAACTTTTGCCATTAGTAATTATCTGTTTTTCATGTAAGGTAGGCTTGTCTACCATCAAACACCACCAAACTAGCATCTAGTCATGATGAGAGAGAAAAAAAAAACCCCGAGCCTCGACAGCTAAGTAGCAATCTGCGACTGATCCATCTCTAGACCTCACCGAGTCTCGGGAGGATCTTGTCGTTGGTGTGCTTAGTCGTCCTTGGGCTTATGCTCCTTAGGCTTCTGCTCCTCGGACTTCTCCTCAGGCGTCGTGTTAAAGACGGCCTCCTTCTCGGTCTTATCGTCCTCCTCCTCCTCTTCATCATCATCATCATCGTCGTCGTCGCCGTCGTCGTCGTCGTCGTCGTCGTCATCCTCAACCTTAGCCTCTTCCGTCTTTACCTCCTCCTTGGGCTCCTCCTCGACCTCGGCCTCTTCCGTCTTCACCTCCTCCTTGGGCTCCTCCTCGTCATCCTGCTCCTCGACCTCAGCCTTATCCTGCTCCTCGACCTGGGCCTCTTCCTTCTTGCTCCCCTTCTGCTTCTTAGCATCGGGGGCCTTCTTCCCCTCCTTGGCCTCCTCATTCTCGGCGTTCTCGGCAAAGTCCTTCCTGTCCTCGGCGAGCTTCTTGTTCCACTCGTCAAAGATGTCGTCGACGAAGAGAATCTCGCCAGCCTCGTCCTCATCTACATCATCAAAGATGTGGCGGTTCTTGCCAATAATCTCGGCAAGCTCCTCGCGGTCAAGCTCATCGTCGTCGCGCTTCTCGACCTTCTTGTGGTGGCCGCAGTGGTGGTGGTGCTTGGGGCGACAGTGCCTGTGGTGACCCTTCTTGTGGCAGCAGCAGTCCTTGGCGGCGCAGACGGAGGCCTCATCCTCTTTCGAGTGCGCAGCGGTAGACGCTGACGCGGAGTCCGAGTTGGACGCCTTGAAGCTCTGGTTCACAGCCTCAACAGCCGCAGCACTCTGCTTACTGGCACTGGACTCCGTGTCGTCTTCCTCGTGCTCGAGCTCAGCAAGCAGCTCCTTGATGCAACCATGGTCCTTCTTGTGACAATGATGACCATGGTGGCCATGGTGGCCATGGTGATGATGACCCTTGCAGTGCTTCTTGTGGCCATGGTGGCCATGGTGGTGGTGGTGATGGTGATGGCCCTTGCAGTGCTTCTTGTGGTCCCGAGAAGTGAGCAACGCGGTGACGTTCTTCAGGTCGATGGCGTTTTCTCCAGAGAACAGGTCACGCTTCTCCTTCTCGTCGGAGCGGGAGAACGAGGCAAGGGGTGCGGCGGAAGCTCCTAGAGCTAGGCCCTGGACAAGGACAGTGGCGAACTTCATGGTGATGAATTGCTTTTTCACAGTACTGGAGAGGAGCGAGATGAAACAGATGAAAGGCTGGTTGGCGATAGTGGTAGTGAGACCTATCGAGGCAGCTCGGACCCGGGCGAGGGGGCCAGAAGCCTAACCTTTATGTACATAATCCCCCTCCTCAGTAAGAGAATCCCCAGGGGCGAGGCAATCTCTCAACCTTCTACAACAACTAACTTGAGATCCAGCCTCAAGTCAATGACGCTGTGCAAGATGGTTGTTGAGCAACAGCAACAATTTAGTTGGGGGAGTTGAGGGGAAGTCACAGAGTACTCCTGAATGTTCTCGAACCATTATGGCGTTTCCTGGAGCGATAATGTTGGTTAGTCACAAAGTTGCTCGCCAGGGGACTTCGAGAAGAGTTACAGGTCTTAAACTTTACTGCCCTCACTATGTCGAGACCTTAGGAGGCGTTGCAACGGTGGAGCTATATTTTATTTAACAAAGTACATAGTACAGAATAGAAAACGTCAATTTGTTTGCGCAGACAAGAAGACTGTGTCTGCCATTAACTGCCCGTCCAGCAATACGCAATACCAAGAATGCAATGTTCGTCGCTCATCATACATGAAAGTCCAATACATAAATCCCAACCACAAGGAATGAACGCTACACCCTGCATCCCTATGACGATGTAAACAGTCTCTTGAATGCCGCCTTGATCCCTCCTGGTCTTCTCTCCTCCTCTTTTGCCCTCTTTCGCTCCTCGTGTCTGGCCTTCCGCGCAGCATCTTCGGGTGGGCCACGAGACGACCTTGAGGGTCCATTGTTGGCCTCCTCACGGCGCTTACTTGACTTTGGCCGTTTCTCATCAGTTGAGCGACGGCTTGAACTATGCTTAGACCGGTTGGTGCTTGACCTCTTGGGCACCTCAACACGAGGGGGCGTTCTGGCCCCTGCGTGGGCGGCCACGGATTCTTCACGACTCGGCGTAGAAGTGCCACTGCGACTACCGCTGCGGCTTGCCAAGACGCCTTCTGCGTTCTTGATATCAAAGAACCTCTTCTCGGGCAACCTATCCTCCTCTGCAGCCACCGCCTCCCTTGATGGCTCGGGCCGAGACCGGTGGCTGGATTGGCTATGCCGACGCGATGATTGGCGGCGACGCCGATCACTCTCCTCACGCTCCTTGCTCAGGTGAGAGGCATAGTGTTGCTCCTCCCTTTCTTTTGCGCGGCGCTCAGCCTTGCGTCTTTCATGAGCAGCCTGCTCCTCGGGCGTCCTGTGCCTTCGACGAGAGCTTCCGGAGCTATCAGCAGAAAAACCACTGTCTTGTCGTTTAGGGAGAGACTTCGGGGAGCTCGGTTCTGCGCCGTCCGGTCTACGGCGATGACTGTGGGGAGGAGTTTGGGAGCTATGCGGGGTTCGCGACGATCGACGTCTGCTTTCCCCAACTTCCTCCGCGGCTCGACTTTTACTAGAGTGAGTTGAATTCTGGGAGTGTCGGCGTCTGCGGTGTCTCGCCTCCCTGTCGCGCAGCGAGGGATCGGTGCCTCTAGCTCTGTCGTCTGTATACAAGTCAGCAACCCACTTTTGAATGTCGTCGTCCCCATTCTCAGTGCTTTCATCTGAAGAAACAACAGCTATGTCCTCCTCTTTGTCCGCCTCCAAGTGGAGGTGATGGTCTAGGCTTGGCAGGTCCCTCTCATTCTGGGGCTTGCTGGAAAGCGATGGACTGGCTGGTGGGCTGAGCGCGTTTACAGTGGCATATATGACAACAGCGGCTGCGAGTGTATCTTCCGCATCCCGTAGAGACATCTTGCGTTTGCGGCGTAGAGTGCGAGATCGATACATGGTGATCATCTCGGCATCTGGTGTCACAACCCCAGGAGTAGGAACTCGAGGGTAGACTGTGCTGAGCGCGACAAGGCCACTTTGACCCTTGAAGAACTCATCTTCGGTCTGCGTGCCCGAATGCGAGACAGTAGCCCGTCTCTGTATCGGCACACCCAAGTTGGCCACAGCTGGGGCTGAGTCGGCACTCCTGTCAGGAATAGCTCGCTCGTGTGTGACTTTTTCGTCTACTGAGAGGGCACACGCAGCCGTCGTCGTGGTTCCTGCAAGAACGCCTGCACTGGCGATACCTGCAACTAGCTTGCCCTTCAAATCGAAGGCTCCGTCTCTAGGGTGACTCGAGGCAGGCTGTTCCCCGAATACATGGCTAGGACCGGGCACAACGTTATCGTTGGCTTTGAACTCGCTCAGGACATCTGGCTGCCCGAATGGAGCTTCAGCTACACTGCAATGGTCGCGTTGACTTTGGTTGGCCTCCCCTGTGCCCTGAAACTCTTTGGTATTAGAGTCAGGCCCATCCGAGTCAGGGATCTTCGCCACCAGCTCAGAAGAAGGGTAGTCCGCATAGGCAGGGTCCAGTGGCTCTTCTGCATCTTGCACTTTGGGAGTGATGTCTGCTTGAAGAGGTTTGGCCTCTCTGGGGAGTTCGATGTCTCCCTCCAATCCTGCGTCGGCTTCAGCTCGGTCCGTGTCCAGATCAGCCAGATTTGTCTCCGCCTCTTCTGTGTCGGCCAACGCTTTAGAAGCTAGGAGGATGTCGGTTGGTGGGCCCCTTTCGCCAGCTGTGCATCCAGCAGTTTCAGCCACTTCTCCCATCTTCTCGTCACCATACCCACTAGAAGCCTTTGGCATCTCACCCATCGCAACCCCAGCCAAATCCGGATTCAAATTACCCTCGGGACTTGTTGCATGTGTTGTATAGTCCTCATTCAAGGGCTTTTCATCCGAACCTAACGCCAAAACACCATCCTCGCTTCCAGTTTCCAACACAGCTACACCTAATTCGCCGTGTTGTTGCGTAATTCCAAAAGACATATAATGCAATGAGAGGCGTTCCTCACCTTTCTTAGCCTTCTCGGCTTGCTTATCCACAACAGGGATAGGCCCAAGAGAATCCTTGCTTTCCTCTTCCTCCTTCGATTTCGCTGTTTCTGTACCCTTGCCTGGCTCAAGCCCTCGTTCGGCTTGTCCTTCGATAGCCTGTTCAGGTTCAGCAGCCTTCTCCACCTCGGGCTCGGCCGGTGGCGCAGGTTCAGGGTCCGCCGCCGGTTCAGGTTCGGTAGCTGGTTCTGGTTCAAGCTCAAGCTCAGCAACCTTCTCCGGCTCAGGCTCAGGCTCAGCAACCTTCTCCGGCTCAGGCTCAGGCTCGGCAGCTGGTTCTGGTTCAGGTTCAGCAACCTTCTCCGGCTCAGGCTCAGACTCAGCAGCTGGTTCTGGTTCAGGCTCAGCAACCTTCTCCGGCTCAGGCTCAGGCTCGGCAGCTGGTTCAGGTTCAGGTTCAGCAACCTTCTCCGGCTCAGGCTCAGGCTCAGCAGCTGGTTCTGGTTCAGGCTCAGGCTCAGCAACCTTCTCCGGCTCAGGCTCAGGCTCGGCAGCTGGTTCAGGTTCAGGTTCAGCAACCTTCTCCGGCTCAGGCTCAGGCTCAGCAGCTGGTTCTGGTTCAGGCTCAGCAACCTTCTCCGGCTCAGGCTCAGGCTCGGCAGCTGGTTCAGGTTCAGGTTCAGCAACCTTCTCCGGCTCAGGCTCAGGCTCAGCAGCTGGTTCTGGTTCAGGCTCAGGCTCAGCAACCTTCTCCGGCTCAGGCTCAGGCTCGGCAGCTGGTTCTGGTTCAGGTTCAGCAACCTTCTCCGGCTCAGGCTCAGACTCAGCAGCTGGTTCAGGATCAGCAGCTGGTTCAGGCTTGGCATCAGCAGTTTTCTCTGGCTCAGATTCCGGTTCAGAATCAGCCGCCGGTTCAGCCGCCGCCTCAGGTTCGGGATCAGCCGCAGGTTCAGCGGCCTTCTCAGATTCAGCAGCTGCCTCGGGCTCACCAACCTTCTCCGGTTCGGCATCAGCCACAGGCTCTGTCTCAGACTCGGCAGTCTTCTCTGGGCCAGGACTATGCTCGGTCTCCTTCGCAAATTCAAGCTCTACCGCGCTCTGGGCCTCGCCGGCTTCCTCTGCTTCCGCAGGTTCGCCTCCTTCTACCTCGGAATGGTTATTATCCTTAGACTCGGCATCTCCAGACTTATCCCCTTCAGTATCCAAAACTTTTGTCTGAGCTGAGTCGGCTTCCATAGGCGTCTCTGCTTCATTATCGGCAGGCGTTTCTTCGACGGTGGACTGTGCTTCCATCGCCACATCTGTGGGAATTTCCTCCACTGCCTCTAAGGCCTTGGTGTCATCGGTAGCTGCCTCGGTTTTGTTTTCTGAAGCCGACTCGGGCGCTCCCTCCTCAGTCTCAGGGCCCGTTTGGGCATTGTTGTCCGAGTCGAATACGGTTATAGCGATGTCTCCAGAAGCATCATCGGCCTTATCGTTAGCCTTTCCTAGGTCAGAACCAGTGGGTTCCGGGTCGTCGGGAGCCTCTTGAGCAGCCTCTGCATCTTCAATGACAAGCTGTGGCTTTGAATCTCCACTATCCTTAGAGGAAACATCTTTAGCCTCCGACTGTGGCTCTGGACCTTCCTCCGCAGCCTCAGGTTCGTCTTTCGCCGCCTCGCTCTGCTCTAGCTCAGACTCACCCTTCGCCGCCTCAAGTTCGTCTTTAGCAGGCTCAGGTTCGTCTTTAGCAGGCTCAGGTTCGTCTTTGGCGGACTCAGGTTCGTCTTTGGCGGACTCGGACTCATCCTTTGCCAGATCAAGTTCGTCCTTTGCTAGTTTAGTAGTATCTGTTGTGGCCTTGGGGTCGTCTTGGGGCGTCTCGGTAGATTCCTCAATGGAAGTTTCGGTAGGCCCATCCCCCTCCGGGTTTTTAACATCCTCGGTTGCCCCCTCTGTTGCAGCTAAGACGGATTCTTCTGCCAGTAACTGTTCGCCAACCTCTTCATTTGGGGCCACAGGATCAGCTCCAGCGGGTGTAGGGGCTGAATCTGCGGCAGGACCTTCGACATCCTTGGGCGTGGTCTCTTCTAGGCTAGCCTCATCTGCGGCGCTGAGTGGGTTTGAGGCATCCGTGTCAGGCTTATCCTCGGCGGCGAGGCTTTCCTCTGAGGAAGCCGCCGCCGCCTTGTCGTCTCCTTCATCCTGATCATCGTCGTCCCAAGACTCAGGTACCTCAGTCTCGGTGGGTTCCTCCTCGACCGGATTGGTTGTCTCAGGGGCCCCGTCGGCGTCTTCAGCACTCTCACTTGTTCCGGCGGCCCCTTCGTCGCTCTTTGGAACCGAAGGCTCCTCAGATGCGACAGCTGTGTCTGCGCCATCCTGTTCCTCCGCAGCCGGCTCCGCCTTCTGTCCCTCCGCGGCAGAATTCTCATCCAGGCCCTCCGTTGGTTTGGGGGCCAGTTCAGGCGTCTCGTCGGTTGGGGCAGGAGCCTCCGTCGAGGCCTCCGGCTCGGAAGCGATATTGTTGTCCTCGGCAAGGGTGGCTTTGTCCTGGGGATCCTTCTCTGCAGAGTCACCAGCATCACTCTGTGCCGTGTTTTCGGTGACTTCTTCATCTTTCTCGGCAAGGTCCACCTGATTAGAAGATGTGCCGTCCTCTTGACCGGGGGATTCGCCCGCCTCATCTGGCACACCCGCTTCAACTTTTGGCTCGGAATCGTCGAGTTTTGTGTCACTTTTAAGAGGCTCTGAAGCTGGAGTCTCTGGTACTGGAGCAGAAGTGTCGTCGGCAGACTTGTCATCATCGGCTGGGATCGAAGTTTCCGCAGCTTTTGACTCAGGCTCCTCCGGATCGTCCTGTACGACATCGGCTGTGGACTCCACGGGCGTCTCTTCGCCTGTGTCACTCTGGGAATCCTTGGAAACTTCCTGGGCAGTGTCTTCGGTGGTGGCCTCGTCAGACTTTTCAGCGGCGACTGGCTCGCTCGATGGTTCGGTCGATTCCTGGATGTTATCGGGAGCTGTAGTCTCTGGCTCCGAGGTGTCCGCAGCGTCTTCCTTAGATTCAGTCTGCTTCTCAAACTCTGCTTCTACAGGGGCAGAATCCTTAGCCCCGTCCTCAGCCTGTGTGGGACCCTCCGAGTGATCGGGCGAGTCTTCTTCAGCTGGCTCCTCTGCCGCATCTTCTTTGTCTTCGGTAGCCGTTTGTGACTTGTCGCCTTCGGGTAACGGGGCAGGTTGGGGTTCTTCCGCAGTATTCTCGGTCTCCTCTATGGCTGCTAGCTCGTCTTCTTTGGCAGGTTCGCCCTCTTTGGCGGGCTCATCCTCCTTAGGGGGCTCGTCCTCTCTGGTGGGCATATCCTCTTTGGCGGGCTCTGTGGCTGCTGGCTCATCCTCTTTGGCGGGTTCGTCTCCCTTGGCGGGTTCGTCCTCCTTAGGGGGCTCTGCAGCTGCTGGCTCATCCTCTTTGGCAGGCTCGTCCTCTTTGGCAGGCTCGTCCTCTTTAGTAGGCTCTTCATCTTTGGCGGGTTCGTCCTCTTTGGCAGGCTCTGCAGCTACTGGTTCATCCTCCTTGGGGGGCTCTGCAGCTACTGGCTCGTCCTCCTTGGCGGGCTCGTCCTCTTTGGCGGGCTCGTCCTCCTTGGCGGGCTCGTCCTCTTTGGCGGGCTCGTCCTCCTTGGCGGGCTCGTCCTCCTTGGCGGGCTCGTCCTCTTTGGCGGGCTCGTCCTCCTTGGCGGGCTCGTCCTCTTTGGCGGGCTCGTCCTCCTTGGCGGGCTCGTCCTCTTTGGCGAGCTCGTCCTCCTTAGGGGGCTCTGCAGCTACTGGCTCGTCCTCCTTGGCGGGTGCGTCCTCTTTGGCGAGCTCGTCCTCCTTAGGGGGCTCTGCAGCTACTGGCTCGTCCTCCTTGGCGGGTGCGTCCTCTTTGGCGAGCTCGTCCTCCTTAGGGGGCTCTGCAGCTACTGGCTCGTCCTCCTTGGCGGGTGCGTCCTCTTTGGCGAGCTCGTCCTCCTTAGGGGGCTCTGCAGCTACTGGCTCGTCCTCCTTGGCGGGTGCGTCCTCTTTGGCGGGCTCGTCCTCTTGGGCAGGCTCTTCCTCTTTGGCGGGCTCTGCAGGTTCTACGGGATTCAGCCCTTTTTTCTCGCCGTCGCTGGTTGGCTCAGCCGGAGCTGTTGAAGGCTCTTCCTGTGGCCCCTCGGGCTCGGCAGCTTCTTTGCCACCGTCGGCATCGGGCTTGGCCTCAGGCTCAGCATCAGGTACTTTGTCCCCCGCATCTGGTTCATCCGGTGTGGGCTCTGAGGTAGCAGGCGAGTTGTCGTCTGGTTTCGATTCTTCAGAAGTCGGGTCCGGTGTCTCAGCGGGTTTGTCTTCTGCCGCATCCTCAACTTCCGCAGCCCCGGCCTCAGCGGCTAGCGCGGCTGCCGCTTCAGCTTTATCATTGGCGTCGGGGCCCGGGGAGTCTCCCTCAGGTTCGTCCACGCCGCGAGTGGTGGTGGCATCTGGGGCGTCCGGGCTGTCCTCTGAAGTTTTTACCTCCGCAGTGGGTGGGTCGACAGGCGCTTCGTCGGATTTAGATTCCGTAGTCATCTCTCCTCTGGGGGCTTTGGCGTTCTTCTTCTTTTCCTTCTTCTTTTCCTTCTTGCTCTTCTTTTTACTGCCGGTAGCGGGTGTGTCTTCAGCAGCAGAGTCTTCCTTGGGCTCTTCCTTCAGCTTTGGGATCTCCTGTACTTGGCCCTTCTTTCCTTTCTTCTTCTTCTTCTTGCCGTTGATAGGCTTCAAGTCATCTGTCTGCTCCTCAGGCTCGGCCTTCTCCTCTGTGTCTCTGTCAAATTGCGCCGCAGCCGCTGCCGAAGCGGCCTGCTGTGCCCTCTTCAGCTTCTTCTTTTCTTTCTTGGATAGCGGAGCTGCTGATTGAGACTCAGCAGACGGCTGTTGCTCTGCTAGATCTCCATCCTCCCAAGACTGTTCATCTGAACCCACGACAGTTAGTGCGAGTAGATTGGTAGGCAGGCCACGGGGCATACATACCTTGCTCGTACTGGTCGTCTTCTGAGTCTGTGGGTTGTTGGAAATACTGCACGTGGGAGAAGTCAGACCACTGTACTCTTGACATGTCCACCTGCATTATGTGCGGTTATGTCGGTAGGCCTTCGCCCAGTACTCATACTTTGTCTGTCTGTTCGTCCGACCCCATGGGATCTGCGTGGGTGAGCTGGGAGCCGGTTATATTGTCGGCCTCCATGCAGCTTCTCGGGATTGGGCTCTCGGGTACAGATAGATGCAGGAGGGTGCCGATTGGGAAGCGGGAACACCCTTATTAGGCGTCAAGGATGCAGGCGAAGCAAGTATTAGGTGGCAGTCCGAAGAAGCCCGAACAGCACAGCAAGCAGGTAGGCAAATGAAAATGATTAGCAGCGGATGCGATCAGCGATTCGTGAGTTGCAAAAGTCAGGCCACGAATCTGCGAACGAGCGGGAAGGGCTCGAGGTTATTGATGACCGAGACCACTGGGTCCCTTGAGACTAGGAAGGCACGACTGGGTCCGGACTAAGGCAGCACCACCCTGGCATGAGGAGGGTCCATGAGTCCATGGCAGCGATCTCTCAGACTCCCGCGAGTCCCAGTCCCCAGTGTTAGTGTCCCACTGAGCCGAAGTGATGATATCGTCGCTTGACGACCAGGGATAGCCGGCATGACAGGCAACCTCCGTACGTACAGTATCCGTACAATGCCATTGCACAGCGGTCGCCTCACTCCACAGCCCAACTCACACAGTGGCTGTCCGAGTGACCACCATCGTGCTCGGCCTCAATTGGCCCACACTGGAACCCAGCGCCGTTGCCACGTCGGCGCCTAAAGCAATTGGGCTCAGTACGAGTACTCGGAGGCTCAGTGGCAGGTTGGCGGTTGAGACACAACGGGAGGGTGGGAACTTCCCGATGCCAGATGGCGGCCCAACGATGCAGCAGGAGCGACTTTACGTCGAGTTGCATGAGTAACTGGGCGAGAACCCAACCAAATTTCGCGGGCCAAGCGCGGGTGGCCGGACGTCCCATATTGACGGCGGACGCTGCGCTGGCCGGGCCATCCTGCTAATGCTGCTACCATGCAGTCCGTACCTGGATCCTACCTCTATGGTTCCCCGGATGTGCGACGTGGCTCAAATCTACAGCCTCAACTGCAGGTTGACCCATGTCCTCGCGCGCCAGGTCCACCTCCGCACAGCACAGGCCACAGCATTGAGACGTCGTTTTCACTCTGGCTGCGTGCGGGGGTTGTAGCTTCTGCGTGTCGGCACTGACCGGAGCAGCGTCTGCTGCTGCATCCTGCGGAATTCCCTCAATGACGAGATGCAACCTCCTATCTCCAGGGAGACCTGTTTGTGTTCCTGACGCGAGGTTGGTAGTCGAGGGAAGAGACGAGACGAAACAAACAATCGTCTTGTTGGCCAGTGCTCGTGCTTGTGAGGGTCCTGGTCCACAGAGAGTAAATGGGTCATGGCTTGAGAAATCCCCGTCACCGCAAGTTCCCTTTGCCGCCAATTGCGAATGTCTGGTATCAGGGTCTTGATGATGACTCGGATGTTGTGGAGTTCAGAAAAAAAAGACGGCGGCTGGAAATGCAATAACCAACCTTTCCAGTTGGGGCATAGAGAACACCCTGGCGGTGAACGGTGAACCTCATCCGCACCAAGGACCCCAATACTCCGCCACAAATCCAGCCATCTTCTCGAATAGTTAAGCCAGCAGGGGGTGTCCAGTTGCATCATCTAGCTCTGACCTAGACTCGAGTTTCAAAGACATGCCGCGTCGACCTTTCCATTTTCCGATTAGTTATATATACTACCGATGATGGTAAACACTTAGGGTGGGTAAGGCGAGATCCCACGAAGTGTTCGCATCTGGAGCACGGCCATGTTTTTTTTATGCCAGTACCACTCATGCTCATGTCTACTAATAGTACTCCGTACCAGTAAAGTAATAGTATTATTATTCACATTCGCTTTAGAGCCTGCCGAGTCTGCGCACAGGTATCTAGATTTTGCCCTTAGAATCTACAACTACTCGTAAGGCACTAGTCACATCTGCCAAGTAGGTCCCGGGTACCTACTAGGTAAGTAGGAAGCCAACCTGGGCTCGCACATTACTTTTGGTATCTCATTGTGTCTCGTTCTAGGTCACAGCCGCTGGTGAATGAACACCCTCCCCCTGTCGTATAAAACCACTCTGTTAAAACCACTTCTTCATTCTGCATTCATCCTTGTGTTCGTTGACTCGTCAATAGCCATTCCAGCCCCCCAATGGCCCTCCCAATGGGTTCGGCGCCACGGACATCGGCTGAAGACCACCTCCCCCCCTAGCAGGGTGCCATCCCTATGTGGATACCGTCTGCTGAGGTTCGGTCGCACTTGGCGCATAGCCCGCCTGTGCTCTGTTCTTCTTGATGACTTCCTTCACACGCTCCTCAGCCTCGTCCCAATCGTCCGTGTCAAGCTTGACCAGGTCGATTCCATAGTGGTTGACGATGTAGCTGAGCGCGTCATAGCTCTTCTTGTCGTACACGAAGCTGATGCTGACACCAACACGGCCGAAACGTCCCGTTCGACCGATACGGTGAAGGTAAGTCTCAGTATCGGGCTCTTCATCATTACGGCCCTTCATGGGGATATCATAGTTGATAACCATGGAGACACTGGACACATCAATGCCACGGGCAAGGACGTTGGTTGTGATGAGGACTTTGTTTTCACCGCTGCGGAACTTAGCCAACAGCTCGTCTCTCTGGGAACCATCAAAAGCGGCGTGGAGAGCAGAGACCTTGTGTCCATCTGCAACCATGCGCCTCTGAATCTCGTTGGCACTCTCGCGTGTCTAGTTGAAGGTTAGGATCACAGACATCAGGTTCGCACGTCTCGAAGAAAATCGCTTACCTTGACGAAGATGACGGACTGGCCGATAGTCATGAGGCCGTAGAGTCGGCACAGAATGTCGTATTTGGTGTTATCGTTGGGACAGTCGATAAACATCTGGGAGATGCCTTTGACCGTGAGCTCACTCCGCTGCAGCTTAAGCGAGTGGGCGTTCGGGGCGAACTTGGTAGCATAGGAGTTGACCTTGTCTGGGAACGTGGCAGAGAAAAGCAGGACCTGGATGTCCTTAGGAAGCATACTGGGCGAGTTGCCATGTCAGCAATGAAGAAACGGCGGACTGGTCTTGCGCAACTTACACCTTGGTTCTCATGCACTGATCGCCTAGGCCCTGCTGGTCGAGCATGTTGTCGGCCTCGTCGAGAACCAGGACCTTTAGGTGGGTGACATCCAACTGCTTGCGGCGAATGATGTCCATGACTCTGCCAGGGGTTCCAACAACGACGGGGGCTCTGACAGGTTCACCTGGAGGAAGAGCACCAGGAATGGCGGGGGCGATCTTGAGGTTCTCGACAAAACGGCCAATTCCCTTGATGACGCCCTCAATCTGGCGAGCCAATTCACGACTAGGAGCGAGAACAAGGGCCTGGGGCTGGTCTGGCTTGGTGAAATCGACACGCGACAATATAGCAGTGACGAAAGCAGCAGTCTTGCCAGTTCCAGATTGTGACTGAGCCATCATATTCCGTGGCGGGTTGCTCAGCATCATAGGAAGGGACTTGCCCTGAACCTTCGAGGGCTTCAGGAAGTTCAGAGCCAGAAGACCCTTCAGAATAGGCTCGGAACTTGATATGTGAGTTAGAATGTCTTCAGTACCAAACAGCAGCAAATCACCTACAGGCCAAGGTCCTGCCAAGAAGTGGCAGAATGGAAGGGGGTTGCCTCATTGTCTTGGAGATCACTCAAGGAAACCTCCACTTCATAATCGGGCTCATGGAGGCCTGGGCCACCCAAGTCCTGAGCGGTACCATCGTTCTGAGCGTCGGCGACGGTGGACGGTTCAGCGGGGGCGGCAGGAGAGGCGTCGGGCTGGACGTCGGCCGGTTGGCCATCGGGCTTCGTGATGCGGCTCGCGAGATCGGCCATCGTGCAGGCTGCGGAAGGCTCGTGTTCTTGTTGTGGTTGAGGTAAGGATGTCGAGGCGCAGAGGTGACGGTGGGCCAAATTATCGTGATGTTGGAGGGACGAGATATTTTTCTGTTGGGAGGCGCCAATATACCGAAATAAACAAATAAACAAACTTCAAGGGCTCCAGATGAAGTTTAAGTGATGCCACGTCTCCTGACCGAGGGTGAAGCTTGAAACCTGGCTGGAAGCTTCCAGGTTGTTTGGTCGAGGAGGTTAAATGTTATGGCGGGGCACGGTTGGAGGGGCAAACCTGGCAGGGAGTCGAGCTTGAGCGCACTTCAGGTGAAGTTCCATTGTTTTTCCGACGCCTGGGCGCCGCCAGGGGCATGACGCGCTTGTACTCGTAGGCGGCAGTGCAAACCCCCAAATTTAGGCTTGCTGATAAGATTGCATCAGACCCATTCGTGAGTACCTGCTCTGTAGCTTCGTTCGGCTTGACCCATCTACCTATAGACAAGCATTTGCACGCGCAACATTGAACTCGACGTTTGTCCCATAACAGCGAAAAAAAGAGAGAAAGGTTTCAAGAAATCATTTTGATTCTCTTCATTGCGGGCCGGCCGTCTGTCATGGCAGCTCCACCTCCCCGTGGTGGGCTGTCCTTATACGACAACCTCACCGATCCGAACGACCCTGCCTCCTCGGCCGCGACCATCTCCTCCGCTCCCGTCCTCTACAACCAAGACGAAGCTCACGCGGCCGACTCCGCCCCCAAGAAACCTCTCGATCCTGCGCTCCGCTTCCAGCCCATCCGGCGACCGCAAGTCAAACAGCCCAACAAGGCCAAGACTTCCTTCCCCAAAGCGATACCAAAGCCCGCTGCGGCAGTCCCTAGCCCTGGAGCCCCTGCGCCAAACACCGGTCCTGTACCTCCAAAGAGCAAACTAGCCGACTGGGCGGCGATAGAGGATGACGACTGGCAGTACGCCGCCGCCGCCGCCGCCAACGAGAAGCGCCAGCGCGGCGGGCGCAAGAAGAAGAGGAGGAGGCAGGATGCCCAAGCCGAGACGGATTGGGACGAGCTCTACGACCCGGCCCGGCCAACAAATATCGACGAGTTTCTAAAGAGCGATGAGAAGGTGGATGAGGTGAGGGAGTGGAAAGCTCTGTTATACCGGCACAGGAGGAAAATGGACGACAGCGACCTATCTGACGATGAGGACGCAAGGCCACCTCCCCCAAGTAAGTTCGAGCCCAGCAGGAATGCTGAGAATCATATTAATGCCTCGGCCCAGATCAATTCGGGCCCCCACCGTCCTTCAATGCCTTTGCGCCACCACCTACATCCCCTCCGCATCCTCCACCTGATGACAATTCTGGCGAAGACGCCTACGCCCGCCGCCTAGCCTTGTTCCATGGTCAGGCACCAGCTTCCGCCAGCGCTCCCCCTCCTCCACCACCTCCCCCCCAAGATACCTTGCCTCCACCGCCATCGAACGACGCCTCTACCATATCCCGAGCCCCGGTCCGCTATTCACAACCCACCGAACCGGAGCAAGACCCAGACGACGATCGACCACCGGCCCTGGGTAGCTCGAGCGAGGCACAGGATGCGCCGCGCTCGATGCGGCCCGGCCAGGCCGGCTTCGCCTCCCGTCTAATGAGCAAGTACGGCTGGACACAGGGCACGGGTCTCGGCGCGGACGAATCTGGCATCGTCAACCCGCTGCGCGTGCAGGTCGAGAAGCGCCGCAAGAAGGCTGATGCCGATGGTGGAGGCTGGGCAGAGCCCGGTGGTAAAGGTAAGATTATCGGCGGGAAGCGTAAGGAGGATTCCGGTCGATTTGGCACCATGAGCGAGGTTATTGTCCTGCGGAATATGCTCGAAAATATGCCCGATCTCCAGGGCGAGATAGCAGATGGACTCGGCCAAGAAATTGGCGAGGAATGCGGCGAAAAGGTCAGTGGTCCCCTTGTACCTGGCCGTTCTAAACCTCAGCAAGGGGTACTCCTCAAGAAGACTAACAAATGGGCAGTACGGCCGAGTGGAGAGGCTGTACATTGACCAGGACAATCGCCAAGTCTTCATCAAGTTCACAGACCAAGTGTCGGCACTACGGGTAGGGCTATCTCTTGTAATTTATACCTCGCGTTCCTAAAGGCTAACATGGTTGGGCAGGCGGTCAACGAGCTCGATGGTCGGATTTTCAATGGTAACATGATCGCACCAAGCTTCTATGATCTAGAATTGTTTGAGAAGAGTATCTACACTTGAAGGGCTGTGGTTTTTACCCGAGCAGCAGATTCGCAAGAAACTGACCTAGTGGGTTCTTGGTGGTGAGGGCGGAGTCACTATACTCCCCTTGTGGACGGGATTTGTTGGAAGAGAGTCCAGTAGTCTCCGTCAAGTTGATACCGTTTGAAATGCTAACCACGGGCTGAGGACATAGCCACATGTGCTTAAGGCTTGGTATGGCGGGAGACTGACCACTCAATAAAAAGACACCTCACTTGAGGACTAAGGCATATTATGATCAAAGTACACTCCATTATTAAGTTCTAGCGTTTACAGTCTGTCCATAGAACCAAGCTTGTTGGCTAAGGGATATATGGACGTGGCTTGGGTGATGAAAACACGACTTCTCGGCCAAAAGAGAGCGGGAAACATGTGGTTGAGAACAGTGAAAGACGCCGTATCCGAGCCGTAATATCCTTTCCTTCGACCTAACACCAGGCCCACTAACCAACCACTTTACAGCAGCTGCGCAATACCAGCGAGGAGACCCAGACCCACAAGGGCGGTGTTGACGCTGATCATGCCCGCGGCACCCTCGTCATCGTCCTTGCCGCTGCTGCCGCTGCCGCTGCCAGACTGTCCACCCTCGGTCTCGCCACCCTCGAGAGCATTCTCATTGTCGTAGGTGCAGTCAGCGCCGCCCTTGATCTTGTCATCGTCATCGGCGTCGACGAAGAACGCGCAGAACTTCTCGCCAATTTCGTTCTTGGCGGAAGTGCTGACCTCAGCAGTACCGGGAACGGTGTCAAGAGCGGGCATGTCGGCCCTAATTTGAACATTAGCGTTGCATCTTTTCCAGACGAGGGGTCCATTTAAACTTACTTCTCGAAGTTTCCACCGAAGTTGATGGAGGCCATAGTCTCAAGCTTGGGGAAACCATCGATGTCGGTGAGCTTAGTGTTGTTGACGATGCGGAGGTCACCGCCGATCTCCTTGAGGAGAGGGAGGGAAATGTTGGAGAGCTTCTTGTTGTTGATGAAGGAGACGGCATCCTTGACCTTGGTCAGGTTGGGGGCCATGAATGACTCGAGGTTGTCACACTTGTCGAGCTTCAGGGAAGCGCCGACAGTCTCGAGGAGAGGGACGCGGAAAGCCTTGACATTGGCGATCTGGATCTCCTCGGCGGACTCGAGCTCATCCAGGTCGATCTCCATGCCCTTGCCGTTGTTGTTGATGATGAGCTCGGTAGTGACGTTGACCAGGGTGGACTCGAACTTGACCAGGCGCTGGTTGTTGTCAATCTTGAGGCTGTCGACGGTGGCGAGCTTGAGGCCGCTGAGGTTATCGATCCAGGTGTCGCTGATCTGGACACTATTGGCCTTGGTGACGCCCTCGGTGCCGAAGACCAGGGAGCGCAGGTTGGTAAGCTTGATCATTTCGAGGTCCTGAACGCTGCGGAGAGAATCCATCTCGATGGAGTTGAGGCTGTTCAGCGAAGTGAGCTGAAACTTGCCACCAATTGAGTTGATGGTGGTGCTGCTGATGGACAGGAGGTTGGTGGCGTTGTTGACGATAAGATCACCCTTGATCTGCTTAGGACCGTCGATGATAAGATCACCGGCAACATCCTTGTCGACAATGATGTCGGCGTCGACAACCTCGCAGTCGATAACGGGGTTGGGATCAACGACATTGATATCCTTGGAGCACGTCTTGGCTGTGGCGAGTTTAGTAAACAGTTAATAATAGTGCCTAGAATCAACTCACCAGCCGCAAAGCCGGCGAGGGCGGCAACAGCCGCGACGAACTGCGTGGAGTGCATGGTGATCTAAAACAAAGACCGGTTAGCATTGATGGTGTTTCTAAAGAAGGCGTACTTTGCGTTCTGGGCCTTTCGACACGCGATAGATGTGGTTGAACGTGCAAGGGGACGAGGTTTGTGGTTGGTCCTGACAGTGAATAGAGCCTAGCTGGTCTCGTCCGCTTGGAGCGTAGAATTACGGGGGCCCGTCCAATGACTGTGTGAGAGAAAAATGATGATGAATGTGTGGTGTTGTCAACTAGACAAACGGCTGTGAAGTAGTGGGAAGGGTGGAAGAGTGGCGGGGATCCCCAATTATCATGTCGTCCAATTTCGCATCACCAACCACTGCAGATAGGGAGCTCAGGCAGGCACAATGGGTGACCTGGAGCAGTCCCACAGCCGAGTGACGGTGTGTACTGGTCGCGTCGAGGAAGTCAAGCTCAAGCTGGGTGTCGAGGCAGCGAGTCAAGAGCCTCGAAGGTGGTATGACGTTGATGCCCAAGGGGGGAGGGCCAGCAGACAAGAACGCCGAAATTGACAACCGGTGGGCAGCTGCGAGGCAGCTGTGCCATTCACTAGAGCTGCTGGATATCGTCTCGAGGTTTGGAGTCGCCGCCCCAGGCAAGGCAGGTGAGGATAGGTGAAGGCAAGCGAGGGAAGGCAAGCGAGGGAAGGCGGCGAGGGACGGCAGGCGAGGGAAGGCAGGCGAGGGAAGGCAGGCGAGGGCAGGCGAGGGAAGGCAGGCGAGGGCAGGCGAGCTCGGGTACGCGCACACGAGGCTGTTCACGAGGCCAAGAACTCACATATTGGCAATTGGCTCTCTCGCGTCGGAGCAGGAAAGAAAGGGGTCGTTGGAGTGACTCGGCGAAGGGGCCGGAATTAAATAAGGTACGGCGGTTGAATGGCGTCTTTTTTTTCTCTCAAAAAAACGAGAGTTGGGCGGTGCCTTGAACGAGCGGCGTGAAAAGAAGGAGAGGCAACAATGACAGACGACGACGGGGTTCGACGGGAGGAAAAGAGGGAAAGAAGGTTTCAGGAGGGCAGAGCAGAGTCGAGTGGGATATTATGGGGCGGAGGCAACACGGCTCCTGGTGGCTGCCAGGTACTGGCTAGGCCGCAAGCTTGAGACCAGGGGTCGAGGGGCATGAATTAATCACTGCACATCGCCCATTGCTCCAACGCAATCTGGGGCACTCGGCCCAATCCCACCCACCAAATCAAAGCCAATGGGGACCTGGGCACATCCATGCTAGATATGCCCACGCCCCCTTAAGGCTACAGCCGCCCAATCACCGAGTTCGGCTCAGCGGTCGCTGTCTTAAGCTATCCGTAGTGGCTAATATCCATCCGACTGAAAAACATCTGTCGTGGGTACCTTTGGGAGACCACCAGCAGACGATTGCCGTCTTCAGAGATCATACGGATAGCCTCATCCACTTCGTAGTGCACAATGTGCCGGCAAAAAGATGCACTGTGGCAAGCCAGAGCACCAAACATCCCAGGCTCACATGCCACCGGGAGGCATCCATCGGCGTTCGACATTGGATGTTGGCCTTTCCTCATCCGCTAGGTGCTTCCTCGCAGGGGCCTGGTGGATCCCGCGCCAATCTGCTCGATTCCTGTGCTAGAGCTCGACATATGATCCGGTTTTGCCGGGGTTTCAACGTCGTACACGGCTTGTGCCGCCGTGCTTCTGTGCCGGTAATGCGGTGCCAATGCCAGCAGACGCGTTATTGCTGGCAACTGGGCTCGTACCAGGCTAACACTGCCTCCTCCGTGGAGCCACGGACCAGCCAGGGGATCAACCCGGCCGGACGCTTTCAATTTGCTCGTCCCTGGGCGAGTTTTGAGCCTTGCTGGCTCTTTCCCATTTGCCCTCCCAGGCGACCAGTCTGTTTCATCTCCATGAGGTAACGTGATGCAGAGATCCTCGCTGTCTCTGGTGTCGGGTGTCTGGAATGGACATGATTGTTGATGGACGACCGGCGACATGGTCGAGCCCGCTCAAGCCCGCCCCGTTGCCAAGCAGCAAGAGCCGTCTCACTCCCGCCCTATTAATAATATGACTGAGTGCTTCGTATTACGAGTATAATTTATTACTCGTACGGATACGTACGCAGTGGTCAATGGCAGAGGCCCAGGCACTGAGCAACATTTGTTCGGTCGTGGTGGATGGGCGAAAGACCTCTCTACACCTACCTCAAGCCCTACTGACAAAGTTGGGCGGTCATAGGCCAGCCAGACACACCTGCACACGACTGCCAGCACATAGGTTTGTGTGTGTAGGCATCGTATCGACCGACTTCACGATGCATTGGTATGCACACGAACCACTGTCAGATCAATGGTCCTTCGATAATACGAGTCTCCACCACTTCTTAGCTTACCACACCGACGAGTCACACTGACTGCCTTTGATCGCATTTGTGAAGATTTTCGACTGACCTCAAGACTCCGGTCTACGTACGTACGAGTATGAGACATGGGCACGAACACGGCAGCAGTGACTGTCACCGCGTCACCGCCAGCTCTAACGAACGCCCGTAGCCCGGGGATAATTGATGCTCAGAGATGATCGGAATCCAGTTGCGTTCGTTGAGGCCGCAACCATTTTGGGAGTGCGTATCCGTACGTACGAGTATTATTAGTGGTGCTTTTTTTGGGTGCCTCTTTGTCGCCTCCCAATCATCCTTGCGTCGAGATTCCAGAATCCTGTGAGCGGTCCTCCTGGCAGAAAAACTGACCACCAGCCGAGACATCAGATTGGCTATTAGAGCCACCCCTCGCATCGTTGTAACACTGTGCTTGGCATGCCCCCTGTTTCTCAACTGGTGCCAACTTTCATCTCCAGAAAGCTTGTTCCCCTGGTAAACCTGGAACCGTCTCTGGTCGCAATCTGGAATGCATTCCCACGCCGACTTGATGCCCAGCATACCAACAATAATAAATAGCAAAGTTGTCGCCAGGTTGTTGCTACGGAGTATGCGCTCCTGTTGACGGGTAATCATTCGACCAAGCTCCTCGACTAGTATTACCTATCCAAATCTCTCTGCAAGCCTCAAACATCACAAATCTACTTCCCTTGTCGCGTTCAGAGCGTCTCCACTAATCGTCTGCGTCAGGAGCAGTAACTCCGTTCACAAGATCGGCATCTCCGTTACCGTCATTATTATTAGCAGTACTCCGTACAGATACTCATACTCGTAGGCTGTCGCACAGTACATCATATCGTGCATACGAGTAATACTGATGGTAATAGTGCGCATGTGACCTGGCGGTATCTCCTGCTAATTGTCACTATCAGTCTGGACAGTAATAAGGTAATCCGTATATACCCGTACCTGGCGCACATATAGAATCATTTTAAATTCTCGAAGTCCCACTGTTCCCCTCTCTTCGGCTTTGGGAAGAGCTTTATTATTATTATTATAAAGTTTACGAGTAATTACCGATGACAAATTCCGGCCTGGCCCATACTTATCAGTGCGAACTCCTAACTGGCATGGCAAAGCACAAGAGTGCGGAGGTATACTCGTATTACTGTATTCACGTTGCTGCCTATAATCAAACCAGTAATTAGAGAAATCAATCCCTAGGGCCCTGCTAGGTGTGGCTAGAAACGACAACAAGAGGAAAGCCGCCCGCCGTCGTACGTGTATAGGTTCTTCTTACAACTACTACTCCATGGTGCTTATATCGGTCTCTTCTACGCGCCACATGTACCACATGAAAAGACTGCGATAAGGAGCAAACTTCTCCGACAGCTCCAGCATCTCCTTCTCCGACATGTACTTCCACTTCCCACCCTTGTTCTTGAGTTTGGCGATGTCCTTGCCCACAAAGGCCGCCATACCCCTCTGAACGCCTAGATCGCCCAGCGAGAAGATATCCATCCTCTTGAGCCCGAAGCAGGCAAACATTTCCACTGACCACTGACCCAGGCCGCGGACGGCGATGAGCTTCTTCAGGACTTCCTCGTAAGGCGCATCATGCAGCATCTGCGCGCTCAGCTCACCACTGGTAAACTTCTCCGCCAGGCCCTTGATATACTCCGCTTTCCGTTGGGAAAGCCCTGCAGTACGGAGGCGCTCGATGGAGCAGGGCGCTACCTCGGATGGATGAGGAAACCGGCTCCCTTTCGTTACGTCATCGAACAGAGCAACGAATTTGGCCTTGATAGACTTGGCCGCCGCGCCCGATACCTGCTGGGAGATGATGCCGCTCGCTATGGCCTCAAAGGGGTCGATCTCCTCCGCTAGGCCCTCCGGGGAAAAGATACGACAGTGGTTCTTTTCCACAAGAGGACGCATGCGCTCATCGACGCTGATCAGATGATCGCACGCTACCTGCAGGAGGTTAGCTGTCGTAGTCTTGGCTCTGGGCGGCTTTGACGGTGACACGGGCTCCACATCCCGCGATGCGACTATCCGTGATGTCTCTGGGGAGAGGAGCGTGGCATTGGTAGCCAGCGGATCCGCCAGACGGGTGACGGCAGCGCTGCGTGGCTTCCCAATGGCCTCGTTGGGGTGGGCCATGAGGCGCACGGCGCTGGGTGTCGCAGGCAGAGGTGGCACTGTCCCGTTGAGCTGTGAGCGCTTCTTTTTGGGAGTCGAAGGTGTTTCTCCCGTGGACGACTTTCTCTTCCTAGAGGTGGACGTTGGTGGTGGAGGAGGAGGTGGCTGGGGCTCATTGGGCGACTTGACCACTGCCTGGCCATTGAGTCTTGCCGATCTTCTCGTGGCTGCTGGCATGGCTGCGGTTGTGTGCAAGAAGGATGAAAGTTGACTGTTGGTGATGGTGATGGTGTACAGAGCACGACGTTGGGCTGTGAATGTGGCAATCATTCGACGTTGATTTGGTGCTTGTGAACGAGTGAATTTGGCGGTTTCAATGTCGTCTTAACTTTGATCCAACCGCGTTAAGGCTCATAGAGAGTCCTGGGGCCATTTATCGAACAAGAAGTTGGTTGTCTGCGCCTTGAATGAGGTGAAAGGTGGGAGCTCATTCACAGGGCAGGATCATGTCGGATAACGCCCTTCCTGATACGAAGTAATACGCCGCCGCCATTCAGTCAGTAGCTCAGCTCACATCCTACCTTACCCAGCAGAAATTGGGTGCTGACCTGGAATGCACCCGATTTGCTAGGTCTACTATTATGCGTAGTTGATTTCCCGTCCGACCTGTTGAGTCTGAAAATGGTCTTTAGACCATTTTCGGGGCTTTTACAAGTATTATTGCTTGTTGCTCTGGAAGCACAGAAATAGCCTTTCATTCAGGCACGTCGACAATCTATCAATCGGGCGAGAATTAGCGCCTGCTCGCCCCAGCAGATGAGTTGACGACAACTACGGATACTAGTAGTATGTAGATGAGCGCTAACCACAGGTCCTGCACAAATAAAGTCGTAACTTATTACCTGTGTGCTCTACTTGTGTGCTCTACTTGTGTGCTCTTGTTCGTATTATACTCGTAGTTTTTTCTTAAAAAATCCTCCTATAATAAGACCAGCTCGAGGAATCTCGATTCTGGAGCGAAGGTGGGGGCGCTTGGGTGCTTGTTCGCGCATGTAACAAGAGCCGGGACTTCCGCAATACTTTGGCGCGATAGAGGTAGGGAGGGGGAGGTTTAAGGGGTGACACTTGAAGTATCCACTGCAATTTAGGGGGAAGGGCCCAGGCGTTCGCTGGGTAAAAACACCACGAAATATGCGACCAAGCATCTGGATATGAAGATGCACCACCCGATGGTGAGATTGCAATCGAAGTATTCATATGGGGATGAAGAAAAGAGCCGACAGGAGAATGTGGGTGATGTAATAATGTGAGCAAGGCCGTGCCTTGCCCATTTGGCCTTCGCTGGGCGGGCTGGGCCCACTGATGAGGTTGGATGAAACTTCCACAATAGGCCGAAGTACCGCCCAGGTCACTGCAGAGGGCCGCTGCAGGGTTCTAAAGGGCAACCTTGATTTGCCAGCGCCTTGGCGTTCTGCTAATGGACGCTTCCTCGAGGTTTAAGGTGTCTCTTTGCGCTCATGGATTGCATTCGCCCAGCTCTACATTGACTTCCAGCCGAATTGACGCCGCCTCCCAGGCTTCAACGACATCCCGCTCTGCCGATCTCAGCTCCGTCGGCAGCCAGCACCCCTCCAACGCGATCCGTGGTATCGCAGCCTCTCGCTTCTACAGTTCCCTTCTCAACGCCAGCTCTTGCTTGGTGCAATCGCTTGGCCTTGACGGTTAGCCTTGACACATTAGACGACACGTGTATCTGTGGCAAGCTTGCGCGTGTCTTCGCCGGACGAACGACTATCACGAGGCAGCAATTCTCCCCCGGTTCTTCGACCTTACTGCTCAACGATCGATTCGCGCAACCTCGAGCACTTGACCAGCGAAACCTGCTGCCAGAGCTCGCCATGCTGCTCCCCAAAGGTGGCTTGCAATGGAAAGCCGCCAGGGCCCGCCTCCCTCACACGAAGGCAATGATCAGCCTGATCACCAAACCGCGCTCCCTCTTAATCGTTACCCTCGTCGGCATTACCTTGCTGCTATGGCGCGGCATTAGTAGCTCAGCTTCTGACATGCAGAGGTAGGCCTTGCCTTGCGACGTCGCCCCCTCTGCTTGCTAACTGTCTGACAGCTTCTACTGCTGGGGACCTTCGAAGTCGCCCATGGATATGACCCAGAATGAATATGCTCGTTGGAATGCACACCTAAAAACGCCCGTCATTTTCAACCACCACAAACCCATCCAGGTCGATTCGAAATCGATTGAGCATATTGATCTGAATCCCATCGCATCCACCCGCAATGCAGTCATCAGCGAGGAGAGGATTCTCATCCTAACACCCCTCAAGGATGCGGCCCCGTACTTGTCCAAGTACTTCGAGCTGATTAGCGAACTTACCTACCCACATCGCTTTATCGATCTCGCCTTCCTCGTCTCCGACTCGACAGATGATACCCTCGCTGTTCTTGCCTCCGAACTGGACCGTATCCAGAAGCGACCCGACAATACACCCTTTAACAGCGCCATGATCGTTGAGAAGGACTTTCACTTTTTCCTCAGCAACAATGTCGAGGAGCGTCACTCCTTCCAGGCCCAGGGGCCACGGCGCAAAGCTTTGGGTAAGGCGAGGAACTATCTTCTCTCTGCTGCCCTGAAGCCGGAGCATTCCTGGGTATACTGGCGAGACGTCGACATTGTCGAGAGCCCGAAAAAGATCCTAGAAGATCTTATTGCTCATGACAAGGATGTCATTGTGCCTAGTATGTGACTCCCGGAGTGGGATGTATATGGCCTTATTAACCACTTCTCTAGATATTTGGTTTCATCGATACGAAAACGGTGTCGATATCGAAGGACGCTGTAGGTATTCTGCTGAGGTGCGAATACAGACCAGTGGTGGGCTAACATGCGTCAGTTGACTACAACTCTTGGGTCGAGACCGACCAGAGCCGCAAAGTGACCAGCGGTCTTGAGAAGGACTTTATTATCGCTGAAGGTTGGTAATCCTCGGTACCTGATGTAACAGCCCTAACCTTGGATCCCAGGTTACTCCGAGATTAAAACAGGGCGGACCTACATGGCTACCATGGGTGATCGACGCGATAACCAGGATGAAGAGATTGAGCTTGACGGTATCGGTGGCGTCAGTATCCTCGTCAAAGCCGACGTTCACCGCTCAGGTATGCGAGATCATGTACGGCCCAAGGGCTCCAAGCTAACATTGACCCAAGGTATTAATTTCCCGGCATATCCTTTCGAAAATCAAGCCGAGACCGAAGGCTTCGCCAAAATGGCAAAACGCGCTGGCTACAAGGTCGTTGGTCTTCCGAACTATGTCGTGTGGCATATCGACACGGAAGAAAAGCCCGGGAACGTTTAATGCTATATAGCCTTCATCGCCTGACGGGAGCTCTAAAGCGACATGAACGATTTGACCCGCCGCGCGGGTCAGAGCCATCGATTGGCTTTTTACGGAACAGCAACGCCACTTAAAGATTCACGATATCATACCAACGACTTGTTTGCTGCGGGTTGCACTCACCAAGGTTCAGGGGGCAATAAGACGATGGGGAACCAAGCATAGGCTAGGCCCACGTATGGAGTACGTTGGACGCTGTTCCGTTCCGTGATCGGCCTTGACCGCCATTTGTCATTTTCAGTCTGGCGAACGACTCTTCGGCCTAGGAGCGACTGGTGTTCAGTTTTATTATAGATTTTGGCTACTGCATATATCATGGTAGAAATAGTAGGGGTAGCGAGGGATAGATCGGAACTGGCGATACCGGGGCGGCCTTTGTTATTTCGGAGTTAAAGAAAGGATTGGTGTACGTTTAGTATCATACCCAGCTCAAATGAATGGCCAGAGAGCCTTGAAGTTCTGAAGACTTGTAAATAGGCAGAGTCTTTGAGACGGATGTGGACTACCTTGCTCTCATGGCAATAATTGATGACTCGGAAAACCTGTAACAAAGCCCAAATACATTAGAAAGCCATATTTTAAGATACTGATAATGGTTACGGGTCGTGCTCGTATTATATGCTATTTTAGGTGCTCAGAGGTACTATCAATAATGTTGTACAAGGTTCGTCAGTTCGGTAGCACGTGATTGCGGAAAAGAGTCGGGTAATCTACCTAGCTCCTGTTGCCTGACAAGCGGTGCCGTCATACTCTCAGCAGGGACCGGAACAAGGCCCCATTGCCCAGGTGACCACAATCGCGAGAACCTCGCAGCCTAACTTGAACCTACCTATGCACGCACCTAGATGACGACGCGCCCACGAGGACGAGTGTAAGTACTGAAGTTTCCCAGGTTAGTTGCCCGATGGATCCTGCTCTTGATAGCCTGCCGTTGATTTGCAGACACTGACTCTTGCCTCTGTTGATAGCTGCAGGCCGACCCCACCATCCATCCCGTCACTCATCCGTTATCCTCGTCACCGCGATATCCCCTACAACAAGCGACGCTGCGTCGCAATTTAGCGTCTTGAAGGAGCGAAACACTGGCGAAGAAGCGCCATCGTACTGAATTATTTCCCCCAGCGGCAGCACAGCTCATATAGGATGTGGGGCTGGTTCGGCGGCGGCGCCGCGCAGAAGCGCAAGGACAGCCCCAAGAATGCCATACTGGGGCTGCGGTCGCAGCTCGACATGCTGCAGAAGCGCGAGAAGTACCTGGAAACCCAGATTCAGGAGCAAGAGAACCTCGCGCGGAAGCATGTCAGCACGAACAAGGCCGGTACGTGCAAGCTGGAATGGGAGGAGATGGAGGTGCGGGGCAATCAAGGCTGACAAGTGGTGAACAGCGGCCAAGGCGGCCTTGAGGCGCAAGAAGGCCCACGAGCGCTCGATGGAACAGACGATGGGCCAAATAGGCACCCTGGAGCAGCAGATTTACTCGATCGAGTCGGCAAATATTAACCGCGAGACGCTGGCGGCCATGGAAAAGGCGGGCAAGGCCATGGAGGAGATCCACGGCAAGCTCACACCAGAGAAGGTGGACGAGACAATGTACGTGTTACCCCACGAGAGTGGCTTGAGCGTCCTTGGTATGGAATTGAAGCTGACTGGCTACGCACGCGATAGGGACAAACTCCGGGACCAGAACGCCCTCAGCGAAGAGATTGTCAACGCCATCGTCGGCAACCAGATGGACACCGTCGACGACGACGAGCTCATGCAGGAACTGGAGGAGATGGAGCAGGAGAATCTGGACCAAGAGATTCTGAAGACGGGAAATGTGCCCACGACCGATGCCGTTCACAACCTGCCTGCACCGGCTCAAGCCGAACGTAAGAGAATACCCGCCACAGCCTGAGATCTAGTTGTAGAAGACAAACTGACAAGGAGTAGCCGTATCGTCGAAGAAGCAAGCGGTCGAGGACGACGAAGAGGCAGAGCTGGAGAAGCTGCGAGCCGAAATGGCTATGTAAAGGGTCGGCAGGTATTCAGAGTTTGGGGGGGACGCAAGACGTGTTGGGCGACTTCAGCAGTGAGCCTTCATGTTGTGCCCTGATGCAACTGGCAGGGCAGTGGGTGATGGGAGGAAACGAAGCGACGAACTCTCCCGAGCCCCTTTCTATCTCGATGGTGTTCCTTTGGCGTTGGCGTCCTGTGGTGTCAGCTTCTTGTTCCACGAGCAACCTTGTCCTTCTGGTGACTCCCGGCCGGCAGCCTCTCTTGTACCTGGCAAGAGCAAAGGTTGGATGGACCTCTTGATACACGGCGTCGCAACGTCTATGTATGGGTGGCTTGTTGGATTTTCGCGGTAGACAGTTTAGATATTACAACATAAGTGGTCCACTATTATGGGAAGCCGATGGATATGCTACCGAAGTGGGCGTCCTAATTCATGCTTGAAACAGGGCTTACCTCCCTTTCTGTCGCTCTGGCTGCTTTTGTGCCACCGCTGATTCTCACTAGGAGTTCGTAAGTACTGAGTAGTGGTTAAGCGCTGAGGTCGATCTCGCTCCGCACCCCCGGCTCTGACATCAACACCGCACGATGCCAGAGGCCCATGCTCGAAATAATACTGAATGCCGTTGCAGATCTCACAGATTCCACCACGTCACCGCACAGGGATACTACTCAGGGCGGCGTCTCAGAACAAGGTCAGCACGTGACCCGGTGTGGTGTTGTAGGCGCCGGGAATCCAGTATGGGCGGCTACACCTGCACCAACCAACGAGTGAACGACTGACAGCCAGTCAAGACGTGCATAACCGCTCCCAGGGCCACCTCCATGGCCACCTCCATGGCCAGCTGTCTTTGAGCCCATCTACGCCTATTGGATTGTGGCCGCATCGACATTATGACTGGGTGTTCTCAGGGTGTTCTCAGCGACATGGCTCCCCCCAGCCGCCGTGCCACCGCCCATCATGGACAGCATCATGCCGCCTCTGGAACCTTCAGGCATGGTGATGGGAGCTGGACTGCCCTGGCGTCGGCGCTTGGGAAGCTGAGACCTACCATGTCCATCACCACTCGCCTAGTCACAAGCGTGTCTGGCTCCTATACTTTGCGACCATGGCCGCCCACCTGCGCTTCGTCTAGTTCTCTTCTACTTCATTCTCTCGTCTGCATCTCTTCCTCCGTTTCCTTTGTGCCAGGCACATTGCGTTTCGTTTTCCTTTGTCTATTTCGTTTCCTTGTCGTCCAACCTGTCTCTTGGTCTAGTTACATGCTGCGCTTCGCTTCGCCAAGTACGCTGAGATGCTGGCCGTCTCGGATTCCCGTCTCTTTCTTCTATAGGTTTGTCCTTCTCCGCCTCCGATCAATCTACATTGCTTCCGAGGGAACAAACAAGCTTTCATCCTTATGGTGTACCTGCCAGGATTGACTTGTGTGTCCTATCCCCTGAACGAGTACAAGATAGCAACGACATGGACCTTCCAGGCTATCTCCCATGGCCACTGCGAAAGCTAACCTCTTCCACTCCAGATGATTCTCATTAGAATGGCTGCGGCGCCAGCCTTATACGCCTTATTTTGTTTAATACTGCTTACACGCGCCGTGTGCGCTTCTCCCTGGCTGCCGGATGATGTATCCGATTTTATTCCCAGCTGCGCAGAGAGATGCGTCGCTTCGTTTCTAGACGTCAATTACGAGGTCACCAGATGCATCTCGCGACCATCGCTGCGATGTTTCTGCACCACCGAGGGCAACACGGACTTTACACTGGGGGAGGGCGCTGTGCAGTGTATCACGACGGAAAAGAGGTTCGGTTCCTGCTCGGACGACGACGCTAGCCGTAAGATGCTCATGGCAAACACTCAATCGTATCGAAATGCTAATAGAGAGTCAGAGTTGGTCATTGATTCGGCGTACTTCATGTGTCATAATCAACCTGGGGCTGTTGAGCCCTCGCACGCAGTAATCACCGCCTCGCTGCTGCTCCCCTTATCAAGCGGAGGTTTCGTCAGCTTCCCTCCTATACCGACAGCAACCCGGGACCCAATAAACCTCCCGACCTCACTACCAGAAACATTGGTCACTGGTAGTGAGGAGCTTCCGAACCCGGTTCCGTCAACTGCAGAGCATACGGACACAAATCATGTCCCAACGACTTTTGGGACAATCACCCAGACATCCCAGACGTCCCAGACGTCCCAGGTGTCGACTAGTGAAGTTCCCACCGAGACAGGGACCGGTGCTCCTCCTCCTCCAGCGGAAACGGAATCGAATGATGAGGATAGCGATGACTCCTCCACGGCCCTTAGCACTGGGCAGGTGGCTGGCATCTCTGTAGGCGTTGTTGCTGCTGCTGGTGTAGCCGTTGGGGCCATCCTCTTGTCCAGATATTGCCGCCGGCGGAAGAATCCGAATGTCAGGACGGCGTTTTTGCCCAGTCGAAGTACCTGGGGCTACAACTTGGGGTCTGGATCGAGCACCACCATCAGCAACAATTCAATAATGGCTGCTCGAACCGTCGATATCCCTGACCCCAGCACAATCCCACCTCTGCCAACTTATAGCAGGACGAGTTACCACCGGGCAAGCTGGAGGCCCGAGGCAATAGGCCTGGCACTGACCCCAGCGCACCAGAAAAAGGACAGTCCCCAGACACCCCAGACCCGGCGAATGTCGAGGCTTCTCCCTGCTAAACCAATCATGCCTCCCCTTATGACAAGGAGGAGTTCACGTCCACCTCAAACTCCCAACCTGGACCCGACGCCTCCGGAACTACGACGCTGGGGCGACTCTCCGCCTCGACTGCCACCTCTGACTGGTTTATCAGGCACTGACATTGGCTCCCATGGCAAGCCCCATCCTCCTGTGCCTCTCAAATTGGACATTCCCAGGGATAACGGCAAGTCGGTCGTTCCTCGCACTGATGTCCCACGAGCGCGAGAGAGTACCATGACCGAGTTTGAGGAAGACGAGGGCCCGTCCTCTATGTCTTCCGAGGGTCAGATTTGGAGGCCGCCCTCCATGGCGCCCTCCTCAGCAGCGCCATACTACGTTGCGGACAAGAATGGAAATTGGGTTCTGGCCAACGCGGCCAAGTCAGGGGCTGTCAAGCTGCCAGCCGTCAGCCTGTCTTCTGAGCCCAGGTCTGCCCCAGCCTCGGGACCCAAGAACCCAATTATCTTCCCGACTATATCAAGATCATTGTCGGGATCACATGGCCCAAAATCACAACAAGGGCCGCCGTCCCGGCCGTCTCTCGCTCCGCCAGCGAGCATTACGCGCAGCCAGGCCGCTGCGTCAAGCGTCTACTCTCAACATTCTTCGATACCGTATCCGCTATTCTATTCGGGCAGAAATGACCAGAGCCAATCCGAACCTCCCAGCCGGCCGACACCCAACTGGCAACTGAATCGAAACTCCTCTCGTAGCAGCGATGTCACCCTATTCGACAGCTCATCGGATGAGTCTAAGGAGCCAACCCCTCCTGAGATGGCGGGGAGTCTATCCCCAGTCGTCGAGTCTCCTCGCTCCGGCAGCGGCCGTTCCCCCGTTGTATATCCTAGAATCGCCAGCCGTTTGCGCAACAGTACCACCAATCGCCCAAATCAGCCTCCGCCAACAAGACTACCCGCGTACTACCCCCCTGGACAGCCCAGCCCGACTCTAGGCACGATGCAGCACCAGAATCCGCCACCGCAGGGTATGTCATCATACAATGTTCCCACAAAGGGCCGGCGACCCATGGAAAACCCGGGACTTGTTCGGAGCGGCTCGCCCCCTACGATGAGAATCGTCGAGCCATCTCCTGAGCCGGACGACAGAGGCCAGCTCCCCTCAGCCAGAGCCCACAGCCGTCCACCATCATTCCAACCCTCCTACTCATCCCAGATCTACCCATCTCCCCACCAGCGACCACCACAGTTCCAGCAGCAGCGGCAGGCACCATGGCCACTACAACAGCGACAGCCACAGCCTCCAAGGCAATCTTTCAATAGATATCCCTATTCGACGGCCGGTCCTGTTCCACTGTACCGGGAGCCCCAACCTCTTCCTCCTCTCCACCCGTCCAACCGCCCAAAACCTCAGCGCTTCGGCCCTCACCACCCCCACGAAGCTCCCCTTCCCTCCTATCAGCAGCCACCACCCCAACCACACCTCGACACAGCCCCAGTTCCTCCCGCCGCCCCAGGCTCGAGCAGCTATCAGTCCCCAGTATCCGAAGTATCCACCTCATCCTCCCTCCTCGCCAAGCGCGTCGGCTCCGACCGCGCCGCCCAGATGGCCCTCGCAGAAGAGAGCATCTCAGCCCATCCCCAATGGCGCCGGGAGGGTCCGCATATGACACCGCAGCTTCCACACGAAGGACCATCGACGTCCGGGTGGATGCCCAAGTTGACACCTACACGGAGGGGCGAAGATCTCTTTTTGAACGTTCATTAAAATCCGTTCTAGATGATCGACTGCATGGGATTTATTCCCAGAGAACGCCATGATCATCATTTCCTAGGTAGCCATTGGCTTGCATTTAGCAATATACAGAGGTTGGCCGTCATGGCTGGAAAGGGGTTGGGGGCATTTGGTAACAGGATAAAGAAACTAGCACAAGTCTGTGCATGTAGACCAAGACCAATTAGGTTATGCTAGACAATATGTCATGCCATGTCTTTATTTTACATGTGCCGTCGACGCCACCGCCACTCCAGGATACAGTACTTACCTATGCTACCACCTTGGCCAACCCCCGCGTCTACCTAAATAGGAATCCATCACCATTGCGATCCTGAAAATCAAGGCCTCTCTCCTCCCTGCACCATCCCGCACCTTTGGCAGCGCCGGGAATCAGGGGTTGTTTCGGCCGGGTGGGAACTTGAACTTCCCCACTCTCCTCCCCCCGAACACGGCGCGGCGCCCCCCGAATGATTTCCTGATTGGGGAACCAGCCACAATAATAAGTACTACTAGCCACAATAGCCACCGGTTATCTCCCTTCTGGCCTGGACTTGGGAACAACTTGCGTCCAGCCATATTCCCTGTCATTATTTTTTTTGGGCTTTGGAAACTAGCCGAGTCATCCTTCCACAGCAATTTCATCATGTACCCGTGGCCGCCAACGGTCGGAGTTTAGAGTAGATTCCGCCGGCCGCCGGGGGCGAGCTGACACCGACCAGCGCCACCCGGATCCCGGCTGTGTAACTGCGCCGTAGCCTCACATCTAGTTAGGCGCTGAAACGGGGTGTCAGGGGAGAGCTCCGTGCCCCGTAAGCGCACAAGGCATACTTTGACAACCGGAAAGACGGGCGACTCGATCGATCTTCTATGGAGCATTGGTATGGCCCAGGAAGATCGACAGAGAATCAGGGTTCAGGTCGAAGGGGGGGTAGACAACCCCCAAGTTGACAGCCATAGTCATCATTCGCTGTGCACCACACGACGGAGGAGATAGAGAAGGCAAAAGAGCAAAAGAGGAAAGAGATCTATATTTATGATTGCTGGGAAGCAGCCAGTGCTTTCTAAAAGAAAAAGAAAAAATGTCTCCCGGCCCAGCGGTCGACACAAGCGCATCGCCACGCTCAACGGGGGCCAATTGCAAAACCAAATGATACCAGATCATCCACCTCCACACGATTCCAGATCTGTGGAGAGCAGAACAAGAGAAAGCGGACTGCCCGCAGGCCCTGTGCACAGCACAGAGAAGATAGATGAGGAAGAAAGGAGAAGAGACCACCATACCATTCCTCCGAGACGCCAACAAAATGCCTTCTTTCCCCACCCCAAATCGACAATAAAGAACACCCCATCATGGGGACAAAATAGGGTCGGTGACGAGACAGGAAATCTATGCCGTGCCCAATACCACATCCGCCCGAGCCAAACCAGTTGGCCCACCAACTCGAGTAGAGAAAAGAAAAACAGGGTGCCGTGAGGCAATCGGCTGCATACGCCGACGAGAAATGTAACATCGTCTCGCAATAGCCGTCTGTAGCCTGCTGTTGTTACCGCTTTGCCGAGAGAACAAAAGACAAGGAAAATAGGAAACATCGCCCGATTCCCACGCTATGCAAATATTACATCAAACCATCCAAAAGGGTAGAAAGAGAGATGAAGAGATAAAAAGGAGATGAAACGGGGGGGGGAAAAACAAGAAAACATAAAATCATAGCCCGCTTCGTCATCATAAAAAAATGACCGTCCAAGTCGTTCCGTAGCGTGAAATGTGAAGGATCGTCCAAGTTGCCAAATGTGAGAAGAGGTCTCGTCCCGTCGTGAGACTAGTTGTTAGGACAACTTCTATACCGAGTGGTGAGGTTCGTCCCGCTGTGATTCGTTCCGTGTCATGCAGTGTTTCCGCGTCTTCGGTGACGTGATGTTGTTACCACCAAGGCAGATTATAGATGGAGAGGAGGGAAGGTGTTGCCGGCGGGCCATCCCTGAGCCCACACGTGTCATAACGAGGCGGGAAGCAGGTGAGGCCATCGACGATGGTGGCCGACCAGGAGAATAGAGAGTTGGGATGGGTTGTTTGAATGAAGGTACTCAATCCAGTCATTGAAGTTGAAAGGGATGAGTCGCGGAGGGGGCCTTGGGGGACATCCCATCATCGAAGACAAAGTTGTTCATCTGTAACTCCGGGCGGAACGTCCGCTGGAATATCCAGAGTCCGAGTAGGAGTGTGGTGACGCATACTGCGCGGATCGAGAAGCGTGATGCGCGCAGGCGTAACCGACGTAGATGGTTCGCTTCTCAACATGGTGACCGGGTCGTCCATATGACGGGCATCGATCAACAGCGTGTTGGTAGTAGAGGCAGCGGCAAGCCGAGTATAATTCCACCAGCTGGTAGCACATCTTGAGAGCTTCAACGAAGTGTTGGGTTGCGAGTGGGTGAATTCGGGTCGCAGAGGAGGCCGCAGAGGAAAGCGGAACTGGATTTATGCAAATGGGGTGTTGGTGTTGGTGGTGATGGCACTTGATCTTGGGTCTCGATTCGACCTGGATGCTTGATGGGTGTTGTGGGTCGTTGACTGTTGTTGGATGACTGAGGTGGCCGAGGCAAAGAAGAGAAGAAATCCCAAAGAGATGAGCGCAAGCTAATAAAGAAACAAGTGAAGCCAAGCGAGGGAAAAGAACAGAAAAGAATGTTGACTGTGACTATGACTGATAGAGAACAGGCAAACAGGCAGAGAGATGTGGAGCAAGCTGAAGTGGATGAGAGGCGCTGCAGCCTTATAGGACTTTGTAGCCTGGAGAACCGACAGATAGCACCGGTATTACGGAGTAGGTACTAGGTATGGAGGATAGCGCCAAGGGTACAAAAGGCTGAGTACCGAAAAGAGAAGGGTAAAGCCACCGCATGACTGATGACTGTAAGAGAGGGTATGGACACCCCGGTGTACGGGCGAGGGCTAGGCATTCTGACGCCAGATAGAAGCCATGTCCCGGGCGACGGGGGTCCAAGATGCGGCGAGGTTCACGGGACCCAGGCAGACGGAGCGAGCACAGATCGGGTACGTACCCTGTCTGTCATCGTGGGCCGGCGCTGTGGGACTGACCGAGTCCGAGTGTACTGGTGCAAGAGATGGGGTGAGGTGGGCGACAAGAGCTAAGGTGGGTAGGGTACATACACGGGCGAGGGGCATGCGAGGGGCAGGCGAGGCAAGGCGAGGCCAGGCAAGGCAAGGCAAGGCAATGAATGGGAAGGCACCAGTGAACGCCCAAAGAAGTGCCAATTAGGATCGGGGGTCTGACAATGACTAACCTGCCGGGACAAGGTAGGGGAGTCGGGAGTCGGGAAGCCCTTGCTCGTACGAGAACGATTGCTGCTCAGTTTACTCCGTACTGGGCACTCGGTTGACGGACGCCCCACGCAGGCGCCGATGTTAGGGTGCGGTATGGTGAGAATTGGGGACGAACGGGGAACGGTGAGGTTGGAGCGTGGCGCAGGAATGCAAGACGTGCAGGACGGCAGATGGAGAGATTCTGAGGGACGTAAGACGTCAAAAAAGCACTGACCGGCATTGTGGCAGGCTCGAGGCAGCAGCAGGCCCAGGAGGGCACCAGTTGAGCCGCATCGGGTCCCGAAGCCAGGAGAGGTCACGACAGCCTCCCTCCTTCTGGGTGGTGCACTGGTGGCAGGTGGAGGTGGAGAGAGTAAGACCTTGCCCTGGCCCTGGCGATGGCGCCTGCCGCCCATGTGGCCAGCTTTCTGCACGGCTGCGTGCCCATTCATCATTGTGCTCAGGGCGCAGCACCGCCTCATCAGCAGAGGGGCGTGTGGCTTGCGACTGCGTCCGGGGCACGGATACAGCCCATCGAAAGACATATCCAACTCGGGAATGGCCACAGGGCAGAAGACGGCGTGAGGAGTCATCCGGGTTATTATTGCCTGGGCGAAGCTGCCCGGGCGCGAACGACATAATACCTGGAGAACCCGTGACTGGGCTCGGGAAGACGGCTCGTTGATTTCCTAGCGCCTGTAATAGTCAGTCCCGCAGAATCTGCGGACATGGGTCTTGTTGGTCTTGTTGGCCTTTGTTGTCCGACTTCACGGCGTTGATAAGACATTCGTGGAATTGACAACTGTGGTGCACGATGGCTTTGGATACATGCCAGCATCTCGGTCGGTCGGATGGAGGGTTGCAGATTGCTTCCTGCTGCCAATTGATAGGACATATTTTTACAGAGCGTATCCCTTCAGAGCACCTTCCTGCTGGAATGAAAGCCAATGATGGTCATTGATGCCGATTCGTAGCTTCCAGACATATGGGAAAAAAACCCCGATGTCAACAGAGGGAGGAATCCACTACCCCACCATCGCTGCCTGGCAGCTAGTATTACTTGCCTAGCGGAAAGTGCATTTTCCCATCTCGACCTGCGTCATCTCGGGCCAACGTCGCCCTCGGTTGTCTCAATTCCCCTTCCTGGTTCTGGCGAGCCTGGCTATCCCTCGTTTACTTTCTGAGAGTGCCTTGCCGTAATGGAATTGTGTACGAGCATCAATTGAACGGCCCCTGTGCACCACTGACACCAGCAATTCGCTATTCATTGCTGGCCACTTGGTCCCTGGATCCGTTCGTTCTCCCCAAAGCCCATCATCGACATTCCGCCCGTCCCCGGCGACCGCCATGAGAACCCACATGCACCGGTCCGTCAATTGTCAATCGTCAACGGTCCAGCGTTTATGGGTACAATGTATCCGTACATACGTGTACTATGCAGCTGACCACACGCAGGACAGGGGAGACCCTACCTTGTCCTAGGGCTGTGTTGCTGCACACACCCCGCCCGCCCCAATGAGGGGGATTTGGGAGGGCGTCTTTCTCATCAGTTATCACGCGTCAGGGCCAACGTCGACTAACCCCACGTTCTGGTGGGCGCCCAAGGAGTCAAGATTGATTCCACGACCACCCACGATTGCTCTTTGCTGCCGGAATTGGGAGCGCGCCAAAATTTTCCGTCAGTCACTTGTCTTCACCTTGGCATGCATGGCTTGGAGCCTGCATCTGTCTCAGACATCCCCCGGAGGGATCTGAGACCCGAATATGGTGGCAGCCACCACCTTCGACCCTCATTTTCTTCCCGGTAGCCACAGAACTGAAAGCCGGTATGCACAGTGGTGAACTGGGTGTCCTTCGTCGACTCGGTGAACATTGCTGTTGGGGATCTGAATATCCTACACAGGAGTGGGGTGTAAGTGTGGCGACCGATTTAGGCCCCGGTATGAAAGACGTCCCCCGATCGCCACCTTCCGGCCTAGACGGCCAACTGAACGGCTTCGGCGGGTTGGCAATCGGGTCGCCCGGTGGTGGAGGTAACCCACCATCGCCGCCCGGCACTTGGGAATCTGCGATTTGCGTTTGCCCCTGGTTTCCCACCCCACCGGAGCAAACCGGTCCTCTGAGACTCTCGGCGCAGACGATACACAGTACTGGTTTCCCTTCCAGGAAAGGATGTGAATTGAGGAGCCATGCTGCATATCACGACGCCTCACATGGCCTATGACCAACGATTCATCGTCAACGCCCTACTCATAATACGACATGGCCGGTCACGGGTCGATTTCTCTCACATTTGTATTACAGTCTCGGTAACTACCTCTGAAGCTCTAGAATTTGTTCCGACGCACAAATTTCTAGGCTACAATCAAAGATTGTGTGTGCCCTGAATAGAACATGCAGGCCATGTCCATTCGCAACTTTGAATTGATTCCAGCCACCGGGGCTGATTTTGGGCACCGTATCGTCACAGGCAGTCACAATACCACTGCGTCTGGCTGTGTTTAGCTTGTTGATTATTAATGACCCTGCTTGGATTGTGGTTGCACAGCTCCCAGGCTTCCAGCGCCTCACCACGCCCGAAGCACGGACCGGGCGTTAGCATCAAGGTCCGGGGGTTCAATTATTCCCATTCTTGCCATAGTTCTGGGTCGAGAGGTATGGGATGCAGTCAGAGGATATTACTTCATGGGCGACTGTATTTCCCGGAAAGCAGCGATCCGGGCATACAGCAATCCTGTTCTGGCTCCCCCATGCCCGCATGCATTGCCTCGCTCGGTAGGGCTTAGCTGCAGACAGCAGCACCATTAACCCATCCAAGTGGTTGTTGGTATTATACCCCCACCCCTTTTGGCAGCACTTGCATTCGACACCGGAGGCCTGGTTCTAGTTTCAGAAATTTCGAGTCGAACGCTTGATCGTTCCAAACCGGGGATGAGTCAAAGAGTTCCGGGACTGCATCAACGTCCTGCCATGTTGTGACCCTAGCGACGGTAGCGACTTCGTTGGCTGTTTTTGGTTCATGGGCACGCCAAAGAAACATCTACTGAAACGGGCCATTTAAAAGTTTCTATTACGATCTATTTTGCCGCTGTCTAAACTAACTTATTCTCGACTTGACGGTCTGCTCTCGTCCGTTGCACCTTTCAACGAGACACGACAGCACGGGGCACGGCAACATCAGCGCTGGCGCAGGCATCATCATGGGAGTATCTCAGGTCAGGGGAACCAATAATGGCTGCAGATTGGCCTGCTGCTTGCTGCAGCTGTGACTCTTGAAGCGTTGAGGCCTGCCCACTTTGGTCCTATATTTCATCGTCCTACATACTCGTAGCAGATGGCTTATGACTTCATCATGGGCCTGTGGCTCGCCTACCGTTCAGCCTTGTGCTAAATGATGCCCACTGTGGGGGAAGCTGCCCCAATGGTGCATTTGCTGCATTATGAGTCCTGCGCCCCAGGTGCTGCGCCTCAAAGCCCGAGAGTCGGGTGGCTTCAGTGGCTTCAACAACTCCAACAGCTCCAACACCACCGGAGTCGCCGGAGGACGCCGATGGGCCCCACCGTGCTGATATTCCCTTTCGGGCCCAAGGTGACCGTCGTGAACGGGATGCCAGTTTGCTGCTGCCGTCATCATCATCATAATGGACCCCGTCTTCCACCGCCCACTGCGCCCGCCGCCCGTTTAGTGAGTATGCAGCCGTGGACCACCGCCCTGCGCCGCCGGTTCCATCCCTTCCAACCCCGGCCGATGCCCACCTTGGTCCTGGACTCTGGTGGCTCTTGTGGCTCCTGTGGCTCTTGTGGCTCCTGTGGCTCCTGTGGCTCCGGTAGCTCCTGTGGCTCTTCTCGTTCACCTGCATACCATAGTACCTACTCCTGCCAGTCGGGTACCCACTAGCCTGCCATCGTTCGTTCATCCGCCTCTCAAGGACTGGGTATCTACACTTTTGCTTGCGACCCTGGCGAGGCCTGGAAGAACTCACCTAACCACTGTCCTTACATGCGAACTACACACCCCTCCTCGCCCCCTCCTCGCCCGTCCCGCTCACGCCTTTTGAAACATGCCTCTGCTTCCGGCTAGCTGTTCCCAGTCTCCACCAACACGCCAAAGTTCGCAAAGACCCGTAAACTACTGCCTGCCAGCCCGCGCGCCCGTGCGTGCTCCATCATCGCCGCCCAAGGCCCTGCATCTACTCGTAGCATAGCTTCAGGCGAATGCACCTAGGAATCTCGGTGGGCCACAGCCTCGACCTATCTTTCCAACTACTGGGGCAGATACATTTCACGGCGTTCGCGCCCGCGTGGCGGAGGCCTCTGAGACACAGTTCGTCCATTCATTCACCTGTCGTTGCGAAACAGATGACTCTATCATGTAGTGCTGTATATGCAATGGGGGGACCCCAGCTTAATCCCAAACGTCTCAGGGCACGCCTGCCTTTTGTCACACACCCAAGCAACAGAGCCCCTTTCAAAACATCTCCCCTAATCATCCGCTCCCCTCTCTCCGTCTATGCCGCCGCAATCCGTTATACATGTCGTCAAGAGAAAAAAGAAACTGCGTCATGGCCCCTTCCATGCCCCCGTCAACCCAAGTAGATCATGGGCACGTCCACCACACCATGCTATAAGTGCCCCCCCCCTTCTACAGCCCAAACAAAGGCCCAGCTCTGCGCGATTAGTATATACGTCAAGGTTGACGGGGAGGGCTAGAACAAATGGATATAGTCGTTCCAAACAAGAAACAAAGCTTCGTAACGCTCGCTCGATGACCTGATTATGTTGCGTGCGGCATGAATTCGACAATCGGATTAGGTTGAGGCGGCCAGGGCCAAACCCATCGGCGGGTGTAACCAGGGCGAGCCATCGTTTAGCCTCGACGGCCCATGGCCACTGTCGCGCCCGCGGCAGCAAGGTCCTGCTTGCCACTAACAGTGCGCCCCGCTGCTCGGGGCAGACCGCTAGCTCCGATCGGCATGTTTCCGCCGACGCTGTTGCTGGTGCTGGTGCGCTTAGCACTGCTTGCGGTCGTTGGCGCTGTGGCCCCGGACGCTCTCCTTGCACTGCCGGACACAGGCTTGTGCGGACTAGGTCCGGTTCGCGGTCCAGTGCCAGCCTTGCTGCCTAGCCCAGGGGGGTCAGGAAGGGGCCGCGGACCGGGGAAAGTGCTGTTTCGCTTGGTGGGTGACATCTCTCGGGCAGGCACTCTTGGGAGCATCTTCTTGCCAGTGATGAACTCGTGTCGGATGGCGTCCTCGGGCTTCATGCGACGATCGGGGTCCCAGCGTAGGCAGCGCGCCAGGAAGTCCAGGAAGGCCTCGTCGTCACACTTGAGGACCTGCTGCAACGTCTTCGACGACGGTCGCCGGCGGCGACCTTTGGAGGATACCGTCAACCGTGGTTTTCCCATCGAATCAAAGAAGAGCTTCTTTCGAGTGCTCTTTTCGATTAGGTGCTTCTCCGGCGGCCCAAACACCTCCATAATGCAGGCGAGCTGTTCCTGTTCGTTCTCGCCGGGGAAGATTGGCACGCCCGTATACAGCTCAGCCAGGATACAGCCGACGCTCCACATATCGATGGGCATCCCGTATGTCATGCCCAGAATGACCTCAGGAGAACGGTAGAAGCGAGACTGGATATAGGTATACACCTTTTCGGTCTCGAAGCAGCTCGAGCCAAAGTCGATAACTTTGATCTCGGAGTGCAACGGATGCCGCAGCAAGATGTTTTCTGGCTTGAGGTCGCAGTGGATTACCCTTTTCTGCTTCAGCATGTTCAAGGAGCTGAGGATCTGCTTGGTGAACCGCCTGATGATCCGCAGCGAGAAGCCTCTAAAGGCATGGGCCTTGATGAACTCATAGAGGTTCATGTCCAACAGCTCCGTTGATATGCAGAGGTGCCCACGGAAGTAGAAACTCTGTGTGAAGTTGACCATACTGTGCTTGTTGTGAGGGTCCTAGGCGCGAGTCAGGAAACGTTCTGTCCATGGGATACAAGACAACTTACCCATTCGCGAAGCTTTTGCAGAATGTTAACTTCGACAAGAGCTTGCTGGTGGAACCGCTTCTTGTTCCTGATAATCTTCACCGCCACCAAGACTCCGAGTCTGTGGTCAATGCATCGCACAACCTGGCCAAAACTTCCCTTTCCTAGAATATCGACAATTTCATACCGGTATGCCAGGTGGTCACCTGGCACAATAGTATAATCACCACGATCATCGTCATACCCAAAATTCGGCTTGTCAGAGTTCAAGTCGCCGACAACCTTAGGTGCGCCCTGCGTGCCACAGAAAAACACATCATTGTAGTCGACAATCTCACCCCGTTCGTAAATGTTCAGCATGGCAACACGGATCGCCTCGTGGGGCCCAACCCGCTCTTTCGGAGTAGCTCTCTTCCTGAGCGCATCGATGGTCCGAGCGGCAATCTCAGTCTCCTTGCGACGAGAACCCATTTTCCTCATCTCCTCTTCAGCAGCCATGTCATCCTTGTCAAGCTCGGCAGTCCAGGAGTCAAGGTTCCGCATGGCGCTAGACGATGCCCTGGGCTTTAGGAGCTTATTCATGACAGACGGGTTTCGCACCGTCGGCATGGTTGACGGGTCCAAAGCATCCTTCTTGGTTCCCCAAGTGTCACTCTTCGTCCGGTCATGAGACGCGAATGTAGACAGACTGGCCGCAGAACTCTTCCGCCTCCGAGACTCAAGATAGCCGCCATTGGACTTGACAGCAGGAGTCGGGCTTGCCTGCTTCACGTTGGAGAGATTGTTGACAGTGGCAGAAATGGGAATCCGAGGGGGTGGCATGCTGTCCTGTCTCGCTGGAGGGTGCGGTTGTTGCTGTGATTGCTGTCCCAAACCCTTATCAGCATCTCCCGAGCTGGCAGTGCTGCCCTTTGGCTTGTCCCTCTTCCATGACAGGCTAAGTTTTCGCCTCAAAGAGCTCATCGATGATGGCGTGGCTGGCGCCTCGGTACTTGGGCCAGGACTGTGGCATTTCTGCGCTGGCTTGTCATTGTTTGGTGGTCGAGGTCCCGCGGGCTTTTGGTGCGTACGGTCCTCCGTAACCGCACTAGCCATACTATGGTAATCCCCTCCCGTCTTTAATCGCTTCATGTGCCCTGCTTCGAACCCTGACTTCGGAGCCGAAGATGATAGGAAAGGAGAGATGCTTGGCTTGTGATCTGCTCCCGGATACTTGATACCAATAGATGAATCAGAGGAGCTCTCGTCCGGGGGAGTCGGTGTCGCTCTGTGTGTAAGATGCACAGAACTGCTGCTCCTCAGAGACGGAAGATCTATCGTTCCGTCATATCTCTTGGAGAAAAACGTGCTCCTTGACGCTGTCATTGGAGTCGTCGGTGTCTTTGGGATTGGTCGCGAAGGTGGCGGGCTCAACCCCCGATTGTGTTCATTGCCTGAAGCACCTTTTCCTAGATTTGGAATATTCAGAGGCGCCAAACTAATCGGCGGTAGGCTCAATGGCTGGAGATTCTTCTTATGGGCCGGCGTGCCCGGTTTCTCGCTTTCGGCATTCGCAGTCGGTATGAAGGAGCTTTTCCTGGCGCTCGGTTTGCGCTGGAGTTTGGTAGGTTCAGGATGCACAGGCATGGAAATGCTCCCAGTCGAGTTGCTGTGGATACTAGCGGCGTCAAGGCCATTCAAGCCCGATTTTTTCTTCTCCACAAAGGAGATCTCAGCGGGCGAAGCCTTGGGGGATTCATACGCCTTAGGTATGGCGGGCACCGGGGGGACCTCTTCCTCCTCCTCCGCAGGCATGGGGTTATGTACCGTTGTATGCTTCGGCGCCGGCAAGCGGGAAGTCGACGAAGACGGGGGTACACGGGGTTGTGCGGAGCCAATCGACGTTCTCACCGTATTGAAACTGGTGGTGGAACCGACTGAGAGGCCAGAGCTGTAAGACTTTCGATTATTGATGTCAGGTGTCGTGCGAGCAGAGGAGGGCGTGCCAGAAGTTCTCCTTGGAATCATTGAAGGAGACCTAGAGTCGGCCCGTGTCTCCATAGATACTGGCGGGGGTGGGGGAACGTTCATGACATAGTTTAGACTTTGGGAGGTAGGCATGGTGGACATGCGCTTCGCCCTCCTTGTATCCGTGGGGCTGATAGTTCTGGCTCCAAGCCCAGTGGCATGGGAAGAATGATGCGCACCAGGCATCATGGAAGCTCTCTTACTCCCAGTTGATGAGGGCGTTGAGCCCCTTCCCCCGGCACGCGGTGAGCGTGGAGCCAGCGTAGATAAGCGATTTGGGTCCGGGATGAGGGCGTCAGCGACTGACAAGTTCGTATGGCTGAGTCGTGGTGGTGGTTGTACCGACTTGGCCTTTGCGCTTCTCGCATTGCCCCAGTTGCGAGTGGCATCTGAACCCGTCCCTGAGGATATATCCATCGAGGTCCTCGCTGTATCACCTCCGATGCGATCGCTCAGTAAGCTCGGACGTCGCCTCTGGGTGCCAGCCAAAGGGTCCACGGTATCACCTATGACCCCAGGCCCAATAGACTTGCGTGGCGGTTTTCCAATGGCATGGCTCGAGTTCGAGACCGGGGGGTAGTGGCTTTGGCGACGGTTGCGCATCGCGGCTGGGGCTGTTGGGGCATCATTAGGAGCAGATATGTTTGAGTGGACTGAGGAAACGCTCGGCTGTCTGCCAGACGTGCTTGGTCTTCGCAGGATGGAACCCGAGCGGCTAGTCCGGGTGGTGGACGGGGGGGCCGCAACTCGAGACGCACCACCGGCAGGTTGCGCGACGTTCGACCTGTCTTGCATCTTTCTTTCCGGCATTGCCTGAGTCTCCAGGATGCTTCCTGTGCCTGTGGGCGACGGGAACTGGGTAAGATTGAAGTCGGTCGAGGCGGACTCGATGCTGGTCTGGAGGTCATCGAAGCTCACCGAAGGCAGGAAATCATAGGACCCCGTTGGCTGGTCAACAGATGATTCCGCCTCACCATTCCGGCCAAAGGAAAAGAGTGAGTGGTTGTTCGAGGAAGACGCGCTCAGCATCGGGGCGTTGGAGGCCACAGCGGTGCTCGCGTTTAAGGGTATCGGTGGCGGGATGCCTGAAGGACCTCGCTGTCTAACGCGTTTCTCTCGTTAGCTTCCCAGTCCACGCCAGCCGGAACTGCCGTGGTCATAGCCACCAGAAACATACCTCGGAGCAGGAGATCGATTCGCCAAACGAGGCTCAGCCGGCACCGGGTGCTCCTTGGGCATGGAGTCGAGAGAGAGCGAGCCCGCTTATCCAGCGTTCTAGCTCTGTCGAAGGCGGCTTGTCGGTCGTTCGGTCGGTGGAAGGAAGCGATTGAAAGAATCGCAGACAAGCCAAGCAGAGCAGACGAGGCCTCAGTCCTGCCAGGGAGCTGAGTGCATGCGAAGAGCTACCTCATTCCGGTCGGGTAGGGTCGAGGAGGCGGCTGCAGGCCCGGGGCGATGGCGAGGGTCTGTTCGAGTCTGATATAGAGGAGCGTGTGTTTGTGGGACTCGAAGAGCCGGCAGGAGCTGCGCAGCCTCAACGACTCGCCTCAGAGGGGGATGAGGATGGATGAGTGGATGGATGGCGGTGGCAGTCGAGGCTGCTTGTTTTTCGTAAGGAGGGATTCAATCAATGCGCCAACAGCCAGCCGCCAGTGGATTGGGGGTTCGCCAGGCAGAGAGCCAAGCTTCCAGGGGCAGCCAGTGGCTGGTGACCTGGGTGGAGCGGAGGGTGGACGACCAGCCCTGGGGCCTACCAGACTGCTAGCGGACTGCTGGGGTACCGAGTTCGGCAGGGCACTACTACCACTAGAGTACTAGCTGAGCCATCACTGACAAAAAGAATGAGACGCTCGGTGCTACTCGTACGGTCATGACCAAGAAAGAGCTGGAGAATGGACGTCAATTAGCTTAGACTGCATTTTAATTGCTAAGCTTTTCATTCATTCTACTACAGCTTATTTATTTACTTTTGCCTGATTATGTGTTTTATCGAATCTCTTAAAGCTTAATCCAAGGGATATATATATATATATATAGGTACATATCCTCGCGCACGTTATCCGTACTGCGGTTGGTATCGACGCCAACCGCATGCCACCGCCCATCTTTTTCTGTCCCTTGGTTACTTAGCCAAGCTTGGAAGTACTTAGGTTGAAGTACCACACACTACCCAGATCGCCGCATAAATACCCCTTGCGCAAGTACATTGTTCGTCTTACCATGACGAGAACAACCATAATAACGACCGGATCGACACTGGAGCGAAACCAACATTGTGAATCCATCCCAACCATGGCTGTCGATGTTTGCAGCCGGCGTTTGAAGCTTCCATAGCTTCGTTATAATTGTGCTAAAGAGCTACTCTAAAGCAGAGTCTCTACGGAGTACGAATACGGGATCGTTAAATTATCAACGAACGATACTTCGTACCACACAAATGCATTAAATCACGTCCCTGATGCCCCCATCATCGGTGAAATGAGGTCCCCATTGTGGCCTCTCGCCGCTAGACGCGGATACCTTAGTTGTGGCGCGTATCGATTGTGGCCCCCAGTTAGGGTCTCACTTGTCCAAATTGTCCAAATTATCGAAATGGTGGCATGGAGCCGAAGAGGCAGGCTTCACCATTGGGAGACGAATTGCGGTCTGCTCGACGTGTATCTACGAGTAAGTACTTCGTGCGAGGTAGCATCCATTACTACCATTGCCTCCTGCATCCGGGCCAGAGTATCCGTAGTGCAGCAGAGACACGGTGAGTTTCCCGCGTGCATCCCGGGCTAGGCCCAATATTTGGCCACTAAATGGGGTAAAGGCAACGTCCCTTGCTGCATCCGCTTTGCTTTGAAACAGGAAGCCCAGGTCGGTCGGGCGCATCAACAAAGGCATGCACCGTTACGTGAGGCATTCGTCCGTATCCAGAAAAGGGGAGCGGCCAGGGATTTGACATTTGCCGATTCACCTGACCCAATCAGTCAGGCTGCCGATTGTCAGCCTCTTGTTTTTGTTCTCGTTCATCACCCAGTTGCCCCGGCAAGACTCTTCACAGGGAGGATTGTGGCACTCAACCCCGTGCATGCCAGATAGGCCTCATCATTTCATGTTCATGCTAGTTGGAACTGGAGGAATGCAGGCCACAACAGTGGAAGACGGACAGATCCAGGCGACTTCAGACTCCGAGACTGCAATAGTACTACTACTAGCTTCCTTGGACTTCACATTGATCGAAGCACTTACCCCAGGAATAGCACCGTCCACGTAGTTTCGTACATACAGTACGGATAGGCAGTACGACTAATATTGGGAGTTCTCCATCAAACACATTGCTTGGCTCGTACAAATCTGGCCACTGCTTGTCAATAGTACTATTATTACATACCGATACTAGTGCTCGTAGTGATTTTACAAAGGCCCCCGGCATAACAATCCGGGAACCAACATCTTTATCCGCAGTTATACGAACACCGATCTGTTCTCGTATCCGTTGTTGACGGCCATATTGGCCTCGGCACAGATCCAACGTGGCTGTTGGAGTCGGTCCCTGCGACTCCCTAGACCAGTTAGCGCAGGCCTGCTGGTCCCCTTATGGCTCTAGCGTCTCCCTGGTGTGATGTCAGCGGTTCGACCCCACTCGCACCAGCAACCACCAAGTGGCACCAGCAGCACCTAATACCTAACCCTTCACATGCCTCTGGCGCAATACCGACGGGGCTCATGGGAGCTTCTTTATACACCACACCCCCTCGTCATGACCACGTCTTGAAACGCGCCGCACCGCGCGCTTAGAATCGCCTCCCATGGACGACTTCACTGCCGAGATGCTGGCCAGCGCGCAAGACAATACGCCTCAGCCCGAGCCCAACGTCGACAATGGCCCAACGTCACCTCCGCCCCGGACGGGCTTACGGGGGGGCTTGGCCGCCATCCGTGAGAAGGCCAGTATCCAGGATCGCCTGGTAGAGAAGTCAGTGTTGGTTCCACCAGCATCTAAGGTATATCGTGTCTGACAATCGCAGGCTTCTCGAGCAGGTCATTCCTGCTGATGACGATCCCGGTTCCGACCCTACCATCCTAGCCGACGACATGGTCCCAGCCTATGCTCAGAAGCCCAACTTCAACCTCACGACCATGTCCAACAATTTCCGACGCTTCAATGCTCGCATCGGCGTAGTATTCAAATTCCAAGCCCGAGTTGCCCGCATCCTCGCCTGGCACCGTCCATCCCAGACCATGTCCCTGCTCGCCGTCTACACCTTTGTCTGCCTCGACCCGTATCTCGTGTCCATACTGCCGATTGCCATTCTGGTGCTTGGCGTCTTCATACCCGGATTCCTGGCGAGGCATCCAGCTCCCCCAAAGGGCACCTTGTCCAGCGAGCAAAGTATGGGCTACTCCCCGAGTGGCCCGCCTCTAGCGCCCGCCGCGACTGTCCGCCCGGTCAAGGAATTAAGCAAGGACTTCTTCCGGAATATGCGCGACCTGCAGAACAGCATGGACGATTTTAGCCAAGCCCACGACCAGGTGGTTGCGCTGCTAGTCCCCGTGACAAACTTTAGTAACGAGGCGCTCTCCTCTGCCGCCTTCCTGTTCCTCGTTGTCGGTGGCATCTTCATGACAATTACAGCCCATCTCCTTCCCTGGAAGCTCATCGCTCTCATTGGTGGTTGGGCCTTTATCTGCACGGGGCATCCAACCATTGCCCGTCTTCTGGCCAGAACCCATCAGGCCCATGTCCAACCCCGTGAAGAGAATGCCAAGTCCCGGCTCGAGGACTGGATTGCCAGCGATGTGATCCTGGACTCTGCCCCGGAGACTCGGGAGGTGGAGGTCTTTGAGCTTCAAAAGATGTCCGACGCCGGGGAATGGGAGCCGTGGCTGTTTACTCCCTCGCCCTATGATCCTCTATCACAGCCTCGTATTTCCGGCGACCGGCCGCGCGGAACACGCTTCTTCGAGGACGTTATGGCCCCAGAAGGGTGGGAGTGGAGCGAGAAGAAGTGGGCGTTGGACCTATGGAGTCGAGAATGGGTCGAAGAGCGTATCATCACGGGTGTCGAGGTCGAGACCGAGGGTGAGAGATGGGTATATGATATGTATGATGAGAGGCAGGAGCAAACGGGAGTTGTCGAGGAGCCTGTCAAGAGCAGTCTCAACACCATCCCTCAGACGAGTTGGGAGGAGGGTGAGGACGCCGTCGCCAGGAGAGGAGAATGGAGGAGGCGGAGATGGGTACGACTGGTCAAGCGCAAGGCGGCGTCGATGAATCCAGCATAGTCTGATCTAATTTTGAATATGTTTCTTGTCTTCATTACAGCTAACCGCCGTCTTCTTGCCTCATATGATATTTGCTACCTACTCAATGCCACTCACGGGCTCTACGGAACTCATAAAGCGGTTTCCGGCAGCTGAAGGGTGCGATCTCCTTGGTTTCATGGGTAACCGCATAGACATTAAAACATATCGTCCAGCGTCTTGTCGCCGTCCTTCTGTATCAGCTCCCTCATGCCCTGCGAAGGCACATTAGCACAGTCAAAGTTTGCGTTTAGCCCACAGTGCTCACCTGCGGCATGATGGGTTCGCCATCTTCTCCTTTGACGTAACGGAATGGCATCTCGGTGCTCTCATGGTCGCTAAACTTGAGCTCGGGGAAGTCGAGATACGGGACTTGGTCAAGGGGAACTTGAAATAGTAGTTAGAAGAAAGGCACTTATCGACCTAAACGGGGCGCCTGTGAGCGGGTGAACCAACTCTTGTCTTGCACAACCATGCGTGTGACACGGACAGCCGTGTCAGTAGTCATCTGCTTGGGGCCAAGCCTCCGGCCCTCGAAACCCTTCTTGCGGAGTTCAGATGTCCGATCTGTTGTGGCAATGTCAGCGACCATCACACATCAAATCACAGAGCATGTCTCAGATTGACTAACCCCGAGGGGGGTCATCGCCTGTTAGTATAGTCAGCGCCTTGTTCTCGGTATACTATTTGGGAAAATGGACAAACCTAGGATGCCACCGAAGAGGAAGGCATCAAACGTCTCGCCGTCCTCGGGAGACAGATCCTTGGCTGCGGCTGGGTCAAGCAGGCATACCCGCGACTTGTCGGCCGCGTAGAGCTCCTCCACGCCGCGTTTCTCGGCTACGAAGGCGTCGACGCTCTGCAGGGCGGCAGGGACCTGGAACTCAGCAGGCAGACTGGAGAGAGTGAAGGTGCTGCCAGCAGCCTGGGACTCCTTGGCGATGGCAATATACTCGAGCTCAGACCACGGGCCAAGCTCGGGGTCGAGATGCTCGACAATGAAGGTTTTCCCCTTGGATGCCATTTTGAGGGGTGGCTAGAGTAAAGAATTCAGGTGATTGGGAAGATTGGAGATTGTCGAAGCAATGACAGAGTTTGGGTTCTAGCGCGGATGCTAGATGCAGGCGATTGTGACTGCATTGGGCACCTCAGTTCAAGTCGCCAGTGGAGCACCTTCCAACATTTCCAGGACATCCTACCCAAATTCACGCTCGACTTATCTCTACCGCGATAAGGTGACAAACTCGCATAAATCTAATCCTAGCACTTAGTAGTGTCAATATATAAATATTTGGTCTATGGCCCCCTCACCCATATCGTACTCAACGTTCCAAACAGTAAGCAGCCTACCAAAAGTGATCTGACCAGCCAACATACATCCTGTCATGACTTAACTACAAGCTGGGTACGGGTCAAGGCTGCATGGCATACGATGTATAAGGCAAGGTATGTTGTTTAATCTACAAATTGAGGTCTACTCGTTTTCATTTTGTATTTGATCTTTCTTCAAACACATCTCTCAGGAGTTTGCCCCAACTCCACTCCACGTCTTGTGGATGGTCCTATTATTTTTGTCATGCTTCTGTAAGGCAATTTGGGAAACACGACTATGCGCCTTATTGAGGTTCCTTGTGGCATCAATAGACGCCACATTGGCATGGACTACTGTGTATGGAGTACGTATCCCAACATAGGTATTAGGTATGTAGATTTAACCCCACATCAGTAGATGGCAATATCCGGTTTAATATAGCATTTAAATAAGTGTAAAGGTTACAAAGGTTATTATATGCTTAATGTCTGGCATCTCATTTTCTGTTTTGCTGAACACTAGTGTTCTAGTATTTTTGGTATCTTGGCCAAAATATATCTCTAAATGTACACAAATAGAAGTATCAACATGAAAATGTATGTCCCTAGCTCTCTAAGCCTAATAAGTCTATGCTTTAAATTATAAATATTAAAGAGAAGCAAGTGGTGCGTCCCACTAGTAGCATTGGACACGTACTTCAGGGTAGGTAAGTAAGTATAAGGTAGGCACTGTACAGCTAGGCAGGCACCTGGAGGGACGGTTTTTGTCACCTCTGGCGGCCTGCGTCTTTGCCACGCTTGGGTGTGGGGCAGGCCGGCAGGCAGCCTGGGGCTGGATCCATCCGCCGTCCCTTGAACCAGGCTGAATCCAGCTAATGCAACGAACGGGAGGCCACCTCATCCGAGTTCCAAGCTGCCGTTCTTTCCGGATCCCCTCCTCCCACAACTCCTCTGAATCTCTGGATGATCGAGCATCGTTGCCAGCGTGCCCCTATTCAATGACATAACCGTTGCGCTCCTCACAAGGCGCCTGCTACTGCGCCCTCTACCGCTCTGTTGCCCCCGACTCTTCCGAGGCTGAGCCAGTTACACCATCGCCATGGCACCCATACGACGGTGGCCGGCGATGCTGGCGGCAGCCCTGTGGCCCGCCACAGCCATCGCGGCGGGCGCTGCCGACTACTACGTCCAAAATCTACCTGGCGTCCCAGAAGATTCGACTCCGATTAAGATGCATGCTGGGTAAGTGTGGAAGCTCACTGCCTGGGCACCACTCCTTTTCTGCGACGTCATCCGAAGCTGACGCGCCATCCCCAACTCGTAGTCACATCGAAGTCGACCCCGAGAACAACGGGAATCTCTTCTTCTGGCACTTCGAGAACAAACACATTGCGAACAAACAGCGAACCGTCATCTGGCTCAACGGCGGCCCGGGGTGCAGCTCGGAGGACGGTGCACTGATGGAGATTGGGCCCTACAGGGTCAAGGACAAGAATAACCTGGTGCTCAACAACGGCTCATGGAATGAGTTCGCCAATCTCCTCTTTGTAGATAATCCCGTGGGGACCGGTTTCAGCTATGTCAACACCGACAGCTTCATCCATGAACTCGATACCATGGCAGACCACTTCATCATATTCCTTACCAAGTTCTTTGAACTTTTCCCGCATTACGAGCTGGACGATGTGAGTGCCAGCCCCATATACGCAAATAGACTCTCCTAATGCGAAGCAGATTTACATAGCAGGAGAATCATATGCCGGCCAACACATCCCCTACATTGCACGTGCGATCATAGAGCGGAACAAGGACAAAGGGCGGAAGTGGAACCTGTCCGGCCTTCTGATCGGCAACGGCTGGATTTCTCCTCTTGAACAGTACGAGGCCTATTTGACCTTCGCCTTGGAAAAGGGCCTGGTGGAAAAGGATTCGGACCTCGAGAAGCAGCTTTCAGGGATGGTGCGGGCTTGCAAGAAGTTTATTGCCAACAACCCAGGACGCGTCGACTACTCGGAATGCGAGGATATCTTGTCAAAGATGCTCAAGTTCCTCCAGAATGGCGATGGGGATGATGCGTGCGTCAACATGTACGACGTTCGCCTCAGGGACTCATATCCCAGCTGTGGCATGAATTGGCCGCCAGACCTGGAGTACATGACCCCTTACTTGAGGCGGGATGAAGTCACCAGAGCTCTCCATGTGAACGAGCAGCGGAACACGGGCTGGAGTGAGTGCAACGGTGGTGTCGGCAGGGCTTTCAATGTCAAGAAATCCAAGCCGTCCATCGAACTGCTTCCGGACATCATCGAACAAGTCCCCACCCTCTTGTTCTCTGGTGCTGAGGATCTCATCTGCAACCACAAGGGCACAGAGGATTTGATTACCAACTTGCACTGGAGCGGGGGCAAGGGGTTCGAGATGAGCCCTGGAAACTGGGCTCCTCGGCGGGACTGGACTTTCGAGGGCGAGGCCGCAGGCTTCTGGCAAGAGGCGCGGAACTTGACATATGTGCTCTTCTACAACGCATCCCACATGGTACCCTTTGACTTTCCTCGCCGCAGTCGTGACATGCTCGACCGCTTCATGGGCGTTGATATTAGCAGCATCGGGGGTGAGCCTATGGACAGTCTTATCGACGGAGAGAAGGGTACCGAGACCACCGTCGGCGGCGCCAACCAAACCCAGACCACAGAGGGAGAAAATCAGCAGCAGGTCGATGAGGCCAAGTGGCAAGCCTACAGGAGGTCTGGAGAAATCGTCCTTGTCATTGTCATCATTGCCGTTCTGGGCTGGGGCTACTTTATCTGGCGTGAGCGCCGGAAGAGAGCAGCCTATCACTCCCTCAATGGCAACGAGCCCATTAGCCGATCTGACATGAATGGGCTTCAAAGGAAGCCAGACGATGGCGACTTGGAGGCAGCGGCCTTCGATGAAAGCGAGCTGGACGATCTTCACGCGGAGACGCCCACCAGGGACAAGTACAGCGTTGGGGATGATAGTGACGATGATGACGACCGGGTTAAGGGCAAAGGCAGCTCATGAGTTGGGATTCCTGTTCGCGATGTTGTTTAGACGTAGAATATGGGTTCGTTAGCAGTACTACGGACCTGTATGATCACCCGGGTTACTGTGGGCATTTAGGCGTTGTGAGACTGATACAAACAAAGCGCTATATTCATTAGTATATTCATGAGAATTGTTCTTCGAGTTCTGTAACTGTGGTCGATTGCTTCTCTGGCTCCCATCTGATGCTGGATGCTAGGTCACGGGATTACCCCGGGGAAACGGCTTATGGCATCGGGCGGTCTTAATATTCTTACGTTTATCTTGGATTCAAACACTTCTGTGTTGGAAGTGGACGTTGGAAGCCTGGTGACTTCAAGAATCTTCTTGTCGAGTGTGGAGCTTCGGCTGTCCTTTTGTTCTTACGTCAGGGGTGAATGACATGGTGGCCTTTGGTGTAGAGAGTGCCATCGCTGCAAGTATACCATAGGTCGCGGGAAAATAAGGCCCGAAAACTCTTGGTGGCTAGACATCTTCCAAGCTCATATAGAATTTTTGTTCTTAGTAGATATTATGAAGGGAGGATGTGGTGTCGTGGTTTTGAAGTGTCAATGTCCTGGGAGGGTGATACGGATATCGTGATACAGCAAACACCTAGCCGTCCTCGATATCTCTACTAGTAGGAATACCCGCGAGCGCATGAATATGAATACTATAGATGCTCTTCTACATTCTAATTGCCGTTAACCCCCTATTTCGAATAGCGATGTGTTGAAAATAGTTGGCCTGCACAGTTTGTTCCACCAAGCTTGTTTCGAGCATGATATTCAAGGAGGATCGGTGTTTGCCGGCAGTTGGGTATCTTCTTCTAATTAGTACCAACAGAAGATGGCCTGGAAGAAAATCCTGAAGCTCACCGCCCGCAGAAATCAGGTAGCAGAAGGGGAAGCAGGGACGGATGGGGCTCCTTCCTCTGTAAGTGCCTTGGGGGGGTGTTGCACCTGCCCGGCAACACTCCCTGACAGTCCCTGCCAGCTGGGGGCAACTGATAGCAGCCCAGTCACCCTTTTATTCTCACGCCCCAAGATTCCCTAGTAGAGATAAAAAGTCTGCTGCCTCTCCGCCCTCTCCTCATCTTCTTACCTTCTCACTTCTTCACCTTTCGTTGTCCACTTCTTGCTGTGGATATCCTCTAACCCTCAAAGCATCAATGGGAAGGACCTGAGCAATCTTTATTGAGGTAAGTGTTTATTACCTTGGTTTGAAGAACATTCTTTATGAGATGTCGATGCATCACGAATACACACTTCGTTGGTGATGCCGGAATGCTACCGTTGTGCGTTCCTATTTATCTTCAGCACATCTTCTTTCTTCCATCCGAGTTACTGCTATCTGCAGACTGACACAGACTGAATTCCTTTCCGAGCGTGATCATATCTTCTATCCTTTTCTGCCTTGATCTGTCGTCATTCCCCAGAGTGTTTCCCGAGGCCATCGATCAAATCGCCACCCGGGATTCGACGTGAATAGGGCGAGATTCTGTCAGTTCGTGGCCTCGCATCTCATAGGCACTTCTAGAAGATGCCTAAAAATCTGACCCTGTGGTCTCTCTTCGCATTTTTGTCCTCTAGCATCTTAGAGCCTCGTCGGGCCCCCAGCTTTCTCATAGGCATCGCCGCTCAGTTGTTTGCTTAAGTTTCACTTTGGATTTGCTAACAAACTTCCGGAGCCATTGAGGTCGACCACTACTTCTTTGTCTAAGAAGTATCACTTCCCTCGACAACAAGATGGCTGATTGGACCTCGGGTGGCGGTGACGTCTGGAACACCGGCCCCAGCAACGATGGCTGGGAAAGCGTCAACGCTAGTCAGGGCATCCCGGGAGACTCTGACGTCCAGGAGAAAAACTGGAACGACAAAGGAGCTGAATGTGGTGGCCAGACTACCTGCAATGGCTGTGGACAGACAGAGTGGGTTGTAATTCTTCATGACTGATTTCTCTCTTCGCTAATTTGGAGGTGTTGGATAGCCACACCATAGAGACTTGCCCCAACGGAACTGCGGCAGCTGGAAACCAAGCTGTCCAGTACGGAGATGATGCGTGCTTTGGGTGCGGAGAGACGGGGTGAGTTAAAGACTCTTCCTTAAGTGAACCTATCTAACAAATACCAGACACCGACGCGCCGAATGTCCTAAAGGTTCGGACGTTGAGTGTTTTGGGTGCGGAGAGACAGGGTAAGTTAAAGATTCCTTTAAGAGAACTTATCTAACAAATACCAGACACCGACGCGCTGAATGCCCCAAAGGTTCGGAGATTGAGTGCAGGAATTGCAAGAATACCGGACACATGGCCAAAGATTGCCCGGACAAGCCAGCTATGACTTGCAACAACTGTGGTGAAGAAGGTGAGCCTTTATGCGAACAAAAATCCCTTATATATACTAATACTTGGAGTCCTCAGGGCACGCTCAAAACTCCTGCGGGAAGCCACGCAAGATCAACCGTGACAATGTTGCCGATATCTCCCCCGAAGATGCCTGGGAGAAGATTAAAGAAGCAGTCGCGGACAGTGACATTGATGATGCCAAGGACGCCATCCAGGAGTACGTCAAGGCTCTTGACGGTACTCCCACTTACAAGGAAATTCAGATGGGGCTCATCGATGCTGGAATCAACCTGTGGTTTATTTCGCTTGAACGGGTATTCCCTGGAGCTTTTACCAACATGGATCTCCAAGGCAATGTTGGCAAGAAGTACACTGTATCTTACAGGTTCTCAGAGAAACCTGCCCGTCCTCGTGAAAGAGAAGGTTGGCCCCAGACGAGAGACGAGATCCTTGCTCGCCTTGATGATGCTGGCGAGAGAGTGGACAGCCTGAAGCAACGATGCTTCAACTGCGAGGAGTTTGGTCACAGCACCAAAACTTGCCCCGAGCCCAAGCGTGAGAGGGTTGAGGAGGCAGTTGTGTGCAACAATTGCCAAGGAGAGGGACATCGCCAGCGAGACTGTACGTTCCCTCCTCCGGTCTCAATATTATTCACTAGCTTACAAGAACAGGCCCTCAGCCACGTGTTGACAAGTTTGCCTGCAAGAATTGCGGGTGAGTACTCTATGCTAACTTGGGGGCTGTCCTGCTGACATTTTTGAATAGAAAATCCGGCCACAAGGCGGCTGAGTGTGAGGAGCCACCCAACCTCGACAATATCACTTGCCGAAAGTGCGAAGAGAGTGAGATATCCAAGTTCTCCACTGTATGTTCCAACCCAATACTGACTTGACCAGCTGGGCACCTGTCCAAGGACTGTCCTCAGGGCGGTGGTGGCCGAGCTTGCCACAACTGCGGCCAAGAGGGGCACATAGCCAAAGAATGTGACCAGCCTCGGAACATGGATACGGTGACCTGCCGAAACTGTGAGAAGACTGGGCACGTGAGTCGGGACTGTCCCGAGCCCAAGGACTGTAAGTTGTTAATGTTAGGCTATGATGGTTCTAGGCTAGGCTGACAATGATCTCCAGGGAGCAAAGTGAAGTGCAGCAACTGCCAGCAGTTTGGCCACACCAAAGTTCGATGCAAGGAACCAACTGCCGAGGAACCTGATTTTGAGAATTCTGGTGGTGGTTTTGACAATGGTAGTGGCCGGCCCGCCGAGGATTCCCGGGGCGAAGGCAACGCTGCTGCAACCTTCGACGACGCTGGGGACTTCAAATCCGGTTCTGGCGGTTGGTAAACTGCTCATTTGAGCTGAGAATTAACTGGACCTTTTAGAGTTTTGCCCACGCGGCTCGTTGGTGAAGATTTGATTTGTGAGATGTTGACAAGTGAGAGATGCGAACAAGGGGGTTGACCTAGGTAGGGTGCTCGTGGAAGTAGAAGCCAGAAATGCTTTGCAGATAGCCTCTGAATGATAGGAATTAGTTCGCTTGTCTGCAGAACAAGTTTCCGGATATGACTGACATATTGGTATGTAGCTGCTGGATTGACGAACCATATGACTACAAGTGTTCCCGCAGAAATACCAAACACGCTTCTGACGCCCATCTTCTTTTGCGCCTTCTTTACCCTTCAGTTCCACTCAACCTGGGCCTGTGACCATAGTCCGTTTAACAGGTCCTAGCCCATTTAGTTCCTGACGTAATAAAACTGAACGAAGCCGCTGGGTTTAGCCTACCCATGAAAACGTCATCTCATCCAGGAATCAGACCTCTGCGACACGATACGACAGCGTGGCATATGACGGTAGGATGAAAGTTTTTGTCTCGCGTACCTAGCTTTCTCACCAAAAGTCCGATTTACGTCAACAGTCCATATTGGTATGACGATGTGTTGGCCAATGCGAAATCTGCTCTGTATAGGTAGAATATTGCACTCGGGAGTCTTCTGAAACCGTTGCCCTGAAGGAGAATGAAAGCAATGCCCAGGGTTGCATTTTGACTCCGGGTCACAAAGCCCTTCTCCGATCCTAGAAAATACAACCAACGTGTCCAACCACTTCATCATTTCGACTTTTATAGGTGAGGTGGGGAAATTCCAGCTTCAATATCCTTCTCATATCTGACTCGTCCGAGGGGACTCTGTCTCTTCTAGCAATGATTTCCCGTATAGGTTTCATTAGAGGAAGGGATGTTCCTTGTTCTAGTTGGGAAGTATCTAACCTACCTCCCACTATCTTCGAGTAACGATGAAGTGGTTAGAGTGATGAATACAGCAGCCCGAGCAAGGTCGGCGATAATTTGCCTCACGGGCGCAGCGACAAAGGCTGAGAAGGGTAAAGGGTTCATCGCCGACTTCTGCAAAACCAGGCCCAAACCCCCCTACAATCTTAAAGCCTTTCCCCCTCTAAATCCTTTGTATCATCGGAGTAATTTGGATTCTGAATGAGAAGTCGGATCGCCTCATTTAGGACAGCAAGTTCAGGAACAGCAAGCTCAGGAACAGAACAGAAGTAAAGGCAAGGCTATGAGACCTCCCCCCGATATCTATTCCCGAGGGAAGGAAACCCTTCCGTTTTTGTGAACATTGAGAGACTCAACTCAACCTACCAGATGAGCTCTGGCCTGCCCGTTTGTAACAACTTGTTTCGTTGCATGTTGCACAATCAACATCGCGAAGCCCTATTACACGCCGACACGACAGGTAGCTAGCTGCTCACACGGGTGCTACCTAGATGAGACCCAGCTGTTCTATCATCTGCACATATATCGAGCGAGTAATATATATATATATATATGGGTATTGTTGACTGCCAGGTTGGGGAATTATTACCGGCAGCTATAATTGACGTTCCGAAGCCACCGAGGTTCCTGACGCGGGGAGATCGTGGCTGTGAATCTAGCATGGCCATCTGGCATCTGCCGTCTGGCATCTACTGTCTCGGCATTGACCTAATTCTCCGAATGGATGGGGTTCGTTTATATTTGCTGGATGGGCAGACACACCGACACACTGTTCTGTGTCTCTGTTAGGAGGTATACGGGAGAACATGTACTACGTATTAATCAACTGATCACATGAGAGTACGGTGATTGGAGAGGTCTGGAGTCATCGCGATGTTTGGATACCGAGAGATGCGACAGGGGCCAATAGTGTTTATTGTTGACAGTAGAAAATGGATCGCAATCCTGGAGGGGAGAATGTCGCGTGTTGGATCTCGTAAGCGTTCCACGGCATCCTGAGACGAGCTGTACGGAGTACGTCATCACTCGTGGGAACGCGGTTTGGGCGGTGGGGTTGTGCGCGACACCGCGACACAGCGGCAGAGTGACAGCGTGGCTGTCAACTCCACTGGGCCGGAAACAAAGCCGAGAGGCAGACCGCATTGTTAGAGCTATGAAGCTTGAGGAGGGGGAATAGGTACGTAAAATAGTACGTAGTGGTGGTGCTGGGTATTAAGCATCGGTCCAGCACGCCTCAATTGGGAGCCATTGCTCGTGAAATGGACCTGCGTCATCAATCAAAGGATACGCAACAGGTGGCCTGGCGTGAAGTGAGATGGACAATAACAGATCTAGCGGAGCATCGTCGGAGCTTTTTAGCCAGCACAAAGTCCGGAAAAAACGTCGCGGCAACGCTGCCCTCTGGTAAAAAATCGTAGACTCGAGCCTAGAGGAAGTGGTCGAGGTGCCTATATCTCTGACGTCATTGACTTCTCATCCCACTCTCCTCCTTCCCTCGAATGCGGCGGAGGCAGATCAACGACATCGAGGCGCGTGCCTTTGTTCCAAACCGGACAATCTAGCCCTTGATTACCTTATTCAGGCGCTGAGCCGGTTCCTACTACCATGGGGATACCACTTCGTAGCACATGTGACAACAAAGATGGGGATGGTTTGGAACCGAGAGCGGTAGTGATCCAAATTATTATCCAATGTAGGAAATTTTGCAGATTGGGATTTATTATAGGCGACTAACTGGGCTAAGCTCACCTAACTAGCTAGCTGGCGCGAAAGGGGAGATGAATTAGTGAATTTGCCACACGCCAGACACAAGGGAGTTGGGGACAGGAGGAAAGAATGCAGGTCCTCGTGGCCTTCTCGCTCCTCACGCGGCGCAGCCTCGACTGCACCCACCGTCCCGTCCCGTCTGTCCAGCGAATTCAACAACTCGATCTGCCCGTATTCGCCAAACAGTTATACCATCGTCAAGTTTTGCGAACGGAGGCTCTATATAGCCAGGGAAAACGGGTCTCAAAGGCGAGGGCGGAAGCAAGCTCGTATTATTATCAAGCTTGCCATCCTTCACCGACGTCGAAAACGGTCTCGAGCTTGGCGTCATCACGTCGTGGGATGCTCTGCTCCGTCTTCTCGACCTATGACGATGACGCATGCTGGTCAAGCGTGATGGATGGTAGGGGTCGGGTCCCACTGCCCTCGCCTCGCAACCACTTGGGTTCCATGCTAGAACGCGTGAGGTGGGGCTGTCATGGAGCGAAGATGGCGCACAGTACGAAATTTTCCCGACCGACGGTATTGGATTATTGGGGGAGGGGGGAGAGGCTGGCCATGGCGTTAGGATGGAACGCTGGTCGACAGTCAGCAGGGGGCACCATTTGTGGGCCAAGTACGAAGCGAGGCGCCCAGAACGGATATAACCCTTCGCACACGCAGCGCTGAAGGAGGTTCGGAAAAGCAGAAAAGAGGGCGTTCAACATCCGCCATACTTATTAATTCAGACGCGACAGACAATCGTCATCGTGATCGGGTCATGTTGGGTGGTGGGACTCGGGCAGTCAATCTACCCAATCAGATGGCTGAATCGGCAACGGCATCGCCATCGCCAGCCAATAGGGGCGAATAATACAGTGCGAAACAGTGCGAGATGCCGAGTTTGTCAGCCCGGGGGCCCCAAAACTTGCCCCTAAGACCATCCTGGTCCCTCAACCGAATCAGCGTGCCAGCGCTCGGCCCAAGGCCACACAAGACCAGCCCACCGCCGCCTTCTTTTTTTTCTGCGGCTTCCTTTCGCTGCTTCGCAACGTCATCTCTGACGTCTTTTCTCAATCTGATGTCCCCCGGAACCTTAGCATTGCACCCAGCAACCCAACGCACACCGTTTGCGGCCGCGCATTCGACACGCTATCCTTCCTGAACCCAACGAGTTGTCGCACTTCTGGTCTCCTTTTTTTTTCTCTACCGATACTACGCCGCGGCGACGGTGCGCCTGCCGAGTGGGAACCCGGTCGCTTCACTGTCGTCACTAGACTTGGTCGCATCGAGGAAAAGGATATTCGACCGCTAGACTCCTGCGACGGGACAAATTGGCTGTCCACTAGGAGAATAGCGACAATAACCCTGATCGGAGAACTCTAGACCAGTCGCAGAATTGCATCTGGGCCAGTTTTGCCTTCAGCCTCCTGCCGTCTGCATTTGCGCTACCAGAGTGCTGTAGGCACAGCGCCAATCCCCCCTACGCGCCCACCTACCGCCCCGGCCTTCGCCGCCGTTTGCCTCTGACCTCATTAGTTCCGTGGCATCACCCAACTCAGCCTACTACACTCTCATTCCCCCACCCGGCTCAAACTTTTGCTATTATAATATAATACATCATCGTCATCATGGGGACTGCAACGATCGACGCCTCAGACAGAGGTCCATCCAAGTCCCCCCCAAAGGTCAACAAACAACCTCCACGACCTGGTAAGCCGCCCCTTGTCTCCATCGTGGCTGGTGATGATGCAACATCTTGCACTCTCTGCCCTGGTCGCTTCTTTCCCAACCCCAATTTGCATCATCACTATCAACGTCGTTACCAGCTTTACTGACACCTCCTCCCGATAGACGCCACCTCAGACGTCAAGACTGAACAGTCCAACAAGAACGACGGCGCACCCAATGTCGAAGCCGCCAAACCGTTGGCGCCGCCACCTCGACCCGGTCAACAACAGCAGCAGCAACAGCAACAAGAAGGAGGTGCCAACTCTCCAGATTACTTTTCGCAGCAGCCAGGGGGAGGGTCGCTCAGCCTGGAGCCCAACCCCTTCGAGCAATCATTTGGCGGCGGTGCTCCGGAAACACCTGGGGGTACTAAGTTGCCTTCCGTACACGCATTAACGTCGCCATCGTCACTGCTTCCTGGCAGCAACGCGACCCCATTCAACTGGGGAGGCGGCTCGCTGCGCACTGGACCTTTGAGTCCTGCAATGCTTTCAGGCCCAACCAACGACTACTTTGGCGACACTCATCACCTTCGTGGTGGTTTTCCTACACCCAACGAGTCGTCGTTGCGCTCTGGTCTCACCCCTGGCGGCAGCGGGTCTATGTTCCCAGCCCCAAGCCCCAACTCACAAGCTTTCATCGCTCAGCTCGCCAGCGGCGGGGCTACGCCAAGCACTTTGGACTTCCACCGCACTGCTATGAGTGCTGCTGCTAAGAGAGACCAATCTAACGGCGGCAACCACCAACACCAGCATCAGCATCAGCATCATTCGCAGCCGACTCACCAGCAACAGCCTCAGCAGTCTACCACATCGCAACCACAAGATATGCCGAACGGCGCAGTCCAAGTCAAGTCGGAGACCAAGACGTTTGACCCGCACGATAACGACGCTGCCAACGGCTTGTTTATGCTCGCCCAGGGGAGGAACGGGCCCCAGACAACAGGGCAATTTGCAGCGACATCTGGTGCTCCTAACCACGCGCACCCCGCGCCATCCGGCCAGATCAACGCTAACCCTACATCACAACCTCCCGAAGCGAACGGTGGCTCGATTGGCTCCGTTCGTGCCGGTAGTGAGCACAGTCACATGTCCGACGAGAGCGCCGAGCAGCCCAAGCCAAGCGCTCGTGGCAAAGGGAAAAAGAACCCTCCCGCGAGTAACGGGAGGAGGAAGGCAGAGGATCCAGCGCCTGCCAAGGCCCCAGCTAACAAGAAGGCCAGGGGCAACAGTAGCTCTGTCAACGGCAACATGAGTCCCTCACCCTCTGATGACGACGACCTTATGAAGGACGAGGGAGGCTCCAAATCCAAAATGACGGATGAGGAAAAGCGCAAAAACTTCCTGGAGCGCAATCGGTATGTTACTGGGGATTTCCCCTTAGTCTACAGCTATACTGACGAACATCTGAAGGGTTGCTGCTTTGAAGTGTCGTCAACGTAAGAAGCAATGGCTGGCGAACCTGCAAAGCAAGGTTGAGATGTTCAGCAATGAGAACGAAGCTCTCACAGCGCAGATTACACAGCTAAGGGAAGAGGTCGTCAACTTGAAGACGCTGCTCCTGGCGCACAAGGATTGCCCAGTCACGCAGCAGCAGGGCATGCATGGCGCGTTTATGAACCAGGTAAACCAGGTCGCGGCACCCGACCCTTTCAACCCTCAAATGAACCCCTACCAAATGGCTGGCCCCATGGCAAACCAGCAGGTCATGGCTGGCCAGGGCGTACAGCGCCGCTTCTCTTAGGATGAAGAGTCTTCCAGCCAAAACGGCTCTGCAGCTGGAGGGTCTGAAGCAGGTACCTGGGCAAAACTGTGCTCGCCATGTCAAACGCTCCGCTAACCGACGGTTGATCCGTCGGATGTCACATCGGAAAGAAAGCTTTGCCGCAAGCATCAGGAACCTTTTACGGCTGTGGTCTGAGGCGCAGAGCTCACTCGTTTCGCGATGGGATATCTCAGAGCGAGACTCTGTGGGCAACTGGGCCATAGCTAACTTTCCTCTGGGGAAGGAGAGAAACTTGTCCTGCGCGTACAAAACCAAGTTTTGTACTACGGTGGCAAGCTGCGGACTTGTTTTTACGACGAACTTCCCTCACATGTCCCGTATGGGATTGTAAGTACATAATGTTTTGGAGATTCGCTATACATGTTGTGGGGGGTTTGGCAGGGCAGGGCTGTTTTGCTGCCCTGGCTAATTGCTTTGATTTAAAGGCGTTAGGGATGGATGGACGGGCTCGGCACCACTGAGCAGGCACATGTATATGGTGTTGGCGGTTTGCATGGCAATGGCAAGGTAAAACCAGGCGTAGCTATAGGCAAAGGATGCTACGCGAATGGATGGATGACGGCCGAAGACAAAATACGTTACAGCAAGGTCGTGAGGATTGTTCGGATCCAGGCGCAAGCCTGACTGTATCTCTATGGTCGTGCTGGTGGCCGTGCTTGGGTCGACACACATTGTCAGCCGCGGATTGCCAGATCGACTTGAAAGTCCATAGAGCAAAACAAGTTACCGAATCAAGTACTTGCAAATAGTCTATGTAGCGAATGATGAGCTTTCGGGGATTGACTTATTACTCGTATTACTACTTCGTATATGGATACGGAGTGCGGAACCTATTAATTAATTACCTTACAGGCCATTTGTGATGCAGAAGTTAGTCACGTGTTCCACTCGTCTGCAATCTGCATGAGTGTCGGCTGGTGGGGTGGTGAAACTTCCCAAATAAGATTAGCGCGGTCGGTAGGATAGCATCCCTCTCGAGGTAAACAATGCAGAGGCGCTCCATCCACGACGACCATCATCAACCCGTCCCCCTATCAGACACTTCGTCACCGCCGCCTGCCGCACACGATAGAATCCGCCAGCCATATTAAACAAAGCATCAGGGTGACACCGGGACCAGAAGCCATCGAGGTGTGATATCGCGACATCGTCGCGGGTGCTCCGATTGACGCGACTGGCACCAATTCCTGCCCCAACGCGACAGCCGACCTTGTCCGCCACCACCGCCGTCGATGCATCCGCGAAACAGCCATCCATGACGACTCTCGTGGAAACTCGACAGGCGCTTGAACTTCTTAGCATGGGCAACCCTCCGGAGCGCCGGACAAGCAAGCGCCTGGCTGGTAGGTTCCTTGGGCCCCTCCGGGCGTGCGCGCGCGAGCGCGCGTCAGACTTCGGATAGTACGAGGACAGATTTGCTGACGGAGACTATAGCGGCGCCAGACTACGAGAATGACGACGATTTTGTGTTTGCTCGTAAATCGAAGAAGGCGAAGACGGAGGAGTCAGCAGAGCCACCCAAGAAGCTAGGGAGAGGTCGCCCGCCAAAGAGGGGCGCAAACAAGGAGAATTCTCTAGAAACAGTTACCGAAAAGGAGTCTGGGAAGACAGAACGACCAACACACCGAAAATCCGCCGCCGAATCGCTCCAAGAGGAGCCTCAACCGAAGGTCCCTAAGAAAGGATCACGGAAGAGTACGCGCCAGGCGGTCGAAGATGATCAGGACACTAGGCAGGCTGGGAAAAAAGGCGTGCTTCGGGATAATGGAGCTAGGAAGGGAAAATCCAACTCGCGGACAGCAACCTCGATATTCGATTCTCCCGAAGCACCGGTGCGGTCGGCCAAAATTACGTTGCCCATGAGCGATACCCCTATCATCAACCGGAACAAGGAGATGCGGAAGAAGGGCACCGGGAACCGACGGAGTAGCCTGGGGTCGCGTGGCCGGAGGGCGAGTTCTCTGATCGACAACGGACAGACGGCATTACCACACCGCGAAGTGAAGCCCGCAGAATTTTACAAGCACATCGAGGCCGACGGATTGACGGAGCCCCGGCGGATGAAGCAGCTTCTGACGTGGTGTGGAGAACGCGCACTGTCAGAAAAACCACGTCACGGGACGGCCAATTCCAGTGTGATCCACGGAGGTACGTTCCCCTCGGCTTCGAGGCGAAGAGGATAGATATCTAACTATCTACAGCTCGTGCGATTCAGGATCAACTACTTAAGGACTTTGCATCCCGATCTGACTTCTCGGACTGGTTCAGCAGGGACGAGAGCCCAAAGGCAGCCGTTGTGCTCCAGCCAAACCCGAGAAATATCGAGCTGGATGAGAAGTTGGCACAGCTGGAAGAAAGCATCAAGAAGTACGGCACGATACAGAATGGGATAATGAAACCTTCTGCTAACTCCCGATCTAGGTTACAAGAAGAGAAGAAATCATGGCAAGCAATGCGAAAACCACCTCCAGAGCAGCCATCGCTGTTTTCAGACACCGAGACCGCAGACCAAATCACGCTACCTGACTTTGACCTGCTAGACGAGGAAGACGGCAGAATACGTGCCTATCTTGGCGATGAATCAATATCCTTCGAGGCGGTACATTCAAGGTCAGAAGAACGACTACGAAACGTGCGGTCATCTCTGGAGTTTGAGATTGACCAGCTGGCGGACAATATCCACAAACTGGAGCAAAGGGTGTCGGTTGCTGGGGAGGAGGCAGACAAGGTTCTCAGTCTAAGTGCCCGCCGATTACGAGAACGTGAACAACGCGAGAGGACAGACGCGGGTACGAAGGACATGCCCATTATGGAAGTCCTAAGGAGTCTGGGGAACATACTGCCCGAAGGTGGCGGGTGAGGCAAGCTTCTTGCGGGCATTGGCTCCCACCATAGAAGGGCACCATTGCTGGGTTATGAGATTGACGACGAGACGAGGCGCCTGATTCATTTTCTTTGTTACCCCCCGCCGGCTAGGCTGCGGTTCCCCGACAAGGTCATGTGTATTTGGGATCAAGTAAGAGGTACAGGATGGGCGGCGCATGGACACCCCAAGGAGTGCTATGGAGTTTCGCAGGGTGGGCGACGGGCGGGTGGATGCCATGTATTTCAATTTTCGTACAGCGAGACTCTTATAGCTTCATTGAGCATATCGCTTTCCAGACTCAAGACACAACTCGAAAATTGCTGGCGTGTCTAAATGCAGTATATTCCGTGGAGACCATGATGAAAGCCTGCTGATGCTTCAACATCCCCGCGTCTATTTCATATTCGTACAGTTAATGCACCCGGGCCATGGGTAGGTAGGATCTATCCTCTGTCCTCCAGCGAGGGCATGAAGGCCATGCCCTTGCCCTCGCCACCGTCCACACTCTTGTTCCTCACATGCTCCCTCAGCAACTCCAGGATCTCGCTCTCGCTCCAGCGCTTCGGAACGGGCCTGTAGGCCGGGCGGAAGTTGCCCACCGTCTGCGCCCACTCGCCCGAAGGCGGCTCGCGCGTGACGACGTCGTCGGCGTTGGCCGGGTCGGTGGCGCTGGCGGGGCTCTCGGCGAAGGCCGGGTTGGGCGAGGACGGGTTCGTCGACGAGGACGACTCGCGCTGCGTGGCCCAGTAGTATATGTCCCAGTCGTTCTCGTCGAGCAGGAGGTCGTACTGGTGCAGCAGGGCGGCGCTCATGGTGGGGAGGTTGATGGCCGCGAAGGTGGAGAGGAGGAGGTCGGACTCGAGGGTGCCGCGCTTGCGGGACTGGTCTGTTTCTTCGGTGTCAGCAAGAGTCCTCTCTCTCGAAAGAGAATGACGACGGAGGGTCGACGGAGGAAGGGAAGATAGGCCACGGACAGAGAAGTCGTGCGCGCTTGGTCTTGTCGTCTTCACCGACGCGGCGCAGGGGCTCAATCTTGAACTTGGCGCCTTCGAGCTCGCCGACTTGGAGCTCTTTGTGAGGGGGCTCGTTGAAGAGGCGCGGCGTCGCAGAGAGGGCGCGAGTCTGCGAGGCGAGGAGTTGCCGCGCGGGACGGACGAGGGCGCGGGAGAGCGACCGGGAGGACGCCATGGTTGTGGTGGCTGATGACCGGAAGAGGAGATTGTCTTGCGATCGACCTGGCTCTATGGGAGGAGCAGAAGATGGTCCGGATTCGGGAGGTTGTAGTCGACAGACGTAGTCAGTCGTTGTCGCTGACAAAAAGATGGACCCTGGAAAGCCGAGGCCGAGAAGCACTAGCGCACCGTGGAATCCGATCCGGGGCTCGGGATGAGCCGCCGCGTCTCGAAGGCAGGTAAGAACGCAGCATCTTCGTATGGATGCACGTAGTATTAGCACTCATACCTCCCATTCACTCTGGGGCCCTGATTATATCTTTACCAGCAAGGCCAAAATCTAGCCTATCTCTCACAGTCGTGTAGGTCTGTTGCCGCGTAGTGCCAAAGAGGGCAACATCCCACATGCTTATCATAACGGCCGAGATCAGCCCCGGCCTGTGTAACAGACAGGCGTATATTACGGCGTGCATAACCATTTTATTTTGCCTTCCAGATCATGCTAGTGATCTCTACCTGTACAAACGCCTGCATATCCGCTAAGGACTTCCGCCACACGCCAATAGTCCGCCACGAGGTCCACGACAAGGCTCCATGCTGTTCGTATGTCCGCGTTCCGGCACCTAGCCGTGTTTTTATGTCCATGAAAAAAAACAAAGCGCTGCTAAACCCACATCCTCGAGAGCAATCTCCGGCTCTGCGCCTACTCCTTTCCCCGCCTTCGCTTAGATCAGGTGCTTGGAACGGAAGTAGGCACGTAGGTACATAATCTGCCATGCCCAGAGGCCGACAAGGAGCCACGTGGTGCCGACGCCAAACCACTTGACGCGGTTGTTGGTGCTTTCGTTGGTGTCGCGCAGCTTCTGCTCGCGGCTGCGCAGGTAGTCCATCTCGCGGACCACCTCGCTCGTCAGCTCCTCGATGCGCCGCAGCTCCGCCTCGACGGGCTTGAGCTTCTCGGTGGCCTGAATGGCGGACCAGTCCTTGGCGTCGGCACCAATGTCGATGTCGAGCTCGACGGATCGCGTGTTAGGGCTGGGTCGCTTAGCTGTATGGTGGGAGCGGTTAGTTCTGGATGGACTCAAGGCCTAGATAATTTGGGTGATCATGAAGGGGGGAAAGCGTACAGCCAACGAAGACGTTCTCGAAGCAGACATCAAATGCCGCGTCCGAGTGGGAGTCGAAGACAGTCCTCGATTCGCCGACGACATCTCTCGGGCGTCCGTACTCGTTGCCCTCGGCATCGCGAATCTGTTAATCGTTCTATTGTCAGCTAGGGGTGAGGCGGCGGGACACAGTTCTAAGGACAGAACATACGTGAATGTTGAGCATCATGCCATCACCCTTGGAACCGCCTACAATGGCCGTGACCACGACCAGCGTGCCCTTGGAGACGAAGTTCCTAATGCAACGTTCCTGTTTCTGGGTCTCGCGGCCGCTGTGCGCCTTGACATCGAACTTGAGGGCATTGGCAACGCCAATGAGCAGCAGCAGGCTGCAGAAGTACTGCATGAGCGAGCGTGGGAGAGCCATGGCTGGTGGGCTTCGACAGCACGTTGGTGTCGTGAGGATTGCCTTGATGGTCTCTGGTCGGAGGTGACAGTGGCCTCTGCAGGGGGTCCAGCTGGACGCAGTTGAAAGGTGTCCACCACCAGCTAGGTACAGCTTGACGGTGGGTCACGTGCCAACGCCAAATAGATCTCGGGTGTTTGTTCGTCCTTCGAGAAGCAGCATCGCATGGAAAAGGTTTTAAGTTCTAATCCTTTGACCAGATTAATAACTTCGAGCTCGAAGATTTTACAAAGCCTTTGACTTATGGGCAACTCTCAATGTCTATTGAGTCGGTACCCGGTACCGTGTAGCTGACTCCCGTTGAAAGTAGATGCGCCAACAGCCACTGGGGCGTCGTCTCATTTCTCTCCAAGTAGCTCGTATACAAAGAGTATCTTTCGTTGAGACGTTGAAAATGAATACAACTGCTTTATTCTAATTATTTACTCTGCCCTAGGGCATCCTATGGAGGAGGCGATCGTGTTAGGCGGTAAGTACGTACGAGTACAGACACCTCAGGTGTAGATCACGTGTGGGGCAGCCTTGCGCTTCCTTTCGCAGCCTTCAGGAAATCGCCATCGCGGCCTCAACCCAAGTCCACGCCCATCACCATTGCCCACACAAAAAAGGTCGCCAAGATGCCCAAGTGTAAGTCCATTTGTACACCCCAGCTACTTGCAACATTGTGCTAACCTGCTACAGTCTTCTGTGAGTCCTCCCCGCCCCGCGCGCGCATCTAAACAACGAATCGCGAAGCCCCCCCAACTGAACTGAACTGACCACGGCATCAAACAGGCGACTACTGCGATGTCTACCTCACGCACGACTCCATGAGCGTGCGCCGAGCGCACAACAGTGGCAAGAACCACATCCGCAATGTCGTAGACTACTACCAACGTGAGTCTCCGCACCCACCCGGACCATGGTCATGGTCCACCGCAAGACGCCATCGCCTAACACAGCGCCTCCGCCTCACAGAGATCGGCCACGAGAAGGCCCAGTCCGTCATCGACTCCATCACGTCTTCGTATGTCGCCGAGGGCCAGGCCCACGCGAACCCCATGCTGCCGCACAACCAGCCCGGCCATCACAACTTCCCTCCGCCGTTCGGCTTCCCTGGAGGTACGTTGTTATTCTCCCGCCGTGAGCAATAGAGAAGGAGTTCTGACGAGCTGCGTGTGTTTCTAGGTGCCCCGCCGCCATTCCCCGGCATGCCCGGTGCTCCTCCAGGCCAGATGCCCCATGGCATTCCTCGTACGTACCCTCCCCTTGTCCCTATATGCCCTAAGCAAGTATCCTAACATGTCCCCCCCCCTCCAGCTCCTCCAGGCGGCCGTGGCGCGCCCCCGATGCCCTTCCCTCCCGGCTCCAACAACATGCCCCCGATTCCTCCTCCCGGAGGCATGCCGTTCCCTCCGCCCCCCGGCCAGTTCCCCTTCCCTCCCCCCGGGCAAGGTGGCGGCGGCCCGCCCCCCGGATTTCCTGGGATGCCAGCGCCCTCCGGCGGCCAGGGCTTCCCTCATGGCGGTCCACCTCCCGGCTTCCCCCATTCGGGTCCTCCTCCGCCGGGACACGACAGGCGATAATCGTTTGAACTTGTTGGTTAAGCTCATGGAATAGGTAGAAAGGTAGGCATGCAGGGGGTGGTAGAGTCATGTAAGATTCGAGCAGCATTGCTATGATTTGCAAAATGGCGTTCAGGCTAGGGACGGTAAAACGATTTCTAACATGTCCACGGAACCTTGGGGCATCAGAGCACGGAAAGCTGTCCTTTTAGATTAATCTTCGACCGGAAAGTATCAGGCAGATGTTTACACTCAAGGAGTAGACAAGCAAGAATATGATTCCAGCATCAAAGTTCAGAAGCATATAGACTAGTAGTGAAGTGCCTCATCCGTGGTATCATTAGCAAATCGTGAAAGCATATATAGTACAGAAGCACTTCTCGTCCACCATAATCCATCGCGTTAGAAGCCCACGGAACTTGCTTGGACGCCAGCGCCCGCCTAGCCCGTGAACCCCCCATAATGTCATCATTTTTCGTATATCAAGGTTCCATATCGACCATGAAGGCAAATCGTAGCAAAACGTAAAGTCGTCTCTGTCGTAAACTTTTTTTTCTCTCCAGCACTTGAGAAGTCCAGTTTGTTCTCAAAAAAAAATCAAAAAAAAAATCGAGTCTCATCGGCTTAGAAAGGCCAAGCTAAGGTAGGAATGTTACCAGACCAGCTGATGATCTGTATTGTCGCGGTCCCTCGGATTCCCCGATCTGATCATGTCCTCTACTCCGTCGCGGACATCTATCGGCCCACTAATCTTCTGGCGTAGCTCCTTAGACCGTTTCTCACGTCGCCTTTCGCTCAGTCTTCTTGGCAAACTCTGGATCTCTTCCAGTGAATCACTTAGAGAGAAGCGCCGGCGCCTCTGGGGCTGCACTTGCTTGTGTGCGCTGCTGCCTCGCCAGAAACTCCTGCGGACTTCTTCATCTGGTGCAGTATAGGGCCTGTCAGACTGGCTAAATCGTCGGCGAAGAGACGAGGCGCTGTTCCGCCTTCGCATGACCCGCAGATTCCCGCTAGGTGTCCGCTGGATGGTGCGTCGTTCAGGGCCGTGCTCGTCATCAGCTGGGTAGGCTTCCTCGTGTCGGGCCGGCAGCACTGCAAAGGTTCGCTTCATCTTGTCGCTGAATCGTCTTTTAGGTTTCCCCGGCCGGTTGTCAACCAAGGGGTATTTGAGGTGCTCTCCTTGACCCTCGTCTTCACCCTCCGCCCATCTGCGCTGCTCGTAGTCGCCATCGTCTTCGAATTCATCGTCTAGCCACTGCGGGCGCCAGAAAGGATGAAGTTTGTTCTCTTCTGGGGGTACATCACCTTCATGCGGATAGCTTCGGTTCAGGCTCAAACCCCTGGTCCGACTTGGGTTCCTGCGTTTAGAAAGAGAAAAGGTGCGCGAAAGGAACCCGTGGGATCTCGAGGCATTCGGCGGGTACGACACGGAATTGCGTCGCCGCCGACTGAAAGCCCTCTCCACAAGGGAGGGGCGACGCTCCGGTACCTCTGCCATAGCCTCAAAGTAATTCCCTAACCCAATGGCCTTTTCAGGGGCAGGAGTCACCCCCGAAGGTGTTGCGGATGTGAATGTGATGGCAGGAGGGTCTGTTGGTGGCTCCGGCGGAGCACGGGGGTTGCGCAGCGGTGAGTCAACGTCGTCGAGCAAGAATCGTGGTTGCGGAGGGGTTACAGGAGCAGCATCGTCCGGACTTGTAGTCGTGATAATGGGCTGCTCGCCAACATTCTGGAGCTCCTGGTCTTGGCGCATATCATCGGATACCTCCGATGGCCTTGCTGAATGGTTCACCATGAGGAGGGATGAGTTCTGGTGAGAGTACATGTGGACAGCCAGGGCCTCAGAAACCTCTGGTGCGGTCCCGTTGGTCTCGACAGAAGCAATCGAGAATGGAGTATTCCGAGATGAGAATTTCCTCGTCAAAAGCACATCTTCGTGACGATCGCTTTCAAACCGGCTATCCGTGTCGCTATCTGCCTTGGGCGATGCGAACTGCGACGGCGCAAGCAGCACTGGGGATAGCAGTTGCTTCGGCTCTCCCTGCTTCACCTCCCCTTCCTTTGGTACACCATGCTCCGTCTCATTGTTCATTGGTTTATCCTGGATTGGGAGAGCCTCTGGAGGGTGCCCATTTGAATGTTGGGACTGGTAGCGGATAGCATCGCGAGCCCGGAGGCTGTCCGCTGTCATCGAACCTGCCCTCGACGTGTTGCGACTAGTCGGGGCCGAGAGGGACGATGACCTCGCAGGAATGGCTGGTGGAAAATCGATAGTTCTTGTATCAAAGCTGTCCGAGAGGGAGTAGGCTCGTGAACGACGAGAAGGACGTTCAAACACGGGGCCAGTCTCTTTACCTGTGATCACTTCCGGCGGAGCGGAACCAAGGCTCTGGGTCCTATTGGACCGTCGACTAGACGTAGACCGGAGGGAGGGCTCTCTGGATTGCGACCGCGATGACCGTCGGTCAGGAACGACCACGACAGGGATGCCGCCGCTCTTCCATACTTCACGCCTCGCCTTTCCGCTGGACACAGAGCTGACAGTCATATTTGATGCGTAACTATCATGCCTGCCCCTTTCAGGCCGCGGGTTTGTTAACGGCGGCCTGGAGGACCTGCCCCTCTCAATGGGAGCCGGAACCGACTCGACGGTTCTTTCAATCGGGTCTCGCAACGCGCTTTGCTTTCGCACGTGCCTCAGTGTCCTTTGCTTCTGCGGAGGCTTCTGTGGCGCATCGATGAGGAAGGCCTCAACAACAGTCGACGTAGCAGACCTTGAAGACATTCCCGATGACCTCTTTTGGCTTGTCGTCACAGAGGTGTCCGAATTTGATGGTCCGGAGGATGAGCGCGTTGCACGACTCGTCTGGCTTTTAGAGGATCTTGGCGATGTCTTATCATGGAGAGACATGTGACGCACAGCTTTGGTGGCATTGATGGCAACCACTGTGTTGTTCGCCTCTTCAACGACATCTCGTCTACCTTGCTTAGATTGAGGCTTCGGCGGCGCAGGCTGTCTTTTCTTAACAGTTAAGACTTGATTCAGATTATCATCAGACTCAGGTTCGTCGCTCCCCGAGTCCCATTTTCCGTCAAATTGAGCAAGTTCGCTTCGCGTCTTGGGAGTGTAGGAGTCCTCGGATGGGGCGGTCAAGCGGGCAAGGGCCATGTCCAACATTCGGGGATTGGGTACTTGGTTGTTCACGTTATTGGAAACCTTGCGCACAGTCGACTGGGAAGTGCGCCCGGAAGCTACGGCCCCCCGAATAGTTGATTTGCCATCCTCTTCCTCCGATGATAGAGGCTCTTCTCGAGCGGTCCTGAAAGAGTCGGTCCGAGAATCGACAGTGGTACTTCGAGATGTGCCACGATCCAGAAGGGATGGGCGTAGGGCCTTAGGGCGCGTTGCGGGCTGAGGCGGGGTCACATCAGGAGTTGGGGGACTTCGCTGCTCTGGCGGTGTTGTAGGAGGCATTGTAGGCGCCTTCTTGGGTGTTCGCATATGGCTTTCCGCGAGAGTCGGGCTCGACGGCAAGGCGGAATGAGTACTGGACGACGTGCGCGAGTGCGTGGGAGGCGTCGGTGGTAGTTCAACACTGCTCTCTGTCCTCTTCCGGTGACTCTTCAGAGTTGACGGGCTGGACGTATGAGAGGCCGAGGCAGACTTGTGGGTGTCGATAGCGAGGCCAAGGTTCGGCCGCTTTGAGGGCGAGATATCGGGGCCGGACTCGCGGGTTCCCTGGGGCCTTGGTAAGGGCTTGTGCTTCTTGAACTGGCGCTGGCCCGTACTAGCCGGGCTTATCGGGCCACGGTCTTGATCAAGCTGGAGCGTCATTGTGGACGTAGCGGTGGGAGTAGTCGCAATCATGCTCAAAGTCGGGAGCGGCCAAGAGGTCGTCGTTGACTAGGAGCGGTTGCCGGAAACGCGGCCTGCGGCGTGTAGCATGCTGACGCTCGTTTGACTTGACTCGAGGGGGATGCGATTGAGTCGTGTGGGCTTGCCCGTTGATGGCTGGAGCAAAGCTCGGCGAGGGCGAGTTGGGGGACCAGTAAGTTGGAGCGAAGCGAAGCGAACTTTGAGAAGCGACGTGTTGGAAGTTGGGAATGGGCCGACGAGTGAGGGCGCAGCGATGACGGGCTTGCTAGTCAGGACGCAAGGAGGAGGCTGGTGATGGAAGGAGAAGCCAGGTAAGTCGAATGGGGGGAAGGATCGACGGAGGGCACAAGGCAGTGACCACTGACCACTGACCAGCGCCGGTTGCCAGTCGCCAAGATAGAGCTCACAAAGCACGACGAGGCACAGCGATATTAGGGCCCCAATGTCAGCACCAAATCAGACATAATACTAGCGATTAGCGACTCTCTGGCTCTGGCTTCAACGGCCTCTATAGGCTCCGGGGTCTGGGCGAGATGAGATCAGATGAGATCAGAGACCAGAGAGTGGGCAAGAACGGGTGTCACTCATGTCACACTGTGAGACTGAGTGGGCGGCTGACGGGGCTCAGGAGGAGGCAGGTTGGCAGGGCGGATGCTGATTGGGGGAACTGGCGCAACGGCCCTCCACCACTGCCACTGGGACGCCCCGTACCCGTCTAACCGTCCGCTGGCGTCCGCTGGCGTCCACAGGCGCTCACTGGCGTTCACTGGCTGCCACCAGCCAGAGCCTGGGAAGTTCCCTCATACCTTGGTACCACGTAGCACCAGCATCACACACCAAGGTGTCTCCCGTGACCACTCCTTCCATCCTTCTACCGATGCTTCCACTCCTCTGAGATCCAACGCAACGTCGTGGACGACCCAGGGCAACCGAGAGAAGCCACGCAACTGCCCTCTTCAACTGTCCGCACTACTATTAGTGTACTGCGTTCACCGCCCAAAAGCTTACTCGAGCCACGTACAACGCCAGGCGCAACGGTTGCTGCGCTGGTGCCTTCAAGGCTCGTGGTGGCGTGGGTCAGGGGAGAATAAAACCACTGGGGCATGCCGTTGGGACTGATCTTGGAAAATACCCGAGGATAACTGCCAAAGTGTCAATATAGTATTATTACGCTGGCACGCAGGAATGGCTCCTCCTCTGCTCCCTTTTCGCACCACCACCTGCCCTCTACAGTATTCTGCATCCCTCAGACCTGCCTCCTACGAGTACAATCAAGCGACCATTCACATCACGAGCACCGCAATGCACGAGGCTGGCCAGCCAAATCAGCGCTCAGCACTCGCCCTGTCATGCCATGCACCTGGGACGTGGGAGTTAGGGTTGACAACTTGAGTCCCGATTTGACGAATTTCGGTGGCTGGTCGCCTGGAAGCCCCTCACAGGCTGGCGCCCACGCCTCAGATAAGCACCCACGACTCTCGGCATATTGTCTCTGACCAATGCATGCGCGACACTGGTCTTGGACACCTGGTGTCCTCGGCTGGTTTAGATCTGTCTGGAGGAGAGTCTAGGCCCCTTACTTTCCTCGACGTGGCTGTTAGGAGAATATTGAGCTCCCCGTGGAAATTCATTGATGGAAGCATGGTGTCAGCGCGATGGTCCTGGACTCCTGATTGCACCCACGCACATATTGGGCCATGTTGGAATCCCCAATATTATTGCCGTCTCCGAGAAATCTGGGATCGAGATGGTCGGGCCTCCATCATGCCGACAATCTTTCGCACAATCTTCCTCGCCTTGACTACGACGGAATCCCGCACATCTGCACACCTGCAAACCGGAACGTTGGCTTATGCCCACCACTCTACTCTTACTGCAGCCAACAGATGAGACTGGCATTGCCAGTCTCCGAACCGCCCCCACAAATCCGGGCCGTCTTGGCGGGGCGGCAGCGGCGTGGATTCCGGGAGACATGGGCCCGGATCGGAGCGAATGACCACGATGCAGTTTCCGCATTGTGGCTTCCGTTCCGATTGAAGAATGTGGCGCCGAATCCAGCATTATAGCAATGCCCTCTTGGCTCTCGCTCGCGCCATGTCTTTCCCCGATGTAGTCACCTGTAACGTTTGCAGATCAGTCCAGCATGCTCCCTCCCGCCTTGGGATACGAGGTCTGCAGGCAGTTCGCAGCGCCGCTTTTATTAATAGGCATCGGGGGTTTTCCCCCGTCTCTAAGGTAGGGTCACGACTAACAGAGGATCTATTGAACGTTTGATAGCAGCCTTGCTGCATTAGTACCTATTTTCGGTGTCGACATCGAGTGAAGCCCCGTGTTATAGCGGCGAGGGCACCAGGTCCAATCGTTTAAACTCCTATGTTAACATTTACTCCTGCGATCACTCGTTGCTCAACTGGCCTCGCGGAAGCACAACGCAGGCCAGGAGATGCTACATGTTACTACGTAGCAGTATATGTTGGTCAGGACTTGCCAGCCTATACTATCCGTGTGCAGCCGTGCGCTCTGCTCTCTGAGTCTGTGTTCCCTCATGGTACCGCTGCAATGTACCGTCCCGTCGACTGTTGACTCAGCCCTGTCCTGGATGCTGCCACTACCCGCGAATAAGGAGGATCAAAATATACCGCATGGCCTCTCAACGTGATCCAACGCATGACTCTAAGTCAGACATGAAACCAACCCCTCAGCCCTGATGCTGTCCTACGTACGGAAGGTAGCGATGCCGGGCCGCTGGGTGTTCTTTCGCCCCGTGCACGTGTATGCATTCGCATTTGGAACCCCAGACCGTGGGTACCCGGCGCTCGGTACTACCCATAACTCGAATTTGTAAGAGGAGGATCCTGCTCAGGAGGGGGGATGAGATGATGGAGTGATGATGAGGTGATGGGGGGCCAGAGCTCCACCAGATAAACGGCCTCGGAGGCCGTTACCATCAAGAAATGGGATCTCCCCAGTTGGGAGCTTCGTCAGTGCTCCATCCAGATTTTTTTCTATCTTTTTGGAAACCTGTTAGGAACGTTACCCATCCATACTGGTGGGGTTGAGAAAATGATATCATCCCTTCGGAATCGCGAAAACAATGAGGCAGGTGAGCAGCAAGAACTGGGAAGTGGAGACGTTCCAGTGGCTGACGCACAGAGTTCAGCCACAGCGGGAGGGGCCGCTAGACCTGAAATAGCTGCGAGTCTGATCCAAAATTAGCACAAGTCGGTGACGCACTCTGGCATCGGATTCACACACTGGTGGCTGGAATCTCGTGAGCTTATTGTTCTATCTTTGCCGCAACCTACGAAAAGCGAATACGTACGTACGCATGCAACAATCCGCATTGCCACGGGCTTGATGCGCCGATTCCCTCGCGCCCCATCTCGTCGCTTAGGCTTGCCGGGTGCATGCAGGCGGGGCCCCTCTGGCGACTGGGACTGGGTGACCTGATTCCCAGAAGCTGCTAGTTGACAACCGGCGTGATGAATGACGTCCATGAAAACAGCAGCCCTTGAGCATCGCCGGGTGCCCACTGCTTGGTGCCTCCAGCCACCGAATTCAAACCACGGCAGCAAACAGCCAAAGGCAACTGATAATAGCAAACACACGATCGCTGGGTACGGGGCAATCCCGGCATCTCGTATCCATCCAGCCACTCGTGCCTCCCACCATCACACCACATTCTCTATCGTAGGGGAGGGGTTTTGATTTTCCCACGCAACTCAAGGCCCGATGCCGCGATGGCCCTGGCAGTGCCCCTCCGAACTTGGTGGTAACCGGTATTCGCAAGTCCTGGTAATAACTTGGTAACTTGGTAACTCGGTAATATCTTGGTGGTGGCTGGTGCCCACCCTCCAAGTCGCCCCCGCTCAGCCCCATCTGTCGTCACCGACCCCCATTGCTCTGCTCACGCTACCCACGGGAACCCCGACGAACCGCAAGGAAGCATAATATAAGAGCTGTGTCGTCCAGCACGAGGTTTGACGTGGTCTTCTACTCTCAAATACATAGCATCTGTCATCGTCTTTCGTTGAACGACATCTGCTCCAGAATACCCTGCCTACAAAGGAAGCGCACACTCGTTCGGATAACCCCCACTCGTGCCACTTACACGAACAACAACCACAACCACAATCACAACAAGATGAAGGCCTCCGCTCTTCTTGTCGCCACCACCGCGGCCCTCGCCCACGCTGGCGCCCTGCACTTCAACACCACCATCACCACCACCGTACCTTGTACCACTACGACGCCTCTGCCTCCCCTCACCACCACCAACACGGGCACTGGCCTACCGCCGCCCCCACCCTTCAACGGCACCGGCTGGCCCACCACAACCCCCGGCGCCGAGCCAACCAACACCCCTCCGGCTCCGAGCACTACTGGCGGTGCTGAGGCCCCTCCTACCGGTGCTGCCGTCGCCAACAGGGCTGGCACCGCCGCACTCGTCGGTGCTGGCATGGCCGCCATCTACCTCTTCTAAGCATTTCCATGTAATCACGGCCGATTGGGCATAATCAGAGGGAAAGCCGGCGGGAAGCATCTACTACTATTATCATTCTACTGCATTCATTGGGACACGGCACAGGTTACTTGGGCCATAAGTTAATTACTCGATTTTACTGGAGCAAGAGGCGTTATTACAGAGCTTTACTGCCACCGGGGCTGGCAGATAATTCCAAGTACATAGATACCACACCTACTACAAACGCATAATAACACCCAACACTCCTTAACTCTCATCGCCTCCTCAGCTGAGGCGCCCAATGTCCTCCGTCTCCTGGCGCCACCACTCCTGCATCAGCCGGATCCTCTCGGTCCGCTCCCGCGCCAGCTGACGGCCCAGATCCGTCTTCATCATGCCCTCGAGCCGGACGAGCTTCTCCTCAAAGTGCGCCATGGTGCCGCCCATTTCCTGGCCCTTGGCGCCGCCAAACGTGAACGCCCGCCCGACGCCCACGGCCCCGATGGCGTCCAGCCGGTCCGCGTCCTGCACGGCCGCCAGCTCCGGGTGCTCGGCCACCAGGGCCGCTACGCGCGCCGGGTCCTTGGCCTCGCTCGAGTAGCTGACGCCGAGGCAGATGGCCTGGACGCGGGCGGCCAGGGCGTCCGGCGCGCCGAGCGAGGTGAGCACCTGGTGCACGAGGCGCGAGGCGTCCTCGCCGGGCCGGAGATACTTCCTGTCGCCTACGTCGTGGAGCAGGGCTGAGAGGGTGACGACGCCGCGGGAGGAAGGGGTTGCTGCTGTTGTGGATGTGGAGGAGGCGGCGTGGATGCGGTGGGCGAGGTGGACGACGCGCTCAATGTGGTGGAAGTCGTGGGAGGGGTCGTAGTGGGACATGTAATCCCTAACATAGTCCGTCACCTTGGCTATGAGGACGTCGTCGACGGCGAAGTCTGTGCAAGTCATTGTGAAAGCGTGCCGAGGAAGCTGAGAAAGCAGTAAATTGGATTGGATTGAAACTCGAGACTCCAGACAATGAGGCGGCCACTTGATGATTGTCCGGGAGAAGCCCGATTACAAATAAGCAATTCCTCTGCCTGTCCAGCCTCGGTGCTATGACTCACGTATGGAGGCAATTGGATGTCCTTCCCCTCCGTCTGCAGTTTCCGCTGGTTGCCTTGGCAATGTTTGTCTGGAGAGAAATCAGAACGCGTGGGTACGGTGGGATCAGTGGGGACGCGTCGCGCCCAAACGGGTGTTCACGTGACTAGTCCTTTACGCGAGAGAATCTATCGAATTGGTGGCGTCACCAGGGTTTCCAGGGTTTGGTTCAGTCTTTCTTCATGTCAATGTTCCCAAAACACATGTTCACTGCTAGAATCCATCAGCCACCATGTCTTTGGCTGTCTTTACACCGGACATTCCTAATTTCTTGATGCCTTGCGGCCTTGTCTGGCCCATGAGCCTGAGCTATGAGCGTAGCTCAGCTCGACCGAGATGAGATTCTTGAGCTTCCAGCACCATCATAGCAACCCGGCTCCTTGCATGAAAGTCTGAATAAGAAACCAGCACCCAAGGATTTCGTTTTAGTGGCGATTTCCCCAGAGATGCCAGCGCTTGTCGAAACACAAGTGGACACGCAGATTCTTGTTTGGAGTGGCAAGCTAATGCACAAGCTACACTGGGAATTCCATCTCGGGCAGTTGTCGAGAGTATTCGAGCTGCAGTATGGAGTAATAATACTGTGGGCTGTATTTTCTGATGAATCATTCACGGCGCCTGCAATGCCCCGCAACGGCGGAGATGCAGTATTACGACGTACGTATTACACTAAGGCAACGTTGGAGAGTCAGTTGACCTACCCGCCGAGGCTGGCTGGGACTGATGCCGTGCATAATGGTTGCAGCATCATGGGTGCGCCTGGGAAGAGTCTAAGGGACAAATACGGTCAAGAGTGCGTGGAAACACTTCGCTGTCGCGGAGTCGGCATCGACGCCTGGGAGGCCAAACCCACTGATGGCGCGATGCCGTGCATATGGATGACCGCCATGTGGGAGCTTGGTCATCTTTTGCTTGCAGGCAGGTCTCAGCAAGCCGAAGTCGAGTTGGTGCAGTCATGAGTGCCCAGGCAAGACGGGTGAGAACGCTGATACCTGGGTCTACAAGTCCACCGTCTCCACTAACTGTATCGTAGAACGGGACGATGATGATGACGACAATGATCGTGGTGGGATGGCAACCGAGATGAGGAGACCCGACAAGCAATCGACCCCATTCCCATCTATACAATGATGCGTACTACGTATTCCTAGAGATGTGCGACTCGAGGACTTCTGCAATTCCGCAGGTTTGCAGAGGGTTCATGCTCCGATGCCAATACGGAAGCTGGGCAGGGAAGGCCGAAGACCGACATGCATGACACGAAAAGAGGACATCAGCTTGGGGGATCCATGAAGAATTTGTTGACAATTCTTGAGAATCTCAGCGATGGCCGATGAGACTGATCAGCTCATGGGATCAACATGGCGGGGCGGCGTGTGATTGGTGAGAGGGCGGGGTGACAGGCTGGTAGCCGAGCCAGGCGACGACCCAATGAGGCAGCGTGAATAGACGCCAGAACGACCGGATGGAGGAGTGGTAGAGAACAGCACCAGTTACAGCATTGTGTTTCCTGCGTGTCTCCTGCAGCACAACGCAAAGCAACCTTTCTGTCTGCAGGCTAGGCGCCCGGCACTGTCTGCAGTGTGATCGCCCCCCAGCCCTCGCTATTGGTTCGTCCTTGGATTGCTGGGCCTCTGATGCCTCTCTGATGCCTCTCTGATGCCTCTCCGATGTCTCTCAGACGGGTCTGAGGTCCAGGCAGTCGGCCCCCCTGCCGTGTCCGCGGCCAAGTCGGCGGCCAAGTCGGCGGCCTGGTGTGGTTGTTGGTTGCTCGTTCTTATACCCGCCAACGCCACAGCGACCATCTCCTCTTTCTCTCCTTTCCTCTCTTCAGCAAGCTCTCAACCTTTGAATCCTCGTTTTTTTTTCGTTGTTCCCCTGTCCGTGTCTTTGTGTTTTTCGCTTGTTGCACCGTAGAGCTGGCCTCTACTTCCCATTCTTAATACACTCGTCGCTAATATCGCCAACCTGCTCACCGTCAACCATCACGCCAACCCTCGCCAAAGTTGCTGGTCAGCTTTAGCCACGAGTCTCTTCAACCTACCCATTTGTTCACCATTTTCGCCTTGATTTTACTCGCCTCGTTCTTAATTTTCTCCTGCGATCCTCTTAATAACGAAACCGTGGATTCTTCTTGCTCGCCATCCCTGTTCGCTCAATAACCAGGGCCGTTACGATAGCACTCTTTCATAATCACCAACCAACGGAAACAAACAACCAAAATGTCGGCCACACAGCTGTCTTTCTCTCTCCGCGTCTCCTCCGGCGTCAAGACTGTCCATCTCCTGGGCTCCTGGGACGGATATGCCGGACAGCTTCCCCTCGCCAAGGACAGGTCCTCGTCCAAGTCTGGGTCCTGGAAGGGTACATTCCGCTTCCATGACACCACCCTCGAGCCTGGCCAGCGCTACTGGTACTACTACATCATCGATGGGTACCACGTCGCCCACAACCCCAGTGTGGACTCTACTGTTGAGCCCACCACTGGCCGAGAGCTGAACATCCTCGATGTCCCCATGCATTCGTCCAAGTCCTCCAGGTCTTCCAAGTCCTCCAAGTCCTCCAGCAAGACCTCTTCGCGCCACTCTTCTTCCAAGGACAAGGACTCGAAGAAGTCCTCTTCGTCCTCTTCGTCCTCCAAGAAGTCCTCCCGCAGTCGCTCGTCGCTGTCCGTCGACATCCCCAAGGGCCGGCCGTTGTCCGTCTCCCAGATCCAGGCCCCCAAGCCCATGTCCCCGCACGCTACGCAGCATATTCTCAACGCCGAGTACTACGACGACGACGAGATTGAAGAGCTCACCGCCCGCTTCGGCAGCGCCGGCTTCGACGACGACGTCATCACCGACTTCAGCCAGTCGCCCGTGTCCTCGGGATCTTCGCTGTCCTACCGCTCCGACAGCTCGTCGCCCAACTCGTCCATGTCCGGCTACAGCACCCCCAACTCCGAGTGCAGCTCCTGCACCTGCGAGCGCTATGGCATCACCCGCAAGGGCGAGCGTGTCAAGCTCGACTGCGGCGGATCGCGCTGCTGCCACAGCGACGACAGCTCAGACTGCTCCAGCATCGTCAGCGAGTCTGAGGAAGAGGACGAGCCCGTCTGCGCTCACGGAGGCCGACGCCACGGCATCATCGTCACCTGAGCGAAGGATGCAGAGAAGCGGCGGAAGGGTTGCCGCCAACCCGGGACGAAGGTGTGCTACGACTCATCGTCTTCCCTGGTCGGGCAGACGGCCGTGTCCCGGTGAACGGCTCGTCCCCCCTACCTGCCCCTACCTGTTGTTTGCTATTATGAAGGAATCATGAGTCTTTCCTTTGACTTAATATACCCCCCCACCGCGCAGGGACGGCACGCCAAGCTGGTCTTGACGTATCTTGGTCGTTCCCGCGCGCGTGTAACGATTGGGTCGGTGCTACGGCCCCTCCCAGGCAGGGTCTCTGCCCTACCTGAGAGTCGTGATGTTTTTGTCGTTGGTTATGAGCGAAATGAAAAAAATCTAGGGGAGGCGGGTGACATCACCAGGTTGTGGTGTCCCCCTCTTTTCCCGCAATATGTATGTACCTACATAGACAAGGCTGGAGCACTTCCCTGCGAGGAACGCAAGCTCTGGGAAATGGCAATGGGTCGGATGTTGCGCCAGACTTGGCTGTGGGAGAGCCTGGGCTAGCCGACGAAGGGCAGCAGCGATGGTCAAGAAATGGGCTGCTGTCTTTGGGTACCGTCAGATATTAGAGGACGCTTGAATCTATTCATGACGGAGATTTCTGCTGCATCCGCCCCGTGACCCCCCTGTATCGTGAATTTCCTCGAACAGGACACCTCCCAATTCAAACCCAGATCTTTTATCCGTACATTACGAGTATTTCTTTACTCACTGGATAATATTGCAGGGTCGGTATTCGGTGGAATGATTGACCATGCACCTGGAGTGGATCGGCGTATTTTGTACTCCCACAGTGCGTCAGGCTCTACCAGTCGACGGCTGGCGGGGGAGGGGCAGCATCTCAGTCAGGAGTTGTTGGTCCTTCACCGACAATACCACGGCTCGTCACCTCTCTCAACCATCATTTCCCTTTACCAATCCGTTCTTTTTAGCAACCAGGGTCAGATATTCTCTCTCCTGGATTGACCCTTGAGCTCCTAATACCCATTCAGACCCCAACCCTGCTGCTAGCAACCGCAACCATGGCCGAGGAAGAGCAGCTCGTCCTCCCCATCATCGACTCCCACATCCACCTCTGCCGCACCCAGGACCTCGACGGCCTCAACTGGTGGAAGCCCGACCTGCCCATTACCCCCAACGGCATCTTCCTCCCGCAGTTCAAGCATGCCGCCCGCTCCGCCCCCTCTCTCCTCGGCTTCGTCTACGTCGAGTCCGGCTTCAAGGCCCACGCCGACAGCCCGGACGGCTGGGCCCTGCCCCTGCGCGAGGTCGCCCTGATGCGCCGCGTCGCCCTGGGCCAACCCGAAGGCGGCGAGGGCGGCGACGAGGGCCTGGACCCCGAAGACGCGAGGTTGTGCCTGGGCCTCGTGCCCTGGGCGCCGCTGCCCAGCGGCCCGGCCGTCCTGGAGCAGTACATTGACCGCGTGCGCGAGGTGGCCGGCGAGGCGTGGCCCAAGGTCAAGGGGTTCCGGTACCTGGCGCAGGACCAGCCGCACGGGACCATGGTGCGGAAGGACTTCATCGAGGGGCTGAAGCTGCTAGGTCGCCGTGGGCTGGTCTTTGAGGTGGGCGTCGACCACCGCCGCCGGGGCAAGAAGCAGATGGACGAGCTGGTTGACATGATTGACATGGCGCACGAGGGCGTGCCCGAGGAGGAGAAGGTCACATTCGTTCTCAGTAAGTCTTGTCCCCCCCCCCGGGAGCTATCTGCCTCAGATTTCTCTCCTCGAGTTCGGGCAAGACGAGGAAAAACTAACATAGCGACAGACCACCTATGCAAGCCAGACCTGACCATCTACAATATCACCTCGGACCCGTCCTTCCACAACTGGCGCACCGCCATCTACACCCTCAGCAAGTGCTCCCGCACCTACATGAAGCTCTCGGGCGCCTTCTCCGAGATGCCCCCCGCGCTGCGTGTCGAGACGCCCTCGCACATCTTCCAGTCCACACTGGGCTGGCTGGGCATCGTGCTCGCCACTTTCGGGCCCTCGCGCATCATGTTTGGCAGCGACTGGCCCGTGTGCACCATTGACGAGCCCGTCAAGGAGAAGAAGGAGAAGAAGGAAGGGGACGATGAGGAGGAGGAGGAGAAGGAGAAGGAGGAGCCTAGGGGCAGCGATACGTGGGGCCGCTGGCGTCAGGTCGTCGAGAAGATGTGCTGGATGGCCACGCTGAGTGATGAAGAGCGTGCCATGATCTTTGGCGGGACGGCCAAGGAGGCGTATGGGCTCTGAGTGTGGGCAGGCGGCAGACATGTGTGAGGCTGTTCATGACTGATGACCAAGAGAAGCACAATGTTCCTTTTGTTGGCTACGGTGGTGGAAATATCGGCATGTTGAGAAAGATACCAATTTGCTATAAAAATCAAAATGACTCTGGTCGAGGCCATCTCCAAGGATGGATACCTCCATGGTGGATGATCGCATAAAGCACTAAACTGATCCAACAGCTTGACTGCATGTCAAAGCAATCGCCTAGTCCAAACGCCATACTCATGTCGACATTCATGCTGCGCACAGCAAGACACCCAGCCGCTCATAAATTAGTCTAAGTCGTCAGCGTGCACCTTCATCCATCGCCCCGTTCACTCCACGCCGCGTCCCCGATGGCTTCCCATCCTCTCGATGGAGTTCATGATTCCGCTTCGCGCCATGCTACCCGGACGTGGGAGTCCGCCCCCACTCTTGCCGCCGCGGTCTTGAGGTGGCCTCAGAGCCGATCCAGGAGCTCGAAGACCCGAGCCACCCCTGACGCTGCTCCTGAAACCTTCGCGGCTAGTTTTGGGGGTCTTGGCAGCCGGCGCGTCAGGATGGGGCTGCTGCTGCTCGCGGGTCTGCTGGACCTGGGGCGGCGGCTGCTCCTGTGTCTGTGGCGGCGCCTGTGCTGGCTGGGAACCGACGAAGCTCTGCATGCTCATCATCTCCTCCGCCAGCTGTACGAGCTCGCCCTTCTCAATACGCTCCTTCTCGAGCATCCCACGGAGGTCCACATTGTCCCGCTGGACTGTCGAGACAACCGCTTCAAGGCGATGAATATCGGCATTGAGCTCCTTGATGGTAGCGCTGTCCTTGACAGCCTTGGCCTTGAGTTCTCCGGCCGCGGTGCTGCCCAGCTCCATCCTACTCATGTCGGCATCGTGCCCGGTGCGCAGCTTTTCATTCTCCTCGCAGAGCTCCTCGATCCGCGACTCCAATTCCTTGATCTTCTTCTGCCACCGAGACTCGTACGACTTCTTCAGCGCCGCCACCTTGGTCTCGTGCTTGCTCTTGTATAAGCCGTGGAGTTCGCGGGCGACCCGCTCGACGGCTACCTCGACCTCGCGGTTGGATGAAGCTTCCGGGCTCTTGGGCTTCTCGGGCGATGCCCTGTCCGAGTCCCTGCCGGCGCGCATCCCCGCCATTTTGCTCTCGGCCTCTTGATGGAGCATCTCGGCAGCTTCGCGCCGCTTCTCGCTCTCGTCCAACTTCTGCTCCAGCTCCTCCCTCTCCTTCTCGCTGGTGACAATCTCGTCCCTGACTTGACGGAGCACAGACTCCACCTCACGGCCTCGATTCTCCCAGTCTTCCTTCTCGACAGCCAGTTGTTCCTTGACGAGCTGCTCCTCACGCAGCTGCTCAAGCGATTCCCCCACTCGCTTCTCTGCATCCCCCACGGCAGTTTTGAGAGACTGCACCTCAGCCTCCTTCCCGCTTAGGCTGGCCTTGAGCGAGCTGATCTCTGACAGGAATTTGGATTTAAGTGACTCGAGCTCCCTTGGTGTGATGGAGGGAACGCTGCGGGGGGTCGGCATAGGTGGGATATCAAAGTCAAGGAGGGTGCTGAGGCGACGATCCGGCGTCGCAGACGCGCCGTATGATGCCATGCTTCCATGCTTTGCGGGAGACCTGCGGGGGTTTCGCAACTGCTCTGTGAAGTCCACCAGCAGGTTAGTCGTACTTCCCGACGACTCTCGGTCAGTGCCCGGTCGAGGGGACTCTGGCACGGAGTAGTCTAGTTTTGTTCGGGCAGTCATCCCGCCATATTGAGACATCTTAGTCGGACTCTGACCCAGCGTAAGCATTGTCATGTTGGGAACAGCCGAAAATGTGCTAAACGTGCTGACTATTGTGTCGTCCGGGCCGGCAGCGTCATCCTCGTGTTCGGCATCCGCAGGCGGCGGTGGTGTGTCGTCGTCGTTGTTGACCATGCTCTGTTCGTCTTCGAAGATGTCGATGGCATGCTTCAGCGCTTCGTTCTCCTGCACAGCATCGTCGAGTGTCATCGTGCGTCGGAGTGGGCTCTGCGGCACCTCCTCCAGAGGGCTGCTGATCTTAACAGGGAACCTCTTCTCGGGAGACAGCTTTCGCGGACTGCGTGATAATCGCGACGATCCCATCTTGCTTCCACCAGATGGGGACCCATGGTCTGAGGACGACTTTTCGGCGAGGATCTTTAGAGGGGAAAGTTCCGCCCCTGACAGGACTCGAGAATGGCGCGACTTGGCCGGCGAGACATTCTCCTGGCCAACCGTGGATTTCTCGTCGATGCGGGATACGAATGGCGATGACTCACCATCCCCTCCAGAAGATTCGGACTGGATGCTGTAGGTCTGGACTTCGTAGTGGTTGCTGCGCTTCATGCTTGGAGGCGTGGAGGTGTTCAGCACCGTCCTAGGTGCGGGAGAGAGCGGCGAAGCCATTGTGAGGTTACAGGCGGATCATGGACTCGTAAAACGTAAATAGGATCGTAAAGTGGGAATCAGCCACAGTTGCCAGTTGCCAATTTTCTGTGCAAACTTGCAATGTTCTGTGGAGCGAGATGTTCAAGATAGAGAGAGAGTGTGTTGGGCCAGGATGACCGAATCCGCTTCATGTTGTTGTGTGGCGCATCTGTTGGCGTGGCAACCACCCATGCTGTATCACGTGACTACCATGATTGATAACTTTGCTCAGATCCATGCAATCTTAACCACGTCACGGCTTAATGCATTAAGATTGTCCGATGTGACGCACAATACGCCGTGCGAGTGCTGTTTACGTGAACCATCTCAAACTCAATTTGCTATTGGTCACGACCCTCGAGAATACAACCTAAACGGAACCAAAGGCCCGGTCTTCATAAAAGGTCACAATAAATGTCGTAGTAGAAGTTGAACTCTCCATAGTATCCCAATAGGCTTTTTATTGTCCCTCGTTAAGTCGTTACCTAGTAAATCAAGTATCCAACACACCCGTCTTAGGCGCTTTTAAGAAGAAAACAGTATCATAAGGTCGTCATCAGGAGAAAGGAAATGTAAGCCGATGGCGAAGTCGTATCCTAGCACCTCTTCACAAGTCCAAGGTATCGTCAAGGCTCCGTCAGAAAAAAAAAAGTGGGAAAGAAAAAAAACAAGTCGTCTCGTCTGGCCACGGACGCATCGTCTCTATCGCCTGATGTCATTACAGGCAGTGCCGTCTCCAGTGGCATTCCTCGCGTCCATTAAAGCGGTGTGCGGGGTTGCAGTCAGGGTCTGTCGTTTGAATTAAGCCCTCCATGCAAAACGTGACTCATCAGCCATGTACATCCATGACATTGAAGGCATCTCTCAGGGCGTAGAATTCGGTAGTCGTAAGGTCGTCAGCGCATTGCCAAGGGTATACGCTGCCGAAGAGCTGCCCGTGAACATAAGGGAAGAAGATCAAAAACAAATCAGGATACGTGTGGAAAGGTTCAATGAATGAAGCGGTGCCGCGAACAAAGTTCGGGGCGAGGTTCAGAGAGGAGGTGTGGCGGTAGGGGTTCTACCGTTGACGGGGATCTCCGCCGATGGCTGGCGCTGCCCGTCCGCCCATCGAATCAAAATGGGGCGCAGGCATGGACGACTCCAACGTCTTTCGGCGTTTGATGTCCATTCCAGGCAAATCAACGGGGCGAGAGAGGTCATCGTCACTGTCGCGACCTCGCTTCACGCCACTGACAGCGCCGTTAGAAACCGGAGGCTGGGGTGCATAACCGTTCGGCATAGGGTTGGCCATGTCAGTCGACGCACCATACACGTCACTGCCCGAACCCCCGTTAGCGACCGGCCGGTCTCCGCCCACGCCGTTGTAAAAGGCCGGGGGCTGCTGCACCCGCGGGGAGGCTCCATAGCCCTGGTTATGGTGATAGTAGGGTTGGGGCTGCGCTGCCGTTCGCGGTGTGGCACGGCCGGAAGCAGGGGGATGGCCCGGGGACCCCGTCATGCTTGGGTCGACATTGTTGGCATCCCCAGTCAGAGCCCCAACTCCCGGAGCCGTGTAGCTGTAGGAGGGACGCGGGTTCTCATAGGCTCCGCTGTCGTGGGTATACTCAGCATCATGCTCCTGTTCGCCATCTTCCTCTCCCGCGTGAGGTTGATGGCTGTGTTCCGAGGGTAGGATACCGTTAGGTCCCTTGTGCTCATGTTCCCCAGAGGGTCCAGACACAGAAGGACGGCTCGAGGGGGGGCCCATGTCATTCTTAGGATACGAGTTTCCTTGCGAATACATTCGGTCATGGGTACCGTTCGAGGCGGAGTAAGGAGATTGCTGTGACGACGGTGCATTGTACATCTGCTGTCGCGAGCCATCAAAGCCCTGGTTCCCCGAGTGATATGGCTGCATGGATCCCGGGGGAGTCGTAGCTGGCGTGGTTGGCATTGAGCGCGCGTGGCCAAGATTCCCATCGATGGCAATGGGATTGTTACCTTGAGTCCCGTTCATGCTCTGGCCTTGCCAGTTAAAGTTCTCCGTGCTCCCCATGTTTGGCATCACGCTCGATGTGCTAGTAGGAGGAGTGGGGAAGGTGGCCGCCCGATCAAGTGAGGGCCGAGCCATGTTGTTCGACGGGAGCGAAGATTGAGGGCCAGGCAGACCCATCGAGTGAGGCTGGTTGTGAATCGAGGGCAATCCAGTCGGGGGGGTCCGCATTTGCTGGCCCTGCTCCTGCTTTCTTCGTTCAGCCGCTGCCATGACCTGCGAGGTGCGGGTCTGGTTGGTCGGGTGGTAGAGGAGGGCGCCGATATTGTGCACGAATAACGGATACAGTAGCTCCGTGATCTTCTCCTTATTTGCGAAATCCAGAGCTCGTTCGTAGGGGATCCTAGGGGTGTCTCAGTAAACGGCTCGGTCCATGTCTCAAACTGTAATCATAGAACATACCAGACGCCCTTGAGGTGCATCGGCCCAATCTTGACGACGTGACGAACTTTCTCGCTCTTCAAAATACCATCTCTCCGGCCACGAGTCATGCCCGCAACGTTCAACAGCTTGGTGCCATTGATCATGTGGTTGTCTGCTCACTTGTCGTTAGCCATCCTGATCCCACAAGAGGCGAAACACAAAAAGGTTCACCATACCTTCACGACGCGCCACGCAAATTCCTCGAGCCTCGACCTGGAAACAAAGACTTCCCTCGTCTTCCCACAACGTGGCCGTGACACGAGGCTTCATGCCCGGGGGAGGATGCTGTCCCGTGGTGTCAAACGAATAATGAGGTGGCATAGCTCCTTGGCCGCCCACCCCGGGGAGGGGTAGAACTGGCTGGTTGCTGGGCAGGTTGGTCGGCACGGGGCCACTCGACGGCGAAGTCATACCATTGGCATAGCCATACTGATAGGGTGACGGCGCACCATTGGAGTATGGCTGACCAGGCTGAAGCAGAGGTGGCTGAGCGGGAGGGTAGTGACTCATGGGGCCAGACGTGACGGTCTGAGGCTGCTGGGGTTGCCCAGCAGACATATGTTGTGGATAGTACATGTCAGTCGGACCGCCGTTGTTCATGGCGTCGTACGCAGCAATGGGAGTGGCCGGCCCAGTGATGGCGTTGAGCGGCAGGGAGGGGAGGGAGGTCTTGGGCCCGTTGGAGGAGACCGATGTGAATGAGGTCTGGGACCCAGAGTGAGAACTGTGCGCTGACCCAATGGAGCCTAATCCAGGAGAAGGCGACGAAGAGTACGCCTGGCTGGGAGGCAGCGGGTGCTGAGGCGATATCCGGCCGGTATTCATACGCACCGAACGCCAACGGGCGCGAAAGTCGAAGGGGCGGTCGACCGTGCAGCAACGGCCAGGTCTACACCTCAACCAAGACGACTAATGTCGGCTTGGGAGCTATTCCGCGAGGTCTCGACGAGCTGTAATAACAACGGGATGCGCAAAGCGAGAAGCTTCGAGTCCGCGCAAAGCTACCGCCGAACGAATTGGCTTCTCGAAGGGGAGGGCGCAAGGCGGCGGGGACGAAAGAGGCGGTGATGTCGTCGAGATACGACCGATTTTAGGTATTGTGATACAAGGTAGGGTTGCTGGAAAACTATTGTAACGCGGGGACTGAATTGCGCTCGTCGGGAAGCGTGTCACTCGTAACAGGGCATCAACTGAGGTTCGTTGCAATCGTAACACGCGGTGGGAGCTTGAAGAGCGACCAGTGCTGCAGCACAGGGCGAAGTCGGGGGGTTGGGTGGTCGGCCGGGTCTTTGAGGCAGGCGTGCTACCGGTGTTGGCGAGGAGGAGCGACTGGCGTTGAGGAATTGGAACCAGCCGCGAAAGGTCGGGCAGTGAGGAAAGGCAATCCGAGAATGAGGGTCGTTTGCGATCAACAGGAAGGTTGACGATCAAGTCGCTACAACACAAACAAGACAACGGACAACAACGACTGTGGGCGCTGGAGAGGCGCTTCTTGCCAAAGGCTTCCCGCTACTGCAATGCAGAGAATTGTTAGCCGCGTTGGGGGGGTCCAGAAGTGGGAGGGTTGTTGCGCAAGGCAAACAGGAGTGAGGAGAAGCAACAGCAATAAGAAGGATGGGGTGGAAGAGGGCGACTTGGGAGAGGGCGGCAAGACGCATAGGGCGGAGAAAACCTGCGTCTGCATGCTTCTGCGTGGGGATCGACTCACCTTTGGCCTAGCCTCAACTAGGGCGTAATCGGGGCCGAGGGGAAGGGGGAGGGGGGAAAATAAAGAGGCCGGGAGGGGAGGGATAAAGTCGTGAGGGCGATTCAAGAGAGAGGGAAGGACGAGAAGAGACGCTGGCGGGATCGGGGAAGGTTTTGTTTGTGGAGGTTGGGCGGATGGCCAGTGGAGGAGGAGGTGGTGGTGGTGGTGGCCGCCGGTGGTGGACTTGTGGACTGGCCGGAGTGGTGGTACTCGCCAATTGGGGGGTGGGTGTTATACTAGCAGCATCAACCGAGAGCACTGGGTGCTAGTGGCTTTGCTCGGGCTCTCTCTCTCTTTCTCTCGCTCGCTCTTTCTGTGCCCAGGTGCTCTCGCAACCGTGCCCGGTCTGGTCTGGCCCGGCCTAGGTAAGGTAGGTAATTACTCGGTGGCCTCCTAGCCTGGCAGCCCGGGTCTGACTGTTGCTGAGCTGGTTGATTGATGGCTTGGACTAGGAGAAGACAGGGAAGGTCGGAGGTACGGGTACTATGTACGGAGTACTTGCGAATTGCAAGTGTGATTCCGTCCCGTCTGAAGAGCGGGCCTCTTTTGGTGGTCGTCCTTTGGGTCTTCCTCTCCTTATCCTCGCAAGCGCACTTTGTTGGAACCTCGATGAGCGGGGGGGCCCCAGTCGGGCAGTACCAGTACTTGCCTGAGGGAGTGGGTGGAGATGGCAGGGAATATCGGGTTTAGGCCCACGACGGCTCCGAACGACTTTGGCACGAGATTGGCCAGCCAGGGGCAGTCTCTGGGAGCGCCTTCCAAATGTCCGTCGCGCAACTCGGACTGCCAGAGACACTGTCCCAGCTCACAGTACCAGTACAGAGGGCCACGGGTGCACGGGATCTTTCCTGGACAGTCCATAGTATTTCCGTTGGTTCCTGCGTGGGACGCACGCTGCACCACGGAAAAGACAAGCTCTTCTTAGATAGTACTGTACGAGTAGTTAGCAGATACCGTTGCTCAAACTCTACTAGCAGCCGTTATAGCGGTCGGCGCCTCCGCAGAGTCTAAAAAGAAACGCTACCCTTCACTACAATACTTATTCTTACCACGCCGGGTTTTGGTGATGCTCCTTCCAGTCTGCCAAAACAGCCAGATTGTCAGACTGGTTTCCGGAGGTTGGGCAGAGCGGCCAGAGCCCTTCACAATTCTGACCAGGGGGCTGACTGGTGGACGGCACAGAATGGGGCAGGCGACTTTCAGTCTGAATTCAGGCAGGTACCTGGTACAACCTGTGCACCGACACCAGCCCCATGTGTCGGGCGGGACTTTGCTCCTCGTCCTTGTCGGACTCTCTCTCCGTCAAGTTTGCTCGCCCCCGGCGCCGTCACCGGCAACAGTTGAGCGGTCAGCGCAGAGTCTGTCTGTCTGAGCCATGTTTGTTGCTAGACAGAGACAGTTCCTCTGTTCGTACTCCGTAGTAGTGGCTAGCACTTGTTGACGATTTATTGTTATGCTCCGTACTAGTATGTGGAAATATCGATGTTGCGTGCCCTGCCCAGCGCTGCACATGCAATGCCATGCGGGCTTTGGCAGCGGGCTCAACCCCCGGCAGCTCTATCGCTTGTTGCTCTCTGTTCTGCCCTGGTCTGCTCTGTTGGCACCGCTGGCACCGCTGGCACCGCTGGCGAACCCCAAAATCAGCTCGGCTCGCGATCTGGTCTGGCCTCGAGACCCCCAACCACCCCAACAAGGGCCGCTCACCCCGCCCCCCCGGTCCGAGAGAAGACTGGTGGGCCAGAGGGCCAAGAGGGGCTTGTTGGCGACAGGGGTCTCCGAGGGGCTCGGTGGAGCAACGTCGTACCCAAGATCCTATCACGGCGACAGCGGTTGGCTGGAGGTCCGGTGCCGCTGGAAGGACGGACTGTGAATTCGCTCCCACCAGGTCCGCTGGGATCAGGACGCCAAGATGGGATGGCTGCCTGGTGGGGAAGAGACAGTGCGGACTGTGTCGATATACGAAGACTGCTAGTTGTCCGTATTCGTACTTCGTACTTCGATCCAGAATCTAAATACTAATACTACGTATCATGTACGTAACGAGCTTTGCAATTCCCATGGCTCCCGCTCTGCTTCTGGTTTTCTTCCATGCAATGCAGATTGTGTCCGCTTTGTGCACGTTGGCGCGGGCGTTGCAATCAAGCGCCATCGTCAGTCCACGTTGCCTTTGGTTTGCTCAGGCCCTTCCAGCTCCCCCACTGAGCTGCCCGTCAGCGAATGAGGACCCCTGCTACCATCCGCTGCAACTCACCTTACCTCCTCGGCAAGGCACAGCAGGGCGCATTTCACCCCCCCTCCCTTCCTCTTAGGTTCTCTCCCCAAAGAGGCCGTGCTTTGGTACCAGTACTCGTACTGCCAGCTTCATCATGGATTCCTGGACAGTGAGAGGGGCCAGCAGACAGCGCACGAGTCCAATCATGATCCAACTCACCACCACCACATCGTTGCCAGTTCATCAGTCCCCTCAGCCCTTCACAATCTTTCAACAAGGGCAGAATTAATTATGGCGCCTCCTAGAATCCTCCAGTGGCTAGGCTTGCCGCCGATGCCGCGCCGGAAGAACATATTGTGGTCGTGATTTTGCCGTCCTCATCCCGCTCATCAATAGGTAATATTAATAGTCAATCACCAGAGAAGACAGCATGGGTGAATTCCAACATAGGCCTGATCCCGAAGGGCGCTGACCACCTATTCCATAATAGCACGGATCTTTACTTTCAAAGAGTAATGGTATGAGTGCCAGGACAGGACAGGCTAAACTCCATCGTGATCAAGAGAGGTTCATCAACCATCGTATCCATATAACATGGGTTCTACGCCCTATATAATAAAGTCGGATTGTCAAGCTACCATGAAACAGATGGATTCGCGGCATTCCCAAATGCAAGACGCATGCTGCTCATCATCATGCACATGGGGCTTCCGCGAGGCGCTGCACTCCGGCTGGCCCTTGCTCTGCAACCTGCACCCAGGCGCGTGGCACGGGGCAGACCAACGTCGATGGCGTTCACTTGCAGGCGGGTAGATGTACGGATAGCGTCCTCATCACCACGACCGACGCAGGCACAGCTGCGGATGAGCGACAGACTGACTGCGAAGTGCGGATAGCTAGCCTCAAGATGCGCGACGGTTGAAAAGGTGGCATCAATTGCCAAAGTGTTCCGTAGCCAGTTGTACATCAGTCGGTAGTAGTGGGATGCATCAAATCCAGACACTGTCTGGCCAAACATCAGTCGTACCTACCACCTTGGGTTGCAGTAGACCTCGTGCGCTCGTATATCTACCGTACGAATACATGTACTATGTCAGACTAATCCTCCGGCCAAGCGCCTCTTCCGTTGTGCATCTAGACTTGCAGCAGGCCGACGAACGGCTTGGGATTCAACGAGGGCGTCGAACGGGGCCTGAGACAGTACGACGTGGGCAAACGACAGCCTTTCATGCCGCCCTGAAGTTGTCCGTCTCCCACTGCCCAGCTTTGTAGCCCGAGACTTGCGGGGCAAAAGGTCCAAGTTGCCAACTTGCCCGGAAGTCTTAGAGTATTTATAGGACGGGAATGTTCGTACGTACGAATACAATGGAACCGATACAATAATCTTCAGACTTATTGTCACCTCGCTGAAAACATGGGCCCGATGAGCAGCACAATAAGAGATCCCTAATGTCTCTTTGGTAAATGCAGCGAAGCAATAGCAGCCGACATGTCTCTTCTATCAATAACTCAGCACCCCTGATGTTGCTCCAAAGCCACCATTGAGGCCGAACGCGACCTTGACCCTGTCAGAATCGAGACACCACCACAAGCGACGGCCAAGGTCGTATTGCTCGCGACATACGTACCGTACTCTATGTACTCCGTAGATGATTAAAGTATCCAACCAGCCACCAGTGCCATCAGGCGTAGTTGCGGTTAGCCAATGCAAGATTCCCATCGAACTACTGTGTAATCATCGGGTCTCTCTATAAAGATGTAGTACTAGTAGTAATACGACGTATAGGTACTAGCTATGTTCGCAAGGTTCACGTAGGCAGTCATGTCCAGCCACAGCCCAAGCTATTTAATTCTCACCGCACCATTCATAGGAACCTCACTACTATACGCTCCAAGATATCATACCTTAGCCTCAAGCGAGAAAAGGAGGGAACAAGGGAAAGGACACTCGACATGATCTCCTACATGTATTATGGACCGCATCATTCGAGGATGTCGTCCCATAGTACTGTGGTACTACGGGTAGGTAGCTAACGGAAGGAACAGGGCCGAACCACGTGATAAGCCCTGTTGCTGAAACCGAGGACATCCCCATTCTGGCTGCCGGTTCCTCAACCGATCACAGTAACTAAGCGTCCGCGACAGTCATCGCAATCGGCATATGTTTGAAGCCCCTCCTCATAATACAGCTTCGTCAGCAATGCGCGAATTGTCTTCAAACACCGAATACCTATTACGAGTACGCAGTATCGCCTGTAAAATCAAAGAACTCGGACCCATGAGTCGGGATCAACCACTTACCCCACCGCGCACTGTGACGTGCTGAGGTACCGGTACTTTGCTGGCCACCATCTCGTCTCACCCGCCACCTTTCCCACAAAGGTCAGCGCCACCGGGGCCACGCCAACCTCCAAGGCTCTAACTGCCAACCGCCGACGTCTTCACCGTCCCTGGAAACGCTGGCCGAAGCTAACAACAGGGCTAGACTCAAGACAAGGATGTCAAACCGGAGGACCGTAGACGCCTGCCGCCCGATCAAGGCTTCCCACTCCCTTCCGAAACGACTCAAGCGAGGGGCTGGCAAGCCTCATTTAGGTGGATAATACAGATCACGGGCCTCCGTCAGATGCGGCGATACACGACGATGCGGCGATTGAGGGAGAAACAGCGGGCCGAGGACGGCCGCCTTTTTGTCTTGAAGCTGGCGCCGCCATGACAGCTGGGCGCTTGAGACTGGTTACGGATAGGGCCAGCACGTTTCAACAGCGGGCATTCGATTCCCGCCAGCCACATTTCCGCCCACAACAACGGGCCAGAGTCGTGGTTCTCCTCTGTCTCATTTCCAAACAGCGAGACAATAGTCATGGTGGGGGTACGTACTATTACGTAGCGGCCCTCATTGACACGTTCTCACGTGTCTGTTGGACTGGAATGCTCTTCTAACAAGCGCCGACCGGCTCGCTACGATTAACCCAGTCTAGGCCTCACCCCGAAAAACGACGAGTGGGTGGGGACGCACCCATCCCCGTAGGGACAAGTTGGCAACAGGTCGCCATCTGTCGAGAATATTTCTCACAAACGGCGTCCAATACGGAGTATTGGGCGCCTTCAAAATCAGTGGCAAATCCAAATGGGTCTCTGAGCGCACTACTACGAATGTATGTGTGCGCATGCAACTCTCGGCTCGGGACGATGGAGTGGCTTTCCGGTTACCCACCATGCAGCAGAATGCAGAGCAAGAGCCTCCCCATGCAGGTCATCAACGACGCCAAAGCATTCAACCTTATTCCATACCCACCTCATAGAAAGCTGCTCCTCCCATTTCAGAAAACTGTATAGCTGTATAACTTGAGGATGAGGCGGCCAGCGGCAGAGTAATTCGGCAATATACAGGTTCTTCGGCGGTATTTCACGCCAATTTTCGGGCAGCGCTTCTATTCTTACAGCACCGCCATGCATCGACTCCACGCCGTTGCTTCAAAACTTACAACATATTATAGCAGCACATCTAGCGAGTACCAAGGCACAGACCGAGCCACTACATTCGTACTTGCACTGTACTATCCGTATGTAGTACCGTCATCAATTCAGGAGTCCTGGTGTACCTGGACCGGCATGGCCTGTCTGTCAGGTGCCCAGATCCTTTCCCTCGGGGGCACAAGAACCCGAGGTCTTTACCCTGGCTATCACAACGTTTATCAACGAAGCCGGAGAGCACAAGATAGCATTTTCGGCTTTGTATGCCGGGTTCATCCCATTACTCGTACATACTACTACGTACCTGCCGAGATTGGGTTTGACGATGCTCTTATCGATGCCTGCTAGTATCCGTACCTAGTTTATCAACAGGCTATTCGGAGGATCTTCTTATCCTGTCCCACATCATCTTGTCTTGTCACCCGCAGTCGAAGTCGCGGATGACCACCATCCGGGCAAAAATATGGGTACAGGAGCGCCACCATCTCAACAGCGTCCAAGTATTTGACGCTATACAAACTGCCTCTCTAAATGCCCGCACGACGCCGTCGATTCGCGCAACCTGACACGATATTATCGCGTTTTACACCAAACGGAGAAACAGAGTCCCTGCAGCCGTCTCAATGAAAGGGTGCAGGGATGGCTGAGCGGGAGGGCCACACTAAAAGGCAAGTTGGCTCGAGCACTTGCATATATGCACAGCGGCTATGTAGGCCTAAGGCAAAGCCAATCATAGGTGCAGGTTTTCCACACGGTTTGGACTGGGGCCCCTGCTTGGTACGTTTCAACTCAACAACCGTTCGTCCATGTCCTTTTGACTGTCGTGTGGGCTGTCTCCACGGTTGCATGCGCGGAGGGGCCGGGGTCAGAACTCTCCGGTCTCCGGGATCTCTCGTTCCCTCGCTCAAGGAGTCGACCTGAGGTCCTCAACGCCACGTCGACGCCAAACCCGGTGGAAGTCGATGTTCTGATTCGGCAGATCCTCCTCTAGTATCGGGCAACGGGCAGCAGAAGGCCAGACAGTAACGTCTCGGGCTCGCGGCGGCCAAACTGCCATTATGCAGGACAGCAACTGTCTTCTCACCCCATGTGTCTCCAGGTCCGCTCCGTGATCCCCATCCAGTTATTAAACTATACATCCTATGTACTACATAGTACCGCTATATGCTACTATTATACATGCTAATATGTAGTAGTATGTACATCCTAGTACTCGTAGTAACTTATCCAACGAGGTACTGCCGTTACCGTTACATCCTCGGCACGAAGCGAGAGGCTCTGGACACCGAACTCCGTCTATCTTTCACAATCCATCGCACGACCTTCAACACGACGATAGGCCAAACTCTGCGGCACTTCATCCAGGACAGTCGTCTCCCTCCTCAAAACCCGATCGATTGTGCAAAACTCCTCGCGTATTCCGTTGCGGGAGGCCTTATCGTTTCGATATTACCTGGCGTGGCCCTTTCACGGGCAATCAACGTTAGTGACCCTGGGCAGTCCAATGAGCAAGCACCACGTCTCGAGCACACCACCTCACCCCCATACTCCATAGCACATGTCACCCCTCCTTGTCGGCTCGCGAATGCATCTGGCACACTATTGGGCCAGTTGGTCATTTGGGCGACTAGATCGGGTTCCTCAAGAGGGACAGGTCCAGGAATAATAGTCTATCAGCCGATGGTTCCTCCGTCCATTTGTCTATCGTCGGCCACCGAGTGGGACTTTGGTGGAGCCGCTGGATCCCCGCCCCGCGAAGCACTTCGGGTGTGGTGCGGCCATTTGACAGGAAGCATCACTTGCCAGAGCCCAAGCGGATAAAAAAAGAACAAGAGCAGGCAGAGGAGGAGTGAACTGGCACCACTAGATTGGAGTATGATTCAAAGTCCCATGTGGCCAACGCTCAGCTTTCGGGTCTGGGGTTGTCTGGAGTTGCCACAAACACATTTCTCTTGTCGTCTGGCGTCCCGCAATGGTTTACGGAGTCCTCCGGCCCCCATTGTAGCCGACGCAGGCTGTCACAGGAGAAAGCCACGACGATCCGCCGTGCTCTTCCGCTGAACCTCCTGGCTCCTCACCCGACGACTTTATCCACTTTGACCTGGACCCAAAGAAAAGCCAGGTGTAATAGTTACATAGGACATGCTGACCTTGCGGGTAGCACTTGGCGGCGGCCTTGCCACACCAACAGGCCGCTTGAAGCTATTCCCCATCGGCATCACCACTTCGGTGCTTTGATCAGCAAACCGCGGCGCTGCCGAAAATCTTTCGAATGTTTTTGAATCCCGATCAGCCCTAGACGGTTTGAACTTGGAAACCACAAGGTCGTGGTCGAGAAGAGTTTAGCGCTGCCCCTCACCGCTTCTTGGATCTCACAACTCCAGCACCAACGGCGTGCTGGCCGTGTGCTGGTCGTGTGCTGGCCGTCTTGGTTGCAACACCCTCCTCGCCTATCCCTACATGACCGTGCATGATAGTTGCACCTCCACGTCCCCAACCATGACCGTGGGCACGACTCACGGGTCACGATATTCCCTGTTGACAGATCTCGCAGGCTATCCGCGGGACATCTCTTGGGGGGGGGGAGGAGATGGGGGCCCCCGGGGGGGAGGTCAGACCAGCCACCGGATCCCAGGACGGCCCTCCTCCCCCATTTGACTAATGAATTCCTTCCGGTCTGACAGAACCCAGGCACGCTGCAGCAGTGTCGCGGGCAAGCCGTGGCTCAGGCGGTAGATTCGTATCACCTCAATCGATATCGCCGGTATCGATTCATCGGCACATGTCATAAGCCCCAGTACTCCTCACGTCTAAGAGGGACAGGGGCATGGGCCATCTTGCGTTTGAACGATGCTCCGTCCAGAGGATCATGCGGGCTCTGCTTAAGGGTCGTGGGACAGCTGCGTTGCATGAAGATCTGGCGAGCATCATCGTCCCACCGTACATTAGCCTTCCCGTGAGACAGCACACCCGCCACGGCCGGCACACACCTTTTGGCGGCGGGACGTCCTTCCGGCGAGGCTAATGTATGACACTCCGCAGACGCAGACGCACAAAATTGCACGAATATGCGTACTTGCATAGCAGCAAAATCCAAGCTGGCAACGGCTTGTGCTGGCTTCGAGAGAGCCCTTGAAGACTCCCGCGCCTCTCTGCACTTGGCTCTCGGGGTATAAAGGGAGTCCCCAGGCATTACGTGCACATGGTTGTAGTATATCCGTCCCAGAAGCCATGCGAATGAGGGGGATACGGCGATCGAAGGATCAGCAAGGGGCTGGGAGGATCAGAGGAAGGCAAATGCCCGCAGCCACCCAGGACGGGCCACCCTCACACGCCCTCGACCCCGACGAGCCTTCCATGGTTCCACCAAGCGCTTCGTGGCACAACATCTGTGCGCCAAGAATAGGACCCGCGATCCATGTTACCCTCTCGCGTGATCACGGGGTGCAACTTGTAAGGCTGGGCAGGCAAGCCGCTTCTCTGCGATTGGGAGCCCTGACCACAGAGCGCCCCAAGGCCCGGGGAGGGGGCCTCATGATAACATCACCAAGGAGCTCCCCGTTCAGAGGACTAACGGGAATGCAAAGCAGGAACACGGCAACGTTTGTGCCCGAATGCAGGTGTATGTATGTATGATGCGCATATGTGGGAGAGTGCGAGGAAGACTGTACGAACAGGTGACGCGGCATGGACCTGTCGGTTCCCTTCTTGACTCGCACGGGGCGACTCGCACGGGGCATCACATCGCGCTCGATTCGATTCGTACCAGTACTCGTACCAACAAAGAAGTCGGCTCATTGTGAGCCTCCGAGGCTAGGGCGTTCTGGCAAGCCCGCCCCCGGAGGGACTGGGGTCCCCGTACGGCCACAGCACGTATCCGTGCGACCAAGACAGGCATGGAACCAACGACAGAGTCCCCCACCGAATGTTTCTGTGGTGCGTGATCGAAGCCACCAACGCTCTTTTCTTTTCTTTTTTTTCCCCTCTCCTATTGCCCTTTGCACATGGAAGCTACATACTTCTCCCAGGTGTGAAAGGGAGGGGGCAGGGCTTAACAAGAAGAAGGCTGTGTACGAGGGCGCTGGGCGATGGGCCAACGGAGGGGGAAGAGGGGGTGGCGTGAGTCGCCGATGCTGAGGTTGGAAGGAAGTTGACTCCCGTCCTCTTTGAGATACGAGTACGTATTTGCTGGCAGTGCAAGCAGACGAGGCTGCCGCGGGCAAATTAGGGGTCTGAGTACGGATACTCGTACTCGTACCAGGGGGGTTCTAGATCCAAGTTGGCGCTTGGTTCCGAGGGAGGGCCTTTGTCATGGGAGGGCCAGTGCCCTATTACGCCTTCGAGTTCAATGCCATGGTCGAGCTGCCCGTTTTCAGCATATGCCTTCCTTCAGCAGCAAGAGTCCAGGAAGGGCTGGAAGGACTGTGTTTTCGAGATTTGATCGACGGGCTCCCCCAGCCTTGCAGGGTAGCCTTGGTCCGGCGAGGAATCAACATACGAGCACTCGTACTCGCAGTCATGGTGATGCAAGGCTGGGTTGTCTGGTGCCCGTGTAGCGGGTTCTGCACGTCGACGACAACATATGCTTAGATGCTGCACGTCAACTGCACAGCGCTGCACCGCTGCACGCAGGGCATTTCGTGCATTGCATTCGACACTTCTGTAAAATGCGTCAGACACGCTGGTTAACTAGACGACGCGAAGCAGTCTGGCGAAGCAAGTGAAAACTACAATGATAAATAAAGGCATCCCGACAGACTCCGGACATCCTTACCATGCTGACGTGGGACGAGATGGGGTTTAACGTAGTCTATTGAGCCTATATATGTTATTGTGGCTAAGTGTACGAATATATATGGCTTATACATCCAGATGATCGATGCATACGATAAGTCATCGTAGGGTATCAACCATCTATGCTATTAATGCCTATCTTATAGTATATAGATGAAATAACCTCTGGTCTCGCGAGGTCGGCTTCCCTCATCGTGGTAGCCGGCCGTGGCCCCTCAAACCGCAAAAGGCAACGAATGTAAGCACCCACCGCCAACACACTACCTATACACACCTTTGTACTCCGTAATAGTCCTTGATCTCTCGCCGAAGCTGTTTGGGAGCCCAGGGGAACCGCTCCACTGTGGCGGACCTCGCCTCTAAACCATCGTACAGCCCGCCTGGAAAGTTCTAGTCGAGCAAACCGGCCCAAAGCCCCGGGTCCGGCAACCTCGCCGTAGGCTCCTTGTCAAAGCAGACGATGTCGAAGACCGAGGGGCTGAAATTGGCAGGCCCGGAGAGATCCTGAGCATTGTCAAGATCTACCCCTTGCTCATCCGCACGGCGTTGTAGATACTCGATGAAGTGCTTGTTGTGACTCAGCCTGGCCTCCATAGCTAGGGTACTATCCGCATTCGCATCCAACTTGTCTAATGTGTTTGGGTAGTTGCAGGCAATGCACGCGTGCGCCACAGCCTTCTTCATAGATGGCCTCCGCTGTATGAGTTCAAGAAAGGCTCCCTCGTGTGGCTTCAGAGGGTACCAGATCATATACGGGGCTAGTTATCCCAAACGTCCCACCTCCAAGTCCGGGCTCGAGCAGAGAGCCACGACGTCGGGAGACGTTGCGAATGATATGTGGTAACGAATACCTCGCACGGTGGCGGCCACAACAATGTGGTATTCCAAGTTGGCCCTGTCTGGCGCGCGCTCGCCTCGGATGCCGGCCAGCCGCTGGGACTCATCCCATCTTGGGGGTCTTGAGACCAGCAAGGAGGGATAGGTGGCTGGGTGCGCATCTAGCAAGCGGTCGTTGGGCTCGCCGGGCGACGTTGAGCCTGGGATCACGTCTGGGCCCATTTCGGAAAGATGGGTGTTTGGTTGAGGCCTGTTGGAACCAGTGCCACTGGAGTAAAGTGGTGGACAGGAGAATACCGAAGCTGAAAAGATCAAGCCAAGGGGGCTTTATGGGCTTTGGGGGTGACGACTCTAGCGAGCAACATGGAGCAGATGGGAAACGCCGGTTCGGGGAGAAGAAGTGGCCAGCATGGCGCGTCGCAGAATCATCGCAGTGTATTCGCACTCATGGATTATTCATGGATCCGTAGGGTCAATCGGCACAGCGCGGGAGAGCCAGCATGAAGAATATGTTTCAATCTACCGAGTACATGTAGTATGGTGTTGGTCGCGACTCGTAGGCCAGGAATGTACACGGATACTTCAGGCCATAGGCCATACCGAGTGTTGGCTGCAAGTTGAACAGCGGCACAGACTCCTGCGACGGTATATGGAGTAGCCAACACGCCGCAGCAAGCATGGCCTGTCGGATAGAGAATAAGAAAGCTGTGTTTTGGTGGTCTGAACAAGTTGGGCCATGAAGGTTGACCTTGTGACAATGTTATATGTTATAAGGATTCCGGTCTACCAGCAAGTAGTCCTCCTCTTGTTCCCCATACCTAGTCTCCATGGTCATTGATCCATCAGTACACACAATTCTCAGGCCCGGCACTGTCTCGACCTTGTATTTACCATGCGACTTCACCTGAATCTCCTACTCCTACTCCTGGGATGCCTTGCCACTCAGGTGCTCGGCAGAGGACGAGCCGCGGCACTCGAACGCGTGCGCTTCTGGAAGACCTACAACCTGATGTTTTCCATCTTCGGAAAAGACCAGACATTCATCATAAACCAGCGCAAGCCAGCTCCCGGTCGTGGCCGATGGATACGACGACAAGTTCAAGTACTACGTCGGCTGGGTCAAAGAGGCCATCTCGCCCCAGCTCGGCAGCTTCATGTCATTCACAGACGTCAAGGGGAGCCAGTGCTTTACCTGCGAACTGTTCTTTGGAGGCAGCACGAAGAAAGCATACATGAACTGGAGTTGATACATCTCCAGCCTATACTCCAGTTCATCTTTATCCTTCGGCTCGAGCATAGATGCAGATTCTAGGTTGATTTAAGTTTACATATCATGACCGTGGAGCTAGCAGTATCCAGAAATGGTGGGGCGGAAGACTGTGGGCCAGGCAGGCAGGCGCCCTCCTTAATAGCGTATATGGCTACAGGGTAGGCAGGTGGCCCCCCTCGGGGCTCATGTGACTTCGCGTTCCAGATGCGTGAGAGAACCAGATGAATCTCTGGAACATGACGCGTATCCGTATTAATGCCCCGTAGGGCAGGCAGCCATGGATGCCCCGCCAAAACTCACCCAGGCTCCATCCTGAACATCCTCATCAAGTCACCACCACCACGAGTCCACCACCACGATGGCTCCCCCACCATCCAAACCGCCCATCCCCGCCATCGCCAAACCACGCTTCGGCACCGCCTTCGACCCGTGGAACTCATCCGCCACAGGCCACCAACGCCCAGAGACGCAGCCGGGAGCCACCACCGGCTGGCGCGAGTCGCGCAACCGCAAGATCAACAGCCAGTTCCGCGCGGGGCCCACCGGCGGCGACCGCCTGAGCGACACCTGGGGCGCCGGGGCCGAGGACTGGGACGCCAGGATCGGCGCCGTCGTCCCCAGGGAGCTGAGGCAGCGGTATCGGGGGGGCAAGAGCGTCGTGGACATGCTGGTGAGGCCGGGCGCCATGAAGGGGGGGAGCCTGCCGGCACCGGCCGAGGAGGCGGCCCCGCCACGTCCGGGGGTGGATGCGGAGGAGACCCTCACGGAGGCGCGCCGGGAGGAAGACGAGCAGCAGCGTGAGGAGGCGAGGGGCAAGGAGGCCGCATCCAGGGGCATCTTCCACGGCGTCGTCGTCCACGTCAACGGGAGTACGTACCCGCTCGTTTCGGACCACAAGCTCAAGCACATCCTGAGCGAGAACGGGGGCCAGATGTCGCTGCACCTGGGCCGACGCAAGGTCACGCACGTCATCCTGGGCCGCCCCGCGAGTTCTGGCCACGGTGCTAGTGGTGCTGGCGGTGGGCTGGCGGGCGGGAAGCTGGAGAGGGAGATTAGAAAGGTTGGCGGGTGTGGGATCAAGTTCGTCGGGGTCGAGTGGTGAGTTTCGCCTAAGCATGCTGCTATGTTCCCCCTAAACTAACGCGTACCGCGGATAGGATTCTTGAGAGCCTGAAGGCTGGCAAGAGGTTGCCCGAGGCTCGTTTTTCCAACATGAAGGTTGCCCCCAAGGGACAGGGGAGTGTCTATGGACTGTATTCGAAGCAAACGACGGAAACGGCAACGACCCAATGACCTCCAACGCTACGAGAGATGACGAGACCTGGATGGACTTATGGGTACGGACGATCTGGATTTACGGAGTTTGGCTGGTGGATATGCCCAGATGGATTAACATGAGAGATGGCAACGGCGTCATGTGGTTTATGAGAGACGATAAGGACAGGGTGGATTAGATCGGGACAAACGGATAGAAATCTTGGCGTTGGAGAATGGGTAAATGACTATAGGGTTATACTACCATTGCAACCAGTCTGTGTCTAGCCCATATTGTCAAGCTCTGTGGGGTGCCGGATAGATATCACAGCCATCGTCAACTCCACAGCCCGCCCCAGAAGCACCAACAACTACATGGGCATGTCACATGCCCATACCAACACCCAGACTGTCGACGGGTTCCAACCCCCATGAGCCCGTCATACGAGTTTCGAGTCTCCTCACCTTCCGCGCCACACTCGGGCCCAACCAACCCCACAAGTCTGGCCACAAACCAGAGGATGAGTTCAAGTATTTCCTCTTCTTGGCTCAGTTACACGCACTTTTGCCCTACGTCCGTTCCCGTTCATTTCCGGTACGACCTCAGGCCATCGCGCACTCGGCCGTGCCCCAAAAGCGGCGACGGGGTTCCGTCCCGGTCGGACGCAGCGCCCTGGTACTTCCGTCCTCCTTCCGCCCTGGTGGGGTGGTGCGCGGCGTCGCACGGCGATATTAGATTCCCCCGTGCTGTCATGCATTGTCATGAGACTAGCAGTGCAAGGTGAGCAGACCATATGAACAATGAAGCAATACAGGGCTGCTGGGGAATCTCAATCGTTGAAAAGTCAATGTGTCATGTTGATTCAATATGGACGGCTCAGACAAAAAGGGTATCCTAGCTGGCTGTATGTAAAGCGGCCTCAAAGAGAAAATGTGAGCTCAAACAATATGCTAATGCTCAACATGGCTCGCAGTGGCACAGAAGTATCAAAAAAAAAAAAAAAAAAGTCCACATGCTTCAAAGTTTGGCCCTTACGACACCCTCTACAGCTTTATGTGCATGTCCCTTCTCCTGAAAGTATTCGCTTATCTTGGCTCTCGCCACCTCCACCACCGCCGCATCCTCGACAGTACTCGGTACTGAAACCGCCTTGCTGAAGTCGCCATGAACGGCGTTCTCCACAAGTTCGCGCAGCACCCGCCTTAGTGTCTTGCCTGACCTCGTCCGTGGGATCATGCCCTTCCCTTGGATAATGCCGCCCAGGGAGGCAATGGGGCCAACCTGCTTGCGGACAAGCGTCTGGATCTCGGAAACGACCTTGTCCGAAGGGATTACTGAGGATGGGTGCGGATCTGTCGAAAGGGTAATAAAGGCAAAGGGGAGCTGTCCCTTGAGAGCGTCGGGAACGCCGACGACGCAAGTCTCGGCCACGAGTGGATGGGAGGCAATGGCCTGCTCAATCCCGCCTGTGAATGGTGTTAGTTAGCTTGTTTCAAAATACAGAGGCCCCTAGTGAATGGAAATGAAGGCCAACATTCTCGCTGAAAAGACTTACCACTTGATAAACGATGTGCGCTCACGTTGAGGACGTCATCATTTCGGCTCATGACATGAACATAGCCCTCTTTGTCGACCCATCCTGAGTCGCCCGTGTCGAGCCACTTCCCGGCGAACCTGTGTAAATAACTCTTATAGAATCTTTCCTCTTCCTGCCATAACGTCCGAAATGCGGTCGGGGGCAACGGCATGGCAAGCACGATATTTCCCATGCTACCCCTGGGGACCTCGCGGCCCTCGTCGTCGACAGTCCGGATGTCGAACCCCGGCATAGCTTTGCCAGCGCTGCCTGGCTTAATGGCGGGCGGTTGGTGACCCCTAACACCCGTCGTGCGATGCTTCCCAGCATGGGGGACAAGGGATCTACCCGTGATAGGAGACCCGGACTCGGTAGACCACCAGTTGTCGATTACATGCGCAGATTTGGCACCGTGCTGATCGAGCAGGTCTTGGTACATGGAAATGAGCGTGGGTTCCGAGCGCTCCCCGGCGAGGAACAGGGCCTTGAGAGACCGTAGACCCCCCCGTGTACCAATCTCAGTGAAAAACTTATTCTCGGGGTCATCGCGCTTGATTGCACGCAGAGCTGTTGGCGCTGTGAACAGGACGTTGACCTTGTATTCCTCGACAATCCTCCACAGCGCGGATGCATCTGGAGTCCCGACGGGTTTCCCCTCGTACAAGACGGTGGAAGCACCGGCGAGAAGAGGGGCATACACGATATATGAGTGGCCAACAACCCAACCAATATCAGATGCAGTGAATATGACATCCCCGGGGCCGTGGATGTTAAACAGGTAGGCAATAGAGAGGTGAAGACCAACGGCGTAGCCTCCCGCATCTCGAAGCACGCCCTTTGGCGCACCCGTCGTACCCGACGTGTGTATGATGTAGACGGGGTCATTGCTCTTGACCGGGACACAGTCTGCCTTGATCCCGCGGGCTTTGGCGCCCCTGACAACCTTTTGCCACGACATCTGCCCGGCGGTCCGATCCGTCGGGGACCATCGCACCTGATCACGTTGCCAGATAAAGGTCCGGTACGGCTTGTGGGAAGATAGTTGAACAGCTTCCTCGACCAGGGGGCGGTACGGCGTCGGGGGCTTGTTGCCCTCGATACCACAGGAGGCGGTGAGGAGAGCGACGGGCTTGCACGCCTCTATGCGCTGAGCCAGGGCGTTGGGTGCGAAGCCGCCAAAGACGACGGAGTGGATAGCACCGAGCCGGTTAATAGCAAAGATGCCAATCAGGGCTGCTGGGATCATGGGCACTTTTTTCTTCCAGTCAGTCTGGGATTGAAAGCCAAATGGAAGGTCAAGGTAGGAGTAGCTTTACTTACTGTAGACCATGACCACATCGCCCTTCTTGACGCCCTCCTGGCGCAGGGCGCCCGCGAGTGCCTCGACCTCCTCCAAGAGCTGGCGATAGGTATACTGCTGCTTCGTGTTAGAGACGGGGCTGTCAAAGTAGATAGCCACCTCGTCGCCGCGGCCGGCGAGGACGTGCCTGTCGACACAGTTGTAGCATGTGGAGAGCTCGCCATCCGGGAACCACGCCCAGTCGGGATGCGTGACGCCGTTGCTAAGGGTTTTCTCGGTGCGGCGAAGGACAGAGGTGGGCTTCTTGTGCCAGTGGAGGTGCTCTGCCTGATGACCCCAGAAGGACTCGGGGTCCTCGAGACTGTGTTGCAGGACCTCGTCCTGGACGTGGACGTCCGTCTCAGCCATTGGGGTGAGATGATGACTTGGATGATGACTGTGGCAGTGGGAGTGACGGTGAATAAGACGGGGTGAGCTGTTGATGCCCCGGTGGCGATCACGACGGTGTGAGATGAGCCGAGGTTGGAGTCGTGGCCAACGGATTCCCCTGTCAGTATGAAAAGGATGTCGCCACCAGACAGATAGTTGAGCTTGTCGAAGCTTGAATGTTGCGTGTCGGGGAGCGGATGGGAACAAGAAGAGACTCATTTCCAGAGGAGGCAATGAAGCTTTTCCCTGCCGGGGAAGAGTTAAAATATAGGAGACGTAAACCCGGACGGTCCATCATGTTGAGGTTCAATGGGGTGCTTGATGGCAAATGAGGTTGGGAGGAGTTGATGTGGCTTGGGTGGGTGCAGCTCTCTCCCCGCACAGGCGATTTCCTTTGCCCCGGACTGCTCCTGCCACAAACCCACTGTTGCTCCTGCCGAAGCCTAGGCCGGGCTCTAGCACACGGGGTACTGCGGGGTGTTTTGGGGCATTCAGTGTTCACAGCAGCGCCTTCCCCCGCCACCCGCTATCCACCGCCCGCTGAGCACTCTTCCTCAGGCCCGGGCACTGGTCTGGGCAGCTACCTGCCAAGTACTAGTAGTAGGTATGTATTAGGATGTCACTTCAATGCCATTATTACCTCGTTCATTTTCGGGCCGAGTGGCTATTGGTCCTCTCCGCCGTCGGAATAGCTGCAGGCCGAAAATCGGTTGTCCGGATCAAGAACTTGGAAGACCACCTTGTGGCATGTCGCTCACAGGAAAGGAAGCATCGTTACGCTCAGGAGAATCAATAGTCTACGGCAACGCAACGACCCAAGATAAATAACTATTCCGATCAACGGAAGGGGACGCCTGGTAGTGTTATGGGCATGTTCGTTCCGAACTCGCTCAGAGTTGCGAAGTCTAGGGTAGCGTTAGGGCCCTGTTGAATCGCCCGAGAGACTGGAGGCGCCTACTCCACTAATATACCAGATACATTTATACCATACATGCTCTTCCAGCCCTAACCTAGTCACCCAAACACTAGGAAGCTCCAAGAACGTCGCTAGCTCGGCCATGAAGAAAGAAAAGGGTCCCTGACCTCATCGGCTAACCATCTCGTTCTACAGGCGATATGACTATACTTACGCTGCTCTCTGCTCACACCGCTCCTTTCGCTAGATGATATTGTCCTATAATACACTTCATTTCCAACCAGCAGCCATGGCTGTTGATCAGCACGCAAAAGGATTCGCAGGATGATAGCTGGGTACCAAGCAAACTAACGTTACGCTCAGCTTACTGGCCGGGTGATTACAAATTAGTACACACGTAGGTATTGCACTCTCATCGATTGATACTTTGATACGGATAATCCCGGTACATGTCGTATTCGCAGGCTACTAATCTATGGTGGTCGCTGGTAGCCTCCATCCTTCACGCCCTTTGCCCCTCGTGGGACGCTACGGCGTTAAACGATAAAGCAAACAACCTCCATCCTCCGGAGGCCCCAGGACAACCATGCCAGTTGCCTAATCAGGTTGCCTGGTAAGCACGCCGCAATTTCGCCAGACCAACCACAAATGGTACCAATTGGGGGAATGTGTTCCATAGCCATGGTGACGGTATCGCCCCTGCCATGTTCACTGGAATGCGACGTCTCGTTATGGGCACGCTGTGGCCGAAGACGCCTCCAAACCCTGTATTAGTATCAGGAGCAAGCCCTGTCGCGTGGACGCCAAACGGTATCTAACCGTCTGAGCAGAGTTAAGGAAAAATAGGTCTAGCTTTGGCCGGGGCACATTCTAGAACAGACATTAACACACAACGTCAAATGGGAAGAGAGGAAGAAACCGAGTATGAGCGCCGGACCAAAACTGGCCTCCCAGCAATGCTTGCGTTGCCATCACCCACAACTATCATATATAGTAAAATAGTACATGAAAAGGCCCCGCAGAACACTGATGAACCAAGCTCTTGACGGGAGAACCATAAACACGCCCGACTGTCGGGGGTCTCCTGTCCTCGTTCCCGAGCACCACGAGACCAGGATAAGACAAGGGATCCAGGGACGACTTGTGTCAATGAGAGAGCATGGGAGAACCTTTGTATCGCGGGGAAGGGTTTGTTTTTATCTGACGCTGAGTGACCTGTCCTATCTGCTCCGTGATCGAAACAAAATATTACCGCTCTACCCAGCGCCAAATACCCTCTCACGCGAAAACAGAGATTCGCACGATCTCCATTAGTAGTCCCTTCTCAATTGCCAATAAAGTCCCTCTTGAACACCTCTTTCCCCCCAATTGAAAAGAATAAAAAAGAAGCCTCAGTTAAGGGCCGGAATTCGCCTGTGTCGTTTCCAGTGAATACATGTCGTGTCCGAAAAAGATTTCAAGAATTTGTCTATCCCCGTATATGCTGCTGCTGCTGCTTCCGCCGCTGCATCCCTTCCCCTCTCGATATCCCCAACTTCCCATTAAATGTAAATCAACACGACGGATCATCTCCCACCAACGTTTTCTCCAGCCTCCAAAATGAAGAGTATCCTTGGGGCACTGTCGAAAGCGCGAGTTGTCGTCGTTTGTCTCTCCGCTCTTCCCCACGGTTTTCAGGTCTTGATGTTGCGCAAAATCATCGAACAAAGGGAATCGTAGGTCCTAAGACGTGGATGGCGAGGCGCGACCGTGGTTGATTTACAGGAAGAAGGCGGCGAGACCGGCCAGACCGGCGAGGCCGGAGAGGCCAGCGACCTTGGCGGCACCGCCAGTGGGGACGGAAGTGGGAGGGGTCTCGGGCTGAGTAGGAGCCGGAGTAGGGACGACGGGAGGGGGAGCGGGGATGGTGCCGTTCTGGGCAGGGGGGGGAGGAGCAGGGGCAGAGGGAGCGGGGCTGTTTGAGCGTGTTAGCTGGTTGCTCGTCTTCTTCGTTGTTCTTGTTCGTGGGTTTAGTGACTTACCAGTCGTGGCAGATGACGGAGGAGGTGGGGATCACGGGCTTGGTGATGGTGCAGGGGCAGTCCGTGATGGTGAGAGTGGTGGGCTCGGTCACAGTGTAGGTCTGGGTGCCGTGGGTGATCTCGGTGGGACCGGGGCAGTAGGTGGTGTAGACATCAACAACCTCGGTGATGACGGTGACGTTGCTGGTGGCAACGGCGCCAGAGGCGGCGACGAGGACGGCGGCGACGGAGTACTTCATCTTGTCGGTATTAGAGGGTAAACTCAAAGAGCTTGGTGATTAGGTATTGGCGTTAAGAGGTTGTTGGAACGAATGAACTTGACTGAATAGTCAGGGTGCGTGGTGCGGCAGTATATACTGGTGAGCGAACGAATGTGGGTGAAGAAGGGAAAAGAGGAGGAGAAGGACGGGTGATCCATGAGGAGACCATCTTTATACGGGGTGGACGGGAGGACTCAGACTGTCTTGGTTGTTGGGCGGGTCGCTGGTGGGCCAACACTGTGAGTTGCCAGGGGGAGGGGTGGGGGTGGGAGGATGATGGAGGATGGTGGGACTCGGGAGAATGGTGGAGGGCCACGACGCGTGGGTGAGAGACCAGCAGAACTTCCTGGAGCTGGAGTCCAGTCCAGGACGCGGCGTCGGCTGCTTTCTGCCAGGTTCGTTGCCAGAATCTCTGCGTTTCTCTCCTTCGGGCGGACCGGGGGCGTGGATGCGGCTTGGCGGCCCAATGCTGAGGGTGGAACCCGTCAGCCATTTTCCAGCCCTCTGAGTGACTGAGATGCCATGTTATCTTAATTAGGGCCCAATCAGGGCTGGGTGTTCCGACGGGGATAGGGGCCGAGGGGTGACAGAGGATTTCGAGGTCAGGATTCGGGCGTGATAGAGGCGAGATGGAGGGGCGTGTCTTCATGATCTGAGCCGCTGGTTCAGTTCACAACTCAGTGGTTACCTTATTAATGTCAAGGTTTTCGGCAATCTTTCCGTATCTTCCTTCGACCTGTTTGGTGTTCGTACTTCAAAAGGCGCAAGGTACCTCTGGGAGACTCTCTGCGCTGCCCGAGGGGTTGCAGCCCTCACCCCGTGTCTCGAAATGAGACCCTCTGAGCAGCTATTATTACTCGTAATAGAAATAATAACCTCTTGCGGACATTGCAAATTGCAGCACGATGGCAGTATACTAATGCCAGCGAGAGGCTTGCTCAACACGGGCCGTAATGGACGGGAGATTTGGTGCTCACGCCAGCTGGGCAGCTATTACTAGTAGGCCTTTAGCTAATACTAGTGGCTACCCTTGCTAAGGAGGGTTCCAGACCAGCTCATATTAATATTTCTGATTCGGGAACAACTCACTGGGACGTGGTAAGGAGATGGATTTGTACTATCGCGGTTCTTGGTCTCGGTCGTATCGCCGCCACTCCAATGTTGGCTGCTCCGGCAGCAAAGATGCCGATCCGTGAAATTATCACCATTCGCAGCGCAGCGGGGGTCGGGATGAATTGTTCATGCAGCGCGAAAAATGAGGGCACTTCTGGATACGAACGGCCCGCTCAGGTGGCATTCTTGTTATCGGCACCACCCACCCGCAGGCTGTGAGTCAGGCACACCAACAAGCTTACTGGGCCTTGGGCCACTGGAGCTGCACCTCGAGTTCCCGTGCTTGCTGGCACACCACACCGACTGCCACATCTACGCCGTACACCGCTAATGCAGGTACTGGAAACCCTGCCCGCCTGGGTTGCAGCCTAGCCAACCAACCATCGTATGGTCTGCTGTGCTGAGCTGCACGGTCGGGACGCCAACTCTATCTGTGTTGTTTTCCCAAGCGCTCCCGTATCTGTTGGTGCTCATCCATGGATCGCCAGTATTTCATGCGGGCTCTGTCCTCGTGGTTCAGTGTCTTATTGCGCCCGACGAATGCTGACGGCTGCTGTGTTGGTGAGCTTGCAAGTCGTCCCCATCACACGGAATCTGATGGTCACATCTCTCAACAGTGTACCGTGCAGGTTACAGAGCAACGTTGTTGTGAGGGATACGCTCGTGTCGCCTAGTACATTCTTCGTACTGTGTAAAGCGGCGATGCGAACCTGACAGGCTAATACTGCGTGTCGCACCGCACTGGTTGCGACTTCAGGTGGGAGATGCAGGGCCGGCTAAATTGCAGCGCCGCTTTTCTTGTGGTGGTTTTGGGGGCGCATTATCGTTGGTTGTCAACTGTTGCAGAGAAGGCGAATGAGGAATCTGGTCCCTGACAACTGATTTCGTTCGCCTCACTATTGCGAGTAGATTCAGGCAGCCAGGGCATTAGTTTGGTTCGGGGTGACCGACTGAAGTCCCAGGCTCAGGATTCCTTCCTTCGAGTAATACTTTCAAATTGGCGCGACCCCTTTTACCTTGTGGCAGATCGATCGTCGGTGCCTGGGAGGACGGACGGCAGGGCTGTTAGCCGACGCCCCTAATGACAAGCACTAGAAAAAAAACAAGGCACAAGTGTCGGGGGGATCCAGAAGACGGCCCAGGCGGCATTAGGCCACCATTAACAAGGCGCGGGTGGAATAGGGGATCGCCGGCGGAGTGCTTCGTTGAGAGCGAATTTGCGATGCTGATTGATTACAGCAGGTGGTCCGACCTTGCCTTTACAGTGGTGCCAGGCACTGCCAGCTGCCCTGTTTGCCCGTGGTGCTGTCTGGTGGCGGCCTGATCCGTGCGGGAAAATCCAGTCAGAGAATGAACATCCATGGAGCATTGAATCCATGGAAGGAAACTCGGAACGGCAGATTGGCAGCCTCTAGGGCTCCAGGGTTCTAGGGTTTCCAGCGCACATCTGGGTGCTGCCGAGATCGTGGCCGGCTGGCCGCGCACCCTTTTCTTCCCGTGTCTGTTTTTGGAATTGGGGCCATCCCGTCGTGATCAGCATTTGGCAAGGATCTTCTGCTTCCTGATTCTTAATTCCCGAAATCCTGAAATCCTGTCGCGAACGGACAAGAAATCCCCCTCCTGTCCTCTGAGGCTCCAACTGATCCACCATCCCGACAGCAAGACGGAGTATTATGCCCGCTGGTGTTTGGGATCCGACGATCAGTCCGGTTGGCCAAGCAGCTGTGGCAAATTGCCCATGGCAATAAACCAGAGTTAGAATGAGAGAGACACCAAGACGAGCAACCTGTTAATACCTCCTGTAATCGAGATCGAGATCAAAACGTGAGATGGGCCAAAGGGCTGATCGAACCCCCCACTGTGGCCCCTCACTTCACCAAGTCACCTTCCAGAAGCACTCGGACCTTTCAGCCTTTCGGGAATACTATTCATAGTCGCGTCTGCGGCGTGTGGTCGGGAGGATGAATTGACGGGGGCTTTTTCCAAAACGATGCTGTTGATGACGGGGCACGTCCTTATCAGCGATACATAATACCTAGCCATCCTGCTGCTCCACTTGAGCTCACTCCATGCCTTGCCACCTTGGGGTGTAATTTAACCATACATGAGCTATTGACGATAGTACGCACGAAGTACGGATACAAGATTCGTCGAGACGCCGCCGACTATCTAATAGGATAACGGCAGGTTTTTCCTCGCTCGTGTTTTTTGTCAACTGGAACCTCGGACACGGATGATTGTTATGTAAGGCAAATATTCGAACACGGGCTTGGCCCACTTCGTCCTCAATTCGGGACCCGAAGACCACGGTGAGGGTACTATTACCTACCCATCAAGGCTCACTCATTGCTTGTCCGTAGGTGGCATATGAAGAACATCTGCTAAATTCGAAAGAATATGACGGGATTTTCTCTCACTTCGTCGTCAGGAGCTCTCTGCCGGTCGGCTCAAGGCATTGGCGTTCGAGACTTCGGCGATGACGCACGATTACTAATGTCCGTCGTCAACATCATGTATTCTTCAAGTGAGGAGACGATGATGATACAAGACCTTGGACCTTGGATTGAAATGAATGTGACAACGAGCTAGCCAGGGGCATTTCATAGTGGAACAAGCAAACTACCATATTTGATAGCACACCATGGGAGGGACCATGAAAGCAGTCGGTATGTACTCATCTTTCACAGGGCGATATGTCGTACAACGAACCCTAACTGATAGCTGCCATCAGACATCAAGGGTGGCAAAGGCGAGGTTGATGCACTCTTTATCAACCCAGACACGCCCAAGCCCGAGGCCGGCCCTGGGCAGGCCATTGTCAAGGTCCGCGCCTTTGGCATCAACCGCATGGACATCATCCAGCGCCGGGGCTTCTACCCGCTGCCCCCGCAGGCACCCCTCACGCTCGGCGTCGAGTTCAGCGGCATCGTCGAGTCCCTCGGCCCCGGCAGTGGCGGCAATGGCGGCGCCCACATCTTCAAGCCCGGCGACGAGGTCTTCGGCCTGGCCTACGGTGGCGCCTATGCCGAGTACATCGCCGTCAGCACCAAGATGCTCCTGCGCAAGCCCGCCGGCCTGACCTTTGAGCAGTGCGCCGCCGTGCCCGAGACGTGGATCACGGCCACCCAGGCCCTGCACCTGGTCCTCGGCTTCGAGAAGGGTAAGTCTATCCTGTGGCACGCGGGTGCGTCGGGCGTGTCTATTGCCGGCATCCAACTGTCCCACCTGGCCGGCGCCTCGGCCGTCTATGCTACGGCTGGATCCCAGGAGAAGTGCGACTTCATCACGTCTACCCTCGGTGCCACCGCCTCTTTCAACTACAAGACGCAGGACTGGGCGACCAAGATCAAGGAGAAGACCGGGGGCAAGGGGGTAGACTACATTGTCGACTTTGTCGGCGCGGACTACTTCCAGAAGAACCTCGACGTCGCCGCCCGCGATGGCCGCATCGTCCTTCTCGGGACACTCAGTGGTGGCAAGGTGCCCAACGCCGATATATCCATGATACTGTACAAGCGCCTCCGCATCGAGGGCAGTACTCTGCGGAGCCGCGACGAGGAGTACCAGGGCAAGCTACGCGACAGGCTGGAAGAGTACGTGCCTGCCTTTGAGTCCGGGGAACTCAAGCTCATTGTGGACACGGTTCTTCCCTGGAAGGAGATCCAGGAGGCGCACAGGCACATGGAAGCGGCCAAGAACTCGGGCAAGATAGTGTGCACCATTTCTTGAAAGTGAGCTTCATATCATAATTCATTACTGGAGAATGAGACGCCGTTACGACCAGGAGATATCTAGTGGTTCTGTAGCCACTTTAGCATCTGCTCGTAAGCTGTCGTCTGTGCATCCTTGATGGATACGTCTTCGTACGAGCCCACGACGGCAAAACCTGCGTCTTGTGTCAGCAAATATGACCTAGGTTATACGTTTGAGTGTGAAGTTCGGACTCACCATGGGGGACTCCGGGGTATACTTGGACCTCGTGCTCCAAATTAGCATCCGTCATCATATCCTCACCTGCTGACCGGACGGCATCCGGGAAAAGCGGATCGTTCTCCACGCAGACAAAGCTCAACGGCGCCTTGAGGTTCTTGAAGTCGTCGGGAATCACACTGGCGGCGTGCGCTAGAGCTCCGGCCTTGATGTAAGGGCCCTCTTTTTCTTTGGCGCTCTCCTCGTCACCGCCCGTCTTCTCCGTCTCCTTGGCCAGCAGGATGACGAAGCGCGCACCGACGCAGTATCCCACGGCGTAGATGCCGTCCCCGTGCCGGATGGCGTCGGCGTATTGCTCACGCGCGGCTTCGATGACCTTGTGCAGGACGGGCATGACCCTATCGGCGGTGATGCGGGCGAGCCACATGTCAATGACGAATGCCTTGGCCATCTCGACGGCCTTGAGCTTGACCTGCTCGAGGATGGATGTAGAGTCATCCGTTATGGCAGGGCCCCCTGGGGCCGTGTCGCCGGCGAACATGTCGGGCATGAGGACGAGGAAGTCTTCGGCGGCATACTTGTCGGCCTGGATCTGGTTGTTGACGGATTTGATACCGGTTCCGCCGGTTAGAAGAAGGAGAAGGCGCGAGGGGGCGTGCGGGTAGTCGGCGGGTTTGGAGATGTAGACCTGGGGAGCGTGAGCAATTGTCATTGTCAGGTTGGTCTTATTGCTGTACGTACATCGACGCCGCCGAGCTTGATGATCTCGCCAGTAGAGGATTGGCCACTGGCTTTTGCTCATTAGATTGGTGCCGAAGACATAGAAAGATGCCTCAACTCACGAGTAGGCCTGTCGGTCACACAATGTTCGCCCGTTACTGGCTCTGATTGAGGCTGCTGAGACTGGCCAGAAGCGTCATCAGCTGGAGGGGTGAGGATGGGCTCCCTCGCATCGCTCTCAGGAGCTTTTGTAGCAATCTCGGCGTCGCCCATGGCTAGTAAAACGAATACCGGATACTTTTTGAAAGAATTATGGGCGTGGGGCTCTGGATATGGCTGAATAGTAGGTTATAAGGAGGTTGTAGTCTGGGGGCAGAGGATGGAACGAGAATGGTTCCTGCTACATGCGACAGCTTGCGACAGCAGAGTGGGCTGTGCCGCGTGGAGCTGTCCTCACTGCAACTACCCAAGTTTCAGGAGACCTCAACTTGCAGCCGCACGTACTAGATGAATGGGGTTGATTGAAAACGAGTTGTAATACAAGGCTCCCATGGAAATTGATATTTATTACGAATCTACCTAAGTGTAGATATAGCTTTGCTAAAGATTGTACGAATACTTTTGTGCTAACGGCTGGGGACGTCCACCGTGACTTCCCCTCCTAAACGGTCAAGGCCCTCCAGCCGTCATGGCGTCCTTACATAAGCGAACGCGACCCCGCCATGACCGCCATTTCCACTAAACGCGCTGGACGCGTCGAGGTTCAAAGGACCGTGAATCTCTGTTTCCACCACCCCTCACCGCACACTGCTCGAGCACCACGTTAACCCGTGTTGTTGCACCGATCTATCTGTCCTTATTCGTACGGACTACCATATCCAAGGCAACATGGAAGCCCCAGCTGCTGCGCTGTCGCGCGGATCCCTCAAGTAAGCTCTCTTCAGGCCTGGGTTTTGTAGCCAGACTAACCCGCCGGGCCAGTATCATTTTCAATGACCTCGACAAGGCCCAAAAGCTGTTTCCCGTACCAGTCCTACAATGCCTCCAGGTGAAGCAGATGGCGCCATCGGCGCAGTCGGGAGAAAGGTATCGTCTAGTGGTTAGCGACGGAGAGCACTATGTCCAGACCATGCTTGCCACCAAGGCCAATCATGTCATTCACGATAACAAACTTGTCCGAGGCTGCCTTTTCCGAGTCAAGGAGTACAACCCCAACAATGTGAAGGGGAAGAAGTATGTTTCGTTATTTGATGGGAGATTTCTAGACGATAGCTAACCGTATCTCCAGTATCCTCGTCATTCTCGATCTCGAAGTCATCGAGTCCTTGGGCGTCCACGACAAGATTGGCGAGCCAACTAGCATGGACGCTGCTCCTCAGCAGCAACCGGCTGCCGATGCGACCATCGCTGGAAACGACTTTTACGGCGTCAAGAAGGAGGAACCAAAGCCACAACAGGCCCCGGCGTCACGGTCGGCCCCAGCCATGCACGCGGGTTCCACCATACATCCGATCGAGGGCCTGTCCCCTTTTACACATAAGTGGACGATTAAGGCCCGGGTCACACTCAAGTCCGATATCAAGACCTGGCACAAGCAGAACAGTGATGGTAAGCTCTTCAGTGTGAACCTCCTCGACGAGAGTGGAGAGATCAAGGCCACTGGGTTCAACGCGCAATGTGACGACTTCTACGACTTGCTCCAAGAGGGCTCCGTCTACTATATCTCGACGCCGTGTCGAGTGTCTCTGGCGAAGAAGCAGTTCACCAACTTGCCCAACGACTATGAGCTCACCTTTGAGCGTGATACCGTCATCGAGAAGGCCGATGACCAATCTACCGTACCTCAAATGAGGTTCAACTTTTGCACCATCCAGGAGTTGCAAGGCGTGGAGAAGGACAACACCGTGGATGTCATTGGTGTGCTCAAGGAAGTGGCGGATGTCGACACAATCACTTCCAAGAAGGATGGAAGGCAATTTGAAAAGAGGGAGCTCACCATTGTGGATGACACTGGGTACTCAGTCCGCGTCACTGTCTGGGGCAAGACGGCCAGTTCCTTTGACACGCAACCGGAGTCGGTGGTTGCGTTCAAGGGCACCAAAGTGTCCGATTTTGGTGGCAAGAGTCTGAGTCTCTTATCGTCCGGCACAATGACCGTGGACCCCGATATCCCCGATGCCCATAGGCTAAAGGGTTGGTACGATTCGGCCGGCCGAAATGACTCGTTTGCCACGCACCAGAATATGGCGAGCATGGGCAACGCGACAGGGCGGAAAGATGAGGTTATCACCATCGCCAAAGTCAAAGAGGACAACCTTGGCCACGATGACCAGGCATACTTCTCCATCAAGGCCACAACTGTCTTTGTGAAGCAGGATAACTTTGCCTACCCTGCTTGCCCGTCTCAAGGGTGCAACAACAAGAAGGTGACTCCGCTAGGCGATGGCACATGGCAGTGCGAGAAATGCAACATTGCCCACGAAAAGCCCAACTACCGCTACATCCTGTCGCTCAACGTTGCCGACTTCACAAGCCACCAGTGGTTGACATGCTTTGACGACAGTGCTCGGATTATCATGGGCATGTCTGCCAGTGAGCTGCAGGAGCTGAGAGAGACCGACGATGTCGCATTTCAAGCGGCATTCGATGCGGCCACACTGAAGAAGCTTTACTTCCGGTGCAGGGCTAAGACGGATGTCTACGACAACACACCGAGGTGAGTCCCCATCTTGGGCTCTTTCTCTGGCTGAGGAACATTGCTGACTTTGAACTACAGGGTGAGGTACCAGGTGATGAGCGCATCTTTGCTAGACTTTAAGGCAGAGGGCAACAAGCTGGCTGAGCTGATTAAGCAGTATGATATCAGCTCTTAGGGATTGTAAAAGGGGAAAGGATATTGCGGACATGATGGCGCGGGCGGTTTTGGAACTGGACTTGATATTGCCTTTTTATTCGGCGGCTGTGCCTTGAGGAATGAGGCTATGATAATCGCACATGTGAGCTGATGTAGATTCATGACCATCGTCGAGTATGGTATACAACTCTCTACCTGAGAATTTACAGTGTAGAGTAAGGCTGCGCGGCCTGTAAAAATCACACACAGAGTCTAAAAGACATGAAGACTCGAACTTTTCTTGGTGCTCGCTCATTCAATTCTATGCCCATCAAAAATAAACGCCTCGTACATTGCGTACGTACTTCCTTGCCCTCTCGAAAATCTCCTTTTTTTTTTCTTTTTTTTTTTTAGAGAGGGAGAATCTCGTGCTTCCAGGGGGTCTGGCCCTCCCCGTCGCCGTAGCCCGTGGTGGGCTGGTAATCACCGCGGATCTTGTACTTGTAGATGGTCAGGCCCTCGAGGCCGACGGGCCCGCGGGAGTGGATCTTGTTGGTGCTGATGCCGACCTCGGTGCCGAAGCCGTAGCGCATGCCGTCGGCGAGGCGGGTGGAGGCGTTCCAGTAGACGCCGGCCGAGTCGACCTCGTTCATGAAGCGCTCGGCCTGGGCGGCGTCGGCGGTGTAGATGGCGTCGGTGTGGTGGGAGCCGTGGGTGTTGATGTGGGCGATGGCCTCGTCGATGGAGGGCACCGTCTTGACCGACAGGACGAGGGCCAGGTGCTCCGTGTCGTAGTCCTCGGGGGTGACGTCCTGGACGGCGTCGGCGGGGAGCGAGGCCGAGGCCAGGGCGGCCTTGCTGGCCGGGTCGCAGCGCAGGGTGACGCCCTTGGCGACGAGGGCGGCGGCCACGGCGGGGAAGATGGTGGGGAGGGCCGTGTCCTGGACGAGGAGGGTCTCAAGGCTGTTGCAGGCGGCGGGGTAGCTGGTCTTGGAGTCGACGATGGCGGTGGCGGCCTTGGCCTTGTCGGCGCTGGCGGTCAGGTAGGCGTGGCAGATGCCGTCGGCGTGGCCCAGGACGGGGATCTTGGTGGAGTCCTTGATGTAGCGGACGAGCTCGTTGCCTCCGCGGGGGATGACGAGGTCGATGTAGCGGTCCTGGGACAGCAGCTGGGCGATGACGTCGCGGGTGGTGACGAGCTGGATGGCGGCGTTGGGGACGGCAGTGCTGTCGAGGGCGGACGAGATGACCTTGGAGATGGCGACGAAGGACTCGGTCGACTCCTTGCCACCCTTGAGGATGGCGGCGTTGCCCGACTTGATGGCGAGACTGGCAATGTTGGCAATGACCTCGGGGCGGGCCTCGAAGATGATGAGGAGGACGCCGATGGGGCAGGACACGCGCTCCATGACGAGATCGTCAGCCAGCTTGCTGCGCATCTGGACCTTTCCAACTGGAAGATAAGGAGTTAGCAGCCTGAACCGGTGTTTTTACAGCCAATGTAAGGACGTACTAGGGTCTTCCAAGTCTCGGACGTCTAGGATGCCCTTGAGCATGTCCTCCCACTTGCCCTTCCGGCCGAGATCCAGGCGCGAGACCAGCGCTTGGCTCAGCTGGCCATCAGCGGCGGCCTTCTTCGCGGCCTCGAGATCGAGGGCATTGGCAGCGAGGATGTCGTCCTTGGCCGCCGCGAGCGCATCGTGGATGGTCTCGAGGGCAGCGTTGCGCGCAGACGCGGGGAGCGTAGCGAGGGTGAAGGAGGCCGTCTTGGCGGACGAGGCAGCGGCCTCTGGGGAGGCGGCGGTAAGAGACATGTTTGGGACCGAAGTGAACGGCTGATGGAGTTTAGAATATGATTAGAATTGAAGTTGAGAGATATAACCAACAGGAGGATCTGGGAGAGGTTGAGGAAGGCTGAGGCATAACGCAGAGCAAGTTTATGGTGGGGCATGCCTACACCACAAGTACTTATGACATGCCTAGGATGCCCCGCGGTTGGTTACTTGGTTTGCCCGCGTGCAGGATCACGGGCAGAGAATGACGTACTGGCGGCATTTTTGCTCATGCCGATTGTTACGTCGGCGCTGTGTGCATTGCTGCAGTCGCAGAGTAATTGGGAAGACTGGAATGGGCGAATAGGATGGCCATCGGGGTCTCTTGGCTTGCTTCATGCATGTTCCAGGCATGAGACGAATGCAGAATGGGCCGAGTTGGCTTTGTGGAACTGGTCCTCTTAGTGTGAATTAACAAACGACCAGGCATGACCAGCTAGGGAGCTTCCTCCCTAACAACCACCTTCCTCCGTGGCCCAGCTGGCTAAGGCGTCCGGCTGTTATTCAATTGGCAACCGGAAGATCGACAGTTCGATCCTGTCCGGGGGAGTTTCTTTTTTTGCTCTTTTTCGCCTCCTTTAGGCTCCCTCCATGGTGGAACACCCCCATCCTGTCTTCTGCCGAGGACCACTGGGCTTTCTTTTTGTTCTTTAACCTTAAACCTCCCGTTGATTGGTTGGTGTCGTTGGAACTGGGCATGCCTCGGCACCCGTTTTCAACGATGTCTTAACCCCGGAAACCAACGTCTGTTTGGTCTCTTCCCTCTTCGCCAAGCTTTTTTGACCCAACGGATGAGTTTTCTACTGACACCATTCAGGCCCCGCCCCCATCATTGACCATGTACGAATACAGCAGCCGGTGGCGATGAGTAATGCTCCTGGCGGTCACCGGTCGAGGTCCGATGGCGCCCCGAAGTATACCACAATCGACTCTGAATGCCGAATTGGTGACTCCTGATGCCGTTATACCCGGTCCCCCAGCTTGCTCCAGGGATCCCAACTCGCCCACTACCCAGCGCTGCCGTACAAGTACAGATTGCTCGCAGTTGTCGGTTCGTCCAAATAGTGTATTAGTGTCTCTGGACATGTTACGCGGCGAGGTCAGACAAGTTCCAAGGGGCTCCGGTTTTCCAAGACCCAGGGAAGGCCGCCCGTCCCACCTCCACCTGCCGTTTCCAGTCTCCAAGACCAACGCGCTCCCTCGCTGCCAGAGAAGACTTCTGTGCTTCTCTTTTCCTCAAACCATCCGTGGCAGCATAGCCAATGTGTTTAATGTCTAATTTCTGTGCCGATTGTTTGTTTGCTGACATCTAACCTCTGCACACGGTGAGCTTTCTTGCACGATATACACCTCGTATACTTGGACTTACACCACAACTCAGACCTCCCAACAAGACCGATCCCGATCGATTTTGGTAAGCCATGACGGGCAACATCGATCTAGAAAAGGGCCATGTCAGGCGCTGCAGTTCTGACGGTGGACACCCGGAAACTCATGATTCAAGAACAGCCAGTCATCACGACGACGTGGACGATGAAGATTATGATGATGACAGCTCCAAGAGAGACGAGAAGGCGTCGTCTGACAACCAGAATGACCTGGTTTCTGCGGCTACTGTAGGCGAACCTTCTGGGGTGCTGTGCTCGCCATGCCGGACCAGATCAAGGTCAAGAGCTTCTTCCACCCGCTCCCGGCCCCTGACAATTGTTCCTCGCGCAAAACGAAGAGGCTTGTTTGCGAGGCTCGCCTTGGTGCCAGAGGTTGGGCGGCCTTACGACTACAAGGACTCGACCAAATGGACCATCACGACCGTCATATCTCTCGCCACGGCCGCAGCGCCCATGGGCTCCTCCATTGTCTTCCGTACGTTGAGACCTCGGAGGCCAAGATTGTTGTTGTTGCTCTCCATGTTGACTCGTCTTCCACAGCCGCCCTGCCTGCTCTGTCGGCCGAGCTCCATGCCAGCCAGACCATCACCAACCTGTCCATCGCCCTGTACATGCTCAGCATGTCCATCTTCCCGCTCTGGTGGTCCTCCTTCTCGGAGCAGCTGGGCCGCCGCACCATCTACCTCAGCTCCTTCGCCCTCTTTGTCATCTTCTCCGTCCTCAGCGCCGTCAGCACCAACATGCCCATGTTCATCGTCTTCCGCATGTGCAGCGGCGGCGCCTCTGCCAGTGTCCAGGCTGTGGGAGCCGGCACCATCGCCGACATCTGGGAGTCGTTTGAGCGCGGCCGCGCCATGAGCATCTTCTACCTCGGCCCCCTGCTGGGGCCCCTGCTCGCTCCCATCTTTGGCGGCATCCTCACCCAGGAGCTGGGGTGGCAGTCCACCATGTGGTTCCTCGCCATCTACGGCCTCTGCTGCTTCCTGATGCTCCTGTTCTCGCTCCCCGAGACGCTTGCCCGCAAGAGGGTAGACGAGGTGGCGGTCCAGGAGCAACAGCAGGGTGCAGACCTGAGGAGGATGACAACGACCGAGTCGGTTAGGGTCCAGACCAGCAGGTTTGCGGCCGCCTTCAAGCGCTTCATCATCGACCCCCTCAGCGTCGTTCTCTTCCTGCGCTTCCCACCCGTGGCCATCACGGTCCTTGTCGCGGCCATCGCCTTTGGGTCACTATACGTCGGCAACGTCGCCATCCAGCAGGGCTTCTCTGCCCCGCCATACAACTTCAGCCAGCTCATCGTGGGCCTGCTGTATATCCCGGCGGGCCTGGGGTACATCGTGGCGTCCGTCTTTGGCGGCAAGTGGATCGACAAGATCATGACCCGGGAGGCCAAGAAGGCCAACCGGTACGATGAACACGGCAAGCTGATCCTGCTGCCTGAGGACCGCATGCGGGAGAATACTTGGATAGCCAACGCCACATACCCCCTATCGCTGCTTCTATTCGGCTGGACGCTGCGGTACGGCATCCACTGGATCGTGCCCTCGATTGGGCTGTTCCTCTTTGGCGTGTCTTCGATGCTCGTCTTTGTAAGTCTTGGCACACACGGACATGTTCCAAATGTTTCACCTATTAATATCGCTCCAGGCCGCGGCAACGACCATGCTCACCGAGTTCGTCCGCAAGAAGAGCTCGGCGGGCGTGGCGGTCAACAACTTTGTGCGCAACATCCTCACCTGCATCGGCACCGTGGTCGCCAACCCCTGGATCAATGCCATGGGCGTGGGCTGGGTCTTCACCATCATCTGCATCTTCTGCCTGGTCTTTGGCTTCCTGGGCATCTGGACACTGAGGAGGAATGCGCAGCGGTGGAGGAAGAAGATGGATGAGGAGCTGGCGAAGCTCTAGTCAGGTCATCATGCGTACTAGGCGTTTTGCTTCATATCACCATGACACATAGATCTCATAGATCTCATAGATCTCAAGCAAACAGCCTCCCGATGGCATCGGCGCCCACATTGCCTCCGCTAAACACGAGGCCCAGATCCCAGCCCTCCTCGCCCGCCTCCCTCTCCACCATGGCCCGGAAGTCCTCGTCAAACAGCGCAACCGCCAGCGGGACGCACGCGCTGGCCTCGACGACCATCTTGAACCGCTCCAGCACCAGGCGCATGGCAGCCTTAATCTCCTCCTCGGTCACGCTGTAGAAGCCTGACACCAGCCGCCGCTCGTAGATGACGCTCCAGGGGTACTTGCCGACGGGCGTGCGCAGTCCGTCGGCCACGGTCAGCGACTTGACCGCCTCGACGCGCTGCCCAGCCTCGTACCCGCGCTTGGCATCGTCGGCGCCCTGGAACGATGGCTCTGCCCCGAAGACGCGGATCCCCGTGCCCTCGCAGCTCAGCGCCACGCCCGAGAGCATCCCTCCGCCACCGCACGGCGTCATGATGGCGTCCAGGCCCTTGCCCGGCCGTGCAGCCTCCCTCGTCTCCGGCGCCTTCAGGAACCCTGCCGAGCCCGCCGCCTCCTCGTCGCCGTCCATCACGGCCGCCACCTGCTCCTGCAGCTCCAGCCCCATGGTGCCCTGCCCGAGCATGATGTCCGGGTGGTCGTAGGGCGGCACCATGCGCGCGCCCGTCTCGGCGATGACGCGGGCCGCCACGGCCTCGCGCTCCACGCTCGTGCTGCCGCTGAAGACCACGTTGGCCCTGTAGCCCCTGGTCCCGGCAATCTTCTGGGGGATGGAGATCTCGGGCATCACGATGTGCGCCTTGATGCCGTTCTCCTGGGCCGCCAGGGCCAGGGCCTGCGCATGGTTTCCTGGTTTGATGCGTTAGTCAATGATTCCATCATCCCACAGCCACAGGCAGTCGGGCAACGAAGAGGACGCAAGTATTACCAGAGCTGTGCGTCACGACGCCCCGTTCCTTGCCACCGCCCTCCACCCACCCGGGCTCCATCTTGAGCCTCTCGATGGCGTGGAACGCCCCGCGGGCCTTGAAGGCGCCGATGCGCTGCAGGTTCTCGCACTTGAACCACAGGCGCAGGACGGGCTTGGCGGGCGTCCTGCCCTCCCACCGCGTGCCCACGAGGTCCTCGGCCGCGCGGGGCGTCGACGCCAGGTCCGTCAGCGTGCGGTTCGTCAGCACCGGCGTGCGGTGGACGTGAGGCTTCACCAGCTTGTGGGCCTCGATCACCGACTCGCGGGTCAGCGGGAGCGTCGTCGAGAGGTCGGCCATGGTGTCTCTGTCTCTGTCTGTTCTGTTCTGTTTTGTTCCGTCTGTCTATCTTTCTTGTCTTCTTTTAGGGGTTTGAGTCTTGTTGTTTATGTGTGGAGATGATACTGCGGGTATGAAATATGAGAATAGCTTGATTCTGAAGGACTTATATATCTATTTTCATATGCATCACGGGGAAATCAGAGCCCAACCAAAGAAATCCGTAGAACGGAGAAGAGTCCCAATAGTTACGTACACTGACATTGGCAGGGCGCACAACCATGTGGAGAGCCATGTCTCGCCGGCCAACGGCCTGCCTGTTGCGGCAATTAGCTCTGTGCAGCTTGGTGGCCGAGAATCGGCGCTGAGAGCTCTCATGCACAATCGTTTCACGGCTCAGTTCGCGAGATACGAGCATGGCGGGACACGTCAGGTAAAGTAGGTTAATCCAAAGGACTCCATTGGTATTGCACAGCTTTTATAAAGCCAAACTTCGGTATTTGAACAAGCCCAGCTCCCTTAATTCCAACTGCAGATACATCGCGCCAAGATCCCCCACCACGTCAACCCGTTTTTTCATAGCCTGGTCCTTACTTCTGGTTCTCGGGGCGGAGAGCGCTGTTGCAATGTCGGGTTAGCATCAAGGGCGCAATTGACAGAAGGGGGCTGTGGGGGTGTGAAGGGTCTAGACTTACCGGACAGCCTTGCCGGCCCTCCAGATCTCCAGGCCGCGGATCTCCTCCATCTCGGCCTCGTACTTCGCACGGTAGTCGGGCTGGCCGTTGTACTCGAGAGAGCGGCGGGTCTCGGTGCCATCCTTGACAGACTTGTACAGGTCGTTGAAGACGGGCTTCAGGGCGTCCTTGAACTTGGGGGTCCAGTCGATGGCACCGCGGCGGGCGGTGGTCGAGCAGGCCTCGAACATCCAGTCCATGCCGTTGGCACCGATCAGAGGGTACAGGGACTGAGTGGCCTCCTCGACGGTCTCGTTGAAAGCCTCGCTGGGGCTGTGGCCCTGCTCACGGAGAACCTCGTACTGGGCGAGGAACATGCCGTGGATGCCACCCATGAGGCAGCCGCGCTCACCGTACAGGTCGGAGTAGACCTCCTTCTCGAAGGTGGTCTCGTACAGGTAGCCGGAGCCGATGGCGACACCGAGGGCAATGGCCTTCTCCTTGGCGTGGCCAGTGACGTCCTGGAAGACGGCGAAGGACGAGTTGATACCGCGGCCCTCGCGGAAGAGAGTGCGGACAGTGCGGCCAGAGCCCTTGGGGGCGCAGAGGATGACATCAATGTCCTTGGGGATATCAACCTTGGTGATATCCTTGAAGACGGGGGAGAAGCCGTGGGAGAAGTACAGGGTCTGAACCACGCATGTTAGTTTCATCCATGCCGTTTGGAACAACACCGCCTAAGGGTTAGAAACTACGAACCTTTCCCTTGGTCAGCTGGGGCTTGATGGCGGGCCAGGTCTCAGACTGGGCGGCGTCGGAGAGAAGGTTCATGACGATGGTACCGCGGGAGATGGCCTCATCGACATCGAAGAGGTTCTTTCCGGGGACCCAGCCATCCTGGATGGCATCCTTCCAGGACTTGCCGTTCTTGCGGACACCGACGATGACGTTGAGGCCGTTGTCGCGCAGGTTCAGGCCCTGGCCGTGGCCCTGGGAGCCATAGCCGATGAGGGCAAGAGTGTCGTTCTTGAAGTAGTCCTAAAGGGGGGGGTCGGGTCAGTTCATCTTGCAGCATACCAGGGGCTGCTACGCCGGAAATTTTGACTCACAAGGAGCTTCTCCTGGGGCCAGTCGGCACGCTCTGCATACATTCCCGCGGTTAGCTACACGCACATGTGCCCCTCTCATCTCAGCCAATGCTGGCAGGATGGAGGTTTTTGGTGGGTTCTCTCACCATAGACGTCCTCCTTGGAGCCGGCGAAGTCAATGGTCTTGACACCGCGGATCTGCTGCTGGGCAGGGCCGGCAACGGCAGGGCGGGCGGCGACAGCGCCAGCGCGGACCAGGTTGCGGGCAGCGATGAAGGTGCGCTGCTGGACGCGAGGAGCGGCCAATTGGCGGGCCAATGGCGAGCGGGCAGACTTGGAGAAGCTTCGGGAGGCCATTGTGATGGATTTGGAGGGGATTTGGGATGCTGTGAGAGTGCAGAGGGAGAGGAAGGGAAGAAGGTTTCCAGACCGACGGTTTGGCGAGAGAAAGTTTGGAGGTGAGCTGCAGCCGGTGGTCGGACCCAGGTTTTCGCTAGCGCTGCTCCAGGGAAAACCCTCAGCCTGCGCTCCGCGAACCGGAGTCTCTGAGTCCGCTGCGTGAAGTGCTGTGCTGCCAAAACGTCGCCTCTGACTGGCTGCCTGGCCTCCCACTGACCGCCCCCGGAGCCCCTGACCGCCCAGCCGTCCAACCACCGCCCTCGGCAGAACTGTACGACGTAGCTCCCAGTGGGTCCAGCGTCCCCCACGGGCCCTGTGAACTTCCAGGTCGTGAAGCTCCTAGTCCACCGTCTGAGCCTCAGGCGAGTCCACCCCCTTGGTGCTCCAGCAACCAGTGAACCACCCGGCCAGTGTCGCCATGGACGGGAGAGCCCCCCACTGTATTGCCTGCCAGCCGGCCATCTGTGCTCCGCCTGTTCCCACATCAGATGCTGGAGTCGACCAAGCCTCACGTAACCTGAGTAGGTAATACTCGTGCATGGAAGGGTTGCAGCTTGTCCTCGAACTCGTACGAACATGAGACCAACGACCAAAAACATCCCCGAGACACTCGAGTACCACTACCACCTTACCTGCCCATTACTCGACGCGCTGAAGAAATGTCGCGGCTCCGAGCCTATGACTGGCTCCAACCTGACGTGATCGGCCTTGCCCCAGCGCCGCCAGTAGAGCCCGATCCGAGTTCGGCTCTTGTAGTCGCGAGCGAGTCATTTCGTCCGCGAGTCCACATTCTAACAGTATACCAAACCCCATAATCCAGCAAGCTTGGAGATACTACTACCCTACACACTCCGTCCGATGCCTCGCCGGCGAGCAAAGAAAATAGTCACATAGCTTGGACATCTCCCTAGTGCCAGAATTAATTCACCGCGCAACATGGTACTAAAGACATATCTCTTTCCCCGGTCGAGCTCAATGCCATGTATGAGACATTCAAAAGGCTGGTAGAAGCGCGAAGGATCTGGGCGGCTCATAGGTGGCTTCAACCAAGACCCCCGCCGTAGTTCTCGGCGAGCGGCAACAGAGGAACCAAGAAGCAGAAACAAACAGTCGCTTGCCCATATTCACCAATCTCTCCCGTCCCCCAACTTATACCCCAACTACCTAACTAGCCTCTATATCACAGCTCCTTAAGGTCCATGTGCCCAAGGTAGATGCCAGGCGATGCAACCCGCCGCCGCCTCTATGGTGTATGCGTCGTAGACCCGTTATCATTGTGACATCTAGCCCTCCCGCAGTCTATATACCCGGAGCCCCAAAATGTCTGCGTCGTTGGTATCATAATCCCCAGAGCGCCCCTCGGCGCAAGTTACTTGAGGACACGGTCGTACTGCTGGCTCTTGACCATCCCGCCGCCCATCGCCGTCCTCACATTTCGCCTGAAACCCTCCCTGTTGTTCCGCAGGTCATCGGCCGCCTCCTTGTTCAGCGGGTCGGAAGCGTTCGGCTCGAGGAATAGGAACTGTCCCGGGAAAGCGTTAGCATATGCTAATCGCATATTCTGATCCAGAGGCGCCTCTATGCAGATGCAAACCCCCGGGAAAGGATTCTGACGGATCTTACCTGGAGGCCCACTATAACTGCGTTTAGATTGAGCACCGGCTTCCAGTCCTCCCGCAGAATGTTCAGGCACACCTTGCCCTCGAGGTCGATGTTGGGGTGGTAGATCTTCTCCCGGCAGCGCACCTTGGGCGGGTCGTGCGGGAAGTTCTGGTTAATGTTGAAGTCGAATGTGAACCGGCCATTCTTATACATGCCCTCGTCCGGCTCGATCTTGAGGACAAAGTTGAGGATGTCGTCGGGGTCGTCGAAGATGGTCTCCATCGTCGTGCCGAGGGAAAGCTCCGACAGATCTGTACACACGTGCGCACACCCAGGCGCTCTGGTCAGCTCTCCGCGCTTCTCCAAGGGGCCATGGTGTCGGTCGTGTCAAAGCTCACCTTTCTGCACGCGTAGCTGCGCTGCCGTCACCTTCTTCTTCCTGCCTCCGCTGGCTTGCCCTTCGGCATTCTCAGCCTCCTTCTGCTCCTTTTTCTAAATCATGCCGTAAGCGCTCCGCCTTCGCAGCCATATTATTGTGATCTGCCTACCATCGACCATATTTTCAACATCTTTGTTGGCGGGGTGCCACGCGGGGCGGCTCGGATGGTTCACCGGTGAGGTCCTTGTTCGCAGTGGGGGGGGAGGGGGAGTGAAAGTCTATGATTCAGACTCCTTTGGAACTTTCGTTTGACCGTGGAAGATGTTCTGGGAGCAAGTGTTTGCATTCGTAAGACGCATGGAAAGCGCAAGAAAGGCTGAATAGTTGCCTGATGGCAGGCTGTGCTGCCTATCAGCCTCGCTCATCATGTATCACTGGGCGTCAACGCTTCCTGCCCGATAAGATAAGCGCAGCTATGGAAGCGCCGAGGATTTCCCGCCACTCCCTTCACATGAAATTTCAAGCTTCACGTCTAACACATGAGGCTTCTAGTATTAGGAGCACCTGTGTTTGGGTTTAGATCTAGAGGCACGGTTTTCAATAAGGCTATTAAATGTCATAACTGGCAGGGTTTCCTTGACCCGGCCTATCTACAGAAAACTTCCTTCCCTAATAACTCTCACTGCAAATGCCATACATTGTACCCAAACAGAATGTGTTTAAACATCGAGGTATCTCCAAATAGAACCAATTTGTTAATGTTTACACCGCTTATGATGCCCGCTGGGACTCCTTTTGATTTTCTAGACGCAGCTGCTCCACAGCTGGTGCTTACCTCCTTGCGAAGCAGCACATGAGACCAGTCTTGCCCAAGAACCAGAGGAAGCCAATAAAACGGATGACGGAGAGCACGGCCGTGGAGTACAGCAGGAACTTGAAGAAGGTGGCGGTACGGACTGACGGAGAGCTCTGCGATTTGGTTAGTGTCAAAGAAATGAACCATCCTGCTGCAAGTACTTACCCCGATACCAAACGAATTGAAGTTGTCACTTGTAATAGCAACGACAAGAAGGATGTTCGAGAATAGCCACGTGACGACCAGGCCCGTTCGGAAAGACTTGTACGAGTCCTCCACGTCCTTCTTCTCGATACTCTCCGCCTCCTTGTAAGGCGCAAGAGCGCGACGTACAGTCTGCTCGAAATGGCTGTCGATATCTTCCTGTTCTTTCTCGATTTCTTCGACAACAGCCTCGTCCTTTTCTCCCTTGGTGACAGTCGCGGAAGGCAGGGCCTCAGCCTTGTCTGAGCCCTTGGTACCCCAAGAAACATCATGCCAGTTGTTGAAGGCGTACACCATGAGAATGTTGATGTATGTCGACATGAGAATCAGATACTGGGGGAATGAGTGGAACATGTGCCAGGGGTCGAGGTACAAGAAGGAAGCAATGAAGTTGAGACCGTAGATGGTAATGAGGGCAATGATGATGACACCAGCAGCGCCGGACCCAGAGAAGAAGCTTCGAACAAAGTCCTCGCCCGAATCCAGGGAGATCTGATCCTCTATGGGCGACTTGATAAAGGCTCGCACGACGAGATACATGGACAGGACCATGATGTAGCCCTGGACGAGACCAAAGATCATGAATGAGCCGATGTAGGTAAACTGAGAACCCTTGGGTCTGTTACCCAAAGCCAGGAGGAACTGCAGGATGACGAAAGCCAGATACAGGTACTTGAGGAGCGCGTTGATGATCGGCGTTGCCGTATCGCCGAAAGGCCAACCGTGGTTCTCAGAGCTCGAGGCCGAAGGGATGGACGGTGTGCCGACGAGATCCATGATGACAGTCGTAGTGAGATAGTAGGACGCAAGCGAGAACCAGGAGAAGAGGGTGTTGAGGAAGTTATAGACCAGCTGGATATGGAAGAAGAACATGCGGATGATGTTGTGACCGCTCTTGTACATACGACCGAAGTGCATCAGCGAGTAGAGAGTAGCGGCGAAGGAACCGTTAAGCCATCGTCGACGCTGGCTGATGAACTCAGCCGCACCTTCAGGCACATCCGTCTCACCCTTGGCGGCCTTGATATAGCTCAAGTGCCACTTCTGGCCGGCCTTGGCGACGAGTTCGAAACATAAGATTCGATCCTCGGCCAAGAACATATTCTTCTTGAAGATATTCATCCCGTCAATACCCTTCTTACCCAGCACCGCGGATAGGGTGTGATCACCGTGGAAGTACTGCTCGAGGGGACGGCCCATAATGGCGCGGAATCGGTACGCCGAGAAGGCACCCGGCAACACGGAGACGTAACCAAAGGAGCTCTCGAGGGGCTTATCGAGAATGTTGGAGATCTTGTACTCGAAGTTCTGGATAGCAACCAGGGGGTTGAAGAGCTTTTTGCCCCCCTTACCCAGCATTGCGTGAATTTCACCACACGCTCCTCCAAGATCCTTGTCATTGTAGAAGCCCTCCCAGAGCGCAAGCAGCGAGCGGGGGCTAGGTTTGGTACCGGCATCAATGAGGAGGGTAACCTCGGGGTTGAGAATACGACCGAAGGCGTTAAAGAGCCAGCGGTGGGAGTTGATCTTCTTGCTGTTCTTCTGCTTCAAGCAGAAGATGAACTGCACGGGGGGCAGGTTGTTGGGACCATCATCAGTGGGGCGGATGAGCTGCTGGTTAGGCGTAACGGACAGCTGACTGGTATATTCGAAGATGTGGGCGACGGTCTCCTTGCCGTCAACGTCCTTCTTGATGACACCATCCTGGTAAATACCAATGGTAGCCAGAACGTCCAGAACGTTCTTGTCGGTCTTCTCAATACCGTCAAAGACAAGGCAGACAACAATCTTCTGCCACGCCGGGCCACCCTTATTCCAGAAGGTCGATTTCTTGAGGTTCACAATATCTCGGATATTCTGCATCACACCGTGGAGGGTTCTGCCCAGCAGAACCTTATCCTCGTTGTAGTAAGTGATGGCGATGAGCAGTTCAGTGTGTCTGTTATACATCCTGGGTCGCAAATCGTAACCGTTCTTCAGGGTGAAGTCGTTGGGATCACAGGTGGCGGCCGTGTAGCGCATCTTCATGAACTCCTCGTTGCCGCCCTCAATGTCGCGGTAGCGGGGCTGGACCGCATTCTTGATGGCACTGGGCACAGGGTAATCGATGCTCAGGACGGAACCCTGAACAAGCTTGATCTTTCGAGTGTTGAAGCGCTTGAGGCCGCTGCGGGTGGGCTGGGTTGGCATCTGGCGTTGCATCCAGTCGTCCTCATCATCGTCTTCCATAGTCGACATGGGTCGAGGGGTGTTGAATCCATTGGGGTCCAGGCTGTACTGGCCGTAGCCGTTGTCGTTGAAGCCAGGTCCCGGAGTGGGCGTCTGGGCGGCACCGGGAGCATAGGACTCTGTGAGACTGTAGGCTGACACAGGTCGGTCCGGAGGCGTTGCAGCGCCCAGTCTGTCATGATCGTAGCCGCCGTGGGCCGGAGGCTCGTTAAGGAGATAGCGTCCGGCTTCCTCCTCGTGCTCCTGGGGCGGAAGGTGGTACTGCGAAACCGAGCGTTAGGAGGCATGCCAAGGGAATCAAGATGGGCCATGTGCTCTGGCGACTTACTGAGCTGCCAGGAGGGAGGTCCTGCATCGGGGTTCCGCCATATTCCTGGCCACCGTGGCCATGGCCTTGGCCTTGGCCTTGGCCCTGGCCGTTGTATGCCATCTTTGCGAATTATTTAAGGTTCTGGGCTGGCGGAGGAGCGAGTGCGAGAAGGCGTTCTGGATAGGGGACAAGGAGAGCAGAAGCGTTGCGCGATCGGCAAACGGGGTCCAAAAAAAAAAAAAGGTGAACGCCAACGACGCGAAATGAGGCCCCGGGCCCAAACGAAGGGCAGCCTTGAGGGCAGGAAAAGAATGAGGATAGAGCAAAGCGACGCAGGAGATGCAACAGGCGACGATGGTGTCGATAGGGGGATGGGGGGATGGAGAAGAAAAGTGGTTTGAGGGATTGTCGTCTCGAAATGTTTTCCACCTGTTTCAGCAGGCTCCTCCTCAGGCGCTCAAGGCAGTGGAGGCTGGGAACCGAGAAACGAAAGGGGTCCCTGACGCTAAAATCAGTGGAGGAAGCTGAGCCACCGCGGCGCCGTCATGGTCATGCTGCCATGCTGGCACTTGGGGCCCCCTGTACTTTGTACCAGCGCTGGTCCTGCCAGTTGGCTGAGGTGTGATGCAGCCCTCTTTTTTTTCTCGTGTCTTCAAATTCACAGCTACTGGATCAGTCCAGATCTGCAACTGGTCAAATGCGCCTCCAACGGCCAGGGCGCATGATGCCTGATTTGCCTCCTCCTTCATATACTGCTACATACTAGCACACAGCAGCTATCCGTACCAAGCTCCGCTACCGATCCGTACAGCCGACGGGCACTCCGTACCTACCCCAATGTTCAAGGAGCCTTGAAACACATGCTCTGGAGACTGCACTGTACGAACATGCGAAGTGCCTACACAGGAGTTGGCTCAACGGCACGTTGTCAGCCATGAAAAGGCGGCCTTTGTGACCAGCCAATAACCGATCCACAGAATGCTTACGACAGGCGACGCTGGCCCACACAGTTCGGACTCCCTCTATTCGTAAAGGGGACAAACAATTCTGACAGTCCAGGAACTGGGCCAAACCCTCACATCAGGAGGGCAATAGTGCCACCCCAACAAGATCATCGTGAATTCACGATAGCTATGCAATGATGTTCTGAAGAGACTGCTTGGCGTTAGTCAGGGCAAAGACGTGCCTTGACGGGCGCTCCGTCATTGTGCCTCCCTGTGCCAAAAATAGCAGCATTCCTCGGGATAAGGCGAGCCAGCGAGCCAGATTTCCTGGAATGCTTTGTGGGGCTGGTGTTGCGGATGGAGGCGGTGCAACAACGGTGCAAACTGGAACGGCACAAACGCCCCACAACTTATGCCACAACCCGACCGGTTAACCAGTCTCCTCGAGAATCTCGCACAGCGCCCGTCCAATGTCTATGGGTAGGTACTAAAGACGGATACAGATGCCACAATCTGACCTCTACATTTCGCGGTTGCTCGTCTCTAAGCCTCCTCGCGTGATTTCAAAGGCTTCCGAATAGGTACTGCTATATTCTAAGGAATACAGAGAGTCATCGCCCAAAGGGTTCTTAATAACACCGATAACTTATATAAGCTGGATGCTCCATCCGTACGAAGTATCCGTACAGCCGTCTTCAACAGCCTCCCTCATGTCTCTGAAATGGCACGGCTATGTTCCACAAAGACATTAGACCACGCGTGACCTAAGTTTTTTGAACGACGATCAGTTCGTCAACAGTCAACACCACCAGACTATTGGTGCAACACGTTACACAACATTGCCACCTGGCAATTGTCTCAAGCCCAAACGCCGCGCGCTGGTATGGGTGTAATACTTCTTGTACTACCTATTACTGCGTGTACCACATGTACCTAGCGCCTAACTCTGTGCACCTGCACAGAGTCATTTAGGCGCTCACAGGAACGTCTATTCCCCTTCACTTCTCGTAAGTTACCCAGAGCTTGGAGGAGCAGCACGTACTCGTACGTCGACAAGAGACCGTAAATTTCGCGGGTTACAGAGTAACTGGAAGCCTCCTACACACCTTAAAAATCCGTGGGACCTTCAAATCTTCAACTCTCAAAATACATCCAGAAGATATAAAAAAGATGATCAACAACCCTTGGCGTAGATCTTAGTATAGACTAGCAACGCAAATCAGACTAAGTGGCAGAGATCTTCCTAGTACTATTACCATGTATGCAGCTTTATTGAATATGAACGGTCCAAGCTCCGATCCAGATCGCTCTTGATCTCTTTGATCTCTTGGCGACCTTGAAGAAGGCCGATGCATAATTCCGCCGGCCTTGTTCAAATTTCCAGCGTGTGTTTTATTATCACATTCACCATCAGCGACTCATTAATACCGGAGCCTGGACTCTGTCCCAAATATCTGGTGGCTTCTGTGGGAGCGAGACAAGAGCCCGGCCGGCGCCGTGATTCGCTGTACGGTCAAATTAAGCACCCTCAAAGGGAAGGCATGCCACTGCGGCAGAGTTCGAAATAACACAAAGCCGGACTCCCGATAGGCACTCTCGAGACCCTGGGCACTGAAGTACAAATGCTGAGCGTGGCTGCCATTGTACATACTACCAGTAGTACGGATACCTGAGTATGTACTATTACCATAGAAAAAGTGCCGCATTTTGGGACCGTTTGGCAAACCTCAAACAAGCCGTGTTCTTGGGCACGCAAAGGTCTGGCAATGGAGGCATCCAACGCCCTGAAAAGGGGATCCAAGGACAGGGGACAAGGTGGACCAGGACGCACAGTGTGCCGCGTGGCTTTGTGTGGAAAGCAGACACGGTCTTCTGCAGGTGATTCCAGGGCTCGCAGCCATCAACGGCGGCCTGGACGCGCTCCTAGTCGCGTTTGGAGTGGTTGTTGTGGGCCAAGACCGGTCCGTGCCCAGGCGACATGCTGCACTGTCTGCCACTTGGCGTTCTGTTGAAATTGTTTCGTCTGCACCAAAGGGCACTAGCGGCTGGCGCCCCTGGCCGTTTGTGCTCCATCGGCAAGGTCGATTGGGGCTGATGGCCCATCATGGATCGGGCCTGCTTGCCTGCCTCCGTCCTGGCGTCCTCTCCTGGTCCGACTCGTCTCCCCCCCCCGAGTCCCTCCCCGTCTTCGTCTGTGGTCGTGCTATCGTCTCCCTCCCTGCGTCTCCATCCACGTTCCCCATCTCTGTTTATCCGTTCCCGTCGCTCGTTGAATCCTGATTCCTGTGCCTGACCGTCCTTACACGTCCTCGTCCTCTTGAACCCCCCTTCAACACCTAACCGACCGTCGTCTATCGTCTCCTTGACCGAACTGCGATCGCGTTCCCACCTTCTCTGACAGTCGCCCTGGCCGGTTATGTCTTTCTCTTCAACCATTTAACATTCTGCTTTCTTCTTTATTATTCGAGCTAGTCTCCGAATCCACTCGTTTCGCAGCGATCGCACCCCGTCTTTACGACGTATTCACGACAACCCTCTCCCCATTATTATATCTTACCATTCGATATCGCATTTCTCGGTCATTATCATCACGACGAGCATTACTTGGATATCAAACGCGAAAACATCATTATATTCAGCTCTTATCCCCATCCCGATCCGCGACTACGACCCGCAGTATCCACGGGGGATATCTCGCATACCAACGAATCCCCGACTTCCCGAAGCGCCCACCCGGCTGGAGCCCCAATCTCTCGCCATGGACCACACTCGTCCCCTGTACGCGAGGGACCTGATTGAGTTGAACCAAAGTCAGTCTCAACTGCAGAAGCCGCTCACGTCCATGGCAACTAACCTCGCTCCTAGTTCTCGAGCTCTTTCCGCGTGAACCGGCCGGCAAATGTGTCGTTTGCGATTCTACCAGTGAACTCACATGCCCCGTGTGCCCGGACAACGAAGAGTGCCAGTTCACTGTGCCTGTCGATGACTGCAGCGAATGCTCCCGGGCAGTCTGCATGGCGAAGGACCCTGGTGTCGACGATGGCTCCAGCAACGACAAAGATGATGGCGGTGGCGAGGGTCCTAATGTCGGCGCCATTGCAGGTGGTGTCATCGGCGGAGTGGTTGTCATTGCCGTCTTGACCTATCTAGCTTGGAGGTTCCTCATCAAGCCGAAGAGGTCTGAGGAAGCCGCGCGCCAGTCGGCCTACACTATCGGCGGCACCTCGTCCCACGACACCGAGAAGAACGGCGGCCCAGGCTTGACACGCCGTGGTTCCACCCACACTGTTCACTCCATTGCATCCACAGTCCTCACTCGGGCGTCCAACATCATACAGATCGCCTACATCCCAGGTGTCACCAACCGAGCGAACCCGTCCTCTTCTAACGCACTTGTACCTCCCGTCCCGCCGATTCCTATGCAACACTCTGGCAACAACGGGGGCTTCGGAAACGATGATCAGCATTTCTTCGTGCCTGGCGACCTACGCGACTCAACATACTCTGGCCTCTCGGGATATACTGACCGTACATCTTACGCGACGCGCACGTCCTACGCCCCTCGCTCCAGTATCGCGTCTACTATCTACGGAAAGCAAGCTCAGGTCATGACACCCGCCTCGACCGGGCTGCGTGCCAAGCCAACCATGGTCAGCGTCAGGTCTGCTGGCGGATCCAGCAGCGAGAACATGCCCCCCGTCCCGAGTATCAACTTTGAGAAGTTTGGCAATGGGCGGCCGAAGAGCGGAGCGAGCACCTTTAGCGTCGGTTCGACGTTCCTCAACACTGCCACGCAGGCTCGCACTCAGGTTATCAAGGTTGGCGGCGGCCTGAAGAAGGTTGAGATCGCTGCCAAGTCGGACGCAAACCTGAGCAAGTCCGCCGAGACTACAACTGCGCCGGTTGCTGCGGCGAACGGGGGCGCGACATCGGAATCAACTCCCACCCTTGTCATATCCCCCCCAACGCTGACCATCAATGATTCCCCCTTCTCTGACCCCCCTGAGTCACCGGACACACCTGGACTGAAGGCTGTCAGCACCCCGACCCTCGGGGCCGTCGTGGAAGACGACGGAGAGGACGATAAGGACGACAAGAAATCAAAACGGCCCACCTCGACAGACCGCGGTCCCAGCCCCTTTGGTGACGAACATGCCACAAAGTAGCGGCGGGGCAACACGGTGCAGTGCAGTTGTGGCCACTATTTGAGCGTGTGGTCACCATTTGGCTCGGAACCTGGTGTGTTTTTGTAGCGCTTCTTATACTTCTCTTGTCTTGCATAGACAGGCGGATCGACCAGCGTATGGTCAATCCATGACATGATATCTTTATACCTGCGGTGGGGTTTTTGTTGGATATAGGCCCGGCGTCTTGGGAAACTTGATCGATGGAATGGGAATGACGGATGGTGACGTATCTCAGTCAGCAGCTACTTCCACTTCTTATCTACGCTTTTTTATCTATCTTGCTGAATAGAGACGATTGACCGACAGCACCTTGTTCTTATTATATGGTTCTTATTATATGGTCTTGTGTGTTGTATGATGAATTGGGATTCCGAGTCAGGCACGACGTGAAGCGGAGCATCGGTAGCCACGAGTCTCCATCAGTGCCTACACCATATCGGCTGCATGCTTGTGAAGTATGGTTGCTCCTGGGATTACAATACATAGCAGCAGATTCATCCCCAAGTCACATTTTAGCTAGTAGGGGAGACACCAATTAGGGTAGAATACTTTCGCGGCACTGAGTGAGTTGGTCATATGCAGAGCAACAATTCCTTCTCACAGGCAGACATGTAAGGCATGACCGAGCGAGCTCGCTCTCGATGGGCGTATGGAATAGTCATCTTCAAAAAGCCCAGGGCGGTCGACTAGATAACTCCTACTCCATGAGCCAGTTATTATCTCGGGAGTGTTCGGAGCTCGGATAGACTAACAAGTGGTTTCTTCCAATAGTATGGCCACCACCTAATATAACGCAACTTTTAGGACGTCAACAGCGGTATTACTCGTTCATATGCCCACAATGTCCAGAGAGGCGCTTCTTTATCCCGACGGCTTGGGGCAAGGCCCAATTCAACCTTGGATTCCCGCCCCCCAGTTTCTCCGTCGGCAGCGTCTCTCCCGTCTTACTGCGTAGTCGAACCAGTCAGCCAAGTGCGCGCATATATGCGAATATATGTGCTGATCCGGCTGTTACTGCACGTACATGCAGTGGACGTGACGACGGGTTGGGTGGAGTTCGGCTGGCCGGGCGCACAGACCGTACCCCGTCCCCGACTCCCTCCCCTTAAGCAGTCCCAAGCAGCGGCCTCCTCCACGGGATTCTCGGCCCTCTCCCGTTGGCCGGGAAGGGGGGGAGGGGGGGAGGGGGGGGACGAGGTCGGTCCCCGGCGCAGACATGATGGCGCTGCGAGGGGCGAGCCAGAAGCAGCAAACCATGACGCAGGTCCGTCACAGCTGAGCTGTCTGTTGGGCCATTACAAGTAGCGGTATTCGTTCAAATACCTACATACATATTTTGTTGGTTAGTAGGTACGGATACGGAGTGCATAGTACTCTGTTACGTCTCCCAGGGATCCTCCCTGAGCTTAGACAAGCACCAGGCGGGAAGGAATGGAGAGAAGGCTTTTTTTTTCGAAGCCGAGTTCTCGCACGACTACCCACAAGGTAGGATCCGCTCATCCAACGGATACGTAATCCATGGTATCCGGCTCACATGCCGGAACATGGGAGCCCATGCATCACGACGCAGTATTAGGCCCCCCGTGTGCAGGCTTCCCCCCCCCCCCCCCCATGTGAAAGGGAAGCAGAGGGAAGCGAAACGGTGAAAGGGAGAGAGCTGGGGGGGTTGCTGAGTTACAGCAACTGCAATTGGAGGATGAGGGAATGGCCGGGGTGGTGGTGAGCACCAGAGCAACAAATTCCTCACCGGTGCCCCGAGAGGCACTGTATGTACGCAATATAGGCGCCTCGGTCTTCCGAATTTCCCATCTCGTCTGTGTGCGTCTGTGTACTCCGTATGTGTGCGTGTGCTGTACGAGTGTATACGGGTATGTGTTCACTCGAGCAACCCGAGCAAGCCTCCCGTCCTCCCTCCCCTCTGGTAGTACATGTGCCTACCACGAGGCTGAAGAAGAGGTAGTATTCAAGCATCCCCAAGGACAAGAGGTGAGCACCTTGCTCTAAGGAGAGAAAGAACAACGTTACGGGCATATCCCTCCCCTGTTGCCCCCGTCGGTTCCTCGTCCATGGACTTGGTGCCGTGCAATCAGTCAACCCGCACTGGCTTGTCGTCGGTATCTACGCCCACCTTGCCATCTTGGTAATTAATTAACCCCCCGGCTCCCCTTCTTGACAATTCCCCCGACGACCGACCAACCAGCCAACCAACCAACCACATCCGCGTCCAGCTTGACCTCGTCCAGCTTTGACTACCTTAGGGTTCGCGATTAATTCAGAGGGGCAAGACGGGCCGCGATATTAATATCGACCCGGGCAAGGGGGTTCGAGCCGTTTGTTACTCGCGGCTATTAGAGCTAGTTGCGCCAAAGCTCTGCGCGCAAACCCGCCGCCATCGCCTGCGTGTTTTATGGAGAACTTAGCAGGAGGAGATGGGCGACAGCCGGGGGAATTGACCCTTGGCAATGCCCGACCGTTTGGTGAAAAAAAAAAAAAAAAAAAAGCTTTCAATTACTACTCGTACCTCCATCTCCAGAATAGGCTGGAACAGGCGAGTACCCCGGCTAGCCAAATCGCACAACCATTCATACTGTCCCCTAGCTTACCCATCGCTCGGGAGTCGGGTGGAAAACTTCGTCGACCCGTGGAGGGCACTAAGGCATGTCGCATGGGGTTTCTACAAGCCCACGACTGAAACAGCCCCCGGCGGGGAAAGGTGCAAAAAAATCATTCTTCAAGGCTGGCACAGGACGAGCCCAGTGGACGAGGAATACATGTCATGGTCATGTTCAAGCGCTATATCATGATGCTGCTCCGACGTACAAAAGCCCTAAGCCCTCTGCTTAGCGAAACCCCCGATATTTCCATCGTCTTAATTGTCGTGAATGAGAAGAGCATTTGGCGGTGGGGATGGGAGGGAAAACTCGTGCCAAGGAGATAAGATATGCATTTCTCCAGTCGTAAACAAGGGGTGATCCAGCCATGCGATTTCCCAAGATCACGCTCCTAACACCACTATGTCGATCGATTTAAATGTCCAGATGACAATCAAAAAGGCAACAAATATGTGTCAAACGTAGCAGGTCGAGCTGGGGGGGCCAAGCCCGCTTGCTCAACGTCATATCTCCAACGGGTCCTTCGCCTTTTGCTTTCTTCTCTTCATCAAGGCGTAGACAAACGCAAGGGGTAAAAATAACCGCGGCAGGGGAAGAAATGCTTGGCCGATACTCCAGAACACCAGCAGCTTCCCATAATTTTATCTTTAGGTGAAGAATAGGGTGAGAAATGTGACAAGAAGGATGAAGGTAAAGGTGGGGTAGAAGCGATGAGACAGCGCCGCCGCTGATGATGTCAAAGATGAGCGTAGCCAGAGTAAGGATAGGGGTGGTGAGAACGTATCGCTGTACTTGTCCGCCATAGCGGCGACAAGAGCACAGGATAGTGGTGATATCGTAAGAGATGCAAGTTGAGATGTCATAAAAGAACTGTACGCCCCGGGGAATGCCTGTTTCGACCATGCGCCATTCGCCAACCACACACAAAGGCTTTTCTTGCCCGTTGCCGAGCGCTGGTCTTCTGCTGCGAAGCCGCAGGCTGGGCCATCATTTCGCCCCCATGGCGAAGGTGTCATTTCCGAGGTTTGCGACAGCGCGGCAGACATGCAGGTGCGGCGTCTAGGTCGCCGCCGTTTCCAACAGGACATCCTTCCTCTGAATGGGCGACAGTCGAGCGAGAACCGGTTATGGGAAGGAGGCCTCAGAATGTGACGCACTTCCCCCTTGGTCGGTTGTGTTTTCTGCCGGAGGGCTTTTTGTCCCCCTTCATCATGTCGCCGCCATTGACTGTCGGGCTGCGACTGGAGCCAGCGGTCGGCCGCGACGCTTGTTGTCGCTGGCGACGCAGGATCCTGACAACGTCGTAGAATGCCTTCTCAACGTTGATGCAGTTCTTGGCCGAGGCCTCAACGAACTCACAGCCCAGCTCGCGCGCAAGGGCGTGGCCCTCCTGTGTAGAAACCTCGCGCTCGGTGACCCTATCACTCTTGTTGCCGACCAGCATGATAGGCACGGGCATGTGCGAGTTGGCAACGGCTATCGGGGATCCTGGATAAGAAGGCGACGAGGCAACCGACTCCTTGACGCGCTGGATCTGGTGGTGGAATCGCTTAATGCGGCCAAAGGAGGAGCGTGAGGATATGCTATAGACGAGAACGAAGCCTTCGCCATCGCGAATCCATTGATCCCTCAACGCTGTGTACTCCTCCTGCCCTGCGGTATCGAGAACCTCGAGCATACACGGCTGCCCGTCGATGACGACCTGCTTGCGATACGAGTCCTCGATGGTCGGGTCGTACTAGATAGACGCGCGTTGATCAGCCCAGGCTCAATTACCTCCTCATCATAGTCGACGAGGCTCTGGTGATAGAGGGAGGGGCAGTGGGGCTGGCCGAATTGCTCGTCCGAGAGCTCTCCGCACTGGGGCGATCAAGGTGCAGTCGAATGAACAAAGCACCAAGGCGGGGGATAGACATGTCGCTCAATGGAGGGGTGGATGGGGGTACAGAGTGCGCAGAACTCACCGTCTCGACAAAGTGTTGCAGGCACAGCTGAATCGTCAAGGCCGTCTTTCCCACACCGCCGTCTCCCAGGACCACCAGCTTGTACAACACCATTCGACCCGCCATGATGGGCGGTTGAGTTCTGGCGCGGGAGGGCTGGAAGGAGAGGCAGGCGAACGTATGCGTATGACGAGGGCCGGTTCCAAGATCGAGAAGGGGGGCGGCTGGCTGACGCGGGCTTGGAGGCAAGGTAGGCGGTGGAATTAGCTGATGTGAGGTGTTGTAGGAAGATGGGGGTCGAGAAATGTTCTCCTCGGCGGGGAGGATTGTGGACGGGATGGAGGAGAAACGGGGCCGGTGTGGACGGACTACTTCGAACCAACAGGTACTGTGTGGTAGGGGGTGTGGGTGGCTTGCTTCTGCTGGTGCTGGTTGGTGGCCCGTGGTGGTGGTGGCTCGGGGACCTTTCCAGTTTCCACGGGCGGCGGTTGGGGGCAGTGTGGTCGGCGGGCTGGTAACCGTATCTTCTCACTCTGTATCCATAGTCTGGACTTACTTCGTATGGTAAGCAAAGCAACGAGGGCAAGTCGAGCCCGCAGGGGCACTGGCATTAGGGAGAGAGAGGTGATAGAGGCTAGAGGGAAATGGACAAATGGACGGCCAGCCTCCGGACTGTCCACAGTCCACAGTCCACCAACACAATCCACTCCCATGGCTCCTGGAGCAGAGTGGAGTGGAGGGGACGGCGGCGCCTGGGTCCATCCACTGAGGCTAGCCAGTGACAGTGAAAGGGACGGGACAGTGGAGGCTCCCGTCGCTGATAGCTCGTCTCAGTGCGCTGCAGCTTGGTTGCTTGGGTTCATGTCGCCAGCTGCAGGGTTCCCAGCAGCAACCAGGACTCCTGCCAGGAGCGCCTGCACCGCAGCTGCAGCACAAGGAATCTGAGTGGGCGACAGTACGAGCAATGGATGGATATGACCAGCTGCCCTCCTCGGCGAACTAGAAACCTCTAACCGCAACCCAGCAATTGACAGAACCTACGTACTACTTACTTGGTATAAGGTACCCTAGAACCTAACTGGCAACAGGAAGCACCAACCTTCGAACCATGGGCAGTAGCGGGGCTTCGCGGGACAGGCAGCACCTACCTCGGAGGTTACCTTACCCTAGCATCGCGCTAACGACTGAAAGGTACCTGTCTACACCTTGCAGAGTACACAGCATCTTCGGTGTTGTGCTCCATTCTCCAGGTATCTAAGGGCCTTACCATGTACCTTGCTCCGTACATACGAGTACTTACGGGGTACGAGTACGTGTGCGGCGAACCTCCATCACCCCGTCCAATTGACCCAGATCCTTCCTACCTTGATCCGACACGATGCTCAAAGTGTTCGCAGTTCACAGCCTCCAGCGCGTTGTCGTCTACGCTCGGGCCACCGCGATGCGATATGATGCGATGCGACGCAGTGCGATGCAGTGCGATGCAGTCCTGTGGCGGAAAGACCTCGGACGGGTACATGCAACCGTGCAACCGTACAGGCAGAGGGGGAGGCACCAGCTAATAGGGTAACGGAGTGCCAGAGCTCCAAGTTCATCAACCCATCAACTCCATTCTCCAGTGTCTAGGTACTAGGCTGCTTTCACAAGCTTCAATCTCCCCTTTCAACCTTGTGCTCCGAGCCTCCGACCGAGCCCCTCGACAAGGATCCAGCAGATACTCCGACTAGTAGTACTCCGTACACTATGTAGGTACGAGTACATAGTACTCGTACAGTGTCCCACCTCCTCTTCCCATCTTGCTTGAAGGGTCACTTTGCCGATTGATGATTGATGATTGGGGGCAGAAAAGTCAAAGGAAACAGCATCTCACACGCGGATATGCAGATGCGTTGACCCGGTCGGTGTAAACTGATACTAGAACTCGCTGGCAACGTCAGCCCCTTGCCCCCATCCATCCATCCCCCTTTCGTGGTTGGTGGTGGGGAAGTGTTTGACACTGGCGTCTGGCAGATGGATGACACCTGCGAACAGAGCTGATAATACTCGATAGTCCACCACAGGCCGCGTAGGAGCTAAGCAGCCTCGCAGATACTCGTACACAGCACATTCACAGGGTATTAGTCTGACATGAGTCTTGTACTCAGAGCACCGGCCTGCGCTGATGGGGAAGATTCCTACACTCTCGAAATCATCAGACGACAAGACGCACGACCAGGATTGTGCATATGGGGCCCAGCTTTGCCTCATGGCGGCACAATGCCACACTACCATTCTTGGCCAAGGCTGGTCTCGGCCATATGAGCCTCATACTATGGTAATGCCTACGACTCCGTATATGGTATTATAGTTATCCTATAGTATGTTAGTCTAGGCTCTGTCAACAACCTATATCCCAAACTTTTACGAGACACAGCCCGCACAACAAACCACATCACAGCACTACTATAATAAGCCTCTGATTCCAAAATTTCAAGGCCCGTCCCGAGTTGAGCGGGGCCGCCAGAGCCAATGGCAAAAACACAGTCCATCAATAACCATCGCATCACGAGAGGCAGCCTTGGCCCGCGCACCTTCAGCCCGTTTACGAGGTTGGCCAAGCCTCGCGTCGTCTGACCACGGCTCCCAACATCGTGATTCGTCTCCCCGCAGGCTCTGGTGCCATGCTCCGCGTACGTGCACGTTAGACTCGTCAGTCGCGACTCCATCAGCACAGCCTAGCTCCGTCCTCACGGTCCAATGGCCGCTGCCAAGGATGAAAAATTCATGCAAAGGATTGGAACCCGCATAAGAAACAACCGCCCATAACCCCTCGCGCGGTGCGCAAAGAGCGCCAGCAGACAAGACAAGATACCATGTACAAGCGTCGCGATCCAGGCAGCCAGTATCAAGCGCTGCCTTGTCTCACCACGCCCAGCTGAACAGCAGACGGTTCCGATCCACGTAGTATTGGCCAGTCTTGGGAATTGTCACCTTCAAATACGCCGACCGTCTCGTAGGGCGCTATGCGAGCTTGGCTGTACATGTACGTGTGACGGCTTGACGCGCCCGCTTCCCGGCCGGATCCCGAACCAGTCATTCTGCAAACAGATCGACATCGTATAGACCCGGGGATCTGAATCTGACAGCATACAATCTATCTCTTGGGGGCATTGGGAGACCCCATATTCGGTCCTTCATACAATTATTATCCGAGATCGCCAGATGTAGGCCGCCCCTGCTTGCGCAGCTTCCGGGGCGACGGCCGAATGGGAGGTCCTCCCGATGTCTGATCCGTCTTCATTCTCGAATACATCTACTATTAAATGCAAGCCGCAAACTAGGTGCCAGATGCATGAATTGCAACCCGTGTGAACCAACTGGCACCCTGAGAGGCTGACCATGAATAAGCATCCGCTGCCTTTGCCCGGGAGTACTGTATCCGTCGTATTTCTGAGTGCTATCGTAAGTAGCAGCAGTACCTATTGTCTACCTATCACTACATGTTACAAGGCTCGAAAACTGAATAGCTACATGAATATCCTAAACAGACTCCAACATGAGTATGCCGCCAGAGCCTCAATGATGGGGCTGGTCGTTCTGCTTTTCTTTTTGTGTGCCGGTTCCAGTCAGACGCGAAATCTGAGTTGCTTTTCTCGCCTGCGACTGAAGTCCGGGCTTGATTCCAGACAGCTCATCAGCTGGACGCGGAATCTGAGATGCTCGTTTTGTCTGTAACCGACTTCTTGACTTGGCCACGGACAGCTCATCGGTCGGAGTCAGCGCCGGTTTCTGGGATGGGTTCGGCTGCGGTAGGTTGGACTCGTTTGAGGGTTGAAATGACATTTCGGTCAAGGTCCCGAGTGAAGAACGCCCACGCTTTCCATATTCGACGCCGGTGTTCTCGTCATCGCCATTATCACCATCGTCATCGGCCCCAACCTTAACGTCGACGTGCTCTTCCTTCCCAGGACTTGGCGCTAGATCAAACATTCTAGAAGCCGCCAGGGACGATGCGACGACAGGCTTGGGATCATCAGTCGCAGCCTCAGCTGGCTTCCGAGACGGGGTCTGCAGCGACTTCGGCAGGTCTGGCTTGTTTGGGGGGCGAAATGGCAGTTCGGCCAAGGCGCCGTGTGAAGAACGTGCACGCTACTCACGTTCGACGCCGGTGTTCTCGTCATCGTCATCCGCCCCAAACCCAACGTCGGCATGTTCTTCCTCCCAAGGACTTGACGCTATATCGAATTCTCGGGCATCCCTCAGGGATGATGCAATGGCAGGATTTGGGTCATCATCATCATCCCAATCAAAAAGGTCAGGGTTTCCAGCGGCACCAGACAGAGCTGAGACCCGAATGACCGCCCATTGAAGTTCAATCATGGACTTGAACTTTTCAGCCTCCTCAACTGTTGTAAAGGGAATGGTAAAAGTGTGCCCAGTAAGAATTGGGTGATTGGTCGTGATGTCATTAGCTCCCACATTGGGCACTGGCGTCTTGAGCTTGTCAAGGTAGTTCTTCTCCCAGTCGACAACGTCTTTGGGATGCAGCGGCTGGGACTTTGTCATTGCCTTGGGATCCAGCTTCCAGTTTGGGTCTTGGGGCATCCAGTGAAATTGAATTGAGACCTGCCATTTCCCCTTTGACTTGGTTCTTCCCTTGTATTCGAACCCCCAAAGTCCCTTTGACCACAAAGCATGAAGGGTAGGGCTAAGTGAGATCATGTTCCAGGAATAATCTGAACATCCAGGCTCGCGGGCGAGAAGCTTGTCAAGCTTCTCTCTTTGACTGAGACTGAGAAACATGTCAAATCCCCTCTGTAAGAAGTTTCGGGTCTTCTTGCAGTGGGCATCACTCTTATTCCAAAAGAATGGAACAATATGACACGCTTCAGGCTTGGCCGTCTTTGTGACGACACATATGAAGCCGTCCCTCATTAAACAAGAGTCTGGGTCCCTGCGATTTACCCTGATGGACGCGGGGCCGGATGTAGCAGCTGAACCAGCTGCGGACGTGGATTGAGCAGTGGAGTCCAATGGATTGCGGTAGACTTTCTTTCAATTAGTCAGACTGGGCCATGGACAAGGCAGAGACATACGTACAGTACTGGATGGAATCTCTTATGCCCTGTAGGCGTGTAGCGTAGTCAAACGCTGTCATTCGACGAGTAGCGCGGCTTACTCTCAAATCGTCAATGGGGGCAACCATGATGGCCGAGAACATGGTGACAGTCATTTTCCAGTAGTTGTTGTCCAGCGGGCGTTCCCCAGAGTCATCGGGGTGGTTGAGTTCATTCATGACTTCCCTAGCAAACTCACGCCGGATCTCATACCCTTCTATTTCGGTGATCTCTCTCGGGTTTGTCCAAGGTGGACTAGCCTCCAGGAATGCTAGCGCTGCTGGCTTCATGTCGGGGTGGACCGCGGGGTTGGGCCCGACCAAAAGGGCTGCATGACGGTTCCGAAAAGCCCGGTACGCAGAATCAAGTGAATCGAATGGCCTGGTTTCAGTATCTGCCCTTCTTGGTCGACTTGGCGTGCCTGAGACGCTCGGCTCGGGTGGACCCATCGTCGTGCAACCTGTGTCGATAGCAGGAAGAGAGTGTTGGTATCCGTAGTGGGGTGGTTCTAAAGGACAAAGTGTGGATGGGGACAAAAGATAGTACCAGTAATAAATTAGTGGGAGGTGTTTTTTTGTGTTTGTTTTTTCGGCAAGGTTTAGTTTGGTGGGGAGTGCTGGGGCTTAGACTCACGTCTACCGTATAGGTATCCGTACTCCGTACTCGTAGACTCAACAAATTGGAACAGGGCGGCGCAAGAATTGTCTCCCTATGTTTTCGGATTTACTAATTTCCCGAGTTCTTCAGCCAGTAGCCGATTGTAACTAATTGGGATTTCTCTCAAAGTAGAACAAGGGTAGAAAACATTTCAGCGCCGTGTTGTTCCAAGTTGTTGAGTCTACGAAGTATACCTTAGGGTATGCACTGCTGGATTTTACAGCCCGACCTAAGGTAGGTATTTAGCCAGAGAAACAGTAGCAAAGAGTCGATATAATGCCTACCCCAGCTGCGATGACTACGACAGCTTGGCATCCAGCAATCCGTCCAGCAACCAAGAGCCACTCTCCTCAGTGGTGTCTGCTCGTACAAGAGCCTTGGTACCCCAGATGTGGGCAGGAACATAGCAGCAAGTGGCTGCCGTTCCTTTTCCAGACCGGAGGGGGTCATCTTACCCTTCAACCACAAACTGCCTATGAGTCATGTCACAGGTAGAAACCAGCGCAGTTACGAAGGTTGTGGCCCGAAAGCACATATCTAATGATCCATTTTATATCTGTCCCACTAACAGTAATACACTAAAACACCAATGTATTCCTGTTGGCGGGGCAGATATAAATACGTAGATCATACTCTGTACTTTCGGCCGCAACCTTCATAGTCGTTGTCGTCCCTCGATGGCATATGAGAGACTCGAATTCGCTAGCTATCCCACTATTTATTCTTATTCAATCTTGCTCCCTTTATTATTAAACCCATACGAAGTAGACTATCCGTATTCGGCTCCAGAAACCTTGTCCAGGCAATCAGAAGACAGATAGAATCATTTTCTGTAACCCGACCCCTTGCCGCTCTGGTTTCAATATCCACCCTCGGAGTATCTCTAACGCACACAGTAACCCAGGCCCAATGAAAAGATAAGCGCTACTCTTAGATCTACACTACTCGTAGAGAGCCCTCGACCAAGTATCCGTACATGGGATATTTATTCCCCCTAGACTGCTGCTACTGACTGATCTCAAGTCATACCTTTCACACTCAGCAACAAGTCTCAATGGGGTCTCAAGCCCTGGTGGGACGATGTTGCGAATTCACCATAGAAACTATTCTCCCGAACTCAATGTAATAGAGCGTAAGACCCTTGAAGATTGCACCGCCGAGATGTATAGCCGCCTACCTAAATAAGCATGTGCTTTGCATTCTGCGGCTAGGACATGCTGCGGTAAACGTGGGATAAAGCAGCCCTCTCGTTGTTTCCAGCGTGGGGGTCACAGCCAAAGACAGCCACACCTGTGTGGTGTGCCTCGCGTAAACATTGACATGTGCAAGATGTTTGCTGTTTGCGAATGCTTCGTCCTCGGGAAATTAATTTCCATGCTGTTGGGATTCCAGGTGAGTTACATGGTTCGCCAGGTCGCTGCGTCTACCTGATCAGCTTGATATATGGTTAGCAGCCTCTTCCTACAATAGACCTCTCATAATTTGCTCGGAGAGCTTCTGCTAAAGACCAAGACCTCACCTCGTCATTGACAGCGAGCTTGGTTGGACGCGTTCTGGGCCATCCATCATTGGAACATCGGAGATGCCCGAATGCTCGACGGCGACAGCCGCCTGCTTGTTTTGTCACCTAGGCCATGATGCCATGACATGGAACTATACGATACAGTTCGTAGCAAGGTATCATTGGCATAGGTACTAAATGGAATACATTAGGGGGTGGAAGTCAGTGCGGCAGACCACTACGTATCATGAGTGAGTCGGTCTACTCCGATGGGCAGTCCTTTGGGTATTCTACGCCTTCCACAACAGTAATTGCAAAGGTGGGAACACCCTTTCGATTCAAGCAACGGCATAGTGCGTGCTCCTAGCTCTATTTCCCATGATTGAGGTCTCTATCCGGTCCTCCCAGTCTATGCAATCGGGTATCAACATAGCTAGCTATCCCCAGGCCCATACTCGCTTAGGTCAGTTCCCCGTGAGCTCCCCCAGCTTCCGAGCCACTGCCTCGAACCCGTCCTCGTCCTCGCTAACCCACAAGTCCACCCAGCCCCTCGCCTCCCGGTGCCTCTCGTCATCCTCCGGCCAGGCCTCCTCCCGCGGCCTCTCCACGTAGATGGTCCGGAGCCCGCACCCCCTCGCGGCGGCCAGGTCGTCCAGGTGCGCAGCCACCATGGCCACCTGCGCCGGCTCGAGCCCCAGCTCGCGGGCCGCGCCCAGGTACGTCGCGGGCCGCGGCTTGTAGGCGCGGAACGTCTCGGCCGAGAACAGGCGGTGGAAGCCCAGGGCGCCAAAGTCGACGAGGTCACGCAGCAGGGCGACGTTGCCGTTGGAAAGAGTCGCGAGCGTCAGGCCGCGGCTGGCCAGGGAGGCGAGGCCGTCCGAGGCCTCGTCCCACGGCCTGAGGCGGTGCCAGACGAGGCTGAGGGACTTGAGCTCCGCCTCGCTGTACAGCCCGGCGAGGTCCCACTCGCTGAGGAGCTGGATGAGGCTGTCGAGGTGGTGCTCGTCGACCGATTTCCAGGTGTCGCGCTCCGGGTCGAAGTTGCGGGTGAAGCGGCCGTATGTGTTTCTCCAGGCCTGGGCGAAGCGGCCCCAGTCATCCTCGGTAAGCCCCTCGAGGCGTGTCTTGAGGTCGGTAGGGATGTCGGCCGAGAGCTTGCGAAAGGCGCGGAGGTAGAGCTCCTCGGTCACTGAGGATCGCCAGTCGACGGTGGTGCCGAAGACATCGAATGTGAGAGCCTTGACTCCCGAAAGAGCTGAAATGGCTTCAGGCGACATGTTGCGTTGAAGAAATGACTCTGTCAATACGGTTGTAAGATGCACGTGCTTGAAGCAAGCTAGTAGTCAGGGAGGGGTGGTGATGTAAGTGAGAGTGAGATAGCCGAGTTAACCTACCTGGGTTGTACTTACCCCATATTTGGCTTATGGCCTCGGCTAGTATCTTTGTAATATCGTCTTAGTAAGTGCCTATGCAAATGTCACCGTCATACGTATATCAATGGCTATACTGTAAACGCATCATTGTCGTCGTATTAGATATCACGGTATATAGGGGAGTAACACAGCTGGCTTCACCCATGAAGAATATCTACTTGAAAACATGCACCACAATCAAAGTCAACATGCCCCAAGGGCCCCACAAAAAGACAGGAATACCACATGAATTAATACACTGATAAATAAACCGAAACCGGACCCAAGACAAACACGATATGGACAGATTAAAATGCCACGAACAGGTTTATTTGTATGTGTATAGGGTAGTATAGATGCGTAGATGTGCGAAGCTGGCCAGCCATCGGTGCTTACGTCTTGAGCTTATATATAGCGAACTATATAGAGTTTGACCTAAGCCCGGGGGGGTAAATACCAAAAAAAGCATATATTACCGCTCAACCACGCGTTGGCTGGTTCTTCCGGTTCGCCCCCGGGGGCCGAACTTGCTCTCACAGGTGACGTTGAAGAGCTCAACCTGCCAAGCTGCTCCGACGTCTAGGGGTAATCGCGTGGACCGCTTCATTGACGCATCCATCAAAGGTATGACTGCAAGACAGCCATCACTATGAAAGAGTCGAAGCGACACCTCCACGCGAGGCTCTACGGGGCCGCAAAAGCCATTGGGCCTTTCCGGCATCTGAACTCAACAAAGAGGCTCATCCCTGTCAAGCAGAAGGGCAAGGGACCAGCTGGACCTCCGATTCCGCCCTCGGTCCCCAAGTTGCCCGAGCATCCATGGGCAGCCTACATCTGGCGATCCAGGGACAACCGCAAGGGCCGCCATGCCTTGTCTATCGACCCGGATTTCTACCACCATGAAATGACGACGTGCCCCAAGCCAACCAACACGTGGCGGAATGCCCTATTCGGTATATTGAAGATGTTTGTGAGATATCCCGTGTGGGATGTTTCCTACGATGTCGCTATTATGTTCACCATCGGTGGGTAACCCGGGGACTTAACGGTGCTCGCGTGTTGACCGAATCTGACTATACATAGGCTCGATGGTCTGGGTGGTCAACGGTTTCTTCGTCTGGTTCCCGATAGTAGCCCCGTCGACGGAATTCCCCCACGAATCAAAATGGGGTGGCGGGTGGACTGGGTTCGTCGGCGCCACCGTCTTCGAAGTGGGCTCTGTCCTGCTGATGATCGAGGCCGTCAACGAGAACCGCACCGATTGCTTCGGCTGGGCCCTCGAAGAGACGGCCGACGGCTTTCGCCATCTGCGGAAGCATCACAGGTGTAGACACCACCACGCTTTGAAGCGCAGCCTCGTCTCGGCCTCGCCCCTATCCGAGCACGCCGATTATGACGGCTCCCAAGGCCCGGACTGGGCTGCTCGTACATGGTCCTGGTGGCCGACGTGGTACGAGCTCCGCACTCATTACATCCGTGAGATTGGGTTTCTCGCCTGCTCTGCCCAGTTCGCCGCGGCTACCATCTTCTGGATCTCGGGCTTCACGGGTCTTCCGGGTATCAATGGCAAGTTCTCGAGGGCGGCAGAGAATTGGGCGTATTGGTTTCCCCAGGTCCTCGGTGGCTCTGGCTTCATCATCTCGAGCTTGCTCTTCATGGTTGAGGCACAGCCGCGGTGGTACATCATGGCACCTGGCGTTCTCGGATGGCAGATGGGGTTCTGGAACCTAATCGGTTCGATAGGATTCACCATGTGCGGAGCCATCGGCCTTGGGGGCTCGCGCAAGGGGGTCCAATATGCGCTCACGCTGTCCACCTTTGTAGGATCCTGGGCTTTCTTGGTGGGTAGTATCGTCGATGATATGACATGACTGTGGCTGATTTCGAAGTAGATCGGTAGTATCGTCCAGTGGTTCGAAAGCCTCGAAAAGTACACCGTTTGGATCGGACCTGAGGCGCGTCAGTTGGGTGATGCCGACAAAGGGTCGGTTGCTAAACCGGCGAGTTCTGACACAAGCGGTAATCCAAGTGCAGAGGCAAGAGAAGACGAAGACCAAGATTTCCGCTCTGAAGCTAGCCCGCGACATGTGTTCACTGCGGGAAAAGATCACCCGAGTTGAAAGCATGGACTGTAAGACGAAGCTCGGTCTAGGCCTATACCTAGCACCAATATGAGAAAAGTAAAGTAGCAGCTTTTCCCTGGGCCGAGGATTTGCGAATACATATTCGTAGAGAGAGCTCCCTTGCCAGTCCCTGCCTGCACTTGAGCGTTAAAATGAAGTAGATTCCCTTCTGAGATGTTGGTGCTTCGGAGTTTGGCACAGCTTTACATGGTTGCGGGGATTCATAGAATCGCGATGTGATACTAGTACATACCACTATTACGACATAGGAGTCGTACGAGTATGTGCAAGTAAAAGGAAGGAAATCAGATGTCAAGTGGCTTACATCTCGAAACACATAGCTTATTTGTAGGGTTTGCTTGTCCGGAGCCGGCGTGTGGAGCTCTCCGCATACCGAGTTTGGCAGTTTCAAGGCTCCCGATATACCTGTTGTGACATGTCAGTCGCACTTGAATATGTTGGTGGAGCGAAGGTCAGGGAAGTGCAGACTGCATTTGGACAGCACCACATTGTGACAAATATCCATAGACTAGTAAATGGATCCGTGCATTGAAGTCATATATATCCTAGGCCGCGGTGAGGACCAACAACATATTGCTTTTGATAACGGACGAGGCTGACCCCCAGGGACCTCTCCTGCCCTCTCGCGGCAGGCTTTGCTTTTTGAAGTTCGTTAGCCTTGAAATATGGCGTGGGGAATATGGCGCCGTTACGAATCGCGGGGCAAAGTGATAACTTCTACCTTCTCCTGTCTCAGAAGACTTTCATGCCATCTTCTGAGCTTTTGGAATCTTAGAACTGTCTGACTGCCCGCGGAGATGTATCGTCGAAGTAATAAAGATGAGTAGCCAGGGACACATTGCAATATACTCGTACTGCCAGCTTGGCCTTCGATATGATATCTCCATCCCGTCGTCGGCATCTCTCACGAGTTGGTCCTGTATCGTACATAATAGTCCATGTAACGGGTACATACTATTATGGGCTAACAATACATCGCGGCGTGAGAACCCAATTCGACACTGATGCCCGTCAGCAAATTCCCATCATGGCCCCGAGCATCTGACATGCTCTGGGCCTTTGGTTGGGTTCGCTGGGGTTGTGACGAGCAATCTCCAACCCCCCCACCTAAGAGTGGCTGCGCTAGTCGAGCTGGTCTGTGTGATGGGCCAGTGGCGCTGAGAACCCTGAAGCCTTGGAGGCCTGGGTTAGTGGACCTGGGACCACGCGGTGACACGCGTGATGATGCCGTTGTTTTGAAACATGCTTCTTGTTATATGTTGGTATAGCACATGTTGGTTGGCGAGCTGGGATGCTCAATCCGTACGTACTCACGCCCATCTGGAATGTGATTTTCGACCTGCATGGAAACTGAGCCCGAGCCTGGCTGCTGGGCCTTATCATGTGAGATAAATTCAGTATGCCCCTGCAATGCGGTGCCGTCGGTGATGATGAACTGGTGGCGGTGGCCAGTGGGTTTGAGAATCCTTGGAGCGAAAATCCGGGATACAACCCACTTTTGACGCCGGTTGCTTGGGTGAGATTGCCGGCAGGGTTTCTGTTGGCCATCTTCCTTTTTGTCTCCCTGTTGATGGCATTCATCGGCTCGAGGCCTTGGTGTTGAGCCGAGAAGCCTCTGCTCTCGGTTTAACCCCGGCGGGGACCAACAGTTGGGACTGACATCTGCACAGCGAGTCAGTGATGGGGAATATTAGCGCTATTCGAAGTGAGAAGACGATTTCGAACATGGCGATCTGGCGATCCACGTGAGCCCACATGGGGGCAGGGGTAACAATGGAGGCAGATTGAAGAGAATTAGAAACCCTGGTACTGGAGCAAGTGAGCTGATGCTGATGATGACATATTAGTGCCATCTTGCCACTCTCGATCGACCTCTTTGAGTGTGAGTGGTGGTGCTATATTAGTTTTGACATACCCAATCATTTAAGCATTTAATATAAATTATCATGTATCTGTGGATTGAGGAGAGGAGGCCCGCAGCGGAAAAATCCGCGTCTGGGCAAGGCCTGATGAAGGGGGCTCTGTGATAAGTTGGCGGTTGAAGACCAACAACGTTTCCAACGCAAAACGCTGCGTCCTCTTGTCAATCGGAAAGCCCCCCGTCGGACGAGACCCGAGTAACCCGACCAGAGGCGAGAGTTGGAGGCGTGTCCAGGAAGTTGGTATTGTGACTGTCATGGATCTGGGGTGCATATGTGAAGCACGGAGCACCGCCGAGTCCGGAATATAAGACCCTGATCATTTCGATGTTGGGGCGAGTTGGTACGGATACAGGTACTAATATGTACTCGCTTGGGTTGTTGGGTCTTGCACTACAACTGTCGGCCATCAAGTAGTCTCTGGATAAGAACTGAAGGCCCCAGGAGAATCGGGATTCGTACGAGTACAATTTTTAGGGCCGAAAACCGTTGCACTGACAATGGGGATGATAGAGCGTAATTCGACAGAACGGCGACGTGACAAGGTGACACGGTGACGAGGTGATAAGGATAAGGTGATGGAAGTTGGGAGGAAATTACAAGGCGCTGGGGTCGGAGATGGGCGCAGCTTCCCATTCGACGGTGGCGTAGGGGACCACTCGCCACGGCCGTTGGTTGCTCTTTCCCCTGAGTCTAGGCGCCAACCACGGGGAGTTTAGGGGGTCCTCTGGGTTGTTTCCTGTTACGAAGAGTGGCCCTGCGTTATGGAAAGTGCAGCTGTGCAAGCACCCAGAGACCAGACGCCCACCATCTGCAGCTGCCTCTGCCGACGTATCAAAGCATCAAAGTACCGAAGAACCTTTACCTTATCGACGGACCTCCATCAAAGCATCGAATCGAAGCCCTCGGACCCTCTCATTCACTGGTTCCACCCCATCGGTGCCCCCGCCGGTGAGACAATCTCTGACGGGTCCCCGTGTGAACCTTGCAGAATGCTTTCTTTTTTTTCCCTGGTCAGCAAGGCCGCTCCCGCACTCCACTGGCCCAGGAGGCTTGGAGTCTTCCGAGGCCGACTCAACGAGTCGACAGGTCGAGTCTCCCCACGGAACCCGTGTCGCCACATCTGCGCCAGCCTCCAGGGGATGGACCAGGGCTACATGCAGCCTGGAGCAACCATGCACAACTGAGGCTTATTCGCGCCCTGACAAGCCTTCACGAGGACGTGGGTGGGACCTCCACCACCACCACTCCCGACCAGCAGACGATGGGTGATGGCCCATGGGCCATACAGAGTATGGGTTGTGTGGTACGTACTATTAGTCTTGCCGAGCACAACCAGGGGTCGGCCCCCGTGCTCTCCACTTGCCTGGTGGCAGAACGGTTGATCCCTTTGTCACCAAGCGGGCCAGCAGCCAACAACAGCCCGCGCAGTCCACAAGGCCCGGAGCCCGGAGCCAGGAGCCAGGAGATCATCTCGCGCGTGCTCGTCATCTCCTCCCAAATCTTCTCTCCACTTCACATCTCTCCTTGTCAAGCCTCTTGACGGGAGATCTTGTCGTGGTTCCTTCTTCTCGTCATATCATTTGTTTGTTCTTGTTTCGCGCCTGTTCCTGGCTGCCTCAAGCAGCCATGTCTGTCTAGAGCTCCATTGATACCCACCTTCGGCGCTTCCTCTCTCGTTTGTCGCGTCTCGCTGTACTGCGCATGTAAGTCAATGATGGGGGCTCTTGTCTCCCGTTCGCGGCTCGGCGGCTATTCTCCCGTGGCCTCGCGCGCCGTGCGCATTGACTCTGGCTGACTTGGTCTCCTGTAGTTGCCATTTCTTCTGATCCCCGTCTATCTACGGACACACCCAGGCCAGATCGCATTTCATTTTCCCATACGAATATTACCAGGCATTGGACCTGCGTATGCGCCCGGCCTCAACTTCGTTTTGTTCCAGAGCAATAACACAACCTTCCTTTCGCATGCGCCCGTTCGCGAAGCAATGACAGCATAGCTTCGGCTACGTCGCGCTGGATTCGTACACTGCCTGTCTTGCGCCCCTTTACGCTCGGCAACCGCCCCATTTCATTTCTACGAGTATAAATTCCAGAGCGCCTCGGAAGAGGTCTGAGTCGGAAGGTGAGTTCAATCCTCCCAATTCCGTGATGCGAGCCGTGCGACTTGGCCCCATGGCTGAAACATGCATATAATTTGATACTTCTTTTGGCCATTGCTGACGGCTTAGCGACTAGACTCTATAATTGATGAAGATAGCATCAGGACGTCCTTTGTTAGATATCGAAGCATTGGCTCTGTTTATGTGACGGGGACTGCTTTTGTGCGCCTCTGAAGGGTCAACTACTCGAAGCCCATGCGCACCGCCGATCTCGATTAAGGAGCCGCGGGGACCCCGAGACCTGAGAAACTCGGGAACGCCGTCACCATGCCGGACTGGGACACAGACGATGAGTATTTGAGCGGCCCGGCGGCTACACCTTTGCCACCGCCGCGGGGTACGCCGTACCGAACTCCGTCGGGGCCTTCCAAGAGGTCTCGTCGCTCTATCACTCCACCACCCACGGGGCCCTCACCTCCACCCTTTAGAGAGAAAAATCCGAAGCGATCCTCAAAGGACATCGCTGTCGACGAAACCATCAGTATCCTCGACCCTCGAAGGTTCACTCCAACATTGCATGCGAATCTGGTTTCAGAGATTCTTGCATTGAGGAGAGACCAGGAAGAGAAATCCAAGCAGATTGAGATTCTCGAACAGACGCTCGATTCGTCAAGGGAGGAGCAGGAGGATTTTCAGAGCAAGCTGTCCGCAACTGCCAAGGAAAACCGCTCTATCAAACGCCAGTTGGCCCTTCTCGAGGGAGGAACATCGTCGGCGTTGGGAGAGCTCGCTCGCGAGAGGGATGAAGCTGTTGACACATCAGCAGATGTGAAGAAACGCTTGGATGCAGCCCAGAAGAAGATACGCAGCCAGGAAGAAGACTCAGAACGTGTCCACGACCTTTGGGCTCGAGATAAGGACACGTGGGACGAAGAGAGACGCAAATTTGAGCGTAAGGTCCATGTTGCTGAGAGTCGACTCAAAGTTGTGCTCGACGAGGTCGCTGCTTTTCAAGCGGCCCAGGCGAATGGCGTCCATCATGGCGGGCCCCACGGCCATGATAGTGATGTTGAGGAAAGCGGGAGGGAGAACGATGGCGGCAGCGTACGCTCGATGAGCATGACCAACAGCATTCGTTTCTCTCTGAACTATCCGGGGGGAGGTCCTGGAAAGCCTGGCGGCAATACCCTCGCCGACGAACTCGACTTTGACGATGACGACGAGACCGACATGGATGGAGGGGAAAGCATTTATTCCCACCACACCAGTCATACACACACGAGAAACTTCAGCCGGGACAGCGCAGTGACCAGGTTCCATCGCAGGAACCAGAGCTTGGAGAGTACCAAACGACCAGGGAGCGTGACCCGAGGTAAACTCTTCATGAACGAGGCGGTTCTGGAAGCGCTTGAAGGCGAGGACGAGCCCGCACTACCCAAGATCACCTACATCGACACTGGCATACAATTTTCGCCACCGCCATCGCCGAAGATTGAGCCGACCAAACCTGCCACCCCAGAGTTGGCAATTCCCCAAGTTAAGATTGTCGATGGAGAGATGCAATCGCCACGCGGAGACTGGGAGATTGAGGCCAACCAAAGTCGTAAGAGGGTCCAGATAAGTGCCCCGGCTCAGACGGACATGGTTTTGCCACGGAAAATGGTGTCTGCGGCTTCACAGACAGTGGAGGAGCCACCGAGCCCCCCTGAGACCCCCCCTCCAGAAAAAGAGGAACCGATCATGGTCACTTCTTCGACACAGACCGAACAGCTTCTATCTCCCTCCACTCGTGGTCGCCTCTCAGCTTCCCCCTCGCCGCCGCCTATTCCCAGCATTAGTATACAACCACCTACAAGCCGGCCTACCACTCCAAGAGAGCCGCGACTTCCTCCACTGACGAAGCATTTTGGATGCCAGGTCAATCTGAGCCCTCCATCGGTTACTAGCAGCGACGCTTCCATCCAGACAGAAGGCATTAATGTCGACAAACGTTTGGCTCGCCTACCAGCTCATTTGCAACCTTCGGCCATCTCTTCGCGACCATCGTCGCCAAATCCAGCTTCTGGGGAAGGCTTGGACAAGAGCTTCACTCCTGTGCCTGGTAACTTGCCCCCGCGCAACCCTCGCAGACTGGCGGATACACCTAAGCCCATGCGAATACCTTCATCACCCACTTCGCCTCCTAGAGCTGATGTAGATGAGCTCCATGACGCCTATCCGGGGAACAATGATGATGGCCCATTGTCGAACGATAAGGCGGCTCCCATGAAACGCCCACACCGCTTTAGCAGCCTCTTTGCCGGCTTTGACACAGCTAGCTCAGATGAGGGAGAATTTGGTGACGAGGATGCCAGCGATACAGAATTCCGAACTGCCCTTTCTGCCCCCCGGCCACAGTCGACCTCCAGCCGCCCAGGGGCCTTGAGTCCAACGGAGACTAACACCACATCGCCAGAGCAGCCCTCCAAGAGGCAGAGCTTCAGGAATACGATGAACACGATGAAACCCATCGGAACGCAAGTTTACAGCTCATTTAGTCTTGCCGACAAGGAGAATCAACCTGGAAAACCCACAGGCGCCAGCTCTGGGAGAGAGTTTGAAAGGTCCCCTGTTGTTCTGGGCTCTGGGAACCGGGCCAGTGTGATGCGCAAAGCCGCCATGATCCAAAGCGGCATCGCAAGCCATGGCGGCCGCTCTAGGAGCCCGAGCCTCCCAGAACCGAAGCAACCACCATTCCCCATCCCGACACGAGCCAGTTCGCGGAAGCCTAGTGCAAGTGCGCCTACCAGTGAAGGACAGAGGTCTCCGACTCGTATCGATGGCTGGCAACGGAGGAGCGCGAGGAGCAACGTCTACCGGTCGAACAGCATTCGCAAGGTTAGGTCAGCCGCAGCTCTGCCGCGTCACCAGCGCTACCGTAGACAAGGCAGCCGCTCGCCGCCTCCGCTGTCGCCATCCACGGAAGCACCTGAGAGTCCCGGCCTCCCTCCTCTTCCTAGGAACGACATCACCACGCCTCGTCACCGGAATCGTGGCAACAGCCACTACAGGAAGCACCGATATCAGCCATCTACAAACACCGAAAACACGAACCACACCAACAATACCAATCATACTGACCCCGTGTCTACGACCAGCGGTAGCCAGACGAACGGTGTTGTCGATGCGATTGCCCAGACTATGATTGGGGAATGGATGTTCAAGTATGTCCGTCGTAGAAAGTCATTTGGTGTTGGAGAGACCAATGGCAAGGACGATGGCAATGACCGTCATAAGAGATGGGTCTGGCTAGCACCTTATGAACGGGCGATCCTCTGGAGTAGCAAGCAGCCCTCGTCGGGCAGCGCTCTCCTGGGCAAGACGGGTCGCAAGCGTAAGCTAACACTGCTTTGAATCACGTCGGTTGATGATGCTAAATGCTTTTTAGTCACTATTCAGTCGGTTCTCGACGTCAAGGACGACAATCCTGCTCCCAAGGGTGCTGGAGGTCCCATCTTCAACCGATCCATCTTGATATTGACGCCGCAGCGGGCGTTGAAGTTCACCGCGACGTCGGCGGAGCGGCACTATGTGTGGCTCACTGCTTTGTCATTCCTAGCACACTCTTCGCAGGCTGTGCCGGAGGTTATGAATGCCCCGCTGTCGCAGCCGAAACCACAGCCGCTGCCGGAATACGAGCCGCCCCCGCAGCCTAAGATGAAGCGATCGGGGATTCGCGACTCGATTCGCCTAGCCAAGGGCAGGAATGGCACAATCAAGTCCGGAACCCCGAGCATCCCTAGCATTCCGAGTGCACCTTCGTCTCAGATGGGAGATGGCGCTAGCTTCCGCATACCCGACTACTCTATAGGAACCATCTCGAGTAGTCATATCAGAGAGGAGTCCGGAGATGTTGCCGAGCCACCATTCATCCCGCGCTTTACCGACAGAGCGAACCAGGCAGTGGTTCACGGGCGGAAGCGCAGTAACACGGGGGGCCATGTCCCGCCACCATTGTCGTTCAGGGGGTTTTCCGGCCCCCTGAGCACCACCTCCGGCCACAACCCGACCAACAGCACTGCCGGCACAAGTGTAGGCACCGCAGGCTCATCTGACTACTACTACCAGTCACAAGGGTCCGGCAACACGGGGTGGGGGATGAGCCAGACGGCGTCGCAGAGAACATCGGAGGCTTCGTCGCGGCCCGCCAACTTCTTCGACGCCATTGGAACAGTGCGGATGGAGGCATTCATCAGCCCCCTGGCAATGTCGCAGTTCACCGAGTACCCAGATGAAGAGGACGAGTTCCGGCAGGTTGTGCGGCGACGCAGCAAGGAGCTGCGACGGAGACAGAGCCGCCGCAATAGCAGCAGGACACGCGACAGCTACAGCTACGCCTCACGGAGCCGCCGGGGTTCAGACGACCGCTTCATGGGGAATCGTACCGCGGGTGAGGAGGACTACTTTCGAGATGATCCGTTCCGAGGCTTCTAGTGGGGGCCCTTGAGGCTCTCAAGAGCTGATGCCGATGTATTGATAGCGGTGACAAGGTTGATGGCAGGGGGGCGGTGTTCCGGGTCGTCGGGGGAGAGGCACTTAGGGATGCGGTACTTGAGCGAGGCGGCAATGATCCTTGTATATCGATGTCATGTGGTAGTGATTGATAATTTATACGCTAGATATTAATACTAGCCATTGTCCATTTCCAGGTTTGATCGGCGCCCTGCACCATGGGCGATTTTATAGGGACGGGACGCGATGACACTTGACCCCTCGCACATGTTCTTGCCTCAACCGAGTATACCACCTGCCGCTCTAGCAGTGGCATAGGTACATAGTAGGTAACTGCAGGAGCGACCTTAGGGGTCGCATGTTGTAGTGTTAATAAGTGGAATTCTCTCTAGCTGTATGTACTTCTTTACAATCAACATTCCTCTCACCTTCGGTCTATAGGAGCCATATCGAGGTGTTCCCTACCGCCTTACATCACCCTTCGCTCTCCTCACCACCCCAGCTCCTGACAACCGGCCTATGGTGACTGGTGACAGGCCAGAATATCATATTACTCCTTGACATGTCAATTTTTTCAATATTTTTTTTTTTTCAGCACGCCCACCGGCAGTCCATATCTCTAGTCTGTGCCAGGTATTAGCCCATCACTCAGCTCTCGTATTGGGGGTTCAACGTCAAGTGTCACTCACCGGAGGCTCGCCTCCATCACCAAAGAAACTATCGAGGAAGTCGTCGATGATCTCGGTGGGGTCCCAAGTACCGTGGGTGTCCCAGCGACCAACCTCGCATCGCGGGATCTTCTCCCTGGCGTCATCCTCGTCTTCGGTGCTCCACGTGGTGTCGCCCGCTGTGATCCTGACGCTGTATGTTTGGTACATGAGAGGGTCTGGGCCTAGGCTTCCTGGAGGTGGACGGTCGCGCTTGTCGTTCCTCCCGAGCCATTCGTCGAGGAACTCATACTTCATCTCATATGGGAGTTTGCCCGTGTCCACAGTGATGGTGTCTCCCCACTATCATCAAGGTCCTTGTCAGCCTCTCAGATCGGACGAGTCCTGCTAACGAGGTCTGCACTTACCTTATGGCCCTCCTGCTCTTCATATCTGCCGATTTCCTTCCCGTCGCCATCAAAGACCTGTATGACTGCGGCAAAGCTGTCACTGCTGGCGTACTCGCGGATGTGAGTATTGCAAGTTCCAGACGCGAAAGGAGGCGGCTTGTCCTTGCAAGTGCACTTGCTGTCCGAGCAAGCCTTCTCCTTGCCCTCGTCACAGGAGAGAAAATCGCAATCGTCTGCGTTTGAGCACTTCTTCTCCTCGCACTTGCACCTCCCATCCGTGCACGCCTTCTCCTGTCCCGCGTCGCAGGTGAGATAGCCGCAGGTGTCTGCCGTCGAGCAGATGCTTGGATCCTCAGGGTGCTTGCAAACGCATACGCCATCGTCGCAGACGCCACTGCTACCGCCACCCGCACAATCGGGGCTTGAACACTCCGCATCGCTGGAACAGGTCTTTGGCGCAGGAGGAGGCAGCGGCGCAGTTTTGCATGCGCATACACCCTCCTCACAGACACCACTCCTGCCGCCGCCCGCACAGTCAGGGCTTGAACACTCCGCATCGCTGGAACATGTCTTTGGTGGAGGGATGCCCGAGTTACCGTCAGGGTCCTCGTTGGGGTCCTCGTTGGGATCTTCATTGGGGTCCTCGTTGGGATCTTCATTGGGGTCCTCGTTGGGGTCCTCGTTGGGGTCCTCGTTGGGATCTTCGTTGGGATCCTCGTTGGGATCTTCGTTGGGATCCTCGTTGGGATCTTCGTTGGGATCCTCATCGATCGAGCAGCTGTCTTGGCGCTTCTGGTTCGTGGTGGGCTGCTTCTGGTCGTCACTGAGAGGCTCCCAGGACTTCTCACCGTTTGCCGGCACTTTCGCCTCGACCCAGACGCGGTAGCCGGCCTTTCTTCCAATCTTATTCCCCGGCCCACAGCCAACAAGTGCCGGCTGATACTGAACCATGGCTTTGCCGCGAAAGGAGAAGAAGTCCGGATCTCCAGGATGTCCGGGATTGGTTTGAGGGATCAACTCTCCGGGGTGCTCCGGGTCATCGTCTGGGAGCGTCTGGCGGAGGATCGGCACATAGTTGATCTCGGACTGCGGCCCCCGGGTTGGACCCCGTCGCCAGAACGCATCCAGCTCCGCCCTGATCGAGGAGACGAGAAGGTTATCTCCAACAGTACCGAACAGTGCCATATCCCATGATCGCTCACCACGCGTCACGATGAAAATCTGTGGTTCGGCATCGTCGTCGAACATGTTGCCGTGCTCGCCCGCTTGGCCACGGAATGTACCAAGGCCACGCTCCAGGAATGCAGGGTCCCCGTTTGTGAACTCTCCGAGATTTTGAAGAATGTTGGCAGGCTTGTTTTCCCAAAAATGGGACATCCACACGCCCCTTTTTGAAACAGCTATGACTGATGTACAGCCCCAGAGTCCTGCGACGGCCACAGTCTTGATCTCATTGCCGAATGCCATCCATTGACCGGTAGTGAGCATTATTCCCGTGCCCATAGCGAGGTTGACACTGGTGGTTGGGTCCTGATAGGCTTTGTAAACCTCTGTTGCAAAGTTAGTCCGATGTTCTTGCTGGGTAGAGTAGTACTAGATAACGGAAGTGGTAGAGGGTACATATAAGCGAGCAGGAACCAAATAGCGCACCATCTCTCGCATAATGAACGGATAGACGATGAAACAGGAGGCAGTATGATATCTATCTCATGATGCATGTTCAGGTAGCACTTACCTCCTCTCATAAACTCCCACTGGTTGTTATAATTATCTGGGCCAAACCAGGAGCCGACCTTGGGGTCACTCTTAGGGCCCGGCGGAGCACGCTTCTCTAACCCGCGGGCCCTTTTCTCGAGCGAGCATGAGCCTTGGCCACAGGTTTCTGGGACACAGAGCTCGGTTGGCTCTTCGATGGTAGTCGTCGTTGTTGTCGATCCCTGGACCTCCTCGCAGGCGGTTGTCGTGCTGTATGCCAGTGTAGAGCAGCCTTCTTCCCGCTTGTGCTTGCGAGCACCGGCTCCATCACCGGCTCCATCACCGGCCCCGGGCTCACCTGTCACTGTGCAGAAAACGCTGGCGTAGGTTGCCGTGACAGTAGTGGTGCAGGTGGTGGTCGTCTTGTCCTCCTCTTCTGGGTCATCTTCCGGGTCATCTTCTGGGTCATCTTCCGGATCGTCGTTCGGGTCGTCGTTCGGGTCATCGCTGTTGTCATCGTTGTCATCGTTGTTGTCACTTGGGCAGTTGCCAATTTTGAAGCCAAGGATGTTAACACAGAACTCTGGCACCTTGATCTGAACATTCGCGGGGAGGGGAACACAGCCCCAGCAGATAACTGGCGGCTTGCCGATGGGGACGATTATAGGCACTACTGTAGGCTCATCGCTGCCAGAAGAGGTTGTCGTAGTAACAGTGTTCTCGGTGATCTGATCAGTGATGGTCTCGATCGATGCTCCAGGGGGGAGGGATGTGAAGGTGGTGGTCACGGTAGCCTGTTCTTCTGTTTTGCAGGTGCATGCGCCCTCCTGGCAGACCTTCAGCTTACCATCACCCTCGCAGTCTGGCACGGATGTGCATTCGGCATCTGCCGAGCAGGTCTCTGCAGGGGGATTCTCGCCCTGGTCATTGCAGACGCATTTTCCCTCCTGGCAGACCTTCAGTTTGCCGTCTCCCTCGCAGTCTGGCACGGATGTGCATTCAGCATCTTCCGAGCAGGTCTCTGCAGGGGGATTTTCGACCTGGTCATTGCAGACGCATTTGCCCTCCTCACAAGAAACAGTCTTGCTGTCTCCTGTGCAGTCAGGAAGCTGGCATTCTTCCACAGCGGCGCATGCTGGAGGGGTATTCTCGTCCTGGTCATTGCAGACGCATTTGCCATCCTCACAAGAAACAGTCTTGCTGTCTCCTGTGCAGTCAGGAAGCTGGCATTCTTCCGCTGCGGCGCATGCTGGAGGATTGCTGCCACCTATCTGGTCGGTGAGATGGTCCAAGCTGGTATCGATCTTGTCGGAGCCATCGTGGACTCCTTGCGTGGCAGGTTCTATAACGGCTGGATCTGTTGAGGTCTGGCCCTTCTCGAGGAAACCGAGTATCTCCAAGAGCTCGCAGTTGATCTCCTGTAGCTGCGCAACCAGCTCGTCGGCGTTCTGCCTCTTGGCCGGGGCAGCAACGTCCGGGCAGTCGAAGATACGCTGGCCATCCGGGAGTCCTCCTGCAATCTCGCCAATTATGGGGAGGAGACCCTCGATGGCTTGGACAGCTGGGGTGGCCTTGGCTGGCTCAGGGGCATCAGCCCACGCCGTTGCCAGCGGGAGAAGGTCGGTGACTACTTGGGAGGAGATGGATGAGACGGTACTATGGAATGCATCTCCGGTAACGTCTATCGTCGGTTCAGGTGCCGAAGTGAGAGTGATGGGAGCGGTGATGGGCCCGCCGTGGATGATGACGACAGTTGCCACGGTGCCATCTTCTTGAGTGACCTGCGTAGGTGCGAATGTTGGCGTGGGAGGTGTCTCAGGAGAAGGACTACCCTGATCTCCACCCGTCGTTTGGCAAATGCATTTAGCCTCCTCGCAGACCACAATCTTGCCCTCTCCTGTGCAGTCGGGGAGTGTGCAATCTGCCGCCGCAGCACACGCCTGGGGGTCAGGATCGTTGTTCTCATCGGCTGTCTTGCACACACATGTGCCGTTCTCACAAGCAACAGACTTGCCCTCTCCCGTGCAGTCGGGAAGTGAGCACTCCTCAACGGCAGTGCAAGCTGCAGGAGTATTATCGTCTTGCTCAGTCTTGCACACACATGCCGCGTTCTCGCAAGCAACGGTCTTGCCCTCTCCAGTACAGCCGGGGAGTGAGCAGTCTGCAGCTGCGGCGCAAATCGCAGGAGTATTGTTGCCCGGGTCAGTCTTACACACGCATCCACCGTTCTCACAAACAACGGCCTTGCCCTCTCCTGTGCAGTCAGGCAGCGAGCACTCCTCAGCAGCGGTGCAAGCTGCGGGAGTATCGTTGCCTTGCTCAACTGTCTTGCATACACATGCCGCGTTCTCGCAAGCAACGGTCTTGCCCTCTCCTGTGCAGTCAGGCAGCGAACACTGCTCGGGAGCAGTGCAAGTTGTAGGATGTTCGTCGACTTGCTCAGTTGTTTTGCACAGGCATGCCCCATCTTCGCAGGCAACGACCTTGCCGTCTCCCGTACAGTCGGGGAGTGAGCAGTCTGCCGCTGCGGCGCAAGCCGCGGGAGGGTCGGGGTCACCGCCCTGAGTCGGTACTCTGCATACACAGGTGCCGTTCTCACAAACACTGTAACGGAGCCCTCCTGCACAGTCCGGGGATGAACACTCAAAATCCGAGGCACAAGTCTTTGGTGGTGGTGGTGCTTGTCTTTTGAGTTGTGCGGGCCATTGCTTTGCTGCAGGCAGGGGACACGGCAGATCCTCATAGCCCTCTCCCACCATGCAGCAGTCGCCGCGCTGGTATTGTGATACATCCTGGCATGGAGGCCATTCTGCGGCGTTTGAGACGAGGGTATGGGTGGCCAGGAGCCAGGTGGCTGCCCCGAATATTCGGGATATAATCATGGCGAGTGGTCTAAGGAAAAGGGAAATAACAGAAAGGGAACACAGGCAGATGGGGAAGGTGCCAGTCTTTGGCGGATGGTGACGAGTGATCCTCAAACAGTTGAAACCTGCGGCAGTGTCGTCCATCTCTTATATATCAGCGGCATAGCTGCGATCCTAGCGATCCTAGTGCCTCGCCAAGGACCCCATGTGGCAGCGTTGCCTTCCATGAGATGGAAATAGCTACCATAGCAATTGTCTTGTGGCTGCTTGTTCGCACTCGTACGTAAACTCGACATGGACTGTCACATACCGTAAGCGGTCTCTGGAGTCTAGAACTGTAGAACTACTCGTAGGAGCAGGGAAACCGATGCCCTGGCGCCCGCGCCGAGAGATCTGGGGCACCCGGCACAGTCAAACAGACTACCAGTACGGATAGGTAGGTATGATGTTAATACTTGGGCCGCTGCGCGCTTGTTCTGATCGAGGTTAGGCGTATGACATGGGGGTTCCCTGAAATGGCAACGACCCCAAAGCCATGCGGCTGCGACTCCATCTGCGCTGTGCCGTGCGCCGGCATTGACGCGGGACTGGGGTGATGTGTGCCTGATGGTCCAAGTACCATCATCATATCATGCGACTCAGTGGGCTAGCCATGTGCAGTTGCTCCTGAAATAATACTTAGGGCTGTAGTGCTGCAGTCATCAATTGGAGACATGTACGAACGAGCCCTAGCAGGTAGTAGCCAGCCAGCCACCCATGAGTTCTTTCTCAGAGTAGTAATAGTAAGCAGAGCTAAATACGGCAACCCAGGCACCCTTCCTTCCAGGGTTGGGTCAGCCTCGTATAATCAACTACATAGGTATCGACAACAAACGCTAGCTACGCCCGCTTGAGACTCATTATGCGAAAGTGCCTGCCCTATGCCGTTATGTGTTTTAAGTATTTGCGTAGTCTTCCGGCCATGTACCTCCGTAACCCACACCGAGACGCAACTGCTCACGCTGCAGATATCGCGAGAACCCGTTGTCGCAGGTGTGTTGAAGCACCATGGAGGAGGGCATGGAGGAGGTGTCCCTGCTGATGGCCGCCAGATATAGCCGCGCTAACTCAAAGTGTATATACATATTCACCACAATGGGAGATGATGCCTCGAAGGATGAGGTCGGCTATTTGGGTGCTACTACTATGTATGTACTATGTGCACTCGAACCCCTGCTTGATTCAACTGTCGTGACTTCTTGGCAGAGCTGAGCTGGAGTACCTACGACGTACTTGTTGATCAATAACAGGAAATTGCCGTCAGCATAATACTAAGAGAAGCCAACCAGGCCAAGTATACGGTCTACGAGTAGTTAGTCTGCGATGTTGGATCCGAAATCGTACGGGTAGCAATTGAATCAAACGGGTTTCGAGTGTACCATTAGGTAGTAACAGGATGCATGCAGTACGGATACCGCAGTACGTGCCGAGTCTCGGTCAAACGCAGGGCGGCAGTCGGCGGCGGGGAGTGAAGTGGGACTAAAAATAGGCGCAATGTGCAACATCGAGCGTCCAGCACTATAGTGTACCAACCTCGGTGGGTAAGCTCTTGTGGGGAGAAAACGCGCCAAGGTATTACTGCGAGCACTATCCGTAGTTACCCGTAAGCTAGGCAACAAGGCTGTGTGGTCCACAACGCAGCCTGCAACTAATACGTATGTCTGTATCCGTACGGAGTACGGATAATCAACTTAGAGTACTAAGGTGACGACTGTTCAACCTTTTCGCCTACTGGGTACGGATAGTGCCCGTCTACCAGTCATCTACGCTGTCCGCACCACGTCCACCATCGCCTCTGGAACCTTAATCACCTGCAGTGTTCCAACCACGGTGCTCTCATCTCTCGCCTCTCGCTCGTTGTGTGGCCATTCCTCCCCTCGTCGGATTCAGGACCCGCCGCCATGTCACACCAGCGGGCCATGCCGTCCCAAATCTTCGGGCAGCCCCATTCCCAAGCTTACGAGCAGCAGAGACGGGAAACGGCAGACCGCCAAGAAGCAGCAAAAACCGCGGCAAGATGCTCTAGGCTCCGGGAGCTGGAAACCGAATATCGTCACCTCCCACCCCTGCCTCCTCGACTGCCGAGTCCGCCGTACATGGTCCACGACACCCCTGTCTGCCACGCAGACGATGCCGCCAGCGCCTTCTACGTTGCTTGTTCAGGGGGCAACTTGGATCACGTCCGTGCGTTCGTCCAGGAGTTTCAGCCCCCAGCCGCCGACCTCGCCTATGCCCTAGAGGAGGCTTGCCAGAACTTCCGACTAGACGTCGTGCGATTCTTGTTGCAGCAGCCAGACACACGACTTCATCACCGGTGCTTCCGCAGGAGCACGGCTCATCCAGAAGATGACCTGGCCGAAAAGTTCGGTGCCGGAGAGTCGCGTTCGGTGTCACAGAGCATATTCACCAGCGGCCACCCGAGGCTTATTGATCTGCTGAAAACCTTCCTTGAGTTCGGATGGCACCCGAACCAGCTCCTTGGGCCACTGCAGAAGGGAAAGCGGCCTCCCATCTACCTTCCTCGTCAAGAGGTGGCGCTGCACTACCCACGCTGTATCCTTGATCTGGATATTCTGCGCCTTCTCCTGGATGCCGGAGCGGATCCAACCATCGCCAGAGATGTAGTCGCTGACATCTACTTTGACCTAGCTGATCAGCCGGTTCAGAGGATGAGCGGTCACATCCTCGAGATGGCAGTCAACTTGGGCACCGCGGAAGCCGTGACACTACTGCTGTCGCGAGGCGCGAGACCTGCCTACGGGATTCCGCTGCACAGCCTTGTACGACGTCGGCCTGATAGCTCAAAGATCAGAATCATGGACGACGCGTACACGAGGGAGCTCTGGCATGAAACGCCGGAACTGCAGTATCCCACCTTGTCAACACGTCTTACTATGGCGGGGCATTTGATTAGCCACGGCGAGGATATCAATAGGATAGCCAATGTGTATGTATCGTAGTGAAACCCCCTTTTCTCCCCCCCCAAAAAACCCTATTTTCCCATCCCCCTTTTCAACCCTCCCGCCAGTCGGCACTATTGTGTAGTGCAACAGGGCTCTCAACGCAGCTGAGGAAACTGATCCATGATCACAGATATCGCCTCGTCGGACGATACTGCCAGGTCCCTACCCTAGCGTTCGAAGCGACGGCTTTGTCTCATGCTAAAGAATGCATGGACTGGGCCCTTGTCCAGTGGCTCTTGGAGAATGGTGCGGACCCAGCCGCCAATCCCCGCCCAACGTTTCCTCCGGAACTGATATACTCCATGGGAGCGAGCTCTGCGGAGGTTGAAGACATGTATCAAAACGTGATCAACAAGACCAAGGTCAAGCAGGAGAAGGGAAATGACACTCAAGCAGTACAGTGAGAGTCCTAAAGTGAGCCACCATAAGAACAATTTATAAGAGGTTTTGTTGCTGCTCGCTTACTTTAGGTAGTTGGTATCCCTACTCGTACACAGAGCCTTAGACATATGGTCACACAGAACAGGCCAAGGTCGTCATATTAAGAACCGCCTCGCCAATGTTTCCGTGCCTTCAAGGCATCAGGGCTGCGTTTCATAGCTGTTCAGAAAGCACAGTGTGTGGTAAACGGCCGCATAATGTGGAATAATAACGAAGGAGATATATGGTCTAATGTAGGGAGGATGGATTGTGCGAAGATGTCGTGGAGGCTTCTCGAGGAGGAAGAGATAAGTTAAGAGTACATTGCTTGTCGAAGGGGGGTCATGGGCATAGGGTTATGATGTTGGTGACACAGTTGCCGCCAGTGACGGGATTTCAATTATATCGTCCCCGAAAGCCTGGAGTGGAGCTGAGAGTATGGTATTTCAATGATGGTGCTGAGACTTTGCCAGCCCAAGTTGGTGCCATTAACGTGGTCGTGGTAGTACACTGTACGGAGTATACTAAGTACTAGTAGTAGGTGGGGGGCCCTTGACGTCGAACCAGGTACCCAACGTCATGGCGTGCCCCTCCAAGTCCACTCCCAACTTTTTCCACGAACCTTCGTCAACCCCACACATCAACGCTCACCTCGCCCATTCCTCTCGACGGCCCCCAACGAGGCACAAACCGCTTCCCGTCCCCTGTTGTCTAGAAACACCCAAGGACCCTGTCCTGCCCGTTTCCAGGATGGAGCCCGAGACGCTCGAGCAGATCCAGGCGCGCCACCGCCGGGAGCTCAAGGACCTGCAGGGCCGCATCACCAGCAAGAAGAAGAATGCGACCAAGAAGACGCGCAAGGGCATCAACGACGAGTGCGCCGACATGGAGCGTCAGGTCCGCGACAGGCAGGCTGCTGAGGTTGCGGCGCTGAGCGCCCCGCCGGCGGATGGCGCCGACGATAGCGAGGGCGCTGGTGTCCTGGATAGACTGGAGAACAAGGTAGAGGACAAGCTGCAGAGGGCGGCCGAGAAGCTGCACATAAGTCCCTTACCGACAGACGAGCCGGCCACGGCAGCCACGGCGACGACGAACGGGGAAGAACCAGCCGCCACCGGTGGTGGGGGAGGACCAGGCAAGAAGCGCAACCGGCAAAAGGAACGCCTCGCCCGCCGCGCAGCAGAGCAGGAGGCTGCAGCGCAGCGCGCGGAGGAGGAGGCGTCTACCATGACGGATCACCGCGCGCGTGAGAGCGAGTACATGAAGAAGATGTTCGCGACGTACGACCTGGCCGAGAAGGACATTGAGCCGGACGGCCACTGCCTGTTCTCGGCCGTGGCGGACCAGCTGGGGCAGAACGGCGTCGCGGCCCTCAAGGAAGACGCGCGGCCGGGCGAGCTGCCGTACAAGACGGTGCGGCGCGCGGCGGCCGAGTACATGCTCGAGCACGCCGACGACTTTGCGCCCTTCCTCGAGGACGACCTGGGGACGTACGCGGCGGCGGTGCGCGACACGGCCGAGTGGGGCGGGCAGCTGGAGCTGATGGCGCTGGCGAGGCGGTACCAGGTCGAGATTCGCGTGGTGCAGGACGGCCGGATGGAGCGCATCGGCGAGGAGGAGGGCAAGGCGTCGGGCAAGACGCTATGGCTGGCGTACTACCGGCACGGCTACGGGCTGGGGGAGCACTACAACTCGCTGCGCAAGGCGAAGTGAGGCACTCGAGGGCACCGTCACGAACAAAGCAAGCATGAGAACTTGGGGGTTCTTCTTTGAACACATTTACGCCTTTTTGTTTCTCCCCCCTTTTTTTTTCTATATACACACAGACACATCTATAGACTAGCGTGGGCTACCGGCTCCACACGGAGATGAAGTCGCGCACCGTGCCGTTCTCCGCCGTGCCCGCGGGGTGCGTCCTGAGCGGCTTGATGAGACTCAGGCGGTGGATGGCGTCGTCGCGGGGCTTGGCGCTGGGGATGCTGACGACGGAGCCGTCGCCGCTGGGGTCGTATTGGATGGGGTCGCCCGGGGCGGCCAGGAGGGCCTCGTAGACCTCCGGGTTGACGCCCCAGGGCGGGCCGGGCTCCGAGAGTGGTTTCCCCGACGGGAACTCGAGGCAGACTAGGCGGCTCCGGGACCCGATGAGGGAGGCTATGCGTTGAGCCCATTGGGGGCGCATATCCACGGGGAGCGCGCAGAGAAACTGCATGTAAGAGAGAGAGAGAGGGAGTTAGCTTCGGATTCATCAGCGGGAGCTTATAGACATAGGATAGACGCACGGTGTAGTCAAAGATGAGGTCAAACTGCCCGCTCCCGTCTGTCCCAGCACCTTGGGCCCAATCGTCGGCGAAGAAGTCAGCGACGACCCAATGTACCCTGCCCTTGTCGAACCCGTCCTGGGCTTTGTAGAGGCCCTTCTGCTCCGCGGCCTTCTCATTCTCCTTGGCCAGGTCTATCCCCATGGGCGAGGAGTCCAGGGCCCAGACATCGTAGCCAAAGGATGCCAGCAGAAGCGCATCGTGGCCCAGGCCACAGCCGGGGACGAGAGCTGTGCGGCGCAGGACAGCGCCCGTCTCGGAGCGCAGCGGGGAGCCGCGGGGATCGAAGTCCTGGGCGGGAGGCACGAGGTCGGTACGCTGGAGGAGCAGGTCGGCGAGGGCGAGGGAGGGCGCCTGGCGGTCCCAGGGGTGGAAGGAGTCGCGGTAGAGCGAGTCCCAGACTCGGGTGTGGGAGGATGGGGCCGAGGAGGGGTCGAGGCCGGCAAAGGCCTTTTGGAGGGGCGAGAGCTCAGGCATGGTGGGATGAGGACGAGCTGTTTGGCGGCAGTGTTATGGATTTTGGGTCATGATAGGCAGGTGAAGGAGTAGGGATTAAAATGGGCAAAATAGTTCGCCATGTGCTGGCCAACGACGTCACGGCTAGAGCAGCCGGAGTTCGGCGATCTGATGGATCCATGGGGATCCGGATGCGGAGCGATGCGGTTGAGTGTGGGCTAACTTGCTGTGCACTCGTACCAGTGGGCAGTGTGGCAGTGATGGTCTATGGATAGGTAGGTAGGTATTGGGTAGCGGGGTCTTTAGGCCTTGGGTTGTGCCTGCCGGTGCCTGCCTGGTGCCTGCCCAGTATGCAATTGCATTCGGAGGAATCGCACCATGATAAAGATGGGCCGATATACCTAAGTCAGGCAGCGCAAGGTGCTTTTCGTATGTAATTTCAGCAGCAATGACCTTGTGCGACGGCAGCCAAGATGGCCAAGGCCCGTAGTACCCGCAACCCCAGCTCCATATCGCTTATCGATACGATCGGGCTGGGGACGATGAGCCGAGGCTCCTTACGGGGTACGACGTAGGAAGGGTCCCCAGGTCAGACCTCAACTCCGTCCCAGGCATAACACAACTGCAGGCTTTCATCATGGACGCACAGAGCCTGTTCAATGTCAAGGACAAGGTCGTCCTTGTCACCGGCGGTAAGTCCCACCCCCAACACCCCGGTAACCCCAACACCATGAGGTAGCTGACACCAACCGCCCCTCTAGGTGCCAAGGGCATCGGCCGCATGATCGCCGAGGGCTTCATTGCCAACGGCGCCAAGGTCTACCTGACCGGCCGCGATGCTGATGCCCTCACCAAGGCCGCCGCCGACCTTACGCCCCTAGCTCGCTCCGCCGGTGCCTCCCCGCCCGTCGCCATCCCCGCCGATCTCCAGCACTATGATGCCTGCCAGGCGCTCGTCGCCCGCATCACCGAGCTCGAGGCCGACCGCGGGCTGCACGTCCTCGTCAACAACGCGGGGGCCACCTGGGGCGCCGACATCGACACGTACCCCGACTCGGCGTGGTCCAAGGTGCTCACACTGAACCTCCAGCGCGTCTTCACGCTCACGCAGCTCTGCCTGCCCCTGCTCGAGAAGGCCGCCACGCCGGCCGACCCCTCGCGCGTCGTCCACATCGGCAGCATCGACGGCGTCCGCGTCCCCGCCCTCAGCAGCTTCGCCTACTCGGCCAGCAAGGCCGGCCTGCACCACCTGTCGCGCCACCTGGCCCGCGACCTGGGCCCGCGCCACATCACCAGCAACGTCCTGGCCTGCGGGCCCTTCGAGACCAAGATGATGCGCGCCACCCTCGACACCATGGGCGACTTCATCCGGGGCGAGAACCCCCTGGGCCGCATCGGCGAGCCCGCAGACGTGGCGGGTGCGGCCCTGTTCCTGGCGAGCAAGGCTGGGTAAGTCGTTGCTTATACTGGCAAGCCTTTAGGTATGAGACGCTGACCACGTTGATAGGGCTTATTGCAATGGCGCAACTATCCGGCTGGACGGAGGTATGTCCTTGGTGTCCAAGCTGTGAGGGCGCTCAGTCCAGCGTATGTATTATAGTACCATGCACTTCCCACAATACAGCACCAGAGCAAGCATTCAAAGTCTTGTATACCAATGGTTACCATTATTGGATCCCAACTCCCGTCGTCTAAATCTGCCCAAACTCTGGGTATACTTCCAACACTCTCCCTATAAAAAAAAAGACAATCACGTCAACCCATGGACAAGTAAAATGCAATCGCATCCCATATCGCAAAACGGCGGAAGTGAAAGGGCCGTAAAATCCCATCACCGATGTAAACCTTTTCGCCGATCCAAAGCGCCTCAAAAGTGTAGAAAGTGCCAGCACCTAGGCGATAGCAGCCTCGGCGCATCCCCCGTGACACGACGGGCAGGAAGGTAGGTAGGTATCCGCCAATAGCTCACGTCGCGGAAATATAGGCGACGGGCGACCTTGCACGCCAAGGAAGAAACCACCCACTGCTCTCCCCGTCACCATAATCACCATCCCCCCCTCCATCCATCGAAGGGGGGCCAATAGAAAGTCGCGGGTGCCCGTCTAGGAGATGCCGCATTCCTCAAAGTCGCGGACCATGACTGCGACCTGGGCGCGCTTGGCAGCCTCGGCGATGAGGGTGAAGTCCTTGAGGAAGGGGTCGGTGGAGGGGGTCTTGACCTGGACGGGGGCCGGGGCAGAGGGGCCGCCGGCGGCGTTGGGAGGAGACTGCTGCTGCGTCGTGAAACTCGACGTCGATGTCGAGGAGCTGGAGCTGCCCCTCGTGTTGGTGGGCGATGTGATGGGGGCGTTCATTGTGCCGTGCGTGTCTTTTCGTAAAAGGCTTTCGGGGTCTCCAAGTGCAATGACGATACGTCGGTAACGACCGTCCGGTACCAGGTGGATCCTCGGTACGAAAAGAAGGAATGGAGACGTGAGGGAGCGAGGAGTAATCAACCAACACAAACCAGGGGAGCTGGGGATATAAAGACGGAGGCGGGGGGGGGAACGTAGGGAGGAGGGGGTTTCGATCGATCCCCCACGGAAGCGAGAGAAGAGGCAAGATGTATGGGAGGGAAAGCCGAGGCGGAGGCTAGGCGGCGATGGTTGGGTCGAGGCAGGCGACCTTTTTATTAAGTATGCATCCACTTCCCACGAGACGCGGGGGAGACGAGACAAGTCTGAGTTGACCGGTGTGGCCGGGTCCCGGGAAAAGAAAGGAAAGGTATGGAGTGATTGGGGTCGCGAAACCTTGGTTGCTCGTAGCTTCAGCTACTACTACTAGGTATGGATAGGTTCACTGGTTTAGGCTGTCTTCCGGTAAGTGGGCAGGTGAACCTTGTTGCCTGTGCCGCTCGGGACGCAATGTGTCGATCCTTTGGGGTCCTGAATCAAGGCTAACGGCCAAGAATGACGATCCCACGGTTGCAGTATACGTCAAAGGATGGGCAGATGGATGGCTACGCCGTTGAGGAGGCTTCAGGTGCCGTGATCTCGTCCAAGAGGAGCCCGTTGAACTCGTCCGACCGTCTATTCTTGGGTTATGCGCAGCCGTGGGGGTGGGTGACACTGGCACGCTGGGCCGTAGGTTCGAATGGGCGCGAATGGGTGTCGTCGTGGGCTCCTGGCTGAATGGCTGCTCTTGGCAAGCAGCGAGTGGTGGTGCTGGTAAGTGGTAAGTGGTAGGTGGTGAGTGTGGAGGGGATCGCAGGTGTCTTAAGCGTGAGGCAGGGGCCGAGGCGGCAGTTCCAGGTTGATGGCTGAAGGGTCTCGACTCTCAAGATCGGGCTCAGAGATAAGAAGGTGATATTAGAATGGCCGAGTGAAGGAGGAAAATGGAAGCCGGAAGGACGACTTGGACCCGAGAGACCCAACCTGGAATTCCAGTTGTTACCTGGGTACCTCCTGCCAGTATCTAGCAGCGCTCTTGCCCCTGGTACCTCCGTAATCCGGACTGGCTACGGAGTGCCTGGGGCCAGAAAGAAAGCCCGAGATATCGCCAAACACGCTGCTCTAGTCTCTGTGCTCGTCTCTGCTGGAAGCGGCCAAGCCTGGCGTTGCCCGTCTCCGTCAAAGCTCCACCACATAGCGCCAACATCGTCACCACACAGCAGCGTAGCCCACTAGCACAAACGCAGCACAAAGCTCGCGGCCTTTTTTTTTGTGCCCTGGTGTCTCCATCATGCTCCATGTTTCACATTCTCATACTCGAACCATAATGTCCTGGTTGCCAGGGAATGCCAGCAGTAATCACCATTGCAGCTCCCGAGAGATTCGAGAACATTTCGAATACCACCCACTTTCCGGTACTACTTGTACTTAATGTAACGGCAACGCCATCTGCAACGGCAACTGCAAAGCATAACCGTCTGCCCGTAAGACGACGCCGCCCAATTCATCCGGTGGGGGTCCTCCGGGGTCCTCGTCCGAAGTCTCCGTCATGCCAATGGCATGGCAAGCATGCAAGTGCTGCTTGTCCTGCTCCGTAATGACATGATGGTGCCATGTACGGATACTCATACGGAGTACATAGCGTGGCATCTTGCCACGGGACAATTCGGGACCGCAGGCCCGCTCAGCGGGCACGTGCAGGCGGCAGAGGATCTCAATAGCAAGAATAGAGTGAAGAAATCACGAAGCCCTCACGGCACCAGACCGGGCAAGCCGGGGACTGCATCTGGATACTGACAGTGACCGACGGCTCGGATGGCTATTGGCCGCCTTCCAGGACTGCCCCAGGACCCTGAATGTTGTGCGTTGATCTTGAGCATCGACTCGAGGGCAGCCGGAGAGGCAATGTTGGTTTCCGCACGGGTGCATGAATATCCGTCGGGAGAAACCAGCAAGCCATCCGCACCTTGATGAGTGCGTACAGTGTGCACCCAAGAAAAGATTCTACTCGTACGGTTAGATGGCTTGATAAATGATAAGCTGATAGGTTATAACCGCCAAAACAGCCAGCCATTGCCGGCTTGGCGCGTCCACTAGCCTCCAGCCGTCCACAGGGCTCCTCCCCACTGTGGACACTGTTAGGACAGCTGAACTTTTTGGCCTTTGGCTCTTCGCCCGTGATTCTGCCGGCCCTTCGGGGCGTCTGTCCCCGCCCAACACCGACGCCGACCCAAAGTTCCCACAAATTCTCATTGCCTGTTTGTCCGCGCGCCGCCACCGTCCACCGTCCACGCGCCTCGGAATCACGGCGCCACAGCCTCCGGCCACGAACCCGTCCAGATGCGACAGGTAGCACCGTCACTGAGACCAGCAGCACCAGCACCAACAACACCAGCACCATCATGGCCGACGACTCGCGCCGCTGGTTCGCCGTTCCAGCTCCCGTCCGGGCTCTCTTCAAGCTCTTCCCCCTCCACGTCTACGGCCCGGAGCCCCTTCCCTACCGCGCCCCGGACCCCCTCCGTCCCCGTCCCGCCCTCTACATCTTCGCTGAAGACGGCGAAGACGACGAAGACGCCACCGCCCATCGCCCCAGCTTCAACCCCTCGTGCCTCAAGTGGCAGACCATCCTGCGTATTGCCGGCGTAGACGTCGACCTCGTCCCCTCCAACAACCACGCCTCTCCCTCCGGCGCCCTGCCCTTCCTCCTGCCCCCGGGCCCGACCGCCTGCCCTCTGACGGGCGACAAGATCCTCCACTATGCCCAGCAGCATGCCTCGCAAGACCTCCCCGACGTGTCGTCGCACCGCGTTGAAGCTTATGAGTCCCTCCTCACACAGTCCCTCCGTCCCGCATGGGTGAGTCTTCCCCATCCACCTCTCATGAGGAAACCACAACCACTGACTGACCGGCCGCCAGCTCCACGCGCTCTACCTAAACCCCCAAAACGAGGCCCTCCTCCGCCGCCTCTACCTCCCCTCCTCCCCGCTGCTCTCCTACCCGCTCCACCAGACCCTCCACGCCGCCGCCTCGGCCGAGATCCTCAAGACCACGCGCGCCTCCCTGATCCTGCCCGAGCAGCTCCTCGCCGACGCGACGTCCGCCCTCGAGGCCCTCTCCACGCTCCTCGGCGCTGACGAGTGGTTCCTCGGCGCGCCTGGGCCCTCCCCCTTCGACGCCGAGGTCTTTGCGTACACGTGGCTGCTGCTGGACGGCGAGCTCGGGTGGGGGGACGACGGGCTGGGGAGGCGCCTGCTGCGATTCGACAACCTGGTTGCGCATAGGGAGAGGCTGTACCAGCGGTGCTGGAACGGCAAGGCTGGCTGAGCTGTGTGTGATCCCGGGGGCCTACCCTCCCCGGCTGTACTATATAATTAATTCCCGACGGGACTCGGATGGGACCCAAAGCTCTTGTCCTGGAGTCGATGTATAACAAACTTGTATTATCTTGGGCCTTGAAATATGGATCATCCGCACAGCAACGCGGGTTTAGACTTCAAAGATACTTGCGACGCACACGGCACCAGACTGATACTGTCCGTCACTGGCAGATTGGAGCTTGTGTATTGATCCCTGAGAAGCATCATTATTAATAAACTGCAAACACGGCCAATCCGCCAACACCAAGAGCTCAATTCCGTGACTGAGGATACATTCTCGGCCTCCCATGCTCTCCCCCTCCCTGCAAATGAGACTGTTCTAACCCAGAAGGTGAAACGTCTGTAGAATTGCTTAGGTCAACCACAAGAGAAGAGAAGACCGTTGTATACAGAGACGAGGCACGACAGGCGACGCGCTCACAAGCCCCAAGAAGCTTGATTCATCCTATGGTGCTGTGGGAAAGCCCAAGACAGACATGGGCTGATGGTAACTAGTTGTGAACCTTAGCGCCAAACGCCGGTTATGCCGTTAAATCCGAGCAATTTGGGAATGCGATCGTAACGAGACAGCTGGGCCTCCTAGGCGGCGTCGTGGTTCGGGATCTCATCTATGTAGTCGTCGACCGAGATAAAGGCTCCCTCGCCGCCATCACGCCGGAGCTCATCCAAGAGAACCGACGTCTGTGCGTACACTTTCTCCAAGGCGGCACGCGATGATTTGCCCAACGACGCTTTTTACCTTGTCAGTACAAACTCTCAACGAAACGGACATGTTCGACTTACACAGAATGGCCGAGTTAAGTTCCTCCGCGACCACTGCCCGGCCTTGCTGGTCCAGCAAGTGCTTTACTTGAGGTTCCTTGAGTGGGTTTTTGTACGCCATCAGCGCCCAGATCTCCTGGAGTCCGCTGGTAAACTCCCCGCGAGGGTCCTTGGCATAGTCGGCTTGTAGCGTTTGCCCGTAGAGCAGCAAGTCCTGTTCCAGCTCCACCAGCTCAGCATGATTCTCACCATTATCCATCTCAGCGCCATTCTGATCAAGGTCCATCTTTTGTGAGTTGGAATCCGCGGCAAGTCCGTTACTCTTGGCCGTCGGCTCACTCGCCATGCTCAGCTCGGCTGCCCTTCGCACCATCTCGATAAACTTGCGACATCGCAACTTAAAGTGTACACGGTCATGAGTTGGCAGCATCTTCGGGTAAAATGCCTGGGTATACTTCAGAGCCTTGTCGATGTCTCCTTCCAACACTGCACTTCGGATACCTAGAAAGTCGTTAGGTCATGCACGGAGAGTGTGCAGTAAATGACTCACGTTGTCGGTTATTGGCGTCCTCGTCATCTTTAATGCTGATGCCGCCAATCTCTTCCGGATCCTGATTAAGTGTCTCTTTCTGGGCCCTCATCTCTCCGGCAAAGGCTCGCGCCGTATCCACGTATCCATCATGTTGGAGAAATTGCAACACCAGGGCCTGGATTAGTTCTGTTTCGGTCATCCCGGGATCGAGTTGTGAGGTGTTGGTAATAGAGATATCGTGTAGAATCTTGGCTCGATGCTCCTATGTCACAGTAAGCCCCCCATCCCAACGAACCTGGGGTGTCGACAGTCTCACCTTAGCTAGCCGGTCAATGTCAAAGACGAATGGCTCCTGACCAAAATTCGCCTTGATCCTCTCGCCCGCACGCCTGAGGCTGATGGCTGGGAACAGCCTGTCGCGGTCCACCTGGTGGAACGCAGTTCCTACATAACCCGTTAGCTAGCAGCCTTAGGAGCCTCCCTATGCACGTCAGTCTTACCGAGATGAAGCCCGTTCCGGGTGAAGAAGGCGGTGTTGTCCTTGAAGTTGATGCCGCAACCAACAACGTCGCCCTTGTTAAATTGGGGGCCATAATGCTTCCCAACATTGTGAGCCGTGAAGCACCGGCCATCATCGCCGTGGTACCCCCATGATTCTGGCTCCCAGCCTATGGGCCGTGATAGCGTCGCCGTCTTAGTGGAGAAACCCACGGCTATCGTCGTGCTGGTATCTCGTTAGTTCTCTCGGATCCTTGAGCTAGCCATTTGACGCCACTCACTCGTCTTTCCTACTATCTAGAATCGTCACCTCGTAGTAGTATATTCCGCACTGAGGGGGGATGTAGTGGTTTGCCCGTACGGCAGATGCCTCGTAGTCGCGCTCGAGGTGATTCTTAGGTACTGTGTACTTGACGATGTTTCCAGGATCCATCTCGATACCAGTCCACATGTCGTCCTTGTTCCACCCGGAAGGAAGCGGGGTCAGGTCGTCGTGGTCTTCGTGGCTTGGTGAACGCTCAACGATTGTGTGAGACAGGCCGCGGTGCGACCCGGGGGGCAGGGGCCCCGGGGTGATGTCGGGGGTACTGTTGTTGATGCTGTTGGCGGCGGCCCGCTTCGGCTGCTTCGCTCGCAGCTTGGCCTTGTGCTCGTCCTCTAGGCGCTGCATGTAGATGGAGCGGTTTAGGTAGGATGGGACAAAGAATTTGTTCTCCTCGTCAGAAGTGTCATGGCAGAGAAGCGTATCAAGACCCTTCACAGCAAAGGAGGAGCGCTGGCGCCACCTCCGTTGGGCGTCTGGCCGGTCAAGAGGGTTTGGCGTCGCCATGGCGTCGTGTGTGCTCTGTCAGACGGACCCTCCAGCAAAGCTGAATGTCGGAATGCGAGTGGCAAGCAGGAAGACTTCGCATCCGGGCCCGGCGGCGAGAACGAGGGCAGATCGCGAGGGTGTCGATATTGGGTACGAGATAGTCGTCGAGGGAGGGTCGTTCGGAGGGAGAAGAGAGCTTCTCGGGGTCGAAGACAAGGAATAATAGACCCCTATATGGTACCTGGACACTCATGTAAGTGCTGCTGAAATGGAAACGCTATCCCGAGCTGGGAGTTGACGATCCGGAACTTACCTGGTCTGTGCCGGGCAGCTAGAGGATGCTAGTGGTGATGCTGGTTGTGACGTACTATCTCTCTGCGATCACGTGGGTAGGCAACCCGACCATCTCTAATGCGTAGTACGGTTTGTTCACGACAGGTGTTCTCTTAGAGAGAACAGTGATATTTCCAACAGAGCGGACTCTGGAACTTGTCAGTTACAACTCAGATCAGCTTCTTGTTGGGAAGCTGGGCACCCTTATGGCCTTGTGACAGCCCGCCGCCACAGAGAGGATGGAGCTGCTCTAGTGGCAAAACGCCTAGACTTGCAGCGGGGGAGCACCACAGTAGTTTCAGACAAGCACAACAAAACTTACGCATTCAGAGGAACTGTTTTTTCGCGATTCCTTTAAGTAAGGTAAGCACTCTGGCTTTTTAAGTTTCAAAGCTACATTCATGATTTAACGAGGTGCTCAACTTGAAGAGACAACTAGGCGCTGACTAAGCTATTCCTTGGCTGAAGCCCCTCAAGCTCATAACCACTCGGTGGCTGCGACAATACGAGTCCATATCACTTGGGCGTGATGATGGTGACGCATGAATAGTCTGGCAAAGAATGTTAATTCCATAAATTCAATGCTAACCAAGCGCCATGGCTTGGGTCAGAGTCCCGGCTAAACCTGCCAACCTGTCTAGTGAAACCCCCTGTGATGCCTGAAATCCGTATTCTACAAAGGCAAACCCTAAACCGAAACTCCTACAGCGAGACTATCATGTCTCGCCCTCGTCGCCCGAAAGCAACGCCAGTGACACCAGGCGTCGCACGTGGAAACCAAAACCTCCAAATAACTCCAAACATGACAAGCAAGGACTAGGTATGTGTGCTGTGAAGCCGAACACGTGATCGGACGTTGAACGGTCATCAACGGTAATATGAGCCTTCAAACCGAAATGTAAGTAGGTTCGAAGACTGGGTAGGTAGAAGAGTGCGTGGAAGGAACGTCACCCTGGCTATGATGCGGCGGTGATGGCCATGGGGGCTGGTGAAGACGCGTGGACGCTAGGCGCACTCTGCATCTCAGCATCAACACCACTGTTACTGTTGACAGCGCTGATGTCCCCCTGCGGGTTCTCCTTGTTCTCCTTGCTGCTGCTGTTGTCGGCTGATGGCGCGGCCGAGTCCTCGGTACCGGGCTCCAGGTTCTTCTTGGGAGGTGCGGTCCAGCGAGGGACCTCCCACATGACACCAGTAAAGGTCTTGAGCTTGAAGCCACCACGGGCCCATTTGCGGCAGGGCTTGCCTGACCTGTCGAGAGCACGTAGGCCGGCGTTGATAGCGCCCTGGTTGGCCTTGGGGCCCAACTTGTGGCCGCCGGCGGGTCGATTGGCCGAGTTCGAGTGGTCGATGGTGCCGTCCTCACTGGCGATGCTTGTTAGTGTCTACCACAAGGAAGAGCATAAACGCTGATGATGGAATGGACTTACAGCCGAGGCTTCTTCTTGGGGCCGGGCTTTCCTCTCTGCTTAGGGGCACCATCGGCACCACCGTTCGCGGTGGTGGCCGAACGTTTCACACCCTTCTTCTTGGGGCCGTCGGCAGGCGGGCCCATGGACCCAGGTGCCGGCGTCCCCTCTGCTTGTGGTGTCGCAGCGTTCGAGTCGGAGGCATTCTCGCCGCTGGTGTTGGTAGGCGGTGCGGGCTGGGAGGCGGGAGATTCGGGCGACTGCTTAACGTCGTCTGAGTCTTGGGCAGCAGGTGAATCCTCGACCTGCAGAATTTCGCCTAGTTTTGAAGGCTCGACGATGAGGCTGATAATCATGGTGGGCTTGCCACCTGATTTACGCCGGCCATCTTGTGGTTTGGTGGATGGAGCCATGTGATGATGTGCAGAGGGAGGAAGATGACGTGTTAGCCAACGCTAGAAAGCGTGGTCGGTGATGGATGCTGGGCACGTCGGGGTGTTTGCGAAGAGGTTGACGATGGCAAGTTGGGGATGGGTGGATGGATGCTTTGTGGACGGATGCTGCGGGAGTTTTGGGGGTGGTCGGGTGGCTCTGGTCAGCCCGCTAGCGAGTCGGTCTGGCAATGTGGTGATCCGAGGCTTGATCAGGGGGGGCGTTTTCCAGGCCAGGCTGCGTGGAGCGGCAGGTCCTCAGCGCAGAGCGGCGGTGGTCGTGATGCACAGGCGGCGGGTTGGTGGTGTTGATGGGATGCAGTGCACGGGAGATGGGGAAGGATGGAGTGCAAGGGGGAGATTGTTTTGCAAGAGGGCGAGAAAATCATTTTGGGAGGTTTGGGTTGGTGGCCTTGGTGGTCTCATCCTCATTTGGGGCCGGCGGCGCACAATAATCAATGGGTGGAAAAAGGTTCTTGTCGCTGGCACGGCTGATCCCCAGACTCTCGACTCTGTCGTTCTCCCTCCAAGAGGTTGCGCGAGATCCCGGTGCGGCACCTTGCCGGAATAGGACTAGCGGGTCCATAAAAAGCCACTGCACAACTTTTATGCACCCACGCACTACCAGGTACGTACCTCTGTAGTCAGTCCCTGCCAACGGTCAAACCTGTTGCGCCTCAGCTTCGCCTGGAGGCAACCTGCTGATGGCCAGCAAACCACCTGCATCAGCGCAATCTGCCTGAGCACAATGGAAGCCAACAGGCAGCAAACAGCCAGGCGCCAATCCAAGACCCGCCGACCTTGTTGTGCTGTACTGGGTTAAGATGTGTTGGTTCCGGCGTGGCAATCAGCCCGCGCAAATTGTGGGCGATGGCGATGGTTCTGCTCTTACCCCTTGCGGCGACGCATTATGAACCTAGAAGGCACGATTACGGATAGCGATTGCCAGTTTAACACCCTGTCACCGACGCATCGAATCCATTTCCCACGTCAGGAATCCTCCCAAGTCCCAACTAAACCAACCCCCTCCCAGGTGTCACTGGTCCACTGGTCAGGTGTCGCCGTGTCGGCAACAAGTGCGCTCGCCCCATCCGGGGCTCATGATGGGGCTTGGCTCTCACCTCGGGTCAAGTGACGCGCCATGCCAGCAACTTCGGGAAATATCGTGAGATGTCAAGGACAAGGCGCAGGCCGAGTGGCCACAATGCATCTGCAATTGAGTCCTGGCCGGAGCATCATCTTACCTCTCGCTATAGTCATTCTGCATTTCTAGTCTTCATCATGTCCGCCCCGTCACTTACCACCGACGCCGAGCCATGGCAGCCCAAAGCCATCGTGTTCGACCTCCTCACAGGGCTGCTGGACTCATGGAGTCTCTGGGACGCATCAACGCCGTCGGGCTCCCCGTCCGAGGGCAGGCCCTGGCGACACCGCTACCTCGAAATCACCTTCAGCCTCCCCGGGGGCATCTACGTCCCGTATGAGAGCTGCGTGAGGCAGGCCGCCCGTGACGTGGGCTTGCCCCCGTCAGCCCCAGAAGCTCTGCTCGCCAGCTGGGAGGGCCTACAAGCATGGCCCGAGGTGGCCAAGGTGCTGCCGGCCTTGAGGGAGCGAGGGTATAAGCTCGGCGTCGTGACCAACTGCTCGAGACAGCAGGGGCACATTGCGATTCGCAACGCGGAAAAGTGCGCCGCCGGAGGGGACGGCCAAGATTTTACCTTTGATGCTGCCATCACCGCCGAGGAAAGCGGGTTCTACAAGCCCATCGAGCAGGCGTATAATGCTATTCTCACCAGGATGGAGCTCGAAGCGAGCGATGTGCTGTTTGTCGCCGGCAGCTCCGGGGATGTCCAAGGGGCAACCGACGCCGGCATGAGAGTTGTCTGGCACAACAAGGCTAAGCTTCCCAAGAAGGGGGAGGCAGTTGCTTCAAGGGAGTCGAGTACGCTCGACGACGCGCTGAGGGGCTTTCTCTAAAGTAGTAGCGACGATGAGGGCGGTACCACGATACCGTGATACACGACCACATTTTGCCCAATATTTCATGTCGTCACCGGCCTGCTGTGCCGGGGCAACGACAGAGACAATCGAGTCCTTTTTTTTGGTGACCACTGACCTGTGATGCGATGGAATGCGGAGAGTGAATCATCATGTCTTCATAAGTTGATGCACGGGTCTTGTGAAACACGGCAGCGCTGTCTTGACAACCCAGCGACTGGCATGTGTCGCTTGCTCCAAATATTGGGATGATATAAAGCCCACTTATGGAAAAAGAATGAGAACCCAGCGGTTCGGCAGAGCTTACTTCCACAACCACACAGACATTTCTTATTCCTCGCATCTTAACCATGGGTTTCGTTGACGGCATCGGCCAACTCGTTGGTCGCAATGTTCATCAGGGTGCCCACACGATCAACATTGGTGGGTCTGTGAACTGGGGCGAGCTGGAGGGGAGCTCCCCTCTTCGACGGGCGCATCTGTCCGGCGTAGACCATGGTGATAGTGACGCTTCCCTCGTCCTGCCACGAAAGGAGACCTTCTCGGGCCTCCAAAAGTCCCTGTTTGTGGCCAGGAGTGCCGTGGAGGAGCATGCGGAGGTTCTTCAGGTCCCCGAATCCCAGATACACGACATCCTCGACAAGATCCGAGCTCTCGAAGAACAGGTCAGCGCTTTACTTGACAGCGAGGGCCAGCATGTAGATGTAGAGGCTGCCACCTCTGAGAACAGCGGAGCTTCCGACGGGGGCTCTGACCAGGTAAGCGAGAATCCCACCGCCTCTGAGGCTAACGATGATGAAGGAACCGCTGCAGGGAAGGATGATGACAACCATACCAAGGAGGATTCCAAGGAGAATGCGGACGATGATTCCGAGACTGGTGAGTCCATTAATGTTCAATATCCATGCCCCCGCGATGAACTCGATACTGAATGCCTTCAGATGAACCTACGGCTCCTGGTGGTATTTTCAAGGAAGACGCCCAGACGGGGACTGACGCCTACACCTCGACCATCGGCGCGACCAAGACAACAGTTACCCAGACCAAGACCAGAACCCGGACCTCGACTATCACCTTGGCAACAGCCATGAGGCCGTCCAAGGCTCCTGAAGCCCCAACAGCCCCCGTGAATCCTGGACAACCCGGATCTGAGAGTGGGGGATCCAACAGCAGTCAATCGAAAGGAGAGATAGTAGGGCATCCAAGGTCAACCACGGCTTCTGGCAAACCGGGAGTTGGGAGTGCCGGATCCAGCGATTCTCAGTCCAGCAAGGAGATGGGAAGGCGTCCAGAGTCGACGGTGGGTGGCAAGCCCAGCGTAATCTCGAACGGGACGGTGTATGAGCGCCCAGGCGCCGTCCACACGCCTTCGCGTCCCATGTCGCTCCCAGAGCACATTGCTTCAAGTTCTCCCACGGCGAGCCCAGCTCCCGGAGTGTCTCCGCCTCCAAAATTCGACAGCAACGGGGTATTCAGCAACACCACGGGGGGCACAATTTTCCAGACGGTGACGCTTCCGGAAACCTAGGTTGTGGGTCTGGGGTGCAATGAGGGGGGGGGGGGGTTGGAGGGTTGGACACGGAAAAGGGGGGGAACATAGCAGAACATAGCAGAACATGACAGGACGGAACGGGGGCAGACTGCAGAGTAATGATTTGGGAAATTGGCAGTACGCCTTGCAGAGTGCTGACTGCGAGCCTGCGATTCCCCGGGGTCTCCGGCGCCGAATTGGTGGCGAGGCCGGAATGATTCCGGCCAAAGACGCCTTTAAGCTCCACCTGAGGCCGGGCAGCGTCGGCAGCAGCAGGTGGTCAGGTGGGGGCATCGTGTCCAATGTCTCTTATAAGCTCCGGCCGGCCCCCCATTCACCGCCAACGTCGTGGGATCTACGCATACGTGTCCATGGGGACGATTGCACTCTCGCACAGTCCGGAGGAGCAATGAGCGGGGGTGGCATCTGGGTCAACTGCTTGTTAGGAAATGGCCACGACGCAACGTGGAAAGGCATGTTGGCACCCCCGGGATCCCGAGACTGCAACGCAAAGGGGCGCAACGGACGACCCAGGGCTAACGACAACAAGACATTTCTGTTACGTTTCCATCACTTAATGATTCAACAGGCACCTCGTGACCTTCCTCAAAAGCTAGAATGCAGGGCGCAGCTCCTGAGCTTTGACCGCCTTGGTTGTCCCGTCCTTGCCCATTCTTGTCCATTCCTGTCCCGTCCCCCGCTCGTGAGGCCGGAATCGATTCCGGCCACCGAGTACTTAGGCGAGACGCGAGCGCAGACCATGGGGACTGGGCACTTGGGAAACCTTCTTCCTCTTCTTCTTCTCATCAGCAGAAAAAAAAACCTCGTATAATAGTACTTCCCTTGTATACCAAGTCCTGTGCCACAATGGGATCCCTCGGGAGCACCTCCACCTTCACCGTCCTGGACGATGCCCGTCCGGACGACAAGTCACTCCCGGCCTTCATGGTCTCCACCAGCCGGGGCTTCCTCCCGCGGGCCGACCCCGTGGTGACGCTGCCCAGCGAGTTTGCGGCTCTCGAGTCCATCCTGCAGCGCATGCCCATCAAGACGGCGTCCGGGGAGCCTGGCCTCCTGGCGCAGAACAGGCTGGGCGACGTGGTCGACACGGAGCTGCCCAACCTGGTGGGCGCCATGGACCTGTACAAGGACGACCTGCCCATGATGAACGCCCTGTACCGGGACTACTCGTTCCTGGCGTCGGCCTACCTCCTCGAGCCCTGCCACCAGCGCTTCGTCCGCGGCGAGCCCTACGGCCTGGGACGCCAGGTCCTGCCCGCCAACATCTCGCATCCCATCTCCCGGTGCGCCGACATGTAAGCAGCACCTCACTCGACCCTCCCACGTTGCAATGAGCTCCAGGATACTGACCCACGTGAGACAGCTGCGGCTTCAAGCCCTTCATGGAGTACGCCGGGTCGTACGCCCTGTTCAACTACCGCCTGGAGGACCCCAAGGCGGGCATGGACTACGCCAACCTGCGCCTGATCCGCGCCTTTGAGAACGGGCTGGACCCGTCATCGTCCGAGGCCGGCTTCGTGCTCGTGCACGTCGACATGGTCAAGAACTCGGGCGCCCTGGTCAGCGGCGTCATGCAGTGCCTCAACGCAGCCTCGGAGGGCCATGGCAACGACACCCGGCCGAGCAGAGAGCAGCGCAGGGAACTCAACGCAGGCCTCGCGTCGGTCCTCGCGGCGCTGACGCGCATCAACGGCGTCATGGAGACCATGTGGGCCAAGTCCAGCCCGATGGCCTACACCAGCTTCCGGACCTTCATCTTCGGCATCACGTCGCAGTCCATGTTCCCCGAGGGCGTCGTGTACGAGGGCCTCAACGAGGGCCGGCCGCTGTCGTTCCGCGGCGAGAGCGGCGCCAACGACTCCATGGTGCCGCTCATGGACAACCTGCTGCAGGTGCCCATGCCCGACACGCCGCTGACCGAGATCCTGCGCGACTTTCGCGAGTACCGCCCCAGCAACCACAAGGCGTTTCTGCAGTTTGTGAGGGAGCGCTCGCGCGAGGTGGGCCTCAAGGACCGCATGCTGGGGTTCGACCCCACAGCACAGACTGCAGCGCAAGAAGAAGACGATGAGGAGGACGAGGAAAGGGACCTCCTCCGCGAGTCCCGCAGCCTCTGGATCCAGGTCCTCAACCAGGTGCGCGACTTCCGCTGGCGCCACTGGTGCTTCGCGCGCGAGTACATCCTCAAACGCACGTCGCACCCGACGGCCACGGGGGGCAGCCCCATCGTCACCTGGCTGCCCAACCAGCTGGAGGCGGTGCTGGAGGAGATGGCCTGGGTGCACGCCCGGGCGAGGGAGGACGGCCACCCGAGGGGCCTGGGCCGCACCGCCGAGGACATCATGGAGGCGGCCATGAGGCAGCGCGAGACGCTGCGCAAGGAGGTTGACCGCTACTGCGCCGAGCGAGGCGTGGGGCGCGATGGGAGGCAGGCCTAGTGCTATTATTATTATCCATGGCACGCATAGTATTATACCTAGTAGTAATGGCGAATCCAGTTGAAGTCGCACAAGATGAGTCTAATAATAATAATATGGGCCACAGATTGAGCCGCGGAGCCCCGTTGCCCCGGTTGCCCCCCGGCCCCGGCCCCCGCACATACTCGTACTATGTACGGATACTATGCGGTATTACGGATACTATGTAGCATCACCAGCAATGCGACCTACCACATCTTGCACATCGTACCGGTCTGTCTTGAGTATCCGCAGGGGCCGCAGGGACCGCAGTGGTGCCCTCAACGGCCCCTCCAGGCTCTAACCACCAACCTGCATGCGCCATGCATGTACTATGGTGTACTGCTGCCGCTTATCCCACACCTCCCGGGCTGGCTGCCCCCAGCTTTCGTATTTTGTAGCAGCTGTCTGTCTCTCCACTCTGCTCGCTCTCCTCTCTCGTCTTTGTCCTCGTTGTCCTCTTTGTCCCTACTCCTCGTCCCACCACCGCCCGCCCCGTCAGTCACTGTGCCCGAGTCCAAACGCCCTCCCCCCCCAGCGGGAGAGACGGTCAGAGGCAGACACCGGCAATGATGAAGCTCCCAGCCTCCTCCGTGGCCGTCCTGGCCATGGTGGCCATGCCCATCATCACCACCACCGTCGAGGCCGCCCAGCGCTTCGCAGCCTTCCCCAACGACGCCCTCATCCCGCGATACCTCGTCGACAAGTCCTTCCCTCTCGCCCGCCGAGGCTCCTGCGGCGAGGGCCACCACCCGTGCCAGGAGACGGGCCACAGCGACCAGTGCTGCGACAACGAAAGCTACTGCTACATCGACAGCGACGGCGACCCGCGCTGCTGCCCCATCGGCTCCAACTGCCCCCTGGACTCCAAGTGCAAAAGCGACCACTTCTTCTGCACCACGACCCTCACCGAGAGCGGCACCGCCGTCTCGACCGAGGGCTGCTGCACACGGCGCTGCATCTCCACCAGCCAGTACCTCTGCGCGCCCGACGACGGCGGCGGCTGCTGCAACTACACCGCCGAGTGCCGCAACGGCGGCTGCATCTTCAGCAGCGACTCCTCCTCGACCACGGCGCTGGTCAAGCCCGTCGAGGAGGGCTGCACCACCAGCCAGTACCGCTGCCCGGACGGCAAGGGGTGCTGCGACAACGACCAGTCCTGCACCGAGGTCACCGGCACCGCGTTCTGCGCCAGCGGCAGCCCGACCGAGACGGGGCTCGACCACATCGGCGGCGAGGACGATGACGATGACGGCGGCGACGACAAAGGCCTGTCCGACGGCGCAAAGGCCGGCATCGGCGTCGGTGCTGTCGTAGGCGCAGCCGCCATCATCGGGGCCCTCACATGGCTCTGCATCTACAAGCGCCGGTCGCGCCGCCGGGCCACGACCGCCCAGCCCAGCGGCACCGCCAGCGACGGCCGCGCCCAGGAGGACGCCGCCACCGTGACCGAGGTGTCGCAGACGACGTCGCGCCCGCCGCAGCCGGGCCAGGGCCTGACGCAGGACTACTTCGGCCCGGACCCCGTCGCGGGCCCCTACACCGTCACGCCCGGGCAGCACACCGTCGCCGGGTCGGCGTCGCCGGGGCTGGACCGCGCCGTGCCTGGCCGTCCCGAGCAGCCGGGCGACATCGCGGCGCCGGTCGAGATGGGCTCCGAGACCGTGTCTGACCGCGGCGCGGGGTCGCCCATACCCACGCCGAGCTACCACGGGTCGCCGCACATGCAGGAGCCCGTGACGATAGAGGGCCGGTTCGAGCTGTACGGGTCCGACGATGCGGAGCCGCCGCCGCGGTCGCCGTCCATCATGCCTACGCCGGCAGCGTACCGGGCCCGAAAGGAAGACGAATGGTAGAGAGATCCTGCAAGTGTTCCGGGAGGGACAAATTATGCCGTCTGTATTTGTAAAGCAGAAGAGCACGAAGCGAGAACAACAAAAACAAACAAAACGCCCTAGCCTGTCCGATCCAACGTGAAAATGACACCTAAAAACACCAAGCCCGAGTCCAAATGAGAATAGCGGCACAATCGTTCGGCTTCATCGAGCCATCCCAACGCCGACATGTTGTAATACCGCAGAATAGCGACAAAGGAAATACCATTATGAGTGTCTTTCCTCCCCTGGTCTCCCCGACCCGGGTTCAGCACACGACACCGCCAAACGGCGCGCAGTCCCTCAGGTCCTTGACCAGGTCCTCCACGCTGCTCAGGTGCCGGCTCAGTAGCTCCTGCTTCTCGTCCGTCGTGAGCTCCCACCGGCCCTCGCTGTCGGCCCTCCTGCGGTCGGTTCCCCTGCCGCCCTCGGAGAAGGCGCCCGCGAGCTTGCTGGGGCTACGCTGCAGCATGGCGGGGACCGAGTCGCGCTGGCCGGCGCGGGGGATCGAGGGCACCTCGGGCATGAGGTAAAAGTAAAGGAACTCGACAAGCTTGAGCTTGACCTCGCGGGACGTGGAGCGCGACTTGAAGAGCGACGTGACGGCGAGGAGGCCGTCGAGGTCCTCAAAGGCGCGCGTGTTGCGGGGCGTGTCGATGAGGGCGACGACGAGGGTGAGGAGCGTGGCCGACTGGATGGCCGGGCAGTTGTACGGCTCGAGGAGGTCGAGGAGGAGCTGCCAGCGTCGATTAGATGAGCCAATCGTTAGGGGGGAAAAAGTCCAATTGCCGGGTACTCACGTTCATGTTCTGCTCGCGAGAGAACAGGGCCTTGCTGGGCGGGTGCAGCAACAGCACGCCCTGGATGAGGTCGAGGGCGCTGAGGATGAGCAGGTCGTTCTGGCCGTCGCTGCCCTTGGCCATGAGGCGGTCGAGGGTGCCGATCAGGCGCGTCGCCACGTTCCACTCGAACCCCTCCTGCAGCTTGAAGAACTCGCGGAACGCCGGGTCGTGCGACAGCTGCGCGAGGTCCTTGCGCGCCGCCGCTGCCTTCTCGCCACCGCCGCTGCTGTTGCTACTATCGCTGTCGGGTGTGCTGGGTGGTTTCGAGTTGGAGAGGCAGATCTGGGCCAGCAGGCCCTCGACCTGGCGCAGGCCCTTGCGGACCTTGGGGCCATCGTAGGATGACAGGTTGTCGAAGGCGAGGGAGAGCAGAGCTTCCATTGTGGGGTTTTTTTCTCGTGTTGAACAGTGCAGTAAACAAGCAAGTGGAAAATGCCCCAGCGGAAGGGGGGCAAAAAGCAGAAGAAGAAAAAAGAGTGCGGACGGTGCGCAGGTATGGTAATACAGCTAGATGAAGAAAAAATGCATTTGCGCAGAAAGAGATAAGGGGGTATCTTGGAGCAATGGGTGAGGAAGCCTGGTAAGAGAGTACGAGAAGAAGCTCCGGGTTTTGGGGCGGAATTGGAAGTCAGACGGCCAATGCAGATCCATGGGTGGATGCAGCCGTCTCCAGAGCAACAGATGCTAATTACAGGGGGCTTCAGTGGGATTCTAGGGGCCCCAAGTTCCCAACGCTCAACGCCTGGGCCCCAATGCACCGCGCAATTGCACCTCTACATTGGATCCAGGCACCCAATACTCTATCCGTAAGGTACATTACGTTTTCGTGGTTGGCGATACGTATCTGAACCTTTGCCACATAATTGGGAGGCTCCCCCCTAACCCGGCCGGCATCGTCTCTCACTAGGTAGCCCTCAGCATACGAGTATGGCAGCCCAGAATCAAAACTGTTACCTTACCATGGATGGATGGACTGCTTGGCGCCGACATCATGAGAGTACTCTCCTACCCAAGGCTCCTACCACACGTATTCTGTATTGCCTAGGCGTGCTCTAGGCACTCTAGGCATGCATACCGACGGCGGGCCGACCTGTCACGCGGCAGTACTAACGCACGGGACAGGAACGTCTAGACAGTCCGCCGCCATGTTAGATGGAGCCTAAGACCGCAGAAGATCTAGCACTTACCTAGTAGGGCACGTGCCTAGTAGAGCAGTAGTCACCGTGAGGCACCTGTTAGAGTAGGTACGGAGTAGAGAACGTAGGATTGTTCTGAACTACGTAGTAGAGCATGTTCATAGTAAGGTAAAGTAGGTAGAGTAGTACGTAGGACAGCTGTCCTACAGCGGTAGGCTGATGGTGTTGCCTGACCAGGGCTGCGTCATTGACCCACTGTGGGGGGACTCCAACTTCTGTCAGGGCCCAGCAGACTTTAATCCCAACCCTCCTCATCCAGCTCGGCCCCTCCAGCGCCGCTATTACCCTCGCCAGCTCTCCTTCCTTGTCGCGCAGCTTACCTATATTGTGCGCCCTGTTATGACTCTGACCTCTTCCAACATGCTGGCCTCCCCCAACGCCATCCCTCCACGCACCTCGAGCTCCGGCCACCACCACGGCCACTCCACCAACGCCGTCTCGTCTGCCCAGCCCGCCTCCAGCACTCGCTCCGTCCTCAGACCCGTCTCCGAGAGTGACTGGCTCGCCCAGAAGTCCCAGCAACAGCAGCAGCAGTATCAGGAGCAGCTCATTACATCCGGACAGCACAGCCGTCACCACAGCTCCTCCTTTGGCCCCGTCCCCGTCCCCGCCATGGAGCCGCCGCCTCCCCCTCCTCCCTCCGACCCCAGCCGCTACGCTCACAGCGACCTCGACTTCGGCCCCCGACGCTCCTGGAACGACAACAAGGAGCGCGTCATCCGTGGGCCCTACGAATATGTCATCAGCCACCCCGGCAAGGACTTCCGCGCCCAGCTCATCGCCGCCTTCAACGCCTGGCTCGACGTGCCCACCGAGAGCCTCGAGGTCATCACTCGCGTCGTCGGCATGCTGCACGAGGCCTCCCTGCTCGTCGACGACGTCCAGGACATGTCGGCCCTGCGCCGCGGCTTCCCCGTCGCCCACAGCATCTTCGGCGTGCCCCAGACCATCAACTCAGCCAACTACATCTACTTTGCCGCCCTCCAGGACCTCCAGCACCTCGCCAGCCCCCACGCCGTCCCCACCTTTGCCGACGAGCTCGTCAACCTCCACCGCGGCCAGGGCATGGACCTGTTCTGGCGCGACACCCTCACCTGCCCCACTGAGGACGACTACCTCGAGATGGTTGGCAACAAGACCGGCGGGCTCTTCCGCCTGGGCATCAAGCTGATGCAGGCCGAGTCCGCCACCGGCATCGACTGCGTGCCCCTCGTCAACCTCATCGGCCTCATCTTCCAGATCCGCGACGACTACATGAACCTGTCCTCGGTCGAGTACTCGTCCAACAAGGGCATGTGCGAGGACCTCACCGAGGGCAAGTTCAGCTTCCCCGTCATCCACAGCATCCGCGCCGACCCCACCAACCACCAGCTCCTCAGCATCCTCAAGCAGAAGCCCACCGACGTCCAGGTCAAGCAGTACGCCGTCAGCTACATGGAGGGCACCGGCAGCTTCGAGTACACCCGCCGCGTCCTCGCCGTCCTCATAGAGCGCGCCCGCAGGACCGCCGAGCAGATTGACGCCGGCCGGGGCAAGCTCGCCGGCATACACAAGATACTAGACAAGATGGTGATCGAGTGAGTGTGTTTTCACGGCTCGGCTTCCATCTTCTTTGATTTTTCGTCATTCTGTTTTTTTTTCTGCCAGCGGCATGGGAACGGGGATATCATCGTACTAGGCATAGGGGTGGGGGTTATATGGGTACTACTACCATGGGCAGGTTTGTTTCCTCACGGCATGTTCTTGACTTAGACTTATTTGGATACCACAATTACCACAGCATCATACAGCGTTCTCGAGTTGTTGAAAATTCCAATTGCTCTCAATTTCATTGACATACGCCGGCCAAATGTGCTCTAAATCTCGTTTACCTTCCCAAGTGTGTTCCTCCTTTCGATGCCTGCCCGTAGTTGAAGCCGAAAGGAAAAATGGTAAATCAAAAATCGCCAACGCCGCTATAGTTGAACCAACCCTCTTTGCTCTTTCTTTCATATCTCTCTTTCGTGGTAGTATACATATCGACGTCTCGTAGCATTACAGCATCATTCAATACCCCCCGCGGCGCCGGGACCGCCCGGCGCCAATGTCGATCCTCTGCATCTCCTGCATGAGAGCATCGTCCCCCGGAGCGGAGTTGGCTCCGCTCATCATGGGACCGCCAAAGGGAACCTTGGCTGGGATAGGGGGACCCGACCCATGCTGAGGTGCGTAGTTTTCGTTGGGGTAGTCGTGGTGGCCAGGAGAGCGCTGGGGTCCTCCCCGGGTGGGAGTATAAGTGATTTGCCGCTCTTGGTAGTTCTCGGACGAGATGGGTGCCAAGGGCCGGGAGCCTGCTCCACTCATCACTGGGCCCGCAGAAGATCTTGACTTCTTGTGGAGGCGGTTGCGCCCCGCGCTACTCGACGCGGGGGGCGTGTGAGGATCCGGGGGACCATACGAGGAAGAGTTATGCGATGCCGCCGGCGGAGCATGAGGGCGCGCCGCGATGCGGAGCTGTCTCCGGCCGCTTGGGGGCATCGGTTGCGCGCCCGACGGCGAAGGCCGCCCCCGGGGCTCTGGAGACGGCTGCTTCGGCTGCTTCGCCTCGGGTTCGGGTGCCCATGACTCCACTGGCAAGTGGTCAGATGGATCAACCTCGCGTCCATCGTAGGTGACAATCTTGGCATCAACGTCGGCCAGAGCCCTATCATCACGCGCAGACGCAATGTTGGTGTTGAAGGCATCAAAGGAATCCGGATCAAACGGGATGCCCGAAGCTCTTCGGTTCTCAGCTGGTGGCGGAGCCGGGCTTACCGACTTGCGCTTGATTTTGTGCTGGGAATTGCTCTGCGGAGCTGGGGAGGTGCTGTGAGACTGGATCCTGCGCTGCTCTGGCACACCAGAGTACGTGACATCAGTCCCAGAGCTCCGCTCATACGGCTGCTGGGGTGGAGGAGCATAGTCATACGAAGACCCAGGCTCGCCGGGCCCATATGCAGGAGGTGGCTCAGATGTGTGGCGGCCCCGTGGTGGAGTTCCTATGTTCTGCGTCGTGTATCTCCTCTCGTGGCGGCGCTCATCGTGGATTCGACTCGAAAGTTCCAGTGCTAGGTTGGGATCTACCCCAGGAACCAGAGAGGGAGGAGCCTCTGGCATTCCATGACTAACTGGACGCTGCATATGTTCCTCGTACTCACCACCGTAGCGCGGGTACTGTTCTCGGTCAGGCGCGGGCTGATTGTGGTGTCCCCGGCCAGGGCTGGTGGAAAACTCCCGGGATGCAGCCGGGGAGATTTGGCGCTGATAGCCTTGATCATGATAGCCTTGATCATGGTAACCTTGATCCTGGTAGCTTTGATCATGGTACCCTGCTGCCGCCTCCCTAGGCAGCGGGCTGGGATGGCGTGGAGAAGCACCCGGCGATCGGCTCAGGTTCAGAGGTGCAGGGTTCGGCGCATGGTCATAGCCCATGTCTTCGGCAGGCGGCATCCTCGAGGCGCTAGGCCTGTAGCCATGTCCATACTGACCAGTGTGTGAGTCAGGAACATCCTCCACTGTCGCCTGCATCGCCCTTGGATGATGGTCGTACGGTGGGTCGTAAGAATGGTGCCTCAACGGCGCCGGTTCGTAGCCTGGCGCATCCTGTTGCGCCACGGGGATCGGTGCAGAGGGCGCCGAGTCATATGGTCGGAATGCAGGCCGGGCAGGGGGGTAGGCAGACATGGAATGACGGTGTGCCTCGTTCTTCAGGACATCGTGGCGCATCGGCATGGGAGCAGGTGGTGGCTTTTGTGACAACCCATCAAAGCTACTCCTGTGGGAGACATCTGGGGGCCCCCCACCGCTGTAGGCAGTACGGTGAGCAGGAGGCGGAGGAGGGCGATCATTCTCAACTGGGGGCGGGAGCTGCCTAGAATCAGGCAAGTGGTCGTAGTGCTCTGGAAGAGACTGCCCACGAGGCTCAGGTGGCTGGTAAGGCAGCACAGGTCCCCTAGGGCTGTACTCTCGGTCGTCAAAATGGCGTGCCGGTGTCTCGTAGTGATCTACTGTGCGCTGCAACTGGCGGGGTACTTCCGTCCGTGCTGGCGGCTGGTGCTGGGCTTGCGGGGAAGGAGAATAAGTATCCGGGTGCTGATACCGGGACGCGGAGGGCGGCGTCTGGTACTCCAAGCTTTGCAGAGGAGAGTGGCTAGACACATATCCAGAGTGCGAGGCATGCTTGGCATGGGTGCGCGGAGGCGTTTGGTACTGGTCTTGAATTGGTGGCAGTTTGGCTGGTGCCGGAGCTGGAGCTGGAGCTGGAGCTGGAGCCTGAGTAGGTGCAGGCGCAGGCGCAGGCGCGGGAGCAGGCGCGGGAGCAGGAGCCTGGGGTGCGACGGGTGCCTCCCCTGTGATGGGGTCGGACGGAAGTGGGCGGCGGCCCATGGGCGTTGTCCTCTGCTTGACAGGTCCATTCGGCCCATTCTCCCGCTCGGTAGCTGCAGGTTGAGGGCGCGGCTTGGCAACGGGCTTCTCGGGTTTAGGTCGTATATCGTAGTAAGTGATCTCAAGTCGGATCTCGCCGGCATACTTGCCCCGGCAGGACAAGGTCTGCCAGACGTCGCCCTGGCCACCACCGGGCACAATGATGCCCTTCAAATCAATCCATGCTTCGCCAACGAGGTCGGTGCGCTTATCATCTGTAAAAATCGATATCTTGAGCTGGTAGTAGTCGGGGCCGTCGTGGACTGTGAAACGCAACTCCTGGTCCCTAGGTAATTGTTAGGTCTGAAGGTTCTGAGATTTGTAAAGGGGTTAGAATGCTCACCATCGCGGCGTCTGGCCTCCCCGTATATCAGTCGCCGTCTTTTTGGCTTCCTTCCCCAGCCTCGCAGCGCAGTAAGGATCCTGCTTTCCAATAGTCTTGCGATTCGGGAGGTTCTTTGCGCGATCGACAATAGCGACGAGGGTGCCAATCTCGGGCCCGTCGACAGACAAGTCGGCAAAGATTCCCGCAGTATGAGGGCCGTGGAGGGCGTTTTGCTTGACCTTGCTGGTCGCCATGATGCTTCGAGCTGCGGGGTGATGTTTACATGGGCGAGGCGCAAGTCGAGCGGCCTGGCGACGATGACGGAGTAAGCAACGGTGGAGGGGTAAAAAAAGAGGGTAAGGCGTAATAAGCCAACAACAGCTTCAACGGCAACAACGGAATTGACCCGTGACCAATTCTCGGACGTGGGAAAGCAGTGAAGAAACTAAGAGAGTGACGGGGAGAATGCAGGTTACGGATAGAAGAGAAGGTATTGACGCCCGAAGGTTTGTTTGCATGCAAGTGCGCGCCAATGGCCGCGTACTCCCAGATAGGTGATAGCGGCCCCTCGAGGACGACTTGAAGGCGTGGTTGGGGGGATGAAGCTCCGATGGTGGCTGGGGCCAGGTGGGTTCCACAGTTCGAGGCGCGGGCTGGAACAGCGGAAATCGGGGTGGCTGGTGCTGTGGTGGACAACTTGGCTGGAACCTGGAACCGACAAGCTGAAGCAGCCCTGTCTGGCCCCCCTGGAAGCCCCGGTGACAGGGGTCTTTCGGCCTATCACAGCCAACAATAGGCCTCCTGCCCTGGATGGATCAAACTTATGAATCTCGACCTTGAACCCGGTTACGCATTCTCAGATCCGAGTCCCATCCCATCATCTCATCTGTACGGAGTACTCGTAGGCATCTCACGAGCCGAGAGTATCAAAAACAGGAATAATATTTGCAGATAAATCCCTCCACCTTGTGAAACTTCGCCATCGATCCACTCTCCCTGGGAAAACGGCCAGGCTCCCTCATACAATACTAGTATTAGTTTCATTTTCCATGAAGTGAAGTCACTGCCGCCCATCATCCCCCAGCCACGAGGGGTACGTACGAGTCCACGACTCGACAAGCTCAACAGGGCACTCCCGCCGATGATCCTTCGAGCGCCTGGTGCAGCTGACATGCAGAATGTGACCCTCCAACACGGGCGAATGCGAAATATATTTGGCATCATCATTCGGAGCTGGGCGGTGAGACGCCGTTTCGGCCGTCGTTAACGCTCCCCAACCACGTCGTTCACTGATCACCATGCAAGCCGGCTCATGGATTACTCATGATCCATACAAAAATCCTGCTGACCCGTAGCGATATCATCGCGTGTCTCCAGAGCAGCCATGTCTTGGTCTTCCTAAGCCGCTGCATCAGTTGGCATGGAAACTTTCAGGGCCCAAGACTACGAAGTACGAATACTATTACAATCAACATTCCAACGTCGTCATATTCCAGACATATGATCGCCATCGTAGCCATATGACCTTTCTGTCTTATTAAACAGGATATAAAACCCATCTACCAATCACAGCTCCGGGCGATCAGCTCGGCGAGTTGCTCGAGGTGCTTCTTGTCCACCTCATCGAAGCCGTTCATAACAGCACAGTCAACATCAATAATAGCAACCACCTTCTTCTCGCCACCATCTGGGCCTGCCAGGATGGGAACCACAATCTCACTCTTGCTGTCTCCGTCGCAGGCGATGTGCCCCGGAAACTCCTCCACATTCTTCACCAGCTGCGTCGTCTGGGACTGTGCAGCCGCCCCGCATACTCCACGGCCAAACGGGATGATCTGGCAGGCCACCTTACCCTGAAAGGGACCAAGGATGAGCCGCGGCTTGGTTGACGAAGGATCCAAGACGTAGAATCCTTCTGCGTGTCAGTTGAGCTTTCTCGGGGTTTGGCGGTATGTGGATGGAACTTGCCTGCCCAGTTCACTTCACTGCTAGGAGCCGGTAGAGACTTGTATGCGTGCCACAGAAGAGACGCGGCATTGGCTAGATTGCTACAGTCGTTTCAGTATACCGATATCGTGAGACTGGTCATGAATGAGCGTACCAAACCTGATGAGGCGAGCTCGGTTAGTAGGCGCTACGTAATTATACGCGAGAGATAAAAGCTCACCCAGTTTCGTTGACCATCCAAAAGACCCTCTGCCTGGAGCAGAACCTGCTCATAAGCGTCCTCCTTGGTGACGCCTTCGGCGAAGTTAGAAGCGTCGGCGTGAACCTAGGCGACGTCAGATCAGACAAACATGATAAGATGTAGCTATGGTCTCACCATGGTGAGCTCTCGGGTAGTTGTGGTTGGGAGGGGATTTGAACTTTGGAGCACCAGGGCGACTGGGAGGAGGTATTTTCGACTGGTATGTGCTCGCAACGTGATTGATGCAATCGGTTTCAAACAATTGGTTCTTAATGATACTGCCAGAATCAGAAGGTTGATATCTGAATCTAGTGAGAAATAATTCTCCGATAAAAATCATGGTTGTCTGGTGGAACTGGATCAATCAATGGCGCCATTCCACACATTGCGCGCGCTCTACTTCCCACAATAAGATACTAGATTTAGCCGAAGACCACGGCATGGCCGTTGATTTCGCATATACTTCATCTCCCATATCACTTTATTAGCTGGACTTGGCTTGTCTACGGTGTCCTCATCATAGATCATTGAGTTGGCGCTGATTGACCAATCATGGTGCTATTAGTCAAATAAGAGTGGGACACTCGAGACCCTTGGATGGAAGCTGACTCTCAAAATCATGGCCAGAAACACAGAACCACGAATACTCCTCCCGTCACCGCGTAGATAGTCGACTCTGGAAGCCATGAGTTGCCGCTCGTCATGGCGGTACTGCGCGCCAACCCACTACGGGCGAATCGCTAGCCCTCAGCTTCTGGTGCGGCCGTCCCAAACACACTCGATATACTACCGTGCACCTGGCCTCTCGATCCAGACACGATGCAAACACGACAAGAGCCAAACCCCCCGAAGCGAACTCCTCAACCCTCCCGCGACGACGCGCCCGCCACACCTTTCCGTCCCGAACCGCGAAGCCTTCGAGAGCCACTGGAGGTACCTCTTCGAGGTGGGCAAGGGCTACCTCAACTTCTACAAGAACGGCATCAAGAACGTCTGGACCAACCGACGCCTAGTGCGTGAGAAGCTCGAGCGAACGCCCAAGGATGACCGCCCGTCCATCTTCAACCCGGGCTACGTGCCGCGGACCTTCTCCCGCGCCGACTGGGTGCTGCTGTGGCGGACGCGCCACGACATGATCCGCCTGCCGGCGTTTGGGCTCATGCTGATTGTCATTGGGGAGATGACGGTGCTCGTGGTGGCGCTCGTCGAGGGCATGGTGCCGTACCCGTGCCGGATACCGTCACAGATCTTCCACTCGCAGCAGCGTGCAGAGACGCGGCGGCGGCTGGTGTTTGACCAGTTCGAGGAGCGGTACAAGGGCGGCGTGTTCGACCCGCAGCTGACGCTGCACGCGGCGCGGAACCACGTGCTGCGGTCGCTCTACATGTCGGGAGACATGTGGGAGTACCTCAACGTGGTGCCGCCGGGCATGTGGCAGGCCAAGGGCCGGCTGCGGATGCTGTTCCTCGAGGGCGACGACAAGAACCTAGTCGAGGACGGCGGGCCCATGGGGCTCAACAACGATGAGCTGCGGATAGCGTGTGCGGACCGTGGCATCAATATCCTGGACAGGAGTGAGACGGAGCTGCGAGGCTGGCTGGGCGACTGGCTGCGGCTCACGGCGGCGGAGGATGCCATGGAGAGGCGCCGACGGATGACGGTGTTGTTGCTGACGAGGTATGTCTTGTTATCGGCTACGTTTTACAGCCTTTGGTCCTACATGATACTAACCTGGATAGACCCGAGCACTGGCCGCAAACTCGGGACTTCCCGATCCCTGAGTGGGTGTTGTAACCTTTTTTGTTTTTAGACTACCGAGGGATTGTATACTAGGCTGGAGTTCCGGTGGGATAGATTCTACTACTACTTCTGGCTGAAATACTATAATACCACTGCTGTGTAGTACGAGTAATGTTGAAGCTAGCACAAGACACCACAAGATAGCGCATCTTCACTCAAATCTCGATAGCATTGGCCCGGAGCCGATTGCCATGTGTTGCCGTGATATCCAGTGGCGTTTTGGTGCTAGGCTGCCAACAGTCCTAGGCAAGCGTTCGGAAGCTAAACCCATTGTGGGCTTGGGGGAGCACGCCAGAAATGGAAGTCTAGCAAAGTGCTGCCAAACGGTCGGCCTCAACGGGGTCTCGGACCAACAGGGCGAGTTGGGCGCCGCTTTGGCAAGCTGCAAGCTGTGGAAGCCAGCTTTTGGGGAAGTTCCGAGGCTCAATCTCCGGCGAGCAGCGCCGGCTGTGGGGTAAAGCTGGGTGAAGCTGGGTGAAAGCTGGGGGTCGGCGAGTCGACGTTATGGGCGAATTCCCCCCTTCCCACCTGCTGAGCTGCACACATGATGTCAGTTCTCGCGACGCTTCTGGCCGAGGTTCCCATCACATGCAATGTGCCCCCCCCCCCCCATTTTCAAATCTCATAAACCTCCAATTTCTCGCACACAACATCACTGCGGTTCTTTTTCCCCAAGTCATCCCATTGCTACACGTCTTCTCCAAGTCGATCCTCATCAACCGCCACAATGTCTCTCACCAACGGTCCGTCAATCCCACGCGCACCCCCACGCTCATTGAGAGTACGCGCAGAAAGCTGACCAGCATCATTCAAATAGACAAGTTCCCTGCCTCGGCCGCCTTTGACGTTATCAACGCGGCCCTCAACGCCACCGACGCGGACCGCAAGGACGCCATCAAGCAGGGCAACGCTGTCTACGCCTTCACCCTCAAGAACGGCGCCGGTGAGACTGAGAGCTGGCACATCGACCTCAAGGAGACTGGCAAGGTCGGCAAGGGCCTGGGCAACAAGCCCAGCGGTAAGCCACCTATCCCCCCCCAAATGTCGCGCGCACCCATGTCAAGTTCTGACGCCCTCGCCCACAGTCACCCTCTCGCTGTCCGACGCCGACTTCGCCAGCCTCGTCGCCGGCAAGGCCAACGCTCAGCGCCTCTTCATGTCGGGCAAGCTCAAGATCAAGGGCGATGTCATGAAGGCCACCAAGATGGAGCCCATCTTCAAGAAGGCCCAGGGCAAGGCCAAGTTGTAAAAGGGGGGATGCGACAGGGGAGTCTTGCTTTTGCATTGCATGTAATCTTATACACTATGCGCTTGGATAGTCTTTTGTGACGGGAGACTAGAGCAAAATACCACGTCGTCTTTTTTTTTTTTAACCAAAAGCCAGGCCCAGTCCTCTTCCTCAAAGGAGCTTTCGTGATTTCATTGCTATGGGTATAACCTACGATCCCACCAAGCCTGCCAGTCTCTTGATCGCCTCGATGGCCTCTCCACGCACCTCTTGAACAATCTCTCCGGCGGGCTGTACCTTGTTCACGAGCCCAACCCCAGTTCCGCTGTTTCGTGTCAGCCAGTTCCTCAAAGCTGTTTCCATTACGCGGTGCAACGTACGCCCAAGTGGTGATTATGTTGGCGGGTTCCTCGGCCCCATACTCGTCCGCAATGTTCTTCCGACACTCCTCGAGCGATGCACCGGCGATGAACTTCTCGTGGATGGGGGTGATGACGGCCCGGCCGTCGTATAGAGGCCCCCACAGAGTGCTTTTGATGATCTCGTCGTGGAACGGAGACCTAGCCCACGTTAATTCACACATTGATGGCGCATTGCACGATAGGGGAAGCTTACTTGAACGTCGCATTTCCACCATCCCGAGTGTTCAGGACGGACTGCTTCCGGAAATCAGCGTAGGTGGACTCGTCCGCAACAGTGAACTAGGCAGGTTAGCAGGAGGTTTGGTCTCTGTCATCGTCACGATACGCACCCTCGTTCCCATAACAGCACCCGAGGCGCCTTAAGCAAGTCAGTAGCCGCTCCCCCATAGACAACGTAATGCAACTCACCCAGGGCCATGACGGCTGCAACGCCGTCCCCGTTGGCGATTCCTCCCGCCCCAATGAGGGCAATGTCCTTGTCGGGGAATTCCTCCCTGAGCATCGCCTTGACGCTCGGCACCAGGCTCACCACGCCCATGCCCCTCCGGAACTGATGACCCCCAGCATCTATGCCCTGGCACACGATGACGTCGGCGCCATCCTGAACCGCCTCCCGCGCAGCCGCGACGTTCCCGACCTGCACAAATACGGCCGGGGGTAGGTCTAGACCCCTGAGGGACTTGATGATGCCGCCGTGGGGCTTGACATTCCCGTCCGGGGCAAACAGCCAGACGGCAGCGGGGGCGTGCTTCCTGATGATGGGCAGGACCGTCTCCGAGAAGAGGCCGACGGACTTGTGCCCCGTGATGAAACCCACGCCCACAGGCAGGTGAGACACGGCGGGTAGGGCGCTGTTGACGCCGAGGCGCTCGCGGACGGCTGCGAGGTTTGCCTCGATCTGGCTGTGGGACTGCGAGCCCTCGGCGAGGTCTGTAGCGCAGGGCAGGAGGCCTGGGACGATTCAGCGAAAAGCCATGATGGATTCCTGATGAATTTGTCGTTTTCTTGGGGACTTGCCTATACCGCCGGCCTTGGTCACCTCGGCCGCCATAGCCGCAGATGCCGCTCCCGCCATCGGCGCATTGCAGACGACGGGCGACACGAGGCCAGGAAACAACCTTTGAAGAGATGGAATAAGCATGGTGAATTGGAAATGTTAGTGAGATTATGATAAGCTAAATTGGCTGGCCAGAGTGTTGGGGAGGAAGAGATCAAGTTCCATCGCGGGAGGCATGTGAGGTCACGGCTTTATACGGGTAAGCCGTCTGCCACGACTGACCTGGGAGTAGTACTACCTTACCTTATGAATACACATGTGTAAGCCACCCCATGTCGTCACGATTCGACGTAATCAGAAATGCAGATTTCCGATTACTTGCCATTTCGTATCACTAGTTCAGACGTATACATCTCGGGTCTCATATGATATTTTCTATCGCAGATGGGAACAAGATTTGGATAGATTCCGCCTACACACTTTGCCTCGGTACTAGGTGCTCGAAGCCCATATACTTTCGGTACCCTCTAAGCTCCTCTAAGCGGACATGCCTCGCCCAAAAGAGGCAGTTCTCTAGAATCGTGCCACGACTTTTGGGGGCTTGTTCCCCAGTATTAGGTCAATCTCATCCATAATCTCTGGGGTCAGCTTGGCCACCGCCCCAAGAGCTCTAATATTCTCATGCACCTGCTCAACGCTGCTGGCACCAGTGATGGCCGAGCTCACGTTGTCGTTGCGGAGAACCCAGGCCAGGGCCAGAGTCGCAAGCTTGATTCCCAGCTTCTCGGCCACGGGCTCCAGGGCATTGACAGACTGGATGATGGCGTCCCACTTGTCCCCGGCGTTCTGCTTCATGTAGCTGTTGACGAAGGGGACTTCGGTCTGGGCGAATCGCGAGTCCTTGGGGATGCCGTTCTTGTACTTGCCAGTAAGGATACCCTTGTTGAGCGGCGAGAAGATGGTCAGGCCCAAGCCCGTCTCGCGGTACAGGTGCGCATACTCCTTCTCGACCTTCTCGCGAGCCAGCATATTGTAGGCGGGCTGCTCCATCAGAGGGCCAATCATCCCCAGCTTGTCAGCATACCTCCAAGCCTGGGCAATCTCGTCGGCGTTCCACTCCGAGGTTCCCCAGTAGAGAGCCTTGCCAGTGTTGATGAGGTGGTTGAAGGCCCGTACCGTCTCCTCGATGGGGGTCTGGCGATCCGGACGATGGGCGTAGATCAAGTCGACATAGTCGAGCCCGAGGCGCTTCAAGGATGCGTCCATACCCTCCAGAACGTGCTTCCTCGACAAGCCCTTGTTGTTGACGGGGTTATCCCCAAACGCCGTTCCCCAGTACAGCTACAGTTACGTTAGGGGCTAGAGGCTATGGTCCAGGGGCCCACAGGGACGACGCACCTTGGTTGAGACGACCAGGTCGTTTCGTTTCCAACCAAACTTGCGGATGGCCTCGCCCATAACAACTTCGGACTCTCCCTTCGAATACTCCTCGGCGCAGTCAAAGAAGTTGACGCCGCAGTCATAAGCCGCCTTCATACACTTGAAAGTCCCCTCTGAATTATCTTCTTAGCTCCTCTTGTTCTAATTCCATGAGAAGATACTTACCTCGATCGACATGCCCCCCGTAGGTAAGCCAACCCCCCAGCGAAATGGCCGAAACCTGGAGACCAGACCGGCCAAGGAACCGATATTCCATCGGCGGGAGATCGCTCGGCTTCGACATGATGATGGATATCAGGGGTAAGAATGTATCTTCGGGGTATTGATCAGACTGTGTAGGTTGTCAAGTATAGGTTTGCTCTACTCCATAGCTGTACATAGTCATAAGTTAAATGCGGGGTTATGATATGTAATAATATTCTAGATCCTCCTTTTGACGGCGTTGCGGGCCGCATCGAATCCACGCCGAGCCCAAGGTGAAGCTAGTAGGTCAGTTACAACAATTCCCGCCTCGCTAGCATTGCTATTAGTATCAAGTAAAAATCTCAACCCCATTTCCTAATATACTGAGCGAAGAAATCATCTTGCGCAACAAGCCACTTGGTTGGTTGCTGTAGGGTAATCGGCGATTTGGCGAGAGTAGCAATCATATTCATACGTAGAAGAATCCAAATCCGCTGCAACAGCATCACTGCACAACAACCTGCCGGCAGGGTTATGGATGAGTACCTATACGACCTTGTCGGCCACTCAGTGAGATTGGACGTCAATATCACTTTGATAGTATCGAGTGGCTGTTGGTATGTCCCTGGTGCATCGGAGGCAAATTGGGGCGGTTGGCTGTCAGCGCTTTTTACATTGAGAAGATCAACAGGGAGTTGCCAGATTTGACACATGGGAGAACAACTGGTACCATCGATCGACGAGCATTGTCTTGGCCTAGGATGGACATTCTTGTGAATCTGTGATGGTTGTTTTCGGATCTAGGCTGGTGCTTTATCGGCAATCGCTGATGAGCCTGGGATCCGTCTTTGGGATGCTCACCGCTGGCCCTCAACGCTCGGCAGAATTCATTAGTCGCAAGGCTGCAATTTTGCCTGAGATTTCGTGCGTCCCTGGCGTTTGGCAGCTTCTGTCTGTCCCGAGGCGCATCACATATAATACCCCTTGCTTCCGGGCTGGAGCGACACGCTCACACGGGATGGTTGTTTCCGAGTCTCAGTCCAAGACTCCAAGACGGGTGCCGGGCAGATCGACTCAAGATCTCTAGACATCATCCAACGATGGTTAGCTCTGGCTGCGGAAAGGTCGCCCAGATACGAACACTGCTGCTCTGGTTTTGAGGACGACAAACTGGGAGGAAATTTCGTGACCAGAACCATCGGCGTTACCACGCCACCCATCACGGCCCGTCGGTTAACTTGCAAGTGATCTTGATTGAGCTCCAGACTCCAGACTCCAGACCGACAAAGAGACCCTGGCGAACCTGAACGGGTGCCAAGCCCCGACTAGACCCTCCAGTCCAAGCCTCCAGCGTTGGCCAGCGCCCGTGCGACGTTCAGGAACTTCAGGGCTAGGTACTATCCGGTACATCCTCTAAGCCGGAGATTGCACCTGGCCAGAAGTACCCAGAAGGCGGGGCGTACCTGCGCCCTGTGCTCAGGTACTAATCAAGGGCGCCAAGCCCTTTATTGCCAAGCGGCCCTCAGCAATTCGGCGAGTCCATGCCATCGTCAGTTCGCCACCGCTTCGCTTCGCCCTTCCCGAGGGGCGAAGATGGCCCTGACTGCAGCCTCGTGGAATTCGCCATCAGACTGACTCGAATGGAAAAGAAAAAAAATACATGGAAATCGCAACGCGTTTGGAGATTCCCAGCTTAGACGAGCTTCCGCCCGTCCTCGATTGACCGAGCGATGATGATGAGTGTCTTGGTAATATCCCTGCCCTGCCCGTCCAGCGGTCGTCCAGTGTCCACCAGTGCATTTACGTCTTACGAAGCCAGGTCGCATGCATGAGGTGCATTGGGAGGCCTTGCATCGGTGGGGCAGCGAGTGGTTGTTGGCACCTGCCCGTCTGCACCAGTGGCTGTACCAGCACCGCCAGCACCGGTTCTAGCACCAGCACACGCACCAGCACAGCACAGCACAATTCGCTGCGTGGCATCTGCACCTGCCTCAGTGCCTCCTGCAAGCGACTCAGGGCGTGCACTGGGAGGTCACCCCAGAACCTGAAGGCAGGTACCCACGCCCGGCGCCTGCCACCTAGCCTGTCAGCCTACGAAGTACTGGATACCTAGGTGCCAACCAACCACCATACCCGCCCCAGGTGATCTTTCCTACTGTCCCCTTTCCCGTCCCGTCCACTTCTCTTCCCTTTCTCTCCTCCCATCCGCGTACCTTCACCTTCCTCCGCCCAACTTCTCCCCCCCAAAGCCTCGTGCTCTGCTCCTGTCGACAACTCGACTGGGAGGTCGATTACAATTCGGCCTTTCCCAGCCCAGACTGGACGAGCGTCGCGACCGATCGATCGAGCGCCTTCTAAACCCCGAGCCGATTCGAACCGATCCGTGCACCATTGAGCATTCCATTCTCTCGGGCTCACGACATCACATAATCTGCTAGCAAAGAGTGAGTGGTTAATTCTCTGGATGGCGGGTTGCTGTGTCGCTGCTCTGCGCTGTGCCACTGTTCTGCCCTGCTTTTACTACCCTTCTTTTCCTACCGCTTGATCCTGGTCGCCCCTTATTGGGGTTGTGAACTTGGTCGCGCTTGGATGTCTCCCCCGGGGCAAAACCACCTGCACTTCCCGTCTCTGCCATTCCTGATACAACGCATGGGCAGACTGCCGGATGCAAGTCATCTTCGTGACTTATGATGCCGAGCATGTCGAAGGCTGGTTGTGGTTCTGGGCTGCATGTGGAGTCTCGCCGACATCTACATCTGCCTTGGCCCACTGTGCAGAGCCCAAATTTCCATGCTCAGGTCGCCCCAACGCAGAGCTCTGCCCACGTCTTGCCGTCTTGCCGTCTTGTTCCCAGTTGGTGGCCGAGTCAGACTCCAACCCGCCCTTCTTCTTTGCCCCTTCTCCGCATCACGCTAGGAATGCTTATTTTCAGTTGCCCGTTGCTGACCGCCATTTTTAAGTCCTCATTTCCAGGCATCGAACAATTCCCTCTGTCGCACTCAATCAAACACCAGAGGCCCCGTGCCCCCGCCATAACCGCTACCCCCGACAACAATCAGCTTGTTGCCTGAATATTTGTTGCACACCCACTGGCCCTACCGGTCGCCTCTTTCCCCCTACCTCCTGTGTCGCCGCTTGACCGCCTACCAGCCTCAAGATGGCGTCCTCGTCCTCCAACGTCGTGGGCGTCCACTACCGAGTCGGGAAGAAGATTGGAGAGGGATCTTTTGGCGTCATTTTTGAAGGTACCAACCTCTTGAATAACCAACAAGTCGCCATCAAGTTTGTATGTTCCCCTTTTCCTAGGGCACCTTCGTGCCGATGGTTGCGCTGACAGATATCTCCTAGGAACCCCGAAAGAGCGATGCTCCTCAATTGCGAGATGAGTACCGTACCTACAAGATTCTTGTGGGCTGCCGTAAGACTAAATTACGACCAGATTTTGCGAAGTTCTCGAGCTGACCTTTTCTGTAGCCGGCATTCCGAACGTCTACTACTTCGGCCAGGAAGGCCTCCACAACATCCTGGTCATCGATCTCCTTGGCCCCTCCCTCGAAGATCTCTTCGACCATTGCGGCCGTCGCTTTACCATCAAGACAGTCGTCATGGTGGCCAAACAGATGCTCTCTAGGGTCCAGACGATCCACGAGAAGAACCTCATCTACCGCGACATCAAGCCCGACAACTTTCTGATTGGCCGACCGGGGACTAAAGCATCTAACGTCATCCATGTTGTTGACTTCGGGATGGCCAAGCAGTACCGGGATCCGAAGACGAAGCAGCACATTCCCTACAGGGAGCGCAAGTCTCTGTCAGGTACAGCCAGATACATGAGTATCAACACCCATCTCGGCCGTGAGCAGTCTCGAAGAGATGACCTGGAAGCTCTTGGTCATGTTTTCATGTACTTCTTGCGAGGTGGTCTGCCGTGGCAAGGTCTGAAGGCTGCCACGAATAAGCAGAAGTACGAAAAGATTGGGGAGAAGAAGCAGACGACAGCTATCAAGGATCTTTGCGAAGGATTCCCTGAAGAGTTCTGCAAGTACCTTACCTATGTCCGCAACCTTGGTTTTGAGGATACCCCCGACTACGATTACCTGCGAGAGCTCTTCACCCAGGCGCTCAAGAATGCGGGAGATATCGAGGATGGCGACTACGACTGGATGAAGATCTCGAAGGATTCGGGAAAGGGGTGGGACAGCAAGAGCCACAGCAATGCATATTTGCACAACCCAAACGTGCGCCCCGGACCGTCTCAGATGGAGCTTCACAGCGCCAATCGTCCCGGGAATACGAACTCTCACCAGCAAGCACAGAACCTTACTGTCGGCCGTTTAAACGCCGCGCAACCCCCCCCTCCGTCACCGATCAAGCAGATGGGCAAGCAGAGAGATCGGCCAAACGGCCCCGGCGCTATATCAGCGCAACGGGGCAGCGGAGTGGGGGGTCTCCGAGGGGATATGGCTACTCCGGCTGGCTCGACCCAAGCACAGTTCCAGAACAGCACTCAGAACCTGCCCCAGCAGAGGGGTCCTCAGCAGACCTCCGGGAGTCAACCCGCGCAGGCTAATTCCCGACCTGCTGATCCTCAGCCTACTGGATTCCAGAAGTTCATGAAGTCGATTTGCTGCGGTTAGCGTGATGGTTGCGTCTTGAAAGGCTTTCCATGCGCGCTCCTCATACTTCTCCTGATCTCCCTGTCGTGTGGCCTTTCGACGAGGGAAAAATTTCACCGCTGATTTGGACGGAACGTGGTCCGCTCCAAAGGTGTCCCTAGCCCTCCCGAATATATCCCTCTAGTCACGACAGGCCCCTTGCTGCTGCGGTTGAAGTTGGAAACTCGCTGCCCCATGGGCGTTCACACATCCATCTGTCTGGGATCAAATTCATTCACATCTTATAGAGTTCAAGCGGCGTGGACCATGTTTATCATGCACCAGGCTTTAAATAACATCACAGCAACAGCGGCGAATGGGCATGGGCTGGGAACTGGCTATTCGTTTATGCCTGGCATTTCATCACGACACTATACTACTACACCATGGTCAGTGCAGAGCGCAGAACGACGCAAGAACGTCGACAGGGGCAGCATTGGGTCTGGTCTGGTGTTAATCCTCTCCTTTTTACACTATCACTCTTGTCTATAATATGTCTCCTCTTAAGGTTGTCATGTCTGAGCGAGCGAAGAATACATGGTTCGGAGGAAGGTGGCGGAAGAGACGACACCTACCAGGGAGTCGGTTGAGCCAACCTGGGTCGCTCTGTCCGACGCGGATTTGTTTGACAAATGGATTCAGACTGAGCGGGGAGTTGTCTGGTATCACTGTAATGAAAGGAGGCGTCCTAGACATCATTTCTTTGCCATTGATTTATAGATTTCAAACCGTCTTACGTGACGACGCATGCATTCGCTATAACTAGCACCCCTGTGTGCCGATTTTTGACCCTCGCATAACGACTACTGGTAGGCAGGAAGACCGCTGCCGACCCTCATGTACCATTCATCATTGCCAACCTGTGTTCCACCCAACTCCAAGAAAGACGCCGGCTTTACGTGAGCTTCTGCTTGATGAAGAACGAACGCAGGTGGGATAGCTGCCAGGCACAGGTGACGCCCAGCACTGCCAACTGGATGAGGATCCAGCGCACGACACGGCCGTTGGTCGTCTCGGACTGATCTCTGAACTCGGCCTCGCGTTCCTAATATCGAACATTAGTGCTCTGCATGCGCGCGCACATTTAGCCTCGGAGGGCAAGGACGCGGAAACTCACCCGCTGGAAGACCTGCTCCCTCTTGATGTCCTTGAGCCGGGCGGCGAGGTCCCTGATGCGCGTGGTGATGTCCTCGAGCTTGGACTTGTCGGTGCGCTCAATCTCGTTGGTCTCGCCGATGACGACGTCGAGCTGCAGCTTGATGCCGCCGTTAGGCTTGGAGACGCTGGTCCAGCCGCTGCGGCCGGACGTAGACGACGGCGTGAAGCAGATCTTGTGGTTGCCGGACTCGGCCGCGGAGAAGGTGAAGCGCCCGGATGACGAGCCACGCTGGGAGACGACGCGGTGGTTGTTGTCAAAGATTTCCTAGACGTGAAATTGTCAGATTCCTTCAACCGACATTCCCATCCTGGGGGGCAACCGATGGAGAGAAGCTTACTTCCACCGAGATGTAGATGGTGATTCCCTGGTGTTGCTGCCACGCCTTCGACCTCTCGTCCCACTCCTCAGCAGCGTAATGCCCGACGACAAGCGTATCCTTGGGAAGATCCTCGTAGAAGCATTTCGGCTCCGACGCGTCAACAAAGAAGTACAGGGCCTGAGCGACCGAGGCCAGCATCAGGAGAGGCAGTACAGCCCACATCGTTTCGGGAGGGTAGAGGTTCGGATAGGCGGTGGTTTTTGTTGGGGATGCAATTGACACTGCGCACGTGTTATCCGATATCGTGTTCTCACGCCCGGTATCCGAATGAGCGAGGGGGGTTGTGAGGCCGCTGGTCGACGGGGAGGCGATGGGGACGGACACCTGGACACTGGGCGAGCTAGCTTGGCGGCTGGTGATGGGAAGCTGCCACGTTCGAAAAATGGCCCATCAGGGGGGTGGAGGGGTCACGTGCCTCCATCCCAGACATGGGAAGTTGACTTCGCGTCCTCGCCGTCATCGAACATTTTATGTTTGCATGCAGGCCCATCATCAAAATAACCCAACAGCGCGATTCATTTCATCCGGTTATTGAATTTGAACTTCCCGAAAAGACCACGCGACCATTTCCGACGACGCGTTGAGCGGGAACCTGGCTCTGCCATGCCCATTTCGACGTCGCCACAATGAGCTCCTCCGACGTTCGCGACGTTCTCAACCTTCCCGACAGCGGTGCGGGCGCGCGCCCTGCCAAGAAGCAGAGGCTTTCGGCGCCGCGACCGAATCTCAAGGGCCTCGCGCGCGAGGTCCACAACCTCGGAGGCGACAACCCCATTGCCATCGTCCCCGAAGTCACCAACTTTAAGAAGCGCCGCCTAGCAAGCCGGAAACCTGCCGCGAGTTGGGAACTCTCCGCTTTTCGAAACTCTGCGCGCGAGGACCAGAGCCTGGTACTACGGCACTGGAGACGGAAGGGGGACAAGAGCCAGCGTCAGCAGCAGCAGGAGGGCCAACTGCCGACCGACCAAGAGCAACAGGAAAAGCAGCAGGAAGGGGAAGGAGCCGATGTGAAGCAGGAAGAACATAGGCCAGAGTCGGAGGCTGTCCCTGCGGATGACAAGGTTGAGGACTCAGCCTTTGCCAAGTATAACGTTCAAGTGTCAATTCCACGATACTCAGACGACCAATACAGACAGTATCTGACGAGCGACGACTGGACCAAGGATGAGACGGACTACCTGATGGGGCTTGTTGGGGACTTTGATCTACGCTGGCCACTGATATGGGACCGGTATGAGTGGAATCCGCCGGCTACTAATGGCGAGGCCGATGCGGATGGGGATGAAAGCAAGGCCATCGTACCCAGGACCCAGGCGCGCACCATGGAGGACCTGAAAGCGCGCTACTACGAGGTGGCGGCCAAGATGATGGCCGTCCAGAAGCCAGTGCAGTTCATGACGCAACCCGAGTTTGCGTTGCACGAGATGATGGCGCATTTCAACCCGCAGGAGGAGAAGAGACGCAAGGATTTTGCCCTGAACGCGTTGGCACGATCTAAGGACGAGGCTCGCGAAGAGGAGTCTCTCTTGGTGGAGATTAAGCGGATATTATCTAGGAGCGAGCGCTTCAACGAGGAGAGGAGAGAACTCTACAACCGCCTCGACTACCCACACGCAGAGACCGACATTAGCAACTTCAAGTCATCGGCTGGGCTGCAAACACTCCTTCAGAACCTCATGTCGGCCGATAAGTCCAAGAAACGCAAATCACTCATGGGTCCTGATGGACCCAGCCCAGCGAACCCCGTCGCTGCGCAGAGTCAACCTCCAGAAGCTAGCCGGCGGGAGAGCACTGTCGCCTCTACTGCCGCTCCTACGCCGACTACGGGGGGCAAGAAGAGCCAACAGCAGCAACAACAGCCCCCTGAGCGTCCGAAACTCACAGCAAAGGAAGAAGAAATCTACGGCGTCACACATCACGACCGACTGGGATCTGGCCCCGTCTTCCGGACCGAGAAGATCAACAAGCTTTTCTCACACAAGTCCAATCAGCAACAAGCGCGGATCAATAATGCTCTTCTGGAGTTGGATGTCCCAAGTAGGCTGGCGATGCCGACTGCTGCCACGACCCAACAGTATGAGCAGCTACTTGCTGCTGTCAACAGTCTTCTTGACGCGCGCAAAGTCTCGGACAAGCTAGATGCCGAAATCAAGCTGGAACAAGCCAAGAAGGCTGAGCGAGAGAAGGCACAAGCACCGACAGAGTCTGGTCCTCGGGAAGCGGAAGGGGCAGATGACGAGAAGGCAAAGGCTGGCCCTGACACCGCTATCGAAACAACGGAAGAGAAAGCTCCAAAGAGTGAGGAGGATCCGAAGGGCGAAGACAATGCTGACCCGGAGAAAGAGGGCGACGGAGGCGGCGGCGAGGAGGCAGCCGCCGCGGGCGGGGAGAAAGGGGAAGGGGAGAAGGTTACTCGGGGTGGGAGCAGAGGCGTCGCGCACAAGCGAAGTGCGAGCGTCCTTAGCACTGTTAGCGATAAGAGCGCTAAGAGGCAAAAGAAGTAGTCAGGTACCGTCAAAGTATCTCTACTTGTGCTCTCCCCACGCGCCTTCATCCTCGTGCCGGGGGGATGGTGCCACAGAACGAGGTCTGGCGCGAACGACTGGCTCTCGAGATATCTGGACGTCATCCTCAAATAGGGGGCTACTATTTATGGTAGCAGTATTGTATCATAGTATTGTTGCCCAGGTGAAGAAAATCAGGGCTCTCTAGTCTGCGTACCAAGCGCGGGGTGTCGCAGGGGTTGAAAGAGGTCGGTGAAAGCAGGGATAGGAGCAATATGAAACATTAATTGCCAACAGCAAATCCAGACCCGAGTCAATCTATCGCGTGACAGTTAAGGGCATGTGGCAGTTCAGGGCGCTAGAGGCGAAGTCCTATAGGTCGGTGGATGGTCATGAAGGCGCGGTGGTGGTTGAAAGATGCGACAGGCGAGGGGGAAAAGAAGGGGGGTCGCGGCCGGGGTGCCACAGCGCTTGATAAACATCAGGTAAACAGGACATCTGGTGGCCAGGGGATGATTAAGACTGGCTTGGAATGGGCGCGAACAGGTCTGTGACCCAAGTTGACGGGGGTAAATGGGAGATGATGCAACTGTCTCTGTGGAAGGGCATGGGGTGAAGTTCCTTTAAGATAGCTGCACCTCATCGGCGGCTGTAGCGAAGACATCCCTGGCAAGTCTGAAAATAGATGGCTACGCCTAAAAATATATGCCGTACATGGAGGGGGCGTGTGCAGAGCTGGGCTCTGGGGGATCCGGGAGAGTGGTCAACATCACGGTAGTGTACTGCGTTGGTTGACGACAGGTTCGATGGACACTGGAGGGTGTAGCGGCCAACGTCGGGGTGGCCTGACCCTGAAATCAACAGTGGGCGGCTCGAGAGCGAAGAGCCCGACGAGATGTTCGCATTGAGCAGCCATGACGCTTCTCAGGATGGTCCATCCAAGTCCACTTCGACGGTCTGAGAGCTGGGGATGGTGCTTCGGCGTCAAGCCAGGCCTCGGGATTCGACAGACTGGGCAGGCATGTTGCGCATGATGAAGGCATCGCGGCTAGGTGCTCAGTGTCAGTGGACACTAGCTTGCCGCCCACATGTCCTGCGCAGCCCAAGATGGCATGATGCCAACCCCGAGCGCGTGGCGTGCCTTACAGCTTGCGTGCATCTCCAGACCCTGGGAGACTAGAGCGGGAACCAATGGGCCAGGCATTCGGCGGCCAGGAAATGACTCGCATGAGATAAAAATAGGATGCCATGCCTGGCCTCGGGCGCTTGCGCTGGGAGCCGTTCTCATTCGGGACCAGAGTGTTTCCAGATCTGTGTCATAGGACGCATCGGGAGAGATGGCATGCCGATTGACGACGTTCAAGATAGGCGGTAGGGCGCTTAGCCGGCGGCTATTCTGTCGGTGGGCCACTCGTCATTGGCCGCGCCTTGAAAGGCCCAAGTTTGGGGTTGGTGATGTTGAAACCAGTGGAACGGATCGCTGAAACAGGGCGAAGAATGCTATTCTTGGGACAGCGTCTGTGATACACGGAGCTCATATATCATCGACGTCCTGTTTCGTGATGTTGAAACGGTTAACCCATGGTCGCCTGTGGTCGCTCTAGTTTCGACCTAGAGCCGCAAGATGTCGACACTTGTCTCAGCTTTGATCGTGATTGGCCAGCAGGCGATGATGATACGCCATGACCTGGGCCGCGGTCCCCGGTACCTAGTAATACGAGTAGTAATACTAGGCAAAGGGTATTCAATACCCAGTTGCGAACCAACACAGGTCGGTATGTAATACGTCGGAGCGCCTGCTCAGATTTCTTAGCGGGTTTGGAGTCATCATTGACGAGTTTCAGAGTATACCACCAGAGGGGCCGGCGTTTGGCCAGAGCAAGGAGCACGAGTAGCAAGCTTCTTGAAGTTGTTGGGGTTAGCGAAGCTTTTCGATCCCCGCCCGACTGCTGATCGAGTTTGGGCGCCAAGGCCCCCAACTTCGAGCAAACGCCAACCCGCCTTGCGCCTGCGGGTCTGACAATCCACGGAGGCCATCCCCCCCTTCCCTTCCCTAGTGGCTGGTGGGCGTCTGGTGGCACTGAGCGACACCCAGTCCCGTCAGCATGAGAACAGTCCTCGGGAAGAGCAGGTTGTACGTTCGTACGTACGCACGTACGAAGTATCCGTGCAGAGTACGAATATGGCGAGGCAGTCAGCCAGCATGTTCGAGGAATTCATTCTCTGGTTGGCAATCCCAAACCACCAGTACCAACAACAACAAACCCCACGTCCCACTCCCGACCCAACTCCCGTTGACCAAAGCCGTCCTGGTTGGCTGACCAAGAGGCGCAAGAGGAGTTGGTGCAGACAAGTTGCAGGAGGCAGCTGCTTGGTTGCGTGGAGCAGAGGAGGTCGGAACCAACATCTTATCCGCTTCTGTCAGCAGCGCGTCCCTGCCTTCCAGGTCACCTGGTGTCTGGTCATCAGAGGAATGCGAATGCCCTTGGGGGATCCCGTATTCCTTTTTCCCCTTCCTGGCCGCGGCACTTCCGGCCCGCTGGTGCATAGGCAGTCCGCCGACTTCGCCTTGCCTAAAAGTGCCACCAGGTAAGTAATATTTACTGCTAATATGGTACGGTAGGAGGCATTGGCCGTGACAGGCTCGCTGGGCATTGTTGGAGCCAGGCTGAAGGCTGGAGCAACCAAGTGGTCCAAATCTCTGGCAGTATGCAGGGGTCAGCCGATTCACATCCCAATCTATTACCTCCATCCTTGGTTGTCAAGTTGGACCAACGGGGTTTCCAACCTCCACTGCTTCTTCGACGCCTACAGGCCCAGCGACTTCGGCGTTGATCCTGCTTCAGGAAACCCCGATGTAACGGCAGCGAGGGACATTGGCGCCGAGGCTTCCCACATTTGTCCATGTGTGACAGAGCGCGGCTTGCACCTCTGACGGTGGACCACGAGTTGGTATTCGTATGGATATTATTATACTGGGGGATTTATAGCCAACCCTGGTCCCCTAATTTTCACAGTCAGGCATCTTGCGACCTTGCGACCTTGCGATCTGTTGCGTCGACTGGAATTTCCAAGTACGGGGACGGATATTCGGAGATCAATCCAGGTTGGGTTGTGAGAGAGCCGTCAAGGGGACCCCTGGTTGCCGGTAGTGGCCGCGCATCTTCAACAGGACTCAGGGTTCAGGAGAGATGACTGATAGATACCTACCGTGCGCAGATAATAGTCTGACTGTGTTTGGGTAGGGCAACATCGGCGTTAAAACTGCCCGCATAGTTGGGGTACACGCCGCCAGCCGCCCTTTTTTTTTTTTTTGACATTCGCAGGTCGCAACGCCCTGTTGCCGCTTTCTTTGTATCGATGTGGCGGCCAGATCCACTCCGGAGCCGCCATGGCGCGATTAGGGCCTGTAGCCGGCGCTCAACGCTTGGTTGGCGTTTCGGCTTCAACTTCAGGTCCGCGGGTGGTGTGTATGTACTCGTGAGGGCAGCCTGATACTACTGTGCTACTGCATCCTGTAAGCCTGTCCATGTGATGACCGTGAGCCCCCGCTAGGGACACAATTCATCACGCACATGTTGTGCTCTTAATTCTGTGCCCTGGGCTGTTCATACTTTCCAATGGCTAGGCTGGCCTGCATTTTGCCCAATCATGACCGGGGTTGACGATTCACCGATAGGGCCGAGCCACGACGGGTAAAACTGTCGGCTCGGGCGAGTTAGTGGACGGGACGGCATCCAAGCTGTTTCGAGACTCGATGCTGTGTGTTAGGCATTAGTAAGGGTCTGCTCGGATGCTATCGAGATCGAAGCCAGGTCTCGACCTTCCTCACATGTTCGAGTGATACCAACTGGTGGTAGCGCCCTGGTGTCGAATGCCGGCCCCGCATAAATGATATGCCTAGATATCTCCAGTCCCGGCACTGATGAGACCCCAGATGAGTACGCAGTGGAGTTATTAGTAAACGCCTGGGCTCGCCTTGTACGACTAAAGAGTAATAAAGAGTACTCCGTAGGCTCCGACGAACTTCTTGCAACATGAGGAAGAGGGCCGGATGAGACTAGCTGCCAATGGTCCGTGATTGTAATCGGCATGTGAACATGAACGAGCGCTGTGCTCTCCCTGGCAACTGCATTAGAATTCATTCATTACTCCAGAAACAGAGAGTGCCGACAACTCTCGTTCATTTCTCATGGCAGTGTCTTTGGATATGCCGGAGTCTGCCCATATTACTGGGGCACATACGGAGGTATCCGTCTTCGTACGAAGTAGAGCCGAGGAAATGCCAAGGCACCGGTGGTAACACAGCTGCGGACCGTAGTGGCAATAGCACGTTTCCAGCTACGGATAACTCGCATATGTTATAGACGCGAAAGTTGGACAGGCTAACATTTGGCCCCCATGTCTCGGTTGCCTCATTGGCCGCCGCCTGGCCCCTCGCTCTTCTGTGGCTGGTGACGCGTGGTCAGTTCAACGACTCTCGAGATTGCTCCAAGGAACGAAGCTCGGTTCATGCTTGCCCATCACGACGGTGAGGTTGTATGACGTTTGGCGTTTCAGGAGACAGTTGAGATCAGTCTTCCGTAGACGTTAACTTGGACGGAGTAGTGTGGCCGTATTGCCGAATGGAAATACTAGCCTCGTCATGCCTTGTCATCATCTTCAACATGCCTGAACTGATATGTTTGGGCAAAGGCGTAATTAGGTCCCTATCCTGATTAGACTCATTAAAGACATATACTAATATGTAGTATGTACGGATCCGTTGGCAGACAGCCTCCCCGAGAACATGGGCATATTCGTGTTACAAGGCCGGGGCAGGGTGTTGAACGGTAGGACGTACCTGGCCGGTTCAAATTCAAAGCCAGAATCTGTTCGGTGTCGCATGCGGAGTATGAAGTGGTAATAGTATTCACACTCAGAGTAATAGTAAGGTATCCGTTGGTCGTGTCCGTCGGAATCTGATCTGTATCTGATCTCGGGCGTCTCGAAAATGGGACATGCTGAGGAGGGGTGGCGCCGAACTTGCATGAGAAATCCCTTCCAGAAGGTCTGGAGGGCTCGCAGCGATCCTCCTCGTGTTGAGAGTGGCTGAGGTTGGGGTGCCGGATGTATGTACCCCTGGTGCGGTTTTTGCGATCCAGCATCATGTCTTGAGCACCGACTTCGAGTCTTCGTCTTCGACTGCCTCTCTCGGGCGCTATCCGTATTCCGTACGTAGACGCTCGACGAAGGTGTGGGTGGCTGGTGTGGTGTGTGCGGAACAGCCCAGATAGGCAAATGACATGCAATGTTGGGCGCGGCACTTTTAGCTGCAGAGACGCCCCTGGTCGCTACCGCCAGTACCGTCGGTCCCTGAGCTGCAGCTCTGCAACTCGCTCTGGAAGTCCTGGACATTGAGCACCAAAGAATTCAGAGGTACTTTGGTGGACCAAGGAAACCGAGAGTGTCAATTCTTCGTGAAGCAGGAATGTTCTCATAAGGCATAGACGCTAGCTAGCATTTTGACGGCAAAGAAGCGCCACGCATGGTAGATTTGGGGCATCTCGTAACCTGAGCTCGTCTTGGGGTTAGACCAAGGGGAGCAGAGCGACTTCTCAGACGGATACCGGTACACATGGGGGGGTGTGGCGGCCAGCGACAGGTGGTCGCGCCGAGGTCTGCCGCGAACCGCCGATGAGATTTGCGAGTCATAGTTGCTTGCTTGCGTACTTCGTACGAGGATTATCAAGGGTCGCTTGGGCGAAGAGTCCGGATATAGAAATGGCGAGTCCGTATTCGAAGTTTGAGATTCGGCACTATTGGTAATAGTTGAAGGCTGGGAGTCTGAGTGGAGAAGCTCGGGAGCCCGTTCAGGTGATAAAGGGTTGTATAGCACATCGATATGCGGATGCACTTATTGCGTGCAGAGTTGGTAGGATGGGATGGGCGGCAGAGCGGTGAGGTTTCAAGGAAGGGACGCTCAGTGCTACGAGTTCTGCCAAGTGCCGAGATGGGAGAATGGGGCATTGGGAGCCAAGAGCCTACCTACCTACCTAGTACTCGTAAGAGGTGACGTCTGATGATGAAGCGGCAAACGGAACGGGTGCAGAAGGGGCGACTTGGTGAATGAAAAAAACACTGGAAGGTGTCGGCTCTGGAGGGCGGCGCTCGTGTATCGCGGAGGTACCGCGGGTACTGGATAGGTGTACCCCATACATGGGTTTGGGGCGCGCCGAAGCGCCTTGCCGCCCCAATCTCGCGAGGGGGAGCCCAAGACTCCAAGTTCTGGGCTTTCAGATCGACCCGGCACTGTACAAGGCGCGGCGGCCCCTGTCCCCCGTGGTGGAAGAGTCGTGGGTGCAATGACGGTGCGTCGTGAAGCATGGACATGGTCCATGGGCCTCCATGGAGGTCCCCGTCATGCCGTGCCGGGTACGTAGCAGTACACGGGGGCCCAGCGTCCCTTCTTTCCCTTCCGGGCATTCTTTGCCGTTTGGCTGGCAGGTGCTCGTCTGCTGTTGCCCCCCGGGGGCCGGTGGTCGGTGGTAGCCCAGCCCACTTGCCCACTCGCCCACTTGCCCGCTTGCCCGCTAGCCCGCCACCTGCCTACGGGTCTGCGGCAAGCTGCCTCTGGCCCGCTAGGTCAGTGCTGGTCAGTAGCCGTACTCGTACCTGCTGGGTAGGCTGACCAACTGCTGGGACCGCTGAGACCGCTGGGACCGCTGGGACCGCCGCTGGAGCTGCACCTCAGCCAGCTGCCATCCACACCCCCCGTCTCGATGGAGGCCGGGGTGGTCCCTCAATCAGCTCGCCGCTCCTCAGCCCGGGCATTAATGTATCATCACCAACCAAAATCAGGCCCAGGCCAGCCTCTTTTTCTCCGTCTCCTCACCACTCTCACTCGTCCGCTTACTTTGTCGCTCTCTCGCTCACGATCCGTTGCTCGAAGACTCCTGCCCCTCCCCCGCTGAATCACGACGTGTCCTGGTGATGCTCTGGTCGTTGGTCCAGCACTCAAATAAACTCACGGAGCGCGTCTTGGTCTGAGCTGGCTTGGCCATCTTACGCTTTACCACCGAACCCACTCCTAGTGTTCGACTCGGTTCAGCTCAGGCGCATTCTGCCCAGCCGCAGCAAACGCAACATTCTTGCTAGTCGCGCGTCAAACCCACACTGCAAGCGCCATCAGCACGGCCTGGACGAATTGTCTTTATCGGTGTCGCCTTCAACTCCTCGGCGCCGCCACGTTTTGTTCTGTTTCCCAAGGCTCGGATTCATAGCTACGGCTCACCTGCTCAAGTCTTCGTGACGACTCGCGCCACTGGCTGGCCGGACTTCGTGGACTCGACCATCACAATATTGTGGCTACGGGTGAATTTCACAACGGCACTTCTTGACCTGGATCCCTTTGGAGGGGTTTGTCGGCGAGCTTCAGCGGTCACTGGTTGAAAAATCGACACCTCAGTCTCGGGACGAGCCGTGTTTGACCAAGGTGCAAAGCCCCGTCTCAACCTCGCGTCAAATCGGTTCCACGACCACCTCTTCTCCCGCCACCTCACTCTCTTCAGCGCATCGTTGCACAGCGTACCCAGGCTTTATGTTCTACGCAGTCTAGGGTTACCGCTTTTGAGCTCCAACATCCGGCTCGGCTGCCAGAGATTGCCTCGTCAAGGATTGATTACAACCCTTGAGGCGCCTTGCATTCGTGGCCAGATCGTTTACGGCGGGAACCCAGGGGGTGGCTCACCCCTCAATTTGCTCTGGTCCGACGGGCCTGGCCTTTCATCTAAAGCTTCAGCAAGAACACCACCTACGACGGACTATATCTCGGCGCTCCGGGCGACGACGTCCAACAGGACGTCTGAGACGGCGCCAAGCGTCATCTACCTGAAACCGTGGCAATCCCTTGAATCGCGCAAGATTTGGTAGCGCATACAATGTCTGCATTTACGGCCCTCAATGGGGCATCGCCAAATAACGCGGAGCCGCCGAGTATACAGGTGGACAATTCTGCAACTGATGAGCAGAAGAGGAACACACCACCCCCTCGGCCGCATGCACCATTAGAAGGCCGAAGGAACAGCTTTGAGCGCCCTACCGTGCAGACCACAGGCCATTCCCATGCCCGAGACAGCTCGCTCAAGCGAAAACGCTCGACTTCCGCCGAGCTGCACCGAGACCCTCCGATCCTACAGGAGCGCACCCCGGACACGGCAACGGCGCCGCCGCATGGCGAACATCGTGATCCTTTTGGAACACCCCAACGAGAACATCAACGGTTGACGCCAGAAAACCGAGATAAGGAATCCTGGCATCCGCCACCAAGCCGCGATGAGAGGACGCCTTATGGTTCAAGACCGGGCTCTGCGGTGTCACCTCGGGTGCAGTCCGATGAGCAGCAGATCGGGGAAGCACTGCGGAGGGCCACCTCTCAGACAGATCATGGTGACGGGCCCAACACGAGCCCGGAAGCAGACGACAGGTCCGTGTCATACTACGGCTCACAGTACTCTTCGGAACAAAGACAAAACTCCATCCTCCAGCATGACCCGAAGAAGAGAAAGCGCAATTTTAGCAATCGGACCAAGACAGGCTGTATGACTTGTCGACAGAGGAAGAAGAAGTGTGACGAGGCGAAGCCAGAGTGTATGTCAATTCCCCTTGAATCTTGTTATTTTCAAGCTGACGAGAAGGCTACAGGCAAGAACTGTATCAAGGGTGGATTTGTCTGTGCAGGGTACCCTCCACAGCGAGGCTCGGGGTGGCAGAAGCCGGACAATAAGTCTCCCACGGTGCCCTTGGAATCCAAAGATCCCAGCTATGTCCCGCCCGGAGCCTATGGCATGCCGCAGCAAGGGTCCTATAGCAGTCAGCAGTCGGTCAAGAGGGAGCCCCTCCCACACTATCGGGGCCAGGTCCTCAGGATAGACCCGCCGCAAGGCCGGCCCGTGGCCACAGATGATGACCGACCAACAGCATCAACAATACCAAGCGCGTCTGTCACGAGCCCCGATAATAAACTCTCTGCCATGCCATATACTCCGGCAAACGCATTCCCCACGCCCATCAGCGCAAACACTCAACCACCATCTTTCAGCGACAGAATGGCCAAGGACTATCAGCGAGTACCTCCCCTCCATGATCTGAGTCGGACGGAACCTGAGACACCTCATCCAGGTGGCCATCTGCCTCAGATCAACATTCTCCATGCAACCCGAAGCAGCAGCCCTGCGCCTCCCAGTCAGTCTCAGACGTCGAACCCCCAGGTTGCGGCCCAGCTCGCCTTGTCACACTCGTCGTACCCCCACAAAAGAACGCAGAAGGAGGAGATGCTATCGGGCCGATTTTTCTACCCGTTTGACAAGGAGCTATGTCTCGAGCGGGAGCGATGTGCCTCTGCATGCTGGAGGTTCAACAACCTGACGACGCCTCCGACGAACGGCGTGTCTCCCGAGGAGCGGGCGCGGCTCTTTCTTGAGATTCTCCAACCTCGTGATCCGATTCGCATGTCTCCTACCGAGGCATCGCCGGTCAATAATGCTGTTGGCAGAGTCGGGCGGCATGTCACAGTAGAGACGCCTTTTACCTGCGACTACGGCTACAACATTGCCATTGGCAATAACGTTGCTATTGGGCGCAACTGCACCATCATTGACGTTTGTGAGGTCCACATTGGGGATAACTGCGTCATCGGCCCCAACGTTAGCATATTTACATCGACGCTGCCTGTTGACCCCAAGAGGCGGCAAGGCGGACAGGGCCCGCAGTCGGGCAAGGCTATCACGATAGGAGAGAGCTGTTGGATTGCTGGAGGAGCCATGATCCTAGCTGGGAGGACAATTGGGAAGGGAAGCACTGTCGGGGCAGGGTCTATTGTGACCAAGGTATGTCTTCTCTCCTGGCCTTGTTATTGCCGTGTGACGGGGACTGACCTGAAATTCTTTGATGCAGGATGTTCCGCCATTCACTGTTGTGGCCGGGAACCCGGCACGTGTCCTCCGTGGGATCGCGTCTTGATTTGCATCGTGATTTTGGTCACTGCTGGCGTTGCATACCGTGATACCCAAGCATGCAAGAGACATATCTCCTTGGTCTCTCAAGGGTTTTTTTTTCCTTTTCGGGCTGGAGTTCTTTTCACACATATCAGTCATAGTACGTATTGGTATGATGATGGGCGGCAGTCTGAGAATTATAGCGACGCGTGACAGATGAGTTGGCGGTAGCTTTTGGATGGCCTGGTGTATGAAGCAAGTTTTGTTTGTTATTCTGTCTGTTGGGAACCAAAAAGCGAGCGATTTGTTTGACCGTTATGAGGCCCCGGTATCTGTGGACGGAGGGCGCAATCATGGGATGGAGTGAGGTTAGACGGAGCGCGCTTAGCTGGCGACACCAGTATACGGTATCAAATTAATGCAACACGAATCAACGACGCCTGGCTTGCCTCCAGCAAGGCGATGGGATATGGAGAGGAACAACAGTTTTGCACGCCCATTCAACTTCCACTGCGGAGGCCTCACTGGTGGTGAGTTGGTAGAAATAACAATAAATAAACAACAGGCTGGTGTAGGTCGCCAGCCCCCTCTATATGTCATACATCCTGCGACCACACCTGCGGCCACGAGGCCCAGGACTTCCAGACCGGCCACCCGTGAACTGACAACAAATAACAATAGACTCTTCCCATGGGAGCAGATACAGCAGACAACTCCCCAACCTCCTTGGACCTCATGGCGTGAACACGACGTGGCGCCCCCACTGGGTCGCCCCCTCGGCCGTCTCGATGGCCTCCTCCCACTCCTCGAGGGCGAACTCGCGGCCGACGACCTCGTGGCCCGCGTCTCGTCCCAGCCGCACGACGCCCCGCTCGACGGACTTGATCAGGTCGACGGCCCATTCCCGCGGGTACATCCACTGGCCGCGGATGGTGATGCCGCGCATCATCAGGCTGGCGTAGTTGACCTTGACCTCGCCCATGGCGCCCAGGAATACGGCCCTGCCCCCCGACCGCAGCGAGGCCAGCCCCGCGGCGAGGCCTGTGGGCGATCCGGTGGCCTGGGGAGGGGACACGTCGATGAGGGCGTCGGCGCCGTCGCTGTTGGGCGGGAGATGCGCCCGGATGGCGGCCGCGTCGGTGTCGGCGTCGCCCGTGATCTCGACGGCCGTGATGCGCCCGGCCACGTGAGGCAGCGACGCCAGCGGCTGGACCTTGGAGGCGGTGCGGGTCAGCGCGATGACGTGGCAGCCGATCTGGGCGGCGAGCTCGGCTGCCGCGCCCGAGTAGTGGCCCGTGGCCGGGTTGACGATGACGGTCTCGCCGGGGCGGAGGTCGGCCGCGCGAACGCCGCCCGTGGCGACGGCCAGGCGCTCCAGGTACTCGAGGTCGGCGAAGGAGTAGCCCATGCGGGTGCAGAGGAGGTCCTCGTCGAGGGGCAGGCAGTTCTCCAGGGGCGCGCTGGCGACGTCGGCCCACAGGCCGGGCCAGGCCTTGAAGAGTGCCTCTCGCTTCTCGCCGAAGATGTGGGACAGGCCGAGGAGCATCTTGGTGCCGGTGGGGTCGTCCCTCGAGGTGACGAAGCCGTTGACCCAGACGAGCTGGCCCGGCTGGAGGGCGATGGCGTCGCGGCCGACGGCGAGGATCCGGGCCACGCCCGAGTTGCCAGGAGTGTAGGGGACGGGGAATGGGAGGGCCTTGTGCCCACGGAAGCCTCCGCGGTGGTGAGGGCGGATTCCTACGGCGAGCATGCTGACAAGGGCGATTCCGGGGGGAGGAGAGGTGATGGTTGGCGTCTTTTTGAGGACTAGAGGCTCGTTGATGGCCTCCAGGACCAGTGAGGTCGAGGTCTCAGGGATGGAAGACATGGCGGATAGTAGATGAACAGAGTTGTGGTGGTGGTGGCAGTGGTTGTGGTTGTGATTGTGATTGTGGTGGTGGTGGTGGTGGCTGTTTGTATTTCTTGTGTGTTCGAGGAGGATGGGCTACCCTTCTTATATACTCGACATGCCCACATGTCCCCTCGAGTATTCTCCATATCCTGTCAACCCAATCTCCGTCCCGGAGGAGTTAGGAGCAAGATCTTGCTGTGCCTCCCAGACCGTGAGTTGGGTGCGGCGGACGAGAATATTTCCCAAAGGGGTAATACGACGCCCCGTTATCCCCGGTGCGCCGGAAACAACGGCGGCGTATTACATCGCCAATTCACATTGCCAAATCGGGCAATGAAAAGCCCGTTGGGACCGGGTCCATGATATCATTTCGGAGATACTGGTCAATGTAATTCTGCACGTCGTCAGCACTGCTGTCCTTGTACTGGGGGATTGGACACATGTCTCCAACGCACCCAGTCCAGCGCTTCTTGGTCGGCAAAGAAGCTGTCTAGGGAGAGAAACTCGTCAAAGGTGGCTGGGTAACTGCCAGAGTCGTCATCCTGCACCATCATCACCGGGCCGTCTATGGCAGGTGTGTAGCCTGTGACGCGAGGCAGATCTGGCGTCTTGGGCTGGCTCTCGGAAGAAAGCGAGTTGGGGGACTCGACTCTGTTCAGCATGGCTCGCAAGATGCTGCTCGCGTGTCTGGCATCGGCAGAGGTGCTGCTGCGAGCAGCCCACATCTGGTGGGCGGTTTGAAGCAGCTGTATGCGTCTGCTCCTATCCTCTGGCCTGGGGAGCGGGCGTTAGTTGGGACCTGCTCAGGGGAGACTCATCCTGAGAACCCGGGGACTCACCTCATGTCGGGACAATCGTCCAGCTCGAGACAGATGATCATGGCCGCAGTCAGGAACCCGTGGAGCGTCAAGCTCGAGATCATGTACCTGTCCTCGTGAAGACGCCCGCCGGGCTGGATCTCGCGATCCACCTCCATGTGGATGTCGAGGACCCGGAGCGCCGACTCGCGGCAGACCTCGCGGGCAAGCCGGCCGATTTCGCTGGTGTGGCTGCTGCCCTGGAGGAACGACCTGTAGACCGCGCAGCGGCTCATGTGGTACACGAGCTCCAGCATGATCCGGTGGAAGATGGTGTAGTTTGGGTCGGCAAAGGACGTGTCGTGTATGGAGCGGTATCTGAGGCACGGCGGTACGGACTGGCGCCACTCGTCGAGCTCCTCTCCAAGAGCAGTAACCGCGGCGGGCGACCCGGGCTTAGTCCCGAGAGCATGGTGCAGCATGCGCCGCAGTAGGGGAAGCATCCTCGACTTGGTACAGTACGCGAGGATGGGCAGCGGATCCGTCGGGGGCCTCGGTGTCAGATGGGGGGTATCCTCGTCGAAATCCTCATCGGGGATATTCATCGGCCGCCCCACGTCGCAGGTGTCTTGGTGGATCATGGGAGGCATGCCCTGCTGGTAGGAGAAGAGCAGATCGTTCGACTCGAGGGTGAACCAGACCCGGCGCCTCATCTCGGCCTCGAAGGGGCTGATGCGGAAGGGCAGCTTGGCTGCGTCCCGATGGTACCCCTGGCGCTGGGCAAGGCGGATGGCCAGGGCATACAGGGTCCAGATGGCTGGATCGCTGTCCTTTCTCTGCACGTTGCACGAGTGGGCGAGCATGACGATGGCCTCGACCGACAGTGGCTTGGCCTCAAGGTATCTGCCCGAGACAAGACACCGTACTGCCATATGCGTGTACATCCTGGAGGCGGCGAGAACCCCAGGCGAGGAGGGCATGGCGGCCATGCCCTTGGTCCCGACAATCAGCGCAGCACAGCTCAGGATGGACAAGAGGGTGCTGATCCACAGCAGGCTGGTCGACTCGGGGGACTCCCAGAACTTGTCGTAGCGGCGCTTGAACTGCTGCGTGTGGAGGAAGGGAACGGCCACAGACTTGGCGTTAAAGTAGGCTGCAACCAGCCTGTCCATGTCCTGTCGCGGAGGCAGGGCCTGGATGACCTCATCGATGCTGACCGGGGTCGAGTCCCCAAAGACAACATCCGGCTCGCGGGCGATGCTCGGCTCTGAGCTGCCCATCTCCTCCTCATCGTCAGCGTCGAGGACATCCCGGATGTCGCGGATGCTCTCCACGAGCGTAGACCACGACGTAGGCCCAGAGTAGCTCGTCCAGGATCCATCCCAGTCTGCTGCTTGCCCCGGCCCCGGAGGCACATGCTGCTTGGGGCTCTGCTCAGCCAGTCCCCTGACCAGCTCCTCGAGCTTGGAGAGGCGGCTCTGCAACTCCTGCTTCCCCCCAGCCACGGCGCCAGACCCGGATGCCGTCGCTGATCCAAAGAGGCAGCAGGACTCGCCTCCTCGCTTCACACAGGCGCCACAGGGCTGCCTCCGGTCGCACCGCGACTTGCGCTTCTGGCACGCGGTGCAGGACAGTGGCTGTCGGTTCCTCTTGGCCTTGCGCGTCTCGCAGGCCCGAAAGACCGACATGGACGGAGTCGCTGCCGAGTCCGCCATGTTGAGAACGTGGATTGAGCAGTGTATCGAATGATGCTAGTGATGATGATGCCAGTGAGGCCAATAATGCCAATGATGCCATCCATCACCCATACTCGTACGCGAGATGCTTATTTTTGGCTTGTGGGTAATCGGAGTTAAGGAGTTAATTGCCCGGGCTCTCACTGATCGCCGGACTGCAGCTACGTAATTCGCTTGTTAGTATTAGCTTCCCATGCCTGATTCAAATCTATCCTGGGATTAATATAAATAGATCTATGATATATCGGGGCCTAATGTACAGACCGGAGTGGCGCTCCCATGCTCAATGCTATGCTGCATCCAAGAAAACTCCGCCCGAACTCTATGGTGGTGATTGTATTCGTACACGCTTTCTCATTCAATCGACGTCGTCCTTCCCTTCTTCGTCTTCGTGGCTATGTTCGTTTATCTTTTGCTTGTTGAGATCGATAATCTTCTCCATCATCTCCAGCGCCTGTCTCTGGTTCCGCAGCCACCCAAACGCCTTGAACGTATGCGCATCTGGTCGGAAGCCCGAGGCTTCGAGGTCCTGCAGAGCGCTGACCGTCCGCGGCACGTTCTGCATCAGCGCGTGGCCCCGGAGTTGGATGTTCCACGTCGCCAGGTTGGGCTCCACGCCGTTCTCCTTCATGACCTGCGTGACCTGCTCCGCCAGGTTTGTCTCCCGCCGCCTCATCAGCCCGCTGAGGAGGATGCCAAACGTGAACACTGAAGGCATGGGATGTAGGGGCTTCGCCTCGGACGCGCCAACATCTGTTGACGACGGCGGATGGAGGTGGCTCTTGAGCATGTCACCAAAGATCTCAAGCGCCGGTCGCGTGAGCCCCGGCTGCTGCATCATGGCCAGGATGAATGTATCGTGAATGAGGCTGCCCTCTTCCCGCACAAGCTGCGCGGCGTAGCTGGGGTCCTTTCCTTGATCCTCAAGCTGGCTTTTGAAGTAGCTGTAGAGGGCCATGAGGTCGTACGGACGCCACAGGCTCTTGATGTAGGCTCGGAACATGGTCGCTAGCGTCGTTGAGTCGGGCTCCATGGATTTGGGGCCTGGCTCTGAGACAAAGCTATCAATGACAGGGACGATTGTACGCTCAAATTCCCACTCCTTAGGCTGTGAGTCTTGAGGCGAGGACTCATCGGCGTTGAGGTTCCCCATCAAGATAAAGGGGAGAGAGTCAGGAATCAGCGACTGCAATGGCTTCAGATCAAACTTCTTTGCGTAGATGCGAAGCATGGGGAGAAACGGGCGCAAGCCTTCCGAGGGTGGAATTTTACGCTCTCGAATGTCCATCTCAGAGAAGTAGAAGATCGCGTGGAGCGCGTTGTTCAGGACACTGACCGGAGGTGTGTTGGTCTTCTGGGACAACTCGAGTACCTCTCGCACGCTGGCAGCGTCCAGGCTTTGCTTGGCTCCTCGGAAGATTGTTGCAATGGCTTTGGCGTCCAGTTTCAAGCCACTGTTGGAAAACGTCTTGGCTAGACGGATGACCTCGGCGATTTCTCTGCGTTGACAGAGAGCATCCAGGTATGCTGTGAATGTGAAGACGTTGGGAACAAACCCCTTCTCCATCAGCGCCTGAAGCGCATGGGTGGGAGAAAAACTGACACCGTTCTTTGACGAGGGATCAGAAGGGGCTTCGCAATGGAGCAAGGAGGTGATGGCGCTCGCAAACTCCTGCTTGTTTAGATCCACCCCGTTGTCGGCCAGTCCCAGGAGAATCTGGAAAGCCTTCTCCTTGTGCTGGACTTGTGTCGGGCTTCCCGCTAACTTCCGTGCGAAGTGTAGAGCCGTGTAAGGATGAAGCATGGCTCTTGATTCCTTTAGAATCCCATACAGAGTCGCCGTCTGATCAATTGTGAGGTTTTTGGCAAAAATACCAAATGCCCTCTGATTCAGCGGCATGTATCCGGCAGGTAACTCGTCGAGGAGGCGGAGCAAAAGATTGAACGCCCGGTGTCCCCTGGCGCGTCGCTTACCCTCAGTGGTGCTGTCAAGCCATTTGGCGATGACGAGAAGGACATCGGAGATGGCGTATCCGGGCGGAAGAGGATCTAGAGTGGCAGAAAGAACCCTCGATGCCGCCTTGGGGCTCCGGTATATGGTGGAGAGCATGACCCGAGGCCATATTTCCTGCCTCTGTTCCAAATCCATGCTTTCCCAAGACGCCCGCATCTCCTTGACATCCTTCATCGTATAGAATCGCTTGCCTTCCTCGTACCAGGACTCATCAGTGGGCCTCTCTCGTCGTTGTAACCGCGAGAACCCGCGCCGCCAAAAGTTGTAGGCCTTCTTGACTTCCACGAGCTCGGAATCGGAGTGTCCGTGGCGTATGTAGCCCCATTGAAGATAGCGGCATATCCTTTTCTTCTCAATCCTTGCATCCCATGATGTTTTTGGTTTGTTCTTCCTCTTCTTGAATGGGACCGTTCCCCGAACGAGTCTTTTGCCTTCCTGGGACTGGGTCTGTCGTTGGCCCTCGCTGTTCGGTTCGTTCGTCTCTAACTCTACCGTTCGAGCTCGAGGCTGTCGATTGTCTGCGGGCGGCGTTGGGGATTCGCGTAGAGTCAGGGCGCCGAAAATCTCGTCATATTCGGCGAGGGAAGTGGGCTTCGAGTCCACGTCGCGCAAGGCTAGCTTGTTGCCTCCTCTAGGGCGTTGTGGATTGCGTTGGTTAGGCAGGGGAGCGCGGTAGGAGCTCTCTTGAGCATCAGAGGTCAAAGAAGCTTCTGCGGGAGCAGCGCCATGGAGTTGCGGGCGTGTAGAGAACCGGTGAACGGTCGCTCGGTGCAGATGCTGAGCTGTGGGCGACGCCTGGGTTGCTTGGAGCACCCTGTGACAAGCGCGGCATACGTAGGCTGCCTTCATGCTGTCGGTATTATAATTGTATCATGGCCATGCCCCTCGTCGTGACCCGTGGGCATGTCATATCGTGGGGTTGTTGAAGACTTGCCAGTTGGAAACGGGGAGTTGGCGCATCTCGGGGAAGATTTGCGGCGACCCGCGTCCTACATGCACCCAACTTTTTTTTCTTCTGGCGGCTCTTCCGGTGCTAAACTGCCAATGGTGCACCACGCTGGCTCCGAGGACCCACCCCAGTTTTCCATCCTCCATTCTCCCTCCACGACTACCAACGACGCGAACCAAGGCCACTCCAAGAGACCTTTCCTACTCCTGATCCAAAATTCACTGAGACTACCTGGGCGCTGAAGCTTTGGCACGATATACGGAGCTTCCCCCTACAAAACCCCGCGAAACGCAAACGCCATGTCATCACAATCCCACTTGAGCGCCGCGGCGGACGATCGAAAGGCCCGGCTCGCAAATCTCAGAAACCTCAAGCGCAAGCAGCCTGCCGACGAGGTTGTCGCCCCCGAGTCCCAACGGTCGCCATCCCCTCCTGCGGCACAGAAGGACGCGACCGTGCTGCACCTCTCGGGCCGCAACTACGATCCCGAGACAAGGGGGCCCAAGCTCGGGTTCGAGGCACCGCCCACCGCCGACCTCGAGAAGGCTACCTTGGAGGAGCAGGCTGCCGATGTGGAAGGGGAGCTGAGGAAACGCGCTGAGGAGGACGCCAAGGGTGACAAGGGGATCGATCTGTTCAAACTGCAACCAAAGAAGCCGAATTGGGATCTCAAGAGGGATCTAGACAAGAAGATGGAGATTCTGAATACGAGGACAGATAATGCCATTGCTCGGCTAGTTCGGGAAAGAATAGCGGCGGCCCAGAAGGCAAAACAGAAGAGCCAAGGGCTAGGGGATGACCAGGTCGACGGAGAAGCTGCTGGGATGGACGGCGTGGCACTGGTGGAGGGACTGCGAGTAAGAGAGCAGGAGGAAGAGGAAGAAGAGCGGAGGGAAAGACAGGAGGAAGAGGCCCTGGCGTCATGAGCGCATCGTCCTGTATGTTTGATGGCTTCTTCTTCTTGTTTCTGACTACTGGCACGTTGCCCAACACCGTCTAATTTGATACCCAAATTTATCTACCTCCCGAATTCATCGACTGAGTCAAGGCTAACCTCTTGCTGAAAGGGCTTAGACTTCGCTCCCGAGGGGGAGCTTCTGTTGGTGGCTCCCGCAACCTGTCCTCCCTGGGACCAGCGTGATGACTTTCCCCACGGCCGCCTCGGGGAGCATATCTCCCGCGCTCCTCAAAGTCTCGCCTGTTTGCGTCAGGCGACCTCGATGGCCCTCTATGAAGGGGCCGCGAGTCTCGCGATGCCCTAGACCCGGACGAGAACCGCCGCCGATGTTGCTGTGCTCTTGCGTCATGATAGTCCCTCGGCGGTGACAGGTCCCGAGAGCGATATGACTTTTCTCTGGGTTCTCTCGGAGGGGAACGACTGTCCCGGGACATGGAACGACGGCGGCGGCGAGGTGGAGAAGGGCTGCGGCTGTCATCGACACGGCCACCTCGCTCGTCCTGATCACTCTCATGGCTAGGGCTGAGGCTTCGGCGCCTCCTGGGTTGCGGGGATCGGGACAGGCTACGACGCTGGGAGTCGGCCGACGCATCTGTAGAGATAGTCGAGACGGAATCCGACGAAACAGATCTCTGACGCTTAGGCGCAGAACGAATCAGCTTCTCATCGCGCTCCTCGAGCTCGCGCTTCCTAGCTCTCTCGGCCTCTTGCTTGGCGATCTCTCCATCCGCGACGCCTTTCCTGAAGTCCATGTTAGCAATCTCACGTGGCCACATAATCTTTTAGGGATGGTGACTCCTTACTTCTTCTCTAGAGGGTTAGGGGTGTCGCTGTTGAGCTTAGGCACTAGCTTAGGATTCCGGAGTTGTTGGGACCGGGATGGCCTTGACACGTAGGGCCGCTCCTGTGTCGACGACTTGCACTCATAAGAGTAGTGACGTGCCTTGAAATGTTAGCTTGATGCAGTGTGAAATAAGGATAGCAGACTTATCTCTCTTCAGGCATTTCTGACATTGGACATTTGCCGGCGTGGATTGTCGAGGCCCACTGCGACCTCTGAAGGCGAACATTATGTGACGAGTTTGAAAATGAGAGTATTCAGGCGTAGAAAAAAAATGCTGAGGAGTTATCGGGGAAACGAGGTGTGTAGGTGTTCAAGGTTGGGGAAGAAAGATAAGTATCTACCCAGTCGGTCAATGATGTGATGGTTCAAAGGTTCAATGTTGACCAACTCGGGAAGTTCTGAGGACCTCCAGTAAGGTTGGCAGTCAGGAATCAAGGCCGTATCACGTGACATAGTACTTTGACATGGATGCTCTTGACTGAGCCCAGGAGGTGACACTTGATGTAACATAAAATACTGTAGCTGAGATTGGCTCTAAAAAGGTAGATAAATGACTAGAAGACAAGTTAAGATTCCAAGTTCTTCTACATTCAGTGAGGGTAGATAGATGATGGTGATGCTGTGGATACTACTACCTTACTCCATGCTACTCAGTCCTCCCAGACATCGATCTCACTGGCACTTTCAGTGATGAGCTACGCCAATGCGTAGGACAAAAAGAACGACTAGAGTTGAAAGTTGAAGAAGCCCGATCCCCGGGGTTGCTTCGCATCTTCTTTCAGCAAGCAATCGCTTCGAGAGCCACACTTTCCTCCTGGTTTGTGCTTATCTAAGCGAGATAAACCAGCCTGAGCGGGCAATCTTGGAACTGTCACAACGACAGCGCCTCGAGAACCCGCACCACAGTGACCACAGTGCCACACCCAGCGCCACTCGCCCACTGTCCCGTCCACTCAAAAGCCCCCGCTGGCCGCCAAGGTGCCCGCTGCTGCCCACACCACAAACGCCGTGACCAACGCCCGTGGCAGCAACCGCACCACAGGACTCTGGAATCTGGATTCTGCCAGGCGCTAGGGTCACCACTTTGGACTTTCTCGCCAGTTTCCTCCTAGTATTCCGGTACTACTCCATCAACTGCGGCGCCGACGCATCGAGAAGAGTGATCAAGGACACGGTCACACGGTCGTCTGCTCGGTCCTCTCTTCTCTGCATTTCTGCCTGGCCGACGTCGAGGGTTGGTTGGCCCGATGGCATCGCCCTAAATCTCCTTGCACATTGTTGGAATTGCTCCCCACCAACCGTCCCCATCGCCGCCTCGCGCTGCATCTCCTCGTCTCCCTGCCGTTTCGTCTTCTTCTCGAAACGGCCCCTGCTGGACTTCACTAGGACCAGCGATTCTGACTGTGAGTGCGCCTTCCCTGCCTACGTCCCCCTCCACCCCTCGGGATTTTGCCCGCCAATCAACCCGGATCCAAGTTGGCGGACAAACTTTCTGGCTGCCTTACCGTCGCCTTCCCTACTATCACTTTCCTTACCGTATCTGCGTTCCCAAAATCCTCTCGCCGTTGCTATTCGAGCCCAAAAGCCACTCCTGACATCATTGATCGCAGTCTTCTCTCAAACTTTGAGACGGACCCTAGTCGAGCAGTCGTGCGGAAATCAGAGCCGAGTCGAACCCCCCAACCAGCTCTTGGACACCCAGAATGATGCAGCACTCCTCGTCACGACGATGAACACCGATACTTTGTCTTCGTTTTACTGGCCCGGCTTGATCGATTCTGCGTCCTGATTTGGCTCCTTCTCCAGTCATCTCCTCCCGCCTATGCCTACTCTTGTACTGGCGATAGGTAACGTCCTGGCCTGCCGCATCTAGAGGAGTCTGTTCCCGCCTTGACCCATTTCATTTTTTTCTCGTACATTGAGCATTGCTCTGTGAGCTTGGATATTGCACCTTGTCGCTGCCTCGTTTCAGTCAGCTGTGCAAATGTCTCCAGCCTCGAAGCCGTCCTTTGCCAAGGTATGTGTACCCCCTAGGGTAAACTAAACCCCCTTCTTTGCCAACTCCCTGTGCTCCCTCATTTTCCGAGGCTGACCGCTGTCTTTTCCCGAGTATAGGTGGCTGCCTCAGTCTCCGCTGAGGCTGAAAACAATACCCCTTCAACTCGCCCTGCGAACACATTGAAAGACGACCACGGCAACATGAATATAGTTAATGGCGGCTCCAATGATACCCCCGAGAACATGTTACCTTCACATAACGGCAATGTGATAACTGATCCCACCCCAAGCCCCGCGGGCTTGGCTGAGGTTGCTGGAAGAATAGGCAACCTGAATCTCCAAGCTCCCCCTCAAGATGCACTAGCCACTGCCGACGATACCCCTGTACAGATCCAAAGACCGCATCCCGTCAGCAGGGAGAGCGCTGCGTCCGATGAATCCCAAAGAGGTGATTCGTGCTCAGAACTAGGAACGAAGCCGCCGAGCCTAGACGGCAAGAGCATCACGTCTGGAACGACGTTCGCCCTTGATGAAAAGGAGTCTTTACGACCGGATGACAGTGCTAGTGTTAAAGCCGCTGGCGAGGATGATGATGCTTTCTCAATCCGTGGGTCTCTCATAGCTGGGTCTCGGATGGGTTCAGACCTAGCCGCTCGCGCCAGAGGCATTCAGTTGGGCGATATGCCTGACCGCCGGCTGATGCAAGTCACACCGGGGAGCTCGGGTCATGGGATTCTTACTCCCCAGAGCACCTCATCCGAGCAGCAATCACGCACTGGTGCGGAAATTCCGCCACTTGCGGCAGGAGAGGTATCGGCAGATGCCCTCAACCTAATATATCAGCATGCGCCAGATGAGAAGCTCATTGAGGCGATGTCGACGCCCAAGGATAGGATATATCTCCTGCTTCTGGAAAAAGAGGTCATCAACTTCGTACAAAATTCGGGGTACGAATCGTCGTTTACCTTTGTATTGGGCCATTACTAATCGAATATAGGGAACCATACATGGACCTGCCTCCTTCTAATTCATTCTGCAGAATGTTGGCACACAAGCTGGCCGACTATTACCACATGACGCACTCGTTCGAGCCGAACATTGGAGTTGTGCGCATTTTCAGGACTCCTTTTTGCAGGGTTCCAACGTCGCTGTCACAGTGGGATCCGGCACCGAACCCCTCGAACAATAGCACTCCGCCTCCGGCTATTTTACCCAAAAAAATTATGCGACGTGGTCAGGGTGGTGATGGCGGCGCCGCCAGTGCGAACCCTTCCAAGCCGACTTCAGAGGTAGGAAGTGATGGAAAGGAGAGCAAGGACAAGACCCAGGGCAACCAGAAGTACGTGCCTTTGCTATCACACCTTCTGCTGGAATTTACTAACCTCGGTTAGGCTCACTCGAGAAGAGCGTGAAGAGATGTACAAGGCAGCCCGAGAGCGTATCTTTGGTAACTCAGAAGACAGCACCACCGGTTCGTCGACTGCAACCCTAAAGCAGACCTGTGATATCAACTAACTCCCCTGCAGATGTAGACAAAGAAAATGATGCATCTAGAGCAAGCTCAGTGTCCGGAAACAACAAGTCTAGCGCCAGCAAGGGACGCAGGAGCGCCAGACATCGGCGGGACGACTCAGATGGCTTTGATTCCCGAAACCACTATGCTCCATTCTGGGGCCCTCAGCAACAGACTTGGGTGCCGCAGTATGGGCAACCTTCAGGCAGCCAAGTTGCCGCACAGCCTCCACCTGCCTATAGTGCTCAGATGGGCCCTATATATGCCCAGCAGAATGTTGGATATCCCAGCGTACCAGGGATGAGCCCCAACTCAGGCTACCCGGTGTATCAATCGCCCCAGGTATGTAATGGGCAGAACTGTCTTCTGACTAGAATGGACGTTAATGCTGAGCTTTCTAGTATCCTCAGCAAGTACCTCAGCCAAGGTATCCGGCAAGCGGTAGCCCGATGGTGTCCTATGGTTCCCCTGTCTCCGCAGCTCCCCAGCATCAGCAAAACTGGCAACCAGGGTTCAGTAGCCCGCCTGTGTACCAAGGGAGAGGTGCCCCACCGCCGAACCACCCTATGCAACCAGGCATTCCCTACGCGTTCGGCCAGCTGCCTGCCAATGCAAACCCGCATGATCCAAAGACCCAGCACCCTATCCCAGGGAGCTACAACAGGAACCACAACTTCAACCCCAAGACGCAGTCTTTTGTGCCAGGTGGCAGTGCGATGCTACCGGCACCCGGCCCGCAGGGACCCTTCACCGCTCCCACCTCTCACCATAGCAGCCCTCAGATTGGTTCAACTCACCCAGTCTACCCAGGCTTCCAGCAAGGTGTCCCGCAGCCGTATGGTGGCCATGGTATGGCCCGGCAGGCTTCTAACAACTCGGTTCCTGGATACCATCCTCCGCAGCATATGCCAACTTACGCCCACCACCCTCATCCGCCTCCGACGCAGAACCCTCACCAGGCACCACTCGTGAATCCCAACCAACAGGCACATATACCTAATCGGCCAAACATGCCTCCTCAGGGCCCAGCTCCTGTCTTTAGTCATTTACCTACCTATGGCAACCCGGCAACTCTGCCACAGAAACCAGCTACCGGGATTTAGAAACCACCCACATGTGTTGCGGTTTAAGAGTAGCTTGCGGACGCATACAGCAATTCTAGCATTTCTTGGCGTTATCGGTGGACAAGGGGGATCAGGATGTAAATAGTTTTATAGGCAAGTCCAGGTGCTTGCTAGAGAGAGAAACAAAACTCTCAAATAACATAGCCACTGATTAGTATGGGATGCTATTTGATTTCATTTGCCCTTACTTTTTCTTTCTAAAGTCCCAACGGCCAATATGGTGGCCTCCCACAACGCCTAAATAAGCTGTATAGGAACATGATGCCCATGCGTTCTCCCTTCCACACATGCCTTCCCCCTCCACTCTACCAGCACCACCGCCCCCTTGCTCTAAACCATTCTTATTCCGCGGGTTCCCGAGGCTCTCGCGGCTCCCGCTGTTGGCCGCCTCCCCTGCCGCCACCGCGGCCTCCACGCTTCCCTCCACGCTGACCACCCTTCTCACCCTCGTTCTTGTTCTCGCCCTCCTTGTCGTTGCTGACCAGGTTGGCGGTGGCTAACCGCTGAGACAGGTCGATCTGAGTGCGGATGGTGTTGGCCAGGTAGCTGACCATGAGGACGTCCTGGATGTGGTTGTTGAAGTCGTGCTCGATCTGGGTAGCGTCGACCTTGGGTGCCAATGACAGGGCGCTCATGAGGTATTGGCCGAGGGCGTTGTTGGGCTCCTCGTCCTCGTCGAGGACGCCGTTGACCCACTCGCTGACGCGGTCGAGGAGACCAATGGTCTGCTCGATGGAGCGGCCGAGGTTCTCAATGTCGGAGACGAGCGGGGTGGTCCTGGACTCGACGTCCTTGGCGCTGGAGATGGCCTCGAGGGCGCTGCGGTCGGCGTCGCCGTAGAGGATCTTGTGCGGCACCTGGACGAAGAGGCAGCTCTCGGCGGCGCGCTCCGAGTTGACGGCGACGGGGGCGCTGATGTAGCAGCGGGACTCGATGCCCTGGCCGGGGTCGGTGGAGACGGTGAGGTGGACGGCCGGGTGGGGGAAGGTGCCCGTGTCGGGGCTGGCAAAGAAGTTCTGGATGAGGGCGCTGAAGCTGTTGAGCTCGAGCGAGGTGGTGTACCAGCCGAGGAGCGACTCGCGGGGGTTGGCCTTGAGGGTCAGGGCGAGCATGTTCTTCTGGTACTCGACATCGACCTCGACCTGGTCCTCCTCCTCGGTGTGGGGGATGGCGAAGCACGAGCGGACCTCGACCTCGGTGCCGTCTTCGGAACGGGTGCCGACGAGGGCGCCGATGACACGGCTGGGCTGGGTCGCATCGCGGACGTCTCGTCGTACGGCGTGGTCGAGGATGGAGAGGACAGCCTGGGCGGGCAGAGTGTCAGCGCATGCGACGGGCTCTCGTCACGGGAGGTGCCACATTGGGATGGTCGTGAAGTCTGTGACGGCCGGACAGGAGGGGCAGTTCATACCTGAGGCTGGATGTTGACGGCGAGCGGGGCAAGGCTAGTCTGGAGGCCTGCCTGCGAAGGCGCCAAGGGGCGCGAGAGATGGATGAATCTCTCTGTAGTGGTGGCCATGTTGGGTGGGTTTCGTCCTCGTGAGGTCGGTGAGGATGGGGTTGGGGATGCAGAGCAAGCAGAGGGCAGGAGGATATATCGAGAGGGAGGGGTGGAGGCGGGCCCAAAACTTCGAGTTCCCAGCGCTCACTGCCACACAGAGAAATTTCGCCTGATTGTGTGTGGATGGACTGGATTTGCAGCGCAGTGGGCTGGCGCTGCACATGGGGTTGTGCGCGCTAAGATAAGATAAGATGTGGCGTTCCGGCAACTGGACCCCACTAGGTGTGGCTGGGACAGGTAGGTACAGTGCGACAAGGGTCCATCTCCGTTGACAACTTTTTTTCTTGTTGGACCAGCGATGCAAACCTAAGGCCCATTATAATACCAGCTTTTCTTTATTCCGGTCTGTCAACTTTCTTTATCCTACGGAAGGAAATTTCTGTATCTGTCCAAGAAAATGGGACCTCGAGGGAGAGGAGGGAATTCCCGGGCCCGGGGTTCTCGAGGACGCGGAGGAAGAGGAAGAGGTAGGGCCACCAGCCGATGGGGACCGAATAGACGGTTTGATAACGCCCGGCTCGAGGAACAGGAAGAGTATGTCAAGGCCACACTCCCTTGATTACCAACATGATTTGTCTTACTAACAAAGCTTCAGAGAGGAGAGCTCAGGGTCAGAAGATGACGCCAGTGTAGCTGAGGATGAGTCCGAGTCCGACCAGGAGGACGCTTCGGAGGATGAGGAGGAGAAGGCGGCAACTGTGCGCCCCTATATGGCTCTCATTCAAGGATTCAAAGATGAGAGCGCTCCTAGGTCCAAGAGGCGTAAGCTGAACCACAACAACTCCTCGGAAACCCCGGCAGGTCCTACCTCTAACGATGAGTCTGGCAATGAGTCCGGCGATGAGCCAGAGGACGAGGAAAGGGATGTCGACCAGGTTGATGAGGCAGAGGATCCCGCTATTGGCCTAGAAGAGACACCAGAGGATGGTGATTCCTCGGACGAGGAAGAAGGCTCTACAGATCCATTTGATGTCCACTTTGCTCATGCCGACGAGCAACTCAGCTCCAAGAGGGTGCAGTCAGCTAAGAAAGGAGAGTGGACAACAAAACGCGCAATGGTGAAACCGTGGAGGGCAACGTTTATGCAGCCCGGTACCGATGAGACCATCGAACCTCCCCCAGCGGCCGATAGCTTGGATAGCTTCAACCTGAAGCAGAAGTTGAAGGAAACCGCCGCCAAGAAGATGTCTAAGCTCAGCGAGATTGAGAAGAGTCTTGGTCCCCTCGTATTTGGGTACCAGGATATACTGTACTGCGATCGTACGGTCAAAGACTCGCAATCTCTGCGTCAGCTGGTTTGTCTGCACGCATTAAACCATGTTTTCAAGTAAGTTGTACCATGTCCCCAAGCGGTTACGATACTAACCCTGTCAAGGACGCGAGATCGGGTTATCAAGAACAACCACAAATTGGCCAAGGAAGCCGACAATGCGGACTTGGATCTACGCGATCAAGGATTCGCCCGGCCCAAAGTCCTGTTTCTTCTTCCCACGCGGAACTCCTGTGCCCGTATGGTCGACGTGATACGGGATCTCTGTGATCCAGACCAGCAGGAGAACCGCAAGCGGTTTGATGACTCGTACATCAACAAAGACAACAGATTTGGCCAGGACCGACCCAAGGACTTCAGGGATCTGTTTGAGGGCAACGACGACGACATGTTCCGAATTGGCATCAAGTTCACCCGAAAGACGATGAAGTTCTTTTCCCAGTTCTACAACTCGGATATTCTGATTGCCAGTCCACTGGGTCTCCGCATGGCCATTGGCTCCGAGGAGGACAAGAAGAAGCTCGACTATGACTTCCTCAGCTCTATTGAGATGGTTGTAATGGACCAGACAGACGCGATGCTAATGCAGAACTGGGAGCATATCGAGTATATCTTTGAGCACATGAACCTCCAGCCCAAGGATGCCCACGATTGCGACTTTAGCCGTGTTCGGAGCTGGTACCTGGAGGACTGGGCCAAATACTTCCGGCAGACTGTCGTTCTATCTGCATTCAACACTCCTGAGCTGTCCGAGCTGTTCCGGCTTCACTGCCAGAACTGGTCTGGAAAGGTCCGGCTCCAGCTCGAATGTCCCGGAGTTCTGCAGCAGCTAGGTGTGAAGGCCAAACAGACCTTTTCCCGATTCAGCTCGCACTCGCCAGACAACGACCCTGATGCGAGGTTCAACTACTTCACCAGCGCCATTGTTCCCTCACTCATTAAGCGGGCCAAGGACGCTGCCGGGACCCTCATCTTCATACCGTCGTATCTGGATTTTGTCCGTGTGCGCAATTACTTTGCCAACGCACAAGAAGTCCTGAGCCTCAGCTTCGGCGCTATATCCGAGTACGCCGACGTCCCTGAAGCCTCTCGCGCCCGGTCCCACTTCCTCAACGGGAGGCATCGCGTGCTTCTGTACACGGAGCGAGCGCACCATTTCCGCCGATACCAGCTTCGCGGCGTGCGGAGGGTCATATTCTACGGCCTCCCAGACAACCCCATATTCTACAAGGAGATTGCCGGGGGGTATCTGGGCAAGAGTGTGGAGGATATGAGGTTGGAGCCTGGGCAAGGAAACGTCAGGGTTATGTTTTCCAAGTATGATGTGATGAAACTGGAGAGGATCGTCGGCTCGAAGCGTGTGGGGAAGATGATTCAGGATCGGGGAGACACGTTTGATTTTGTCTAGAAGATACTCCTCAAGCGACGCCATTGTATACCAGTGTTCTCAATAATTGACGCTTCAAAACATCTTGGTCAACCGCTGCATCTATGATAGCGCTCTCTCTTCACCAGGTTGCCACAGACTGATGCCAGCCTGAGCAATCAGATCAACTTGGTGATATGTTTGTTATTGCGTACATGTTTTGTACAGAGTAGGCACTTCTATAGCTGCCGCCATGACTAGTAGTAATACACTTCCATCTGCTTAGATCCCTTCTTCGACATTTATTTCTCAGCATCTTTGCCGCTTTGCTTCTGCGATTCCGGCACAATATCCTCCCCAAGGTTTGCCGTCCTCTGCTGCTCCATCCCCGCCAGCTCGCTCGCCTCGGCCTCGTGATTCGAGGGGCCCTCGTCCTTGGAAGCCGCGGCTTGCCGCTCCACAGCAGGCTCTGTCTTCTTCGGCAGTGTGGTCTTGGGCATCTTGAAGCCCGACAGCTTCGGCTCCCAGTGCTGACGCCCACTCGTCTTCGCGTTCGGGTCCGGCTCCTCCGTGCTCATGAGCATGAACCGCTGCACCATGTCCTCGAACGGCTGCTCGCCGTGATAGCGCGTCACCTTCTTGACGTTGATTTCGGTGACGGGCGTCATCACACGGCCCAGCAGGCGGTCCCTCGCCACCGTCTTGGCCGTCATCATGAACTTGGTGTCCTTGGGTCCGTCAACGAATTCGAGGATCGACGTCTCGGCCTGGTCGTTCTTGTCCCGCGGCTCGGTGCGCGTCACGCGTGTGTAGCCTCCCTCACGTTCAAGGTAGCGCTGTCGCAGCTCACCAAAGACTTTGGGCATGTACTGCTGGGGTTCCTGAAGGACGAGAAAGCTGTCAGTCTCCCTGATCCTCCCAGACTCGATTCGACTCTACAAGACCAAAGACCCAGTACGGTGGTAAAGAAATTTGCTCACATATAGAATTCCCTGGACTGATCTCCTGCTCGTCTCATTGTCCTTCTTGGCCAGCGTGATGAGCTTCTCGGCCATGCGCTGGGCCTCCTTGGCTTTGGCGTGCGTCGTCATGATGTGCTCGTGGTGCACCAGCTGGGTGACCAGGCCGCGCAGCAGGGCCTGGCGCGCGGCCGAGTTACGGCTGAGGTGCCTGTACTTGACGGTGCCGCCTGCCATGGTCTGGTGGGCGTCGCGTCGGGCGGGCGAAGGGTGGTTTTCTTGGTGAGGGCGACTTGGGGTGGTTTGCGACACGGGGTTTGATGACCGACCGTGGACCGTGGTGGGAAATTTTTGGCCTAGCGCGGCTGGTTCCGGCACGTTTTCCCTGCCGATGGACCTCGAGCTTCTGGGAGGCTCCCCGACTACGTCAATCCACAAGCTAATTATTGGCACGACGCCCAAAACCTTCCAACACACTGCGACTGGGAGGTCAATTGGGGTCAATCTCATCATGCTCAATCGCATCTAGGAGAAATTCCTCTCGACCACCGGAAACATTGACACACCCATCGCTCCAAGTCGTCTACAATTACCTCATCCTCGATTACCCGAGCGACCATGGGCTTCGCCACCGGCTTTGTATGGCGCATACACACAACTTGTCTTGGGGGATCAATGGCAGTTACTAACGCTTACTGTAGACGGGCGGAGTCGCCGTCACTCTCTCGGTAGCCTACCTCAGCGTCCTCGCCCACCAGCGCAACCGCGAGCAGCAAGGCGCTGCCCTCCGCGCTCAGGCCCTCACCCTGCAGAGCCTCATCGACCCCGTACCCGCACCGCTGCCGCCGACGCGCTCCGAGGTTGCCGCCGCCCAGCGCGCCACGTCCATCGAGGTCGCCAAGGACCGATGGAACCACGAGGTCGAGAACGCCGTCCGGTGGGCGCAGAGCACCGACTGGGAGGAGGTCAGGGAGGAGCTCGAGCAGGGCGCGTCGAGACTGTGGGCCAGAGCCTTCGGAGAGACGCCTGCAGAAGAGGTAGAAAGGGCCAAGGCCGGGCTCAGCGCGCGCGCCGAGGCGGCCAAGGGCAGGGTTGAGGACGCCAGCGGCGGGGTTGCCGATGCGGCGCGGGCTGCGTACAACAAGGCCAAGTCAAGAACCCTGAGTGTCGAGGAGGCAGCAGAGAACAAGATTCTGGAGGCCAGGCTGTGGGCCAACAAGGAGATTTCCAAGGCCGAGGCCGAGGCCGGGGGGTCGCTGGCTGCGGCGTGGGAGACCGGCAAGGACAAGGCCCGCGATCTGGCCGGGAAGGCAAAGGGCGCTGTGGGCGCGGCGGAGGACAAGGTCGGGACTAAGGTGGAGGGCAAGGGCACGCCGGAGGCGAGCCCCGTAGCGAAGGCGCTCAGCCAGCGGTATGAGAAGCCCGAGGCCAAGGTGAATAAGACGGTGGCGGAGGTGCTGAAGGAGAGATATACCCCCATCGACAGGAGGGACAACACGGTGCTGAGGGGACTATAGACATTGTGTGAGGGCACGCCTCGATGGCTTTCCTTTGTGGTGACGGGCTAAGTTGTGTGTACATTTACGACATAGACGGGAAAACTATCTCTGGCTCTGGTTTCGAGGCCGACTATTGCAATACTTAGTGAAGCAAGCTGCCTACGGGTACGAGTAATACCGCTGGGGCGATACTGCCAATAGAAGGGATGGAAAGATTACAGCAGCTGAATAGGTAACGGAGGGTGCATGTGTGACTCGCGGGTATTGGAAGCGGCCGGGGAAACAAGTAGAGTCGCCTCCGCGGAGGAGATCCACGCCTCAGGTTGGCAATCGGGAACGGAGCAAAGTCAAGATGGGTGAACACGCCGATTGGGGGGTTCTCAAAGCACCCGCCACCCAATTCGGAGCCAGACTCAGCCAGTTGACCAGTGAAGTGAAGCAGTGGCACAAGTGGCCCAGCGGTCCAGTGCGGGCAGTGCGGGAAGTAGGGCGGGCGCCTGGAGAAGTGGCGTGAGGATTGGAAAATCGGGGGCTCCCATTGGTCCATTGCGCGCATCCCGAACGCTCTCCGAGGCCTGTTAGCGAAGCCGAGGCCGAGAAAAACGATGGAAGGTTCGCTGCCGTTTCGTCTCAAACCCCGAGTCATCATGTGCATTTAATATTACCTCTTCCTCCTTTTCAGCCCTTCAGACGAGTTTTCCTTCCCAATCCCCCATTCCACCCATCATCGCTGTTGGCGAGGAGCATTTGGTCGCCTTGAGAAACCGTTCACGTCTCATCCACATTCCAACCACAGAACATTTCTGCTGGTATTCCAGGTTACTAGCACTTGGGACCCCGCCACCCAACCACTGACCGCCCACCGCCAACTCTCACCGCCAACTCCCAGTCGACTTCGAGACCACGAGACGGAACGACCACCCCCAGCGCCTATCGCCGTCGCGGGAACCCAGAGTTCCTCTTTCCAAAAGTGTCACCATGTCCTTCTCCAGCCTCGTCCAGGACCTGAGCCTGCGGGATGGCAATGGCCCCGCGCCTCGCCGCCCAGGCGCCCCCTCCGTGTCGACCGTCGACGACCGCGCCTCGCATGTTTCGCGCGCCATGTCCTACGCCAGCACTTCCGCGACGAGCGTCAGCATCTCTGGCGATATCTCTAGCCAGCTTCATGGCGGTTACTTCCACCCCCTGGCTCGGTCATGGCAAGCCGAGCGCCAATTGACCAAGGTACGCGCCTAACAAAATCCCATTCTGGGAGCCCTAGATTGGCTACCGCATACTGACTCCGGGGCAGTCCATGCTCATCTACCCTCTCTTCATCACCGACAACCCAGACGACATGGTCCTCGTTCCGTCGCTACCCGGACAGTACCAGGTTGGTCTTAACAAGCTGGTGCCCTTCCTCGAGCCTCTCATCCGAAAGGGACTGCGGTCCGTCATGCTCTTCGGCGTCCCCATGAGGCCCGGCACCAAGGATGCGCTCGGCAGCGCTGCCGACGACCCCGAGGGTCCCGTCATCCAGGGCATCCGCCTCCTCCAACGCCGCTTTCCCCAGCTCTTCATTTGCGCCGACGTATGCCTCTGCGAATACACGTCCCACGGCCACTGCGGCATCCTGCGTGATGACGGAAGCCTGAACAACCAGCTCTCGGTAGACCGCATCTCCGACGTTGCCGTTGCCTACGCCAAGGCCGGAGCACAGTGTGTTGCGCCGTCGGATATGAACGACGGCCGCATCCGCGCCATTAAGCTGAAGCTGATCGAGGAGGGAATCTCCCACAAGACCGTGCTCATGTCTTACTCGGCCAAGTTCTCCGGATGCCTGTACGGACCCTTCCGAGATGCCGCTGGCTCGGTACCCTCGTTTGGCGACCGCAAGTGCTACCAGCTGCCCCCGGGCGGACGGGGTCTCGCCCGCCGGGCTATCACGCGTGATATTGGCGAGGGCGCGGACATCATCATGGTCAAGCCGGCCAGCCAGTACCTCGACATTATCAGCGACGCGAAGGAGCTCGGCAGGGACATGCCGGTGGCTGCGTACCAGGTGAGCGGGGAGTTCGCCATGATCCATGCGGGAGCCAAGGCTGGCGTCTTCGACCTCAGGGCCATGGCCTTCGAGACGATGGAGGGCATCCTGCGCGCCGGCGCTACCATCGTCGTTAGCTACTTCACTCCCGAGTTCCTCGACTGGCTGGAGCATTGATGGGTCAGATGTGTGTCATGATTTTTTTTTAAAAAAAAACAAATGGAACGAATGGGTGCATCAGGAGTCCGGGACGGCGTTTGGTTGCTTAATTGAAAAAAAAATTACGGCGATGTCTTCTGATTATATAGCGGCATTCTTGCGAAGACAAATGAATACAATATGTCTTGTTTGAGAAATATGACTTGATGATTTCTTCGTGAAGAATTATCTAGGCTTTGCGTCTCTCACATCTATCTAAGCATCCCGGTTTACACAAGTTAAGACGTCGTACGGAGCAGTATTCCCGTTCTTTACTGTTCAACAGGTACCTGTATAGATATCTGTTGACGCTTCAGTCGCGTAGCGACACATCTAGTTTTATATTACATTTATTTTAGTGTCCTGCTTTTTTAGGAGGATTTATTAGCGAAGTCTAAAGCTAGTATAAAAATTGCAAGAGTCTAGATTCTATGTAGAGTCGTCAGCTCTACGGATCAATATTGTACCTTACGGATAGCCAACCTTACGTACCTACGTATTGCACCATGACAGGGCCCTTGAAGTGCTCCGCAGCGACGACCCGAAGGCAATTAAAATGGGACCGAGTTCAAGCTTTGGCCAAGACGGCAAGACCTGTCATGAAGCTGCTCTTGCCGGGGGGGCTGCCGCCGCATCGACTCCTCAATCCTGATAGGCCTTATTATCCTGGTTTGCCAGGAATTTGGTCGCCCAATAATAGATGGACGACGTCAGACGGTCAGGGAGGGACAGTACTAATGCCTCGGGGGACCGAGGGTTTAGTCTTTCTCCCTGTGATCCCCGATCGAGTCCAGCGACCTGCCCACCGGGGAACAGTGGCCATGCTGCCTGCCCAAGAGAGTATCGTCAACAGAGATTTACCAAGATTAACTGCTTACTACTCTGTACTACTACGCGGCGCAATGAGACATTCTCTCTGGTGGTGTAATGGGAAAGGGGTTTGCTTATGGGACGTATTCGCTAGGTCGGAGAGACCGGCGTCTGGGCAAGAGTTAGAGAGTTTTAGTTGACACACCTAAACCGCTTCGCCTCTCCCCTCTGACAAATGAAATCAGTCACCCTGTGTTTTTTCTTTCCTTTTTGTAAAATCAATGGCTAGCATGCATGGGTCCCTATAGCGCCTGGCAGTACGAATAATCATAGGTTAGGGTCAATTTTTTGAGACTTTTGTTGATCGTGATCATGCTGGTGGTAGTAGTGCGAGTATCAGAGTGGTGACACTGGCGGGCGAACTTCCCCATCGGATTTGTGTGGGAACAGGGACTTTAGGAAGCTGGGATCCGGGGACAGTCAGGCAGACATACCATAGGTATTTCACCGTCCGAAAACGAAATGCTTGTCTTGATAGTGTGTTGATGAGCGGGTCGTAGCTCGATGGCGACCCGACGAGAGGAGTGCGAGGAGCCCCGAATTCTCGATTGTCTGATTGTCTGATTCCCTGATTCCCTAATTCCTTGTGTTCCATTTCCAGCCCCAAAAAATCTTATGACGCCCGTGTTGATTGTCGAAACTCGAAAGGAATGATCCCCACTGTGTCTATGCGTTCGGTCGGTCGGTGCTGTGCCGGCAACCGGGAGTCCACCCGGAACAATGCTGTCATTACCTTGATTTGACACCAACGTCCAATGCCAAGCATTTAGATATATATTGGCACCGGCCCCATCGTCTCTGCTTTGCGCGTCTGTCAGTTTCCGAACAACTTCGTATGTGGTATCAACTCCTCATGCCCAGACGATGGATGGCCTCTGAAACCCGTCTCCGGCTGGACGGCTACGACGCTGCGTCGCACGATGTCAGGGGCCTTTGCCGAGTGGTGGGTCCAAATTGCCGATCCGTCTCCTACATGCATCCCTTTGAACTTCGAGTCTCGAGGAAAAGAGATTAATTGTGGCGTACGATATCCGTACGCAGCGAGCCTACGTGAATAGATAATTCTGGTACCTTGGTCTCTGCTTGACGGCTACTAGGGATCTCGCCGGCCATGAGGCACAGCACTGGGTTTATCGGCCTATGAAGGCGAGGTCTCTCAGTCAAGTGACGACAAGGAGCGTCGCACCTTCTAGTGGAATGTGGTACACTTACAACACTTACGAGACAAGGCAGGTACAACGCAGGTAGCGGCTAGCCATCGCGGAAGGCGGTTGGGCCCGTTGGGGCTCCAGGTGCTAAGCTGGAAATGCAAACAGGTTGCAACGTACCTTGCTGTGTACTATTACCTACCGCACCAAACAGCTGATAACTGGAGCCGCTGGAGACTCTGGAATCTAGGCCAGCGATGATCAGCGAAGCAGATCTCATATTACGAGGCTGTCTAGACGAGAACGGGGAGGCAGCCGTGAGTCGGCTCCAGTGTACCCTCCTCCAGCTCCTGCTCCTCCTCCAGGTTGACGCCTTGACTTCGATCTTCTCGATTTCTCACTCCTTAGCATCTACTCGAGTCTGTCTCTCGTTTATCTGGTCCCCCCTGTTCCAGTTCTCGTCACTCACTAAATTCTCTCTCTTGCAATACGAGACTGTTTCGTTTTTCCCTATTCGCTCCTTGCTTCCTGAGTCTGGTACTCACTTGCTCGTGCTGGCCCCTCTCTCCACGAGGAGTCCCCATCTCCCTTGACTCCTGCTGTGACCTTTCATTGCTGGACAATGGCAGGGCACTCCGACCGGAGGCAATCCCTCTCCGATGAGGAGAAGATGGGCCTGTTGGAAGAAACGGCAGCTTCTGATGTTGATAGTGACGCTGGCACCTTCAGTATCCCAAGGCGCTTCCGAGTTCGCCAATGGGTACCCATTTTCACCACTCCTTTCATCTATCTCCGAAATATTTACTGGAAAGCCCTGGCTGTTCGCTTCATCATCTTTCTCGTCCCCAGCTTTCTCCAAGGCCGCCATGCACGGGAGCAGATTCGCCCGGCCAAGCTCTACCCGACCGCCTACCTCGACGGCATGCGAGGCCTTGCGGCCCTATTCGTCTTCTTCTGCCACTACTCCTACCAGGCCTTCAAGATTGGCCAGAGCTGGGGCGCCGGGGATGAGAACTATTACATTCTCAAGCTCCCATTTCTGCGCCTATTCTACCAGGGACCGGCGGCCGTCTGCGTCTTCTTCGTCATCTCAGGATACGCTCTTTGCTACCGGCCCCTGAAACTAGCCCGGAGCCACAACCTGGGAGACTTCTCTTCTACAATGGGCTCCCTGGTATTCCGCCGTTGGTTCCGCCTGTTCATTCCGCCCATGATTTCCACCTTCATGATCCTTTGCCTTGCTCGAATGGGCGCCTACGAACTAACACGAGAATTCGCCACCGATCCCGCATACCACAGAAACGTCATGGAGCAGCATATGGAGAGATGGGACGATGGTTATGCGCAGTTCTGGGACTGGCTTTGGAACATGTTTGGTTTCATCCACGTGTGGGACTGGGAACCCCACGCCGCAAGGATCGGTACGTTCATATGAGCTCTTTACCGATCCAAACCGTTGGCTAACTGTATCCAGTTTATGACGTTCACCTTTGGACTATCCCTATTGAATACCGATGCTCCCTATATCTATTTCTTGTACTTGTCGCCACTGTACGACTGCAGACCAGATTCCGAATCCTCACGGTCCTCATTGTCGCATGGTTTACGTTGCGCAGCTCCCGGTGGGATTTCACCTTGTTCCTCGGGGGCAATCTACTTGCAGAGTTGGATCATATCCGAGGGGCTCACATACCCCCCTCTGCTTTGCCAGTCGAAGAGAAACAAACAAGAAAGTCGTTCCAGCTACTCAAGTCTTTGTTTTGGAATCTGCTTTGCATTCTGGGGCTCTACCTCCTATGCTTTCCTGACGCCCGTGGCGAGGTAACTCCTGGTTTTGTCTGGCTCACAGAGCAGATTCCGTCGTGGTGGGGGGAGGAATTATACAGGTACTGGCAAGGTATCGGTGCCATCATCTTCATCTTTGCGGTTGCGCGATGCCCCCCTTGGCAGTGGTTCTTCAACACCGGCGTCGTTCAGTACTTTGGCAAGCTTTCCTACGCAATCTACCTCATGCACGGTGTTGTGATTCACACGCTCGGCTACCACTGGGAGAAGTGGGCTTATAGCATCACGGGCGTCGAGGGCGACGACAACTACGCGGCCGGCTTTTTCCTCGGGGCCCTTTTTGTCGTTCCGACCGTCATTTGGTGCTCAGATATTTTCTGGCGCGCCGTGGATATCCCAACAGTCAAATTCGCGAAATGGTTTGAAGGGAAGCTGGCGCACAAGCCATGATAAAGCCTATGGCCCCAAGGGCGCCAGGGAACGTGAATATTAGCGGTTACTTAAGGGGCTTTTTGGAGGAGTTTGGAGCTTTTTTTTTCTTCCTGGGATGACAAATTTCCAATTTCTTTCTCTCCGCGTTTGTTGCTCACAAGCTCGCTGATGGGACAGGCGTACTAGGAACTTTGGGTACTTCACTACATAGAAGCAGCGTCGTTGAGCCCCCTAATAGACAGGACCTTAACGCCACATAGCTACTGAGCAGCCAGTACTATAATGCGGATCAACTCAACGATAGTTTAAACCAGAGTAAATAAAGTCTTAGATTATGTCTAGTCTATCGTCGCTAGTAGTGGAGGTCTCCGGGTAGACCAAGAACACAAGTCTACCCCGGCCACAATTTTCCTCGCTCCTTACCTTGTCCTCTATCAATTCGGCCGTGAGTACACCCTCCGGCCGCCGATCCATGTTTCCCTAACTTTCAAGTTCCGCAGATCCTCGACGTCAACCTCTTCAATGGGAATATCGAGGACAACCCAATCTGCAAAGGCACCCTCGCGAATCACGCCGGCCCTGCCCTCGAGGAAACTCGCGTAGGCGGGGCCGCCGGTGAAACCCCACAGCGCATCATCGAGACTCAGAGTCTCGTCGGTCAGGAAGCCCTCGTCGGCGTCACCGCCGGGACCGAGCCCCGTGTGGGGGCTCTTGCGGGTGACGGCGGCGTAGATGCCCTGGAAGGGATCTGGGGGCTCGACAGGGAAGTCGGAGCCCAGGACGGGGTTGGCAGGAAGGATGGAGCGCATGCGGTAGGCGGAGGAGCGGAGGCGGTCGGTACCGAGGCGCGACTCGGCGTACTTGAAGTCGGAGGTGGCGTGGGTGGGCTGGATGGAGGGGATGATGCCGAGGCGCAAGAGGCGGGCCTGGTCGTCGGGATGGATAATCTGGGCGTGCTCGATGCGGAAGCGGTGGGCGGCCTGGCATCGGCGAAGACGCTCTTCCTCATCTTCAGCGTTTTCATTGTTGTTGCCGGGGCACTGCTGCTGGAGGGCTGTCTCGAGGGCGTCAATGGCGTACCGGTTGGCGAGGTCGCCAATGGCGTGGATGTTGACCTGGTAACCGTCAGCAGCCCAGGAGGTGGCGACGCGAGTGAGCTCGGAGGCGTTGATGAGGAGTGATCCCGAGGTCCAGGGGTGGTCCGTGTAGGGGTCGATCATGGCGCTGCCCCAGCTCCCGAGGGCGCCGTCGGCGAATAGCTTGACGCTGCGAACGGCAAACTTGGCGTTGATGTCGGTGACAGCAGGTCGGGAGATAGCAGCGGCTTCTGGGCAGAAATCATTACGCTTGTCGCACTCGAGCATGCTGTAGACGCGGAGGGTCCAGTCATCGGAGGCAGAGAGCTGGTCGTAGAGGCGAAGGTTGCCCGGGGTGGCGCCAGCGTCATGCATACCAACAAGGCCGACCTCATTGAGGCGGGCCATGGCGGAGAGGACCTGGCGGGCCTTGACATCCGGGGTGGGCTTGGGCCAGATAGCTGTGATGAGGTCCATGGCGTTATCGCAGAAGACGCCCATGCCTGGATCGCGGACAATCTCGCCGCCGGGGACATCGTCCGGCAGATCGGACAGGAGGTCAAGAACGGGCTGGGACACCCAGGAGCAGTGGACGTCGATGCGGTCGAGCATCATGTAGACGCCCTTGAGCTGGGGGTCCTGTTCGATGTCGGCAGCGGTGGGCATGCGTCCGAAAGCCGTCTGGTCCCAGCCGACACCTCGCACCCACTGGTCCTTGGTGCCAGCATCCGGGTTTGCGTTGAGGTAGGCCTTGATCCTGTTGCGGACGTCCTCGATGGACTGGGAGCCAAAGAGGTCGACTGAGTGGAGGAACTCTCCGTATTGCAGCAGGTGGCCATGGCCATCCCACAGCCCCGGGATCACATAGCCCGAGTTCTCCTCGGCAGAGTCTGGGATCTCATCCTCAGATAGGACTCGGCTGAAGAGGCCGTCGACAACGGAGAAACATTGCGCTGAGGGTTTGTCTTCATCGTGGGTCCTGACCCCCTTGTAGCAGTGTGTGACAGCTGGTGAAGAGGAGGATGGCGAGCTAAGGAAGCTCGAAAGAGGCTGTTGTTGGAGGCGCAGGGCAACGGCAAGAGCAACTAGGGCAGTCAGGAGGACGAAGCCCCATCGCAGCAGTGAGGACGCTGCCATGTCCAGGGCACCGCAGTGAAATTTTGATGACGCAGAGACGAGATCAGGGAGAGACAATTCGTAAATATTGTGAATGTTTGCCTGGGTTGCTTGACCCAAGGGTATTTGGCTTATCCGACTGTGGGCCGATAACGCTCACCGACTTCCACGGACTTGAAGGCCATGGCTACATGTAGCCCAGGTGCGCTCCCTATCTAAGTAGTCAACTCAATTAAGATTCTCCGAGGTCAGGAGATTTTGGTCCTAGAGTATAAGAAACAATTCCTAGATGGGTATATTCCTGTCGTAAGTTTGGTAATCAATCCAACTGCCCGTGTCAAAGCATTTGATTGTTATCACCCCAGCACAGATTCACACCCGGTCACCACCGACATCGGACTCATTGAGGTTGGCTTCCTTTGGCAGCATTGTCGATGGTTATGACTCTTAGACACAGTCTCAATGAGCCAGTGTATCTGTTTGGAACCCAAACTCATGTTTATAGGTCAATGGCACGATTAGCGGTGCCGCGGGCCAAGTAAAACCGCCGTCCCAAAGCCGAAGGTAAATTGCCTAATTGGGAAACGGCACGTACCTCTTGTGCCACGCTGATTTAGGCGTATGAGCGTACAGCAATGAAGCCTCATATCTGCCTCTGGCATATATCACTCTAGCTGTATAGTATTATATAGTCGGCAGCGGACCCAAGAGACTATCCGACCGAAGGCCGAGTCCTTGTCCGGTCCCCCGACTTCTTACACACCAGCGGACAGATTGAATCCCGACTTGACGGTATAGACGCCGCCCACTGCCGTGCCATACAACTTTCATGTCTAGCCCGACTACAAAAGCCTCTAGAATAACGGCCACCGTGCCGACATCTATACAAGTCCTACTACAGTAACAATTGCAGCCAGTGCCTGGCTACCTACCCTTGCACCAAAGGTTCCGAGTACCCCTCACCCCTCCTCCTCCCTCCTGAATTGCCCCGCGCCATCTCGCTCTCACTTGCCCTCACCTACCTTCACCTACCACTCACCTACCACTCACCCACCACTCACCACTTCACTCGCTTCATCGTCAGCACTTCTACACAGCACAATGGCTTCCCCCACTCGTGACGAGATCCTGGCTCTGGCTACTACTGACACCCGCCTCGCCCTCCCTCTCGAGTCCCTCCTGCCCGTCCTCTCCACCTCCCCGTTCATCCCCACCCGGTCTCTCATCAACATCCGCGACGCCGGCGCCGTACCGGGTAGCGCCCTTCCCACTGCTCGAGTTTACCGCTGCGGCACCCTCGACATTGCTGCAAAGGACCCAGACGCCGTTGCCTGGCTGTCTGCCAACGTCACCAAGGTCTTTGACCTGCGCAGGGGACCCGAGCGCGCCAGGGCCCCCGACCCTGTTATTCCCGGGATCGAAAATGTCTGGTTCGATACCGAGGGCGAGTACCCAGCCCCTGAACTGCCCAAGTTCGCCGTCGATGACGGCAAGCCAGCTTGGGCCACCCAGATGCTCAGCGTCGCCTTGATGTACAAGCCCACCATCCGCGCCATCCTTGAGCACGTCAGGGACAGCCCCAAGGATCCCTTTCTCTTCCATTGCACCGGTTCGTAACGACGCTTATCCCTCTTCCTCCTCCCAAGATAATACCTGCGATGATGGGCTCACCTAGATCCTCTCTCCAGCCGGCAGAGACCGCACTGGCGTCGTCGCCGGTCTCCTCCAGGCCCTCGCCGGCACGGCCCACGATGACATTGTCTACGACTACTTACTATCGCGCATTGGCACTGAGCCCGCTCGTGACAAACTTCTCGCGTTTGCCATGGCCAGCGTCGGTATTGACGACGTCGAGACACCCGGCTTCCTCAACCTCGTCAGCCTACGCGCCGAGTTCTGGCAGGCCTTTTTGGACGCCCTCAAGAAGCGTTTTGGCGGCTGGGACGGCTATGTGACCGAGGGCCTAGGGCTGTCTGAGGAAGATCTTGTCAAGATCAAGGCAAATCTGAGGGAATAAATAGTAGCATTGCCCTAGTGATAGGCTGGATTGATGAAAGGATGATACCACCGATTCAGACAGCATAGAAACGCCAAGATATACCACATTGTTAGACGGTATATACTTTTGGATAGCAGACATTATGTGAATGAGGTGTGCAAGTATTACTGCGCTGTACTCTGTAGTCATGATCGAGAGATATGTCTCACGACTTCGCATTCCCATCGGCCACAGACTGCAGATTTGCCGCAATCGAACCTCCCTTCACCGGCTTGCCCCCCATAGCCCGGGCCTGTCAAACTTGTGAGTAATTGGTATTTTTGTCTTTTTGATTTCTCCGCGTCTCCAAACTCTGTGTAGATGCTCACCTCTGCCCTCTGCCACGTGAGCGGCATCTTCCTTGGTGATCTCGCCAGCGGGCTTGCGCGCCACGTCGCCCGCCATCTCGACGTAGTTCTGCTGCCTGTCGCGTATGCTCTGTGCCGTGGCTGCGGAGCCACTCTTTATTGGGCCCATGCCTGTCAAGTCTGATTCTTCGGACGCAATGTGCGACACCTCGGCCCTGGTGATGGGGTGGCCGTTGGCGGCCCGGTCCTTGAGCGCGTTCTTGTCTGGGAGCTGGCCCTCCATGGTGTGGTGTTGGCTGTCTATCCGAGGGCCGTGTGAATTTGAATTTGATACAGTTTTCTCCAAAAAGGATATCAAGAGAAGGGATGTCTTGCACGGATTCCGAAAGGCAGACGAGGATCAAGTTCATGTACTCGCTGTGTATATATGCCTGGATGATCACGATCGATGACTTCATATCCATGGCAGCACTGCTTGGGAACGATCATAGCCTACACAGAGCCGGAGGCTACCTGGAAGAGCTACACAAGATGCTATGCAAAGGGCATTGACGGTATGATCCAAGCGTCGCCAGATGAAGCCCGAGGACGAGATACATGTCGACTGCCCAATGTGTAACTCCCTGTGCGGTTCCTGTAGACTTCTGTAGACAGCCCAAATTTGTTTAGAAACCCAGGATGAACCAACCGTCTGGTATACCAGAGGATAGTGGAAGTAGGTACTGAAAGCCCCCGGAAATCAACTTTCCGTGCAACATTTCTATAGACCTGGAGCTGTAGGGATGGTGGGTCCAATGTCCAGAGCCGGAACTTATATTGACCACCGAAGTCCCCCGGCCAGGTGGTCAACGTGTCAATCCCAGGATGGATGCGTCTAAATACGAGCCATAGTACGCATAGCACCTAGGGGATACTAAAGAGGTAGACCCGAGGTTGTGGTGTAGGTCAAGGTGGCCGAGACGGGTCAAGTTGTGGGCAGCACACTTTTAGCTAGTCTCTGAAATATCGAACGCTGTTTGATGTTATACGTAGTAATTGACCCATCAGACTATCCCGACGGCGTTCTCTTTCAAAGAACCACATGCGTCTCTCGTAGTTCACCTTGCCAGTTCGGTGGAAGATTCAATCACGGCGTTCCGAGTCTATGCCCTAGCGAGTCGAGGTATTCGGGAAAGCTCAATCATGGCCATTAAACAGGTGCGTAATTTGCGTGGCGACCGATAACCGCAAAGGAAATGTTCAGACATGGCGATGCTGTGAGTAACCCAAGCTCGAGGGTCATTTGTTGAGGCAGTTCCGTTCAAAGATGTGCCCCACTTTCACTTGACATCATCACCAACTGGCCGGTCTCCGCATCATCCTTTTTCCGACATGGACCCCCAACACCATCCGCCACCCAATCAACTCCGTCGTCACCGATGACGTCCACCCCCAATTTCAGGGTCCCCTCATTCTTCCAAGTTTCCAACCCTCTCTCAGGCCTGGGGTTACGTCGTCCGTCCTACATGCACCACCGAACGTCCAACTTTTAGGGCATCGAGGCATCAGAGTTGGGAGCATTCTGACAGGGCCGCATCATGGATTGCGATCACGATCGGCAGCCATGGCATCACCCGGCCTATCTTGCAGGGCCCTTGGACCCTTGAACCCTTGGGTGAACCAGGAAACCAGGTGGCTATGGCATCATATCTCAGGCTGAAAATACACAACGCTATACTCGTAGTATTATTCCAAGCTTTTAGGCCTTTGACATGAGTTCTTATTATCACTATAAAGCCCGTCCAATCTTCCGTATTCCTAGAGTATCTCTCGAACCTTCTCATCAAACTCAAAGCCTTTAAGCAAACCAGTCCAAGCTTCCCAAGTACTACAACCAAAAACCACATACATCAAACCCCTTGCCCATCATGCCATTTGCCTACCGCCATCGCCATCACCCTCGTGCCGTTGTCGCCAGACCGGCACCCGCCACCACCACCCGCCGTCGCGGCCTCTTCAGCCGTCGTCGTGCTGTCCCCGTCAAGCGTGCCCCTGTTGGCCGTGCCGAGGTCCACCACCATCACCATCACCACCATCACCACCAGCGCCGGCCGACCATGAAGGACAAGGTCAGCGGTGCTCTTCTGAAGCTCAAGGGCAGCCTTACCCATCGACCAGGTGTCAAGGTAAAGCAATGCACACCGCGATATTCATACCCCCGTATCAGAGCTAACTCTTTGGTAGGCTGCTGGCACTCGCCGCATGCATGGCACTGATGGTCGCGGAGCTCGCCGCCGTCGTTTCTTTTAATTGGCGCATTTTTCACATAAGAGATACCCCATAATGTTCTAAAGGGACATGAGGCGAATGAGGATGATATCCATGACGGTCTAAACATGTTTTCGGAACCAGATGCTCTAGCCTGACCCATCACACTTGGGGGGTTACCAGTAATCTGTTATGTATCATTGATAATTCTTTAGCTCTTATAACAGCGTTTTGTTTTGTTTGTAACAACGCAATTGTTTACTCTCCCTTATCTGTTTACAACGAAACTGCCCAATCTTGCGTGGACTCCATTGTGTTTGTATTTTAAATGAGACTCTCTGAGTAGCATCGTAAGGATACATTGGCACCAGTGACGTCGGTCGGGGCATATGGACACAATAGTGGCAGTGGCAGACCACACTTCGCTAATGAATCTCAAGTGCGGTTGTCCCGAATCTACTGCTCTAAAGTACAATTGCAGCACTGAAAGTTGAAGTTGTAGATTTGTCTCGAGTAGCTTCTTGTAGGTCTCGCCGGCTATAGCAACTCGTCAATTTCATCGGCTTCAGCGTCATCTGGTCGAAATCGTGGCGCTAGACGCCATCCTTTACGCTGGTTCATCGTAGTCTTGACCGGTCGAGTAACGGGTGAGCCTGGTCTCGATGAAAGAGGGCTCTGCGATCGGTGAGTCTTGGAAATGACACCTTCAAGACTCCTGGGGGGGTCTTTGAGAGCAGTTAATCGGTTTCTATCCCGTAGAGACAGGAACCTCCGTGGCGGGAAACCATCAGTAAGCTCATCAAGGGCACCTGTGTCTGCGCCTGACATCTTGAGCTTCTTGTATCTTTGTAGCGCCACTTCGAGGTTTTCTAGATATTGTCTGTTCGGAGACGGGTGTTTCTTTACCGTTCCATGGCCTCGCTGCTCGCCTCGGAGCGTATGGCGATCGCCGGGGATACCAGGAGAGACGATGTTCTTATTCCTGGCTAGCATATAAGGAGGGGTAGACGATCCATCCGGTTTCGAACTCAAGATCCTATACTTGAGGTCATCCTCGAAATTCTCTTCAATTAAAAAAGGGTTGGTTGAAGGAGGGCTATCAATGTCCATTTCATCGATTGTTGTGGGCGTGAGGCATGGGCCAGCATCACTAGGTTGGTCTTTGGTCGATTTTCCGCCCTTGAGTGATTTGCTATTGTCGGCCACTTTCTTGCGGATCCTTCGACTCCCGAATATCCTCTGAATCTTATTTCGACTGAGGTTGTCCCTCTCGTTGAGTCGGATGTCGGGGGTCTGAATCGGCTTCGCTAGAGACGAGGAAACACCCCTTTGCCGGATGGGATCTGGTCAGATTAGTTGAAGTCTGTAACCCATTATATGGAGTATTTACTACTTGAGGCCTTAGACTCCGGGGGCAAAGCTCTTGAATGAAACTTATCCCAAGCGCCCGCCATCTTAGCCACAAATCGGGATCTCTTCAGGCCCGAGGAAGGTTCCCCTAGAACAGGAGGCGGCTTCAGAGCCTCGCTTGCCGTTATCATGGCGTTTACCTTGTTGCTGATCTCATCCTCTCCTGTCCAGGACACCATATTTTTAGGTACAAAGGGGGTTTTAGGGACATGTTTGCCATCGTCATATTGTTGTCGAGTGACAGCTAGGGGTGCCGAGGTCGAAGTCGGAAGCAAAGTGGGCGGGTGCATCTTGAAAGGATCGGATGTTACATCCAAGGATGGAAAAGAAGGCGGATTTACCATTGTGATAGAAATCAGAGTTTCTGGGAGTAGGTCGCCCGGGTTAACTTGAATGGCCCAGGAATTCCCTTGGCGCGCCAGCGGAAAGCTTTGTCGAATACCTCTTAGCAAAAGATCTCGTTTGATGAAGCTAGAAGTTTTTCAGTCTATCTCCTCAACTACATTGAGGTTGTTTTTGTGCCAGAGACAATACCTTTCTAACATCCCGCAGGATAGAAGGTGCCGCAGGTGCTCTAGAGACAAAGGCGACGGTTCTGCAGATGCGCCTAGCTTCCCTGGTAGAGTGATTCAGGGAGAGCTCTTGTGGCTAGAAAAAGGAAGTGGCTCTAACTATTTGAACGGGCGTGCCGATTACTGAGAGATCGAGAACTAGAGGAGACGCCTTGGGAACAAGGCCATGGCTGGGGATCGCCGAACGAGGGACATGGAAGCGGTTAACGAAAGGATGGTCAGAAGGCGAGGTCGAAGACGGAAGAGGGCAACAATTGCGAGCGAAAAGCCCTAGGAGAATATATGCTCCATGGCCGAAATCGGAGAGAGCTGATGAATAGTAGATTCGCTGAACATTGTTGACGGCTGGCAGTCACCTGCATGATGGGACAGCACGTGGCCGGTCCGCTCGTGTGCACCTTCCGTTGCTCTCACAACCACTAGGTATGAGATGGGAAAGAACGCTAGATTGGCAGTGGGAATTGAGGAAGGAATAGCAGGTCCATCATTAATCCAGTGCGGCAAAAAAAATCATAGGACTACGAGCAGGTAGTCACCTACCTTACCCTACCGCCTATAACGTCGCCTATCAACTTCGGCTCACCGTAAGCTGAACAGGTCGTCTCATGGACACTTTTTATGCCTAAGGTACGTTTCACTGCTTAGCAGGTTTAGAATTCGGCTTACAAGCTCCAGTTTCTCGAACAGATACAGCTTCCCATCATAGCCAACCCTGGCGTTCTTTGGGCATCAAGTACTGGCGCGACCCGTTACTACCTACTTGTTCTAATGGTTGTCAAAATAGCCCAGTTCAAGGAAGCTGTGTCTGGAAACTATCGAGAAAACGGAGGGCAGGAGGCTGGAAATGTGCGTCATCAAGGCTAAGGTGGGCACTCAACGGATTGCCTCAAATTAATTTGCGCGGAGGCTGAAGCTGGAAAATGTCCGAGCAATTGTGACATGGTGACGGAGAGAGATCGACTTGGGGTTCAAGTGGTGTGAGGTCACTGAAGTGCCCCACTACGGGAAGACCCCAAGACCCCTGCCACAGCTCTTGACATCAACGATTTTCGCGCTGAGCAGAGGGAGCTTAGCCCCCCGAAATGGAATGGGCAAAAATTTCCAACAACCTTATTACCTCCATCACCCGCGTTCTCCCGTCATCCACCCAGAGCCAATACGAAGGGCAACACCTGACCCGTTGCCAAGTTCAAGAGAAGGCTAGGTATGCTGTAACTGCGGCCTCTCACTGCCTCGTTACGTTACTCAGCTACGCGCAATTCTCCCAGAGGCCAGAATTCCGCACGGATCCCCGAAGCTCCGTTATCCCCGTTCGCCTCAACCCGGCCATCCCGAGAACCTCCCTGTTTAAAAACGGCCGCTCGAGGAATTGCATCAATTGAATCAATCAAACCCGCGTGGATCGAATCCAACTCCAGTTTCCGACGAATTACAAACGGCGATACGTTGCAGCAGTCATGTTCCGGGCGTGGGTTGGAGCCGTGCCTCGAGCTGTGCGTACGGCTAGGGCAACCACCCAAAGGACCCAATGGGAGGATACACTGAGGAACATGTTCTCCGCACAGGCGAGGAACTTTTCCAATAAGGCCTGGAAGCAGGACCAATGGGCCTCCCGCACCCTCCAAGGCAGATCGCAGTATGGGTCAACGCGGCCGACCTTTGCGACGAGACGCACCATCATTCAGGGACAGACCAAGCGAGGGTTCCGCTTCTCACCATGGCGGAGAAGCAAGGGCACTGGGGAGGAGCGTGAGAGTCTAAGCATGGGGCAGAGGTTCAAGAAACTCTCTAAAGAATACGGAAAGGCGGCTGTGGTAGTCTACTTTGTCCTCAGCATCCTCGATTACCCCTTCTTCTTCCTTCTCGTGCGGACGGTCGGCACCGAGAGAGTTGGTGAGTTTCCCTTGCCTATTCGATGGCCATTCCTTGTGAAAGCGTCACAGCTGACGCATTTGAATCATCGGTAGCTAAGGTCGAGCACTTTGTCGTATCCACATTCACCAGCGTCATCCCCGAACCGATCCGAGTCAAGGCCAGGGAATACTGGGATGCCTTTAAGAGTAAGACCCAGAAAGAACTTCCTGAGGAAGCGGGTGAAAAGGTCGAGATGGCCGGGTGGGGTGTCGAGGAGGCCCAGGAGCGACATGACGAGGAAGCCAGTTCGTTCGACCTCATCCTCAGCGTCAAGAGTACAAGACTGATATTGAGTGCTTGCAGGTTTGGCGACGCAGCTCGCCCTAGCATATGCTATTCACAAGAGCTTCTTCTTTGTCCGCATACCACTAACGGCCGCGGTCACTCCGAGGGTGGTCAAGACCTTGCGATCCTGGGGCTGGAACATTGGGAAACCCATTCGCAAATCCCCCTGAGCAACGACAAGGATCAGCATCGATTAACATGCCCCAAAGTTTGCGAAATCCCGTGTTGCTCGCACACACACACGCACAACCCGCCTCACAAATCAACCTCACATTTATACCGATGTACACTACACAATTATAGACTATTGTACACTACGACATACGCAAGAATACACTGTAACACCAATTTATCAATCAATATGGACGGACAGAGGCTATGGGGGCAAATAGCCTCTTACGTTTGCCTTCGACCAAACTTTGACAGTGTAGTGTATCGACTTTCTCTAGCCTCTACGATTACCTGCACGGAAGGATGCCTCTTCCATGACTTACAAATCACTTTTTCCAAAAAGCATTTGTCAGAGGCTGGTAGAGTATCGAACGTGGTTGTGTGCTCTGTGTCATGAATCGCCCTAATCATTGGCATCATCACAAGCCCGCAGGGACTTGTCTGATCCAGCTCTGATCGGTGTTGAAATATGCCACTTAGGCTCAACTTTGTTCATTATTGTCACCGTAGACGAAATACCCGATTGAGATCTGGCTCGGTATAGATATCGGCGGTTGCGAGCATAACGACCAGAGGGATGAGAGCCAGTGTCGGCGAGATGCGACGGCAGCAGGAAGCCCAGATTTTAAAGTTTTCGTGATGCAGGCATGGTCGGTAGCGACGGGTTGGCTGGGCGAAACTCGAGAGCAGAGTACTAGCCTGGGGATATCGTACGAAATTCGTGCGAAGTGTTCAAGTAGTCTTGCGGGATACCGGGGAGCTTGCTTCTTTTGGCAACGCGTCTTCCAAGTTATCCGGTGCTATTCCCAGGTCGCCGATCAACGAGCGACGAGCGGACCAGCGGTTGCACAGTAGGATGGAGCCTGGAGGGTCGACCATGTGCGAGCCAACGGGTGGGCCTTGGCTAACGCATCCCGTCAAACTTTATTTTCCTAACGGGTAACGTCTATTATCTGAGTAGCTTGCGCCGGCTGTTTCTTCCACTGATGTGCCAGGACGAAAGCGAAAGCGAGCTATAGCCTCTTTTAAGGTTCACTCCTGCATCATGCGGGAGGGCTCCGGGCTTACGTACCTCGGCCTCCGGTGAGCCCGTCCCACTTTTCCCGGATCGGAGCCGGGTCAGAGAACGAACTCCGTCGGCAAACTTGGGCTGGCCACTAATGCCTCCCAGCCTTCCAGGGATGCCGGGAAAGGGCTTAGAGACATCGCCATTCACTAGCACCACTGGAGGAAAGTGAAGCTGCAGCGGAGAGACAATTGGGAAGTTGGCAACAAAGAGCTCACGGGCCGCCGGCAGAGTGCCAAGGAAAAAAACAATTGATGGGGTGCCGAATTGCAGATCCGGAGGGCCCAGGGCCCCAGAGGGACAGCAAATGGCAAGGGTGGATGCAACCCCGAACCTTAAATTCGAGTCACAGCGGCTCGCTGGGCAAACGACCTGCAGACCGCCTCTTTGTTGCTTGATAGCGTGTCAGGTGGCACGCACTAATGTTGTCATTCCGAAGGGCCCTGCGAGCTTGGAGAAGGCGGGTTATTGCTGCTTCGCTGCTGGAAGTCAGCCCCCATCTGACGGTTACTGAGACGCCATCCTGCCGGAACATGTGCCACATGACCACCTTGAGGGCCGGAATGGGAATTCGGGAACCCTTCTATGTGTGACGTAGCTGCGTCGGATCATCACATCACAGGAATATCGGTTTATCCTTTCGCTTCCCTCATCTCCTTTTCTTCCGGTTCAGCAGTCGCCAAGTCAAAATCTCGACGCATTCGGACGTTGAGCCAACAACAATTAACAGCATAGGTGGCCAGTGGTGGGGTGGGGACGTCACCTCATGGACTTCGGCGGATACACTGGTGTAGCGCACCTCGTGGGTTTAAGGGGACCGGTCAGTCGGTGAGTACCTAGCTACAGTCCTACGGATATAGCTTATCCCCGACGACTCGGCGACTCGGGACGGTTCCCTACAGTAATATGTATGCAGCTCATGATTCTCATCTGCCAAAGATAGAATAGAGTTCACTAGGCATGGGCCGTGGGCAACTGCACCCACGTCTCGGGGAACGTTTAAGCTTTTACAACTTACAAATGCTAGCTGACACAGTCACAGGGCCTTGATTCTTTTTGGCTCCCGGCTTTGCCATTCGTCGGTCCCAGGGGCGCGGATAGATGAGTCGCGGAAGACTAGCAACTCACGTTTTCTAGGCCCACCAGGCCAGCGTGGTGAAACTGAGGCAGAAAGTATAATTGTAGGTACTATCCCACTTTGCAGTGGTGGGAAGGTACATCCGAAGGTGCCTGGAGGCAACTAATTTCCCGGCGCTACTCGAGACGGACTCGAGTTTGTTTGCTCGGATGCTTTGCCACGAGTTTCTGTCATTTGTTTTTGCCATCTCGTAACCTACTCACATCGTATATAAATGAAGGGGTATGCTCTCTGGACAATGGCGGCCACTCCCTTCTACTACCAGCCTCTCATCTTTTACGAAACTCTCTACGAAATAATTTACCACAATACTCTGTCTTAGACCTCACATCAACGGACTGGAGCCCCTACATTCCTTTGTCTCCCACATCCCACCCTACCATCCCACACAACCCCGACGCCCACCGCCAGTTGTCCATCAGGGTCACACATATACGATATAATATATGACCCAACCCCCGGTCGACCTACAAAACCAGTCTCGTGTGATGCTGTCCGTTGTCACTCCCCAGACTCAGGACCTCGACTACAACCATCACACTCAACAACAACCTACGACCGCGCCCAACACCATCAGCCCCATGCCTCACCGCGTACAAGAGGCCCAGTTGGTGCAGACCTCGTCAGAGGGCTCCCCCGCCACCACAAGCTCCCCCGCCATGTCCTCATCCACAGCTCCCTCGTCCATGGCCCCCTCACCTACACTTCCCTCGGCGCCAGCCTCAGACGCCACGGTCGTTCAGGCGCTTGAGATCGCGCGCGAGAGCCCCGACGGCGGCCATGACCCCACCATCAGCAAGATCCTCGAGGGCGCCCTGGCGCACACCTGGGCCAAGGTCCAGGCGCACCCCGACTCATACGTCATGAGCCGCGACGAGTTCTCCGTCTTCAACTACTTCCAGCACCGCTTCGTCGACAACCCCACGGCCCGCCTGGCGCGGAAACGCTACTGGGACACGGCCAGTGCATAGGGGTAGAGGGAAGGTGCAAAGGCGGAGACAGACAACCTTGTTTGCGCTGCTCTCGCGACTCTTTTTTAGCATGCACAAGATCCCTGGATGGATCTCGATACCCCTCAACTTTTGACTTTTAACAAATGTCGAGGAAGCAGCAAGAGCAAACGGAAGATAAGAAGAAAAAAAAAATAGACGGAAAAAGGAAATACACAGCCAGGTGCCTAGTTTAGAATGATAGGGCTGGACCTTTGGCTAGGCACTAGGCATAGAAGAATACGTGTGTTTTCAGCTTAATGAGTCAATGACTTCATCTTCATGACCCCCACTCACCTCCAGTGATCTCGAAGGTGTTCAATAAGAATTTATATTATTTCATTTCAAAATGGTACTTCTTCAGCTGGCAACTCGAAATACATTAATGTCTGTGATTCATTCAGTGATATGACGAGAATCATACCTCGGATCTTTGTCACGTGTACCTGGATACACTGGAACTTCACACCACGGGTCCCTCCTGCATAGTTTCTTCTCTTCTGCATCTCCTTCCCGTGAACCCCGTCCGCCTCTGTGTCTCATCCTCCCCAACATTTCCTTGTCGCCATTTGCCATTTACCAAGCGCACTCGTAATTCTGCGTTTCTTTGCTGCTGCCCCAATCTGAACCCTGACTCTGTCCTGGGACATCATGACTGCCTCATTCATTTGAAGATCCGTACCTCTAGCCATGCTGTTCAGACTGGTATCTGCGCTGTTAGCCGCCGCCAACCTGGCCAGCTCTCAGCTACTGGCTCCCGCAGCCTTACGGAGCCGCATTGTGAGCCAGCAGGATGACCTTACGGGGTGGTACTGGAGAGAGTCGAAGCCTTCAAATACGCTAGAGTGCTTCCAAGTCACGAGCCCCATTGGGACTCAACAAGGTCTCGCCATCGGCAATAGGTTTGTCGACAATGGCGAGCCCTTGGCTTCCTGCTCTGTGCTATTGATGCAGCACTCTTTCGGGAACAGCTATGGCAAGCCTTTTGTCGGTAAGTTGTCTTGAGCTCCATCCTTTGTAGGCTAGGCATCGTTAGACTCACCGTCAAGGACGCTATGAACCTCCATCGTGTGATTTCGACAATGTCTTCATTAACGTCACTGTCACCTCCGAGGGCCGCCAATTCGATCGCCTAGCGACAATGTGGCTGGGCGACGTGGAAGTCTGGAGGACTTCCACTGCTGAACCGACACCGGACCCCGGCATCGTCTGGTATTTTCTCAAAGACATGACTCCGTACTTGTCTCTGTGGAAGAGCAGCCAGACTCTCATCTTCGACCTGGGCAACCTCATCAACGACAAATACACAGGCCCCTTCAACGTTACCATAGAGGCCACATTCTTCCAGTCCAGTCTCAAATCGCGCCAACTGCCAACTCGCGAACCCGCCCAACTTATCCTTCCAGTCTCCGCTAAGAAGAGCTCTCAAGGCTCATCCAGCGCCTTTGTTTTCCCTGGAACCAAAGCGGAAGCAGCAGTCAAGCTCCCCAGCAATGTCAGGACCGCCATCCTCACTATCGCTGCCACCGGCCAGGCATCAGAGGAATTCTGGTGGTCCAATGTACCCCAGAGCGTGGCGGATTCCTTCAATTCCACGGGCGGTGACGAGCTCCAGGGTCTCAGCAGCTTCCGAGAGGTACGTGTCTTCATCGACGGCCAGATTGCGGGACTTGTCTGGCCGTTTCCCGTCGTTTTCACTGGTGGCATTGCTCCGCCTCTGCACCGACCCATGGTCGGCCTTGAAGCTTTTGACCTTCGGGAGACTGAGGTTGATATCACCCCATGGCTCGGAATGCTCTGCGATGGCCAGGAGCACACCATACGAATGGAGGTTTTTGGCGTCAATGACACAAATAGAGGACACCCCGAGTTCGTCCATGTGGGATCCAATTGGGTACTCTCAGGCAAGATCTTTGCCTGGCTCGCCCCTGACAAATCTACGCTCCCAGAACAACCGCAGGTCCACGTCGGTCCCATGGACTACAAATCCGATATTACAGAGATAGACGCCACATCATTAGACTACGCTCAGTTCATCAGTCGCCAAATCACAGTCTGGTCCAATCCGCTGTCGTCTTATCCGTCATATGATCACAAGACTGCTCCAAAGGTTGTGTGGTCCCAGTCCTACACTATGATCAATAACGGTCTCATACGACGTTCAGGATATTACCAGCAAGTTAATTCTAGCTACACGGGGGATGGCGCTTCAACGTACGGCTCTGAGCCAAGGCTTCAAACCCATTTCCGGTACCCAATCAACATGACCTCCCTCTACGAGGTTCCTGATGGCCAAGACGGCCTCACTCTCACAGCAAACTTGTCGCAAGAGTTAGATCTAGCAGTTACACTCCATTCACCCTTCGCTACCGGTGTGGAGCCATTTGTGGACAGGCTGAGTAGTGGTGTGGCGGGTTCCATGCTGCACGCCCGCCGGGATGGATATGCCTACTTCTCCCAAGGTCACGACAGACCCAGTATTGGTGCGGGCCAAACAATCCAGCACTATGAGTTGATAACTCTAGTCTCTGGGAAACCAGGCGCCGATGTTGCGAACGGCCATGGTCCAACATTGTACAAACGGTCCACCGCAGTGGCCAATGAGACCATGATCAGCGACGAGGAGGTCATCTGGGGCAAGAAGACGACCATACACACGCCACGTAGGTTCGAGAAAGATATGATCGGCGGGGGAGCATCAGAGTTCGCACCAATTCCTATGTCCCAGTTTGGCGGAGTGAATCCTTTCATCAAGGACATCGACCAACGTCACGAAAGTGTCGCCGGCTCTGATACGACGCCACTGAAGGGTCTTTTCGGTCAAAAAACCGGTCCCGCTCCCAACGGGCCATACTCGAGATTGCAAAACAGGCTTGTTGGCGACTGGTAATGGTGGGTATAGATCCTAACCGGCGTCGGACACATAAAAGCCAGCAATGCCAGCTAAGAGACCCACGCCAGGGGTTATATTTTTCAACAAAAAAAGAATATACTCGTGGCTACGAGATGTGATATACAAATCCTCACCCCTTGATGGTCTTATGCCGGGCTGTCATGTTCCTGGATCATGTTAGTCCGACAGGTAGTTAAACTCTATATCGACCGGGATTATTATGGAAATCCCACCCGCTGGCACTAACCCGACAGAAGTCCGAAAGGATCAGTCTCCTAGTAGAAGCCCCCTTTTTCATATTACTCACGCTGGCTCTTCGGCTGTCTGACACGGGGCCAAGCTTCTCGTGCCAATCATGCTTCCTCCATCGTTGGAAGATTTCACACTCGATCGGGGGAAAACCACGAATCCTCTGGTGCTGAAATTTGATGGAGTTTTAGTTATGGATTGCCGAGACAGAGTCGTAATACTAGGGTCAGGCCATCGATAGAAGTTCTCTCGTTGGAGAATGTTAGACAGACCTTTCCCGTTCCATGTTGCCGGGACTATGTGGGGTTTAAGGAGCGGGAAAGCCTGGGTTGCTAGACTCCGAATCGTTTCTTCGATCGCCGACCTTCTAGAAGAAAATTCGAAGCTGGAAGCTGCGGCATATTGTCACTGATCCGTGGTCGGAGTTCTGCTCCTAGTGTATATCAGACTTCAGACTGGGCTGGTTATTAACCTTCCATCGCCCAAACGTCGCTCAAAGCCTAAAATACGCCTCTCCAAAAACATCGGTGCTCAGCCTGGCGAGGAACGTAATACGTCACAAGACAGTAAACGACCCGAAGAACCGCGCATTGGGATGCCGAAGGATCCCGAGCACAAGTGTCCCTATGAAGAGGGAGGCCTTTCTTTTTTACGTAGGATCCAGGGACAACAGAGCGCGGCATATGATCCTCGTCGGCGAAGCTTCACCTTTTGAGCCTCAACACCCAAGAGTCAGCCGACCGGAATGCCACGATGGGTAGCTTTGCCAGAGTAAAAGTCTGATATGAAAAGTTCTATGCACCTTAATGGTGAAGAGTTGTTTCGCAAACTGAAACGCACCGTATACCGGAGGTCACCACTGAAGCTCCACGAAGCCACGATGAAGCTTCCCTAGATGAAGAGGGTAGGTGATCTCGAGCATTCGACGATGTATTTATGAGATGAGAGAACGCGGTGAAGAAAAAACCGCCGAGTGTCGCTGTTCAACTCGTGATCTTCGAAGCCGGGACCCTCGGTGGCATCTAGGAGCTCACCAGCCAGAGAATGCAGATTCACTTGGAAATTGCTTGGGTATCAAGCTTTGGTGGCTGTCTTCTGGGGCTGTCCATTGCAAAGTTACCCCGAAATGGATAAATCGATGAATGGGAGAGACGCCGATGAGGTCATGTCTCGTCCGTTGGCTCGCAGCTGCCGACGCCTCCGAAGCAGAAGCAACAGCGGCAGCAACAAGGAGCATAAGAGATGGGCGAGCAAGGTTCAGAGGCGCATCATCGAACTGCTCTTCCCTCCTATAATGGTGTGAGCATCCCAGCCATCTTGCAAACTTGACAACACAGCTGTTTCTGCATCGTTGGCTACCAGGTTCTTCCCTCCTGAACTCCCGCTCCAGCTTTGGATCATCGCGCGAGCTCCTCTCATTCCCACAGCTCCAGCTGCAGCTCCTCTCAGAAGCTCTCCAGCATACACGTCGCACAACAAGAACAAGCCAATCCATCACTATGGCCGGTATCATCAATGCCATCCTTCGCGGCACAGCCCTGCTGTGGACGCTGCTCATCACTGCCCTCATCGGCAATGTCATGGCCAACAACGTCAACGCAGCCAGTTCGGCGACCAAGGCCATCAACTGGACCATGTTCGTCGCCGCCTGGTCCTGGGTGGCAGCTTTGTACGGCCTCGGTGCCGCCTTCATCACCGCCCTGGCTGTGCCCATTATCCTCCTGCCCCTGGATTTCTTCGCCATGCTCTTCACCTTCATCGACGCCATCGTCCTGGCATCCATGCTTAAGGGCGTCGACTGCTCCCACGTCGAAAACGAGGGCCACTCCTGGATCGGCTACGGGTCCCACAACAACGGGAAGCGCTGCCGCGAGATCCAGGCCAGCACTGCCTTCATGTGGTTCCTCTGGGTCACCTTCTGCGGTTGCCTCTTCTTCAGTGTTAAGGGCTGGCGCGGCGGTGGCTCCATCCGGACTTCTCGGCCTAGCATGACCCAGGTTGGCGTGTGAGCTTACACAGGGTGAACGTCCGGCCTCATCGGCAAATTGTCGAGGCGATGTTCGGAGCTCTCAAGGGTGTGGTTTCGGGAAAACCTACAAACACCTCACCCTGGCGTTAATATGGGATGAGGCCATCTGTATGGCGGCGTGGTACCATGATATGGAGACGGGTGGTAAAACAAAAAAAGGTGTTCGAGATATGGGTAATAATACTTCCTTGTAAATATACAGCTCAGGTGGAGAAGTCCAGGGGGGTGAGAAGGGTTGCGGCATGGGTTATCTATTCAGTTAATGTACTTTGATTAGTAGTATCATTTGGCGCGTACTATTGGTACTTGTTCCTGCCCCAAATGGTGTCGCTGGTTCTTGAAGATGCCAATCGCAACCCCATATCCTGTATTGCAGGGATACCCAAATCTGCCCATCCACCTTTGCAGGTCTCGTCTCTGGGGGAACAACTCATCTGAAGCTCACTAGCCTTATCGGTTGGTGTGTGTTCTAGATACCAGCGGCCGGGTCAATCGAGCCTCTCTCTTTCCCCGACCTTCCTTCTTTTTTTTACTTGTTGAGACAGCTTCATATCCGCACTCTCAAGTTTCTATAAGCTCGTGGCAGCTTCCGCTGCTCCCACCACATTGAAGATCTTCTTGCTCGTCCACCGAACTTCGACACCGTGCAGCCACTCCATGTAGCGTCCCCAGCCTACACAAAACAAAAAAGAGTTGTCGTCAGCGGGGTGGAGCTAGGAATATATGGGGGGAGAAGAGAAGGAAGTCTGCATGTGCGGCGGGGCGGGGATATCTGCTCACTCCAATACGCAAACCGGCGGCCAAAGTACTTGCCGACGAAGGGGATGACCATCATGGTGAGCAGCAGCTGGAGCTGCTCCAGGCTGCGCTCCCACTCCTCCTGGGCCTCCGAGTCGGCGTCCGAGTAGATCTCGCTTGTGGATATGGATGGGAGGGAGTCGACCTCGTCCTTCTCGTCCGGCGAGAGGTCGCGCAGGTCACGCAGGTCGCTGAACGAGCTGGGGATTGACATGATGGTGATGGTGTCGGTCTGGGCCTTGCTCGAGTGGGTTTGGTTGCGCGACGAGGGGCTCTCCGAGCTCGTCCCGTATTTTTTTTTGGGGGGGATATTCGGTGGCGGCACGCCTCGACTGATGGCAGTGTCGGTAGAGGATGCGCGTCTGGCCTGCTTCACATTCCCGTCTTCGTCGTCGTCGTTCGTTGGTCCTCCGATCCACGGCCGTCGCGAACCGAGGATGGGCAGGTCCGGGGTTGAGCAGCTCAAGCCAAACGACCCAGCAAGGTTGCAGGGGTGGTGACCAGTCACGTGCTCCCCGGGGACGGAGAGGTTGGTGGCGCCCAAAGTGTGGGAACAAAACAGGCCACTTGGTGGTTGCCAAGGTGAGTCAGCGAGGCGAGGCGAGGCCTGACTGTTGTTGCCCAAAGTGATACCAATGCCATCATTGTGAGCCAAGCATAGGTTTCCTTCTTTTCAACAAGGATCAAAGACGTTACACAAACATCCATCAACGTTTCGATACAGAAACTACCGGTTCCGGCGACCCAGGAGTATATTCTCAACATCCAGCACCACCCACCTCAGCCTCACCCTCTGGAGACTCGCCCAGCTGTCGTCGGTGTGTCACGGCGCAACATACCAGGAGAGAAGCAACCGGATAACTTACCCCAGGCGCCAGTAGGCATCTGACGCCCAGCCAAGATGGAGGGAGATGTGAGTACCATACTGCATTTCACATTCTTTGTGCATTTTGCCCCCTTCTAGCCATCCCTTCCGCCACTGCATGTCTGATATAGATACCGTGCAACCACCACAGTGCTGCCCCTCCTTCCTTCCTCCCCTCCAGACCTAACGCTGTAAATTTTACCCCACCGCCCATCCACTCACTACGGCCACCTGAGTCACTCCTCTTCAATTTTCCCCTTGTCAACCACATCGACATCATCCCTCGACCGATCCCGACGACTCCACCCTCCTCGTCCGCGGGAACATAATTGAATCCCATACTAACCTGATTTTTTTCTTTCGTTTGCACAGGAGCACACGGAACGCCGATCTCGCAAATCAGTCGCCTTTACCGACGAACAGCTTGTCGTCGACGCCGACGGCTCTGTCAGCGTCATGAGTGCCCCCGACGAAACCAAGGACACGGCTCTGTCCCATACGCCTCGTACGCCACCGCTCTCTGCAGCCCTCGGAGCTTTTACTGATTCCTCTCAAGCTGGTACCGATGATGCCCCCCCTCCCGAGGACGCCGGCCTGGACCTGTCTCTCATGAAGAAGAAAAAGAAGAAGAAGGCGAAGGTTGAGGATGGCGATGGCGCTGAGGGAGACTCCGCCGCCCCCGCCGAAGATGGCGGCCTCGACCTATCAATGAAGAAGAAAAAGAAGAAGAAGGTCAAGGACGCTGGTGCTGATGACGACGAGTTCACCGCCAAGCTCAAGCAGCTCGAGGTTAAGGACCAGGATGAGCCCGTCGAGGAGCAGGTGGAGGAGGGCGACATGGATCTCGGCACCGGCATCTGGGCCCACGACGAGACCAAGACGATTGGCTATAACATGCTGCTCCAGCGCTTCTTCTCGCAACTGTCCCAGAAGAACCCCGACCACGCCCTCAGCGGCACCAAGAGCTACAAGATCCCCCCACCCCAGTGCATGCGTGAAGGCAACCGAAAGACCGTCTTCGCCAATATCGCCGACATTTGCAAGCGCATGAAGCGTACCGAGGAGCACGTCACCGCGTATCTGTTTGCTGAGCTGGGAACCAACGGCTCCGTTGACGGGAGTAGGAGACTCGTCATCAAGGGTCGCTTCCAGCAGAAGCAGATCGAGAACGTCGTGCGCAAATACATCAGTAGGTTACCCATGTGGTCATTTTTCCCTTCTATTCCTTGCCCACTAACGTCCGCCAAGTCGAGTACGTCACTTGCAAGACCTGCAAGTCCCCCGACACCGAGCTCAACAAGGGAGAGAACCGTCTATACTTCATCACGTGCAACAACTGCGGATCGCGTCGCAGTGTCACAGCCATCAAGACTGGTTTCTCCGCCCAGGTCGGCAAGAGGAGGAAGATGCAGGGTTAAATTTGTCTGCCGTTTTGATTTCCATCGCCCGATACTACGGTAGCTGTGGCCCAGGGCGTGCCTGTCCTATGCAGCTGCTGAGAAACGCAAGATCAACCTCCTTTCGAGTGGGAGGGGTTAGGAAAAAGTCTGGAGAGTCAGCTCTGGCTGAGAAGTGCCTGGATGGGCCCCGTGATTTGGCGTACCGGGTTATGTACATGACGTCTGAATGATGAACTTACGCATTCAACAATCTGCTCAAAAGGTTTTTTTTATAATCCATGATAATGGTATCGTGACCCCGTGATATTTTTGCATGTCGAGTTTGTCATACACATATCACATAGCTGTTTCACGTAAAAGGGAAGAGATCTGGAAATTTCCAATCAAGTTCTCTAGCACACACAAGGCCATGCCTCGTCGCCTGTATCTATATTTTGGTGCCACAAAGAAAATGGCGATTGTCAAAAGGTAGCCAGACCTTTTGCAATATCTGCAAATTTCCATCCCCCTCTGTCTGTTCGCCCGTACAGAGCTTGCCAAACACAACCGACCGCGTCAAGAAACCCCCACCAAAAAAAAAAGACGATGCTTCCATGTCATCCATCGCCTGTGTCATGCTCCTATTTTTCGCCTCCGTGAAGAGACCCTCATACCAGTTCGCGTGACCAAAATACAGCTTTATACTAACTATACAAGAACAGCCCCTTCTCTCCCTGCTGAAATATCAACACCAAACGCCATGATAACGGTCGTAGCCTTCCCCTAGAAATCACTGGAAGAAAGTGTCCTCAAGATCTCCAGCGGGGATGCTGGCGGCGACAACGTCGGCTTGAGTAGCAACGTCCATCTCGTCATGAATCTTCAACCGAGCAGCCTCAAGAGTCTCCCGAAGCCACTTAGGCAGTCGGTTCCGCTCAATGTACTGGAGGAGGAGCTTATCCTCCCACTTCATTGCGTCTTTCAATTTGGTCTGGAAATCCGCATCGAAGTCCCTGAATCGGCGGTCAAGAATTTCCGTGAATACACCAAGGACGTCTTGCGGCGCCATGGGCTGGAATGGTTCCCGATCATCTTCTAAAAAGGGGTTAGTACAGTAACTCCCACGGGATTGTGGAAACCGGGAAAAGACTCACGGAATCGAATGCAATCGCAGAGAGTGGAGAACAGCGCGGTGCCGGCCATGGCTAATGATACCTCGAAATCATCCTTGAACTGAGTATCGTTGACCCTAGGCCAATCGTCACGGATAAATAGCCGCCGCCAGATCAGCCTCTCGGCGTTCCTTACTTCATCGCTGTGGCAGCAAGTCGCGGCCACCTCCAAGGCCATCCAGAATGGGTCAGCTGTGAGGTTTATTTTTTCCTCTGACTTAAAGGAGACCAGTGTGAGCAGGTCGATGAGAGTCATGGCATCCAATGCTTCGTGACTGAGCAGCCGCTTCATGCCATCCTCGAAGATCTGGCGAACAGCCTTTTGGCGTCGTGGGATGTTTGTGCTGTGAGCCTCCATAGCAAAATTGAGCGCGGCAGCCTCGTCAACAGCGTCGAAGGTGCTCGGCAGCACCTGATTGTAGAGCTGGTCCTGAATCCTGATCGCCAGGAGTTCCTTCTCAACTCTGTTAAGCGATTCCTCCCGTCGTGCCTCATCTGCCTCTGCCTTGAAAGCATCGGAGGCATCAGCCTTCTCCTCCGCTTCGGCCAACAAGGCCAGCCTGCCAAGGCTTAGCTCCGTCTTCTTGTTCCAGACCTGTTGCTCTTTCGACAGAGCAAGAGTCACGAGCGTCTCGGCGGCATGGCTGACATCGTGCTCTTGCTGGACATCATTGATCCATGATATCTTAGCCAGCTCTGGCTTACTCCTAAGGTACTGGGTTTTAAAGCCGAGCCTATCAAGGTCGAACTCGAGAACCGCACCGACGCCATGCTTTTCCAGTAGGTAGTCATAGAGAGGGAAGGCAAAATCCTTGCCAAAGTCGGCGAGATTGTTCTCCAGCTCCGTCTTCTTCGACTCTCTCTGGGATTTGACCCTTTGCTGCTCCAGCGGAGAAAGGCCAGGATCCGACATGTCGGTTTCTAGCTTCTCAATGTGGTCGAGGAGGATTGCTGCGAGGCCGTCGAGACATCCATGCTTTTTAGCCATCTTTGCCGCTTGCTCCCAATGGCCGATGCGAGCCAGGTAGCGCGGTCTCTCATATCGGTCGACTTGGTACTGGATGGCGAAATTTTGAGCCCTTTCCCTTCCTTGGGGGCCCTCCGCAATTTTGGCGTAGCGAGCATGCTCCAAAAGAGCCGTGAGCATGCCATCGGTAAGCACAGGCAAGTCGTTGTACATCTTTTCTAGGATCTGGGGGTCTGGCGTAGTTGCCGTCTTCGGTTTCTTCTCTGGCCCAAAATTCTTATCAACCCACTGCCGGACGAGATCGAGGAGACGTTTTGCGTTGTTTGAGATGTAGTAGGTAGCAGTCCACGGTTCCGGTAGGCCCTCATAGCCAGTCACGAGGATGCCATTTTGCAGCTTCTCGTTTCCCAGTCCATAGAAGGACAGGTTCTTTTTTCGAAACTCCATAGCAGCGAGAAAGGTGCAGATGTAGATCTGCATCGCTTCATAGAGCATCACGGTGACCTTAGCATCATCCAAAAGACCGTCCCGGTATAGAACTTTGACGACCTCATACCCCCAGGCAACGAAGATGTCTAGGCGGGGGATGTCGTTGATGAACCAGTGGCGAACGGGGTCAACTTCGCCAATCTTTGCCCTTGGCTTATGCTTCTGGTCATCGTGAATGAATTCCACAATAGATCCTATCAAGCTCTTCTTGTCGTCGGGCGAACGAGAAGCGGTGAAGTTCTCGTGGCGTTTCCACAGCAGTGTGGCGACATGCATCTTTTCGGCATTGAAAAGAAGCTCCCAGCGCGTCGCTCGATCCAACTTGGCTCCAGTAGCCCGAAGATGATCCATGAGTCTCTCAAGAGCGTAGGAGCGCACACGGAGATTGTCTTCCAAGTGCGCAGGAAGTGTCGATAGGTAAGATGTCGTGGAACTGAGGATCTCGTGGCTAACTTCGAGCGCCGAGCGAGCTACTTCCTCGCTGGAGAACTCGACCTCTTGTCGTCTATCGAAAATCAGAGGGTTGTCTGGCTTCACACCGAAAAAGACAGCCTGCTCCAACTTGCTCTTAGGGGTGACAGCAGGAGGCTGATCGCTGGCAAACTTGTCGACATCGGTGGTGACGATGCGGATGACACCGGCACCACGCACAAGCAACACCGCGGCAGGATTCTTGGTCTTGTGCCGCTGATTGCGATTGTCCTCGTGACTGGTTGCCGATGGCGTTTCTTCGAATCCAGAGCAGAGGACTTCGTGCACTTTGTCCTCACGGAAGTCGACAACATCTTCGAAAGATGGAGGTACCATGTGGTTATCAGACTGTAGCTGGGAGTCTGGGGATTCAGGAGGAACTGCAACCGATGCGAGGATGGCGGCGCGATCGAATACTACGAACGCCACCAGAGCTGGACGAGGCAGGTAGACACGAGGCCGGACGGTCTGCGCCACATCTGACCGAACGACAGGAGCTGAGTAGGATGTGATGGGTCGGACCATGCCGGTCTGACAGCCACCCGGCGCGAGGATCACTTCGACCAGGGCGTACCGCGATGTGCTCTTCCTGGTCAGACCAACCAGAAGCAGGAGGTGCTGGACGGCGGAGTCGTCGGATGCCATAGCTTCGCTCAGTCTACTGAGTTCATAGTATTTCGCCTCCAATCCTTTCGGCACGAATGTAAAGTCCAGGGCCTCGAACGACTCAGCTGGGAAGTCCTGGCTCTTTGGATCGGTTTCGTGGAGAGCAGCAACGATCTCTTCTCGCATGTCGAACTCGCCGAGCGGTTCATTGTGGCCACCGCGATGGATTTTCCAGGCCTGTAGCCGACCTTTGCTACCAAGAGCAACGATGTTTTTCTCCCCGACTTGGGCTGATCGATCCGCACGGACAGCTGCAAGATCCCCGCGAATAGACAGGTTTGAGAAGGCATGACGGATACTGCCAAAGAACCCACTCCCTGTACTTGATAATCCCGACCGCAGAAATTGGACCGAAATCGATGGCCGTCCATGATTATCCCGGACATTTAGGTAGGCGAGTCGTCCAGTGTTGAAGCTTAGAATGAAGCCTGCTGACTCGGCATTGGTGATGTCAACAACCTTCTCGCCAGAGGTCATCCCGGAGATCGTGTGTTCGACACCGGAGCGATCTTTCTTGATGAATGCGAACGTTGCCGCACTCGATATAGACTCCCAGTAGATGACCTTGCCGCTAGCTGGCATGACAACGACCAGGCCGGGTTCGGTGGAAGCCGCGGAGGGTGATACGAAACATCCAACGGGTAGAGGGTCGGTGGGTTTCGCTGGCGACGGGAATGTGAACGTGAAGGTTTCGGGAGACTGGGACGTCGACGTGTAAGGCCACACAAGAGCGGTTGTGGGGGTCAAGGACAATGCGTAGCCGAAAGATGAAGAAATCTCGCCATGTTGGTTTGCTACCAAGATTAGCGCCTAGTATTGAAGAGGTTGTGCTATTTCGTACCTGACCAGTCCGATTTTATCTTATCGGGCAACGCGGGAAGCTTGCTGACCGTGTACGCATTGGTGCTGGTCTTGAAGGAATCATCAGTAACCGTCGTTAAAATAACCCACAGAAAGGCTATCTTACCAGAACCAGGCTCCCGTCGCCCTTGTTAGCGGCGCGGTCGCCATGCTTGGCCTTCTTTGCCCGGACGTTCAGGTCCCTGCGAGATGTGTGATGATGATTCTCGACAGCCTCCTTTCTAAGATCAGAAGCGGCGGCCTTTTCAGCTTTGACTTCGATAGATTCGCTGCTGGGTGGCGTATGCGACTGCTGTGGCGGCGGCGGCGGCGGTGGTGGTTGTTGTTGTTGTTGCTCTTGTTGTTGTTGCTCGGGTTCCGGGGTCAGGAAGGTTTGCTCAGTTACAGGGCGTCTCTGACGCTTGGCCTTGGGCTGCTGGGTAACATGCTCTGAGCTGACAGGGCGCTGGCGACGGCGTGAACGAGTGGCCATGGCAGGGCCGCCCTCGGCGGGTGCGGCGGAGAACATTTTTCGGTCCTCGAGACGATGGACCGTGGGGTGGTTGGGCGAGGAGGTGGTGGATCGTGTGTCGCCAACGTGATGGTCGTGAAGCTGGAGATGCAGGATGCAGTCGATGGAGTCAGCTAGGCGATGCACAGAGGCATTTCGGGCGAGCAGATGATGATGCGATAGCCCGTGGGAATGTGAAGTGCGGTGGAGGAGGCGAGTTGACGACGCATCCACTCTCTTTGCTGTAGGCAGTTAGACGGTGAAATCAGGTCGAGGTGTGTTCGCCAGGCATTGGCTCAAACCTCTGATGCTGCTCGATCCTGTTGGACCAAAAAACAAAAGCATCGAACCCGGCAGAATGCAGGCTGGCCGCCTCAGCGACGTGACCGCCTTGTCGCGCCTCCCCATTGGCCATTGGGTCTGCATAACTCCACTCCCAGTTCCACCCCACAATGAGCCTCCTCCCAGAGCCCAACAGAGCTCCTGCCAGTCATCAGTGTACAAACGCCCTGCAGGTAATGAGATGCCCAGGCAATCAGGGACCACCTGCAAACCGTCATGACGGTCGAGCACAAAAGCAACAAGAATCACCTGAATACCGGTGCACAGAGACTAGTATATTGAGTAAAACTCATCCAGAGGATCTCTATTGTCCCAATTAGGTGATTGAGTCCATCCAAAAGACATGTTTTGCCAATGTTGGCACGCAATGTGTCTCTCGTTCGAGCAATATGAAAATTAGTGTATTGCTTTTTCTGTCCACCACCGTCCCATCTCTACCTACCGAGCTCCGTAACAACCGCCAGGTTCAAGCCGATATGCACCAAGTACCGACGTCACCTCACTCACTCCTTCACGACCAACTGGCGCCTCTTGGAGTATTGCGCTCTCTCACGCCGCCACGCAGCACCTTTATATCTTTCATAATTTATTTCCACTCTACCATCTCAGAAGGATATAGCCAGGGCCAATCAACTGCGGCACTTCTGTCGTTGCTGGACTCGGCGCAATCATCCATCACCATATGCCACCAGCCGAAGACTTAAGGTACTCCGTCCGCCACTTATATGCCGCTGGGAGGGGCCACTTCGCACCAATTCCAGTCAAGGCATTGTTTCTGTTTAGTTTGGCTTGGGAGAAATAACTCCCATATGGCAACCCGTTGATCTGAGATCGCTATGGCCACCACTCTCGAGCGTTCGACCAAAGACTATTGCGATATAGATGAATGCTAATCACATCGCATCAAATCTGGCCAAAATGAGGAGGCTCTCTACCGCCGTCACGATCACCGACCCCTTGGTCAGATACCAAACTGCCGTGGCCAGTGGCCTCTACTTCCCTGACCTGGCGCAGCATCGCCTAGCCCGACACCTGCAAAAGATATATCTCCGCATAAAAGACTACTCTCCGCAGTACGAGTATCGCGAGAGGCTAAGTCAGGTGGCTCGATTGACCGAGAAGAAGCAACCGGAGGAAGAGGATGGGTCGGGGATACTTGCACGACGGACCCATTCCATCTGGCGCAATCCCCTCTTCAAACATCTTCTCACCACTCCGGAGGGTAGAGAGAGTCTTGCTCTTACAAGGGTCCTTACGAGCCATGAGACCGCCATTGAAATAGACTCCCCCAAGGGACTTTTTCTCTCCGGTGAAGTTGGCACGGGGAAGTCCATGCTATTAGACCTACTTGCCGACGGCTTACCGACGGCGCGAAAGAAGCGATGGCATTTCAATACATTCATGCTCTACACTCTCTCGCAGCTTGAAAGTCATAGGAAACAGATTCCAAACTCCGGGGGCAATGCTTCCGAGTTTTCGCTGTTGTGGATGGCCAAAAAACTAGTTGACGAGTCTCCTATTCTGTTCCTCGACGAGTTCCAGCTCCCCGATCGGGCGGCGAGCAAGATCCTCAGCCATCTGTTTATAGCCTTCTTTCAAATGGGCGGCGTCCTAATTGCCTCGTCGAATCGGATGCCCGAGGAGCTCCAAAAGGCTACCGGCATCGATTATGCTCCGGTCCCAAATCGGGGGCTGATGCGAAAGATATTTGGGTCAGCAACGCGCTCCAGAGGGGAGCTCTATGGTCAGACCAGTGACTTTGCAAACTTCTTGGAGGTGTTGAAAGCCAGGTGCGATTTCTGGCAAATGGAGGGTGCCCAGGACTGGAGACGGCGTGAAGAGGTAGAAGACACGAGCACCGTGCCCAGTAAGCTGGACAAAGAGGGTACCATCCAAACCCCAGAGTTAGAAGAACAAGATGACACCCCGCGGCGTAAGAAGCCTCGCAACTTCTTCCTCACTGACGACAAGCAAGAAAGTTGGGAACTTAGACTTCTCGAGGCGACCTCTTGGGCCAGACCGGGACCGATCCCATGGAGTCCCTCCTCAGCAGTCGTGTACGGGCGCAAGATCCACACGCCGAAGCACTACAAAGGCTTCGTGTACTGGAAGTTTGATGACCTGGTAGAGTCTTTTGGGCCCGCGGACTATATCACCATGGCGTCCACATATCACACCTTCATCATTGATGAGGTTCCTGTTCTCACCATACTTCAGAAGAACGAGGCGCGGCGCTTCATCACCCTGCTAGACGCCTTGTACGAAGCTCGTTGCAAACTCATTATTCGCGCCGAGAATCCGCCAGACGACCTCTTCTTTCCCGAAAGACGCCAATCTCCAAATAAGGATGGGACTCCAACAGACGGAGACGACGCCACGTACTCGGAAACCATCTCAGAGGTCTACCAGGATCAGATGTCCCCTTTCCGTCCCAACGTATCGTATTATGACACCAAGTCGACGACTTCCCAGTACAATCCAGACCAGGACTCCGACTTCGGTCTCCAGAAAAAGCAGGTGGACTTTGGAAACACAGGTGCTTTCACCGGGGAGGACGAGCGCTTCGCCTACAAGCGGGCCATCTCGCGGCTCTGGGAGCTCTGCAGCGCCCAATGGCATGCGCGGACCGGCGAGTGGTGGCAGCCATTGCCAGTCGAAGCCAGGCACTGGGAGGGAGGCCAGCCTTCGCAGCCGCGACGGGGTATAGAAGGGCTTCCCCAGCGTACCCGCGGCGAGAGCATGGGCGAGCGTGTCGAGGTGGACGGGCCGGCTGGCTTGTCGAAATGGCGGGTGGAGGATCTAAAGAGGGAGAGTCAAGACCACCGATGACGATAGAGTTGTCTCCCAATAAGTTTCCATATAAAGACGGCACATAATAGAGCCAATAGGAATCACAAAAGTCTCGGATATCATGTCTGCAGCTTGCCAAACGCCATTCCCATGCAACGATGAACCGGATGCTCACGAACCTGCCTCCTTCCCTCCCCTTCTCAGAGACTCGTAACGCCCGGCGTCCACCCCTCGCCTATCCTCTTCATATCCTCGGCAAACTTCCTGCTCGTGATCTTCTTGCCGCCCTTGCCGCCCAGGGGCGCGTGCTCGTCCGGGTCGTAGAAGGGGTTCTGGAGGAGGCGCACGTAGGCGGCCTGCATGGCGCGTAAGACGGGCTTGAGCTCTGCATCGCGCAGGCCGGGCCTGGCGGTGGCGCCCGCGGCAGCAGCACGGCGGCCGCGCATGTCTACAATGCAGACCATGCGGACGCCCGTGTTGGTCTCGAAGCCGTAGGCAGCGAGGCGGTCGTCGATGGCCTGGAGCAGGCCAAAGTCGCCCGAGAGCCCGACGCCCGCGGCGGCATTGTGCCGGGCGCGCAGGTCAAAAACGTCGATTGTAGAGGAGAGGAGCAGGGAGAACTGCAGAGGCGTGCGGATCGGGGCGAAGGTGTTGGTGGCTGGGTCGTAGGATGGGAAGATGGAGATGTGGAGGGGGTTGTTCTAGGAGAGGGGTGGGTGGTCAGCATATCACGATGCCGTGACTGCGGGGAGGGATAAAAGAGCTCACGTTGCGCCCGATGACGCCTAAGCAGGCGATTGATGGTATTGCGGTCGTCATGTTGGCTCGCCGAAGATGTGTAGGAGCTAGCGAAGAGTTCCGATGTTGATGGAGGAAGCTCCAGTTGGCAGCGAAGGTGGTGGTGCCCCGCCGATCCTTGCCTCTGCGTCCTCAATTGTTGTCCATGGCCAACACCATCAGTGTGAAGTAACTGATACTAGGTCACTTCTCAAAACTATACAATTGATTTTGAGACGATTGGTTGATATTACATTGGCTCAAGAACCATCCCAGGAGATGTCATGAGATATTCCGCTTGCTCTTTGTGCTTGAACATCAATATATACTAGTAGTACTATTATGCTATGGCCCATAAAGGACGTGTTGAACAATTCCGGCTCAAGCTCAAGCCTCTTACCCCTAAAGAACACCAGACGCTAATCCGATAATGAGCCCTTTTCCCAGCGGCCTCAATCCTCTTCGTCATGTATATTCTTGGTCTCCTCCAGGCCTCGGAGCACCTCTTCGATCTCAGTCGGGTCGGTGATAGCCCATACACCACCCCCTTTGACCAAGTCCTTTCCTCTCATGCCTACCTCCTTGCCCACCAGGTTCCGCCCGACCTTTCCAGGGCCGATGCCCACCCATCTCCGCACCTTCTCCTCCTGGTCGAGATACTTCAAGCTGTCCCACCAGCGCACCGTCTCCAGGCAGTTCCGGCCCACCAGATCCTTGAGCTCCCCAGCGCTCTGAAACGGACGCGCCGTCACATTGCTGATGCAGGGGACCTTGCCCGGGAACGTGACAAAATCCACGTCCTCTCGGCCCGGGCGCTTGCTCTTCCCGTCCAGCAGCTTCTGCGCTATCCTCGCTCCCGGCTTCATGGTGGGGCTGTGGAACGGGCAGTCGCTGTGCAGTCGCACCGCCCTGGGGTCGTGCCCGAGGAACTGGCGCACGTGAGCCACCAGGGTCTTGATCCTCTCAATGTTCCCGCTCAGGACGATCTGGTTCTTGCTGTTGACGTTGGCAATGAGCACCTGCTCGATCGGCGCCAGGTTCTCGCTGCTCTCGCCCTTGTTCCCCGCGCTCGAGTGCCCGACGAAGCCCTGGATGGCCTTGATGAGACCCTGGAGGTACTCCGGCTCCGTGATGACTGCCACCATGCCATACTCGCCACCATACTCCTGCACGGCGCGTCTCGTGGCCTCGGTCATGACTTCGGCGCGCTTCTGCACCAGGTACAGACTGTCCTCGAATGAAAGGTAGCCCCCCGAGACGAGAGCAGCGAATTCACCCAGCGAGTGCCCTAGTGTAAAATCGAAGTTCTCCGAGACCTTAAAGTCGAATTCGCGCTCCAGGATGCGCAGGATGAGGATGGATGTCGCCATGATGGCCGGTTGTGCGTTGGCTGTCTTGGTGAGCTCCTTGGACGGGCCCTCCTGGATGATGTCGGAGAGCTTGAAGCCCACACACTCATCAATCGCGTCGATAATTTCAGCCGATGTCGAAGGGAATGCCTCGATCCACGGCGTGAGCATCCCGACCCTTTGCACGCCCTGGCCTACGCAACGCCAATTAGTTAGATGCTTCGCGGCCGCAAATCCCAGCACAGGGAACATACCTGGGAAGAAAATGGCTGTCTTGGGGCGTTTTGTCTCCGCTGAGCTCCATCTCGTTCCCGCCCACTGAACCATCGCGCCAGCTACGGCTGGCCTCGTTGTTGGCAGTCCATAACGAGATCGACCTCGGCCCAGCCCCAGGGAGCTCGCAGCGCCAACGCGCCGAAAGGGGGAGGTCGCGATCGGTTTCATCGCCGTCAGGCGGCTTTTGTGACAAGCTCAATACGGCGGAAATGTCGCCCACATTCTGCTCAGCCGGGCGCAGGGGCGTCGACGCCGATCTCGGTGAACTGGAAGGAATGGATGAAGTTGGTGGTGGTGTCTGACTTGTCTGTGCGCTCTAGGGTCACTTAAAGGTCGGGTGTGACGTCTGCGGGGAACGTCGGGATCCAGAGCCGCCTATACGCGACCACCAACGGTGGTCATTGTCCGGGAATTTCCACGGCTTTGTTACATATTGCACCGTAGGACAGAGTCAATTGCGTTTGCAATGTGTGGGATAGTCGCAGTGTGATTCATCGTGAATTGTATTATCATCTCATTGAGGTTAACAGCGAATCTCGACGCCGCCTTTGCTGACCGTTAGGTACTTGACGCCCTTGTAAGGCTTGACGCCCTCGCCCAGGCCTCGACTCTTCCTCGTGTCTATCATGATGCTGTCCACCTTCAGCCCGCTTGCCAGCCACCCCTTCACCGTGAAGCTCACCGACGCTGAGCTCGGCATGAGGATCTTGTTCTGTGCCATCTTCCTTGAGTCCTTGTCGCTATCGCCATCCTCCTTCTCCTTGTCCTTGGCGGCTGGCAGACTTTGGTAGGGCTCATTGTACGAGTAGTCTGTGTTGAACCCAAACCCATTTGTGTCGAATCCAGTATCTCCATCGCCTATGAGCGGTCCGACCACTGTGCAGCGTAGCCCGAAATATGATGTCGGTCCCGTAATTTCCTTTGCCGGAATATGCCACTCCAGTACCTTCTCGCCAGGATTGAAGCTCGCATCTCCTCTGCTTGGACGTATATCTGACAGGTTCCTAACCTCCGCCGGAAGCGGTATCGTCACGGACAAGTCGTCGACCAAAGGAGACGCTGGAGTCCCCGCATGCTGCACACCGAGTCGCCCTGAGCTACTCCCCCTCCCAAGCTGGCCCGACGACGCACTGCTACCTCCAGGGATCTTATTGGCTTGCAGGCGAACTTCAAATTCAGAGCCCGACGGGCCCAGTCCAGTCTTGACCTCCAAACTCACTGGTAGCTTGAGATTATTTGCGCTCTTGCCACCTGTAAAGGGGAGCAGATCCACCTCGTAGCCTGCCAGGATGAACCGTCCATCCGGCGGTATGAAGCTGAGCTCCCCTGGCCTATCTCGCCACCGGTTCAAGCGCACACACGGGTGAAAGACTGGCAGCTCCATTATCCCATCAATATTGTGTTTCCCAGACGGGCTGCTCAGCGTCATGGTTATGTCTGGGACACCAGACACCTTGGAAGTGAAGGCGATGCTCCCGTTTGCGAATGCGGCTAGTGGTCGCCCTGATGGGGCCAGCGTAACCGTCAGGGTCTCGATGATGTCGGCGTACATCTCGTTCGAGGTATGGCGTACATTCGCTCGTCTCCAAGGCAAAGCAGGAGTGTTTGTGGCGGCCAGCGACGAGGCAGCTGAGCCGGCGAGGTTGGGATTCGAAGAACTACTGCTTATACTCTGTCAGCTGTTGAACCCCTCGCGCTAGGTGACTGTTGGTGCGAACCCCGGAAGGTTGATGCTGCCCAGCAGCTTGCCCATCCACCCTTCTACCGCAACCACCTCCCTGAGGGCATTGGGCTCCGTCGTGCTGATGGTGCCCGCGTCGCACATTTCTGTGAGAAGCTGTACCACGACATCATAGTTGGTCTCGATCTTGACGGCCAGGAGCGGCGCGCCCAGGAAGTCTTCGAGGGCATCTATGACTCTGTGCAGGAACTCAAGCACCAGGAGGGGCTCGATCTCTGTTGAGGACGTGGCCAGGTAGAGGAGATTCGCATGGGTCAGACTGAACAGGAGGGTCGGCGGGTTCGTATTGGGGAGGTAGATGAGGTTCGGTCGAGGCGCTGGATGTTCGAGGTAGAGAGGCAGGAGGTGCGCCGAGGAGAGGGGCCGTCCGGTGTAGGTGTGGGAGAGGATCACGTTGCTACATGAGGTAAGCTTCCAGACAGAGTGCAGGGCTTGTGGGATGCGCTACCGGTTGTCGTCGTAGATGTGAAGCGCCTCAATAACGCCGTTCATGGTGATGGGCGGCGCCTTGTCGCGGCGTTGTACGAGGCCGTGGGATGAGCGCTGGTTCAGCTGGAGCAGCGAGCTTGGCATTGGGCATCCCACTGCGACGCCGATGGAGGTGACCATGACGAAATTAAATGTTAGTGCAGCTGAGTAATCAGTCTTGGCCAATTGCCAATTGCACTTGAAGGTCCCTGCAGCGGCTTTCGCATTCCTCCAGTTCTCAGATCGCCTGATCTCCAGAGCGGTTTCGTGACCAAGTTGCCTCATTCGAAAGCTCCGAGTTGGGGGTTTTCCGGCTCCGATACATTTGCAGGATGGGCGCAGATAACATTCCCACCCTCCAGTCCTTGGAGAGGCCCGAGAAGTTCCAGGATGTCCTTCGCCGAGACCGAGAGGATGACTGCCTGGGCTGCAAGATCGTCGGCAAGTTTCTCGGCGCAGGACAAACCTTCTACGCAGTCGCTAACATGACAATTCAGGCACCTGTACCTTTGTCGGTCTTGCCGCGTACAGCTACTTCTCTGGGATGTCGCAGCTCGAGAAGCAACGAGCCAAGATTCTCCAGAGCAACTCGATGTTTGGAATGAGGAGCCGAAAGACCGGAATCGTGGGCATATCACTGGGTCTCCTATGGATGGGGGTCTGGCGAGCGTACAAATAAACCAAGAACGAATGGGACTGCTCGGCCGGCACGATACTATCCCGAAATTCAGGGGCCAATTTCGCAACATTGGCCCCGAACTACGAAATGCACGACGAGGATATGCGACGAATGAGTACCTACGCAATCCTCCTGTATACCACTATTTGTACGATATATGCTGGTGGAGCGCCCTTAGCCGCTCGAATAAACTTGGGGCTGAGATTATATGGTCCTCTTCGGATGTACATTATGCAGGCGTTGTAGGGGAAGCATCTGGAAGTTGGAAGATACCCTCCAGCAGTTCAAATTTGTACAAAAGTTATCTCCAAGACCAAATACTCGTTCTTAATCAGATAAAAGAAGCACCAAGGGCTTCGATGATCCACATACAACAACCACAACGATGTGAAGAGCAGCATCGCTAGGTAACATGGACTTGGCCTAACTCATACCCAAACCAGGTGACGCCGCAGCCAACGGTAAACACGTAGAATTCCGACGATTTACATGAATTTCCATAGTATTCCTTACTGTGGTTTTCTTTTTAAACCTACGTCGAAATCGGCATTGCTGTTTGCCAAGTTACTTTGTTGTTGGTGTATAGGTACTTCACTGGTGGTAGCTTAACGCAGCAAGGCGTCTTTCACCTCACCCAAAAATCTTCACATTGGTGACTCTCATACTCCTCCATACAACCCAACAACACACGACCCAGACACTCGCAAATACTCACGGCTGTAAACCAGGCCAAATACATCGATATATACTAGGCTACCTCATATTCCCACTATAGCCACCGACAGAACACATCCTGCTTCGAAGGGCACCGATTCCAGCAGAGCCTTCGCTCACTTCACCTCCGGCATCAAGATGCCCATCACCATCCTCAACCCCCAGCCAGCGCCTCAACGGCCACCCGCCGCGGCAGACTCAGACTCAGATTCGGATTCCGAAGGCGGCGCAGATGTACAAGAGGACGGCATAAGCGATGAGATCCTCACCCCCGGCACCGTCATCACCTCCAACCCCCAATGGATGCGGTAAGCCTTCCCGTCCCATATAACGTCACCTAAAAACCGAGGACTTGAATCTAATACACATGTTCTTTTAAGCGGCCACGGTACATACGTGCCCGCTGATTCCTCCTGCATCACCTCCTCGCTAGCCGGCACCCTCACCAAGACCAACAAGCTCCTCTCGGTGCGGCCCCTGCGCGCCCGCTACACGCCTGAGATTGGCGACCTGGTAGTCGGGCGCATCGTCGAGGTGCAGGCCAAGCGGTGGCGCGTGGACGTGGCGGCGTCGCAGCTCGCCATCCTGCAGATCTCGGCCATCAACCTCCCCGGCGGGATCCTGCGCAAGCGCACCGAGACGGACGAGCTGCAGATCCGCAGCTTCTTCGCCGAGGGCGACCTGGTGGCGGCCGAGGTGCAGCAACTGCACCAGGACGGCGCCGCGAGCCTGCACACGCGCAGCCTGCGCTACGGCAAGCTGCGCAACGGCGTCTTCGTCAGCGTCAGCGGCACAGGCGGCGGCGCTGGCGTCGTGCGCGCCAAGCGCCAGGTCTGGACCATGGAGACGGCCAACGCGGGCGGCAAGGTCGAGGTGCTGCTAGGCGTCAACGGCTATATCTGGATCTGCAAGCACATTGAGAGCGACGTCGCCGCCGAGGCCGCGGGCATCAACCGTATGGAGGAGAGCGTGAGCAGCAAGGTGTACTCGAGCCAGAACGACAGCCTCGAGGTGCAGACGATGCGCGAGATTGCGCGTCTGCGTAGTGTCATCCTGGCGCTCGTGGAGAATGGGCTGCGTGTCGACGAGGACATGGTTACAAAGGGCTACAACGAGGCTGTCGAACTGGGGAGGGAATCGGTAGAAGATGACTTGTACCTAGGCGGAGAAAGAGGCAAGAGACTAGCAGCTCTGCTCTCTAGTCATTAATGCAAATATCATGCGATTTACGCAAGTATAAACTTTGATGTGCCACTGCCTGTCAATTGATAATACTACTACGATAAGGTACGATAATAGTACCGTGTTCTTTTTGTACAACAGATGTCCAGGCAGAAACTCATGCTGTGCGACTTGGACCTGCATCTGCAAAGGACCGGGAAAGGATAGATCAAATTAGCTTTGGTATCAAGATACAAATAAAACGGTGCTTGGATATACGCTAAGTCGGGGACTTCAGTTCCCTCGTAGATATTACATCATCCTCCCAATATACACGGCCTGTTATAGCTACAGAGTAGTAACTTAAGCCCCATTCCTTGCGTCAGGAGCAGCAGATCCATTCGTTCCATTCGTTACAGGCCTATCGACTTCTTCTTCAGCCCAAGAGACACAGCTAGGACTAGAAGGAAACCCCACCTGAGAGCAGCACCCTTTGCGCCGGAGCTTCCGAGGCCGAAGATGAGGCCAAGCCAGTACCCCAGACCCTGGTTGACGTTGCCGTCACGGTCAAAGTTCATCTTCTTACGATTCAAGGCCTGGAACTGGGCAAGGTCCTTGGATTGGTACGGCATGTAGCGGACGCGCAGGAGCCTATCGACCCAGCTAGGGACGCGAGCAATGGTTCGGGCGTGGCTAAAGGACTTGAAGGAGTGGACGCCGTGGTAGTTGCCCATACCGGAGTAGCCAACGCCGCCGAAAGGTGCCGTATGGACCGAGGCGTGAGTAAAGGTGTCGTTGACGGTGGCACCTCCAGAGGTTATGCTGTTCATGACTAGAAATGTCCAATGTCAGTGGCTATGTCTGCGAATTAGCGCAAAACACAAATTGCGACGTACCTTTCTCGTTCTCGGCATCACTTCCGAAGGTGAACATTGAGAGAGGCGTGGGGTCGACCTCGTTGGCAAAGTTGATGGCATCATCGAGGTTGTCAAAAGGCACGATGGACCAGATGGGACCGAAGCTCTCGTCGGCAATCATGCTGTCGTTGGAGTCCATCTTGTCCATGAGCACAGCCGTCGGCTCGATATAGAGGTCGGCCTCGTCCGTGGCGCCGCCCATAACAATCTTTCCGCTAGTCTTGTCCAGCATGCCCTTGATGCGGTCATAGCTGGCCTTGTTGACGATGCGGCAGTAGTCCGGGCTCGCCTGAGCGCCCTTGGGGAAGAATACTTTATACTGTTTATTGAGCTCCGCAATAAACCTGTCGACGACGGGGCGCTCGACGAAAGCGTAGTTGTGCGAAAGGCAGACCTGACCCCCATTGGTGGTCTTGCCCCAGAGAAGGCGCCGGGCCGCGAGCTCGACATTGCCGTTCTTGGTGATGAAGGCCGGGTTCTGGCCACCGAGTTCGAGAAGGACGGGCGTCAACGTCTCGGCCGCCTTCTTAGCGATGATGGTGCCCACGGTTCGGCCGCCAGTAAAGGCAATCTTGCCGAACTTGAGGTTGAGAAGAGCCTGGGACGCGGGGAGCGCACCGTTGACAGTGAAGTAGCACTCGGGGTCGAGTCTCTCGAGGATCATCTTCATGACCATGGCCGAGTGCGGGGAGTGCTCGGAGGGCTTGATGATGACCGTGTTGCCAGCGGCGACGGCGCCGAGGAATGGGAGAAGAGTGAGCTGGAAGGGGTAGTTGAAGGCACCAATGACGAGGACGACACCCAGGGGCTCATAATGGATACGGTGCTTCATGAGCCACATAGCCGCGGGGATATTTTCGACTGCCTCGTCCTTGGACCACCTCTCGAGGTTGTTGATCAGGTCGAGAGCCTCGCCCTTGCACCAGCTGATCTCGGTGAGAACGCCCTCATGCGCGCACTTATGCAGGTCCTTGTAGAGGGACTCCTTCATGAGATCTTCGAGGTCGCAGACGGCCCAGTAGAACTTGCGGAGCTGCTTGAGGCGAAACTGGATGTCCTTGGTGCGGCCGGAGCGGTACGTCTTGCTCAGGGTGTGGTAGGCGGCGGTGATTTCCTCAATGGGGGTGGCCTCGAAGGCCGGGATGGATAGTTGCTTGGACGCCATGGTGAGTATGAGTTGCGTCGGGGCTCCCAGAGGCTCCTAGACTGGTTGGCGGTGTTGATAAGTTGTCTGGTCGCAGTGGTCAGAAGCGTTGGATCAAGGGTGGCGAGACTCTTGTGGTCGGGAATAGTACGTGCTGGGTCGAGATCCAAGTCCCCCAACGCGCAGGAGCTTTGAAAAGTTTAGGAAATGGAGCTTCCTGGCGATGTGGAGGAGTTAAAAGGGACTCACTCGGTCGAACCGTCCAGACTTGACAGGCGCAAACCCATGGCTGCATGGGAAGGGAGGTGTTCCGACCCTTCCACCTCCCTGCCCCCAGTGACGAAAGAATTATCAGTGGGGATTGCCGACCAGCTGTAGACATGGCCATCTCCTTTGCACTGGAATTGGCCTGGATTTGGCTTCGAACTGACCTGGAACTGGCCTGGATTTGGCCTATAGCGTCCCGTCCACATTGTACCTACAGCCTACTGAACAGTGCCCGAGACACCCCCGAGACGGTGCGCAACCTTAGTAGCTAGTACCTACCACTAGGCTCCCCCGCACATGGGCGTTCACCTCGGTCCATGTGCGCCTCCACTATCCGTACTTACCACCATTACATCGTCCCCTCGTGCCCAGGGGTCCAGGTGGTTTCTCTGCAAGACACCACAGTGCCTTGTCTCGCTACCTTGCAGTGGTGTCGACCGACCCGGCCGACTCAGGTCACTCAACCACCCTCCACACTTGGCCTTCTCCGCATCAGCAACCCCCCCCTGACCTGCCGAGGCAGCCTAGGCTCCCCCAAGCCTCTACGAATCACTTGCCCCCTGTGGAAACGCTGGAAACGCCTCCTCCAACGTGCCCAGCAACTTCCAGTCACCATCGTGTTCAAAGGTTGTCCCGGAACGGAGTCGGCACATCCACACTACCGCCGTCAAGACTCCAGTCTGCAGCCAGCTAAGCCTCTTTCGGTGGGGATTTTGCGAGGCTCTCGGTAATGCCTAATCATTTTAAGATTAAAGAGCAGCGTTGCTTGTGTTAGCTACCGATAGTGCTTCCATCACTGCCATGCATGCATGATATTTCTTATAAGGTAGGTCCTCAGCGGACGTCTGGTTGGGCAGACTATGCATTGCGAGCCCCATGCCACGATGTCCACCCCGGAATCATTCCGACAATTTCATACCTCCTCCGTACGGCACATTACTACGTACGTACCTAACTATTTCGCACATAACGGGTAGTACCCGGCCAGCAACAGTTCAAGCCAACATTTACTCGTATAGAGTTCCGAGTACGGATAGTTGCAGTAGTTTTGTGAGTCTACTAATGTACAACATGGTTGTCTGTATCATGGTGGGCATCCGCCAAATCGTACACATATGCCCCTCTGAAAACATGTACTATAATACAATATTAGGCGTTGCGCCTCTTACGGCCTCCTAGCGCGCGCCGTCGATCTCGCATTCGACCTTGCCGGCGCCCCGACCAGCTCCGCAACCTTGGCCTCCTTCTCCTGCTCCTCCTTCATCTTCTCCAACAGGTAGCCCTCGATGGCCTCCTTGCCGTCCACAATCTGGCCGCTCTCCATCCTCTTGACCTCGGCCAGCTGGAGGCGCTCACGGGTGTCGTCGAGGAACTTGCGCCGCTCCTCCGTCATCAACCACTCCTTGGGGAAGCGGGCCTTGGGCTTGACCACGTGGTGGCGCGTGTCCAGCGGCACGTCCTCGAACGTGTCCTTGCCGTCCTTAGCCTCAGCCACCAGGCCGTCGATCACGCTGAGCAGGTAGCGCTTGTTCTGCGCCTGGTAGTCGTAGCTCTCGCAGCTCATCTTGACCAGCTCCGTCTCCGGGTTGTACCGGGTGCCCGCCAGCTTCTTGAGCTTGTCCGTCTGCACCTTGGTGAGCTTCAGGTCGTCCGGCGCAAACTGCACCACCACCTTCTTCTCGGCGGGGTGGGAGTCGCCAAAGTAGGTCGTGTACCGCCATCGCAGAGGTTGGTTTTCCGAAGGTGGCACGAAGGGCTTGGCTAGCTCTGAAGTTGCGCGCACTTAGTTAGCTTTCTGTTCTCTCTTTTCAAAGGTGATAGGCGTAGGGGCCGGCCGCCGCTGGTGACATACTGGATAGCAGAGGCAGTTCCCAGACTGCCAGCCGCTCGTAGTGCCTCATCTCCTTAATCTCCTCCAACTTTGCGTGGGCCATCTCAGTCATGTCATCTTCATTTACTGTCTCGACTTCTTCGCAGTCCATTTCGGGATCATCCTCGTCGTGCCAGAATGATTTCGGATCCGGCTTCACAGTGTCGATCGTAGCGATGCTGGCCTCAAATTCTCTTTCCTTCCTCAGGTCGTTAGGGCCATTGGGGTCATCCAGAGTGCCACTAATATACTCTTCGAAAGTCTTGTAGCCGTGCTCCCTGGCCGTCGTGTCGAGGATTTCTAAGCTCTGCAGCTCAAGGTTGTCGCCCGCGATATTCATGGCCATTGGGGTCGATGAACTAGGTTCGGGAGCAGCCTCGACATTGCCCCCGCCAGAAGGGGAGTCCGAGGCCTTGCTGGCCGGCTGCTGGTCCATCTTTGGAGGTTCGTCCTCCCATCTCGCAGGGCTCGTGGTGAAGGCTCGTCGCGAAACGGTGTAGGTGCTGGTGAGGCGTGGAGCGCGGCGAGGAATTGCCTTGAGTCGAGGGGCCTGTCGGCACGCCAGAACGCATAGCCGCGTGGCGCTTGATGCCGAAGCCGAAGCCATGCCGGTTCAATGAGGAGGCGACGGCCAAAGCTTGGTCGAGGGGAAGGTGGACGCGTGAGGAAGTCACCAATGCACCATTCCCGAAAATTTGGCCAAGATGGCTAGAGGTTGGACCGGCCTCAATTATTAGCCGCAGTTTCTCCGCCCCCTGCCCATTCACCGGCCCCATGCCAGCCCCGGTCAGCCCAGTTCACCGAAGGGCAGCACCAAGTAGGTACGTACCTGAACTATTGTGTGCACCTAGAGCTTCAGCATAGAACTCGTGAACTTACTCTATCAGCCTTTGTTATTTTTCCTCAAAACCACTAGATCGGCCCAAAATGCCAGGCCCTTCTAAATTTTTGGAGCGAAATTGTCTGGTGACCGTCGGGGCCACCGTCGGCTTTGAGGAGCTCACCAGAGTCGTCTTGCGCCCTGCCTTCTGGGACTATCTCAGCTCTCAGGGCTTCACTGCGCTGCGAATCCAATGCGGGCCAGACATCGCCTGGGCCAGCGCCGAGCTCTCATCCCATGTCGATGACGTCCCCGCGGGGATGACGGTTGAAGTCTTGGAGACCAGCAAGAACCTGATGAAGGAGGAGATGATGCTCTGCAAACCCGTCTCAAGGCATCGACGCCTGGGGCTGGTCATATCGCATGCTGGTATGTTCATTGCATTTCCATACATCCATCGGTCTGACAACCTCCAGGAACGGGAACGATCCTGGACGCCTGGAAGCTCGGCCTCCCCATCATTGTCGTGCCCAACACGCAATTACTCGATAACCACCAGACAGAACTGGCCGAACACCTTGGGAACGAGGGCTACGCCATCCGCAGCACCACGAAGTATGTCCACCCTTCCCCCGTATTACGTGCGCTCATCTAACTCATTAAACAAGGCTCGAGCATCTCCGGGAAGCCATCCATAAGACGGAGCTTCTCTGGGAAGAGAACAAGTCGCGCTGGCCGCCAAATGATCCCGGCCGGAGTGCCAGTCTTTGGGAATTGCGGCTCCACGAGGTGCAGAAGGAGGAGGTTTCCCAAATGACCCTCGACTAGGCGCTGGGCAATTTGGCGCTTACTCTGCGGTCCTTCTCCTCTGTGAGTGGGCTGCACTAGGCATATGGACAAGTCGGAACGGAGATGCCCAGGAAAATACGAGGAAATCGCTTCATGCTTGCTATACTATCAATGATACCCTTGGCGGGAGTTCGGCTTCTGGCGCTCTAGGTACAGGTCAAATATCGGACCAGCTGACTCAAAGTTTAGACGATCTAATACAATCCTTTTCTTTTTTTGCTTTTGGAAAATTCATCAAAGGTGGTCTCCCTTCACGGTAGGTTTTGCACTTTCCAGATCTTCACAGTAACATCGCCTCCCCCGCTCGCAACGTTTCCTCCCTCTACCCAACAGATGCCGTTCACACCATCTTTGTGGGCATTGGCGGCCTTGATACGCTTGCCCTGGTACTTCTTCTCAAGACACCAGACAAAGACATTGGTGTCCAAGCTACCACTGGCAGCGTAAGCTCCTGTGTCATCCCAGGAGATACAGGTCACCCGGGCCGTGTGGGCCGACCAGCGATCTGAGGCGACCTCCCAAGTGTCCGTCTTGTACACGTAAATTTTGCCAACACTGTTGCCCGCTGCAAGATGCGAGCCATCCTTGGAGAATGCTAGTGCCGAGATGGTGCCGGTCGGGTTCTGGATGGACTTGGTCTCCTGGAGGTTGCCGCTCGAATCCCCCTTAAATATCTTGACGGAATTCTCATCGGCGCCAATGGCAACAATAGATCCAGAAGCAGCGATAGCTCCCGGAGAATAGTTCAGGCTATGCTCCTTCAGAAGCTTGCCACCTGAGTAGATTGCGACACCGGAGGCGGTGGCCACATACAAGATTCCCTTTGAAGCGGAGGCATCTTTGGGTTGCGCAGACAACTTTATCGACTCGCCCAAGAAGGTCTTAGCAGACTCATCGATGGTCCTCAGGGTGTCATCCCAGCCGACGCTGTATGTCTTTCCTCCATCGCCCGCAAACTGCGCCACCTGATTCGTGTGTTGCTGGCCGTCTACCGTCGTGGAAATCCCTGTCTTGACATCCCAGTGGCACACCCGACCATCAAAGCTCCCAGACCATAGCGTGGTGCCCTTGCCATCCGACCCGGCTCCCAACGCCGTAATAGCCTTGCTATGCCCCTGGACAATTTTCACAGGGTCAGGCTTTCCCTCATTGAGGTACGTCAGCTCACCAGCCAGATTAACGCTAATGATGAGACCATCAGAGCGGCCGTGAGGAATGACAACCCCCATCTGCTGGTCACGCACGCTGACTCCGTCACCAAACTTCCATGTCTGGATGACGGTGCCAGCCTCTACGTCCCAGAGCTTAACCGTCTGGTCTGCACTCGCAGTAGCAAACTTCTTGCCATCTTGTGACCAGGAAGCGGCAAAAATACTGCCAGTATGCTCACCCTCGCCAATGCTCTTGGTAGGCTCACCCGTCTTGCCATCATACAGCTGTATGCGCTTGTCTGCTCCGACGGTAACCAGAATAGACCCATCTGGAGAATAAGATGCGCCGAGGGCAAAGTTCTTGTGGAGAGTGTGCTTCTCTTTGAACTTGTAGGGCGCGCCGTGGTAGAAGACCATGTTGCCATCGTCACCAACCGTGGCGGCCCGGAACGGGCGCTGGGCCTTCATAGCCACAGCGTTGACCGATTTGGAGTGCCCTATGATCTCTCCAACCGAGTTGCCGCTGTCAGCCGTAATGCATCGCCCGAACTGCTCGCGACCGTCGCCGACAGCTATGATGCGCTGGGACTCGCCATCCCAGGCAATGTCGTTCAGTCGCCCCGAGATGATGCCGTACTCGCCCCTAGTGCTCTCGATGCTCTCAGGTTCCCAGACACGCAGCATACCAGAGGCATCGCCACTTGCCACCTTGAAGCCATTGGGTGAGAAGCGGGCAACAGTGGTGGGTGCTGTGTGGCCAGTGTACTCCTTGCAGTCGGCGGGGTTGTCGATAGAGCGGACAAATATAGACTTTCCAGACTAGAGTTTACCAGGACGGTGAGTGATTAAGGCTCGAAGGAAACCGTTATGGGCTGGTAATGGGGGGTTGGCTTACGGCGTAAGCCAAACGCTGGCCCTTGGAATCAGCAGAGAGCTGTGTTGGCTGACCTCTCGTAGTTGCGGGAGCAGCCGCAAAGATGCGGTCGATGGTGATGGAGGGGGATGCCATTGCGGCTGTTGATGTCGCGTGTCCAGGGATTTCAAGAGCCGTCGAGGCGTTGAAGTAGCGTTGGGGAGGACGGATGGGTAAAGCAGTTTCGAAACGTGGGGTTCAGGTGAAGTTGAGGTTGGGGGTTCGGAGCCTTGGAGGGGCAACCAACTGCCAGGGACTGGGAGAATGACGCAGCTGCTTCCGATCCACATCCACCACAACAGGGAACTCAACCAAGCCAGACATCAACCCATAATATATCTATCCACAGGCACCAACAAAGACTCAAAAAGGCTCAAGGTATAGGTATCCATCATTCCATAGGTTGTTTCAATGCCTTCCAGCCTCATGCAAGGCGCAACTCCGATAACAAATTAGGTTCGGCCACCGTCGATACTAAGCTCCCGGCTGCTTCTCAAGCTGCCTAGGAGACTCTCTCTTACTGGGGAAAACGGGAGGCTCTCCTGTAATTTTTGTAAGATGCAGCATGCTAGCATGGGCAAAGCGAGGCATCTTCATCATTGCGGGATATGTCTCTATAACTATCGACTCATGAACATTGTCTTCGTTCCAACCGGGTCATTTTTCTCGATTTTCCTTCCTCGTGGATCCCAGAGAAGCTCAGTTTTCCAAAGACTCCAGAGCCTGATCAATTGTGCGCCCAGTCAGGCGCTCAAACACCTCCTTGTACTTATTAGTTGTCTCCTGAACCACATCCTCAGGCAGGCCAACCCCCTGCTTGCCCTTGAGCCCATTGTCTATCAGGTACTTGCGGACGAACTGCTTGTCAAAGCTTGGCTGTTCCTCTCCCACACGCACCGGTGCCGGCCAGAAGCGCGAGCTGTCCGGAGTCAGCACCTCATCGATCAGGATGACCTCGTCAGTGGCCTCATCGAGACCAAACTCGAACTTGGTGTCGGCGACGACGATCCCCTTCTCCAGAGCATACTCATGGGCCGCTGAGTACAGACGCAGGGCCAGCGACTCGATCTTGTCGGCGTACTTGTCGCCCACAATCTCACGGGCCTGGGCGGGCGAGATGTTGACGTCCGACTCGCCTGCAGGGGCCTTGGTCGAGGGTGTGTAGATGGGTCCGTTGGGGAACTTGCTGGAGCACTGCAGGCCCTCGGGCTGGGGCATACCGTGGACGGTGCCCGTCTTCTGGTACTCGGACCAGGCGCTCCCAGTGATGTATCCGCGAACAATGACCTCAATGGGAAAGACCTTGAGGGCGCGGACCTGCAGGCACCGGCCCTTGAGGAGGGCCGCCTCGGCGGGAGTGATGACCTCGGGGGAGGCCGGGGGCTTCAGGCTGAGGAGGTGGTGCTTGAGCTCGGGGACCTTGGCACCCAGGACGTCAAACCAGTGGGCAGAAATTTGGCAGAGAATAGCTCCCTTGTAAGGGATACCCGTGTCGAGAATGACGTCGAAGGCCGAGATGCGGTCGGTGACGGCCATGAGGAGCGTCGAGTCATTGATCTTATACAGCTCCCTCACCTTCCCGCTGGCCACCAGCGGGAGCGAGGTGAGGGCAATGGTGTCGACAGCGGCAGGTGCCATTGAGGTGATATCTGGAGGTTTCAACTAGCGGCTGGCAAATTTTCTGTTCCCAGAGCATGGAACAGGTGTGAACTGGGAATATTATCGACGTCGATATCGGCGAAGAAAATGATAGACACGTGACTAGACTTGAGGTTTTACTTCCCGTCTTCATCAAATCGCTCTTTCTGGCGTCTAGCAAGTGATTCATACCTAGCGTGCACGGACCAACGCCTTCCGTTCTCCGGACAGAAAGCGGGTGCCTCACATGGGCCTGAGAGCTTGGGAAGTAATAACGCCAGAGCACACATTTTCCTAACTCAACACCCATTTCTCAAACCCGTCCTCGAACCCGTTCTCAGCAGCTTCCCGACTTCTCCAGAGTAACCTTGAGGTATTTGCATCACGCCATTTACTAGATTGACGCGCCCCCCAATCTCAACCACTAAAGCGCCTGAGAGAGCGTCAAGTGAATAAGCCGCCCTACAGCCTCCTCGGGAGTTAACGCTTTTTCCAGAGAAGCAGCAAGAAACTGCCAGAGGAACTCTTGTGGCCTTTTGCAGTCCACATCTCCCCCTTAATTTAACAAGAACCATAGTGTTGACGACGCCAAGGTTGCAGTACCTTATCCTTGAGGTGCTACCTTGCCCCCTGAAAGCATACAAGATAGGTACTAGTATAAGTACCTACCTACCTAGGGGATATAGAAGTCCATGGTAAGCCATGATGAACACAATACTATCACCGGCCGCCATGTTAGTAGGTAGCCCCATCCTTGACGGAGGATTATTACGTCTACCATCAACGCCAAGGATGGTTTCAGGCAAGACCAAATCGCAAAACATAGGCGTCACTATATATGTATTACTAGGCATCAAGGTATCAGCCCTACCAAAAAGGTTTGCCAGACAGGCGCCACAAGCCTTATTTCTAGACATGCTCCTACCCTTTTGGTTGACCTCCTCAACTAAATAGGGACTTTTGACTTGGTCTTGCCCCGTGAAAAGGACAAAAATGCGGGAGGGCCTCTTTTCTCTCGAATATATAAAGGGTCCCCTACCTCCTTTCTTGCCCTCCATAACCATAGTATCTTCATCTAAGCCCACCTTTCTAGGTATAATTTTACCAATACCCATCCCAAAACTCCTCTCTCTTCTCTCTCATAATCATCACCATCAATCATTCAGAATGAAGGCCATCCTGCTTCTCGTCGGCCTCACCGCTGGGATCGCCGCCCAGACCACTAAGCCCACCTCCTCTCCCATCTCCTCGCTCGCGGCCGCGCCGCCCGCCGCGACCGGTGACTCGGACTGTCTGGCAGACTATGTTGTCGCCCGATGCCTAGAGACGGAGACTCCAAAGGTGCATCCCCTTCCCCCTTGTTCCCCATGGAAGAAGAAAAGGCTGACCACCCCTGTCCCCAGGCCCAGGATTGTGATTTCAGTGACAAGGAGTGTCTCTGCATCGCCTACAGTAGCATCTCAACATGCTACAATAACTGCCCCAAGGACCCCCGCTCGTTTTCGGCCCGCAGGCTGGCCAGTAACTACTGCATGGGGGTCACAACTAAGGCCAAGCCTCTGCCGCCGGCGACGGCCACGGATGCCACCCAGACGGCCACTAAAGGGGGCATACGCGCCATGGCTACTCCGTCGGCTGACAGGAAGGAGGAGACGGGGTCTGCTGTCAGAACCACGGCTGGAATCCTCCTTGGCTATGTTGGTGTTGTTGTTGCGATGCTGTAGGGGTCCCGCCAGCCAGGGGGAGAGGAGGGTTACAATACAGAATGCCCATAGACTATATGCAGCGAGTGCATATGTCCTTCGTAATGCTCAGAAGATGTGCCCTGTGCATACAACAAGGTCGCTCGGATATATGACAAGTAGCTAGGAGTGTTTAGGGGAACTCGAATCCACCAGGTGGGATGAAGTTGAGCTTTGTTTAGATAGCGAATTGTGTTTTGGATGATACCCTTCAACGTTAGAAAAGCGCTTAGCATTTAGTAAACTAGTATAGCCCCTAATATACGGGGAATTAGTAAACGTTATGACAAAAAAAGCCCAGATGTATGACGAATATTCTAATGTGTACGGGAGGAATAATATAAATATCCCCTGTATAAGGCACAATGAGTCCTTATTCTCTTTTACTACCGCTTAACCTTGGTAGTCACTGAGGGCTCTTCTGAGAATATATTTCCTCACCGTCTAGGGCATAGAGAATCCTCAACTTCTCAAAAAAGGGCCTTCGAAAGGTATACTCCAAACGAGTCTATTGGTCAATGAGGACTATTTATCGCTCGTCTCATGTTTCATCCCTACGGCGCAGAAGCAGAAGAAGAGTGTATCGTACAAAGCATTCTGTGTGTGCCGCAAATACGTACTGTTCCGCATCATGATACAACGAGCCCGTTTCCGCTTATCGCCTCTCCCCCAAAAAAAAAAGAAAAAGAAAAAGAAAGAGAAAGGAAAAGAACCAATCCTGCAACGACATTTGTCTGTGCGTCGTCGTGCCTAAGAATGCACCAAACCCCTGTTGCGCCGTACAATGACCAAAAACAAGCATCTCTACATGAAGACAATCCCCGCCCTTGATAGCTCCACGACGCCAGCTGTCTCCACGCTCCAACGGAAAAAAAAAAAACAGAAAAGAGGAGGGTCCCAAAGCCGTATCAAAGAACCCCAACGAGGTCTTCCTGTGAATGGCAGACGGGCTTTGTTTCCCACGGTTGAACAAGCCGAATCATGAAAGGGGTGAATAAAAGCGAGTATAGGTTGAAGAGTTGCGTGGTCGAAGGGAAGGTGAAGCAATTATATAATGCTTAGGTAGGTGGTTAGATTTGTACACGCGCGCCGTCGATTGCGCGATATTAAATAAGAGTCAAGGCGTGATCCGGTCACGCCTTGCGCTTGCGTCTCTCGTTGCGGTTACCAGTCATAGGACTAACAAGGGTGACGTGCTTAGGATCTTCCTTTCGAAGTCTGACGGCGCTAGAGACCCCTGCGGATGCGCGTCGAAGTGTGCGAGATTCGTGTTCTTCGTCGATTGTTATCTCGGCGACATCAGAAACAGATTCTGCTTCTAGCTCCTCGCTATGGCCAGAGACAGAGGAGCCCTCATCTGAGTCATCATACTCCCCATCGTCACTAACAAGGGATGGAGCATTGTTGGAGACCAGGGTATTGGGGCTCAGGGAAGACTCCTCCATTTCAACATCCTCGTCACAGGTGGCGTGACCACTGGCAGACTGCTGGGACGGCCGAGACAGGTTCATCTCGTGGGCAAGAGCCTTGCTGCTGGTTTGTCGATCGGTATGTGGCGCCGGTGACTTGGTGGTGCGAGCCGGGACGCGCTTAACGACCGGTACCCGTGCCGGTATAGCGTCGGGGCTGAGGTTGGAGACGGAAGAACCCTCATCGTCAGACTCTTCTCCAGGAGTAATATCGTCCAGCGAGACCTTAGTCTTGGCATCGTCGATGAGCTCCTGCAAGTTGCCAGAAAACTTCCTACTCTGCATCAGTCGAGCTAGGTGAGGAGTCTCCGCGGAAGTCTCAGACAACGAGGCAGCTCGTGCTCCTGGCTTAGCCTTGACTTCGCCACTCAAGGCACCAGCAGCTGGGTTCAAGCCAGTGCGAGGTATCTTGCCCTGATTATAAATCCCGAGAGCCTCTGAGATACGCGCGCTCAAGGAGACACAAGCTTCCTTATAAGTCACATCGGCCCGTGCAAAAGTATTCACTGTACCAAGCTGGCGGGAGATCTGCAGCGGGGCCGGTGCTGATGATGGTACCGGTGCCGACGCTGATGCCTGCGCGCGCTCTTCCACAGCTCCAGCGTCTGCAGCTGATGCCTCGTACGGCTGCCCACTCTTCATCGCTGCCTCATCGTGGCTCTTGAAGTCACGCTTATGAGCAATTCGGCAATGGTTGATGAACCCTTGTGTGCTAGAGAAGTTCTCACGGTGGCAGTCCAGGCACACGAGCTTCACAGTCTGGCCATCCGACCGCTTTAACACGCAGGGACCAGCGTTAGCCTTCCGCTGCGGCTGCCCACTGGACAGAGATTGCAGCTTGAGGGCGGGCACACCTCGTGCCGCGCGGCCCCGTGCCGACGTGGATGTCTCCGCGAAACTGTTCCTTGTTGTGCGACCTTCCGCAAATGACGCTCTAGCCCTCGAAGTTTCGGGTGCTTGTTGTGCCTCGTAATCTACGCCATCAAAATCGCGATGCGGAATGAGCCATCTCTCATAGTGGCGGGAGTAGGGCCCGTCAACCACGCCATACGGCGGTGCATAGCAAGGTACGGGTTCGTTGGGACGCTGCAGCGCAAAACCCTTGCCCGCACTGATCTCGAGCATCTGCTGAGGGGTCGGACAGTTGATCGGGTACGGTTTGAGATGAACGCGACGGAGCTGTTCAAGCGCTGCCTGGCACTGAGCCAGTCGAGCATCAATCAGCCGCTTCTCCTCATGCTTTAGAAGTATCTGCAGCTGAAACGCGCTTCCGATTCGATCCTGCGCATCTTCCAGACCGTCAATAACGCCCGCGGCGTTGTCAACATGTTCCTGAATCGTGTCGTCCAGTCGCGATCGCTTGTACAGCGCCTTGGGTATTAGGGAATCATCGTCTGCGCTATCCCGCCGCGGCCTCTTGAGAGGCAGCGTAGCTGACGTGGTCTTTTCGGCAGTAGGTTGGTGGTCGCTGGCAATGTCGGATTCTTGGGGCGGTGTCGTCGCTTTGCTTCCACGGGAATCCGAGGCCCAAAATCGAAACATGGGTGATCGGGTGTCGGCAAAGGTGAGAGTCGAAAAACTCGACGCAACAGAAGCGGCTGTACTTTGTGTTGCGAAGGTGTGGCGGCGTGGGAGGTGAACAGGCGGCGAAAAGGGAGGAGGAATGAACAATGCGACACGGGTCGCGATGCGATGCGATGCGACAAGTTGTGTCGGCGCCGAAAGCCAGGTTGCTGACGTAATGTAGTGCACGGACCACAAGGGGCGAAGCTAGCGACAGATGGCAACCCCTGCAGTTGGTCTGGGCGCTGGATCGGCGCTCAAGTGGCTGGCACTGGCTGCAGTGCTGACCTGAGCGACCCGCTGCTGGTTGCCTGAACGCTCTGCGACCGAGGAACACAACGGGACCCGGGTTTAGACTCGTGAGGGTGGCCAAATGGGCAGAAGTGGGACGGGGGAGCCCGGGTATTTCTGATTGCTCGTCGGGTCTAAAAACAGAGGCTTTGCGCCTGCCGTCTCGAAGCAAATGAACGACAAAGCAGAAAGGAAAGAGGCAGTCCTTTGATCTTGTCGTGGCGCCAGTTGGCCAGAGCGGATGTGAATGAGAGAAGGAAGGGAGTGGGGTGGGCAAGTCTTCTTGTTGGGTGGAGGCGTCGTCAGTACGGGCCAGTCCAGCAGGGTGAGGCAAATGCCCAGCAGGCAGCCAGGGTGAGGTCACGACGTACCTTGGAACCGTTGAATGAAGAACGTCCGCCAGCTCAGGGCGCTTAAAGAAATGAAAGAACAGCAGGAAATATCAAGCAAACTCGGGGCACAGTATTCCAAGCGCTGCTACCTGACACTGCGAGTTGGTTGTGCGAGGATGAGTGCGTGTCGAGAATAGGATTTGTGTTTGGCACGGAAGAGAAGGGGGAGGGAGCATGAGCAAGACGAGAGTGAGGTGGTGGGAGACACGCACGCAATGCGCAATTGCTGGGCTGACTTCTGACGGCCGTCTGCAGCTGGCTACTGCTCCGGATGGGACGATACCTTAGTGGTGGTGTGGTCCTGGGAGGGCGCCCAAAAGTCGCCTCCGGATCCAGTCCTACACTGGTGCATGAGCCACCCAACCAGAGAGCCAACCAACGCCAGCAACGCCCAGCAGCACCCCGAGCCAGTCATGGTGAAGGCTGGCCTAAACGGCTGGGAATCAGTGCAATCAGCGCGAGATTGTTTTGGGTGGATCCCCCCTTCAATGCTCCTAACCTGGAAAGGCAAGGGAGGGTTGGGCGCGCCCCAGATTGGCTCGGCCCAGTTTGACCAAAACCAACAGGGGAAGCCTCAATGTGCCCAGCTTCCCGAGTTTCGTTCCAGTTCCATGTTGCCAGTTGGACACGCTTGTCGAGACCACCACTGCCGGCTGAGACACGATCTTGACCCATGCTCTGTTTGTACTAATAATACTCCGTAGGAGCAAGTACAAGCAATGCTCCATATTAGTACTCGTATTAACAGTGCTTTCAACGCTTTGTCGCAAGCATCTCGGTCCCGCCTCATAACCAACTCTTATTACGGCCTCGAAGCAAGCAGAGCTCCCGGCCCATCTAACCGGGAGCTACTCGTACCAGGAGCTCTAGCAGAAGTCAAAGCGGTCTATACACCCGATCCACCATTACACGGTACATATCAATGTACGGAGGACCCAATGTTAAACTCGCGGCAGAATGCCAGACGTCGCGCCGCCGAGACACTTGGCAAAGCCAAAATTCAAGTACATCGGTAACTCGACCGCATAGACTAGTACAAGTCCAGTGAAAAACTCGTCCGGCCACGACTGAGGCTCTTCCGAGATGTTATCGAGCTTCCGGTATATCCTCCGAGGTCCAACCTCGATATCGATCGGACTGTGCCTTGGGCCTGTCCCTTGAGTGTGGATAGGGCGGGCCCGCAGGTCCAGACCCGAGCTCCCCGGTCGCGTGGGCCGCCTGCACGCCAGGATTCCGACACGGGGACTCTTCCGAGACCGAGATTTACTACTTTCATTGACGCCTCCGCGTCGGACTATGGATCAAGCAGACAGCGAGAAGGGCCCAGGTTGTACGCAGCATCCCTGTTGACCAAGCATGTTGTCCCGGTTCTATCGACACAAAGCATTGTGGCCTAAATCCGGAGTCGCCTGCATGACTCGCAACGCTCTTATGCGGTATGAAACTCTAATGAGCTCGGGATCTGCGTCCCGGAGCTTGCTACCCGGGAGCCTTCGTATCACTTTACATGATGCATTCATTGTCTTACGCCTTATCTGCAGTCAGAAATCTTTTTAGAGCCCAAAACAACGCGCTCCGGTTGTCGAGTATAAATTGGCCCTTTTCAGTATATATGGAAGGTGTGTGCTGGCTGTATTCGTAGATACACTTTCGGTGGCCTTGATTGCAAAGTGAAGCGTATTCATGGTATTAAATGCAGCACAGGGACATTCTCTCTACTGTACACCAACTTATAGTCAAGAGGAGTCTATATTCAACTAATATTAATTAGGCACGGAGGTCCCCAACAGCACTAGAAATAAAAAAACACCGCTGTACTTGCCAGAAACCAAGTTGTCCTCGCTACTCCATGTTGTTCATACGCTCAATTTTCGAGGTCGTTATCCAAAGTTGCGACCTGCGATAAGATTCGAGATAAGAGATTTTGAACCCCCGAGCCCTTGGTGGTTTAACGGTCTCTACATCCCACCAGCATTAACATGCTGATCAAATAGACAATGACTTCACAAAAACGCAAGGAGGCCACTGGCCCATCGGAGACCACCGAACCGATACCAAAGAAACCCCATCAGCAGAAGCAACCTGCCCAGAACCGCACACTCCTGGGCCCTCACGAGCAGATCATCGCCGAGCTCACCCCAAAGTACGATGTCCTCCCCGCCTCCGTCATTTCATCGACGCAAATACGCAAGCGCGTCATCTCCACCACCAAACATCTCCTCGAAGCTGCCGAAGGCACCGTACCCGTCGCCCTGCTCCATGCCCGGCCCGCCGACGCCTGCAAGCTCATCACCATTGTGGAGCAATCCAAGCGCGTGCTGAAGGGCGAGGGCAAGCCGTGCTTCCAGTACAACCAGCTGTTTGAGCTTCCCCCGGAGACGAAGAAGCCGGATATAGTGGAGAAAACGGTACTGGAGGGCGATGAAGGTAAACCAGGAGACGACGACGACGACGATGATGACTTCGAGGTTATGGAGAGTCAATTCGAGAAGGCGGTGCTCCCACAAAAGACTAGGAGGGCACCCAAATCCCTGCGGGTCTTCTTGTCCCTGACAGCAATCCTGGAGCTCAAGGCGAAGAGTGATATTACAGCACAGGCGACCGAGACCACCGGGTCATGACGAGCAGCGCATGGAGGTCGACAAGGCTGAAAATGGGCGAACCGGTGGGGAAAACACTGCATATTACGGCGTCACGAAGTTAGAGGCATTATTATCGAATCGCTGAGATACCCATAGTATTGGAACCTGGTTTAAACATTGCTTAGGCTATCAATGACCTGTAATGATACACTGCATGGTGAATGCGCCCTACCCAACGCCATAAAAGACAACTGTGTTACACCAACTGACGGACTGAGCATCCTCCATGGAGACTATCCAACCTCCCCGCCTTAGGGTGGCACATTCTAATACATGACCATCTTACAGCTGGCCATTCTGCTCCTTCTTAGAGCGGTCAATGATCCTGAGGACAAAGTTGACCACCACAGCCAGGAGGAGAATGATGGCCAGGACGGTCGGGCCGAAGCGGTCGTCGAAGCCCGCCTGACCCCTCACTCGTATAGACTTGGCTCTCCAGTGATATGTCACCAGTGCATATATCATGGTCAACATGGCCACTGCCGTGAAGAGGAAGGCGGAGATAAAGGCCGGACGGTCGCCAAAGTTGAGCATGCCGATCGCCAGGGCACCAAGGATGACGGTGAAGTTGAGCCATGAGAGGAAGGTTCGTTCGTTGGCAAAGAAGACCTTGGGCTCGACGCGGGTAGGCAGCGCAATGCGCTTTCCTGGAATAATTGTCAGCGACAAGGGGATAAAAAAGAAATGGGGCTCTTGAGGTACCTTGCGAGGTTTGGAGCAGGGGCTGGGAAGACATGGTAACGATGGTGTTCGAAAGCCCTCGTCGGTGCTCAGCCGGTGTTGGAGATGCTTAGTGAGAATTAGACCTCAATTGGTCGACGTCACGTGTCGGGAAGAGGGTAAGTGATGAAATTGATTAGGTCTCGGAACGGATAGGATGATGCGGAGCTCCGGGGGGATTTCAACGTCGAGAACTGGCGAAGGGAAGTCGTGGGATTGAAGGGCTCTCTGAGGTGGCAGATGACGACAACCGACGAGGCTTTCCTCCAAAGCCCCACTTGTCGGAGCTGGAGTTGGAGAGCTCTGCCAGGGGAGGGGGGGGAAGTGGCCGATTTATGTCACGTGAAGTTGGTTGCCCCGCGAGAGGAAGATACGAGCTCGTACAGCAACAACCGCGACTTATTATGGGGCCACCAAATCCGCATTAGTGCCCACGCCGCCCTTGGTTAGGCAGCTCACTCTGAGATGGACCTCGAGTGCCGTGTTGCCATTAGTAGCTCGTTCTCTATATACTACGAGTAAAAATAACTAATACTAGTTCATACTATGGTAGTCTTCTCGATTATTCAAAAGGTAGAGCAGGACATTAGTAGTCGCTACTCAACTACGTTAAAACAACATGATTATGGGTGATGATTGCTCGTGGACGGGTTATGTTTGGGAGCTTGGGTCTTCTAGGACTCAGACTAATCTACGGTAGCTTGATCGCCGTGTTGTTGTTCAACGGATACTTCGCTAAGCTGCTTTGGTTTGAAATTTCAGTATGGTGAGGCCGTATTTTAAGAAGTGCCACTTTACCAAGCCGACTTGGTGGAAACAGCTGCTCCCTACCTGTCCCCTAGCTATTGCACGCCTGTTCCAGCCGCAGACCCATCCAGGTGTCTGTTAAATTCGTAGCTCTCTGTCAAGAGGAAATCTTCATCTAGGACAGCGCTGAAGACTTGAAGTCACCGGCAACCAACCTGTGGCCCGCACTGCTGAGGAAGGATGAGAGACGGAGAGCTGCTGGGGCCGGCGGGAAGGCTGGATAGGTAGTAAGTTTAGATGGACGCTGACAAGCAGTATATGTGGAATAGAATGAGGTTCTATGGGCAAAGAAACAAAGATGTCGCAGCATAGTTCATCTCCATTAAAGCGACTGGGATACGTCACTCTTGAAGGAGGACTTAGAGCAGGGCCGCTCATCGCTGGCCTGAGAGCCCTTTCGTTGCGCCTATGCTTCAGGGCTTGCTGTAAGGTTGGGCGTGGGGCTTCTTGGAGAAATATGATGTCCACCTTGATGCCTAGTCGAGTGATGGATATCAGAACTTCCGGCATGCGATCTTCCGGCTGGGCTGAGGTTGTGTTAATGTTCCACGTCAGTAGTACTCGTACCAGAGCCGATGGCGCATCTTTGGATTTGTCACCGTGCGGTTGCTCTGCTGCTCTGTTGCCCTGCTGCGTCTGCCACCTCAGATACCATCTCCGACGTTGACGCTCGTGCCAGTAGGTGCACACTGTCAGTCAGTATGATTGAAGTGATGCTAAGACTGGAATTTGAGAGATGTTTAAGGGTCTCCTTGTCGAAGAGACGTTTTATGTGTTTAGGAAAGTAGGGATGTTAGATTAGATGGAGGTGGATGTGAAATTGGACATTGCTGTTGGCCTTGGTCGTTCGTTAGGTGGGGTAAAAGCGGCGCTGTTAACCTCAGGTAGGTCTCCATCCATTTCAAAGGGTCCAGTCACGCTGTACTGTCACTCCCAGCTTCAACATCTGGATGATCAACAAGACGGACTGTCTACGAATTTGTATTTCAGGTAAGCCAGTATCTGCTGATTGTGTGTTCTCTTCGGACGACCGATTTGCTAACGGCTTCCCCCGCAGAACCATAGTCCTAATCTTCCTCCACGCGCCACGTGCATTGTTTATCTTCGATCTCCTCAAGCTTCACGAATCACACCAACCACAATCTTCAACATGTCTACTCCTGTATGCGACCACAAATTGGGCGATTGACGAGTACATTCCTGACTGATTTGCAATAGCCCATCCCTTTCACCCGCCTCAAGCAGATCGCCACCGATGTACGTCAAAAGACCTGGCCAGACGCCCTGGCCCCTTGCATTCGATACCTCCTTGACAAAAGCCCAGCGGCTGACGCACGATTGTAGGTCTGCAACAGCGCCATTGGCAACGCAGAGTTCTACGACCACGCCAAGACAGAGCAATGGAACTCGACCATCATTGTTAGTCCACCTGACCTGGCAGCCCGATGGCACGTCAACAGGCCTAGAACGAACTGACCCCATGTGCCCCTTCCAGAGCTCGATGCTGAAGGCCGTCATCTCCGAAGCCACTCCCCAGGGCGCCTCTGCTCCCTCCTACAAGTTCGCCTGCAACAGCACCATCGTCCAGCACCTCGTCCCCACGTCGTCCCTGAACAAGGCCCGCGGCGGCACCGAGTCCAAGGCCGAGGAGCCGCATATCTCGACTAGCTCCGAGGCGACCGCCACCGATGGCAAGCCGCACGTTGGCCGCCGGGGCATGCACAGCGCCACCGGTGCCTACTGGGACGAGAAGAAGGACGGCATGTGGACCTTCAAGTACGACGGCGGTGAGGGCAAGGGCCTGGACGTGGTTATCATGCTGATCTGGGTCGCCATCTGAGCTGTGGAGCTCGTGGTGCGATGGGTGTGGCGTGTCTGGGAAAACTAAAGCCCGTGGCCAGGGGATCTGCGTGGGCACAGGCTAGTCTCGGGCGTTGGATGTCCAGATACGGAGCCTGGATAGATTGACGTGGCGAGCTATGACCTGATTGCGCTCTGTAGCTCTCTGGGAGTATTGGATGTACATATCGACAGGCGTTAAGAATCTACTGTCCTGTTGTCTTTGTGACGCTGTATGCTCTTGCAGTTGGGCGTCTCCTTGAATCCATGGTCTTCAGGCCTGCCCAGGTATTAGGCTCTCTGCGTGTTTGGTATATTTACATATGAAGCCTGGGAACCATTCACCGCTTGGGCGTATATTGGGTGTATCTGGCTTCATTCTCCTCGTCCTAGGGTACCCAAAAGTCTTGTTCCCTCTTCCTTCGGCCCCCCCAGCAAGGCTTAGCAGAAATCTGGACCGTTACCACTGGAACGCATGCGGATACACATCGTAGCCCTCATTCTCAGAATCATTTTTATTGGTTTTCTTTTAGCTTCAGGTTTCGGGGGGAGGACGGCGGCGCACCCTAGGCCTTCCAACTACAAGGAGCAGGAGTTCTGGCCTTTGGTTGATCTGGGGTTCCTGACTTTCGAGTCGCCTGAAGGCCCGCCCAGATTGACTGCACCCTCGTTCAGGGAAGATTATTGGGAGGGAGTGTCTGTACAGGGGCATTTGGTTATTGGGTGTGCTGGTGACCATGGCCTCGGGCTGTCGATAGGCCATGTGTATCTCGATTGATTAACCTGGGTTGACTACCACCTCCCACAGCGAGGGTAGAATTGTCTCTTTGTTTGAACCAATGAGAGTGGCCTTGGATGGGTTTCACCTCTTTTACTAGCAGATAAATCCTGTGATAGATTCGACTGATTGCTTTCCCATCCCCTATACATCATGTGTTAGCTTGGGAGCTGCTGTTCGTATGAGCTACCGCTTCCGAGGGATTGGGATTGCCACCCTCACATGCCTTGATTAGTCGACATGGGAAAGAAATCATCTTCCCTAGACATTGAACTACCCTCTAAACCTGACGTGTGGTAGATTTGGTCGGGGTCTGTATAAGACCTTGGGTTTCCTTGACTGGGTTGTACATATGGGGTAGATAACGCTATCATGTTGTTCAGAGAATTACAGTCTAAGCAAAGATATGCACTTCTCAGTTCATCCCGTCGCATCGTATTTGCTTCCGGATGGGCCGTGACTCAATGCGTCATGAGGTCAGCGTTGTCGTCGGTTGAATCATTTTCAATGCCGCAAAGCTGACCACATGGGTCAACGAACGCACATTCTCATATACTCTCAGTATCAGAGGGGATTCTGATTCCTAAAGGGGGCAAAGATCCCAGCATACGGAGAGCAGTAGCTAATTTGTGAGTATTCGCTCGGTTATTTATCCCTCCTGGATTCGCCACGTCATTGTCGCCATCTCCGGGTTCTTGGTTGTTTTCTTCTTCGAGTTCATCCCCAGTCTCAGCCTCATCTTCCTCTTCCTCAGCCTCTTGGTCATCTCTGATTGTCTAGCTCGTGCTGAAACCGTTCGTGTGAGGTCGAAAACGGTGGCTCAGAACAACCCTCAAAGGTGCAAATGTACAACTGGAGATCATAGTACACGTGCTTTCTGGCGAAATAGTTAGTGTACCGCCCTGGAGACTAGATACCAAGGGGACAGGGGAATAAGGGAGTGTGCATACTTCCAGTCGCGCCTGGCACTGAAAACCTGAGTAGTTAGACAGTACATAAGGACATTCAATATAGGTACTGTACCCGAGCTGATCCCCATCGAGCCACATGTCTGCCAACTCAGGTATCTTGCGTCCCGACCCACTGATACCTTCAGACGTGGTGGTAAACGATGTTGCCACGGAGACGAAGCTCCTGGTTTCCACATAGGACATGTCTCTTGGAGAATCGTGGCCAATTAATTCGTAAAATGTTGTTGCCTTCGTTGTTGCTTTCGTTGCAATGTGGCTTTCCGTGGGATCCTGACCAGGAACTGAGTAATGTGCCAGATTCCTGCGGTGTGACTGACGATAGCGGATATACTCTCTCCGTTGGGCAACAAGATTGCCCAGTCGCTCGGCAATCCACCGCCGATTATGCAAGGTTGGGAATTTATCTGTGGCATTGACGATGTCTGGACGATTGTTTGTTGCCGATTGACTTTGCTTATGGGACCCGATACGTCCCCGAGGACGGTCTTGACCTACCAGCATAGATAGTTCAAAGAGGTGACTGATGGCTGAGTGGATGTTGAGGAACAGCTCCGCAAGCTCGGTAGTAGGTGAGTCTGCCACCAAGGTCTTGGGTAATAGCCCGGAATCCTGTTTGGCTAATCCTTGAGACACTCGTTGCTCAGTGTACTTGGCCAGAACGTCTTCTGTAAGGTCGAGTTTGGAATCGCTAGATCTGTTAGGACGTCGTCCTGTGGCAATCTCATGGGCTAGATCACCATCCTGAACAGTCGATTAGCTCTGAGTTTAGAGTAAGAAGATATACTTGATACGGGACTGTGCTTTACCTTTGTCGACGCTTTTACTAATTTGGTTGAGCATGGAAGCCATAATTGCTCTCTTATGATCTGCCAGCCTCAATCTTGCATCAAGCGAGCTTGGAGATAAAGTATCTTTCAGAACACCGATATTGGCAGCCCATACTCCGAAACGACCGTCTTCATCTATTGCTATAGAGCACAACGAGACGTAAGCAGTCTCGGGCAGCTTATCACGGAGCTGTCCCAGCCCAAGTTGCCAACTAGCGGCTTGACTCGACAGGGTTGATGGAAGATTTGGCGCCATAGTTGTGGAAGCCACATTTGCCTTCTGATTGCCGTCTCAGTCTTGTCTTGAAATTTATTTTTTGAAAGAGGGTAATATGACCCAACAGTGTTCTAAGGATGTAGGTGTGTGGAGTAGCTGAGTTGCAGATAGTAACACTGATCGATGCAGCTCTAGCTCTGTAAGCTCTGGGTTTTGCACATATTTTGTGTACAGGATTAGGCCTAATCGTGCTTAGCAAGGTGCTGACTGATCTTCTCCCTATTTCATCAGCCCCTCAAAAGAGCTCCTAGGCCTCTTTCCCAGACTCGATTGATCTGTCTTCCTGTATGTGTACTACTGTAATCTGAACGCTGCGACTCGCACTCGCCCATGTCGGGCTTCGAAATTGCGGGTATCATTCTAGGAGCATTTCTCCTCCTCGTCAACTCGGCCCGTTATGTGAGAACTGGCCTAGAGAACAGCAAGTCCTGGTGGCTGTTCGAGACAACATTCGCCGACTTCGTCTCGAAGGTGGAGACCCAGGAGATTGCTTACTGTCAGGTTCTCAAACAGCTGGCTGGCTTACTGGACATCACGGATGAAGAGTATGAGGGACTGTGGAAGGGATCAATCCGGCGTTATGGGGGCAACTTCATATCCAGGAGGCGCTCCGTGGGCGGCTGGACGAGAAGGAACGCGTGTGATAAATATGAGCGAGATGAACCAGGCTATGTTCTGTTGCCCACAAGGTCGGCATTGCTTTATGCCTAGTGCTCGGCGCTCTGCCTGGAACCATGGGGACCAACAATCTTCAAGTCTTGCTCGGAGACGACTTTGGGGGGACACTGCTCTCAGTACACGCAGATCACGACATAACTCCTAACTACCATTCACCAGACCTGGATCTGGATTTGAACAGAGCTAGATCGGGGAACAACTGCGCGGGAGGAAGCAGCGTGACAAAGCTGCAAAAGCATTTGCTGACAGCGGCGTATCGACTCTGGCCATCGCTGTCTCCTCCCTAACTGTCTCTAGCACGAAGGAAAAACCGCAACCCAAAGCATCCTCTTTCAAGTCGATCCTCAAGAGGACAACAAGCAAAATACAGAAGGCAGCCACCCCCCATAAAAAGCATTTCGATGAACCCGCAACCCAGCCCCAAACCTATGCTCAACCAACCTCCCCGGAAACCGAGAACCTGGGCAGAGCAATGCCGAAAAGCAGTGGTTCTGGACATCAAAACTCAGGTGAAAACTGGGATCGAGGTATGCCTACCTGTAGCTCGGTGTCTTATTTCTGGTTTCGCTGGCTAACAACCAGGTCTAGCGTTGAACTTGCAGTCCAATTTCTGAAGCCTCAAAGCTTAGTTCTCTTCACGAGTTCAAGTCGTTCATCGGTGTCGGTCAATGCGATGCAACCATCGCTCTCCAAACCTGACGTAATTATAGATGTGTGCGCCTTTGTGACGCGAACCAGATCAAGCAAAAACATGACAATAGAGAACCAGTTTCGCCTTGGTAAAGGCCCAGATATCCTTCTGGGCTCTGCCATCTGGCTATGGTATATTCTCCGAGTCGGAGAGGAAGGACCTGGCTACGGTACTGGTGGCTGTGACCTCGCGCTGGAAACGCCTAGAGATTGGCCTCCGGTTTGCCTTGACGCTTCTTAGCCTTGCTACTACGCCTTGGTTACCCAAAGACGTCGGTAGGGGTGACATTTTTGTCATCGATAGCGCCGGAGAGCTAGCCTGTAGTGAACCATAGGGCCCGTTCTTTTCCTACAGATCGAGCACCGCACGAGATCCTGGAATGCCTGCTTCGAAACCGTGGCATGCCAAGTCTTCGCTGCTCCTGCTGGGCATTGTGCTCTTGGAGCTCTTCTACGGCCAAACTTTAGATGAGCAGCCGATCTGGGCGGAATTTCTTGTCGAAGGACGGCCAAACGAGACCACCGCGTTGGGTAGCACATTCCTTTGGGCCTGTCGTGCCGAGGAAGAGTTGAAAAGCTACTTCGGGAGCCAGCTAGGGGGCGAATTGCAAAAAGCCATTGGTAAGTGTATCTGCTATGACTTTCAGAAGGACAGCGAGTGGGGAGATGCAAAGATAGCCGAAGTTATATATCGGGAGGTTGTGGCGCCGCTGGAGAAGTGTTGTCCTCGGGTCTTGGTTATAGGTTGACGAAGATTTCATGGGACCGAGTTGGGGTACAAGAATTGCTAGTTAGTACTAGTAGTAATAGTACTCAGGTACCTAGGTAGAAGAAGTCTCTGGTGAATTGCAGAAGGAGATGCCGAGCTGGATGATTGGTACACCTACCGACCTCAGACCACTCTAGTTCCATTTGGTGGCAGGTGCAGTGCAATAGGCGACTGTAGCGAGATACTGTGCAAAGCTTGAAAGTGCGACTGACAGATGGGAGTCATTGCAGATTCGTGTCACGCGCAATGGGGCAAGTGCCAACTCAATTCGATTGATGACCGGAAGAGAGGCAAGAGGTTTCCGGTGTTCCATTGCAGCAACTTGCATTTCAGCGTGGGGGACAGGGGCCGGGGGGCTTAGGTAGCGTTCTGGAACGACACACACACGACCTCGGCCTCTCGACAACACAAACTGCGAACGCGCATCCCGTGAACCTCTACTCAGCCCCAATGTGATCGGAGCGGGTCGGGCAAGGGTCCTTTGGAGGAGTCTGGCATCAAATTCCGGCGTACCAGCGATCTGAGGGGATAATTGAAAGCCGAATACACCTAGGACATCAATCCGACACAGGGTCCTGAAAGGGAGCAATGATGTCTTTGTACAGGACACAGTGGAGATTCGACGATGCCCCCGGCGACGGGCTCCGCTCTGATGACGGCCTTTTGGCGGGGCAGCGGACATGGAGTGACGGAGGAGCCCCTCCTGCGTGGGGGAAGCGGCAGGTTCAAGTTGTTGGATCATTCGACAAGAAGCTAGGTGGGAGTGAGAGCGGATGCGTTTGCCGAGCAAACATCTCGGCTTTACGAACGGGCCAACGCGGGACCCCGAAGGAACTCGAGCTCAAGGTCTGCCCAGCGGCGATACCGGCCTCGACACCGGCCTCGACGGGCAGGTCGCAAAGGTCTCGGCGGTGCAGTGGGAACGAACCGGGAGGGAAAACTTCCAATTGATGACGGCGGCTGGCGGACTCCGTGGTGACAGCCCCAAAGGCAGCGTCGGATTGGCCAGTGGTGGATGGAAGAACTTCCCCCCGACCAAAACCCGAACCCACGATGCGCCAACCAAGCTGCAAATACGCGACCCTTCATTATCTTCCATGTGTCTGGGGGGGTGTGATTGGGTCCACCTCTGGGAAAATCAATGGGTCTCTTGCCCCTCGATTACTTACCCTACCGGTAGCGAGTAAGTGTCTGTCAGCTCTGGTGTATTGTAAGCAGGTTGTTGCCACCGACTGAATATGGGCAGATGAGGAGACGAACTGGTTCGACATAGCGCCCGCCGCCAACCGCGTCAAGTTCACGAGTCCATGAGTTGACTGCCGCGCGAGATCGGGCGTGCCTCGCGCTAAGCACGATTAATGTAGCTTATCAAGTTGTTAATATGGTGGCCCGTCACCATGGTGCCCTGGGCCCTGGGCCGCTGGCGAGTCACGACTCACCAGAGGTCTGGAACTACCCATGAAAAAGAGTGGGAAAATTTCCACGATGGGTCCCCCGAAGATCCATCGTTGTCGCCGAAGACCGCACTATTCCCACCCAACATCGTCATCTGCGGCTCCTCCTGAGCCCATTTAAATTCTCCTGCAGCCCAGCTGCGGCAGTCCTCCGCTCTGTTCTTTATCAATCGACCGGGACCCCCTACATATGAGGCTGTTAGTGAGGATATCCCCGGCTCACTTATACTTCCACTCCTGGGCTTTGCCATCGTGAACCGCCCCCCTGGTCGCCACACCGCTCAAGTCACCGTCACCGGCTCTCTTCGCCCCCACGCCTGCTGATTGTCACACGACAACAGCAACATCGACAAAAACACAGTCGACAAATATAACTTCAGCCTTCCGACTCAATCAATTTCGCCAAAATGGTCCAGCTTCTGGGTGATCCGACCTACTCCCAGCATGCCGGCCATCCCCCGACCCCTGAAAATGAGGAGGGGTCGTGGTCCAGCGCTGGACGGCAGGATGGTGGCATCATGTCCAGGGAGGAACATGCTCAACGGATGAGAGAGCTCAACATGAAGAGGGGGCTTATGAGGGCTCCGCGTCGGGGATGGTCCATGACTGAATATCAAGGAGATGGTAGCGTCCCTCAGGCGCCCCATTTCCAAACGCTGCATTTCGAGCGTCCAGCTACCATCCCCGAGAATGCCCCTCTGGCTCTGCCAGCAACTGTCTCCCCCGCCCCACCCTCAACCCCAGCGATCGAAAAGCCCGCCAAGGTAGAGGTCACCCAGGTGCCCAGACGACCCAAGCTTCCTCCTCCTCGTCGGTCATATTCGGTCATGGACTATGAACCAGCTCCGCCCAACCAGCCGAAGCCCTCGACACGTCTGACACTGGTCGACCTCCCCTCCGAACTTCACTACCTCTTCTGCGACTACCTCGACCCCATCGACAGCGTATGCTTTGGTTTGGCCCACTCGAAGCTCTATGCCATCCACCGCCGCAAGCGCCCTGGCAAGATTGCCCTGTCCAGTCGATACTCAGGTCCCAATGACATGGAATGGGCCTGGCGCGGTGCTGGGCAACTCACCCGCTCCTCGGCGCAGGACATGGGGGAGCTCTCGCGTATGCGAGTCAAGGGCCAGGTGTACTGCCGCAAATGCGGCATCTCGCGCTGCGAGCTGCACCGTCACCTGCGCGAGTGGATGGGGACGGGCTGGGAGTACTGTGAGATCAAGGAGATGTACGGACCGGTGCCGGGCGATGATGCCAAATCGTACTGCTACATGAGTTCACCCAAGAACCCGAATCGCTGCGGCCGTCACGGGAAGAAGACGACTGCGTAGAATGTGTCGAACTTTGCTGTGGATACAGAACGCGTTATGAATGGGTTTAAGGTTTCAACAAACGTGGCGTTGGGGGTTACTACTACTACTACCTTGGCTAAGGCCCGTAGGCTTATTTTGGATTGGTCCAAAGGGGGTATACCTATGGGAGCGTTGAGTTTATTCAGGAAGCGCATGGTGGATCTGGGCATGTTCCTCGCTTGGTGGGGAGATGTAAGGATTCTCGACATTTATGAACACAACTGTGCTAGTACTACTACTACTACTACTACTATACATGTGGGCGAATGACAGTGATATTGAAGTGTCACTCTTATCACAACGTTGCGTACGACCCTGCTGACACGCAGATGCCAGGCTGCGTATTCGGGGCATCCTCCGTCGGTGCCATCCCGCGGTTATCTCTGATAGTTCACCGTTGTGGATGTCCAATAGCGCCGGTAGCACGAGAGAATGTTACACAGCAGCTATGCCTCTTCGAGCTCACATGTCAAGCAGCGCACACTGGCCGTTTGTTGGAGCTGGAATTTTGGCCGAAGGGGGATTGGCGATTGGCAGCTGGCAATTGGTGATGGTCCCCTGATGGATTTCTTCATGCAGGATGCAATGTTCCAGAACCACGGGTACAGCCGTCCAAGGCTGTGACACACAGACAAGCTTTCACCTGATCTGCTAAAAATACAAGGACGGCTGGGCGCCGGTGGGTGGTGCTCAACCGCCGCCCGAGCTTTGATGAGCTCGTATTCGAGCCCGTTTTCGTCCGAACCCAAATGCAAGGGCCTTTTTTCTTCTTCTTTTCCTTCTAGGTCCGCGAGCCGTTGAACGGTTGGAGAATTGAGGGAGACGGCGCCGTTGACCGTAACCGTGCGACGAAAAGCCAATTGCCCATTCACAACTCCCCGCTGCACTTTGCCATCCTCGCATCGTTTCATCTCCCGTTACGTCACCAGCGTCGGTCGGAATCTCACTGACAGCACGGGCCAGAACCCAGAACCCCCTAGCAAGCCGCAAGAGCCGGCGTTGGTGCTGATCGGTTGGTGAAACAGCAGTGCGGAAGATTTTAGCGTTGCTGACGGTATCCACCTAGACATACCGCTTAATTATGTACGGACACGAACAGGACGGGAGCTACTACTAGTATACTCGTACGTACGTACGTACGTACGCACTATCACAAGCTAATAGAATAGGGAGGCATGGGCGCCATTGTCGTCAATGCTCGGTCACTACGTTTGTTCACCTGAAGATGGTTGGTGTTGAGTAAAAGGTGCCAGCCTAGAGGTAGGGAACAGGTGGCAGGCAGTTCTTTCAGGGCGCAAACGGTCGAGGAACAATATAACACATGAATGGATGAAACCGGCCCAGCCAGGGCATCTCGAGGACACAAACCACAACCGTGCGGTCCCTTCCTGCATTCTTATCAACGTGCGTTTCACCAACGCGCCTATCGGTAGCAAGGCCGTCGTCGTGAGCTCGGAGGATCTGCACGCGAGGGATCTGCAGCGCCGCACTGATCCAGGCCCCCAGGGCGGTCCCCAGCCCACATTCATCATCACTCACCATCCATTACTATCCACATACGAGTACTAGCTACGGTGGTCAGCCCACTCAACCCAGTCCACTCGGCCAGTCGCTGATAAATCGCTGTAATAGCTCCAGCAGGAGCAGGAGGCGCAGACGTTGCTGTCCTTGCTTGCCTCCTTGTCTCCCGTCTCGCCTGATTTCGCGGTGCTTTCAGAATCCTGGTTGCCGTTCACTGGGCTGTGCCGTCTCATGTCCGCGACTCCATTCCTTCCTTCCTTCCTTCCTTCCTACTCGTAATACCTCCAACTCCGGCGTTCCGGAGACTCCTTTCCGTTCCCATATTCTGCATCTTCGATATTGGCATTAGCATTGGCATCTTTATTTCTTTCCTTGCAACGTTATTCGCACTGCATTCTCGTTTCATTCGTTTCATCTTTCTTCTTCTTCTTCTTCTTTTCCCATCATTCCCATGACGAGCTGGATATTATCATGAAGGTCACGCGCAGCGGGACGGTGGCCGCCGTGGTGGCGCTGACGTTGCTGCTCGCTGTGCCCCTCTGGCAGCTTGGCGACCATGCCTCCACCGGCTACTACACCCAGCAGGCCAAGGATTTCTACGACAACGTCTCGAGCTACTTCACCCACGAGCAACAGGTCTACAACAATACCCTCTACCAGAATGGCACCCAGAACAATGTCCACGCCCAATTCAACTTTAGCATGCCCTGCGATGGCTTCCCCAACACGGACCGCATCTTGCTGGTCATGAAGACGGGCGCCACCGAAGCCTACTCCAAGATGCCCACCCAGCTGCTCACTGCCATGTCATGTCTGCCCGACTTCTTGCTCTACTCTGACATCGTATGTCCCAAGACCACCTCAGAACCCCATCATACGGCATTTGGCTGATATATATATGTGTGTGCCCACGTTTCAGGAGTCGCAGATCGGCAAATACCACTTCTACGACGCCCTTGACCGCGTAGAGGACACAGTCAAAAGAGCACACAAGGAGTTCGAGCTGTATGACGCCCAGCAGCGCTGCCCCATATCCCAGGAGGATTGCACTGCCGGCATCTCCGGGGGCTGGGACCTCGACAAGTATAAGTTCCTCAACATGGTTGAGCGCACCTGGGAGAAGCGGCCGAATATGGACTGGTATGTCTTCGCCGAGGCCGACACGTACATAGTCTGGTCCAACCTGGTCCAGTGGCTGCGGGAGCGTGCGCCGGAGGGCGATGCCTACATTGGCAGCGTGGCCATGCTGAATAATTTCCCCTTCGCCCACGGTGGCAGCGGCTATGTCATTTCAGGGTCGCTCATGAAGAAGATGGTCGAGGAGATCCCTAACCTAGCCGCAAAGTACACTGAGCGTGCTGGCCACGAGTGTTGCGGCGACCTTGTCCTCTCCATGGCCATCATGGAGGCGGGCACAAAGGTCATGCAGGCTCATCCGATGTTCAATGGCGAGAAGCCCAACACGTTTCCCTACGGACCTGGGCACTGGTGTGAGCCCATTCTCTCCATGCACCACGTCAACTCGGAGGAGATTAGCATGATTTGGCAGTTTGAGCAGACCCGTATGAACAAGACGGTATGGGAACCCGGTCCTCCAAGCTGGAGAAGCGGCCACAGCTGACATTGTTGGTGCAGGAAATCTTGCAAATCAAAGACTTCTATCAAGCCTTCATGGCCCCGCACCTCAGGTCCCTTCGGCGGGACTGGGACAACCTGTCGGACGATACCTGCTACCTCGGACCCGGTCAGGAGGAGCAAGAACAGGCTGGCGGTAAGGAGCGCGATCGCCAGAAGCCGGAGAACGAGAAGAACCCCATCGAGAAGAAGGCGCACGAGTCGCCTGCCGCTTGCGCCAGAGTGTGCGAGTCTGAGGGGTTGGATCTTCCCTGGGAGGAGCTCGCCGCGATCGAGAGCGACGTCGACCGCGGTCATTTCATCCGGGAGCGCTACAGCCGGAGGGTCGAGCAGGACGAAGACGGCAGCTTTAGGGGCGGCAGGTCGTGCTTCCAGTGGCGGTACCAGAAGGGTGCGTGTTGCACAAGCAGGAGCTTCAAGTTCGGGGCCACCAAGCGTGTTGGAAACCAGGAGGACAGGTGGACGAGCGGGTGGTTCGTGCGCGGCATGAAAGACTGGATCGAGACGGGGGGCGAGTGCCACGGGGTGGAGTGGAAGAAGCCGTTCTGAGAGGAGTGGCATCTAGGGGCATCTCATCATCTCAAGGGTAAAAGCACTGACACTACTGGGCAATTAGACATGGCGTTTTGGGAGGAGAAGAGGAGGACAAAACCCTCCTCTCCTTCGATGTTAGGAAGAGGGACCTTGAATGTTTTGGACAGGGCCTTGCGCGCTTTGATTTTGGACTGTTTTGGGTGGACATGTCTTGGGAGTTTGGATAACATGTGTGCCAAGGGGATTGGAGTTGGGGTTGGCTGCTGATTTATAATTACTGATTTACTGATTCACTAAGTACTATACCGGGCCTCGGTCGCAAGAGTTGGGGCCCTCACACACAAGACGTGGTTTTCTTGAGGTTTGGAAGGATCATATGTGGCTCTTAATACAAAACCACGGTGCAAACGATCACCACCACTGCAATTACTACGGAGTATAATACCTACCTATGTATCGAGATACCTAATGGGACGGGCCTTTATCCATGTCTCGGGGCGCTGCCTCCCGCTTCCGCACGAGATCGGCATGCGAGTCAAGACTCATGCGGCTCTACCCTCTGTCCAGCCTGTCGGAGATAAATATGGGCTCTTCAGTATTCCACGGGGTTGGAGGGTTGGACTCTTGGGACTGGAGGGTTGAATGACGCCTTCGACTAGGCCCAACACGCCATGACTAGTAGTGCCGGTTTGTGACTGGTACCTTTCTTAGCGGGAGCCAGTGAGGGTCTCCCGAACCGATAACAGGCCTATGCGACTCAATGGCGCCCACTTTTGATGCCGAAGCTGCCACGCTTGGCGCGGAAAAAACCGCTGTCTTGCAGCAGCAACTCGATGAAACCAAGGTCGGCTCCTCGAAATCCGAGGACCCTGAGACCCCAGCTACATAGTGCTCGTAGTTTATAGTGCCTACGTACCTCCATCTTTCATCGGCACGCGGGGCCAAGTACGACGCCTGGCCATCAACCTGGTAGACGAAGGGGTGAAACTTCCCCTCCCCCCGGGCGGATCTAGACCGGCTGAACCGGTAAGTTTCCCACTATGAGACGCTCGGTTCTGCTCCGGTGACTAATTGCGCAATGCCCTCGCCAGATCCGCTGTGTGTGTGCGTGTGTGAAGCGTTAATGTGATGGACGGGTACGACTATCAACCAGGCAAAGCGCTACCGCTCAGCCCGAGGACCGTCCTCCCTCCCTCCCCGCCGTCTGCTTCACCCCCCAAAATCGAGAGCCCCCGGGCGTCACTGGACGGTCTGGGCTATGATGATGGCGACAGCTCTCCGCGGCAACGGAGGGTGGCAGACGGCCTGAACGTACTCATGACCGAGGCCAACGCCCTGAAACGCCTCGCCCTGTTCTACGACGAGGACCCGGCCGCCCAGGCCCAGTTCAGCAAGGCCGTCGAGACCATCGCCTGGTCGCAGGCCGCGGGCTCCAAGCTCGTCGTCACGGGCGTGGGCAAGTCGGGCCACATCGGCCGCAAGCTCGTGTCCACCTTCCAGAGCCTGGGCGTGCCCGCCGTCTTCCTGCACCCCACCGAGGCCCTGCACGGCGACCTGGGGCTCGTCGGCCGCGGCGACACCCTCATGTTCGTCAGCTTCTCCGGCAAGACGCCCGAGCTGCTGCTGCTGCTGCCCCACCTCCCCGCGTCGATGCGCGTCGTCGTCCTGACGTCGCACACGCGCCGCGACGCCTGCGAGCTGCTGGGGGCCAGGCCGGGGGGCGTGCTGCTGCCCGCGCCCATCCCGGAGCCCGAGACGTGCTCCTTCGGGGTCGCGGCGCCGACGACGTCGACGACGGTGGCCCTGGCGCTGGGGGATGCCCTGGCCATAGCGACGGCCAAGGAGCTCCACCGGGACGATGTCCCGTCCGTCTTTGCTCGCCACCACCCGGGAGGGTCGATTGGGGCTTCGCTGAAGTGATCTTGGGAGGGGAGGGGGGCCATTGGATGGCGAGAGATAGACAACACTCAGTTCTCCGGAACGATACACGGCTCCCAAGGGAGAGGGGGGAACAACCAGCTTGGCCCAAGCCTGGGACTGCGCTCCAGTAGGCGACCACACTTGTTTCGAGAAGCCAAACTGAGCGAGAAGAGTCGTCCTGCCGGGCACATTGCCACCAGAAGTGGCCGATGGCGACGATTCAAGAGCACAGCTCCTCTGCTATGAGCATAGCTACTGGAACGAAAGGGGGCCAGTAGGTCGCCATTAGTCCAAAGTGGACACCGCGGAGGCACGGTGCATTTATTACCTGGCGGCACAGACCAGTAGCACCATGGGCGACGGCAGCGGGACTGCCATGTCGCTTGTGGTGGTTATGGCATCGTCATGTGGGAGACTTGATTTTGTGCGAGGTTGGGTTGGGTTGGTGGGGGTTCGACCAAACAACAAACATGGCATGTATTACTGCAAGTGTCACTTCAGGGGCCTGCCATCACGACACAAGGTCCACGTGGGCTTGGCTCAACAGTGACACCGCTTGCGCGCAGTGAGACTAGATGATGATGAGGCCTCAGGGGGCGAACAATTCAATAGCGATGAACACCTTAAATATTGTTCATACTCATCTTTTACCCAAAAAAAGTTCTCGTCATAGCTGGAGAAAAAAATAAAATAAAAAATAAACATAACTGTTCTATGTACCCCGAATAGTCTTTCAACCCCCTCGGATATCTAACCATTCGTCATCGTCAAATGGCCACGTCAAATGATGACAATAAAAAAAGACCAAAGGAAAGGAGGTATCGTCGACATTTCAATCAGGACACCCAGACGCCCTGCCCGTTCTCCGCCAAAACACAACAAAGAGGAGAGAAGAGCGAATAGTCTTCGTGCAGCCCACATAAGGCCCGACGTTCCCGCAGAGCCGCAGCAGGACTAGCAGGGCCGATTCGTTGAATATGGGTCTTGGCAGTACTATAATAAAAAAACCCAACCATGGCGCATGCCTGTCGGATCCAAGCGTTCCGCATCCTCCACTGTAGGAGCGTGGCTTATGCACTCAGCATCGATGGAGCGCTTCCCGGACCGCCCAGGTTCTGTTCTCCTCCCTTGTCAACTCCGGCAACGCCGCCTTGAATATCACCGGGAATATCCAGACCGTTCGCGCCCTTCTCCTGGTCAGCAGCAGCCTGCTCATCCTCAGCAGTCTCCTCGAGGTTCATTAGCGCTGGAGGACGATGGCGCATCTGCTTTGCCTTTGCCAGAGAGATTGTCTTTTGCTGGTATGTAGTCGTGATGGGAGTCGTGTCATCGCGGTCGATGGTGGCCTTCATGAGAGCCGCCATCCACAAACGGCCTTGCTTCAGGTTAGGTACCGCAAAGTAATGGACCGTCGGCTTGGTGAAGTGGACGCCCCTCGAGAGGCCAGCCCTTGGCGGGACTAGCTTGAAGATGAACATAGTGTCATCGCCCTTCTCGAGGCCTTCCGTGGGGAGCTTGGCCATCCCTTGCGCACCGACAGCACCAGTAATGGAGGCATGAAGTCCCGTCAACTTCTCGTTATCAGCGGGCAATACTCGATGGAACGAAATGTCGATGAGTCCCTTCTCGGAGTCGTCATTCTCCGAGTAATAGTAAGCCAGGCGGCGGCCCTTGAGGACGAAGAACCGTGGCTTCCAAGTTGTCATCAGATTCGAACTCTTCTTTCGCATCCATCCACTGTAGTCTGCATCCTTCATAGCCTCCTGTGGGCTGATTTTCAGGAGACCGCGGGTGTAGGCACTCGTATCCTTCTTGCCCTTTCTGGCCTTGTTTCGACTGGCCGAAGTGCTCCCTGCACCAGGGCTCTTGATTGCGCCTGGCGATTCCAAGTCCAAACTGGGACCGCCGGACGGTGTGCTGGAGCCCGTTGGTGCGGGCGACGGCAGAGTTTGTTCCTTGGAATCCCCTGACGTACGGCGCTTGGATCGGTCGAAACCCAGGTTGTCAGATATAGCTCGAATACCGACTCCTGTCTTGGCAATGGGTTTGTGGACCAGCGATGAGAGCCAGTCTCCGTCTTTGGAGGGCGGAGGTGGCGGTTTTGATCGGTCCGAGCCTCTTGAGGTGTCCAGTCTGGTAACGGTAGGTGCAGGGCTGTCCTTGGCCGGTGGCATCGGGCGAATCGACTCGGTAGTGTGCGTCGAGGCCGTCCTTCTGTGGGGTACTGACTGAACGCCATAGTACTTTTGTACTGCCGAAGGCTGAGCGCCGTCACGGTAAGAGTCGACGCTTCCGAACCTGGAGTGCCTGGAGAGGGCCGTTGCGCTCCGCACTCGCTGCTCTTCTGCGTAGCTGGACTTGCGCGAGTGCGCCTTGCTATCTCGTTTACGAAGTGTATTCCGTGTCCTCCCATCAACCTCAGTCCCAGAGAAGTAGCCGCGATCCAGGTCAACGGCAGAGTCTTGAAGGTCGGGGTCCGAGCTGCCACCCGCACCTCGCCCGCCTGCTTGAGAAAGAGGCCTGGAGGAAGCTGCGCCCAGAGTCCAATTGCGATCAAAGGACGGCTGCTTTTTGTGAGCACCGTCGATACCGGCAAGCGTCCCGTTGGCGGTGAGCCGGGGTGTTGTAGATCCCGCCAAGTGGTAATCCGTAGACGAGTGGCGGCGTGACTGGTTGAGGTCTCTGACCGACGCTGCAGAGGGGCGATTCAGGTGAGCAGGTTGGGTAGGGCTACCTTGTGTGATTGGGGTATTGGTGGAGGACATCCGGCGGCTCTGCACCGACATGCGAGGGTTTGAGGCGGAATTGGTCACGGTGCTTGTCCTGATCCGACCGCGAGGCATATCCTCCGAACCAATGTCACTGCCATAAGTCTGGGTCGTCCGGCGCGTGGCGGTTCCTTCGCCGTTGACTTCGTCTTGGAGGGACTTGATCTTGTGCCACGTCTTCAGACGTCGTCCAACGGAACCCAGGTCCAATTCCTTGATGAAGAGTGAACCCTGGTCCATTGTCAGCAAAACCTCGCCAGAAATATCCTGATCCCTGAAGATTTCGCAGTGCTGCTTCTCCACGCCCGACGTAAACAGGAACTCGGCAACATCATCAGGGGACCATGCTTCAACCTCGGCACGGCTGTGAGTCGCCTCCTCCTCCTCGTCAGTCTCCTCGCCCTGGATGTAGGACATGCGGTGGTGCAAGGATGCACTGTATTCACTTCCCGAGTCGGCTCCTGGAGTGCGAAGGGCACCGTTGCTCGCAGGCGACCTTAGATTGGTAATGTGCTCGTTGATGACGTTGAGTGTCTCGTTCAAGACTTGGCTGTCCTGGTTGGGGACGCTCGGCCCAGACAATCTTCCCACGGGTGGGGCAACAGGACTATCGGTACTCTTGGGCGGTGCTGGTACCGGTTCCGTCTTGGACGAATTCAACGGCAGTGTGATCGGGGTATTCTGGGCGGGGGACGGACGCGTGATGTGTGCTGGTCTGTCCGGCTCGGGGCCACTGTCTGCAATAACAGCCGGGTTCTCTGGTGTAGCTTCTGGCAGGGGAGCAAGTGGTGTCGGGACTACAGCTGCAGGGGCAGAAGCAGGTGACGTCGTCCTTGGAGCAGGCCGCGTATAGACTGCCAAGATTTAGTTTGATGGGAGAGGTCGCAATAGCCCAAGGAAACAAACCTTCCGGGAAGAGGCCCGTGTTTTTGTTGCCAAGGTGTCTACCCAGAAACCATCCGTCTCCAAACTCGTCGTCGCGCTCAATCAACTCGACTGTGTCTCCTTTGTTCAAGCTCAACTCGTCGGAGCTTCTAGCGATGAAATCATCTGCAGGACAGGCGCGGTCAGTATCAGAACAGACTCCTCGGCTAAATGACGACAGAATTGATCGAGGGAACGGGCAGATTGGCGCATGGTAGAAAACTGCAGGAGACACTTACGGATCACCAGCAGAATATCGCCGAAATTGGGCCTCGCGGCGGGCTCGTTGGGAGCTCGCGAAGCCATCGTGGCGATCGTGGCGAACGTGGCGGTAGTTGGGGGGAAGGTGGAGGAGTTTGGTCTGCAGCCTGAGGGAGCGCGGGCGAATCTCCGTGTTTGTCGTCGGGAAACAAGCAAGCACCCGGTGACGGTCGGTCGCGGGTAAGACAGGGGATCGTCAAAGGTGGGGAGTCGCTCTGATCACAACTTCTCACCGGGGGAGAAGAGGCGCCATCAGCCAGCAGCAGAGGCGGCGACAGTGACGATGGTTGAAGTCTGTTTGGCAGTGTCTGTTCGGCCAGAACAGTTGGCGAGAGGCAGGTTCCTGACTGCCTGCACGATTGGGGAAGCTCTGAGGAGGGGGCAGAATGAAAGCCGTTAGCGTGCGTGGGAGGCAGCGATTGGGCGTCGAAAATGGACACGGCGCATTCCACGCAAACGGCGCCTTGGACCCAGAAGGACGAGCGACCAGTGGCGGATTGCTGGTCAAAAAGCTGACTCGGAAGCGCAAACGGCGAGCGAGCCAAAGCCTACTTGGGTAGTGGGCGGTAGGGTAGGTATTAGGTACAGTATATGGAGTACGGAGTATCCGTACTCGTACCAATGTATGCCGATGAGGAGAGCACGGGCCGGGGAGTAATTATAGAGGGCGAGCAAAAGGACGAGCAGCCGACGGCGAATGCTGGCGGACGGTTGGCGGACGTTGGCAGATTGGGGGCGCTGTCGTCAGTGCCGATCGCACGCCTTTGTGATCTCGCTCCAGCCAAAGCTGCTCCAACCCAAACGGTCTGGCTGTCAAAGACGGCGAAAGACCCAAAGCTGTGTAATCTACCCAACAACGGCGACAGGGATCTTGCTGGCGGGTTGGCGGGTCAGGCAGGATTCGAGGAATGACCCAGGGCCCAAGACTTCTACAGACACTGGGGAGGTGATTGGGTCAGTACCTGTCTATGCATGAGCCACGCGGGCAGAGGAGATGGTAGGTAGGTCTCGGAATGTTGAAAGACTGGCTCCCTGTGGTCCGTACCTCGTCAATACGTATACAAGTAATACTAATATGGGTGATGAAGATGGTGGGTAAAGCAGCCGTGGCAGCTTGCTTTATCATAGGTAGTAGTCTTGCAAGTGAGGAGGACGTGGCGTGGGCCCAGTACTAAGTACTTAGTACTAGTAGCCTCACTACCATACTTCAAGTATCATAAGTTATGTATTCGTAGACTGCTTGGGGCTTCGGAATGGCAAGCTATACGAAGACGAAAGACCTTCGGCCGATGCACCATCAGTCATGGGGATGCATTAGGTACTGTTAGTATTAACGGCGGGCACATGAATTGAGCGAGTTCGAGGCCCTCAACAGATTAGATCTTAGGTTGCATGGCAAAGTACGAAGTACGTATAGTACTCGTACGGAGTACATGGTACCTCGAGTCATGACCCATCATCAACAGCAGCCCAGAATGTGCAACCGTGCAACTCTAACTTCAAAGACTTCTATACCAATTATACCCGAGTCGCACGAATAGCGGGAGGGACTCGCGGCCTCATGGCCGGTGAGGCGAGTCAGTGTAATCAGACTACAGGGCAAAGGTATAGGTAGGCCATTGATAGCTGCATGGCCCAGAATATGTTCCCCGGGGGTTCACTCCAAGCGTTCCTAGCAACATCTCGATCCATCTTGAAGACTAAATGCACCCCAGAGAGCTATCCACGAAAGGTGCTAGAAGAGATTCGACTTGAGTTTGGGGCGTAAAATAAGTCTGCAGTGCTGTGATGATGTTTGCGAAAGTATTACCTTGTACTACAGGTACGACTACAGTATAGTGCATACAGGTAGTAGTAGCACCCTACTAAGGTACTTACCTGTATGCAGGTACGCGATAATACTGTTTGGTAGTGATTCGCTTGGTGTCAGTCTACTCCACGAGTACGAGTAGAGCCCGTATGCCGTTCAGTGATAGTAGCCACGAGTAGGCATAAACAAAATCGAGTTCGATCAAGCCAGAAACGAATAACCTCTTTAATTTTAGATGCTAATGTAAAGAAAAAGTAGGTCACACTTGAGAGAGGAGCCAGAACTCAACCATTTCGCGATCTTCCGACGGACTGGTGGTCGCTAAATAGAGACAAAGGTGATTGGGTGCTGGCACCTTACCATTCCGCTCCTAGTAGTAGGTATTACCCAAGGCCCAAAAACCATCTCACAAAAACAGTATCTAGTAGATCATTGTATACAATCTATTTGGTGGCTGCGTGTAGACCTAGTGGCAATAGAATCCAAGAGAGTTTAGAACAGGAGGGTGAAGTCGAGATAAGTAAGTACGTTCGTAGTATTCCCTACCAATTACTTCGTTTGTGCCCAAGGTCCAACGCTCGAGGGTGTTGGTTGGAGAGTCCGTGTCTACCATTCTTCATCCAAGCAAGCACCCAGCTTTAATCCAAAGACGCTGGCCGACAGGGGCGACATCGCGCACCAACCCGTCGACCTCTGCCATCAGCCTTCTGGCCTTGATGATCTACACGAGTCAAGGATATTTCTAGCCAAGAACACACACGAGTGAGTAAAAGGAGGAGGAGAAAACACACCACGTCTGTTGCGACTTGCCGCCTCTGCGTCTCCCGTGTGGGATCCCCTTCGCGCCGCAACGTTCTCGAACGCCACACCACCTCGAGCCTTTCCAATCCTTTGGAATAACCGACCCACCCCTCGCCCTGTCCCCCCGTTGTCGATGGATGTCGCTCCAGACAAGTGTTTGCGGATGGGGCCTTTGAGAGAACGCACGCTGTTTGCCGCAGCTTAGGTATTCAAATGGTATGTCGGGGTCCCTGATCTTGTTCAACTCCTGGGGAACGTGCTCTGCGCCCTCCTCTCCGCGCGTCCGCTGTTTCTACATAGTACCAGTACCAGGCTGACGTACGAATAGCTCGCTGTAGAACGCCCCGTCCCTTCGCGACTTAAACCCTTGCCATGACACCGCCTTCCCCAAGGCCAGGTTCCTCGGCGAGGGTTTCCCCGAACCACCGCCAAATCGCGACCGCGAACCAGACTCTCAACACCATTTTCGGCCGCCCGACCAAATCATGGATGCACGACTCCCCATGCAACGAGAATGCGCAGTCCCCCGGGCGTGGCGTCGTCTCCTCAAGCGTGCGTCCAAGACGACCAGTCCAACCGCCCGCCACCAACCAGGGGAATAACTCTACTGGGCACTCTCAAGTTCCTCAGAACCCTGCAAAGTACGTCGCCTGTAATTTATCGCGCCCTGGTGCCATGCCTCTGAAGGTGCTGACAACTGTTGTAGTGATGGATCTGTCCTACCCTCTCCTGCTCTGACCAACGAGCCCAGTCCCGCTGCGTCGACTTCTCGCGTTAGCCCAAATACATCCCCAACCGAGGCCCAGTCCACGAACCCAGAAAAGTCCACATACAATAACGTTCACTTTACACCAGCTTCGGAGCTCTATCGGGACGTGACGCGTGTGTCAGCTCTGCTCATATCGGAGCAACCCGATACTCGAGTACGGCCGTCTTCAAACTCGGGAGCTTCAAACTCAATTATGACCCCAGTTGAGGTGGGCGCCGATCAACATTTACAGGACCATCAAATGGGCACAGCAGCAGGCGTGCAAAACAACAACTCGACTTCCCAAGGCAAGAGGGGTAGAGAACTGGAGGGATTGGACCCCAGTGCCTTGCACTCATCACCGAAACGAATGCGTCTGGCCGGCGTCCCGCGAGACGCAGGTACATCGCTGGCGGCTGAATCTGAATTAACGGCGCAGATGGACCATTATGCGGGGGCTGTTCAACAGCGAATCCTCAGTCTAGGCGGCCTGTCCAAACTGGGGAATGAGGTGGAACGGCCGAGGTATAAATTCCTCCAGGAGGCATGTTTGCGACACGACCAGTTCTATGCCGTGCTTCACCAACTCTTTTGTCTCTGGTCCTTCCAGGATCCCTTCCGATATCAAATCTTGGAGCCGATGGACCAGAAATCTGTGGACAAAGCCTTCAATTTTCTCTCACAGTTCCTCAGACCGAACAGCACTATGCAACCAGGACACTTGGCCTGGTTCGCAGCATTTCCCTTGTCCCTCCATGGAGACCTACCGCCACTGCATCGCACTTGCATTCAGCGCGTGACTGTGTTCTTAACAGCCCTTGCGGGTACTTGGATGTCCCTCCTCACCTTTGTGCGACAGAGGCTATATCCAGTCACTGCCCATGAAATGATCCATGTCCTAGGCTGTCCATCCCAAGTTCTGCGCGGCATCATGTATACCGTTAGTCGTCGTTCTCTGGGCATACCCGACAATGCTGCCAGCGATCTGAACAGCATTTTTTTGAGGGATGAAAGCATCGAGCTTAACGCCATCGCTGGCCAAACTGAGGGCAAGAATATGGATTCGTCTCGAGAAGAGCTGGCTGTACGGTACAGGTCACTCGTTGCTGAGGCTCGCCGGACGGTCGCTCAGCTAGGACTCAACCGCGATTCACCTTCTAGGGCTGGATTTCCAGCGTCAGTACAGGATGGAACCAGCCAAGTCCAAACAGCCACAGCATCGCAGCCACCGGAGCTACCGCAGCCACCGTCCGCTCCTGTTCCTTCCCCTCACTACAACGCACATAGCTTCATGTTGAGGCCGTCCTCGACCGGGCCAGTGCACCCGGGCCCCCGTCTTCCAATGCCGCAGACCCAAGGGGGCACTATTCAACCTCCTGGACTACCGAACCAGCAACCTATACAGTACCAGGCAGGACGTGGGAGCGTACCGGCGTCCCAAAGCTCCCCTCGGACCAACACCACGGGGGTCTTTCAGCAGGCTCCGATACTCTTATCACAAGGGCTGCCTGCTTTTTATTCTCATCACTACAACCACCTGATTCAACGCCAAGGTTCCCACGGTGGCCACCCTGACGCAAACCATGGTGCGCAGTTAGGCGTCCAGGCGCAGCCTGGCCCGGCTCACATGTCTCATTTCTCGCCGCATGTCCACTACGCTGCGGGACACATCGCTGGCCATCCTACTCCACCTCGCAGCATGGGGCAAGGCTTACAGTTAAACTCACCTCAAGCATACTTCCCTCAAACCATCCAGCAGAACCTCAATGTTCACTCGTCGGTTACTAGCCATCGAACTGCGGCCCTCCCACACCCTCACACCCATACTGGCACGAGACCCACACGTCACCCCGTCGGATATGGACATCCTGCTCGTACCATACCTGACAATGAGTTTCCTCTGAGCCCGTATGACTGGACCTCGGTGGAGATGGCGGCCCACCAAACTCAGCTACGAAGTCCTATGAGGAAACCAGCAAAGAGGGGCTCTGGACGTCACTTTCAGTATGTCGATAGATATGTCGTCGAGCCAACCCGGGTTGACCCTGGAAATGGGATTAGAACTCTTGAGTTCACGCTGTCCGCGGAGGAGTTGTCAAGAACCCCCACGAAGGGTTCCGTACCGATGAACATCCCGGTGAGGTATTACTTTGAAAGTTGTTCTCGCTACCGGCTGCGTTGCTGCGCGCTTTCTAAGCAGGAGACAACCGTGAAGGACGGGGACTGGGCAATATCGGATACAGCCTGGCCCGACGAGATTTATACTTTCTTCAACGGCAGGGCACTTGGGGTACCCAGAAAGCAGCATTTCAGTCGCGACCAGCCCCTTGAGTTGACCGACTTCCTAGTCGAGGGCAAGAATGTTGTCCAAGTCAGCGTCCCTGGAAACCGGTGCAATGTTGGGAAGAACTCGACATTTTACCTAGCCATAGAGGCCGTAATCACTTCAAGCTATGGTGTTCTCAAGAACCTAGTCGAGACAGCTCCTCATACAACATCCGAGGCAACAAAAGCTGAGATAGCAAGGCGGCTTAAACCGGCAGAGTCAGACGATGTCATCGTGGAGGACAATAACCTCTACATTTCATTGGCCGACCCATTCAGCTCTGTCATGTTTGTGACACCAGTTCGTGGTATCTATTGCAAGCATCTCGAATGCTTCGATCTCGAAATTTGGCTGGATACCCGGCCCAGGAGATCGAAAGGCGTCGAACTTAGTATGTCGGATTGTTGGAAATGCCCCATTTGCAGCAACGATGCTCGGCCGAACCGGTTGCGCATTGATGACTTCTTTCTCGGGGTCCGGGCGAGTCTCACCGGTGCCGGCAAGGAGAGCACCAAGAAGATACAGGCCACCGCCGACGGTAACTGGATTACGGTGGTAGAGCCAGATGAAACAGACGATGAAGGGCCCTCCCATACAGCACTACAGCAGCCTCCCCAAGAAGCTTCGCGGGCTTCGAGCGCATCGGCACCACATGCTGTGATCGAGATATCAGACGATTAGCGTTCAGGGGTCGGCGACTTGGCGTTTAGAGGCTGTTTCTTTTTTCTTTTTCATTCGGGGTTAGCACGAGGAGCACAACTTGGCATAGGACTTGATCAGGTTGGTTCAGGAGATACCCAGAAGGAGTCGAGCAAAGGCATTTCCGGACGTGGTTTGGCGTTTTATGTGTGATAGCAGATTAGCTGGCGTTTTGGTGGCATATTGGATCTAGGTATCGGCTAGCGTCGCTGAGCATGATGTTCACGACGTGTAGGGATACGGTCTGGATGTGATCTCGGGTGTTAGTTGGTACGGGGGGCTATTTTGATGAACCTGGTCTGAATCTATGACGCGGATATTTGACACCAATAGCCTTGCCATGCACTAGACAATTCAGCTCATATTATGCGGGCAGCAGTAGATGACCAAAGGATAGACATTGTTTCACAAGTCTGGTCCGCCGCGGCTCAGCTAGTGCTGGGTGACGAAGAGAGGGTTTGGACATATACTGTTAGCAGCTTAGTCTCTCTACGAAACCACGAAACCTCAAAGATCATAAGAAACTGCGCAACCGACCACGGTTGCTTATTTCCCCGACTGGCTCACACACACCTATAAACCTACAAAGAACGGTGTGACAAATGTGAGGTCTTGCTATTGTTGATAACTAAACGGGGCTTTCCAACTCTTTCATTTGATATAGCGCGCATGGGTTAAGAATGTATCTTCTAGATCGCTAAGATATCTATTCGTGAGTCATCTGATGCCTCATATCTTTGCCTTCGTCGCTTGGTATTTGGGCTTAATGGGGATCTTTGGGTGGTCGCCCGCCAATTTCAACCCAGTCACCGCCTCTAGCTCTTCGACGGCTTCGAACGCTCTTCCCAGGTGGACTTTGACGGTTCTGAAGCCCTGCTTCTTCGCCTGTTTGAGATTCTCCCCGATGTCATCCAAGAAAAGAATGTCTTCTGCTTTGACACCCTCCGACGACCTTTTGTTGTCTTTGGCAAACTTGTCCACCCGTTCAAGGGCGAACTGGTACATCCTGGGGTCTGGCTTCCTGATGCCCACGTGCGCTGAAGAGACGAAGACGTCAAACAGCCGTCGAACGGGGTCATCGGTGTGGTTTTCGACATGCAGCTTGTGTCCTGGCGGAAATATGACCGTGTTGCTCAACGCAGCTAGGATGTACTTGCCGCTGGCCTTGAGGTTCTTCAGTGCGGGGAACATCCAGGGGTCCGGGGTCTGAGAAACCGTCATCATCTGGTTGAACAGCCATTCTCCGTCAACCTTGGGCACAGGAGGGACCTCCTCGGGGAGCCGGGGGTTCTTGGACTGTTCTCTCTTGTAGAAATCCTGCCACCGTGAAGTGCTGTGAAGATCCTCGTTGAAACCGCGGAAGAAGGCGGCGTCCATTGGGATGGATCCCCTCTCGAGCTTGTGCCAGAATCCATCAGGGGCGGTCTTGGAGATGGAGTAGTTAACCCAGCCAGGCGGGATTCCCAGGCTCAACTCATAATCCAAGATGGCCTGGAATGGCGATACGACCTGCCGAGAAGTCAGATATTGGCTCCCACTACTAGTATGTAAGAATGACCAATGACTTACACAGACACCCCCAATGTCAAAAAGCAGCACCTTGGGCTGCTTTACCGCACTCATCTCGGTATCCACTAGGTCAACGATATGGTCGACGGTCCGGTCTTCGAGGCTGTAAACGTCCATTAGGGGACAGAACTTGAACAGCTTCAAGAATAAGCAAAGGGGATAGAGGTCATCTTGAGACCTGATGCCGTCCACGACACTCCACCAAGATACATCCGAAGTACCTCGGCAGCCACCAGTGCGGCTAGGCTGAGGGGCCGCATAACTTGCATTACCATCTTATGTAACCGACCAACCGACCAAGGAGGATGAATGTCGATTCATGTCTCAGTCACGTGACTCGTCCCCAACCCAGGTTCACGTCGCGCTTGGGAATTCGAGGTGGGGCCACAGCGCCTTCTGGACGTTAGGGCTTGAAAATTCCCCCACCAAAATTTAACGATCCCTCCTCGTTCTTGCTTTCACCACCAGCATCCGACTTGACCATCATAGCCGTTGGCCATTACCGTCAAAATGGTAAGTCAGGCCTATCGCGAAGACGCTCAATTGAGGGCTCTTCGACTTCCGCTCTGGCAGAAATGCCATTGTCTCTTTTGCTCGGGTTGAGAGTCACCGCAAGTTGCTTCGGAAGGAGGACCGAGCATATCTGAAGCGCAAATTGCTGACTCGGGGTTATTTGACAGCCTTTCCATAAGTTGGTCAAGAACAGCGCGTACTACAGGTGGGTTTTGGTGCCTCGCGAGATGTCGAGACGACGGAGATGCTAACGCCATATCGCACAGTCGCTACCAGACGAAGTACAAGCGCAGACGCGAGGGAAAGACCGATTACTACGCCCGCAAGCGCCTCATCACCCAGGCCAAGAACAAGTACAATGCGCCCAAGTACCGCATGGTCGTCCGCTTCACCAACAAGGACATCATCACCCAGATCGTCACCTCTGAGATCTCCGGTGACAAGGTCTTCGCTGCCGCCTACGGCCACGAGCTGAAGGCCTACGGCATCAAGCACGGCCTGACCAACTGGGCCGCTGCCTACGCCACTGGTCTGCTCCTCGCCCGCCGTGTCCTCAGCAAGCTCGGCCTTGACGAGCAGTTCACCGGTGTCGAGGAGGCCGATGGCGAGTTCACCCTGGCCGAGGCTGCCGAGGGTGAGGACGGTGAGGAGCGCCGCCCCTTCAAGGCCTTCCTTGATGTCGGTCTTGCCCGCACCTCCACCGGTGCCCGCGTCTTCGGTGCCATGAAGGGTGCCTCCGACGGCGGTATCCTGGTCCCCCACTCCGAGAAGCGCTTCCCCGGCTTCGACATGGAGACCGAGGAGCTCGACGCCGACACTCTCCGCAACTACATCTTCGGCGGCCACGTCGCTGAGTACATGGAGACCCTCGCCGACGACGATGAGGAGCGCTACCAGAGCCAGTTCCAGCAGTACATCGACGACGACATGGAGGCCGAGAACCTCGAGGAGATCTACACTGAGGCCCACAAGGCCATCCGTGAGGACCCCTGGAAGAAGCCCGAGGGCGAGGCTGCCAAGAAGACCAAGGAGGAGTGGAAGGCCATCTCCAAGAAGCACAGGACTCCCAAGCTGACCAAGGAGGAGCGCGATGCTGGTGTCCAGAAGCGTATCCAGGCTATCCTGGAGCAGGAGTAAATCCCTTACGCCACAACGAATGGTTTTGCTGTCAACGGTTTGGGTCTGGAGTTTCGGGCAGGGGCATGCTCCGTTCTCATGGTCGGATGAATAAAAAGTATCATGACTCCCAATGTGATTCTACGCTGGCGTCAGTGATGCTATGTCTCTATCGCGTCTCCTTGAAGACCAAACATGCCAATGTCAATAGAATCTCTCTTATGGTGAACAATTTGGGCACAACCAGAGACCCAGTAGCCAGTCAAACTTTCTACGACATGCAAAGTGGGCCCAAGAGACGGTACTACTATGGGTTGAGGCTTATAGAACCGGTATTTAACATCTTCTCGTACGAGAAGAGTGGTCCACGGGAATGCTGCCTATTCGTACCTCTCCCCCATTAAGGGGATCAGGCGAGCCACAACCCTATAATTGTACTACTTGGAGCCCCATGCCAACATGTGGATTAAGAGCTGATACTCGTACGAGTACGACGAAAGGACATGCCGTTGCATCCAATTGTTCAACCCCAATTCCAGCATAGTTTGAGAGAAAAAAACCACGCAAATTCACTTGGCGCGGCACTTCCTAGTAGTAGTTACTAAGGTTACGTAGGAAGCTTGCCGGCGGTCTGCAGCCCAGCATATCATAACGAACTCCCACTAATACTAAGTACCTACTACAACACGCGGAAGTGCGGAAGAAGCCGCAGCATAGTCTGGGTGTGGTTCTCCTTGGTCGCAGCCAAAACGGCACGGTGTCACCCGACGCTTGTGCATGTTTGGCACCAAGGGGTTTCGTGCTGCCCAAGGTAGTATTCCTCTGGGATGTGGGGGAATTTTGACATGGCGGGAAAAGGCCCCGTTGGCAGTTGGTATTGGAAGGCGCTGTAATAGGGAGACTGTGCAGTTTGTCAGCTCGCGGACGGAATCGGCGTATTTAGGACAAATTGTAATATGACGCCCTGCGTTGGTTTGGTGAGCCCCTTGCGACGGCGACACTCAGCTTTACTAGCCGATACGCGGCGCAAGTCAGTGATGGTTGTTATTCGTATACTAGTAGTACTACGAGTAGTAGTAATACTATAATACTATGTCCCGTAGCTGATTCCCTCAGGCCATGTGAGACAGCTACTACGTATATAGCGTCCATCCAACTTAAGAAACCAACCACCTTGCCACCATCCTTAGGTGGGGAGCAAAGGATTGATAAGCATGAGTATTCATCAACGCCAGGACTCGCAAGCATGCGCGAAATGATTATGGGAAGTGGCAGGACGTGGGAAAGAGGGGGCAAGGCTATGGTGGTGGCCGTGGGAGACAGATGATTTGCGCAGTGACGTTGTTCGGTGGTGGGTGGACTGGTGGTCGCGGAATCCGTTATTCGCCCTCGTTCCGGCAGTGCCAGCGAATGGGACTGGGGTCCAGGGCCTAGATGGGCCCTGGGGCTACAGTGCCCTGATGGCACTGGACAGTGGAGGATTGCCTGCGGCCCGCCTGCGCATGGCGGTGAGACTTGCGGCTCACAGAGCTCAACACGGAGAGCGAGGTACCGGTATGGGCACAGACAGGTGCGCCTGCTGGGATCTCACCATCAATAACTGAGTGCCAGCTGATCTATTAGATGAGGAGTGGTGCCCTTCGAGACAAGAGAGCGGGCGGACGATGTCGCATTGGGACTCGTACTCGTAGTATTTGGTAGCATTGTGACCGTGAGTGGATGCAGGGAGCGACGCTATTGCTTCTTCTTACCCCAGACTGTTGATGGCGATGCGGCAATCGATTGGCCACAGCCGGGGCTACGGGCGGGGGCGACACAGGGTGCCAGCGAACACAGGGAGCCCATCAGCGCACTGAGGCCTGCTGGAGGCGATACATACACCCACTGTAGCGACTGGACACCATCGTCCGATGACGAAGGTCCCCCAGGCCCCAGACCACCCAGCTGCTCGCCATCCTCTGTTATAAGCGTCTCGAAGTCCTGAGCATCCACGCGCACGACTACTAAACCTTAATCCCCCCGCCAATCTGGACGAAGCATTGTTAAGCTGCCTCGCCAACTACCGCCAGAACTGCTATAGCCGGAGCAGTATTTCTCAGCGCCCCGGCGAGTTCCTTTGAGCCAGTCCAACCCTGCTGAGTGACTTCCAGGTTCCAGCTTCGTCCGGTACTGCGTCTCCACCACGGCCGACCCAGACTTGACTTCAGGGTCCATCTCATCTTCCCATTTCCCTCAGCTCGTCTCGCGTTTCCTCCCTTCCCAGCAGTATTTTTTTATGTTCAGCATCACCAAGCATGGAGCACGTCCATGGCGTTGATGTCAGCTGGATGACACAAGCCTCTCCCAAGGGTACGTCCCCCTCGGCTACACCGGATGCCACCGTTGTGGCGATCATCGCGCCATTTCGTCCGATGCTCGCCAACGAAACAAGCTGGATCGCTGACGTCGCGACAGACAAAGTCAATAGGAAACCTCCTTCGCCCCCGATCAAGACCCCTGCCCCGGCACAACCCCAACAAACTGCCGCTACCAAAACGACATCCGCCGAGTCCAACCCTCCCAATGCCAACGGTATTACACACACGAACGGCCAAACCGCCCCAGTGCCCGTGCCCGTGCCCGCCCCCGCGACTACCACGAACGGCGTGGGTACCCCTACAGCTCGAAGGCGGTCGCGGTCGACATCGGTAGACAAGAATGCTGCGCCAAATGGCACGTCTCCTGGACGTCGCAATTCGTGGTTCTCCAACATCTCCGCCAAGTTCTCATCCATTCACCATGAGCACCAGGCCATGAACCAACCCCCAGAATCACCTAAGGAGGCAGAGGAGAAAGAGTCGATACCGCCCCCTCCCCATCCGATACACCATCCGCCAGTCCCCAGGGTGGGCGTAAGGAGCGCCGTACTCCCGCCCGCCACCAAGCCCACCGGTGATGGCCCCTATACACCGGCCCCGCCCAAAGGAGGGCAGGCAGGCTTTTTGGGTGTCTTCCGGCGGCTCTCCTCGTCCTCGGGAGTCGGTCATGTTTCCGGCAAGATGAATCACGGGTTGGTCGACCGCAAAGTTTTGAACGTGGACCAGCACCGGGAAAGGTGTCCCATCAGCGAGCTCAAAGACGCCAAGCTAAGAAAAGTGTCGTTCTGCGTGGACGTCGAGATCGCACCCATGCCAAAGTACGCCGACCCCGGCGCAGCGGAGAAGGCGCCAGTGGAAGGCACCCAGAAGCGGAAGATGGCAGGCAAGGGCGAAGGCGAGGCGTTGAAGAACCCAAAGGCCATAGAAGAGAAGAAGGAGTCTGGGGCAGGTCTCGACATAGGTCTCGGGGCGGCATCGAACGAGCCTGAAAAGGGCGCCGAAGATGCCGCCAAGCCAAATGCCCCAGAACCGGCCAAGAACGAACCACCGCCCCCTCAGGGGAAGGAGAAGGATATGACTACCAAGAAGAAGGAGAAGAAGAAAAAGAGCGAAGAGGAGCGCAAGGCGAGGAAGGAGAAGAAGAGGAAGCTCGCAGAGGCCAACGGGTCTATCCCCATGGAGATCCACTATGATAGTAGCGACTCGTCTTCCGAGGGGCCCGACGGGTCGAGTACTCCCAAGACCCAATCCCTCCCGACGACGAATCCGGTCAGGATATACCGCAGGTGCTGCCAGTTGCGGGAAACCCCTATTCTCAAGAAAATCACAGAGCAGCTCCTCGACAAGACCAACTCCTGCCAGACAACGGGCATGGTCAACAAGCTGGACCTGACGGGCTACGGGCTCCAGTTCGGTGACATCATCACGCTAGGAGACTATCTCGCGGTTGTTCCTATTCGGGAGGTCATTCTGGAGAACAGCAACCTGAACGATGAGGGCCTACGGATGATTCTCGCAGGCCTGTTGGCAGCAAGGCGTCCCGACCTTCGGCGCCGCAAACCAAAGCATGACATAGAAGGGCAAGGGAGCGTTGTCGAGCGACTGGTAATCAAGAACAACAAGCTTGGTCTTGACGGGTGGAAACACCTGTCCCTCTTCATCTACTTGTGTCGCTCACTTAAGTACCTCGACGTCTCGCATATCCCCTTCCCCCGCCAAGCTGCTTGCCAGACAAATGGAACCCTGCCCAACGGCCAGCAGGTGCCACGAGGCATCGCAGAAATCTTCTCCAGGGCGCTATCCGAACGTTTGGCCGGGCCTGTGCTCGAACTTCTGAACATTGGGGAGACAGAACCTACCATGGATCAGCTCGGTACCATTGTAGACGGCCTCATCAAGAGCGGCGTGACGCGACTCAGTCTGGCACATAACCATCTGGACGCGCAAGGCGTGGGGCATGTGGTGAGGTATCTTGCCTCGGGAAAATGTGTGGGACTAGATCTAGGCGGCAACGACTTGAGGGATCATATAGAGGAACTCGTCTCGCCGATGAAGGAGACTGATCCTCTATGGGCGCTGAGTATTGCAGGGTGCAACCTAAACCCTGCCTCTCTTTGCCGGATTTTCCCCACGCTATCCAAGCTAACGGATTTGCGGTTCATCGACTTGTCGCACAACCATGAACTATTCCAGTCAACACCTAGCGCCGTCGGGCTGCTAAGGAGGTATGTGCTCCATCAAAGCGAGGTAACCTCAGTTACTAACATGATGCCGTCAGATATCTTCCCAAAATGGAACCTCTGAAACGCATCCATCTCCAGGATGTCGGTATGACTCCAGAACAGGCCATCGCGCTGGTTGAGGTCTTACCCGAGGTCAAAAATCTCGCGCACATCAACCTCCTGGAGAATGCTGAGCTCGTAAAGCTGTCGGACGCGACAACAGAGGAGACACAGGAGGAGGCCTGTGCGCTCTATGCGTCCCTGATGGCCGCTTCGAGAGTGTCCAAGAGCCTCGTCTGTGTCGATATCGAGGTACCAAGCGAGCAGTCAGGGGAGATCGTCAAGGCCATGGCCAAGCAGGTGGTTGCATACTGCTTGCGCAACATGGAGCGGATACCTGATGCAGACATCAGCGCGATCGTAGCAGAAGCCCAGGCAGGCGAAGATTCCAACATTCCCCCGTACCCAGACGTACTGGCTCATCTCGTGGGCCGCGACGTTTTCGATCAGAACGACTCGGACGGTGAGCAAGACCCCGCGCCCGATGAGGACTACGTCATTGGAGGCACAGGAGTTGTCAAGGCTCTCACCTGCTGCCTACAAAACCGAGGCGACGAGTCCCGCAGGCAGTCGGGCGAGTTCATCCAGGAGCTGGAGGATGGCGATGTGGCAGCGGCACCGAAGCTCGCGACCGGCGGGAAGGCCAAGGATATGTCGAAACACCTCTTGGCTGGCGCGCGCAAAATCCGACACCGCATCCAGGCTGCCCTCAACAAGGCCAAGGCCAACCCTGAGGGCGAGCAAAATGTTCGCAAGCTCATGTTCCTCGACGAGACGCTGCAGGGAATCATCAAGCGGTTTGAGGACGAGTACCCGGATACCCGCGAAGGGTTCAGTGGAAACGAAGTGCCGCAGCCCCCATCTACGGGCCCGATTGAGGAGCTATCGAGCTCGCCCCCGGCAGAGGACACGGCAGCAGTATCAGACGGCGAGGATGAGTCAAAGATTCATCCGCCCAGGGTGCTGTCTCGCTCCAGCTCGGTGCTATCCAAGCTCCTGGCTGAGGAAGAGGGTCGCGTGCTACGTGCGGGACACAGGTTCCGCTCGGGCTTCTTCACGCATGAGAACATCGATCTCCTGGCAAGCATCGACGATATTGGCTCCGACCCGAAGCACATCAAGCTTCTCACGGGAATGGCGGAGGATGTTGGCGGCGAGCTGCTCGAAATGGTCAAGGAGAAGGGCCCCGTGCGGACGTTTAAGGAGGACCGCGAGATGATCCTTCGGTGCATGAAGGAAGCGGACCCTGACTACTGGGACAATTTTGTCGAGGCGCAGAAGAAGGCTCGTGCAAATATCACGGCCCCGAAAGACAAGTTTGGCGAGTCTCAGCAGGGCGATGAGAGCGCCATCGCCGACGACTAAAGTCGCAAGAGACGAAAGCCCGTCTTTCACATTCACCATCAACATCATCATCACTACCACTACAACCACCACACTGTACAATTACCATCCCACGACACATCCTACAAGCGAATATTATGGCAATTAATCTTATACTATACCTCATCGGATATGAATATCGGCGCTTGGCGCTCATTCTCTGTTTGCTGCAGGTCGTCGGATGACTCTTCTTTGTGTTTGGTGCTAAGGCGCTTGGGTAGTCACTTCCTCGAAGGGGGGGGGGAAGTTCTGAAAGCGAAATCATCAGTCTTGTGTTTCAAGGCATGATGGCATAAGGGAGGTATTCTTAATAGAGCTCTTTTGCATCGCCGTGACGGCAATGTGCTCTAGTCTATGCTAGTACATGGGACGTGATGATAAGGCTCGACGCTGATATACCATATAGGGGACATACACGGAGCATTTCACATATTCACGTATCGCATGGATGGACTCTTGACTTGCGCTAGCGGAATATGTGCTTTTCACGGATATGCTACATGACGCTCCCGGCCGAGAGACGAATACCTAATAACAGGGAATACTAAGAAAGGACGGGGGAGACGCAGACAGTGGAAATCATGCCAAGGCCCCCTGTTCTCCTCCAGGTTGGCATTGGCCACAGGGATTGATTTAGCAATCCTCGGTGATCTCAGCAGTACAGTACTCGCCGTCGGGGCCGGAGCCGATCTTGTCGGGCTCGTCGCCGGTGTCGTTGCCCTCGAAGCGGTCGCACGACTTGCCCGAGTCGACGCAGGAGTTGGTGATGAAGCAGGTGTCGCCGTAGTTGGTGTTAATGCCGCAGAGGACGCCGCCGTCAACGGCGACGACGTTGTCGATGATGATGTTTCGGGGCCCGCCGTTGCCGTCGCAGTTGCCGCAGGAACGCACGACCTTGCCGTAGTCCTCGGCGTAGAAGTTCTCGAGGGTGAGGGTGACGATGCCGTTCATCTGGATGATCTTGTCTGCGGCCGCAAAGGCGCCACCGCCCGAGATGTGCGCCTCGCCGTCGCCCTTGAGCGTAATAGCGTCCTCGCACACGTCCTGGAACCAGACATTGGTGATGGTGCACGAGCCCAGGCAGTGGATGCCCTCGGCCTGGTTGGGGCCGATGATGACGTTGGAGATGGAGGCGCCGTCCTCGAGGATGAAGATGGTGTCATCCGTGCCAGTCTCCTCCTGCTCCTGGCAGACGACGGCTATAACATGTCAGCGATTCTTGCTCCATATGAGGAGGGGGGTCCAAGACTTACAGTCTCTGTCGTAGAGGAATCCCTCGCCGTCAAAGGAGCCCGAGACGGTGATGGGCTCTGGGGACAGGCTGGTGCCCGCGGGCTCGGGGATGACAGTCGTGACGGACTGGGCGAGGGCAACGCCGGCGCCAGCGGCGGCGAGGAAAGCAGCAGACTTCATGATGAAAGTTTAGAAGAAGAGAGTCGACGGGAGATGGATGGATGTAGAAGAGGCGGGGTTGGGTTGGAGCGTGGTGTTTGAAGACTGTTCAGAGATCGAGCAGGCAAGTCGTGAAGCTTATATAGACATTGTCCCAGAGCCACAAGGCTTCGCCCCTTGGAGTTGAACTCCAGACAAGCCATCTATGCAGGGCTCCGAGGCTGGTATTCGTGGAGAAATCTCATGGCTCATGCCCTGATCGCCCCTAACAGTTGCCGTATCGAAGGGGGACATCATCTATTGCCGGCAGCGCTGCCTTCGATGGGGGCGCCACTCCGCGCCGTGACTTCAATTCTCCGGAGCTTGCTGGGGTAGGTTTGTATGCGTTTCAGGCCCCGCCCCAGACTCTGGGGCGTCTGGTGCGCTTCGGGCCTTCGGCCCTAGAGGGGGGTCAATCTGAGACTGTAGTCGGATCGCCGCAGGTTCCTGTTCCCACTGCCGGGTTTCTGTCAACGTGGCTCGCTCTTGGCTTCTTGGCTGCTTGGCTGCTTGGTTGCTTGGCTCCAGTATGCACACCCGTGTTTGTCCATGAATATCTTTCCCGTTTGTGTCGGCTCCAGACTTCCAGCCAAGGAGAATTCAGACCCGAGAGGAACACGATGGATCGTGAGGTGGTGATAGACAGTGGCCTGCGGGGACTCCAACTCCCGCTAAACTGAGCCAGACTGGGTATGTATGGCTTCTTCTGGCACCCAACAGCGAGAATTTCCAGAAACAGATGCCAGGAACAGATTAACAGACAGTCTCAGGCCCCTGTCCTCTCACTCTGCTCTTTTCCACCAATCGGTGGGCGGACTTGTTGGCAGAGTGCAGTGCCTGGACGTCATCGTGCGAGCGCCCAAGTGTGGGGTGCAGGCTTGGGGTCGGAAGGTTAAACCGAGAGGCATATCAGGAGGAATTGAGGTCATGGTATGACCTATTACGACATTCGATCAATGATGGGAGCTGGTGGGACTCGATGGGACTCGATGGGACACGATGGTTCTAAGGGAGGAGGTGTCACAAGTTGCGGATGCGAAGAGGCGGATGACGAGGTCCCGAAACAAATGAGGAAAACCAAACGAAGAACTAAAGAGACTAGATTTCATTGCCCACACATGAGGTGCTGACCACATTGCTAAGTCAACTCCATTTGTATTCCCGTGGAGATATCGAGATGAGGTCCCTTTTACATAAGGTACGAGTACTCCAAGTTGTCGACATCGGGTTGCCGTATCATTGGTAGGGTACAGGTTAGGTGAGGGTTGGGATTCTTGGTACGTGCCACAAATGACGTCTTGTTTAACATGCCACTTCCAGGTTGGCCTTGTTCTTGGACTGATCTTCAGTCATCTGTAGTATATTCTGCAACTATGAGGTTTCAATTGACAGCGCACACGTCATTGGCAAGCGGTAGTCCGTAGCGTTCCTGCTACTGCTGGGCACGTAGGGTAGTAGCTCCAACCAGCGGTACTAATATCATCTCTCTCTGTTGAAGATGAGATGGCCATTGATGGTGGTGCACCCCAACGCAAGCCAACCGATTGAGCACTTGAGGTGTCATGATAAGACAATTAGGGCAAAGGACTTGCATACAGGAACCTGCACACCTGCCAGATTCATCGAGCTTGGAAATCTTGTGCCATCGTGCCGGAGATCTTTGGCCGGGGGTGCGCGACCCCTATTTTAAAGGCGCGTCGGCAAAGCGTGTTCTGGTGGAGTTGAAGACACCCGGCAGAGGTACCTGTGAGGTACTTGTGCCGTCGCGTCCAGAGTGACGCAGGTGGCAAAGTCGTGGTTGAAACAAGGTCCCCCTCAAGTACTCGTACTCTGTGGATTAATTTCCAGACACAGATGGCCCCAAATTCTTGACAGCTCAAGTTGCTCAACCTCGGGGAAGCTTTCGTCAATCTTTGTTCACTTCCCGCTACACTCCGCCGCCAACCACCGTCTCCGCCCCAATCGGCTGACGGAGTAGACACGTACTGCTGGACTTGTCAAATGGTCACGGCCTGCCATCTCCTCCCGCCGACCACGAGCCGCTCTCGACTTGCGATAACCCCGAGTCCCCGACTCTGACCGCCCGACCAGCCACCATGTCTTCCGCGTCTCCGTCCTCGCAGAACGGCAAGCGCAAGAGAGACGCTGCCAGAAACCCCGAAGGTCCCGAAGGCTCTCTGCACCTGCAGACCTCGTCGCGCGATGCCTCGGCCGAGGAGGGCGACACCACCGCCCCCGACTCCGACCGCCACCCCAACCCTAAGCGGCAGAGGGCCAACTCGGATCGCACCATCGATGCCAATGCCAATGCCAATGCCAACGCCGACCACGCCCATGCCCTCGACCCGGGGGAGCCCAGCGACACCACCGAGGCCAGCATCGATATTGCCGAGCGCGTCGGCCGCAAGGGCCGCAAGGGCTCGCTCCAAGATGGCGACGAGGAGAAGGGCGCCATGCCTCCGCCGCCCATCGGCAACATGACCCATCCCCTAGGCTACAGGACCAACCCTCCGCCCGTCGGCCGCCCCGTGCGCGTCTACGCCGACGGCGTGTTTGACATGTTCCACCTCGGGTAAGCTCTCGTCCGGGTTCTCCAGAGGGCGCGAGGGCGCCATGTACAATGCTTGTGTGCTAACCAACTTTCTGCAGTCACATGCGCCAGCTCGAGCAGGCCAAGAAGGCCTTCCCCAACACCACCCTCGTTGTCGGCGTCACGGGCGACGATGAGACGCATAATCGCAAGGGCCTGACTGTTATGTCGGCCCGCGAGCGCGCCGAGACGGTGCGACACTGCAAGTGGGTCGACGAGGTCATCGAGGACTGCCCCTGGATCGTCACTCCCGACTTCCTCGAGAAGCACAAGCTCGACTACGTCGCGCATGATGACCTCCCCTACGGCGCCGCCGAGGGCGACGACATCTACCAGCCGATAAAGGAGGCGGGCAAGTTCCTCGTCACGCAGCGCACCGAGGGCGTCAGCACCACGGGCATCATCACGCGCATCGTCCGCGACTACGAAAAGTACCTTGCTCGCCAGTTCAAGCGCGGCACCTCGCGCCAGGAGCTCAACGTCAGCTGGCTCAAGAAGAACGAGATGGACCTCAAGCGCCACGTCCAGGAGCTGCGCGAGAACATCACCAACAACTGGACCACCACCGGCCAGGAGCTCAGCCGCGAGCTCAGGCAGTTCTGGCCAGCCAGCCGGCCTCAGAGCCCCGCCAGATTCAACAGCGCCGCCAGCGACATTGCGCGGTCACCTACCGGCACCGGGGGCACCTCTAAGGAGTTTCTCACGGGCTACGCCGTTGGTCTGGCCGGCGGCGTTCGGTCATGGGTAAGCACTCACTCCCTCTTCTAACCCCTATTTTCGACGGAAGAAGCTCACATGACGACTGCAGATGACCAAGAACCGACGGACTCTCCCAGACAGCCGCCCCATGAGCGACGACGATTCCGAGGAGAGCGACGGTAATGGCAGCGGCACCGGCGCTGGCAAGGCCAAGTCCTCCGGACCCAATCTGTTGGCCCCAACTCCCGTGCGGCCATGATCTCATTCTCCTCTCGTCGCCCGTCTCTTTTTGTACGAAACACATTCTATCATTTGTTTAATGATGCTTCATCTCTGAAATTGGCAACACTCCAAAATGGGAAATCTGCCGGCTGGGGAGAGGAGGAGGGGACACGGTCAGCTGGAACGGCAACAAACGGGGAACACCAGGAAAGGGGGGAGGGAGGGAAGGAGATGGGTTGTCTCAGCTTTCTGCGCGCATCTAATACATAGAGACAGGAGACTGGCACCACGGCGTTTAGCGTTTGCTGTACGAATACAAGAATCTGGGAACTTGAGTTGGCTTGCCCGTCCGTCCCGCCGTGGGCTCTGAAGCGACGACTACCGCCCCCGGATCTCAGGGCCCGCATTAACAGACCGCCCTGTTCCGTGGGGAGAAGGCCCACGTCACGAGGTAAATTTGAGAGAAATAGGCACGGGCCTAGATCATCCGTTATTTTCACAACCGGATTCTGCCTTGGCTGCGGTTGCGGGGATCGCTGCCAGTGGGAGAAGGGAGAAGGGAGAAGTGCATCTCGAAATAGCGACGCACTGTACCAGGGGCTGGGTCCCTGGGTAGATAGACGCAGGCATTTGAATGCGTCTTTGCTTTCGTCAGACTTGTGTGTTTCGGGTTGCTGTCGCTATTATGAAGCTGACCACAGATATATAGATAGTAGTAGGTAACGTATCGCGTAAGAAAATGTCGTCCGGCGCCGGATCCTGGCTGCACGTCGTCATCCAAATCTCGTAACTTGGCCAATGGCATTATGGCTCTGCGTCTATCTGGATATGAGCACAGCCACCAATATGGTACGCGCCTACGTCGGTTGTTTCAACACCAAGTTGCCAACTACTATCCACGGCTGCGTAGGGCTGCATGCCGCCCCAACTTTGCCGTGGGTCGAAAATCAGAAGGCCCGTCATTACTTAGACTGGCCTTCGCCAGTACCTTCCCAGGAGTGATGCGTGAACATGACCGGCGTTCTTGACCTGTGATAAAGGCTGGGCAGTGCATCATGCATGTTGCGACAGGCCCCGAGAGAACGGTGCGGCGTCGGTGACCTGCTGTGGCGTGCAGGAGGAGGGGTTCTTGGGAAGCACACCAAAAATAGACGGCCCATGGAAGTGCAGCATAGACCCAGGCTTGGCGCCTCTGAGGCCGAACTGTACGAGTACGTACACACCTGTAAGGTACTAGCACCATGGGACTGAAGCAAGAGTGAGATGGCGCGAGGAGCCTGCTTGCAAGCAGCTGCAACCCCCCCCTCCCCCCCTTCTTTCCCTCAAAGCGGAATGTTGCAAGCCGCGGTGGGCGTCTGAAGTTCTTGGGACTCTTTGGAGGGGTAACCTGCAGCCCACGCTGGCGGTGACGATTTCCGCAGGGGTTCCTGGGGACTCGGCGTGTCATCCAGGATCCTTGTGATAAAAATTAAGAGCTACGCACTACTACTATTAGTGGTGCTAGGCAGACAGCAAGGGGAACTATCCCCAAGGGAGTCAGGCGGCCGGAGAGATGGGTTTGAATCCCTGGCATCCGGGCCGCTTGCTAGTTTCCTACTAATAGTACTAGGTAGTTCCTACGGGTGGTTTCCTATTCGTACCTGCCCGCGGTTGTCTATACTAGCGCCCCACCAGTAATCCCCCACTGATGAAAGAGAACTCGTCCTTTGCTGCTTCCCAAAATTCCCAGTTGGAGCGACCAGGTAACTACTACCTACTATTACCTAGCACCTTGGGTATGATATCAGAATCTCCGGTAGCACTGAGACCGACAGCGGGATCCTTACGGCACGGAACGGGTCCCACCTCGAACCATTAGCATGGGGCTAGACCCATGGCGATGGAATCAATAATTCTTTTAGTCTCACGAGCCGTCCAGGAAGCTCGTACATGCCCAAAGGGTACTGGGACTTGGACCTCATAGTGGGGTTCGGGGTAGGAATAGCTATGGTGTGGATCCGAGACAAACATTAGAAGGAAGAAGCCGAAATTTCACAGCGCTGTTTATTCCACTCGATGCCATTGGAACATTCTGGTCGGTGCCAAGTAACGTACGCAGAAGGTACCATGACAGCATCTGTGCCTATCCTGGGACCTGGCCATCTGCTATTACTACGAGTACTACCTATAGTAACTACTACGTATGTAACTGGTTGCATTACGGGACCCCACCTCGGGCGCAGTCCGTCTCCGCACGGAGCTGCCAAGACAAGTGGGACTCTGTTGGTCGAGGACCAACATGACGGACATCGACTGACCTTAACACCGATGAGAAATCGGGCTTACTGGGCAACCAAGACACCAGATCTCGTTGTTCAAAAGCCCTTTAGCGAGTCTTTGTGTCTTTGCCCTCGAGCAGCATCTAGGTTTGGCGCTGAATGACACTCGATTCGGGGACGGCCGGGGTTTTAGTCGCCGGAGGCCCCACCACCGGCTCCGGGCGACCTAGTACTACGGTACTTGTATCTGTGTCTCATTCACGTTACTTATCATTGCCACATATCTAATGTAGTAAGACACTTACACCAAGCACCACCTATGAGAACAGGCGACAGCCGAGGCAGCACGCCGGCTGAGCGTAGCCCTGTTGCGACTCTCACCAATTACCACCGGAGTGGGCATCGTACCTATCTTGACCCGAGCTCCGACCACCGCTCGGGACGCAAGCAATGAGGCCTTTGTGGTGCAGCAGAGGAGCCCAGACTTGGGACTTTTCTCACGCACTAACGAGTCAACGACGAGACTTGCAGCAGCGCAGACCAATGTGGCTTGCTGGTTCCAAGTTGTTGACAACAAGACCCGAGTACAAGAACGGCCGGCGGGGCCCAACTCGTCCAGGCAGGCCTCCGAGTGCTCCCAGACTGCCGGGGTCACCACACCCTGAGGCCCCCTGGGCGAATCGGCACCGTTGGCCCGCTCCCTACCGAGGGCGATCAGCCCGCAGAAGTGGCTTGTGGTGTGGGTGGGTGGCCTTGTGTAACCTCGAGGCTCGAGCCGCCCTGTCAACCTTGCTGTTTCGGAGGGTTGCGCTCCCAGGTGGCAGCGCGAGTAGGAACCTTGTGCTGGAAGCGGTGCCAACGACATGGCCAATGGTCCCAAAAGTGTACGGAGTACCAAAAGTCCCATGGATACCTAGTACGGAGTACCTACCATGGACTAATACCGCTGTAATATTATAGTCTATTCCCTAATAATAGCCGGCCGGAACCCCTGGCAGGAGCCATTGACATCCGCCCAATCCAATGGAGCCGGCGGGTGGCCCAGGTGTTCAAGCTCCACGGCTGGCAAGCGACATCTTGGGGACTCCACATCCTTCTCGAGCTGCTTGGGAGGCACCTTCCGGCCAACACCCCACCTGGGCAGTCCTAGAATGCCATGGGCTTTTGTCTGTGACCTTGGAATTTCTTCCGTCAGCCAACACGCGTCTGCGCAGCTTGCGCGTCTTTCCATCTCAGCGAGTCAGCCCTCTGCCCTTCTGCTCCTCTGCTCCTCTGCCGCAGTGCTGTCATCCTGCTGGCGGGGCTTGGCCTTCGATTATTTGGCCGTTGGTCGTTAAAATAATACCCACCACGCCACGGGCCACTCGCCAGCTTTGCCGTACGAACCCCTCAAGCAACCCATGTCCTATGGGGCCGTGGGCCATGATGCCATTCATGGCCCGGGCCTTGGGGTTAGGCACATGCTTATTCCGTCCTCCCCTACGTAATACGGAGTATAGCGGGCAACAAGCTCAGCGACTTGCGCTGAGCTCCATCACATTCTCAATTCCTCCCCAGTCCTCCTCGTGGCGCTGTGGATGCACTCCGCCGCTGTCGCCTCCACTGCCTCCACTGCCTCCACTGCCCTCCACTGTCGCGCCGCCGTTAACCCACTTCCCCAGTTGGTCGACGTACAAGCTCTACGATGCTGCAGCGGCAATTTGGAAATCGGGGAATGATTACCTCTATTACCATACCTAGTACTCTCATGAACGAACGTACTACGAGTCCGGATAGCACGTGTCTGCGGGCTCGTGGTACAGCGCTGGGAGCTAATCAATTTTGGCAGTTGCCAGTGTCTCGGAGACGGGGACTGGCTCGCTGGCGCCTAACTTCGCATGCGTCCCATCGATCTAATCGTCAAGTCCGGCCGTAGCAACACCGCGAGTTCCATCCGTCGACCCGCGTGCCAGCATTATTTTCGATCGCGAGGGCCAGTGTGCGCTATGTGCAGTGTGCCTGTGTGCCCCATCCGTACGAGTACGCGGGACCCGGGAGGAGGCGGTGATGACCACCTGTTGCAGAATCAAAAAATGCGTGGCTCGAGCTTTCATCAAGCAGGTCTTCGGACTACTATTATACGAATACTACTGGTAGGTACCTAGGAGGTACCTACGATCGGCTAGCCTGTCTTGACCCATATCTTCTCACCCTCACACCGCGCGTCTACGGCGTCTGCTCGGGCATTACCCTATTTCCCCACTCCCGACACCGACGGTGCATCTTGGTAGGTGTAATCTCCTACGAGTATCACCACGCAAGGCTAATTACTGCTGCCTGTACTGCAAGCCTCACCATGTACCTCATGTACTCTGCAGGCAGCTCTCTTCTTGGCCACTTATCCCAGCGGCCAGGCAGGCGCTCACCTTGGTACCGACGTACAGGTCACACCGAGCATTGATCGACCTGTGCCAACCAACAAAGCAACTTTGTCGTCCACGAGCTACGCACAATTGGGCTCTGCCATGCGACCCCCGTTCTCCACCCCTCCCTTGCAAGCCGGTAGCCAATGTGTTCATCTACCAATCTGCACGCCACGAGCCTGGCATTAGATGTGCGGCGCAGCCCTGCAACACCATGGCCAAGACCTGTTCCTCCCGAACTCATTCGCCGCCGTGTCCTGTGCCCCAATTCTTACTGCCAGGCCCTGTCCATGATACCCCTAACATTTCGACGGGGTCTCGCCACTAGCAATAGTACAGAGAGGGTGAAGGCCGAAGCAGTTGATGTGGTCCCGAGACTCCCCAGCGCCCTAGCTCATCCCCAATGGCGATGCCTGGTGTCCGGCTAAGCAATCACGGAGCCGCAGACTTTTGAGAAACATGCCTTGGATTTTGGCGACTCGTCTAATAATACACACAGCCAACAGTCTTGCTTGCCAGCATGATTGTTAGGAGTACAACAAATACGATGGCTACATGCTATGTATTGTGTAGCAGATCAAAGCAGGAAAGGCGGGTACCTTAGCTGCCTGGTAGCATTGATCCGTCATTGTCGGGTCGTCAAGCTCGTTGAAGCAGTCAAGGTACTCCTCCGTACGAAGTGCAGAATAGTCCGGGTACCTAGACGCAACCCACCCTTGTTGCTCGGCGGACAGGGTTTTCAACTCGCCGGGACGAATGTCCAACAGTCCAACAGGCCAACAGTCCAATGGTCCAGCTTACCAGCTGACGACGGCGTCTTTGCGCCCACTATCCTTTGCCTGCTCTTCAACGCATAGTCCCTCGTCTTTTCTCTTGGGTCATAACAAACGATGACGCTACGCTGGCCCCTGCCCCTTTCCCTCAAAATCAGTGTCTAAGAGCACTATCTGTTGCCGCCCCATCGTAGACAGATGGGTTGCCGCTGACCTCGCTCCAAACTCAACATAACGAACTTGTGGACATGCAGAGGGGACAGACACACCATAACGGGCCTCCCTGACCACCACACTCCGAGTCTCACACACCTACCAACTTATCCGTACATCTGCATCGTCCATACAGAGCACAGACCTGGCTTGACGTAGGTACATACATATTAGTACGCTGCGGCGTCTGTCTGCCGAAAGAAGCTGTCCAACCAACACCAAAAAAAGTGACCAAGGCTGCAGCACGCGCCTCTTAGCCGTTTCTTCGGCCTGTTGTCCTCCTCCTGCTGCTGGCTCCTTCTACTATTTTCTCTCCACCTTATTTTGGTGCGCATCTCTATTTCCATTCATAGACTTCCATCAGCGTCCGTCGTCTCATATCGGATCATCCTGCGCGCATTGGTTTTCGGACCGGGGAGGCTGTGCCACTGCTAAGTTTGGCCGGTACCAAAATCAACCCGTTCGTGTCGACTGGGAACCCGTTTTAACAACAAACTTCCATTTTGAGCGCCCATCATGGCTAGTCTCAAAAAAATCATGAATATCGACGAGGAGGGCCAAGGGTCCGATCCTGCTAAAAGAGACAAGGAGTCGGCATCGACGTCCACTCAAGTTCCTGAGTCGATGCCACCAACATCCAGCTACGCCTCGCCGACAGACCCTTCTTTCGCCCCCTCGGTAGCTGAGCGCCAAAGACAGAGTCCTTTCTCTCATAACTGGCAACCACTTGGCCCCGAGTCCGCGTCGCCACCTCCGGGAGCTCCCACCGACAGCAGACGACCCAGCAACACCAGCAACGAGTCTATGGATAGTCTGTACTACGGCCGGGCCCATGGCTACCCTCCCATGTCAGCCTCGGGTGGCCCCTCCGGTTCGTATCTCGGAGTCGGTGGGATGGGAGGCGAAGTCCCTGTCAAACTGACTCCCATCACGGGGAGGGTTAGTCGGGCGAAGAAGGGCGTTCCTGTACACACTTGCGAATTGTGCCGGCCCCCGAAAGTAAGACGCCGCAATGAAGCAGATGGAAAAGCCACTGAGTGTTGCTAACATGGGTTTAAATTACAGACATTTACGAGGGCAGAGCATCTGAGGTTTGTAGTGGCCCGTTTCAAGTGTGCTGGTAATGACTGAACTAAGTTGACCTCCTCATTCTAGACGACACCAGCTCAGCCATCAGCCTCCGGAACTGGCCTGCTCGGTTCACGGGTGCGACAAGGTCTTCCACCGCAGAGACCTTCTCGAGCGGCATCAACTCAGACAGTATGTTCCCCAGGCAATCCGACTTAGACAACACGTCCACCTGACCGGAGACTAGCGAGCAAGAGGTCAAGGGCCAAGGTGAGCTAGGCCCCGGTTCTACGACCGCTTCGTCCGACGGCTCTGGTTCGCCATTTGTTGGGGGTCCAGCGGGCACGCAGGCCTTCGCGCTGGGACCCTCAGGCATGGGCGGGCCAGGACCAGGGCATGGCGCCGGAGTTGGCCTCGGCGTGACGGATACAGATATCAACATGGAAGCGCCGTCGTGGCCTTCCATGGGGGGCAACGATGTCCCGGGGGGCTATAGGATGGGCAGCGTCTACGGTGCCTCGTCCTCGGCCGACCTGGTCAACGCTGCCTACATATCATCCGGCTCAAACAACCCCTGGCAGGACAGCTCAGGGGTGCCTTCGACGTCGGCCAGCAACAGCGGGGGGACGTTCTCGGTCTCGCCGCATCCTCGGGCCTCAGGTACTTCCGGCAGTCAGTGGAATGACGCGATTGCCTCGTTCCCCCTGGGTCAGAGGGGGGTGCAGAGCTCGGGGATGGAACCCCCCACTGGGTTCTACCCATATACCACATCACCCTCGCAAGGGGGCACGTCCGTGGCATACGACAGCACAATGGGGCTTTCTATGGCTGGCTACGCCGGAGGTGGCTCGATGACTTCGTCCGAGAACCTCCTAAACAGCACCACAGTTCGTAGCTCATCCCCGCCACTGGCTGTGGTGCAATCTTCTGAGACTTTAGTCAACCTGCCAGCAGCTGCCACATCGGAGCGCATAGCCAGCAGTTTTACCTACAGCCGTCAGGCTGGGGATGCTCTTGTCATCCTCACCGCCCAGCCTTCGACGACGAGTTCCCTCGATCGCGAGCTCCGAAGCGTCCTCCCCGCCTACCTCAACGTCTACTGGGACAGAGTACACCCTGCGTTTCCAGGAGTCCACAAGCACACGTTTGATAGCCAGCCCAAGGCTGCATCAGACCCTCAACATGTACTTCAGTGCGCAATGGCCGCCGCAGCAACCCAGTTCCTCGAGGACAAGACGCACCGCATCAACGGCCACAGCTTCCACACCTATGCCTGGAAAGCCCTCGCGGCGGTAGGTCTACCGTTTCCCATCAACCCCCCCCCCTCCTCTGGCGGCGGAGTATCATGGGGCCTCAACTAAGTTTTGACAGTTCACGCAGTCTGGGCAGTGGCCTCTGCCTATCATGCAGGCCGTGGCCCTCTCTGAATACTATGCACGGTTCCGGGGCAGGCAAAAAGAATCCCACCGCCCGTCAACCCGGTTTGCCAAGCTGTATCAAATGGTTAGTCCCTGGACGAGTCAGCCAACTGATCTGTATACCCAAGTGTATGAAAATGTGAACACTGACAACCCCCTCCCTTCAGTTGATTGATCATCAGAACACGTTTGCCCCCATACCAGATACCGGAGACAGCATGTCCTCGTGGAAGAAATGGGTCGATATGGAGACGCGTCGGCGACTGTTGTCTGGATGCTTTATACTGGACGTGCATAGCGTCATATATTACGAGCAGCCTCCGATTGTGATCCTCCACCTTGACTACTCGTCTCCATCAACGCTACCAATCCCGTTGGCCTCGAGCGGCAATGAGATGTGGGAGGCTGAGGATGACAAGAACTGGGTTCGCTTGGCTGGTGTAGCTTCACGGTTGGAGACGGTGAGCACTGTCCTATCCAAGTCTCTTACGGCGGAGTACATTGCCAAAGGGCCTCCTATAGATGCTTCGATTCTCATTTGCGCCTGTGGCCTCCGCCTTCCTCGACGGCAGAACCCGATAAAGGTCCAGGCCAACGTTGGCATGCCCCTGGACGGACCCGAGTTCAGCCTTGCCAATCTCTTTCCCCAGGTCCCGAGTGCCAATACGTATCTGGCACTCCATTTCACTCCGCTACACGTGCTTCTCTCTGTATCGGGCGAGAGCTGGGTATTCAACAAGAAGGTTCTGAGAGCGTCCATGTTCTCGGAACACCGGCAGTATCTGGAGCAGTGGATTCAATCAGACAGCGCGGTCAAGGCGGTGACGTTTGCAGCACGGGCGCTCCGGGGTTTTCTAGGGCTGACCACAGCCATGCTGGCGGATGGCGGCAGCTCGTTTTTCAAGCAGGGACGTGGGGTCCCATGGGCGGACCTGTCGGACTACTGGGGCGTCTACGTGTGCGCGCTCATCTGCTGGGCGTACGGGCAGGGGGGTGAGGGTGATGGGGTCGCGGATGGGAATGATGCGTCACGGCGGACGGGACTGCGGTGGATTCTGACGGCGTCGCAGATGGAGCCGAGCCAGTTGGGGGAGTGGGCGGGGGGCAGGAAGACGCTGGCTGTTGTGTGTCTTGCGCGGGACGTGCTGGCGAGGGACTGCGTGGGAGGCCGCAATATACTCTTTGCTGATGCGGCGAGTGTACTTAAGAGGCTCGGAGGCGGTGGTGAATGGGACTGGCCTTGAAGTGTAGAGGTCTTAGCCCGTGGCAAAAAGAGAGGAGTGAAAAACACGACTTGATGGCTGCCATGGCTCGATGGCGTGAAGGCGCTGGCGGCCATGGGATATGAGTTATGAACAGGCGGCTGCATGTTGCAATAGTATTAGTCTTATTAGAGAGCGGTGCAGCTGGGCCTTCTCTGAGGGTTGAGCTTGGGATGGCCATCAAAACGGGGTTGGGGCAATCTTGGCCCGTTAATACTAAATACCAAGACCGTGTCACGTTGGTACGGCATCTGGACATAATAGGCTCATACTTTGTAGTGAAAAGGGGGAAGATGGAGATGGAGCACGAAGTGAAACCTCGAGCGGCCTGGCTTCCTGATCTGCAAACTGGCACGGGGCGGGGCCGGTTCGCTGCCCACCATATCCCGAGGGTGGCAATGAGTCCAACAGTGTTTTTTTTTGTTACATATTTCTCGCAGTAGCACTGTAGCAGGCAGGTATTATAATATCATACCCGTGATAGTATATACGAGACGCTTTGGTATCCTTCTGTCTTTGATGAAATGAATGAGATATTAATGGCTATGGCCAGGGCGGGACGATCCCAGCACCGCCATCCGGGCCACACACGAGTACGTACGTACAAAGTACGGATATTACCTAGGCTCTGACACAGGAAGATGGGTGCGTAGGGGATGGGAGGAGGGGTGGATCGAGATCGGGATATTTCCCCCCCCTTTAGGCGGGTGAAGCCGTGAGGGGAATGGGATCCAGGGACGAGGAGCTGGTGGTGACGAGCCAAGCGAAGACTTGCATCTCGGCTGACGTATACATGTATTACTCCGTACGGGGGATATCTTTTTAGGGAAACAATTCGTCTTGGCGTGATCTTGGGATAATCATGGTCGCCGGCGCAGCGGCCACGCTCAGGAGGCGGTGCGTATTTCGCTTACAGGCGTGTGCGAGGGCGCTGACCTATCAAGAAAAAAAGAGAGGGAGCTATGGTTAGGGGGGCTGTGGTTATCAGGTCGAAGATCGACGAGAGAGGCCTTTTTCTTTCAGCCTTCAGGGTGCACATGGGATGCGCATGGGATGCACACGCGGGATATTCTCGAGGCTGCGTGCGTGGCACACCTGCACGTCGTCGAGCATTCCGCTGTGCGGAGAAGGCACCTAGTACTATGGCATTACCCGTGAAAAGAGAGACGCCGAGGCGGCTTTGGACCTAGGGTCGGCGTGTCAAAGGCCTAAAGTCTGACACATTCGTGGCGAAAACGAGGAGCAGCAGGGAGGAGTATAGGCTAGTCGTAGAGGCGACCATGGCCAAGGATGGCCAAGAGAGAGCTGACCTGGGAGCCAAGTTTAGTAGCGGTCCCAACCGTGACGGTGCCCTTGGCCCTTTTGGGTGCCCCATAGGGAGCAGCCCTTGGCAGGACGTGGCGGGGGATCGCGGGACTTCTACTATGTAGATGAGTGGTACTTTGGTCGGTGGGCTCGGCGTTGGAGCAGTGGCAGATAAAGTACCTCCAAGAGTCCAGTGGGCGTACGAGTAGGAGCCAATGTCGATGCCGAGGACTTGGCAGCCCGAGAGTGAGGCCGCCGTCTGAGGAGTTCCTGTCACTCGTATCTACTCGTACATATCCGTACATGTGGAGGAGAAGAGCAATGGAAAGCTAAGCAGTAGGATCACCCGGGTCCATCGGAGCAGGTCGACCGGTGGTTAGGCACGCGTCGTCGGCTCGCTAATAGGTCTCATACGGAAGTACGGCTGGATGTGGGTTTGTTGGTGAGGTGGGAAAATTCGGTGGGAGAAAGATGGGAGAGTTCTGGATGCAGGGCAATTTCAGCAATTTCAGGCCCGGCAAGAGGGTGCCGTGCCCAGGGCCCAGGCCGCATCTGCCTAGGTATCGACTAGTTAGTGCGGCACTGCAGCAGACTGGTACGACTGCAGCCCTTCTCAGCCTTCTCGAAACGTTCTGGGGCAGTTTACGGGTACTAGCAGTCCCAACTTCCCCATTCTTGGAAGTAGATTCAACGTTTCCATCCGCGACCCAATGCCACCTTACGGGTACATAGTAGCAGTCGAGGCGGCGTCTAGGCGTCCGCACTGATAACAGCCCGGGTAATCGCTCATATTACTCCGTACTCGTAATACCACTATCGTCGCGAGGCAGAGTCCCCATCCGCGTTGGTCTGCCACGGCCGCCTGGCCCAGCCCGCCGTTTCATCATTCATGTGCCTCTTTCTTCATTTAAGCTCCGTCGCCCCTGTTGTGTCTGGATCTTCAATCTCGTTCTATTTCGGCTGTTTCATCTCATCTCATCCCATCCTGTTATTACTTGGTTATTATTAGATGGTAGCCATATTACGAGTACGAGTGCTAGATCCGTCCCCTGGGCCTTAAGCACTCGTTATCACTCTCTTGATTTCTCGTGGCGACGTGACAGCCAGCCACACAACTTCGACCGACGCCCCCCGACCGCGAAGCTGAAAGAGCTGAGAGACGAGTCGGTACAGGTCCAATTAGGCGGACAATCAGCTCTGCTGGCTGACGACCATCGACACCTGCTTCGACCGTGAGAGAGAGAGAGTTGTTGTTCCGTGGTGAACTCGGGGCCGCCCCCATTTGCCCCTTCTCATCTTCGACCGCTGTTCTGGCCTGTGGCGCCTCGCCGTCTACATTGTACATAAAACCTAGTTAGTAGGTCATTTCTCTCACCGCAAGGCTCCATCTCCGTCCAATTGCCGGGCCCCCAGCATATGCTGACCTGCCCCCGGATCGGCTTGTTGGGGTCAGAAGGCCCAACAAGGGCGAGGCCAGCTGGTTCATCCCAGGCTTGTGATCGCCGTGTCGTGCAGTGAGCACCCGAATCTGGTGCATGCCTGCCCATCGCACGCGACACCAGCATAGGAGCCCCATGGGCCCTGACGTTGCAGGCCGCTGAACGATCCGGCCCCGAACAGGCTGACTCTGGTAGCTTAGCACTCTAGCGGTCTAGCCGCCTCACACACGCAGATCCGATCTCCCGGTCCCGAGCGGCCTGCGTCTCGGGTGTGACGTGAAGGTTCCTCACTGCACCGGTGTGGCTTCGTAAGTTCAGGTGGTGTGGTCCACACAGGAGGGCCACCTAATCCTGTCCACACAGGGCCACTGGAGTCGTGGGCAGCCACCCCCCCTAAGCCACTGACAACGGCCGCCATCAGCGGTGGCTCTTGGCCCTTTTTAGGGTCCTGAACGCCCAGCTCTTCCACGTCACTGGTGTCAATTGCAGCTCCCCTCAGTGGAGGACTGGAGGTCAAGCTGCACGAGGCTGCACGTCCCCAAGATGGTGCGCATCATACCAACCCGCATCCTCTCCTCCTACAACCTCCATTTCTCCCCTTTCAACTCCACCACCTCCTCTCCCCCCTCTTCTTCCTCCATCCCCGACAAAGCCGCCGACTGCCCCCCAAGGACTGGCAAGCAGAGGGAGATGCGCTCCAAGGGAGATTCCGTCAGCCCCGTGAGGGACCTGGGCGCCAATGGTCTTGCCCTCAGGGTCGCCATCATTAAGGTACGTGTCCCCGTTACCTCTTACCCGTCTGCTCTCCGCTCCCCGCTCTCCCCCTAGTTCCAGGGCTAACACATTATCCTCTGTAGGCAAGGAATCTCGCTGCCAAAGACCGTAGTGGCACCTCAGATCCGGTGAGTTCGTCTCGAGACGGGGAAATGGACCCTTCCCCTCCTCCTCCTCCTCCTTGGGCCTACCCCCCACCTCGTCTCTTGTCGACTTGGTCGGCTCTCCACTAACACACCGCCCCCCGTGACCTGCAGTACATCGTTCTCACGCTCGGTGACGCCCGCGTCGTAACACACACCGTCCCAAAGACCCTCAACCCTGAGTGGAACGTCACCGAGGAGCTCCCCGTCAGCTCCATCAACAGCCTGATCCTTGACGTCACCTGCTGGGACAAGGACCGCTTCGGCAAGGATTACCTTGGCGAGTTTGACCTGGCCCTCGAGGACATCTTCCAGAACGAGAACCCGGCCCAGGAACCAAAATGGTACCCTGTCAGGAGCAAGCGCCCCGGCAAGAAGACGGGCTACGTCTCGGGCGAGGTCCTGCTGCAGTTCACCCTCTTCGACAGCACCAACGCCGCTGCCACCCCGAGCCAGATATTTGACAAGTTCAATGCTCTTGTTTCTTCCGTCCCCATCGCCGGGACCACCCCATCGAGGACCCCGGTCCTGGCTCCCGCGACCTCGAGACCTGCCCCTCCCGTGGAGCCCCTGTCCAAGTCGGGCACCAGCGATGACGACGACGAAGAGCTCGAGGAAATCGACGAGGAAGACTCGGCGGACGAAGTCGAAGATCCCACAAAGCCCGAGACAGCTGAGAAGCGCAGGCGGCGCCTCAGGATCAAGGGTCTCAAGAAGAAGCGGCGGCAGAACCCCTATGCATTCACCAACGGCGATTCGGACCTGGTCGGCATCATCTTCCTCGAGATCTGCAAGATCACCGACCTGCCCCCCGAATCCAACCTCACCCGCACAAGCTTCGACATGGACCCTTTTGTTGTGGCATCTCTCGGCAAGAAAACGTATCGTACAAAGCGCGTCCGCCACAACCTCAACCCCGTTTACAACGAGAAGATGATTTTTCAGGTTCAGAGCCACGAACAAACCTACTCTTTTGCCTTCACCGTCATTGACCATGATAAATACTCTGGCAACGATTTTATCGCATCCTGCAATCTGCCTATCCAAGACCTCATCGAGAAGGCTCCACAGGCGGACCCAGAGACTGGTCTGTACGAGCTGCAGGAGCCCGCCGAGTACACGCCAGCCGCCTCATCTACCAAGAGTCGGCTCAAGAGGCTGGGCATGTCAAGGTCTCCCTCGACGCAAAGCCTCAGTAAAATGATCCGGCCCGGGCTTACCAAGAGTGCCTCGAGTACCAGCACCGCGACACAGGTATCCGTCCAGGAGACGGCGGCCAGTGCCAACCGCGGCGGAATGCTGGCAGCCCCTGGCGCCGCTTCCGGAGCGCCCACCCCAAGCGCCGAAAGTGTCGACCCATTAGCTGAGACGGTGGACAATGACTTCAACGAGTACGCTGTGCCTCTGCAGCTGAAGAACCTGGACAAATGGGAGGCCAAACACAACCCAGTCATCTATCTGCGGGCCAAGTACATGCCGTACCCTGCGCTCCGCCAGCAGTTCTGGCGGGCTCTGCTCAAACAGTACGACACCGATGAAAGCGGCCGGATAAGCAGGGTCGAGATGACGACCATGCTGGACACGCTCGGTTCAACTCTCAGAGAGTCCACCATCGATAGCTTCTTCACACGGTTCCCGCATAAAGCGGCTGACAATGAGGATACATGGGACCTCACAATGGACGAGGCCGTCATCTGCCTCGAGGATCAGCTCGAGGCCAAGAGCAAACCTAGCATAGGAGACAAGCTGAAGGGTATCGTGCCTGGGGTGAAGAACCTCCGTCTTCCCCGCCAGCGAGGCGAGGCGAGCGACACGTCCGAGCCATCGGGTGCGTCGACTCCCTTGGGCAACACTAGCAGCTCGGAATCTGCCACCATCAATGTCCCCGAACTAAAAACCCCTGGCGAGGAAGGTGAATTTTTGGATAAAGATGACCTCAATGATGACCGCGGTGAAGAACATGTGGTCGAGATCAAGGAGTGCCCCATCTGCCACCAGCCACGTCTGAACAAACGCAGTGACGCGGACATCATCACGCACATTGCCACATGTGCCAGCCAGGACTGGCGACAGGTGAACCACGTCCTGATGAGCGGGTTCGTCACCGCCAGTCAGGCCCAGCGCAAGTGGTATTCCAAGGTCATCACCAAGATCTCGTATGGAGGGTACAAGCTGGGCGCCAACTCGGCCAACATTCTAGTCCAGGACCGTATCACGGGGCAGATCAACGAGGAGAAGATGAGCGTCTACGTCAGACTAGGCATCCGCCTCTTGTACAAGGGGTTGAAGTCGCGGGAAATGGAGAACAAGAGGATCCGCAAGATGCTCAAGAACTTGAGCATCAAGCAAGGCAGGAAGTTTGACGACCCAGCATCCAGGGACGAGATTGAAAAATTCATCGAGTTCCACCGGCTGGACATGTCGGAGGTCCTGCTGCCGTTGGACGAGTTCAAGAACTTCAACGAGTTCTTCTACCGTGCCCTCAAGCCAGGCGCTCGACCCTGCTCTGCGCCTGACCACCCAAAGATCATTGTGTCGCCGGCGGACTGCCGGAGTGTCGTTTTCAACCAGATCACGCAGGCCACCAGCATCTGGGTCAAGGGCCGCGAGTTCAGCATGAAGAGGCTGCTGGGCAACGCGTACCCCGAGGACGTAGCTCGGTACGACGGCGGCGCGATGGGCATCTTCCGCCTAGCGCCGCAGGACTACCACAGGTTCCACATACCCGTGGATGGTGTCATGGGGGAGCCCAAGACGATCGAAGGCGAGTATTACACGGTGAACCCGATGGCCATCCGCTCCGCGCTGGACGTCTACGGCGAGAATGTGCGTGTGCTGGTACCCATTGACAGCGAGCAGCACGGCCGGGTCATGGTGATTTGCGTGGGGGCCATGATGGTGGGCAGCACTGTCATCACGCGCAACGGCGGCGAGCATGTCAGGCGTGGTGAGGAGCTGGGCTACTTCAAGTTTGGCGGGAGCACGCTCCTGGTCTTGTTTGAACCGGGTAGGATGAAGTTTGACGATGACCTAGTGGACAATTCCACGGGGGCCCTGGAGACACTGGTAAGCAACCCCCAAAAGGCTGAAAGCGCATCAGCGGCGACGGCAGCTGACAGAGCATCCTTTGCAGATCCGGGTCGGCATGTCCATCGGCCATTCGCCAGATGAACCGCAGTGGACGCCCGACATGCGCAAGAGTGATAAGGATATCACGGAGGCCGAGAAAAAGGAAGCTAGGAGGCGAATCCAGGGCAGCGTGGTGCTTGAGGACTCGCCGGAGGGCAGTAGTGACGAGGCTGCTGCGCGGGTGCGGAAGTCTGACAAGGCACCCACTGTGAACACATTGGCGGCTTCGGCCATGTAGGCGCTATTTGACACCATACTGGCCAAACAGGTATAGATGGGGACTGCATTTGGGGGGGCGGGGGGGCGGGTGATAGATTGGGGGGAGTATTTGCAGGACAGACAGACTGCCAGGGGGGATATACATTTGTGGCAGAGCGGCCGGGATGATGTGATGATGATTGATAGCGCTCATTTCTGCATGGTGGTCACAGAGCAAGCGTCTTGGGATTTGTTTGCGCACACACGATGGATATAGCATATATATACTCATATCGGCGAAGCAAACACATATCACTTATATGAATGGCAAAGTCTTGCCGAAACTGAGGCTCGGTGAAATTTGTTGTGTGTTGTCTATTAGAAAGCCTCGTACTAGCTATGAGTACTACTCGTAGTACTTTCAAATCAATGCGCCATCCGTGCTGCCATGTGTCCGTCGTTTAATGCCAGAATCAATCAATCATCAACCCTGCCAAGTCCTAACGCCCAGCCAGTGACGGTTGTTCAACTCGCCTTAGTGCCGACTGAAACCGAACCCTCCAAAAGGGGGTAGTATATAGTAGTATAAGAGCAAAAGCGCGAAAGGGCTCCGCCGGCGTAGCCCGTCAAATCAGTTTGGGGAGGGGGGCATACACCCACCACCAATCCATCAGTTTTTGCCCGATGATGAACTGCTACTGTTGCTGCCGCGGCGGTCCTGGCTGGCGGAGCTCTCGGGGGACACGGAGCGGCGCGACGGGACGAGCGCGGGGGCCGGCGACGGGATGACGGACGGGGTGGCGGCGACGTCGTGTTCCGTCTTGGGGCGGCGGGACTGGCGGAACGAGGACGAGATTTGCTTGCACAGGTGTGCGGACATGGTGTATGTCGGGGCCATGATGGCTTGTGCTGGTGGTGTGATGTGTTGTTGTGTTGATGTGTGATGGTGGTGTGTTTTTGTTGGTTGTGTTGCGTATCCAAGTACAGTGTTATAGGTAAGCGTTGTTGAACGCCAGGGCAGGGGGGGGGCAGAGTGTCTTTTTATTTGTTCCGCAGGTTTGGGGGGAGGGAACAGGATTGGTACGAGAGGGTGGAAAGAAGTCTCAGAGGCTGGAGAGACGGGAGAGATAATAGTAACGGAGGCAGGAGGATAGAAGAAGGTAATTCTGTCTGACGTGGCCGAGTCGTTCCCAAGGGAAAGTGGGCTGATATATCGCCAGAGGCAGGAGGATGATGTGATCAGCAGGGGGGGTGACACTGTGGTCCCCCCCCCCTCCGTGCCTGCTAACTCGGTGTGGCCGGCCTCTGGGCGGGCTTGGACCGGCTGGGACTGGCCTTGGGGGTTTGGACTGGCTCTTGGGCTGCCTGGACTGGCCTGGAGGCTCCGGGGCGGGGGTCGAAGGCGGGCAGGGCCCAATCGGCGGCGCAGCAATGGTCAGCTGCGAGGATAATGAGTCAAAAAGGGCAAGAGAATACTTCAGAAAGTGCTAGTGCTTCTAGAATTCTGGGGCCGGTTAACCGTTGCTTACCACCAAGTTCAAGCTGTGCTCAGTCATACTGAGTGAGGTTCGCACCCGGATTGATTGTCCGGGCAAGTGAGACTGAGAGGACCCTGAAATTGGGAAGGGGGGGTCCGGCTGCGTCCTTCCCGGTTGGTTGCGCCGGTGGCCTGATGGGCTGCCTCTAGCCTAATTTCCTCTTTGGGAAAGTCTTCTCTCCATATCACGCGATTAACAAGACGATATACTACCACATAGGTAGTAGAGCAAAGGTTATAGTAGATATTTCATGTTATATCGCTTCGTGGGAGGTGTTTCAATCTTCCCTTTTTCAATCCTCTCTTTCCTTTTTCATTTATCTTTTGATATAAGAAGCAAAAGGTGTGCTAATTTGATAAGGCCTTTAGAGTTATATACGTACCTATGGTAAGGTTGTTCTAGGTTCTCGCCCGCTCCCCTCACTCGCGATAGTCACAGCACGCGAAGTACAAAGAATTCATTGAATTTTCAGCTACGTCTTAGTCATCTCTCCCGGAGAGATATAGGGTATACAACCGCCAGATATTACCATACCAAAGCCATCTTGAATCCAGCAAAACGCCCTTGACATCGCAACAACAAACAGTCAGAATGCAAAGCATGGAAAGCACCTCCAAAACAGATCAGGCGTACGCCTTGGCCACGTTGAGCGGTTCTACTGGCTGGCTCGAAAACGCCGCATGCCCAACCTTGCTCGCCACTCCTCCGTCGTGAACGACTCCCCAAGACAGCGGGAGGGACACCATGTCCGGCCCCTCTTGCGCTGACCGGTGGCATCGCGCGCTGATGACGGCGGAGCATGACCCTCCTTTGAGTGCCAGAGGGTTGCCCGCGCGGCGACCATCGTCACCGGCCGGAGGCAGGTCAGCGCGGAAGAGGGAGAGACCGCCGACCATAACAGCAGTCAGGGCAAGAAGACCCAGTAGGATGACAAGGGGTAGCGGGTTGAGGCCGATGGACGCTACCTCATCCAAGACCACGAGGCTGAACGACTGGTTAAGCATGAGGCCCATGGCAACAAATAATGTGAAGAGTAGCCCCGACAATACTCGCGGCAGCGTCAGGTACAACGAGCAAGTCTGAGACCCCACGGGCTGACCGGAAGAGACACGCAGGTATGGTTGAATCCCAGGCACCGCAAACCGGGAGAACTCGTGCGAGAGGTAAAAGACGCTCATCAGAGCGTTAGTAGAAAAGTAGAAGCCGACGAGCAGCACATGCGGCAGCGCCATCAGCATCGCGTAACCGAGTCGCAGGACGTTGGGAGGGAGAGGATACGTCGATGTCGCCTTATTGAGCGAAACAAACATATCTTTCGGGGAATCAATAACAGCCATCCCCAGCATCGCCCCTGCCATGCCTGTCGGAAGCAGCCACGTCACAAACCACACGAGCCATCTCATATTAGACGGCGTATGTACCCAGCGATGCGACTGCGAAAACCAATATCTACCTTGGCCGCAGCCCCAGCCGGTGGAAACAATGTCAGCCTTGGTAACCAGGCAGGCGCCCTCGGTAGTCTCGTCGGGCTCCTGAAGGAATGAGGCGATGGCATCGCCAATCGTGATGAGAGGGCTGCCGGGAAAGAGTCCGACGAGTGCCACTCCCAGAGCAAGCACGAAAAGAAGGTTGAGGATGGCGACGGCGCCAAGGAGCGGGCCGTTGAGAAATAGAGAGCATGAGGTTGAGTTGTCGTTCGATGTCGTCTGGGCAGTAAATAAGATGGAATTATAACTTGACCAAAGTGTTAGTCGAGCAACCATGACAGTCCTCCGCTCGGGGGGGGGGGGGGGGGGGACAACTTACATTACTTGACTGCTCACAGCGATGACGACCACCAGCACCGACAGCACAGCTCTCCCCTTGGAGATGGCCCCAAGGTTCCAGATAGAGGGAATCCCAATGTCAAGCCAGCGCAGATTTTCATGTGCGGCAGCAACTTCAGTGCGCGTGGGACTCACCAGGACTTGGGTCGCGTAGTTGGCCCCGGCGATGAAGAACAGCCCGAGCACATTGAAAACGACGTGAACTACCGTATCAATGGCGCTCATCTTGCTGCACTTGCCTGTCGCAATTATCACCGGCTCTGCTGAGAGTCGCTTCTTGGTAACGGCCACAGCGACGCATATAATGGCAGCCAGCAGGATTACCATCGCTGTCACCATGTTCAACGCGATACCCCCCTTCCATCCTGACATGAACTTGCCCCTAACGCCACCCTTTCTGTTCCCCGAACCCAACATGTTCTCCAGATCCCTTCCACGAGACCCCATTCTCGAATGGCTCGGGAAGAATTCGGCGACTTGTGAGTTCTCATTGTGGGTGTCGTAATAATCCAGATTGTGCGGGTTGCCTTCGCGCTCCCTCCTGCGGGCGAGCGTCTCAGGGGTCTCGCCACGGATAAAGTTGACGACGTAATCGGGGATGATATCGTTCCCTAGAACGCTGGATGCTGGTCGTAGGTTCATCCAGCCACTGCTCCGCCGTGTGGGGAATGAGGTGGTCCTGGAGTGCTGTGCTGATGATTCCGAGATGGAGTGGCTCTGGAAGGGCCACTGGAAAGTCGGGCGGTTGGAGGAGGCTGTTGTCATATTGCGAGGCGCCGGGCTCTCTTGTCCAGGAACCTCTGGTATACTGGTGCCAGGTCAGACGGAAGACTTCTCCCTAAGATAGATGGCGTGCCCAACACTTACGTGTCGATAGTCATGGAGTCGTTCCCAGGGTGTCTATCTAAGGACGGCCCCGTACGGTGCCGGCCCGAGTTAAAGATGCGCATCTTGTGGCAGCGGTAATGAGTGTCATATAAAGAAGCGAAGGTGAGAGGTGAAAGGTAAGAAAGACTGGTACGAATAAGTGGAGAGTTGCCAGCTCAGCACACGGTGGTACACACCCTCAACGAGTGAGAGGGTAAGAATAGAAGCAATCAAAAGTAGTGACGGTGAAGAAGCGAACGAAGGACTAGTTACTAGGAGATGCCAGCGAGGGAAACCAGGCCCGGACCCAAACAGACGAGGGGGGTGAGGAAGAGGAGAGGCATCTCTGAGTGGTGGGCAGGCGTGGCTATGTATGAGAGGCGGACAGCTGTGTCATGGCCGTTGGCTACGGGGGCCCGTGAAGGCATGGACGCATGACGGACGACAGGGGTGGGAACTATAGTCACCATGCGTTAACACTAAACGGCAGAGGGGGCCAAGAAACCCTTGGGCATGAACGGGGTGGAGGAGAAGCCAATGACAGGCCCAAATGGAGTCAAGTCCATCCGAGGAATGAGAAGTAATAAAGGAAACCAGGCTCTCTTGAGGCCCAAGAGAGTGCCAGGATGGAGGTCCCTTCCAGGTTGAGCCGGCAACCGAGACGGGCCAATCACCTAGGCCAAGGGGCAGCATACCAGCGATGCCGGGAGAGCATACCGGTGGTGTCGAGTGCGACTATGTCGCACGAGAAGAAGATGAGAGGGACCACTGGCAGATGTTTGGAGTTGTCCCACCACAACGCCCTCGACCAGGGTTGGTGTTTCAGATGGCGGGTCATGGCCAGGGTCCAGGCGACGGGTTCCATACTCCAGTCCGGCTCCAGCACCATCCAGGCGACAACGGCTGGTTGGCGGCCAGATATGGTCAAGACTGCCGAGTATAATACTACATCCAAAGTCAGTCGTCACATCTGGTTGGTGATGACCATGCAAACTACTATACGGATAATACTCGTCACTTCCAATGCCGAGCTGGGCGCCGGTGCGCGGGTGTCGCACCGTGGCACCGTTTCACCATGGCTCAGCCTCCCGCCTGCGGAGAATTTTGCGACTTGGGTCCTGGAATATTAGTGAGTGTATCACTGTACTGCCCGTCAGCAGTCGGCTGCTTAAATACACAGGGCAGCCCCGGATGGCTGGGAATGAAATGAGATGAAAATACGATGCGACACGACGTCTGTCCGGCGACAAGCTTCCAGGTTCCAGGTTGTTGGAACTTTAGAAGTGAAGTGAAGATGATGGACGAGAGAATTAGAAGGGGCAGGAACAACTTGGTGTTCCGTATTATACCTAGGTAGGTAGGTACCTTAGGCAGGTACTCACTCGTAGGCAGCCACCTCTATCCGTAGGTACAGGGAGGAAGGGAGGTGCGAGTACACGTCGTAGGGCTTCATCACCGCCACATTCCGACTTCATCCAAACAATCTGGAACGCGGAGTCGGATTCTATGGTGCCTTTCTTTTTTTTAATATAAAAAATTATTATCGCTAAAGTATTTCACCATGTGGAACGCCCAATTTCCAGGCCAGTCTCCACGTCCCAGGATGAAAGAATGCGACCACTACTTGTACAGACAAGACCGAATAATCACACCGTCAGCAAACGCCGAAATTCAACTTGCAAAACACCCTTTGACCTCGGCGAATTCCTCACCTGGCGTACGGGTGGAAGCCCCGGTTGCCTCCCCGCCCGCCGCCCCGGTAGTTCGCCCCCGGCTTGCCTGCATTCTTGGGCCCCGTGGGCGCGTTGGCCGGCGGCGCGTTGCCTCCCTCCCTCTGCGGCTGGTCGTCGTACATACCCTCGTACGAGTTCTGTCCTGCGCCGCCCTGGCCGCCTCCGTATCCTCCTGCGTGTCCGCCGTGTCCTGCGTGTCCGCCGTAGCCCCCGCCACGTCCACCCCGTCGGGCCCCGTGAGGCTGCTGCTGGTGTTGCTGCTGGCCATACTGGTCATATCCACCCGCGCCGCCTGCCATGTTGCCCTGCGCGCCTCCCTGCTGATTCATAATCTGCTGCTGCATCTGTTGCATCTGCTGCATCATCTGAGGGTTCATGTTGTTCATCATGTTCTGCCCGCCGTTGGCCCCGGCAGCCCCGCCGCCGCCGCCTCGCCCCATCATCTGCTGCATCTGTTGCATCTGCATCATCTGCTGCATCATCTGGGGGTTCATCTGGGGCATCCCCCTCATTGCCATCTGCGACTGCATCATGGCAAAATACTGCTGCATGCGCTGGAGATACTGGGCCATGACCTGCGGCGTCATCCCGTTGCCCATGCCCTGACCCATACCACTCTGTCCACCTTGGTCGCCGCTGCGCTGGAACTTCATCCTCTTAGCGGCCTCTTCCTCCTCACGCAGGTTACCACGGGGTTGGGCCTTCTTCACTTCGATTGGCTTCCCATGAATCTCGAGCGGCACGTTGATGCAAGCGTCGACGCCTGCCTCACTCTCAAATGTGACGAATCCAAACCCGCGTGGTCTACCAGTGTCCTTGTCCATCATCAGGGTTGCATCTACAACACGGCCAAATTGAGCAAAGTAATCCTTAAACTCCTGGTCGGTCGTTTCCTGGCTGACACCACCGACAAAAATCTTGCTAGTCTTTTCCTGCTCATCCCGGGGAATGGCGCGCTTCGGGTCAATCTGAATTAATGGTTAGCACCTGAATTCTTTTCCAACAAAAACGGCCAAAGAGCCACTTACAATCTTTCCGTCCAAGAAATGTTCCTTCACCATAACGATGTTCACAGTCTTGGCATCCTTGAATGTCAGAAAGCCGAAGCCCCGAGACCGACCGGTAGCGCTATCACGCATGACGGTGCATTCAACTACCTCACCAAACTGTGAAAAGTAGTCTCGCAGCGATTCTATGTCTTGTCATCAGTGCTGCGCCATGAGAGTCCTAGGATACACCGTGACCTACGATCTGTGGTCTCCCAATTAAGCCCCCCAATGAACATTTTCCTACGTCAAGCTATTAGTATCATTGCGTGCATAAAACAAAGCGGTCCAAAGCGTCCAGTGTGGTTCTAAACAAGATGAGTTGCGTGGCTGACTGGTTCGGTGTCCCTGGCATATGGCTAACGGGCGTGCATGAGAGTTCAACGCAGCTAGCCGGTAGGCAATATCGAATGGCTTCTCATCCAGGCCGGTCAAGGACGAGATGGCATGGTACCAAATTAAGAGCTTGCAAAATGGCCCCCGGCAAGTCCAGCATCGCCGGGTACAGTGCTCATACGTCCAGAATCAACTAATTCCTCTCCTCCCATGTTTTTGATGGTTCAGAGTACAAGCGACAGGCAAGGTTTGGTGAATCTCTCAGTCTGGTCGAAGGGTTTGTTGAGTTGCGGGCTAAAGCTTTCAAGACCGGCAAAAGGGTGTCGGAGTAGCGTTTGATGTCGTGGTTGTTGAGAAGTCCAGCCATTTTGGTGATGGTCAAGAAAGTGATGCCCACCCACGGGATCGCAGTCAAGACAAAGATGGCGCGCCGAGATATCAAGTCATCTCTGTCGAAATCTTTCTCTTTCTTCGTCTTGTGCTATCGTCTTGGCTGATTCTCTCTCTCTTGCTAGGTACTAGCCTCAAGCGCTATTCGCTGCAAGTCTTGCCATTCTTGCGGGGAAATGGCAGCCACTCTCGTGGGAATCTTCCAGATCTCTGTCTCAGGGCTATAAAAGACCAGATGTTCGTTCTGTCGTGACTACTTGGTCGACTGGCTTTGTCTCTCTCGGCACATCCGCAAGTGGTATTGCTCCGACCAGATATGTGACAGCCTCCTCTTTGATAGGCTTGATGGCCGGTACGCACGTCTGCACTCCCGACTTTGATACAGCCCTTGCGGGTACCAGTAATCGCCTTCCTGGCCGATAAACTCTTCCAACCGCGGGGCAGCATATCGCGCAGCGTAGCTTGCTTGCTTGCCTGCATGCCTGCTTGGACACACCAAAAAAAAAAGCCAACCCCCAGTTTGCACCGCTAGCCCCTTTCTCCTAGGCAAAGACCAGGGTTCCAGTAGCCAAACCAGCCACCAATGCGATATTTGTGTAGCAAGGTACGTATGCCAACACCACCCAGGGGCAGAGCGACACGTACTTGTGGTAGTTCTCAAATGGAAGCCAGCGATAGAGCATCGCAAACAGGATTTTCACTGCAGAAGAAAACAAACAAAACTTACCCGTCTTCCTTGGCGCTTGCCTTGTGGATTGTTCCGTACGGTGGAGGTGTCGGGGCCTCTTCCCTGGGAGCGACGGTATTGCCGAGGCTCGTGCTTCCGCCGCCAAGATTGAAGTCAACATCATCGTCGTCATCGTCATACTCTTCTTGATCCTGATGCATAATCTCCGCGCCATCGGCGCCACCGTCGTGGGCAGGACCACCCTGATTACCAGCGTCAGGCTGCGGTTCGTTCACAGGCGCAGGCGCAGTCGCTGGCGGCGGAGCGGGAGCTGCACCCTTGGAGGCGTCGTTATCATCGTAGCTTTGTAAAACAGAATCAGCACAATTCCATAGCGATAGTAGCGGCGATGTTTCTGCCGGGCCGAAAAGCAAACAAAGAGACTCGGGTAACGTACAGGTCGGCGAAGAGATCTTCCTCAAAGTTCTCCTGTTCCGCCATCTCTGAGACAATTGCGCACGAGCGTCGAAAGTTTTAAACCACAGCGAGGGAGGAATCAGCCAAGAAGGAGAATAATGGGTAATTAAAGAAATGAAGGCGCCGTGGGCAAGAGGAGTGAAGGTCTTGAGGGAGGAGATGGTGCGGAGAGGGTCAGAATAGACTTCCAGCGTGGAGGCCAAAAGCGTTTGTTGACTAAGCAACAGTAGCCAATGGCAACCCCACCCAATGCGTCCCCCAAGGGGAAGCACTGGAGACGCCACCCATGGACCTCAGCTTCAGTGGGTTGGGTGCTACAGCCCCGCTAAGGGACAGCGGTCCTCCACCACTGCCAACCAGTCCATCAGATCATTGAGCCAGACTGCTGCCCGAGTCCGAGGCTGTCAAGCAGCTTCGAATTCATCCAACCCCAAGCGTGCAGGATGTGAATCTGCGCTGCCCGTCTCTTCCTTTCATTTCGACCTCCCTCCCCCAAACATGTGGTCCTCGGGCAGCGGCAGCAAGAAGCCCGCTCAGTCAGTATGTCATCCCTCTGCTCCTCTCCCTCCCGTGCTATGCCTCGTCGACGTAATGGCCGATCCGTACTGACTACCCCACTGCCGCAGGAAATGGTCCAGGTTGGTATGTTGAGGCCACCCAGCTCAATGCCCTCCGTAAAACTGTCGCTGACAAGAGATATCTCCTTGGCTGGATAGATCGTTCAGAGTAAGTGGCCAAACATCTGTGGCGGGGGACATGGGGAGAGGTGTGCTGATGTGTAGCCAGGTCTGCATCGCCATTCTGGAGACCTCCCCAGAGGGACACCGCGAAGAGAAATAATACGACGCCTTCGGGACCAGCCAGAGATCCCAATCTAGTTGTCGGCGCCGCATACTCACACGCCGATATCCTCAAGTTCGACTCATTGTACGTCGCTCTCCCGCCAACCCCCCACGTTGCCTCCACGTTGAAACCACCACCGCTGACGTCGCCACACGCAGAAACCTCTCCAAGACCTCCTCCCACCCAGACACCCCTCAATCCTCATCCTCACAAACCAAAGCCCGCGTCAGCGATGCCTCTCCTCCTCCGCGCACGTCGGGAGGGCCATCGTCTCCTCCTTTCAAGAACTACATCAACTTCCTGTCCAACACCAACGACGACTGGAAGGCGGACGAAGACGAGATGATGGGCTACGATGATGATGATGGAGATGATTTCGGCCTACCTAGTCTATCCAGCATGAAGAGGAGGGCAAGACGGCGCGAAACACAGGACAAAGGTGACCCAAACACCCTGTCTCCCACATTGGGGAGCTCATGGAACGACGTGTCGTCACGGCGGTACTCGAATAGTGCCGATATCGCAATTGAGAGACCTGCGCCGTCATACCCCATGCCAAAGAAGAGTGAAGGCAAGATTCTTCGCCCGCAGTACAAGGAGATCCTCAGAGGTATGTCTGCGAGCTCCATCAGCGAGGCAGAGAAAGACGGCCTGCTAACCCCATCTTAGACCCAGCAAACGCACTTCATCTCATCAACTACCCCTCGACACCAGCCAACGCTAGCTCCAAGGAGGCCGAGGCCGTCAGCGCAAAGATTACCCGGATCAACAAGTTCAAGAAGCTATTGCAAGCGTCCACCATTTCACTGCCAGAGTTGAGAGGACTAGCGTGGTCAGGGGTGCCCGAGGAGGTGCGTGCCATGACATGGCAGCTTCTTCTGAGCTACCTACCCACCAACAGTGAGAGGAGAGTCGCGACCCTAGAGCGGAAACGGAAGGAATATCTAGACGGTGTACGGCAGGCTTTCGACAGGGCCACAAGCACGGCCTCTTCATCCGGCAGGGCTAGAGGGCTCGACGAAGCCATTTGGCACCAGATCAGCATTGATGTTCCCCGGACAAACCCCCACATTGAGCTATATAGCTATGAGTCTACACAGCGATCGCTCGAGCGCATACTCTACGTCTGGGCTGTGCGGCATCCGGCGAGCGGGTACGTCCAAGGCATCAACGACTTGGTGACGCCCTTCTGGCAGGTCTTCCTGGGTCTGTACATCCAAGACAACAACATCGAGTCAGGCATGGATCCAGGGCAGCTGCCAAAACCAGTGCTAGACGCAGTTGAAGCAGACTCGTTCTGGTGCCTCACGAAGCTGCTTGACGGCATCCAAGACCACTACATTGTCGCCCAGCCGGGGATACAGCGCCAGGTCGCCGCCCTCCGTGACCTCACGGCGAGGATAGACTCGAAACTCTCCAAGCACCTTGAATCTGAGGGTGTCGAGTTTATCCAGTTCAGTTTCCGCTGGATGAACTGCCTCCTCATGCGCGAGATCAGCGTCCGCAACGTCATCCGCATGTGGGATACCTACCTCGTAAGCCTTCCCTACGTTTTTATATCCTTCCCACTCATCCAAAACTAACTCTATTTCAAAAGGCCGAGGAGCAGGGCTTCTCCGAGTTCCACCTCTACGTCTGTGCCGCGTTCCTGGTGAAGTGGTCCTCCAAGCTGGTCAACATGGACTTCCAGGAAATCATGATGTTCCTGCAAAGCCTCCCGACCAAGGACTGGACCGAGAAGGACATTGAGCTGCTGCTCAGCGAGGCCTTCATCTGGCAGAGCCTATTCAAGGGATCGTCGGCGCACCTCAAGGGCCAGCCGAGTCGCCCGGCCGTGACGAATCTGCAATTATAATTAATACACCTCAGCGTACATAATACACATACATACCACAAGCGGGTCAATTTTTTTCAAGCCTTGGTAGTTTCTTGGAGTCAGATATATATATTAACGTATCCAGAATGTATATCAGCTTTGTCTAGTATTCTATTTCATACATACAAGTAGTAAGAACACCCAATTACGCCGTTGATTTTCATCCCACCATCCCTATCAAACCGCGGATTGGTGAGGTTTATACACAGGGTCCAACGCTAACACGGTCTTTCTTGTCTCGACTCGTGCCGCCAGAACACATCATGCTATGCAATCTAAAACAAATCCAAACACTCGCCTCATGCGGCTGTTATAACGCCCCTTCAACTCCCGCTCGTAAGACAGAATCGGTATGTAAGAATGGCAAAGTATCAACTCTTTTTCTTCTCCAGACCCCCTCCCATTCGACTACATCAGGTCCCCGACGTAGCCGAGTGAATGCCTGTTCTCGTCGCACACGCGGGCCCACTCGAGCAGCAGGCGCCAGACGTACAGGCGCATATCCTCGCGGCGGAGGACCTGCTCAGACCACTTCTGGCCGCGCTCGGCGATAAAGCGGGCGGCCGTGTCGCCCTCGCGGGAGCCGGAGAAGTATTCGAGGGCCGGGTAGAGGTCGCGGAAAGTGTTGTCAAGAGGGATGAAGTGAACCCAAGGCACGAGACGGTCGTCGTGCCACTCGGCGTAGATGGTGGCCTTCAGGGGCACGCTGGTGGAGCGCATGAAGCCACGGAAGCGAGCGCTGAAGGAGTTACCATCCGCGTCGGGCAGGAACTTGTACTCGTACTGCTCCCGCATAGGCCTGGATTCAATCTCCTTGAAGTGTTCAAAGATGAATTTGCACTCGTCGGGTGGACACATGCGGACGAAGCCGACGTCGGCAAAGCCGCGGATCCAGGCGGCGAGGTTCTTTTGGAGAGTGTGTGGACTCTCGTAGATGCTGGTGTCGGGGAGCTCAAAGGTCATGGACCGGCCGTTGCCCTTCTCAGCCTGCTCAATCGTAGTAGCGTTGAACATGTCGATGAGGCGATGCCGTTGGAAATGGTGCCAGGTATCGGGCTTCGCGCGGCCGCCAGAAGCATCACCACGCCAGACGACGCCGTTCTTCTTCTTATTCCACGGGGGTCCATGGGTGTCGCCTCCCGAGTAGAACTCGTCATCAGTCAGGTACATAGCGCCAGGGATCAGGATCTCATTGTTAATGGGGAGTTTGGAACCCCCAAACAAGGGGATGAACTCATCGGTGGACGACAGGCTGATGGGCTCCACAAAACTCCCATGCAATCCTCGCAGGTGAGGCTGCTCGCAAGGGTCCATGGCCATGGTCCAGTTCGAGATGAAGCCATGGTAGGCGTACTCTGGGTCGTAATTTCGAGGGAATTCGGCGGGGGCCTTGTAGTCAGTCATGGCCTTGACCCCGTGGGCTGGTGATTTGGGACTGCAGGCCTTCACTGCGAGGTTCCAGTATTGTTTGTCTGGTCCTGACCACTTGGGGTCGTACTTGTCCGGCTTGGCAGAGTCGATGTCGGCCAAACCCCCGTATTCGGTGGTAACAGCATCCAGCTCCGGCATGACCCTCTCCTTCTTCTCCACGTCCACCAGCTTCGCAACCTGTTTGAAGGGAACCAGCAGGCGCGGCTCATCCATGTAGTTGATGGGCATGTCCACATCGGGCAGATGGTCAGCAATCTCGCCAACAAAGCCCGACCAGAGCTGCAACCAGGGCACGCGCCCCTCAGTATTGCCGTCCCCGAAGGCAGTGCCATTGCGCACCCTCACCACCCATGGCCACGAGTGGGCGTGCTTTTTGATGGTCTGGGGTTCCATGGCCCACCAAGGCGCTAGATCCTTGTATATGCGGTCGAAGTAGTCCTCAACGACGACAGAGTCGGTGTTGAGTGCGGCCTCGAACCAGCGGTCGAAGCCAGGGGGCGGGTGTCTGCCTCGGGCCTCGCGGTAGCGAGCGGCGGCGTCGTGGAGATCGTAACTGCGGCGGGAGAGCTTCTCCTCGTGGAGGGTACGGGCGTCCATCATGAGCTTCTTAATGGGGTGCTTGGAGCCGAACCCCACGGGCGAGTGTAGGCTGGGGATGTCCCATGACTTGGAGCTGTTCCAGAGGGAATAGTTGGCGATGAAAAAGCCGACGAGAAAAATGAGGGCGACGTAGCGGGCGACGAGTCGAGAGGGCCAGACCCGAGGGTCAAGGACCCTCAGCTTGTTGGTCAGGTTGGCGACCATGGCCTCTATCCTCCCCCAGGTTCGTTGTATTGACAGATGGCTGTTCCAATCGTCCACCGGCTAGTCAATGTCGCCGACGGCAGAATGCGCCACCATCAGGCGTCGCAACAAGCAGGGAGAATAAGCGAGGGGCGGCGCGAAAAAAGGAATCGCCAAACAAGAAGCGTATGTAAAGAAAGGAGGAAAGGGACGCGCAGTGGACGTCGGGATGTGAGCCCGGGGCGACCCAGAAAAAAGGACCCGTACGAGTAGAGTCGCTGGGTGGGATTACCAGGGGGCTGGCTGGCTGACGCAGGAGGCTCCAGGATTGCCGTGACACCAACACGAGAAGGTGGCCACCTCCCAGAGAAGCCACTCGAGAAATGGTCTGCCATTGGCACTGTGGCAGCGGCGGGATCTAGACTTCAGCCACCTCGTGCCGCCACTATTGTACGAATACCTCCGTAGAAACTGAAAAGTCCATGGCATCCATAGATCCGTCAGTGAATGTTCCATTCCAAGCCTCCTAACCATTCAAACTCTGAACTAGTGTCGCGTTGTCGAAACGTCATCATGCAAATCTCTCTTAGGACTGTCAATCCCCCGCCATTCCAGCAAGGACGCTGGTTTTTGAAGTTTCATCTCATCCATATGCATGGCCCAATACCAACCCTATACCATCATGTCACCCCACGCCAGCATTGCATAGCCAGGAGCCTAGGATCGTCTACAACCAAGACACTACATGATTTAATTAACCTTTCTTTCTGTAACAATGCCCATAGAAGTAAGGTGGTAGTAGCAAATGTCCCGAAGAGTTGCACACACAAATTATACGTAATGTACAGGGTAGGCAGAGCACTAATTCCCAGAGTGCACGCATCGAGGTAGGTGGTTATTATTATGCCTACCTAAGTAGTAGTACTACTACTAAATGCTCCGTACTATCCGTACGTACGAGTATACCTAAGGTAGTATCCGTACTACGGCAAGTCCGGTATTAATAAAGGCGAATTCTAAATACATGTTTGAAACATCCCCAGCCTTGGTAACTGAGAGAGCAAAAGCTGCTTTGTTTGTCCTAGTAGGGAATGGACGTTTGGACCTAGGCATCGAGGTCAATTGTCGCACCCAAAAAGCCCCAAGGCATTGCGTGTAAACATATCCGTCCAAGCTGGCAGAACTTTGGGCTAATTTTTGTTTACAAGGGCCCTCTTCTGCCCAGGCCCATACTCAAGGGCCTCAGGCACTTTAGAGTACTTGTACACAGGTTTACTGCGATCCTAACTTAGTAGTTGCATACCTCACGAAACCCCCCAACCCAGGATAGCCCATCGACATGTTTGGGACCCGGAGAGGCGACACCTAGCACCCACGCTCCGGTTAAACGTCGCCAAAACCACCAATCAACCAATCATAGCCCCGCCATTTGTGCTCGTTCCGAGGAGGCGAACTAACCAAACCTCATCGTCAACGACCGACCGCGGTCAAAAGCCCTCTCGACCTTGCCCGCCATCACCCAGCCGACCACCTCTCCACTCCCCTCTGGCATCGCATCGAGAGTCACCGACTCGAGCTAAAACCCACGATGCTTCCATCAGCGCGGACAGCGGCCTCAATGGCCCTGCGAGGTGCGCGAAATCATCCCTTTCCCGACCGGGGCACCCCGAAAACAGCTTCGTTACTGACGGGTATCTGACCATCCAACAGTCAAGCCGACCACCTCTGTCCTCCCCTTCCGTGCCGCCGCCGCCTTCGCCTCCTCCTCGCAACGCAATGCCAGCTCTCTCACCCCCCACGGTGCTGGCAACAGCCTGGCTAAGCCTCGCAAGGAGGTCCCTCTCCCTAGCCAGGAAGGCACCAAGGGCCTTGTCCAATACGCTCTGTACGTTCCCAATTCTTGAGATACAACAATCACGATCATGTGCACATGACTAACAGCGGACCGCCTGCCAGCACCACCCTCGATATCATGGCCAACTGGGCCCGCCAGTCCTCCCTCTGGCCCATGACCTTCGGTCTCGCCTGCTGCGCCGTCGAGATGATGCACCTCTCCACCCCCCGCTACGATCAGGATCGCCTGGGCATCATCTTCCGTGCCTCCCCGCGCCAGTCCGACGTCATGATCGTCGCCGGCACCCTCACCAACAAGATGGCCCCGGCCCTACGCCAGGTCTACGATCAGATGCCTGAGCCCCGCTGGGTCATCTCCATGGGCTCCTGCGCCAACGGCGGCGGCTACTACCACTATTCGTACTCGGTCGTCCGCGGCTGCGACCGCATCGTCCCCGTCGACATCTACGTCCCCGGCTGCCCGCCTACCAGCGAGGCTCTGATGTACGGCATCTTCCAGCTCCAGCGCAAGATGCGCAATACCAAGATCACACGGATGTGGTACAGGCGATAAACCTGCTGAATGGAGGAGGGTGTTTAGAATACTGATAGGGTGTGGTTGTGGTAGATGCTGCTTTCTTGTGTAAGGATGAGGACTGCCCTCTAGGCACTAGATGGAGGTGGAAATGCCGGCTTACTCTTTTCCTTTGTCCTCAGAATGTACATACCACGGGGTTATGGTAGAATGGGAGAAAGAATGTAAAAGCACGCTGTACTCAATTACGTCCCCCACATCACAAAGCAGAAATGCGAGCGGCACTAACAAGACGTTTCTGTGAATGTACGTGGGCTGTATTATGCCTGTGGCGAGCCGACTCTTCTCCTATTCACTGTTGCTACAGAACCCAGTCTTGAGGTGCCATCAATGCTGCCGCTCATCACCATCCACAAGACCCATTTCGAGACTTGTCTAGCAACATCCTGGTGTCTACAATCACCTAGTCACCCGCATGGGCCACCTCATATACAACATACAGCCGCTCGCCTCCTCACGTTTCGCCTGCCAAGTATGACTGCTGCATGAAACCCAATGGGAAGAAGTAACAAGGAAAGCAAAAACATAAAATAAACCGCCAGCGCCGAACGACCCAGGTGACTCACTCCCGCAGTGATGATACCCAAAATGAAGCCAAAGGCTGGAAATGTTGCAAAATAGAGAGGTGGAGTAGAAGTGCAGGGAGTTTCCATTACGGGAGGACCGCCAACCCGCTGCTCTGGCCGCTTCCTCAGCCACCCGGTATATATACGCGCCGTCTATTCCTGTCCGAAGCCCATTGTCTCCTCAACAGCAATCGTAAGTTTCTGCTGTAGCGTCTCCAGGTTCTTGTACGGTGGCAAATCGATACGATTGAAGCTGTCCGTGTGTTAGTCCAATTCTGTGTCGTTGGCGGGATACACCACTTACCAAGTATGTGCTTTGGGTAAGTTGGTAATCTCGCCCGCTCTTTCGATGGTGAAGCGTCGAGGACCATCACTTCCTTGTAGATCCTTGAAACCGTTAACCGGGATTCGAGAAGTACCTGTTGTGAATTGCAACAGTCGGGATTTCTGCTCTCCATCCCATGAGCGAACAGTCTGCCAGAAGTTCTGGACCACCTCATCCGACTCGGTGTAGCCGCGGTAGTCGGTATGCTTCTTCCAGTCATCAACATCAATCTCGGCGATACCTCCGATAAGAAGCTCAAGCTCGCGCTCGTCAAACACGTTGATGAGCTCGTGCGGGATGAGCTCCTGGAATCCTTCTTTGAAGGCCTGGAACTGCTCCGCAATGCGCTTCTCGATACGCCACTTGACCATCAGATCAACGTACTCCTTCTTGTTCTCGTTCGTCACCTCAATGTTCCGCCCATTGGGGATAAGATCCTCCACTGTCAGCACGCCGAATCGCTCATCTTCTGTGGAGAAGGTCTGCTCTAGAATTCCACCAGAAATGTCGTTGTCCAGCATCCACTGGAGCGACCGGTGGAAATCGGCATCGACACCCTCCATGTCAGCCAGGGCGACCGACTTGCCCAGCATCATCTTGTACAGAGCGCCAATAAAGAAAGCGTCCAAGAAGCGCCGGTGGAAGATGGCGAGGCCCACAACTCGCCCGATAAACTTGAAGTAGTTCAGATGTTCGGGGTTAATGCCGGAGTGGGGATTGATCTGTAGGGTATAGTTGTCGTGTGCCGAATACTCGAAGAGACAGTAAAAAGGGTTGAACATCTCATGCGAAAGGAGGAAAAAGAACTCTCGCGACACACCACCGTAATCGAGACCGTCCTCCCCATCAAATTTGACCATGAGACGCTTCTTCAAGTCCGTCGCTGACTGGCGTGTAATCTCAGCAAACGAGTCCTCAAAAATGTGCGACCGCCGGATTTTGATGTGGCACTGTCCGCTCAGAATCCGCATAGCAGGCTGAGATCGGAAGTAGATCAGTTTGCGCCTGAAGTCACGTTTGTACTGAGGCACATTCTGGTCCAGGGAAGATGGTAGTCGGGGGTCGTCCCAGGTGGTAGTCTTAGTGTTGTGGTCGACAAAATAGACCCTTGCCGTGTTTGTGAGACGCATCTCCCAACCACTTGGAAGGGGACCGAGTTGCGAAACCGGCTGCTGCTGAATCTGTCCGTTGGTACTGTTCTGACCGCCATACATCCGAATGTACTGTTGACGACGGGGGTCGACCCAGGTGGTTGTTCGGGTGTTGTGGTCGACGAAGTAAGGTCGACCCTCGGGAGTCCATCTCTGTTCCCATCCGGCGGGAAGCTCGCCACTACCTGGGCTCGTGGCGCCAGTGTGGATTGTAGTGTTGGCCCCCCCGCTTCCACTGCCTGAAGTGGTAGCGGTCGGGCTGCTGCTCCCCGGCTGCGATGGAGACCCTTGTCCCATCGTTGGGGAGCTGGCACCCGTGCGGTCTTCAGGTAGCGTACGGTCCCTGTGCCTCTGGCGTTCCACCTGGGTGGCTGCCTCTCTGCTGCGATCTTCGGCTGCACCATTGGCTGTGGGCCGATTCCAGCTCGTTGTCCTGGTGTTGTGATCAACATAGTAGGTTCGACCAAGATTGTCCTCCCGGCGCTCCCAGCCCGCCGGAAGACGGCCCTGAGCATCCTCGAAGGGGCTCAGCTGACTACTGTGGCGGGCATTACCGTTCGTGCTTGATGCGCCTCCGCTGCCGGCGACGCTGGATGGGCGAGCAGCTCCCGCGGCCTGGGGCGAAAGGGAGCTTCCATTCTGGTTTGACATGGCGGAGCTGGGACGGTGGTCCACAGGTGGCGCCGAGAGAGAAGACAGGTTCGAGGTACCATGAGCTAAGCCTGGGCGGCTGGACGAAGACTGGCCGCCTCGGACTGGAGTGGTGAGGTCGCAGGAGAGGTTGATAATAAGTTTTCCATGAACGACAAGGTTGTCAGTCGACTTTTTCAGATCGCGAGTAAGCATCTCGTCTGTACAGGTGCGTCAGCGTGAGCCAATTTACAACATTGGTAGGTGGGAGCATGGCTGAAGCCACAGCGTACCATCTGCATCGGGACCAAGCTCTGGGATTACGTCTCCGATTCGAATATTGATGACCCCGAGGAAACCTTGATCCTTCTTTTTAAACTTCTTCTGATCAAACACTTGGACAGCAAGGATGCTCGCTTCATTGACGCAGCTATAAATGGAATTAGTAACAACGAAATTCAATAATTGCTAACCGCGCGTGTCCTCACAAGTCAAAACTCTCGTTCCAATATGGGTTCAGGGTGCGTTTGCTGACGGCCGTCGTCTGTGTCTGCTCGCCATTGATGGTCGCGACTGCGAATGGGTCGGGGAAGCCTGCGACGGATGTCAACAGATGAGAGTCTTGAGGAGGTGCGCACACAACATACGGAACACATCTCGCTTATAGAGGCCGTCCGCCGCAATAACTGTGATGATATTAATACAAATCGCTCGATGGAGTCGATGGCGGGGGAGGAGTCGGGGAACGAACTGGTAACGCGAAGGTTGGGCCTGCTGCAGATAAGAAGTTAGAAATCCAAACATGTTACTACGCCGGGCGATCGCTAGATTAAGGGGTCTGTTAACTTACCCAGCCTGCCCCAAGTCTGATCGACTCATGGTGGTGGTTGTCGCCGTTTGTCAGCCAGCAGGACACGCCGCGACAGGACCGATGGGAGGAGGGGGACGCCAGAGCAACGCAGGCGGGTCGATCCGATAAAGATGCCCTCAAGACGATGATGTGAAGGTTAAGAAAGACAGAGACTCGCAGGACGCACGCAGCTAGAGGCGATGACTGGGCGAGGGAGGCTGCGGCAGGTGTTGAGGCTGTGCACAGTGGTCAGGTCAGAGTGACGGTTGGATGGCTTGGATGGCTCCCCGCTTCATGGTGCACCTCCCTCAGGTGCAAGCAGGGAGGACTGGTTGGGACGGACAGTGGCGACGACCTAGAATCGGAAGGTGATAGGTGTTAATTGCTGACAGGTAGGTACCAACTAGTACTTGGAGGTGCAAAGGCGCAATGGACAATGGGTGCGCGCCAGTCCCCGCAGCTATCATCTGGACAGTATCCAAACAGTAAATTTTGAGCAAATTCAGGAATCGTCTACAGCAATGTACACCTAGATGCGGGCATGGTGAGATGTTTTTGTGGTAAGATGGCGGAGCAAGTAATTAAGTGGTCAAATTCGTACACTATACTCAGTACCTTCTACATTGTACGGATAGGGAGTGTTGGAGGTTCGCAAGGGCGAGCGCCGGGTGGGACGGACAGCAGTGAGATACCCGCCGTCCCCGGCGCCTTGGAGGCCCAGCGCCAGCGCCCTGAACCGCTCAGCCGCCCTCCACTCTTCCACTGATGGCGTTGGCCGCGTTCCAGAGGGGAGGTGGGGTGGAGTCCCTTTGGTGGCGGCGGCTGGCGCTTGCTGGGCAGTTCCAGGTTACCATGGCTGGCCATAAATTGTAATACCATGCGCTAATATTACTTCGTACCAGCCCAGGAGTACGGAGATGTACGAAGCAGTTACGGAGTGATACGTGTTGAGTTCTACTCGTCAGGGCGGCCCATAGCAACACGATCAATCCGAACGAAGCTGACGACCATGGATACGATCTTACTTACAGCCTGACCAGTAAGTACCTACTCGTGCGCCTTGGAAGATCTTCTTTCCCTGAGACACAAAGTGACCCGCTTGCAGACAGTTAATGCATCAGACCTTTACTACTAGTATTGCTATGTGCTCTTGTCACGATACGCGCACGGGATTTCATGCATAGGTAGCGTCTTAACTACATAGTACCATCAACTAAGGTAGTAGATAGGTAACAAGTCGAGGTCCATTACTCCATTGCATAGTCGAGTAGAAGCCGAATCCCGTCTTTGCCCCCATATTGATGTCATGCTTACAGGGTTCACTGCCAGAGTAATCCCAGTCACTGGCTTGCTTCATAAACGCGCACCTCCGCTGTAGGTACTTTTATTCCGGATGGCTCTCATTCAATAACACTGTTGGCCGCGTGTACAAGATGGCTTAGTCGCCAAGCTTCTGCATACATATGGAGTGCAGTCCACGGTCTGAAACAAGGAACCATCATCAGAGCTTTGTGTCAAGCCTGGATCATTCCATTTGTTTTGTCGATAAGTTACTGTCTTATGCAGAGCTTCCTTTTCCGCGAGGAGGGCGCACTGGACATGGCACGTCAGGGTCACCCAGCAGCTTAGAAATTAGAACCGTCGGGTCATCCTAAGTGTACTCGTATGCAAGTTTTGTCGAGCCCGATGCCCGTTTGTTTTGTCGATGCAGAAGGTTTCCTCGTTCACCGCGAGGGCGCGCTGAACATATGTCAATGTCACCCGCCAACTCATTAGAAATCAAAGCTATCGCTTGTCATTGTTGGGTGGCCATCCAGGGGAAATAGTTCTCAATTGCCCTGTATTAGATCAACCGTGGGCTCGCAAAATAACCGGTCCTGTCAACCTGAACTCCTGTTCACCTTGTCCCACCCCCGTCTCTGTGATCCTGGTACTTTACATGGCCACACTCTCTCCGTATTCATTCTCCCTCTGCGCATTCCATTATCTCCGTAAGTACCATCCTCTGTCGGAACTCTATACCATCTCACCGTAGAGTCCTATTCAAGTCAATTGTGTCAAGCTCCTACTGCCCCGGAGGCAGAAACTGCAACTCAGGCGAAACACGTCCATAGGCATCTTCGTGGTGGCTTTCGTGTGAAGCATATGCCGCGCTAGGAGATTCACGTCCTTGTTCCTAGTAAGGGGTGTAACCCCGTCCACGGCCCCGGTAACCGCCACGATAACCGCCCCGGGTGAAACCGCCCCCCCGGGGGAAACCTCGGCCGCGAGGGAAGCCGCCGCGGCCGCGGCCACGGCTCATGCCGGGAACGTTGGTGCGCTTGGGCGTGACCTTGATGTTGCGACCCTTGAGGACGCTCTCGTTAAGCACCAGTGCCTGGGCGACAAGGCTGGGCTCCGTAAACTCAACGTAGGCGTACCTGATTAGTAGAGGAGTTAGCATAACCGTATGGAGTGAAGCAATGGGAACTTTGGAAAACTCTACCCCTTTGGCTGGCCGGTGAATTTGTCCAAGAGAATGGTGACTCGGTTGATGGAGCCACAGCTCTGGAAATGAGCCTGGATCTCCTCGGGAGACACCGAGTAGTCCACATTGCCCACAAAGATGCTGCGCGCATCCACCGACTCCTTATCATCGGCCAGATCGACCGACTGCTGCTCCAGCGTTGTCTGCATTTCGCGGAGCTTTTGAGCCTCCTCTTCCATTTCCGCCACGCGGCGTTTCATGGCCGTAATCTCTTCCTAATAGGGGCCATGTGTCAGTCCCCCCAATTCTCGTGACAAAATCATCCGCCTCTTGAACCCATCTGACGAACCTCATCATTGGGGACCGTCTCGCCCTCCTGCTCATGCTCACGGTCCGCCGTGTGGGTTTCTTCGGGTTTCTCTGTGTCTGACATCTTGATAACTCTCGGCACGTAGGTTCTGAATTTAGTTGTTTGGGCTCTAGAGTGATTTGCCTTTGTCAGCGTTGGCCTAGAGTGTGTGAACTGGGAGTTTGTGTGAACTGGTAGTTCGCAACGAACCGCGCTCGACTGTCGTGAACGACGTCTGTGACGCTAGCCAAGGCGCGTGGCAGAATGGGAGGATTTGCAGTTGAACTCACAAATAAATTGAAGACTTTAGTCGTTGGTCGTTTTAGCCTGCGAGAATATCCCGAGTCAAGGAAAAACAGGGCAAAGGAGGGAAGGTTTGAGGAGAGAAATCAAAATCAAAGAACGAGGCTCGCATACGGTGTACAGAGTCATCGATTCGCGCTCAGAGTTGCACCTGGCTGGCAGCCAAACAGCACTGTCAGTTGCCAGGGTGCCCAACCAGGGATCTCCAAAGCCTCAACGTGGGGCACCCGAGGTTGACCCGGGAAGTGCAGATGTATCTTTTCGTACTCCGTACTCCGTACTCCGTAACGTACTTTACCTACCCTGTAAGCAATCGTGCACCTGCTCGGTAGTCACGAGACTCCACATGTGACATCTCTAATATCCGTGGAGCTCAAACCAATGGTCCCCAGGCCAACTCAGAAGGCTGGGTCGAAGATGTCACCATACTTTCATAGGTAGTGCCCCCCCGATGCACCTAGGTTACCGTACATAGGTAAGATTTTGGTTTCTAAACCCGGTCAAACATCATGGGACTCGGAGATTTGACAAACCGGATTCTTGAGCACCATGCATCTTAATGTACCTACTGCTGCTATACATACGTTCACCAACACACCAGTCACATTGCGTCAACATTCAATCAACCTACTTGAGCGTGGTCCGGCTCTCTTTCGAATACTAATAGTTTGCTTGAATTGATAGTACACCTCCCTAGTATCTTCTCGTCCGAGAACTGTGCGCCCCGGGAGAAGCACTCATCATCATGGCTGATCCTATGGAAGCCGAGCCACTACTCTCCCGCCCGGGAGATAGTAGCGAACGATCTTCCCTGTCGCAGCAATGCTCGGGTGTAAGACCTCGCATTATTTCATCGATGAAGGGGTTGCGTGCCCGCGGCCGTCGCCTCCTATCATCTCGGAGCAAACACTATCTCATCATGGGCCTCGTGGCTCTCGACGTCGCAGCTCTTCTGCTCAATGTCTTCATACAACTTATAGCCTGTGATATGGGCCAGAGGAAGGAACCTTGGGTCGAGGAGGCCTCCCGAGGCCTCGAAATTGCCGGGCTGGTGTTCAGCTGTCTCTTCATGGCAGAGCTCATCGCTAGCTTGCTCTCGTTCGGGCCAAGGTTGGTTTTCCTGGCAGCTGACACTGCAATACCCAGAATCTGACAGAGCATCTAAGGTATTTGACAACGTGGTTCCATATTTTTGATTCCACAGTGATTGTTTTGAGTTTCGCGGTGGACATCGCTACTCGGGGTTTTGTGGCAGAGATTGGCTCCCTCATCGTGACCCTCCGTCTATGGCGACTGGCAAAGCTCTCTGAAGAGATTGTTGCCGGTGCCTCGGAGAGGATTGATGACTTGGAGCAAAGGAATCAAGAGCTAAGTGACGAGATTAAGGATCTTAAGACACAGCTAGAGCTGGCATAACTTGAGATTGGCTTCAAACTCGACTTGGAAATGAAAAAGGGCGTTGCCGCTTACTCAAATTCACTGGATGCATTCGTGTCATGAGGCGAGTTTCCTCTATCCCGTGTTGAAAAAAGTAGACATCTATAGAGGTATCTTAAAAGGCCCCAAGTGTTCCAAACCACAGATCGCTCTCCACCCCGTCAATGCCAAGTTGTTACATCCTCAAAACGCCGCCCATGCTGATGCCAGTCCCGCGTTCATCCGTAACAATGTGTTGTTTCGTCTCTTCTAATAGATGGTGCTGAGCGAGATGCCCAAAGTCCGGCAAAAGGCCGTCCCGAACTTTCTGTCCTACGAGTGTCGACTTCGTTTGCCGCCACCTCCAAATGGATCTTTACCTCCAAAACAGCCGCCAAAGAGGTCGTCGAATTCCATCCGTCGTTTCGTTCCTGCACCTCGTCCTAACGGCCCAGATGTTCTCATGCCGGGCTTGCCTGGCCGGTTTCGTGATTGTCTCGAGGAATGATGGGTATGTGGGCGTGTATCCGAGAGGTCGAGGAGGTCGATATTGGGGTATTGATGGTCGGATTGGAATGTGAAGTTCTCCTGGGTAGGTACTAGGAATTCCGGAGGCCGAGGTTCATCTTCTACCATTGAGCCAGATTCATTCGCAGGCTGGCTAATAGGCTCGTTGACAAGTGGTGTCGGGGGTTCGATTTGCGCAGGTTCCGGCTGTGATGGAGCCTCGGGCTTCTCAGCCTCATCCTCGCTCTCAAAATTCTGGGGACTCGTGTCGCCGCCATCGCGGCGTTCGGCAACCCATCTCCTCAGCTTTGACAGCCCCCCCTGACCCAGGGCCTGGCCGTCTTTGTCAAGGAATAAGATAAGTTCCTCCAAACACTCCTGGTATCCTTCTGATCTTGCCCTAGTCTCTGCCGCGATTGAAGACTTATAAAGCCTGGTGACCGACAGGGCCGCTGCCTTGAAAACGTCAAGGAGCTGCTCGGGCGAATCGTTGTGGGCAGCGGCTCGCCCGTCCATCATGTTTGATCGTTCGTATGGCTCGCGGATTATATGATCTGGGGCTATGGGCGATTAGTTACAGCATTCCCGTAGACATACGGAGGATGGCTCACCTGTCTGGCGACAATGACTCGATGCCCGCAGCGAACAAAGACCGCTGCGGCTGAAATGTAGGAATTCCCCGTGGATGAACGCAAACGCAGTTTCAGGTAATATTGTGAAAAAAAGTCGTAGATACGTTATGGCCGCAGCTCCGGATAGTCGTTGCCAGACGCCGTGCCTTGCTGATGGCGATGGGGAGGGTATGGGTTTCGGAGGATGGGCGGCCTTGCTCAGGTGGCATGCCTGACGAATGCAAATCCAGCGGCATCTGACCGAGGGGTAGGGTGTATGGGAGGGGCTTGTGGGGAGAAGACATCCACGTGACACTCATCTTCTGTTCGACTTGTCGCAGAATTCGGTCTAAAACTATTGATGGGAGCAATTTGTGAATATAGATTAAGAGGAAGCTATCTGTTTTAAGCCCTACGTATCTGCTGGATAATAAACTCAGCGGATTGCTTTTTTAATCTTCAGACTGTTTGTTAACTTGTTTACTCCGTACTTGTGTTGACATCCTGGAACCTGCGATGCTTCAAGCCACATGCCCTGTATTTTTTTAGATTCAAACTGATTTGCCCCCCATAGTGCTGGCCGCTGAGTGGCTTAACCAACCAGTGGCCTCTGACGTCGTTTGGTCCACTAGCGGATTTTCTTTTGTTCCGCGTAATGGGATGCGTTGCCTCCGTGGGGCGTGGGCAGGGGTGCGCCATCGCGCTAGCCCCGAACTCGCTGCCCTTCGACGTGCATTTCGAGATCCAGCCCGTCCGACACTTGGTCTCCAAAAACATCCTCCTCCCATTGCCACTTCAAGATACGCGCGCGCCGGGACATCGACATCGCGCTCCAACACAATTAGATACAAGCTCCGCATCTGCTCCTCAGCTAACGAGCTCGGGCATTTGATTTGCAGCAGTTTGGACGCGTCTCGAGGGTGCCAGTCGCGTAAAGAGGTTGACCGGTCATTGGGAGACACGTTCAAAATGGCGCCGCGTTCTCGCAGCAACGGTGCCGACACTGAAGCCGACGTGTCAATGTCTGAGGCCCCAGACAGTCGCGTTGTCGAAGAGATGGTAGGTTGTTCCGACCTGAGACTTCAGCCGATGCAGAGCTGACAGTCGTGATAGGAAGTTGATGAGACCCCCGACTACACCGACTCTGATACTCAGCCCAACACAACGGCCAGCAGCGTGGTCGGCGAGCCCGTGGTGGATGGGCGCAGGAGGCGCGCAGAAAACAATCAGCTGCAAAAGGCGGTTTTGAAGAAGAAGCATGACAGCCTAGAACAATTCAAGGTAGAACCCCTCCCATCTATGGGTGTAATCACCAATAGCTCTAACTGATATTGCCTGTAGCAAGATGATACCATCCGACGTTTTCGCTATCTGCTCGGCCTCACCGACCTTTTCCGGCATTTCATTGAAACCAATCCCGACCCCAAGATCCGAGAAGTCATGGCCGAAATCGACCGTCAGAATGCCGAGGCCAGCAAGAGCAAGAAAAACAGTGGACGTCAAGGAGGTGCCACAAGCGACAGAAGGCGACGGACAGAGGCCGAAGAAGACGCGGAGCTTATCAGGGATGAGAGGCGAGGCGGTGCCGCGGAAACCGCCTTCAGAGAGTCGCCTCCCTTCATCCACGGAACCATGAGGGACTACCAGGTTGCTGGTCTCAACTGGATGATTTCCTTACACGAAAATGGAATTTCAGGCATCCTCGCTGACGAGATGGGTCTCGGAAAGACCTTGCAAACAATCTCCTTCCTGGGTTACCTGCGGCATGTTTGCGGGATCAAGGGACCTCACCTTATCACCGTTCCCAAATCCACCCTCGACAACTGGAAGCGCGAGTTTGCTAGGTGGACACCCGAAGTGGATGTTCTGGTTCTACAGGGTGCTAAGGAAGAGCGCCAACAGCTCATTAACGATCGTCTTGTGGATTCCAAGTTCGATGTCTGTGTCACGAGCTACGAGATGGTTCTCCGTGAGAAGTCCCATTTGAAGAAACTTCCATGGAAATACATCATTATCGATGAGGTATGTTAGGGAGGGAAAGTACAAACACTCGTTAGTTGCTGATCATTGTTGCAGGCGCACCGCATCAAGAACGAAGAATCCTCCTTGTCCCAGGTTATTAGACTCTTCTCTTCCCTCAACCGCCTTCTGATTACCGGAACGCCGCTCCAAAATAACCTCCACGAGCTTTGGGCTCTACTAAACTTCCTCCTTCCCGATGTGTTCGGCGACTCGGAAGCTTTCGATCAATGGTTTTCAGGCGAAGACCGAGACCAAGACAGTGTTGTCCAACAGCTTCACCGTATACTGCGCCCATTCCTCCTCCGTCGAGTCAAGAGCGATGTCGAAAAGAGCCTTCTGCCCAAGAAGGAAGTCAACTTGTATCTGGGCATGTCGGAGATGCAGGTTAAATGGTACCAGAAGATCCTCGAAAAGGACATTGATGCCGTGAACGGAGCGGGAGGAAAACGGGAGTCCAAAACCAGACTTTTGAACATCGTGATGCAGCTGCGCAAGTGCTGTAATCACCCATACCTGTTTGAGGGAGCTGAGCCAGGCCCGCCGTACACCACCGACGAGCACCTCGTCTACAACGCTGGAAAGATGGTGGTGCTGGACAAGTTGCTGGGCCGGCTGCAAAAGCAAGGGAGCCGCGTTCTTATTTTCTCCCAAATGAGCCGTGTGCTTGATATTCTCGAGGACTATTGCGTCTTCAGACAGTACAAGTACTGCCGAATCGACGGCGGAACTGCACACGAGGACCGAATTGCAGCTATTGACGAGTATAACAAGCCCGATTCGGAAAAGTTCATATTCCTGCTGACCACCCGAGCTGGTGGCCTGGGAATCAACCTGACAACCGCTGACATTGTCGTCCTGTATGACAGTGACTGGAACCCCCAGGCTGATTTGCAAGCTATGGACCGAGCACACCGAATTGGACAGACGAAACAGGTTGTTGTATACCGTTTCGTCACAGATAATGCGATTGAGGAGAAGGTCCTGGAACGTGCAGCCCAGAAGCTCCGACTCGACCAGCTTGTCATCCAGCAAGGAAGAGCTCAGGTTGCCGCCAAGGCCGCAGCCAACAAGGATGAGCTGTTGTCCATGATCCAGCACGGAGCCGAGAAGGTCTTCCAAAGCAAGGGTTCGACCGGCATCGCAGCCAAGGGAACCGATGTCAATGAAGATGACATTGACAACATCCTTGCTCAAGGCGAAAACCGCACAAAGCAGCTCAACGCGAAGTACGAGAAGCTGGGCCTCGATGATCTTCAGAAATTCACCTCAGAATCGGCCTACGAGTGGAACGGCGAAAACTTCGCCAACACTAAGAAAGATATTGGCATGAACTGGATCAACCCAGCCAAGCGTGAGCGCAAGGAGCAATCATACTCGATGGACAAGTACTTTAGGCAGACCATGTACCCCAACCCCAAAGCGGACGCGAAACCCAAGGCCCCCCGTGCCCCCAAGCAGATTCCTGTTCACGACTACCAGTTCTATCCCGCTCGACTGAGAGAGCTTCAGGACAGGGAGACGGCATATTATCGCAAGGAAATCGGCTACAAGGTGCCGCTTTCTGACGGTGATGAAGAGAACTTGGCGGAACGGGAGGCTGAACGCGATGCCGAGCAGCATGTGATCGACAACGCCACCCCCCTGACTGACGAAGAGCGTCAGGAGAAGGAGGAGCTGGCAACTCAAGGATTCGGAGATTGGAACAAGCGTGACTTCCAGCAGTTCATCAACGGGTCTGCCAAATCCGGACGGAATGACTACGTGGGAATTGCGGATGAAGTTGATAGCAAGGACCCTTCAGAGATTAAGGCATACGCCAAGGTGTTCTGGCAGCGCTATACAGAGATCAACGACTACCCCAAATATCTCAAGATCATAGAGGACGGCGAAGAGCGCACACGGCGCATTGAGCATCAGCGCAAGCTTCTCCGAAAGAAGATGCAACAGTACCGTGTACCACTACAGCAGCTCAAGATCAACTACTCGGTATCCACAACGAACAAGAAGGTCTACACGGAAGAGGAAGATCGTTTCTTGCTCGTGCTGCTCGACCGTTATGGCATTGACTCGGAGGGTCTTTACGAGAAGATGCGGGAAGAAATTCGCGAGTCTCCCCTGTTCCGGTTTGACTGGTTCTTTCTCAGCCGCACGCCTATTGAGCTGTCACGACGATGCACCACTCTTATCACCACCATTGTCAAGGAGTTTGAAGATGTACCTTCGAGGAACGGTGTCAACGGCAAGGCGAAGCGGGAGCCTGATGATGAGGATGATGATAGCGTCGTGGGCATGGCACCAGCCAAGAAGAAGGCCAAAAATGGAGTCAAGGTTCGTTTACAATCAATTTCTGGGGAATGTTTTAGCGAGAGACTGACATTTGCAACAGAATAAGGCTCTTGACAATGTTAAGTCGGCCAAGGGAAGCAAGGCTAGCTCCACGGCGCCGTCGAGGGCCTCTAGCGTGGCCTCGGCCACCTCAGCTGGGGCTTCAAAGTCCAAGAAGGGCAAGAAGAAATAAAGAGGGGCAGTTGTTACCGGAACATGACGATGTGTGGTGAAGGGACCGATTTAGACTGGCGTTTGGGCGGTTGGGGTTATTTTGGAACCGACTGGGCTTGACTACCTTACCTACTTATGGCTCAGATGATGTTGTGATGTGTACGTAGTCTCACCGACTATCAGGGGCTGAGCTGTATCAAAAGAAAATAAGAGCTGCTTGATTTCATTAGTATTCCCAGAAAAGTCACGGGTGAAGTTCAATAGGCCCGGCTTTCGTTGACCATGAGCGTCCATTCTCCTCTCTTCTCTATGTCGTAACAGAGATGGTAAAGAATTACATACGAGACTCGCCTTGCCTACCCTTCCATCCATTCACCAACCTTCTTTCGTTTCCCGGAAACTAAAGTAGGTATAGAAACTCGAGTGGTTTTTTTTTCTTCATTTCCCACTCTGCCGAAACGCCAAACCATGCAAAGCCCACAGAAACCAAAGACCCATCGGCCCACAAGCTCCGGGCCAAGCCAAAAAGACCAAGCTGCCCGCTCTCCCTCCTCCTTCGCCTTAGGACATGCGGTTGATGCGCTCCCGCTCGACCTCGTAGAGGAAGTCAAAGTAGCCCTTGTCGAAGTGGTGGACACGGACGTAACCGTCCTCACCGCCAGAGGCGTAGCTCTTGCCGGTGGGGTCGGCGGCGACGGTGTTGAGGGGACCGAAGTGACCACGGACACGGCCAATCTCGTCCTCGAAGATCTTGTGGTAGAAGCGAGCCTCGAACTTACCCTGGCGGGCAGAGGTGCGGGTGACATCCATGGCGGCCTGGCCACCGCCCAGGATGACAAAGTCCTTCTTGGGGGTGATGGTGGCGCTGTTGAGGGGCGTGTCGGCAGGGTAGGTCTTGATGACGTCGAGGTCACGGGCGCTGATGAGCTGTTTGGATGTTTTAGTGAGCACTATTAGGCCTTTACCTCACCTGGGAAGGGATATATCATTTGGGGGTTGCGTACCTTGGAGTTCTTATCCTTGCAGGCGGTGATGAAGTAGGTCCGGTCAGGCGACCACTGGAGGTCGACAATGGGCTGGTTGAGCTCGTGGATGGGGACATTGTCGATGAGTTCGCCGGTCTTACCGTCGTACTGGCTGACGCTGCCGTCCTCGTGACCGGCAAGAATGTACTTGTCAAGGTAGCTCCAGCCGGCGACGGTAGCCTTGCTCTCGTCGCAAACAATGGTCAGAGCCCTCTCTTCGGTCTGCTCAGCCTCGGGGTCCGGGTTAATATCGAGGACGACAATGTTGGAGAGGTAGCCCATGCGCTTCTCGGTGACGCCGAGCAGCTTGGTGCCGTCCTCGTTGAACTCGACGCGCTTGACGGCGGTAGGGAACTCCCAGGTCTTGAGGCAGCGGCCAGACTTGATGTCCCAGAGGCGGATCGTGTTGTCGGCAGAGCCAGAGGCGATCATGGTGGAAGTGGGGTCGACGTCGACGGTCCAGATGGCGCCGACGTGGCCGTGGTAGGTGCCCAGACGCTCGCCATTGTGGGAGAACCAGGCGCAGATGTGCTGATCCTTTGCGACGGAAAAGATGAGATCGCCATCAAGGTTGTATCTGTATGCAATAGGAGAAAGGTCACACGGTCAGCAGGAGTTCCTTTGACGTCCAAGGCGCCGGCCATCGCCACCACACCCCGCTTCGCGATGCTCAGGAGAACGAGGAGGACGGCGATGGTGATGGGTGGCCGGGAGAGGGAGCTGCGTACCGGATCTGGGTGAGCGCACGCTCGTGCCCAGCAAGGAGGATGGGTCTCATGATGGGTGGGCTGACTGTCCTTCTCTCGGGTCGTAGGCGGGGGAGGGTTCGTTGCAGGCGCTCGAGTTCTTATGGCTGCGTCGTTCAGGGCGAGTCGTGGGAAATTTTGGCGGGTTGTGCGTTTTGGTGGGGCGAGAGTTGTGCCTCCCCGCGGCTGCCGTTTGGGGGAGGGAGTCATCGTCAGAAATTAACACGCTAAAAATGCTTTAATAGGAAATATTTACGTGTATATATGACCAACACCACGTGCCAAACCCCATCCTTGTTCTCTCCTATTCGTAGGTATCCTTGAAACCTTGCAGTAATAATCGTCAGCCAGCATCATAATGAGTACAACAAGCCCTCCTAATCGAGACCAGGGTTTCTGAGTCACAGAAAGATATCACCGCCCATCAACGCCAGATCCTTCCCGATATTGGTGATATTGAGCTTGAGATTTGGAGAGTCTGCGCAGTGCCCGCCGCCAGGGGCGACTCGACCCACTCAACGCGACAAATTTTACTACGCCCATTGGGGATGACTCGTCAACCTTCGCCCGTCAGATATTGAATGGTATTTTATTATTGGACGGGTCTCTGCCTCAGCCTTGTCGGAACTGTTACACAGTCATACCACTTTCGTTCACGGAAGAACAGCATGTTTGGTTGAGATAGAGAGATAGGGTTGAAGCTCGGCCAGCCACTCATTTATCGTCTCGGCAGAACTCCTGTTTGTTTGCAAGAATTGGTATGTACAGATATCACTCTTGGATCTTACGCTGTCCAGCCCCCTCGACATGAGTCTCATGGTATTAGCATACTCGTACAACATTTTGGGGGAGAGTTCCTAGATGTGAACATTAGTTAACACTGACTTGGGCGCAGATAACGATAGACAAGCCTTGTGTTATACATAGATACGAGTGCTACTGATAGATAGTCCACTATCTAGGTAGAGGCGCCGGGCAAAAGGAATGAGATTCTCGCCCAATCCGCTGTGGCACGCTCCTCGCAGAGGGTACAGCGACAGTTGCAGTGGTACCAGTTGGGCGACGATTAATCTGGGACGCCGATTTATCGCCGGGCTTCACTGTAGCCGCTCTAGAGTCGCTGCGGCGCCGCCCGGTAACAGGACCGCTAGAACCACCGGTGGCACCTGCCCGTGGACAAGACCAGAGCATTCCACCTCAACAACCATCATCACCTCGCCCATCTCGTCACCTCTTCTCCCACGCTGCTCCTCCAGACTCACTCACAGGGCCTTCTTCCCCCAGACCCGCCATTTCGCGACCTCAGCCGCCGCAATGGTTGCCACCAAGCTCGATGGCACGGCCATCGCCAAGAGCATCCGCGAGCGTCTTGGGACAGAGATTGCCGAGAAGCAGAAGCTCAACCCGCGATACACGCCCACCCTCAAGATCGTCCAAGGTACGCCACTGTCTTTTCATGCTACTCTTCAATTCTAGACATCCCACCGCTCTCACCTGTTTCTTTTCACTGACTGAAGTCATTATTTAGTGGGCGACCGCTCCGACTCGAGTGCGTATAACCCCGCCCCCGCCCTCGTCGCAGGATGAATCGGATGTTATCCGAGTGAATCCTCCCACACTAACACACACGGCAATGTAGCGACATATGTTCGAATGAAGCTCAAGGCCGCTGCAGAGGTATAGTATCTTATTCTCCAGCCATCCATCAATGATTTCTAACAACCCACAAGGCCGCAATTGACTGTGAACTCATCCACCTCCCCGAGTCCATCTCGGAGCCAGAGCTTCTGGACCATGTCCGCCGTCTCAACAACGACCCCCAGGTCCACGGCATCCTGGTCCAGCTCCCTCTCCCCTCTCACATCTCAGAGTACACCGTCACCTCTTCCGTTGCTGACGAGAAGGACGTCGATGGCTTCGGCACCAAGAACATCGGCGAGATCGCCAAGAAGGGCGGCAACCCGCTCTTCGTCCCATGCACCCCCAAGGGCGTCATGTATCTCCTCCAGGAGGCCGGCATCAACCTAGAGGGCAAGTCTGCCGTGGTTCTAGGACGCAGCGACATTGTCGGGAGCCCTACGAGCTACCTTCTGAGGAACGCCAACGCCACCGTCACCGTCTGCCATTCCAAATCCAATAGACTCCAGGAGATCCTCAAGGCTGCCGACGTCGTTGTTGCCGCCATTGGCAAGCCCCATTTTGTCAAGGGCGAGTGGCTCAAGGAGGGTGCTGTCGTTATCGACGTCGGAACCAACTTTGTCCCTGACGAGACCAGGAAGTCGGGCTACCGTCTGGTGGGAGATGTCGAATATGACTCGGCATCCCAGGTCGCGTCGGCCATCACCCCTGTTCCTGGAGGTGTAGGCCCCATGACGGTGGCCATGCTGATGCAGAACGTGGTTGACGCCACGACAACGTACTTTGAGAGGCAGAAGCTCAGGGGGACGATTCCCCTTCCCCTGAAGCTCCAGGACCCGGTTCCCTCCGACATTGCCGTCTCGAGGGCACAGACCCCCAAGCAAATCACCCGCATCGCCGCCGAGGTTGGCATTGCCCCCCATGAGCTGGAGCCTTACGGCGCCTACAAGGCCAAGGTCGATCTCGATCTGCTCAAGCGGCTCGACCACCGCCGCAACGGCCGGTATGTCGTGGTGACGGGCATCACCCCTACACCGCTCGGAGAGGGCAAGTCAACTACAACCATGGGCTTGGCCCAGGCGCTTGGTGCTCATGTTGGACGGCTGACTTTTGCCAACGTGCGGCAGCCTAGCCAGGGCCCAACTTTTGGCATCAAGGGCGGTGCTGCTGGTGGCGGTTATAGCCAAGTCATCCCTATGGATGAGTTCAACCTCCACCTGACGGGCGATATCCATGCCATCACGGCCGCCAACAACCTGCTTGCTGCTGCCATTGAGACCCGAATTTTCCACGAGAACACGCAGAAGGACGGCCCTCTCTACCGTCGTCTGGTCCCCGCCAAGAATGGCCAGAGGAAGTTTGCGCCCGTCATGTTCCGCCGCCTCAAGAAACTTGGCATCGACAAGACCGACCCTAACGAGCTGACCGAGGACGAGATTCGCCGATTCGCCCGCCTGGACATTGATCCCGACACAATCACTTGGAGGCGTGTCCTCGATGTCAACGACCGCCACCTCCGAGGCGTCACCGTCGGCACCGCCCCGACCGAGAAGGGCCAGACCCGGGAGACTGGCTTCGATATCTCGGTAGCCAGCGAGTGCATGGCCATTCTAGCGCTCAGCACCAGCCTGGCGGACATGCGCGAGCGTCTGGGTCGCATGGTCGTCGCCTCGTCGCGCAGCGGTGACCCCGTGACATGCGACGACATCGGCGCTGGCGGTGCCCTCACAGCCCTGATGAAGGATGCCATCAAGCCCAATCTCATGCAGACCCTGGAAGGCACTCCTGTCTTTGTCCACGCTGGACCTTTTGCCAACATCAGCATCGGACAGAGCTCTATCCTCGCCGACAAGCTTGCCCTAAAGCTTGCCGGCACTGAGCCCGACGAGAACCACGACGAGAAGGCTGGCTTTGTTGTAACGGAGGCGGGATTCGACTTCACCATGGGTGGTGAGCGCTTCTTCAACATCAAGTGCCGCACCTCAGGCCTTGTCCCTGATGTCGTAGTTGTTGTGGCCACTGTCCGAGCCCTCAAGGTTCACGGCGGCGGTCCCCCGATCGCCCCTGGCGCGGCTCTGGACCCTGTCTACAAGCAGGAGAATGTCGACATCCTCCGTGCCGGCTGCGTCAATCTCAAGAAGCACATTGAGAATGCCCGGTCGTTTGGCGTGCCCGTGGTGGTCGCCATCAACAAAATGAACACCGACACAGACGCCGAGGTGGCTGTCATCCGCGAGGAGGCCATCGCGGCGGGTGCCGAGGATGCTATCCTCTCCAGCCACTGGGCCGAGGGCGGCAAGGGTGCCATCGACCTTGCGCGTGGCGTCATCGCGGCCAGTGAGAAGCCTAAGGAGTTGAAGCTGACGTACAGCCTCGAGGGCACGATCCAGGAGCGCATCGAGGCCATCGGGCGCAAGATGTACGGTGCCGAAAAGGTCGAGTTCAGCGAGCTCGCACAGAAGAAGGTCGATACGTACACCAGGCAGGGATTCGGCAACCTGCCTATCTGCGTGGCCAAGACGCAGTACTCATTGTCGCACGACCCTGACCTCAAGGGAGCGCCCACCGGCTTCACGGTCCCGATCCGGGATGTGAGAATGGCCGCTGGCGCAGGATACCTGTGAGTTTTCTTCTTCTTCTTCTTCTTCTTCTTCTTCTTCTTCTTCTTCTTCTTCTTCCTTTAAACAATCCAAATCCGGGTGCTTTTATGAATGTCCAGCTAACGCAGACTAGGTACGCTCTTGCGGCTGATATCCAGACAATTCCCGGGTTGCCCACGGCGCCGGGTTACCTTAACGTGGACGTGGACCCCGAGACGGGCGAGATCGACGGACTCTTCTGATTTACTGCACAGCGATACTACACTTGTTACACGTAGACAAGATATACATATATCAGCCCTCAACTCAACGTGGGAAAAATGAAATGACGATGGTACGGGACGGGATGGGTATACAGCATTCAACACTTTTTGGCGCGGGAAGGGAGATTAGACTTGTTGTCTAGGAGCACGTCTTGAAGTATTCTTTTGATAATAAAATATGTATTGACAAATGGGCAAAATAACATAACCAACCGCGGCTGCTCACGATGTGGGAGATTACACCAGACGACGTATTCGTACATAACTAGTGCTGAGCGAGCCAAGCCCAACGTCCGGCCCAGACCGCTCACGCGGCACGGAGTTCCATGCTTACTACCTGGGTATTGCGGGACACGGACAGTCTCAGGGTGCTGCATGAGATTGGTATGACGCCCACCCCCTTGGGCAACCGCCGTTGATCTGTGCCAGCGTGTGGCGTAAGTACTAGTCTGGCCACTGGGACGGCACCGATCGCGGCATGGCGCCGGAAGCGTGGCTTCCGGGAGCAATATCACGATGGGTCGCTGAGGTCCGAGACTCCGAACACGTAGGCTATGAGGCCATGAGGCCATGTCGTGCTACCCGCAGTGACGGTTCGATCTCGCAGACCTCGCAGGCCTCGCGGACCTCACATCGGCGATCCATATAATACGGGCCCTGTCCCTTTGTCCTTCTCCTCTTCTGCCCATCTGCTTTATCACTGGGCCCCTCACTCTCTTGCCACGCTTCATACCCGTATCAGATCAACCTTGATCCGATCTGAGAACACATCTCGCCATGTGGACCGTCGCTCTTTGCATTGTCGTCGCCATCATCACCACTGTCTGGTACTGGATCACTGGCCTAAGACGTAACATCGCCGTCGCCAAAGCCTCCGGACTGCCCTATATCATCTCGCGTGCGTCTCTGGCTCCCACCCCATAATCTCGTGTTGACGCTGACTGAAGCACCCTCCCCACTCCAGCATGGTCGAGGCGGTTCTTGCTATGGCGCATCACCCACAAGCTGCTCATACCCTTTATCCGTATGCTCCCTGAGCCCTGGTGGGAGCAGTGGTTGCTGTGAGTCTCGTCATCCGACACTCACTACTCGTACCGTCAGTGTCACGAGCATGTTAAGACTTCCTCGCTCACCCATCATCCCATATACAGTCCCACCGCCCCAGACTTCGCATTCAGATCCCGCCATGACCACTTTGCACGCTTTGGCGATGCCTTCCTGCACGTCTCGCCCAGCAGCATCACCCTGTATGTGGCCAACGCCGAGGCCATCAACCAGATCGCCATGCGCCGCGACCACTTCCCCAAGCAGACCGAGGTCTACCAGATCCTCACACAGTTCGGCCAGAACGTCCTGACCGTCGAGCGCGGTGCCTGGCGCATCCACCGCCGCGCCACGGCCCCGTCCTTCAACGAGCGCAACGCCGCCCTCGTCTTCCGCGAGGCCGCCCGCCAGTCCCTCGGCATGCTGCGCTTCTGGGAGCACCAGCGCGCCGCCACCGCGTCCCCGACTCTCTACTCCGTCGAGCACGACGCCATGCGCCTGTCGCTCAACATCATCAGCTATATAGGCTTCGGCCTCCGCCTGCCCTGGCCTAACGAGAAGAACACACCCCAGGAACTCGACCCTATATCTGCCAAGTATGGCTCCGTCGATGCGCCTCCGGGGTTTCGCTTCAGCTTCGTTGACTCCATGGCCATCCTGGTCCATAATATCCTGGCCTTGCTCCTGGTGCCTAAGTGGCTGCTCCGTATGTCTCTCTTCCTTCCTTCCCCTGCGTGTAGATAGGGATGGCCTTGACTGAACAACGCCACAGGCCTTATGCCGTACAAGTCGCTGCGCGATGCTGTTGCGGCGCACCGTGATTTCAGCAAGTACATAAACGAGATACTGGATCTCAAGATCCAGGAGGCGAGAGACGGCGAGAGCCACACGGAGGGAATGGACCTGATGGGCCAGCTGGTGCGGCTGAGCTACGAGAGGGGGCCGGACGGGACGCCCATCAAGTCCAGCAAGACCCTGGCCCTGGCCCGGGACGAGATCATAGGCAACACCTTCATCATGCTAGTCGCCGGGCACGACTCGACGGCCACCACGACGCACTTTGCGCTGCTGTACCTGGCCGGCAGCCCAGCGACGCAGAGGCGCCTGCAGCGCGAGCTGGACGAGGTGGCGGGCGACAATAGGGACCCGGAGACGTGGGACTACGATGAAATGCTGGGCCCCCTCATGGGCGGCATGGTGGGCGCCTGCATCAACGAGACGATGCGGCTGATACCGCCCGTGGGCGAGATACCCAAGGTCGCGACATCCGACCTGGACCAGCCCATCGTCATGGACGGCCGCAAGTACATGATACCCCGGGGCACCGTCATCTCGCTGTGCGCGGCGTCGGTGCACGCGAATCCGCGATACTGGCCGACCAGACCCAGCAAGCTCGCGGCGCACAGGAGCGACATCCTCGACTACGTGCCGGAGCGGTGGATCCGCAGCGGCGACTATGCAAAGGGGGCCACGGCGGCCACGGTGGGGGGGGAGGGGAATCAGGGCGGTGAGGTGGACGGCGCGGACAAGGAGGACTATGGGGGCTACCAGGGGCATGACACGAGCGCACAGCTGTTCCGGCCCGAGCCCGGGGCGTACATTCCCTTCAGCCAGGGCCCACGAGCGTGCCTAGCGCGCCGGTTCGCCATGGTCGAGGTGGTCGCGGCACTGGCGGTGCTGCTGCGTGAGTACAGCGTGGAGCTGGCCGTGGACGAGTGGGCGAGCGACGACGATGTGGCGCGGATGAGCCGGGAGGAGATGGCCCAGGTATACGAGCGCGCGCGGGTCAACAGGGACGAGGCGATCGCGGGGGCCAGATCGGTGCTGGCAGTCAAGTTGAATGGCCAGGCAGTGGGCCTGCGGATAGTCAGGAGGGGGGAGGAGAGGTTCGTCAACTGGCTGGAAGGGGGGCGCGACAAGTGACGGGACGACTCTCAATAGGTATTATCATTCAGGTCAAGATGGACACGCATGATAGGTATGGCAGTGCGTGAACACGGCATCCACGATGGAGTGACGACAATGGCAGGCTGGCAGTGTCGTGGTCAATGTTGGAGCGTTGGTCGGAGATGAGAGCTGATTGGCGGTGGTGTGAGAGGCGCGAAATGAGGCCCCTCGCGAGCACCTCCACCCGACGCGCCCACCGATCATGACGGTGGGATTTCGTTGTATAAAATTGGTTCCTTGTATCCGTGTGATGGTATCAGAAGATTGACAGTAGGGATGAGCAGATGTGTAATAGTAGTACATCTTGCGGTCGTGTCCAGTGAAGAAGTATCGTTGGTTCATGTGTGCTGCGCCGTGCAGCACCGACGTTGTTGGGCAGCTTGCTTCTGTCTAAACGGGAGGGCAGAGATGGGACGAAAGAGGAGCGAAGAGGGGCACAGACACACCACCGGATGGCCGGGCGCAACAGCTAATGGACTCGAGACGGCGCCGTTTGCAGAGGGTCAGGCAAGGCTCGATCCTGAAGTGCAGAGATTTCGAGAGGATTTCCCAGCCTCCCCAATTTTTGGGCGTCGTTGCTTGTTGAGTCTCCCGGTGGCTGGTGGGTGGCTTTTGCTGTTGTATCCGTACCTATCCGTACCTACCTACTCTGTATGCTTACGGGAGTACGTAGGTGTGTCTGGTTGCTGGCCCTGGTGGTCCTGGTGGTCTGGCTTCCTGCTAGTCGCCCACCGCCACCTGCCGTGCATTTCGGTGGGCGGCAGGCGCAACCCGTCATAAGCCCATAACACGCAGGTCCCAAAATCATAACATAAACAACCGGGATCCCTCCCGCGCGCGCCGCCCCCTCCCCTCTGTCCCGTTCCCAGCTCCTTTTGCTCCCCCAGACTCCCAGTAGTAATAGCTCCCACCAGCCCAGCACCGCCACCACCAGCACCACCCAGCAGCATACTACGTACTACAGAGAGCAGCCCAAGCAGGCAATAACAACAAAGACCGTGGGCCCTCGTCGTCTTCAGCATCGTCTACCCCGGCCACCCATATAAACCGCCCGCCCCAAACAAAACACACCCTCACGCGTGTCCAGGGAACGCCTCCATTGACGCCCCTTGCTAGCATCGCCTGAATTGCGCGCCCTCTGCGACTTGTTGTTGCTGCTGCTTGAATTCACTTTGGCATCATTTATTCCAACATTTGCAGACACCGCACCGCTGCCATCATACATCCATCATCCATCACCCCATCACCCCATCATCCCACCATGTCCACCTCGTCCACCAACAGCTGGCTGCGCGCCCAACGCAAGTCTGAACTAGTTGAGATTGCCAACGATGTCGGTCTCGAGAGGTGAGTCCTTGGTCTTCTCTTCCCAATCACACCCTTCCCTACCTTATCTGCTCTCCCTGCTGCGTTTGCGACTGCAGCGGCGCCCACCTTCTGCATCCCATGCGCCCAACCGCGTCAGCCTTGTCTCGCGACTCAACCGCCACCACCCGCCCCTCGTCGCGTCGCCCATCGTCGCGTCGCCCATCGTCGCAAGCCTCACCAGCGCCCCAAACTAGGATAGCTGCAAGTAAAATAAAGAGAGCTCATCTGCTAACATGCTCGCGCAATCAGCCACGGGAACCTGAAAAAGGTCGAGCTCGAGGCTGCTCTCGATGACTACCTCGCTGAGAACACCGCGCGCTTCAGCTCCAAGTCGGAGCTCGCCGGCTACTACAACAGCCGTTCCAAGGCCCTCGGCTCTCCTGTCAAGAAAGAGACTGCCGCTAAGGATGATGCCGAGAAGCCTGCCAAGGTCACCAAGCGCAGGGCCACCAAGGCTGTCGAGGAGATTGCCAACGAGTGAGTCTACCCCCTCCCCTCCTGATGCCCGCGTTGCGACGCGTCGCATCCAGCTTGAAGGCGGCGCAGATGAAGCTGACTAGCACTATCAGGGCCGATTCCGTCCGCTCGCCTATCCAGACCCCTGGCCGGAGCATAGCCTCGCGCATCACTCTGCCCGCCACCCCCGCCGATGTCGCCTCGGCCGTCGACCGCTCCACCCTCGTCGTGCGCCAGCGCGTCTCCTCCATCTACCGTGAGAGCGGCATCACCGAGGTCACCCACGCCACGCGCGACTCCCTGAGCACTATTCATGCCATCGTCCTCATCATCAGCGCCTTTGAGCTGCTCTACATCCGCCGCGAGATCCTTGCCAGCCGCTTCGCCTTCACCATCCCCGGCATCAGCTTCCTGGGCACTCCCGACTACCCCATTTACCTGCCTGACATGTTTCTGGTGCTCACCTCCTCCTTTTGGTCCCCCGCCCTGACCTGGGCCCTCACCAGCTTTGTCCTGCCGTCCTTCTTTGGCTACTTCTTCAACCTTGGTGCCACCAGCACTGCCTCCGGCCCTCGCACCCGTGCCCGTGCCGCTGCGACCACCGAGTATACTGTTGACTTCTTGACCTTCAGCGTCAGCAAGGCTCTCATCTCGTACCTTGTCTACGCTCAAGGCGCCACACTTGGTGGGCTTCTGTCCGAGACGTCCATCGAGCGCCTCAATTCCGCCGTGTACGGCGGCTACAAGGGCATCCTCACCGGAGCGGCCATCACTGGTCTTGCCAGCTTCTATGACGCCGTCCTGCGGAAGTGAGCGGACTTTTTCTCATGCCAAGTTGACGTACATGGGGTTTCCCGTACGGCGATGACAATGGGAAAGAAATAAAAGACCTAAAGATCCTCCAAAAAAAACCGCTTTCATGATCAAATCTCAAGATTTCAGACAAGCCACTTTTACCACTTTCTCTTCTCGGGGGACACTGAAGAAGCTGTTCGAAGTGGCGTTTAGGGCGTTTTGGCGGCGTGCCGCGTGGCTTCGATACCAAATACCACGATTATTCTTTTCATGGCATTATCATGCCCATATTTCTTGGATATCCTGGCGTTTCATCGATAAAACTCCCGCACTTTACCCTCTACAGTATTGGGCCAGTAAAGGGGGGAGGTGATGTCGTTTGAAATTCTGGATAATGAGAAGCAGGATGTCTTTTGGCGGCTATTTTCGTTTTTGGGCTGGTTGGTCTGCAGGCCCATGTGGGTTTGGCTACTTCTATCTTTGACTCGACCCCTTGGATAGGAAGGGAAGGCAGGACAGAATGAGGCTCTGTCGCCCGCTTGTACGTATGTATGTATGAGATGTTCTCGCGCATGCTTCTCTGTGGGGCGAGAACAAGGAGCAGCATTCTTATGGTGGTTGGATGGGCTTGGCATGCCTGGCAAGTAGATTTGTTTTTGGGGGTTGGCTGGGTTTATTTTTTCACCACCTGGGTTTTGTGTTTATTGCGTTTTGGATTAGTCCTCGAGTGTGGTGCTGTTGGTTGCTGGCGATGATTGGGATGGATGTCTAGATGATGGACACTGCCCATCGTCTTGGGTTCTATGAGTGACGAAGGGAATATATCACTGGGTTAAATGTACCTCCTCGCATACCTGTCATACAGTGAATCAAGTTCCATTGCAAATACAAAGACGCGTGAACGTGTGGGTATAAAATTATAAGGTATCTTGAAAAATGGGCTGTAATTATGCCTCATGTGTTTTTTCTATAAATTAAATACTTCATAGTATGTCACAAATGTTCTATGCACAAGAAGTCCACAAACCTGGGTGTCGGCATCTGTACAAGGCTCTTCGACACCCATCTCCTCTCCCCTTCAGTAACTCTCCAACTTTCTTCTGTATGCGTACCCAACTCGTCTGTCTTCTGCTCGTCTCTCTTCTGCTCGTCTCGCTCATGCGGGGTGTTGATGGTAGATGCAATCCCAAGAGCTATGCCCGTCCCAAAAAAAGTAACACAAAATAAAAAAGGTCATCGCAAGAAACGCCGTCTGCCCTGCTCGGTCCGGTAGGCGAAGCGAGCATCTCAGAGCTCGCTATGGCGCCTCGTGACAACGAGGGGCAAGAGTACATACATGGCCGTAAACGCCTTCTTCGCTGGTGATTTACCGTCCGTGAGAACAAAAATGACTGTCCCGATCCGAGCGTCCGCCATTGTCGATGGGTGACATGAACGTGAGAACATATAGAACAGGCTATGCGGGGCTTCAGTGATGCGGTGGTCGCTGAACTCATCACTGGCCCGATTGCCATAGCAGGAACGAAGCTTTTCTCTTGACGCGAGCTGCCTCACCGATCTGACGGGTGCTCATGTTTGATAGGATGCATCAGCATACTCCTCAGGCAGAGTCGGCCAGTGCTGTGCTCGCCCTCTTCTTCCGCCTTGCCTCCCCTTTCTCGACCCTCACCAGCATGGCCGCCGAACTTGCCTCGGCCGTCCTTCTGGGCGTATCCGAGCCAGCGGCGCCATATGAGCCCCGAGAACTCGCTGTTGTAGTACCAGCTCGTTCCCTTGTGGTTGTGCTCATTGTTGATGTCAAAGGGACTACCCTTGCCCGACGTGGAGTGGTCGTCGCCACCGTTGAAGGCCGCGTCGACGGATGACCCGAAGGGGGTCCATGCTCGGTCGAGATAGATGGGGTGTGGGGCAAAAGTGCCCTTGAAGCCGTGGTGGAAAGCCACACTAGCCGGGAACATCTCCGGGAACATGGTGTGGTGGTGCCTCCAGACTTCTTCGTGCATGGCCATCAGCAAACGGCGGCTGAGGCGCGAGGCAGTAATGATGGATGCGCGACGCGGGGGCGTTGCGGCGTAGCCGGTGGCATCAAGGCCGAAGAACCAGCCTGACTGTTCTGTGTCGAAGATAGGATTCAGAGTGATGAGATCGGCAGGCTCTCCGACGCCGCACTGACTCCTGTCGGAGTGGAGGTCGCAATTGTCGGGCATAACAGAGTGACCCTTGGCCTCAAAACGCAGCGACTTCCTACCTGGGAATTTGAGGGGTCCAAACGGCGTGGAGAGTCCGGAACGGACCGTGTCAACCTGTGTGGATTCGACAAACTCGTCCCAGGTGCCGTGGTGCGAGGGGATGTAGTAGCGGGCAGCACGCTCCCAGATCATAGTACGGGGCTGCTTATCAGCCCACTTGCCGAGACGGTCGAACAGCTCATAGTAGCTGCCAAGGAACCGCATGTCCATTTCCCAGTTCCAGAAATGCTCGTATTCAGGGTGCTGCATGGCGAAGATCTGCAGCGGAAAATGGCCACTCCGGTAAACACCATGAATGTCCTGGCCACTGGGGTTGGAGATGGCATCGCCGAACTTTCCAGGGTAGTAGAGTCTCATTTGAGGCTCGCTCCACAGGCTGACAATACCGTGAAACTCGGGCGGCACATTAGCATCGAGCAGCCGCTGCACGGTGACATCGTCGGACCAGATAGGAATGTCCGTGTCCCTGACATGGACTAGTAGGTGGACCTGGTACTCGCCTCCCGACTTGAGGGACAGCTCATTGATCAAGGCGCGAAAATTGAGAATGGAATGCTCTGTCCACTTAAAGCCTGTGTAGGCGCGAATGACGACGGCGGTCCGGCCGATCTTGCCAGCGACCTTTTCGAGCTCCTCGGTCTTGGGGTCAACCTTCTTGAAACGATGCTGGTTGGCCTCCAGGCAGCGATCCTGAGCATCGCTCCAGTCCACGTCGGAGTAGTCGATCTGGCCGGTCTCTTCCCATACAAATTGGCTGTCCGAGCTTTCGGTATCTTCACCAACACCACAGCCGCCCTTGTTCTTGGGATAGCCGAGTCCGTAAGGGCCATAGCGGCCAAAGCGGTCGAAACAGATGTCGTCCCTCATGCCAAAGATGTCATAGGAACCTAAAATGGGCTCGGGGAAATGTTGGGGGAGGCCATCGTAGGCATAAATGTCAGGTGCAGGGATCGTGTTATTGCGGTCGAGGTAGCAGGCGGCGACCTCGCCGTCGACTGGCTCGTAGGGACTATAGGGGTGAGGCTTGGGGGTCTCGTCCCTGACAGGTGGCGTCGGCATGGGCGCGGCTACGTCAGGGTTGGGGTACTCGGCCACATGTTCCGACTTGGGGACAATTGTCTTGAGGCCGTGGAAGTAACCATCGAGACTGGAATTGAAAGTTAGCGCGACGGGAAATTTTCACTCGTCTTGGCATATCGGCAGGGGTAAACTCACTGCTTGAAGCGTAGCCATGGCATCTTTTTCAGGTCATCCTGGTATTGATTCTTAGCCTCAATGTCCTCGGGACTAGTAGAACCCTCATCTCCTTGGTCGGTGTCCTCGTCGTCACCAGGGACGACGACGACGATGGCATTGTCAGGTTTAGACACATCGTCGCCCTTGTCGTTGGCTTCGGCGGTTCCCCCAGTTGCCTCCGACGCGTCGCCATCACCGGGAGACTCGGATTGGCCCAGATGATGGGTGGCAACATCGTAAACGCTTACAGGCTTCTTGCTGTAGAAAGCAATGGACAGGAGCACAATGCCGGCCACCGCGAGCATCAAGACGCGCTTAATGACATTGCGTGAGAGCAGATCGCGGGGGCGGAACCTGCTGAACGAGGGCTTGTCGTAACCGGAGCCGAAGGGTAGCAGAGGCTCGTCGTTCCTGTTGACGGAAGCATGCGAAGTGGATCGGCTACTCATGCTGACAGTCGACAGGTCGCTCCGTCAAAGCGACGAGAGCATTGCTGACGCGAGGAGCGGCGTGACGAGTGTCGGTTCGGAGGAACGAGGGCTGAAAACGCGCGCGTTCGAACGACGTGGAGCGGTGGGAAGGCGGAGGTGGAGGCGTAGGGAGGAGGTGGAACGAGAGGCAAGGAGCTGGGCGAGGAACCGAAACCACAGCGTGACTTGAAAGGGGTGGAGGTGGCCGAGGAGAGAGAGGGTGAGGGAAACCAGGGGGGGGCGGTTGCGCAGCGAAGGGCTGGCAGGTTTTGGTGCGAGGCAGGGTAGAGAGGTGGGCAGAAGGCGGAGGGTGCACACAGCCGCACCAGGAATGGCGCAGGAGGCGGTTAGAGCGGGCAGACGCTGGGCAGAGCGCTAACTGGCTGCAGAGGCAGTGGCTTGGAGCACTGCACGTGGGGTGGCGGCGAAGGATTCAGCGAAGGCGAGCCCACTGATTTCCCGGAGAGGTAGCCTGGTTGAGCTGGCAATAATAGCCTGGGAGCCCGAGTGAATGACCTGAATCGGGAGGGCTGGGGGGCGTTGGGGTCTCGAAACTTTCTGGTCGAGTGGAGGGCCCACCGCCTAGGCAGGACTGGAACGCTGTAAGAAGCTTCCTGGCTGCCGCCCGAAACGTTGGTCGGATTTACCGGAAGAATGGCCCGGAGAGATGAGGGGGGTAGGTGGAAGTGTAAGAAGCGAAATGAGTTCTGCTTTGACACAGGCAGAGGGAGAGCCCAGTTCAGACGCGTTGCGACACGAGCGGAATGCGCACTGCAACGGAAGGGGAAAAAAAAACGAGCCACACACGCGCAGGTGGGTGGCTTAAAAAAAAGGGATGAAGCGAGTTCCCGGGAGATCAAATAAAGTCGAGGCTAAGACAGGCTCGGCCGACAAAGTAAGGTATTAAGTGAGAAGTCAAAACGGCGCCCGAGCGACGGGAAATCGGATTCGACGAGACTAATGGAAGAGCCGGAAGAGAAGGGCAGACAGAGCAGAGGGCGGAATCAGAATTTCAGAGCAGGTAGGGGGGGAGCGGAGGAGAAAAGGGCATGGAAGATCAGCGGCAGAGCTGGAGGAGGCTCGCAACGTGAAAAGCCAGAATGTGCCCAACTTCGGGTTTGATGGGCGGTGCTAATCTGATGGAGCACTTGGTACTCCGTACTTCGTACAGTAACAGCAGACAGCCCGTGAGGATGAGCGACGCGGTCAGCAAATGCGTCCCTCGCTCCTGCATCGGCCGTGCTAGGACGAGGGCCATTGGCTCATCATGGGTCAACGTCCACCTGGGGTCCTGGGACACAAAGGAGGCACGCACAAACTCGTAATTCCTCCAGGATGACTCCTGCTCCACCTGCCCATTTGCTCATTTTGAGCCCCCCATCTCGCGCCCCTCCCCAAGAAAATCACCTCCTAAACCAGGTGGTCCCTCTACCCTTATCACCTTTTTTTTTCCCCTTCCCGTCACCGGCTCCACAACCCCTTCATTCGCCTGAGTCGGGTTCTCATATCGTCCCGATTACTATCATGCCTTGCTCCACAGTAAGAGTACGGATACATATTGTACAAATGTCTACGAGTATTCGTGCAAAAGTCGCTCTCGAGGGTGCGGCTCGCCGTTCCAAGAATCGCCCGCCCCAGCGGCCCGTATCGGGTGGAGGGCATCTCGTGTCGTGAGGACACGCGTCCCGAAACTCGCTCAACAAGTGGCAACTGTAATCTGACAATTTACCAGCGCTTGGCTGGAAAGATGCCGCTAGAAGAACCACTAGAAAACCCGCGGGCGCCGGCGCCATGGGGCTTCTACTATTCGTACATAGTCGATGCTGCGTATGTACTCGTATCGTACAGCTTCTCTGATTCGATGGCAGGGTCGGACTCGCTGTCGCGGCGCTGCCAGCCCGTTCGCCAAGACTCGCCAGCGATCGACATCTCAATATGCCGTCATAGGCACCAAGGAGGAGCGCCAACAGAAGGCAGGGGTTCGTGGGCAGACAGATTGGCAGCTCACCAGTGTCACCACTACCAATTGCTGCGCTGGTTGTCCGTGGTGTCACTGTTTGTGCTCGAATGACCGCCAGTCGTCACCATCCCAGTCCTTGCAATCAGCCTGGTGCGGCCAAACAGGGGGGCTTCTTCACAGCACCCAAAAGGGCCACTGACAGTATTGCAATATTGCAATGTTGGGACCCCCATTGCAACAGAGGAGAGGAGCCCTGTCCTCTCACCATGCGACTCTGGATTGGCCAAATCTCGCCAAACTTCGGGAAATGGCACCACTATCAGTCGCCGTTGTTATTTTATATTGCGCCGAACAACCACAGTGAACACTAAACAGTGCCTGGCATGGTGGCAACTTGTGGCCTGGAATGCACGCAGCTCATGTACAGATCCAACGCAGCAAGCCGTTGACAGCAGGCAAACCCAGCCCTTGGCACCTTACCAGGTCTCTCCGAGACAAGCTTTTTGAGCACCTCTTGTCTGCTGCAACATGTTACCTGCCATCCGCCGAAGATGCATGGTGAAACAGGGGGGCACAGGACCCTTGTCCGCAGGAAGACAGCAATTTCGCCGCGATTTGGCCACGACCACCCCGTGTCTCGTCTCGCCGCCGGCTCCTTTCGACCCCCCACGGCTCCGTTATCAATGGCCGGGTTCAAGTCCTCTCGGCAATACCTACAGAACATGCTCACTCGTTCAGTGCTGACCTAATACCCACGGCACCCAAACACACGAATAATACTTCAAAAGAGACAGCCCGGGCCCTTGCGCTCCGTGATATGCTACGAGGTAGGCAATCACGGATACGGTGCCACAAACTCAAACCCTTAATTTCTTCTCAACAGGGAGACCCTGGCGCTAGCGTCGACCTCATATTTGCGTGATAATAGATCTACATACGAATACTATGTATGAGTACCTAGTACCACGAAAGGCTGAGTTGCGAACAAACGGCGTGGATTTCGTGGCTCGTCATTTGGGTCGGCAAAGTCCATCGAGACTTGATACTGAAATAAATGACGTCTATCTTTCAATGTTCTGATAGAGCCGAGACATCGCGAGACGGGATGCCGGCCTATGAGATCGCTATTTGACATGGGATTGTCGTAGGGCCATCCTTCGTGGCGACGGGCAGATATCTGATGCCACGATCCCTGATTCTAGTTTGCTTTTGAGCCGTGTCTCGAGTCAGGGCCGGCTCGGGAACTGGTCCTGCGACCTACGGCTCCGATTCCTACTCGTGGTATTGCTACGAAGGTATCCGTAATATGTACCAATACAGATACGAGTACCAGCCGACCGGCATTGTGTATGTGAGTTCACGAATCAGCTCCAGAGTCTGTTATCTGACTGAGATCTCGCAGGGATACCAAACCTTTCTAACTCCTACGGCATATTACTAGTATACTATGGTAGTATTACGAAGTATTCGTATGTGTTGCATATGCACACGCACGCATAGCTCCTAGTTAACTACTCGTATACTCGTATTAACGACTACTATGTATTACGAATAGAGTTGGTTTGATCAGCACTCACGGCAGAGCACACGACGGGGAGTGTCCGAGCGGCGAGCGACGGGGGTGATGCTCGTAGTAGTATTACTACGAGTATTGTCAAGTATGACCAGTCATCAATGCTGACCTACGGTACCAGATCCAAGTATCCGAATCGTCCTCGTCCGTGGTCGCTGCCCGTACATAAGTAGGTAGTAATGCAGTACCGTACAGTATGTTTGGATGCAAAGATCAACAACTGCCAACGACCATCGATGGCAACCAGTACTTCTGGGGGCTGGGACATATATGGGCACCGTGCTGACCGATCGACGATTGGTCGTCCCGACAGCCACTGCGATGAAGTTACACGTCGGTGGAAGCCGAAGATCCGGTTCTTGTGACCCATCAACACCCTTCGACCCACACAATGAAGTCGGAATCCGGGGCTCGGGACGCGTGGACCAGATCATCATACGTACTACGTATATAGGGCCACGAATCGCGAAAGGCAACTTAGTAATACGTAATTACGGTCGCAAACCTCGTGGTGCGCTAATGAACTAATACAGACTAGGACTCCAAGATTATGCTAACTACTTATACCAGTTCCTTGGTATCCGTAGGCCCATCCCCCTATCCGCCAACAGGTTTGGTCTTAACTCGATTCGAACCCTCCGCTTGCGATGTCAACTCCCCCGGGCGGCCGTGGACGTTATCGTCTTCGACTTTGCTCACCCAGCCGTCGCCTCGTCGGATAGCCACCATCAGGCCCCCCGCAGATGCCACCATCAACAGGGCGGAGATAGTCGAGAACCATCCCACCCCAATGGACTGGACAATGGGCAGAACCACACCTGTCCCCAGGCACCCGGCCAGATACCGCATGAAGAAGTTAGCTGCTGCCACCTCGGCCCCGCGACCGGGCATCACATCCAGGCAGTACGTGTTGAGCGCCGGGAAGCAAAAGAGCTGGGCAATCCCCTGGAGGAACAGCACTATTACCGGTACAGGGATGCCTCCCTTCTCCTGGTCTACCGTCCACCCGTAGATGAGCACACATCCCGGTATCACGACACCCAGGAACGGCAACACCGATCGCAACCGATCCTCAGGGACGCGACGGCCGCGCTTCCCGATCCACCGCCTGACGGTCCAGTCGGCCCAGTGGCCACCGCCAAACGTCCCCAGCAGGTACCCGCATCCCGGCGCCAGGTAGAACAACCCAGACAGCAGCGGCGTCTCGAGGTTGAAGCGCGGATTCAGGACGTACCGTATCGGGGTCAGCAAGCTATACATGTTCCACACGAGGGAGGAGCTGGCAATCGCGACGAGGCACAGGTTCAAGTGACGGAACCAGCGCAGCACCCGCAGCGGATTGATCATGCCCAGAATCGCGTGGGTGCGCTGCTTGCGCGGCAGGCCCTCGAGGTCGGCAATCTTCTTGCGGTGGATAGTCTCTGGGACGAGGAAGAAGACGCCCACCAGCCCGGTCCCCGCCAGGGCCGTCTGCAGCCAGAAGATGGTCCTCCAGGACGAGTAGGTCACGATGATGCCGCCCAGGAATGGCCCGAACGCGGGCCCGATGAGCGTCCCCGACATGAACCATCCCATAGCCGTGCCGCGTTCCGTGGGGCGGTATATGTCACTTGTGGCCCGTCAGCATGCGGGCCTCTTGACCAACGTGGGTCAAGAAATGGCTGCTATTCCATGATGGTGTGTGTGTGTGTGCGTGTGTGTGTGTATTCGCTTACCCGATGCAGGCTGCGCCGATGAGGATGAAGGCAGTCCCCTCGAATGCAGAGATGGCGCGGAAGACAAAGAAGGCTGCCAGGTTTGGCGCCAACGCTGTCCCTAGACTAAGCACCAGAAACGCCGCGGCGGTGATGAGCGTGATCTGCATGGCCCGTCAGCATAGTCCTAGGCTTCCAAACCTAGGCAGGCCATATCCACAAGGAAGTAAAGCAAGGAGGAGACAACTCACAATTCGTCGGCCAAAAACCTGGCTCATGGGTCCCCAGACGATGGGTGACACGCCCATGAGGGCCATGTACGCGGCATTACTCAAATTGATGACGGAGCCCGTCGTGTCGTACTCGGTGGCGACTTCGGGCGTCGCCGCGAGGATACTTGTGCTCGATACGGGCGACAGAAATGCGCAGAAGGACAGGACGGCCACGATACCAACCTTGCGCTGCTTGGTTAGCCGTTCGTAAACTTCGTCCCCGTCCTCCGTGTACCGGTCCTTTGGTTCCTCGGGCGGCTCGAGGTTGTCATGCCCGGACACGTGGGACCCTGTGCGGTACAGGTTCCCGCCCGGAGCAGGAACCACCTTGATGGGCTCCGTTTGTATTCCTTGGTCACTGGACACTGAGTTGGATTCCCGCTCAGCCGGCAGCTGTCGCGTCTCCCCCATTGTAGGCTTCATCGTTTATGCGGGCGCGAGCGTCCAACACTCGTCTGGTTCCGGGTGGGTGAGTAGGAGCCTATCTTCTGGGCGCATAGGAGACGCCGCAAGACAACGACGAGTAGAGACGAGCAGAAATGAGCAGGGGGGAGGGGAACCAAGTAACAACTGTTCTTTGAAGCTGCCGGTGAGCTACTATGGTAACTACAGGCAATTGATGGACGCCCAAAGAGCGGGTTGTGAATGGTATGATTCAACCACAGAAGCGCACCAGGATAAGCATCTATGTTAACTCTGGAGGGACGGCTGATGCATGGCAGCAGAGGGGCGCAAACGGCTACATATATTATGGATCGGTGGTCCTCCCCGAACATCGGTACCCGTAGTATGGAGTACCGCCTTGAGCCGTTGACTCCAGTCTCTATCCCTTGTACGCGTCTCCACAGTCCCCCCCATTTGGGAGCTGCGAATGGCATCTATGTCTCTGCCCGGGCTATGTCCGGACACTGTTCCATGTATCAGTCCAGTATCATTCACTGCCGAGCTTAGCGTGGAACGGCATTCGACAACATTCGTCCGCCGTACGGAGGAGTTGCAAGTCGAGTGTGTCTACTTGAGGTCACGGCCCTGTCAAGACATTGCCACAAGTAAGAGTTTTTCACCTTCGGCATGCCAAGACAAGTCGGCAACATTCAAAGGCCGATCGTGGCCCGTAGCCCGTGGGCGGCGGCCACGGGAGTGAGTTGCCGAAAGCGACGAACCATCTATTACCTACATATCGACTGGGGAGTGGTGCTGACCAGTTGGAAGCCGGCGGAGGTTGCTGTGGGCGCCGAGCGTCGGAGTCGCCGTCGGAGAGACAACATACGTTCCGAATGTTACACTGCAGAGCAGGAAACTCCGATATGCTCAGCGATGAATCATTGCATCGTGGCATACAAATCAATGCTACGCACAGCCAGTGAGTACGGCCACACATTGGATAACATCTATGGTCCGTATACGCTATAGTAATACGGAAAACTCCAACCAAGGGAGACCGCTCTATGGCAGCCCTGTACATCTCTGTAGTATTCGTACTTCATATATAAAGACTTACTATGGCCCTCGTAACCATCTCGTAATTAGAAGCAAGGCTTGAATATAACCGAGGTGGAGACGGCACTCCTTAGCCAGAGGCAGCCGGAGTTTAAAAGCCTAGCTTATCTAGTATATCAGTAGCGATATTAATCATCAAATGTGAGTACTTATGGTCGTGTATTGGGGTTAAACTAGAGCTTCTGCTGTTCTGGCGATGTATTCGCATTCTGATGTACAACTGGGACATTGGGACCTGCAAATCAACGACAGCCAGCGAGCACTATATGAGTCAACAGTACTCCGTATTAGCCAAATATATCTCAATTAGCTAATCCAACTCCAATAATGATTCTACGCCAAGGTACCTAGTACACATACCTACCAATGGGCTTTTTATACCGAACGCCAACTCCAAAGCTTCCTATGCCATGTAATGGCAAATTCAGACACCCGCCGTAACGCTCACAATAAGCAATGCCCTCGTCAGTGGTATCTTCCATCTCCAATCCAACACCAAAAAAGACAGCATCTGTAAAATAACAATATACCCTCCACAAGCTACATCCTCACGCCAGCAGCTTCTGCACCCGCTCCTGGATCACACGATCCACTGGTTGCTGGTTCCTCTGCACCACGACATTCTCGCGACCGCCAATCGTTACCACACGGAGCCACTCGGGCGCTACCTCGCTAGCAATGAGTCGCACGCAATTGGTGGCCTCCTCCTTGGAGATGGGCACCCGCAGCGAGTCCTTGAGCCGCTCGAGGATGGCTTGCATGGTAAAGGCTTGGCGCGGCAGCGAGGGCGGTTTGGACAGGCTGAGCATGGAGATGGTCGCCGACACGTTAGCAACGCGGTTGAGGGCGGCACGGCGCTCAATCTCGGGCCCGGACGGCGGGAGGGGCCCGCTCTCCCTGGCGAGCTGCTTGAAGCGGATGCGGTCGAGAAGGCTCATCTTGGTGCCGTCGGCGTTAAGCATGGGGCTGCTGGCGGCCTGCTGCTGGGTCTCCTTCTCCTGCTGCTTGGCCGCGACGCCGTTCTTGAGCTCGGTGAGGGCGTGCTGACCCTTGGCGAGGATGGGGTTGGCCTTGAGGCCGAGGTCCATGTTGGTGATGGCCGCCTGGGGGAGGTCGCTGAGGGAGAGACCCTCGAGGGGTATATCCACACCAGTCACCTCATCGGCGGCACGCTTCGCATACAGACAGCTGAGGTTGTTCTCGAACTGCCTGCACAGCTTGTCCTCGTTGACAGAAGTCTCGTCGTGGCGCGAGTCTAGCTCAATGCAGACCTTGCCGCGGCCATAGTCGGATACGATGAAGGGGGACACCATGTGTCGCTCTGGCGATGCCTGAATGGCGACGCAGCGGCGGATATCCTCGATAGTGACCTGGCGCTTGCCCCATGACCGAGCAATGTGGGGGGCGAGAGAGCGGATATCGATGGGCACATTGCTGCCATTATGGGCGATCTGGACCATGACCGTCTTGAGAAAAGACCGGTGGAGATCCACCAGCTCTGCCAGATGCGGGGGAAACTCATGTTCGACGGGGACCTTGTTGGACTTTTTGAAGCTGGCGTCAATCTTGGTCTGGATTGTCCTCTTGGCCGACTGCCGAGATTCGGCGATAACGGTGGGATCTGCGGGCTTATGGGCAGACTCAGTCCGCGTAGGGGCTGTCTTGGCGGTGCGTTTGCTCTTGATAACCTTGGATGGGACAGCCGAGTGCGCGTCAGTCGTGGCCAGCTGGGGCTCTTGCTGCCGGCGACAAGAGCGCTTCGATCGTTTCGATGGGGCGTCTGATTCGTCGCCGCTGCTGGGAGGAAAGGACACGGTGCGAGGTGTCAGTTTGTGGTGGACAGGATCGACCTCGATACAGGAGGCTTTGCGTTTCTTGGAAGATGCAGGCTCAGTCGACGATGCGGGTGCCTTCAGGTTCTTGCCTGGGGTCGGAGGCAAGTGGACTTTGGAGACGCGGCCAAAGCTGCTGATGCTCTGGTTGGCGACAGTCTCGGGCTGCCTTGTTCTCTTTGCTGGGCGGGCCATGGGTAGTTGTTCTTTTGGGTGGAAGGCGTAATGGCTGGTTGAAGATGGGACGACTTGGGAAGGGAGGAACCCCTGAACAGAAACTAGAAACTGGCAAGTACTTTGCGATGCTCGAAAGGAAGTGATAGTTCAATGCAGTTTCCCAACGCTTGCTGAGGGGGGAGAATTGAAGAAGATGCAGGTGCAATGCCCAGAATTGAGAAACAGGAAGCTATGATCCCCGAGTGGGGGCGAGGAAATGAAATGTTATCGAAGGGCTGGGCCGAGACGGACGCGTCCAGGCGCGTTTTCAGACGCGATCACCGCGTAAAGTGGATCCACCCGCTCCGTGCCAGAAAAGTCGGTGACGGTAGGACATGATTGGCAGTGCCACGGACACTGGTGACTGGACCACCCTGGACTCTGGAGCTGCCAGAGCTGCACGCGCTTTTCAACTGCAGCCCAGCAACCGCACGTGGGATCGACCCTGCGCCGCTGGCCCCTGGGGCATCTCTCCTCGACCTTGTCCGAGGCTTACAACGTCGCCGGTAGCGCCCGAGTGACTCTCCGCATCTTCCATGCACCCCTTCGCCTAGAGTTGCAGAGTGATGTAATTGATGTCACCGGCTGAGGCACTGCCGAAAGACACAATGGATCGAAAGTGAGTCTTATTACAGTTGGCAGCCTGTGACCCGTGTTCGTACGAAGTACATGGGAAGTCTCCCCCCCTCCCAGCCTCACATGTTGGGACTTAAGGTCTCTCGTCAGCTCCCCAAACTCCCATATCTCCTAGGCTCGTCATTTTCCGGTGAGACATTGGACCACAACGCTGGAGCCCTCGAGGAGCTGTCGTATTAGACACTTCGATGCCCCCGGGAAAGGAGCCACCCTTTAGACTATTTTTGCCATCATGACGAGGCAAGCATCCTTGTTCCTCGGCCCGAGGCCGTGATTTACATGAGTGAGTAGTGATTTGATAGGCGTAGAACGAGCCATTGAGTTTCACGCTGATGATGGGCTGACATTTTACCAATACTACGTAGCCGGCACGGGGAGTCACAGTACCAGCTCGACATGCAGGCTTATTTCTTTGTATCACTCAAATTGCAAATCACAGCTCAGAGCTGTTCCTTCTGGCCTGATTGGTAAAGCCTGTGTCCTATCGCAAGAGGTTTAGGTTTGTCTGGTCTTAGGACGCCAAGGCATGGCAATAGCAAAGCCAATGGCAATTAGTAGGAACCAAGTATTGTCAAATTCAAGCAAATTGAATTGCAAGATAGTATCTATAGCCCCCGTGCTCCTATTTCCAGCGCAATTCTCAGATTGCAAATTCTCTGTTTCCGTGTCCCAATTTTTCCCTTAGTGAACCAGCGCTTGACACTTGAAGAGAAATAAGTCACCCGTCAACTCCGCAAAAAGCACAACCCAGAAGTCATTCCGCTCCATCTAAATGCCCATTTGCGGAAACAGAGATAAGAAAGGTACAGGATGGCGTGCCCCGAATGCCCTCAAGAGACCCGCTCAGCAGCGTGTAGAGGTGGGCCAGTTGTCGGGTCGGAAGCTGACGGGGCTGGGCGGCGGCGGCGCCGGGACTGAGTAGTCTCCCTGGTGGGGCGTTGACGGGCGGCGGTCGGCCTTGGAGGCGAGGGTGGCATTGATGCTGCTGTAGAAGTCTTGGGTCCCGAGCTTGAGCTTGTGCTGGGAGGGCGAGATGGGGAGAGGTGCGACGATCTGACGGCTAGGCATCTTGACGGTGTCTTTTGGCGAGACCTGTGAAGAGATGATGTCAGCCAGAGAAGCCATGAATTCTGAGCATATGAATCATACCTGAGAATTTGGTCTATGGGAGGACGAGTTGGAAATCAAGCAGAGCTTGGGAGAGTGGAAGAAGTTTTGTGTTGGTAGGTGGTGCGAAGCAGTAGCTAATAACACGCAGGCTAAGTAAGGTTACTGTAGTTCAAGATGGTCTCAGCAGGGAGAGGAGAAGGTGGTTATTTGTCTGGGGAGGAAGCTACACGGAGGAGGGGGGAAGGAAGGAAGGAAGGGGGATGAATTTATTTAAAAAGGCAAGAACAAGCAAGCAACGAGGACTGGCACGGGCACTTGCTGTTTGCACTTGCAAACTGGCACTCGGCAAACCGACTGGGGAGGCAGGTGCGACCGTGCGAAGGGCGGCGGCAGTCCTGGGGGCGTGGCCGCAGTGAGGCGGGAGACGGGAGACGGGAAAGAAAACCTGGGGAAGCTGAAGTCAGGCTATTACTGTCAGCCTGTCGCCCTGTCCCCACGGGCCACACCCACACCACTGGCCACACACACCCACCTCGTTACATGGCGGCTTCGTTACCTACGAGTACGAGTAGTACTATTATAGTACGCAGCACAGATTACTTGTCATCTCGTGCACTGTAATTATTAACACACGGCGCCCGACCGCCAGGCAATTGGCCGAGGGTGCAGCACATGTGCGCTCGAGACCAGCCTCAGGGAGGCGCTCGCGCTCCTTGTCCTCGTCGAGTCGTCTAGTCGTCGCGCCTCTGGCCCCAGACACGTAGCCCACTCATTTCACTGGAGCCACCGAGTCGGTCGGGGCGTGCGTGATTGATTGACCGAGACCAGCCCTGTCTCGTTGGGCTCGGGTCCAATGGTCCATGTCACGCTTGCAGAGGCAGCAATTTTGAAAATGGGGGAGGGAAAAAAAAGCGATGGCAGTCTGGGTCTCTGAGTCTGGGAAGACTGGGGACCGGTCAGACACCGCTTGACAGCTCAGACAGCTCGAGCAGCTCGAACAGCTCGAACAGGAGACGGTGAATCACCGCGCATTCGCCGCCGTTGGACCGGGTGTTGCTCCGCCATTGTTCCGTTGCTGTTCCCCCTGGACGCAACCACAGGGGCACGGACACATCATCACCGCTGCCCCGGCGCCCAAAGGCCTGCGTCGCCGCCTCGCAGAGATGGGCAGCGAGCAAACTCTGGGGTGTGGGTGGGCGTGGGGGCTTCATCCCGTCCGCCTTCTATCGATCCTTCAGATACCCGACAGACCTCCACGTCAGCGTCGACAACGATATCGCATCGGTTGGGCCGCCTCATCCCCTTATCTCTTGACCGAAATAGATCCCTCTTGTCGCTCCTAAAAGGGCACCGACGCACCGCTGACAAGACCAGGACATGGCCAGGTGTCAGGAATGTTTGGGAGCATGAGCAGAACGAGCAAAGAACAACGTTGTGAGCAGCTCTGAGCACTACGGCTATATTAGTACAGAGTACGAAGTACAGTGCACTCGTACTCGTATGTACCGTCATCTACGGAGTACTACTTATGGTACATAGTACGTGCGGAATACCAAATCGGGGCCCGTGGCTTCGCCGACCAGGCCTTGAATAGGTGGTGAATAGGAATTAGGAACTGAAATTCTGGGAAATTTTCACCGGCAAAGTACAGGGGACCTGCCCCAGACCGTGGGTGGTGGGTTTAGCCGGAGGGAGCAGGGTCCCCTTGGGTCCCCTGGGTCCCTTGGGCGGCTTAGGAAGTTGGGCCCTTGCATGCTTGGGCCTTGGCTTCTCGTGAGCGGGTCACAAACGTTCCAGAAGGCCCAGCGAAGTCAGCGACTCCTGAGTCTGCCCCTGTCTGGCGTCTGACGACATGCTGGGTACGAACACTAGTAGGTAATATCCCGGTTGTCCGGGCAGAGAGGAGATGCTGACTGGGAATCCTTTTATTTAACAGAAGCCCGTCGGGTCAAGGCGTTCATATTACTCCAGGGCGCCTTGGCTGGGCTCGCCGCTATGTATGCATGTATTTCCGTCGGAGGACGGCCCTGATCCCACCTTTTATTGTTCATCAACAATGGCGCCAGCACGCACCAGAATGGGAAGTTTGCGTACGAAGGTAACGGATGCCCAGACGGGATACAGCCGCGAGCAAAAGCAAAACCTGGCGGTGACCAGGCCATGTCACCGCACCTTGGTACTATGTAACAACCAGAAACAATTCCACTCCAGCGGCCGTCTGGGTTTGACCTTTTGAGTTTTAACTGAAGCTCGAAGAATCGGCGACCCACGCGGCCACAGCTGCCACGAGGCCGGGTCTGGGGTCCAATATCCGTCAACTCCATGAATCCCGATCTGCGGACACTCGTGCCCCAGGCCATGGAGATTTGATGCGCCTCAAAGCACAGCAAGCTTGGCTGGTCTCTTGATGTGCCCGACGTCACCGTATTGGGTAATATGGCAACTGGGAAGATTACCTATATTTGCAGCATGTCATCCATTACCCGTCAGATCCCCGGCAAATCTTCTTGGCACGACCTTGAAGCTCCCATGCCCATCATGTGCCGACTGCGATCGTGGTATTTTGTTTCTTGTTGGTTAAATGACGGTGCTCATACTAGTATGCAAGGAGGATTTTTCTTCAAAACACGCAGACGCGGCGCATTCAATGGTTCCGCATACATGGTACATCCTCGCGCATCTGGCGTAGATCTCAGAGCGTGTACGAACAGTAATATGAGTAGTACTGCGGAGTAGTACTACTCGTGTCTCAACTTCTCCCAATAACAACATCCTATACTTCTTTCATATTGAGGCAGTTGGTTGGTTTGGAACGCCAACCGTCCGTCCGGTGTACTTGATTACAGGAGTATTGAGTTGACGGTACTTTTTGGGGATACAGGTACGGTAAGATCTACCTTGGCCATGGAATGAGACTGCGCTTGTAGGGTAATGGTTGGTCCATGGCAGCTCTCGAGCACTAATGATTATCTCCCAAACAGGTTCTCCCAAATACTAGTATCTCAAGACAATCGGTATGGTGCCTCCTAGGTTTCATCCCTAACATAGCGTAGGTAGATTTCCAGCCCGTCCCTCGATCGATCTAGACACTAAGGGGTTCAATAGGGGTAGCCACATTCCTTTGCCCGGAGTTAAACTTCCTGATCTGCTTTTGCACAGGGTAGCAATTCGTCTCTGGAAAAACCGGATCTTCGAGATTTTTAGGACTGGAGACACGCCTGTCTGACATTTTTCGCGGGGGGCCTGAGACAGTTTGACCTTTGGAACGCCGGCAGCAGACAATTGACGACGACACCCTGGAGTGACAAATTAAACCCAATGGAGATCATACGTTCCGTTCAATTCAGCTTTAAATCCTTCTGCCTGATATCGCTAATAACGCCTGCCTTCTTCGATGTTGGTTGCCGATGTCTACATAGTACTTTATTCGCCCAGGACAACCTTATTCGCCGATAACTAGTACCTTACCCAGCCTAAGCCGCCGCTGCCGATGTCTTGGCCTTCCGTCGCGCCGGCTGATATACGTCGTTGAAGTTCATGGCAACACCCAGGAAGCGCATGTCCACGTCGGGCTGGTACGCCAGGTCTCCCAGCAGCAGCTGGAGGCGCGTCCGGAACGACGACCCCAGTTGCCGGAGCCGGTCCTGCAGCACGGGGAACTCGGATGCCACGCCGCCTTCGGGACCCGGAAATGCGCCACCGCCGCTGTTGTCGATGGTGCTCCGCACGTCGGCCTCTTGCCGCCGTGTGAAGTCAGATACGCTCCAGCTGTATAGACCGTCTACCGAGTCGCGGTAGTTTAGCATCAAGCGCAACATCTCGCCCAGCTGCGCAAGGTAGGATGTGCGATCGTCGTCCTCGGCCGCACCGTGTACGCGCCGCTTGGGGCCGAGGAGACCCTTGTGCGTGATGTCGTTGAGGTAGGTCGTGTGCGCCTTGATCAGGTCGTCCAGGGTGCAGTCCTCTTTCTGGATGCGGCTCTGGAGCTCGCCCCATGACGACTCGATGACCTCGAACAGGATATAGTATTGTAGCTGGCCCACGAAGTGTATCATCTCGGCGAGCGTGCCACGGGTGGACTTCCACGTGTGTGCAACGGTCGGGTCGTTGCTCTGTAGGACGCCGCGCGACCCCGTCATGCACTTGCGCCATGTCGATAAGAGCCCAAACTCGACACGCTTGATCCTCCACAGGAAGTTAAACACCTTGAGATATTGCCTGTTGCCCCATTCTGTCACCACGACATCGACGGGGGCATCGATCTTGTACTCGAGCGTGAAACAGTCCCAGCCAATGTCTCCATGGGACAGTTGCAGCATCCTCGCGTCGAGTCGGCGGAGGACTTCTGCTGAATCGTGCTGAGCGTTGGAGCCACGAATGGCATGCTCTAGCTGAGCTGTCAGGGTGTGCCGATACTGAGCACCAGCAGGCCGGTCCAGGTTAGGGGCTAGCGATTCCATCAGAAGCGCGATGAAGTCACCTTGGCCGAGCAAGATGTAGTCTTTCAGCGCCTTGAGGTGCTCAAACAGGTGGAACTTGTTGGCCATGAGATGAATGAGGCGCTTCATAGTGGTCTTGTGGGCCTCGTCGATCCAAGCCTCTAGCGTCGCTGTGTCACCATAGCGTAGCTCCTTAGAAGCATCCTTGGAGTAGTTTTCTACCCATAGTGAGTCACCGCAGCTGTGACGGATGAAGTTGAGAGACTTTCCAATTAGGAAGACCTTCTGGGCGAAGTCTTGGGTAATGATGGTGGGGATCATGGCCTTGTCAATCTCGTACTTGTCTTCCCAAACATTCCCCGTCACCTTGGTCTTGGCGCGGTCTCCGCTGGAACCTTGCTCCCTAACGAAGAACTCGAGATACGGGTCGGACAGCTCGCCGTCGTAGATCCAATGCCTCAGGAAGTCGTAGAAGGGCCTCGTGAAGCTGCCCAGTAAGCGCTCTGCAAACGCGGCGACAACAGGATCTCCATGGGATGAGGAGAAACTGTGGATAAGCGATATCAGCTGGCCACCCTTTTTATTCTCAGACTCTTCAGCGATGAGGCTCATCAGCCGGAGACCCATGGTAGCTTCTCTGGTCCATACGACACAGCGCTTGAGGGTTACGCCGGCCTTGCCAATCCCTCCGCGTGGGGCGTCGTCGTCAATCGTGGACAAAGCCCTCCGAATCTGCCCCTCGAGTGTGGCGATGAGGCTGAGATATGATCTCAGCTCATTGCTAATCGCTGCCCTGAGGCTCTGGTGCAACAGCCCTTGTGCTGGGCTCTCACAGAAGGTATGGAGGCGGCGATATAGGAGTGAAGGCTCGGCTAGGGTGTGAAGAAGCGAGACCAGAGGAAGCGGCAATGTGGGGGGGATTTTGATCGTGTCTGGTTTGGTGAAGGGGAGTGTCAGGGAGCTCAATCCCTGAAAGGTAAATGGGAGGTCGCGAAGAATGACCGTCTCAGGAGGGTCAATCTCCAAGTAGTTACTTGCGAGAAGTGTCGACTTGAGCGATACATCTCTTTTGGGTGCTTCGGTATCGGCTTGGGTATGCGATGGCTTCGACTCCTTTGGTGGGAACTTTTTAAGCCCCTCGGGTTGGAAGGCATCCTTGAACTGCTCCTCCTCGAACCGGGAAGTTGATGCTGACACTCTTGACTTGTCGCGTCCGTGTCTCTTTATCGAATCCCTGCTGATGGCCTCGCGGTAATTGGGTGCCGACGGCTTGACTGGGCTGAGAGGCAGTGGTTCATTGGGGTCTGGCGAGTCGGCTAGTTGGTAGAGGAGGTAGAGGATGGCCCACTTGTTTTCCAGCACCGGAAGAGAGAGGAGTTTCGAGTACAGATTTGAAAACCTCAGCGCTTGGCCAGGGTTACTCTGGATGAGCTTGCGCTTGATGAGGTCCGAGGCATGGTTGACATCAGACGCAACGGCGGGTGAGGTAGGACTGCGAAGGGGGAACTGTCAGCGAGATGGAGGCTCTTAAGAGGACAACTAGGCACCTGGGTATCAGTACCTGTCAATGATGCTCTTTGCCAGCTCAAAGCAGGTATCGTGCCGTCGTTGGGCAGCGGTATCGTCTTCGGCTGGGTCTCGAGGGATGATATGGGATATCAGGTTGTCGATGGCGTTGGAGACGCGGTCGGGAGCCATGGCTGCATCGTCGCGCTCTGTCACGACGAAAGTTTGTAAGGGCGGCTGCTGGGGCGGTCGTTGGTGATTCCAGTGCTAAAGGGGTACTGGACTTGTTGATTCTGTTGAGCGACAAGCTGGAATCAGGTTCCAAGTTGTTTGGGCACTTTATGGACAATGGAGTTCACGTCCAAGTTGCTAAACGAGAGGGTCTGACGCGCTGTACCTGGTACCGGACGCGACTTGAGGGGCACTTGGGGTTCGGCCGGATAGGGAAGGTAGCAGAGACTCAGGGCGGCACCAGATATTGGGTGTACCGGAGGTACCGGATACCTTAGCGTCGGCCACTGTCCCGACTCTGTCTACTGGGGCTCCGCCAATTTTCGACCTCACTCCATCAATCGCCCTCTTCCTCTGCGTCCAGCGCGCAAACCATCGCCATCAACCCGGCGCCTCACAATGCTCGATGCATCAAGCTGACTCGATAATCGCAATCGCGTCGCCCCCTTCCTTCATTTTTGACCATTGCATGCGCATCTTTCCGCCTCGAGCTGCGCATCTGTGCCAGACGCGACATCGTCGTTGAGTCGCCCACTGCCACCCACTGCCACCCCTTGCGACCGTACCAGGCGACCGGCTGCCAGGCAACACATCATCCCACAATGCCCTCCATATCCACCATGCCTGCCATGTCCGCCATATCTAGCAGCAACATTGACCCTTCGACCTTGAACCCGTCTAACGTTAGCCTCGGGACCCCGACATTGACCACGAAATCCATCTCGGCGAATGCTTCCGGACTTCAGAAGCCCAAGACTAGCCAGATCATCCCCCCACGAATCGACCTCGAGCCGTTTTATGCCGCCGTCAAAAAGTTCATACCCCCGGATAAGTGGACACTCTATAAGGAATCTCTCTCTAATTTAGCCTACGGTATGACTCCTCTGGCTGTCTTGCTGCTCTGCCGCCCCGCTTACAATCAACTGCTGACACTGCCCACAGGTCGTCTAAACCAGGCCGAGTTCTCGGCGATAATCGACCCACTAATCACGAGTCAAAATGGCGAGAAGGAACACCAACACAATAGACTCATTCTTGCGATCCTCGCCAATGTTACCCGCGAGGTGCCCGACCCGGGCGTTGCGCCATGGGTCAGTGCTAATGATAAGCCCTCTACGACTTCTGGAAGCAAGCCTGCCTCCGGGGACGCTTCAGAACGAAAAGTGAAAGGAGAAGTGATGCAGCTGCCCGCCAGGGATAGACGTCGCATCAAAGATCTGGCCCAGAATGACGTCGGTAGCCCCATGTTCTCGGCTGGTGATTTCTCTGTATTGACACCTTTGCAGTTTGATCCATATGAGAGCTTTGCGAATGTGTTTTCGGAAGCACGCCGAAAACCTCCGGCTATGATGGATGCGCCTGCGAGCGCGAGTGGCGGGATTAGTAACATGAGTGAGCCTCATTATGATATTGATTCGACGGTCTTCACTTGCTGACGACCACCGCAGACTTTGATCTTGAGATTCGGAAACGTTTCAACCAACCGCTGGCGATAGAGTCAGGAGAGTTCCCTGATGTAGGAACTATCGGTGGCCGGATGCTCCCATTCTGCTACGAAGCCGGACTAGTTAGCGGCCACACCGGAGACGCACCGCAACTGATGTCCGTTGCAACGGACACCTTCATCAAGGAGGTCCTGACGCAAATATTCAGCCGTACCCGTAGTAATGGACCTGGGGAGGCAGGCAGCGCGGGTTTCGGTATTGGAACCACTTGGATCCAGACTCACCAGTACCGCAAGCAGCTTCATGCTGAGGAAGACCTTGCACAGCACGGAAAAATCTCGCGTGACAAGAACGGTTTTCTACCTATCGAGTCTAAGGCTGAAAGCGAGCGCGGTGCTCTGAGTATGGCAGACGTCCGACTCTCCCTCGAGATGGGGGATACTGGCATGGCTTCCTTCCCTATTCTCATGACCCAAATCTTATACGGGTACCGTGAGGGCGAGCTAGAAAACTGGAACGACTACACATATGAACAGGGTAGACAGCCAACCGGAGGCGCCGATGACTTCTTCTCAGCTGAGGTGAATGGCGCCGAAGTTGTGGAGCTGCCCAACGGCCATCCCGACGCCATGGACATCGACACGGAACCTTGGTGGGATGGAGCTGAAAATCCGGACATGGAGGCTCTTGATGGCATTCTGGACTCATGCTTAGCAGCCGCCTCATAGAAGAGGCGCTGGGTTCGTGGCCGCCAGAGGCTATGAAGATTGTTCAGCCGCGGGCGTGGGACGTTGTTCACGCCCACCTGCTAGCAAAAGTGCGACGGTCGAAGACAAACTAGAGAGACACTTGTTTGGCCACGAGCACAGGAAGATTGGCTCCGACTTCGTGGAATCATGACACAAGATACATATTTTGAACCCTATCGGCGAACGGGAGATGGAGCAACGGAGTCGGGGGTTTTTTTTATTACGATTGGTTGGTTTCTGGAAACAAAAGGGGAGAGCATGCTGTCTCGACTGCATTTTTAGGGGCATCATGAAAGGGCGTTCTGGATTGGTCGCATGTCTTTTTTATTCTATTTTGTTCACTGTGCATGCCCTCCACTATGGAGGAAGGGAGCACAACAGGCGCATCCAGGCTGGGATACGCTGGAGTTTTTATGAGTTCCTGTATTTGTACTTATGCCACGATACCCAGGAGGTTTCGATGATGAAGAGTTATGGAAGGGGGAGGGCTGTCGAAGCGAAAGGGCTAACTACGGGGTACTACTCTACCTATTTACGAGGAGTTGCCATGACTGGCTCCCTAGCTACGATATGTTTAATGGGGAAAGCATCTATATCAACGCAGTTGAATGTTAGTGTGTGCTGTGCCCGACACGGTGAGTTTGGCACCGCATGGTCCATTATAGAGTTTCAAGGTGTTTGAAAGAGACCCTCTATGTCTACCTAGCTACATTGCACATGTAGTATGACCATGGAAACCATCATGGTTCTACTGGGCAAGCTCCTAATGGAGTTTGGCTTGGTAAGACGGAGAGATATCTCCTGTGGGGAATCGTCGGGTGTTGGGGAGGGGGTGTGTGGAGGTGCTCCGTGCGTCCCGTCACGAATAAATGGTTGTACGTATGATATTATCGTTGTTTTAGTAGTAGCTGGACCACCAGTGACATGAGACGAAGCAACGGCATCGATGATCTTGGAGGGACCCCGGTGGACAAAAGGTGTGACCTGTGACCTGCCCATGAGCGAGGAGGGACCAAATAGGAGCGCGCAGTATGGGGTAGACGCATGCCCTTCGTCTTCTGGCTGCGCCCCATCTATTACCACAAGTGGGTAGACATCAAGTGGCCATGCTGCTCTTTTCGCTGGGCAATGACGAAGCACGAGCATGAATCTTCACGCTTAACTCGAAACGCCGAGAGTGGACAAGCCAGGAGGCATCCTCACTGCCAACCGTCCAATGGCGCAGCGCCGCCGCGTGTGTTCCTCTGCTGTGGAATGCTTCTACAAGCCTTCTTCGGCCTTCCCCCGCTGGGAGTCTCTGTGGCCACCGGAACCCCCCGGGCTGCGCTTTGCGTCTCATGATAAGCCCGTCACATGAGGAGTGATTGGGTGGCAGGGCTCTCGAAAGCGGAGGGCCAGGTTGTAATTAGGGCGAGCGGGCGCAGAGTCCAGGGCTCCAGAAGAATGATGGAGTTCGGACTCATGGCAGGCAGCTCCAGAACCGGTACGCCCGTACTACGTAGAGAACCCAAGAAAGACCCTTTCTGGGCGTGCAAACGCCTGCAGACATGGGTGGGTCTGCCTGGGACAGCTCCAACGCGGGTGGCACTTTGTGGACCGTGCGCTAGAGCTTCTAGAAGGCTTCGCTCCGCCTGCCGCCCTCCAGGGCCCTTTTGAGTTCAAACTTCCCCCACTCTCTCTCCCGATCCCGCCTTCCCCCTCTACTCTTGCCTCTGCCATTTTCCCATTTTGCCTCTTTCCTCTTACTTTCCCGGTATCGCCTCATCCATCCATCGGCAGATCGATTTAATTTCCCCCGCAGGCTCTTTCTCCAGCTGTGCCCTCTTCCATTATCTCCAGCCTTCGACGTGGACTGAGGCCTTCCCGGCACCCCCGCCTTTGCTGGATTGCTTCAGGCTTGCCTGTTGCTTGCCTGCCTCAGACCCCGCGGTCGACTTCGTCACTCGCCGTGACCCCGTCGCCACACCTCTAGACAACTTCCTCCATCTTCCACCCATCACGCCCCCTAAAAAACGCCTCGTTCCTCCTCATCCGCCATAACATCGCTTCTTCGCAACTCAGGCATCATCAAATTCAGACATCGCCCCTCCCAATCGTTTGGTAGTTCCGGCCTCCGCGACACGTCGTTGCAACGTCCGCGCCCCGCCGTTGCCAACACCTCTTCTCCCTACGCCTCCGATTGCGCCCGGACAGCTCGCGCGCGAACCGGGCTATACCCTTTGTTGGTTGTTTGTCTACGCTTGCTACGCTTTGTTTGGTGCTCTAGTCTGGACGCCTAGAGCGCTCTTGACGATTGCCACCCAAGGTAAGCTACCACCAAGTCTCCCGTCTTGTCAAGCTTGTGGTGGTACCACGATTCTCCCCCTGCATCAAGCACATGAAGCATATTTTATTTGCCGGATTGGAGGTTCCCGGCGTGGTGGCTAGCAATGGCTTGCTTCGAGAAGCTGGGTGGCGTGCGTCGCAACTGCTCGGACATGTGTGGGAAACATTCCGCAATGTCAGCACGACGTAGTGTCTCCAACTACGTGCATGCCATCCGGCCACGTCCCAGCAAAAGCAGTTAGCTTGCTAAGACACGCCCCTGCAGCCTCTTTGTTTGTTTCTTCTCGATAATTCATTTGGCATACACTCATTCGCATCTTGCCGGCACTAACCTCCTCGTACAGGCTTGTGCCAGACCTTAAAAGAGCTAGGCGTTTGTACGTTGCCTCCTCGCTTTCCTTTTATGCTCCCAACACGTTACTCTGATTAAACTTTTATTTCTTTTCCTACAGTTTCTTTTTGTCTGGCGCTGACTTTGGCGGGCAGTTATCTCTCGATCGCGCATATCACCGGACTTCGTCCCGCTTCCCACCCTTTGAACCTTCCCTCAGGGATCTACCTATCTTCCTTAACCCTTCAAAAAATAGTCCTGCGATGGCTAGCCAGTTTTCGAGCCCGTTTGGGGCAAACTCGAATCCCTTTGGCGGAAAGGGATCACAGATGCAGAGCCTTGCTGAGGAAGACGAAAGTGGCGTGGCCCCATCCGCAGGCACCCACCTCCCTCCTACCGTTCGGCCTCCTCCCCACGCCGACAGCTATCCCGCTCAATACAATCTCAACCGTCGCACCTCGGTTTCGGCCGAATCGCTGAAGCCCAGCGCTGACACATATGACAATTGGTCACCTCCCTTCCACGAGAAGACAACGGATCAGCTGGAAAGGCTGCAGAAGGCCATCAAGGACAACTTTCTCTTTAGTCATCTTGAGGAGGATCAGAGCGCCCAGATTCTTGGAGCGCTGGTGGAGAAACCTGTTCCTGCAAAGGACATCAAGGTATGGAACCCCGGCAAGATTTGACCAGCGTAGTGTAACTGACCACCAAATAGGTTATTAGCCAGGGTGATTCTGGGGACTTCTTTTACATTGTGGAAAAGGGTTCCTTTGAGGTTTACGTAAACCCGAGCGGCCAACTTCAACCCGGACCTGATGGGATGGGCGCTAAGGTTGGTCATATCGACGCTGGCGGCTCGTTCGGCGAGCTTGCACTCATGTACAATGCTCCCCGCGCTGCAACTGTCGTTTCAGCCGAGCCGGGTTGCACGCTGTGGGCCTTGGACCGAGTGACGTTCCGGCGAATTTTGATGGAGTCTACCTTTGCTCGCAGGCGCATGTACGAAAGCTTCCTTGAGGAGGTGCCTCTGCTTTCCTCCTTGACACCCTACGAGCGTTCCAAGATTGCAGACGCACTCGAAACTCGGAAGTTTACCCCTGGCGAGGTCATCATTAAGGAGGGAGACCCTGGGGACTCATTCTACCTGCTTGAAAGCGGAGAGGCCAATGCGTACAAGGGAGACCCGAGCAACAAAGTCCTTAGCTACAAGAAGGGGGATTTCTTTGGCGAGCTGGCGCTTTTGAATGATGCCCCACGGGCTGCCAGCGTCGTTGCCGCGACAGATGTTAAGGTGGCGTCTCTAGGAAAGAGCGCCTTCCAGAGGCTACTCGGCCCCGTCGAGGGAATCATGCGACGAACAAAATACCACGGCGTCAAATCGGGGGTGGAGGAAATGGATCCTTTGCATACGGGATGAGGGTATGGAGTGTCATTTTTCCTTTCCTGCGTGGTCCCATTGCTAGGAGCGGCCATGGATGCATGTAGCTTCTCTATTCACTTTTGGGGATCTTTAGGACGAGAGGGAATGAAATAGGAGCAGGAGACTACCGGAAGAATTCTTTGTGATTTCCAGGCGGGCAGAGACTTGTCGGGGCCTGTGTTGGCGTTTGAGGAGGAGGCCCCTTATGCCAGCTTTGGCAAACTATCTATCGCTCTCTAGGGCATTGGCTACCTAGTTTCATCCTCAGATATACCTTTTGTCGATATTATCTGCAATTTCTCGCTACCACAGCAGTTGTACTAGGTCCCACATGATGACAACCTAAAGGCGAAGTGTTCTGTCCTTTGCGCACCTCTTCGCATGGTGGGAGCCTGGTGCTGGTGGCTCGAGTCGCGTTGTATGCTAGCACGGTATGCTATTTCATGGCCACTTTGCTCATTCGGGTGCTCCCTGGGGCGGCTGCACGCCCTTGGCCCTCAGCTCCTCCCGGATCTCCCTCTTGAGCTCCTCCACTGCCACCTCCGTCTCGAGCACCCTCCCTATGCCCTTCTTCCACGTCTCCTCGAGCATCTGGATCTCGGCCCTCACCTCCTCCTGCCTCCTCTGCCGCTCAAGGTTCACAACGTCCACCTCCCTCTTCACATCCCTTAGCTCCTTCTCTAGCATCCGCAGCTCCGCCTCGAGCTGGTGGTTCCCGATCAGCCACGCATTCTTGCCGTGCCGGTCGAGCAGCTCGAGGTTCTGCCGGCGCGCGGCGAGGTAGGCGTCGCTGACGTGCGCGCTGTCGAGGACCTCGCGCACGCGGTCGGGCCCGGCGTCGGCGGCGGGTGTCTCCTGGGCCTCGTAGCGCGAGAGGGCGAGGGGCTGTAGCGGCGTCTGGGAGGCGACGCGCGCGAGCTCGGTCTGGACGGCGGGCGAGAAGGAGGGCTCGCGGTTGGGCGAGGGGAGGATGCTGGACGGTGGATCGCGGGGGGGAAGGGTGGATTGCTCGGCGGCGATGAGGGCCCGGGCGGCCTCGAGTGCGGAGGGTGAGGGTTCGGGGTCGATGTCTGTGGGGAGGGGAAGAGAGAAGTTGAGGTTAGCTAGGCGGATTTGGGATTTGGGGGACCGTGGAGGAGGAGAGACGTACAGGGCAAGGACTCGTGGTAGGCGGGAGCGAGAGACATGGTTGGCTTGGAGACGCGATGCGATGCGCTCGGGGGATGGGGGTAGTTGGGTTGTCGGTTGGCGGTGCGGCGGTGCGGTTTTTGGTGATTTGTGAGACTGAAGTAGAGCAGTTGGCTTTGTAGCTCAGGAATGCGAGCTCGTTCTTAGGATTGGATGGCTTTCGTCTTGGTTGGGGTTGGTTGTGCTGGTGTGGGTACGGTTGGTGATGGTGTTGATGGATGGATGGATGGATGGATGGGTGATGATGGCGATGCTGCGAGGCCAGAAATTTTGGCTGGGGTAGAGTACAGAAAGTGGGGCTTCCTGAGCTTGGCTCTGACATGGGGAGATGACTGTGTACTACTTCGTACATCTACATATATGGCACAGTTATCATTCTATCTTACAGTGACAGCTTAAATATAAATATACTAATAGAACAGATAGTTCAAATTTAAATATATACCGAGTTGGAAACCAAAAGTACTACTAGTATGGGCAATTCAAATCGAACTCATGCTATGTGAGTTTGGTTCCGGCTCTTTTTTATTCGAATTCTACTTACTCCGTTTTGTTTTTCTCCTTGATATTCCTGACATGTTTTATCTCGTGTCCCTAAAGCTCGGCCCGTTCAGTCTTCTGCTTTTTTCCCCAATGAACCGTCATTCCTTACAGCTATCTTTGGCAGAGGCGGTAATCTCGACTCCGAGAAGCGCTTGCTGGGACTTGACATCCCTCCACTTCTCTACCTTGGGCAGGTTACCAAAGACAGAGAGACCCATACAAAAGCATGGCCGTGCGGCCAGAACTCGTAGAAGAACTCGGACGCCCCTGGAACAGTGGGATGTACAACCTCGATCCTTTCGATAGGTTGGTTTCCCAGTCTCCCAGTAAGAATGGGCTCCTCGATTACTTGGAAGTTGGTTCTCCCTAATGGATGAAACTGTGTAGGGGGAGGTTGTGACAGTACTGTGACAACCTCGCCATAGCAGATCCGCAAAAAGGATAGTGCCGAAGCTCCATGGATATACTTGGTCCACCCAGCTTTACTCTTGTTTGCCTTAGGCCACTGGGGATTATGCGTATCCACCAAGGGGCCCATGGCCGTCGTCAATGTTTGCATGCCATGCTGATCTGCCCAAGCCTAGGCGAGTTCCCCCGGTATACTATTCCATAGGACTTGGTGGTTGGGGGTGCATGTCCTGCAGAATTGCTCTGCGATTCGCCGTTCCTCTTCCGCAGTGAGATGTTGTCGTTCATGGCTTCAGAACTGTTACTGGCGACTGACTGTCGTTTACCACCTCAGATTCCTCTCATGAATTAATGTCCCTCGCAGATTGACGGTTTGTCTGCAGTTGGTTCTTGTCCTGCAGAATGGAGGCTCGCAGGTGGGAACGATTGGTAGCTCCCCCATTTTGGGAGACATGTGAACCATGACTGAAAACATCAATGATTTCATGTATTCGTAATAGGCCTGGTATGGCTAGTATACGGAGACAAACTCAGCTACTACTAGCGATGAATATCTTCCCTATATGGTAACCGTCCGCGTGTGGTCACGAGACAGCTTCTCTCCCCTCAAGCATGTCCCAGGTTGGCTTGTCTCGAGCCATATCCATATCTGGACCATACCTCCCATTTCCAGTCTTCTTCTCGACGTAGCCGCGAGCAAGTGCTTCGATCTTGGTCCAGTCCAACTCTGCCGTCCCCACAGCACGTCCGTCCTGGGCAATCCTGGCCAACACGTCGGCAACCCATGTACGGCAACGCCAGTCGGGATCGTTCTGAACAACCGGAGTACCGCGGATTATTTCAGCAAGGCGCTTGTCGTCTTCCACTTTGGCAATAGTGATCCGTGCTAGGAGGTTGATGGTGTTCTTGACATTTCTCAAAGGCTTCTCTTCGTAGACCCAGCCCACGATAGATGTATTCTTGACATGGTATCGTATACCAGGGACTTCTGGCTGTGTCTCGATCTTGGGACCTACGATGAAGCCCCAGTGATATCTAGCGCAACACGTCAGGGTAGTCCTGGGAGCATTGGTGATTGTGTGGGAGGTACTTTCGTTCCTCATTGTTGCAGACTCCACTGGGATAAATGGCGATGTACAGCCGTTTTTTGTTACGGACCATGTTCAAGAGCGTATCGGTGTGCAAAAATGAGGAGAGGATGCTGTATAAAGATTTCTGTATCCCGAGGAACCGGATGAGAGAGGCGGACAGGCCGGTAGCGATGTTTATAGCCTTCCCTCACCATTTCCCTGTGGATGTTGCTGTTGCAGTTGGCCTTGCTAGAAATAGAAATGACGAACCGATTGGCTATCGTATTACTTCCGGTTGTTCTTACGCGCGCGCGAACTTCCAAGACCAGACATGGACGGCGAACCCAACATCGACTCAACATAGCTCGGTGTCCATGTGAGCAAACCTCGTCATAGAGGGTGGATAACTTGACGCACATTTTGCGATGGGTGATCACGGCAAATTCAACCGCGGTCGGGCCATCACCAAGTCCTAGCAGCGGCTGGTATTGTCAGAAGTCTCCCCACCATTTCTGGCGCACTATTTCCATCTTCAACTCCTCGGGTTGCATATCGAGGAACTTGTCCAACTCGTCTTGCCACCGCTGCCGCGTACGGTTTCCATACCAGGCGGCCGTGTATTCCCAGTAGGACGGATACCACCCAGAAAATTCCCAGTCGATGATGCCGACGACCTGTGTCCCGCGGAGCAAAATGTTGAAAGGATTTAGGTCGCCATGTGTAAACACGGGAGGTGGCCACGGCCCATCCTGCTTGGCGATCATGGCCTTAATGTCGTCGTAATCCTCGCCCTTGCGGCCAGGATAGTCTTCCAGGTGGACATCCTCGCGGAGCCAGCGATGAAAGTCCTGTATTGCCTGAAATGGGCCGAACCGGGGTCTGGAATGGGGAATGCGGGAGTCGTACAAAGAGCCGCCAGCACAGCTCTGGACTTTATTGTTGGGTGGCGGCAGCGATCTCAGCTCGTCGAGCATGAGTCGGAGCTGAGCAAGCACAGTCCCACGATCCACCTCAGATAACGTGGCCCATTTCGTTGCGAGTTCATCGCCCTGTATGCGCTCCATCACAATGTAGGCGCGGTTGTTGTGTACGAAGGAGCAGTGCACTCGCGGTACGGGAATGGAGGTGCTGGTGGAAACAAAGTTCATAGTGGCCGCCTCGGTGAGATGGACCCATGGCCCAGTCTTGACAATGAGATTACGAGAGATTGGCCGGACGAAGCCATCAAGCTTGTAGCAGCGCGCTACCGTCCGAAGAGCGAGGCGGGTCAGGAGGCGACGGAGACGCGTGTTCTTGATGGCCAAATGGTCAGTGCCATGGTGCTGAGTTGATGTATTGTCGATGGGGGGCGTGTATGACATGGCTGTCATAACATGGCGAGCTATCACATAATGTATAGAGTTGCATCACAATGGACGATTGTGTGCCTTGGTCGATGGCATTAGATCGGAGTTGGCAGAGTGAGTTGAAGTTGCGAAGTGACGTGAGAAAAATGCACTGTGGCAAAGAGGATGACGAGGCATCTGCGCACTGTACTCGATTCGACTACCTAGGTACCTTACCTACCTACCCACTAGTAGGTATTAGACAGCGCCCTTCCAAAGTACCGCAACCACTATTCGCAGTACCAAAACTTATTCGAAGACTAAGATATTTCTATCGGTTCCGTAGTAGAGACTAGTAGCCAAAGAATTTCTTCAGTGTCCACGGTTCAGTGGCTGGCTGCTGGCAGTGAATAATCGATACATGTTCGTATTATGGGCTGGCTCAATAGGGCGTAGTACGGATAGATAGATCTTCATCCTATCTTGGCGGGTAGGTGCATGTACCTGTGAGTATCAAATAGTAGTTGTCTTCACTACTTAGGCTTGGAGCTACATACTAATAGTAATAAGTTAGTCAACGATTATCAGTTCCTACTAGTGATACGATCACGACCTATATGCCCTATTTTATTGATTTCTGAAGGGCGTGCCCCTCAGTTCAAAAGCGCGAGTAACTGCCTTTGTAGCGTTATCCTCTGCTCCATTTTGAATATTAATACTATCTAGAAACGGCGTAGCCTATATGTAGCAATGCGGCAGGGCTGGCCAAGGACTCGAGAGTGCCAGAATATACTTGAGGTAGTACTATATAAATCCCTAGTCGGATCGAAGCTGCTATTACGAGAGGCCCAGCCCACATCCTATCATCTCATTCCAACATCTGAAGTTGTAGCCATGGACGACAGCACGAACAGACTCCGATATGAGATCATCAATTTCTTCCTCCGGGAATGTCGGCCACCTACAACACAAGAGCTCACCGATAAAGTGTCGGGCAGTGGATACGATGTTGTTCGCGGGCTGCAGAAGCTCGAGGAACTGCATCACCTGAAGCTGTACGATGCAGGAGTGTCATCGCCAAGTCACATTTCGCTGGCTCATCCATTCTCTCACCTGTCAGGGTATAAATGGCCTTGGGTGCACTGTAGTTACAAATGCTCATGTTTGTTCCCGCAGGCCAACGCCCAATCTGGTGGTAAGCCCAAAAAACGCAACCTACATTCCTCTCTGGATTGAGCTCTAAACCACCATCAATACTAAGTAATCATCTCCAGATGTCCGGGGGAAGATCTTGGTGGACCAACTGCGCGTGGTGCGCCTTTGGTCTCGCATCCATGCTCTCGCCCAACGAGGTCACCGTCAACGTCCTGACGGCCTCCGGCGAATACGCTCGCGTGCACATTTCCAACGACCAGATCATCCAAGATGACCCAGCGCTGAAGGACTACTTCTCCACCTTCTCAGCGCCGCCGTCCACATGGTGGAAGGGCGTGCGGTTCGCATGCAGCGGCATCCAGATCTGCACGTCCCGCGAGGAGGCCAACGGCTGGCACCAGAAGCATGGATTCCCCCACGGAGACGTCATCACTCTCGACCAACTTTGGAAGCTTTCAAAGGTAGGTTATCCCCATAGTCATGCTTTACCAGTTTCACTCATTAACGGTTGCTTCACCAATCAGGTTTGGTACCATGATAAGGCTTCGTTGGAGTATAAGCGGAAGACCGAGAGCGAGAAAGAGGAGCTATACAAGGACATTGGTCTGGTGTCAAGCTACTGGTCATCCTAGAAGCTTTCCAATATCAATGAAACATGCTTAATACCCTCTAGAAGAAGTGAAAGACACGGGGTCCCGTCCGCCGGCTTAGAGTCAAGCCACTAAGGGGATCCCCCCTCCCCTTCTCTCCGCCCCTGAGATACTGAAGATCTCCCAAACTCCACGCCCATCAATTCCCCTACCTAGATAAACGCCAGCAGAGTAATCTTTACGGGCTGCTTTTCCTGCCTCGTATTTTGGCTAAACCCCCCATCCCCATCCCCTCGAATCAGACTTCCCTACTAGGAGCGTGGGTTCAGGGAGAGTCACGTCAGAGTGATGCGGTGGACCCCATCTGCTGGCTCCGGGACCCAACCGATACTTCAATTGTAGACGGGATCGACGTGAGCACCTGAGACTGGTTGGGTCTGGTGGAGGGGGGATAGCAAGAACGAACGTGAGACTCATCATAGTGCGCGGGGCCGGCTCATGCAGTCAAGCAGGATGGTGGTGGTGGGAGTCTGGCTTTAGGAGCATGGTATTGGGGGACTGGTGCATCATTATTCCTCTGCCTTAGCAATCGTCTTACGTACGCAGAATGTGGGTGATCGAAGATGTTCGATACTGCTGAAACTCCTGAGTGCAGATCTGTCAGGAGAGTGAGGGGTATCTAACAACACGAGGTGACAAGACGGGATGGTGGATGCTAATGATGCTACAAACGTTTTATTTGATCGAGATTCTATCTCGATATCAAGGCTCAATTTGGAATGGGGTCGTTGCCCTCATTCATTAGCGACTAGTCTGATGATACACTGGTACATGTTGCGCTGCGTCCGAGATCTGCTGAAAATCGCCATGTCGCGCAAGGAGAACGGGGCCCTGGCCAATTCCATCCATCCATCCATAGTTCCCCTAAAAAATACAATCCGATATGTCTCCTCCGTCCGTTCCTGTGATCCGATGCAACTCCCAAAGCAAATTAAGGGCCGCCCCTTGCCGACAGCATAAAGTAGGAAAATGGGCTAGCCATGGTTTCATAACACGGCTAGGCCTGTTAGATTCTCGGCGAAACTTGTACATGAGCGGCTCCATTAGGAGTTGGAGGAACGGCCGCTCTCAGACGTGTCAGTCTTGGAGAGGTCATCGCTGTTCTCGTCCTCGATGGGACCGTGGATCGACTCCTCAAAGACGGGCTCGGGCTCGTTGACCTCGAACTTGGTCTTGAAATCGGCGATGTGGTGGGAGAAGCTGCTACTGTTGGAGCGGCGACGGGCGTTGGTGAAGTTGAAACCCTCGTCGGCGATGTCGTCATCAATATGACCCCTGCAATGCGTGTTAATGGGTTGAGGGCGGTGATAGAGCCAAAGCATAGCTGGATTCTTACCAATTGTGCCTACCGCCGCCGTCCTTCTTGATCTTCTTGGGGTCGGTATCGGCAAAGCCGCTCTTGCCAAAGAAGCGAGGGAGATAGTTAACTGGCACGGCGGTGCCCTCGGCGATGGCCTTGTGGTCACGATCGTTGGCCTTGTGCGAGCGGGTCACTGGAGAGGGACTATGTTAGCTGTATGCTATCAAAATGAAGCAGATATCGATGCCAACTTTTTCTATGAGGGGTAGTGACAAATTACGAGAAGAAATCAATGTTGAGGTGATTAGGGAAGGTGAAAGAGGCAGAGGTGATGCCGCTGGGTGCATAAATAGCCTAGGGAGGCAGGGAGGCGAAAGATAGGATAACTATGTGATAAAACTTACTGTTGATGGGGCAGTGAAACTCAAACGATAGTTCGGGTTAGATAGAAGACAGTTGCCAAGCAGGAGGGAAAGAGAGGATATATGAGTCGTGGCGATGGCAGAGGTCGATACCGGAGCCAAGTGTTCGCAATGTGTCAATGCCGTCGAGACGGATAGATGGATTGATGGTGGATGTGATGATTGTTGAAGAGATGAGGAATGGAAGCGAGATGAGGCTTCGTCTAGAAGAGGGGGGTGGCTCTTATAGTAGTTACGTACTGCCGCTACCAGTGAGGTAGGTGCGGTACTCCATACATGCCTCACCTTGGTCCCGAAACGGGAGTCACGCGAGGGGATTGGAGATGATGCCACGGAGCAGGCCAATCAGAGCAGGGGCGGGATGCAGCTTGCAACAAGCCATGATGGTCCATCTCAACAGTTGCGGCACCACCGACATCCGCCGGGGGCCTGGAATCAATTGGAAGCTTAGCAAGCCCAGGGGAACTATCTCTAGGTGCTGCTTTCCACTTTTGGGGAGGAGGGGCCACCGGGAAGCTGCGTTTGTGAGGTGATGTGCTTCATCGCGTGACCTGACGGCAGAATCACCCAGAACCGCGTCACTTTCAACTTCGCCCCAATGGACCCCCCAGTCCCTCAAGGTTGGCACTAGTCGTTCGCGGTAGTCATACGTTGCAAAAGAGGGGTCCCTCCTAAATCGGCGCCCCATTGGAACCGCAGAGTGCATTGCGTTCAATTGCCCCGATGAAGACTTCTCAATTGACTTTGCTCAAACGGCTTGATTGCTGCAGGCCGTTGCGTCGACGAATTAAGGGCGAATCACCCTGCAAGTGACGTGTGACGTTGATAGTGCTCGATACCATGCCACCCGCCCAGCCGACGCACAATTGCGGGGTACCCCATACTTTTTGCCATGAATCGCTCCACAAGGGTGCAGCCAGACCGCCAGCCACTGCACTGGCCGCAGCGCTCAGGCGAAACAGGGAAGGCTGGCAGGGGGCTCCAGCGCCTTCCAGAGCTCTGCCAGGGCGAGCTTCTAGGGGGACGGAGGCTCCTGCCTAGTGAGCTCGGAGTCTCGGATCTTCGGGAGAGATCACGAGGTTCCCTTTCAGCCTCCGATTTCGCTCCCCAACATGACGACAGAGACTGGGAATTGGACCCCATCGTGAGAAGTCGTCATCGCTATTCAAAAGTAGACTCATAGGAAATACTGAGTCATCCCGTGGTCCGAGCATCTATGCAAGGTACCCGCCTCAGGGGTCAGAAACACGCTGTCCTCTTCACCACCCCGACCACATGACCATTGTCGTGGGTCTTGCCATGTCGTCAACATCGATGCCTTGCTTGAGGCTGTGATATCGAGGCTTGGAAGACCCATTGGTGATCATAGATACCAGCAAAGTACAGTTTACTAAGGTGTTCATGAGAATAATTTCATCTGGTCTAACTACTGCTGTTAAAATAATTCCCAGATCCATGTGGCTACTAAATCCTCGTAATGCGCCGGATACTCTGTACAAGACCTCCTGGTCAAAACACCCAATGCAACCTCCGCCAGCTCCGCAGACCAACTCTCGGGTCTGTAGTCTGCAAATTCTACCGTCCGCCCATCTTGGAAAACTCGTTCTGGAAACGCAGCTTGAAGCCGTTGCACAGCGCCCTCATATCTGGATACTGGTACCCCTTCAGTTCGAAGCCTTGAGGGATTGCCCGCACAGGCAGGCCAACTACGCGTGCCGTCCGGCTCGCCTTGAAGCAGAGCCAGAAGTAGCCCGGGTGTTTCGTGTCAATGCAGAAGGCGTACGCCGACTGGGTAGGGTTGGCATTGATGTACGTCGTTAACCATTTCTCTGTGGGCGCCCTGGTTAGCACAACCGTGTTCGTCCTGCGGGAGGTGACATGGGGAAACTCACCTGTCTCGCCCCGAGACCTGTTCTGGAACTTGTCATGACGCATCATCTCCTCCACCTTGCGCGCCATCGCCTTGACGTGCTCAACAATCAACTCATCGAGATCGCTATACGTGTACTTGCCAATCCGGAGGAGCTTCCCGACTGAGAACTCATTGTCCTTCTGCATTTCCAGAACGTCAATGTGCTGGTACACATTGTCGGCCACCTTCCATGTTACTGCCAAGTGGTCATTGCCCTTGGACGATGGTCGGATGATGACCTCGCCAATCGGCTGTGATCCCAGCCACTCCTCCGCTTGGACCGAGTTGTATGGCTTGAAGTTGGGATGCTTGACCACACGCTGCGTGCGCCCAGTCGTCTTATTCTTCTCACGCAGCTCCTCCTTGTCCGCTGCCTCGAGAGCGGTGTCCCAACCATCCCGCCCATAGTTGGTAGGTCGCTGATACGGGATGCGTAATTGGTCCTCGCGCATCGACAGCTTCGCAATGAAGTCCTTGTAGCTGATCTCCAGTATCTTAGCCTGCGCGGTCTGGCCACTGCTGAGAACATCCTTGACAGAAGCACGGTTCGTCACCTCGTGGGCTTCTAGGCGCCCCTCTATGCCGCAGTCCAGCTTGGCGATGGCAAAGTCGTCCTTAACAACACGAATATTGACGGGAACAATCATGCCTTTGCAAAGTGTCCTTGACGTCTCTCCGGTAAAGGTGGTGAAAATTTCCGAAACGCTCATGAGCGCAAAGTTCCTTCGTAGTTCTTCATACGGAGCCTGCAGCTCAGCACGTATAGTCTCGAGAGTAGCCCGCTTGCGCTGCTGATAGTTGGTCTCGAGCTGTTCAGCGTACTCCTCGAGGACCAGCTCGTTGACCTTGTCCTGCTCATCCTGTTTGAAAAGTTTTCGCACGATGGCTCCCGGGCCATTTTCGTCCGTCTCGGCCTTGACATCCTCCTCGTCGAGTTCGAGGGCATCAGCCGCCATCTTGCGACCCAGTTCGTAGTCTTCGGGGTGTACACGAGTGTTATCCAGCGGATCCGAGGACGAGTTGGTAGCCTCGTATTCGATAAACAGAAAGCTGGCGCAGTTGTTCCATACTCGGGGTCCCACCACGGGCAGCTTGCCACTGTCTGGGTCACCAACAAGCTCATCTCTGGTGTTGACTACGCCACCGTTGGCATTGATGGCCTTGACCACACTTGTGGCCTTACGGGGTCCCAGGCCTGCCACGAATGGCAGTAAATTCGCTGTATAAGGATCTGTCATGGCTTCGTTGATATTGACACCACAGAGATTGACCATGTCAACCATGGCTGACTCCAGGTACTTCGAAAGCTTGTCTTGCGGAAGGAGGTTCTGGCAGGGATGGAAAGATAGGGATGACACCGTCTCCCCTAGTGCAGCATACTCCTTCATGGGATTCTGCAGGTACCGCGCTAGGGCAACGCAGTACCGAGTGACAGGGTTCAAGGAGGGATGCTCCGCGTGGCCTCGTGGGCTATCCTTGTACAGGCGAGCAACTTCGTCGTTGACGACCACAACCTCTAGGGGTTCAGTGCGCCATTCGCCCGTATCGGGATCCTCGAACTCAGAGCCAACAATGGTCCTGTCGCGGACGAGATTCTCCAGGTCAACCACCAGCCTGTGGGTATCAGCCGACCAGCCACTGACGCCAATGACATCCGGCCGGCGTCTCTCCACAAGATCGACAAATTCGTCGCGCTGAGCCTCATCTCTGGAGAGGTTGCCAAACTTGCCCTGTTCGAGAACGCGACCGTCATCGTCGACCCAAGCCCAGAAGACGGGATCACGGGCGGGATCACCCATGCCGTTGGAGAGCACTAGAACGCGGGGTGCTGTCCCGAGAATCATACCCTTGGGCTTATATGGGGCCTGGTCTAGCCTCTTCGAGTACTCCTCTCGAACCACTCTCAGAATCTCATCCTGGCAGTAAGTCCGAATCACTTCCTTGACGCTCTTGGCAATCACCTTCTCGAGCTTTGGATAGGCAACATCAAGAACCTTCTTGCGCTCGTCCCGCCACTGCTCTGCCCGGTCACTAAAGTTCTCTGACTCAAACTCTTGGTATAGCTGTCGGCGGAAGTCGTAACGGCGTGGCATCTCCACCTTGATCTCCACTAGACCCTCTTCCTCAGCCTTCATCATCTTCAGGAACAGTTCTGGCTGGTGCACGAGATCGGCCACAGCCTGGTTTTGGATGTACTTGATCTCGTAAAATGGGTGGGAGTCATCAATTCTCCGCAAACCCTTGTCAGTCCGTCGACAGCTGATTTCGGCAGCCTGATAGTAAGAGCTCCTAAAGTGCTTGCGCATTCGCGGGCTGGCGAAAAGCTCTTCAGAATACAGCTGCCGAGCTGCATTGATCACTGCGTCGCCCGTGTTGAAGTAGTCGTCGAGGAGGCTGTCAGCCAGATCCATGGGATACTGAGGGTCATCATCCGGCGCGACCTTCTTCCCTTGCCGAAGAGCGTTCTTGGCTAACTGATCTGCCGAAATGCCATATGCCTTGACAAATTGAGACGCCCTCCCCTGACGCACACGATCAAGGATGGTTGACTTGGAGCCAGGCCGCTTGGTCTGAGCAGTGCCGTTGGCTGCAGCCAGCTCTCTTAGCTGGGGCCCGTACTGGAAGTGCAGGTAATCTTGCAAGTCTTGCAGTTCCTCCATGGTGGCCGCCTCTGGCGTCATCTCCTCTATCACCGGGTCTTCTATGTCATAGCCCGTCTTGAGGTTCTCGAATGTCCTTGTGAGTGCATTCCGCTTCTCCACAAACGAGCGGAATTTAATGTCGAGCTCGAGAACTCGCCACAAATCGTCCTGGTTCAAGAGCTTCTCAGCAGAGATAGAGTACTCGGTGCTGTCGGGGTCGTCTCGGCTGGAATTACGGGTCTTGATGGTGTGTAAGAGGTAATCCTTCCGATGCTGGAAAACAAAGGGAACCTCGACCTCGTCCACAATGAAGAATTCGAGGACTTTACCAATGGCGCGCCCAAACGGCCCCTGGAGATCTGAAGCGAGGCCTTTCTTGGGCCAAATCTGGTTCGTGATCCACCGAGCCTCCTCCCTGAACTCCTCAGCCGAGAGTTGGAGATTTTTGAATGACTTGCGGTCGAGTTGAAATCGTTCCGGCTCATCTGTAAAGCGGATCTGGTTGTCCTCGTCCGTGAGCATCTTCTCCTTCAACTGCGAAGGTTCGAAGACGTCCTTGAGTTCAATGCCCGCTTCCTCTCGTTCGCGGTCCTCTTCCTCATCCTCCATCTGGAGAGCCCAGTCGTAATCTTCGCCATTGCCAAAGATAGCCTCCATATCGTCCAAGGCGTCTTTGTCAAGACCAGTGGTATCCACGACCGCTCCGACACCGCGGTCCTTTGGCCTGGCGACCTCAGCATCTTCTTGCTGGCGTATGATTTCATCTTCGTCCTCTGGGTAGTCGTCCTCGATAAAGCCCTCGAATTCGTCGGCTTGGGGCCGGAAGCTGGGTCGACCGTACTGTCGTTGATCTGCCTCGTCCTCGTCTTCGTCCGAGAAGATCTCCTCTAGCCCTCGGCGTCGGTTGGGGTCATCATCTTCATCTCGATGGCCACGCTTTAGACGCTTGAATTTGGACTAGTAGTGGATCAGCACTGGCCGCGGTTCACAGTTTCCAAGATTTCTCACCTGAGTCTGAGATTTTGGTCGCTCCCCAAATTGCTCGCCGATAAGCTCCAAGTCTTCCTCGTCAAGACGCTCCTCTTGTTCGCGGTCGCGCGGCGAGCGTTTCCTCTTAACTGGCGGACGAGTTTCGCCATCGGACTCTTCAACTTGTTCTTCGTCGTCTTCTTCTTCCTCCTCGTCAACAATGAAGCCCTCTCGGACCTGAGAACGGGAGTCAACAAATCAGCAAGATGACGCTCGCGCACAGGGGAGTTGCACAAACCTTCCGGGCCTCCTCCTCATCGTCGTCATCCTCTTCCTCCTCGCTCGAGTCATCTAGACCAGATCTTCGCTTGCTGCGCTCCTCTCCAGTCTCTTCATCAAATGACTCATCGTCCTCCTCATCGTCCAGCTCAGCCTCGCCAGAGATCAGGTCGCGCATAGAGTTGCTCATGATAGCAGCTTATCGAGCTCGGAACAAGCAACAAATCTGTCGAAGAAGATGCTTGCTCCCAATGTGATCTCCCCGGAACAATACGGTCGACGTGGGAAGTTCGCAGGGTGGTTGCCGAAGGGACAAACAGCGCCTGGTCGGGGCTGAGGTAGGTTTATGCTTGTCGTTCGCGCGCCCGAATTTTTGGACACAGGGTGCCCCAAAGCTTCAATCGCGTTTCCTGGAACACCTAACAGGGGGTGTACCGGCAATAATATGATCCGGGATCGGTTGCTTACCTAAGACTTATTGACCCCCACTCACTTCCTCCCTCACTGAATACCTAGGTACCTTACCTAAGGTAATACTAGGTAGTACGGATACGGAGTACGGAGTAGTGGTATCAGTACCTATGAGTAACTGCCACCTGCAACTACCAGCTGCCACAAATTGAACCGAGAAAACTGTGCTCGCCCTCGACAGGTGCAGATGTGGAGAGCTATATCCGTAGTTGTATATTTACAATAACAACAAGAAATATTCAATATTTTCGGGTGTTATTCGTTCCGGATGATGGTGGTGAAATTGATTTCCAAATCGGGAAGCAGTGGGTTCACAAGCAATAATGCCACCTAAGGTATTGAATAGGGAGGAGGAGGAGACTGATCATTTGGGACTATAGGTTGATCGGGGCTCTTTCTTTTCTTTTCTTTAGTCTTTATTTCAAAATTTATGGTTTTTATAGCGGTATCTCATCAGCCAGCGGCATCCGAGGACGACAATATGCAAATTTCGTATCAGCAGAGGATGGCTCATTGCTGAGGTACTCTTCAGCTATCTTCTGTTGATACTATATTACGTATGCGTTGACATAAAGCGGGGCCGAGGATAATATCTACATACTAGTAAATAGTATGTGGTACAAAAATATCTTCACGGTTCATCTGGCTTTCTTTCCCCTTATGGTATATACCCAAGTAAGCGCTTATGGCAACAGCGCCATCTCTAGATTGGCGCTCCGTGTGAGTCGACGACAACGGCCGGCGTTTTTCAACGGCCGAGTTTAATTTTGGCAGCTGTATCTGCATGGAAGTTGCCTGATAGGAGAGAAGTACGGATGTACCGGCCCAGTGATCATCGACGGCAAAGCAAACGGTGATGTGAGGGAGCAAGCTGAGACCAGCGACCAATAATAAGGCTGCCGCGGCCGGCGTCTATCCAGGGGAGTTGGGAACGCAGGGTGGGATCAGGAATGGGATTTGCTTCAGGGTACTAGCACGTATGTCCTGGACAAAAACATGGTGCTCAGTACGGAGTACTCACTGATCAGTGGTTGCCTGGAAATACCAGCCAGCTAGGCAAGCTAGGAGTCTAGGATGATAGGCTGAAGAGTCTTGAACGAGAGCCCAACGGGGGAATAGAGCTTAAGAGCTTGAGACCCGAGAAGAGAGTCTTAACCTTGGGCGTCAAGTAGAGTCGGACCAAAAGTGATGCACGATGCATGGTTCCTGGGCCCATCTCAAACGTTGGGCTGCAAGAGATTCATGGCCCCAGAGGTGATTGGCGAGCCCCTTTTCGCCCATCACCCTCCCAAGAGTCCTGGAGGCTGAGGGTCCTCCGTCGCCATTCGCTGCCACCTTCCAAGTTGCAATGCACAGCTTGGAGTTGTACCTGTAGATTCATCATCCCGCACTCCGCAGCCTGCGACTGTACGTGCGACCTCCTGCTCCAGCACTGCAGTGCAGTGCTGCAGTGCTGGGCCCCCGTCCCTGTCCCTTTTTGTCACGTTATCGTGGGCCAACCCCACCTCATCATCCACCATCCAACCATCCGCCCTCCGCCATCTGCCATCCACTCCAACTCCATCTCGCTACCGTCAATTCACCTCAGCCCAAACCTACTATCATACACTCCCAAGCCGTGATCGATCCCACGCAGTGTTCCCACATTCCTCTACGAGTAACCCCCCCGCCAAGACGACCGACGTCTGCTGCCCAACCCCGACAAGGCCTCGAAAACCCTCAGTCAGGCCCACGATCTCCAAACCCGAGCTTCGTGTGGTCCAACTCGGCATACCGTTGTTGGTACCCCGGCGCCTCCTAGGCCTGCTTAACGTCCCTTCTGGCCGCTACCCCTCCGGCCAACTGTCTGAATATTCGAGCTCCATCTCAAATCTCCTGGCTTTTCGGCCCAAGTGACTGCAGAGCGCGGCCGTTTCCAAAGACCCAACGCGGGGAGGCTCAGCCAGTACCCGGCTGGCGACTTGAGCCCCCATCCGTTGGTTGGCGTCGTGATACACTCGACAACAAACACCGCCATCCTCGCGTCGCACGGCCACCGGCCGAAACCCTCCATCCACCATGGCCGATCCTTTCGCCCCGCGCACCATGAAGCGCAAGAACGTCAAGGGCCTCGCCCTGACGCCCGCCGCGCCCAAACCTCCTCCAACCGCCGAGACGAGCACACCTGGGGACTTCGGCAGAGACGACCCTGGCAGGGACGACCAGCTAGAGATTGGCATTGAGTATAAACTTGATCTGCGCCCCGAAGATTTAGACGTCATCAAGGAGCTCGGGTCCGGCAATGGCGGTACCGTCAGCAAGGTCAAACATCTTACGACGGGGACCATCATGGCCCGCAAGGTGTGGACTCTGAAAATGCATTCTTAATTCATGTCTAACCTCTCCTAGGTGATTCATGTTGAGGCGAAGAGGGAGATACGCAAGCGAATCGTTCGAGAGCTCCAGATCATGCACAGCTGCCACTCCAAGTACATTGTCAACTTCTACGGCGCGTTCCTGAACTACAACAACGATGTCATCATGTGTATGGAGTACATGGATGTCGGGTACGTTCGCTGCAGATTCTCTAGACGAGCATATATGCTGACGAGGTGAATATTAGGTCTCTTGATCGGGTATCTCTTGTATTTGGCCCAGTTCGTGTTGACGTGCTGGGCAAGATCGCCGAGGCGACACTTGGTGGTCTAACATACCTCTACTCGAAGCACCACATCATGCATCGGGATATCAAACCATCCAATATCCTCCTTAACTCACAGGGCGGCATCAAGCTGTCTGACTTTGGTGTCTCAGGAGAGTTGGTCAACTCCATCGCCGACACATTCGTCGGCACCTCGACCTACATGGCACCCGAGCGGATTAAGGGAGAGAAGTACACTGTCAAGTCAGATGTCTGGAGTTTCGGCCTCACCATCATAGAGCTAGCCATTGGCAAGTTCCCCTTTGCCGCTAGCGAGCAACTGTCTGATGGAGACGGCGCGCCGGCGGGTATTCTAGATCTTCTACAGCAGATTGTCCATGAGCCAGCGCCCAAGCTTCCCAAGAGCGATGCCTTCCCCAGCATCTTGGATGACATGATCCAGAAATGTCTTTACAAGGAGCCGGAATTGCGCCCCACGCCACAGGAACTATACGTAAGTAGCCTCTTAGTGTCGGTTGTGCTCGCCAAGCTAACCATTGTTCCAGGACCGTGATCCATTTGTCCAAGCTGCCAAGAGGACTCCAGTTGATCTCAGAGAGTGGGCATGTGGCCTCATGGAGCGAGACAACCGCAAATCGCACCTGGCGCCTCAGCTTTCACCCTCAACACAAGATTTCCTCCGTGCAAGAGATTCACCACCCTCGCATCCGGAGGAACGGAGTATTCCCACTCCCACCTCTGGAGAGATCCCTATCGCGGGGACCGGATACGTCTCGTCTCGCGACCATTATCCGCCTACCTCGAATCGCTCGCCCACGCGTAACAGCGCTGGTGTGAGCCGAAACGCCCCCTCCCACCCTGGCATTGTCCGTGGGCCCTCCAACAACTCGATACCCAAGGTTAGCGGATACCCTGAAAGTCCCAGTTATAGTGGCTCCCCCACCCCCAACACGTTCAACCTGCCTGTCCGCCCAGCTCCACCTTCTGGGCCCCTACCTACACCACCAGTCCGAAAACCCACACCGGACGACCTGCGGAGAGGGTCGCGTGAACCACGAGAGGTACGGAGGCAGCCAGCCTACGGCCTGCCACCGAACCCAGCTTATAACGTGTAAGGCAGACGGTGTTTTGTGTGGTTGAAGATCCGCCCCAGGTTTGATATTCAAAGACCGCAGTTCGCATTGGTTTTTTACAGCACTCTGGCACTCATCTCAGCATCATCTGGCGCAAATTTCTTGACACGAACACTTTTTTTTTTATCACGATCTTGACGAAAACTTGAAAAAGGAATGAAACAGATATGCACTTGCCTCCTGCCCTCCCTCCCCCCATTCTTGTCTTGTTCAGAGTTTCTGTCTTGGGACACAGGAGGACAAAGGGCGATAGACTTGTTTCGCGGAAAAGATCCCCGTCGTGCGCTGTATCTCTGGCAATGAGGAGCCGATGATGCACCGGGGAGAACTAGATGAAATGGATTCTTTTTTTCCCCCAACTTTTTTGAGCAGCCATTCATGATCATGATATATATTCATTATGTACCCATCTAAACGTATCCTCACGGCACCACGATCTCCCGGCCACGGAAGCCCTCTTCCAGTATATCGACAAGTTCATCCAAGCTCTGAATCACCATGTCGGTGTGGTCATGCTCCAGGAGCTCCCGGTTCACGTCATTCGCCAACAGTACTGTGGCCGCGCCAGCGTTGCGTCCCGCCGTCATGTCGTCGAGCGAGTCACCCACCATGATGAGCCCGCTGGCGTCCGGGTCGCCCTCGCTCAGGAGTCCCCACTGGCGGGCGATGTGTAAGATGCCCGCGGGGTCGGGCTTAGGGGGCCGGAAGTCGCGGGTGACGATGGGGTGGAAGATGGAGCCGCGGAGGAAGCTGTCGAGGAGGTTGCGGACGGGGACGTCAAAGTTGCGGGTGCAGATGGCCTTGGGGACGCGGCGGGTGTCGAGGTAGGACATGAGGGCGTCGAGGCCCGGCTGGGGTGTCTGCGAGGCCATGGCCTTGCGCTCGATGGCGCGGATGGCCTCGAGGGCGGTGGCCTTCTGGTCCGAGGGCAGGGACTCGATGTGCTCGAGGATGTCGGTCTCCTTGGTGATGCCGAGGACGTTGCGCATGTCGGAGAACATGTACGTCTGAGGCTCACTGGACGGCGTTAGTTGCACGTAGTGGTCAAAGTTGATAAGCATGTATGGCGGTGATAAGCGCACAACTACGATGTGACGACAAGGCTGAACATTCCCAGGTTCTCCGCATATAATTGGATAGTCCAGCAAGGTCTCATTCGAATGGTGTTTCACAAGACCACGTTTGCGCAAGTGTCTCCGTATAGTAAAACCATAACGGCTGACCCGGGCCGTTGCAGGGTAGGCTATGCTTAGACGTGGGGGGTTTGAATGAGACACGCGGGGAGCATGTGGAAAGGACGGAGCAGGCGAGCGCGGTAGATGGGATCATGAGACTCACCATAGTGTGCCATCCATATCAAACACGACTCCCTTGAGCACCGGGAGATCGGAGGGCGACGCCCTCAAGCTCTCCCTTAAGGGCGCAAAGCGTCTCGCAGGTGATGCCATCATGGAGAGCAATCTCCGGCTCATTAGTGGTGAGGATCGGCGGGCGCGGGGGTGTATTCCTGGTGCTGGTTTGTGTAATAGAGGCACAGGAGGTGTTGGTAAAGCCTGGAACTTGGAAAACAAGAATCTGGCGGTGGTAAATATGAGCAAGTGTGAGGACGCTGGGATACCCTGAGTTAGGTGGCCTGGCAGTGTGGCATGGCATGTACAAATATGTTGCGCAGTTGGGGGTTGATACGACGGTGGAGCACACTCGCCTTCCCGGCGCATGCTGGAGCATGCCAGTGGAGCGCGCTTGCCATCAGTTGGCGGCAGCTAAAGTATCGACCTCGACTAGCTCCAGCTCCTCCAGCTCTGCTCCCGTTCCTTGATCTCCTCGAATCTTCCCAACTCACCGCCTCCGGCCCCAAAACAACAATCGACTCCCATTGTACCCACCTGCGCGAGACGGCGATTGCGTCTCCATGGCGATTTGATTCGCCGCGTCTTGAACTCCGCCTGTCGCTGCCGACAATGATCCCGACCTTGACTTGTCAACATGAGCTCTGGTGGGAGCTCCCAGCCGGGCCCTTGGGCTCTACGGCGCCCCTCGATCCGTGGTGTGCGTATGCCCTGCCCGCGCTGATACGCGCATCATCCAGTCCACTAATGCTGACACGCGCCTGGTAGAAAATGCGCAATGGAACATTCATCATCCCCTCGACCGGCGAGCGATCCCGACGCCAATTCACCTTGCGCACCGCAAGCAGCCTCTCCTCTGGCGACCGACCCCGGGACATACTGGAAACCTCTGCTGAGACGTTTGGCGAGCGAGTCTCCGCGACTGCCCACAAGGCCAAGGATAAGGCTGTGGCACTGTGGAAATGGTTCCATTCGGACGAGGGGCACGCCGTCCTCAAGTGCACCTTTGCCTATCTGCTGGGTAGCTGCGGCACCTTCTTCCCGCCCCTGTCCAACTTCCTGGGCCACCGAGATGGGAAACACATTGCAGCCACCATAACAGTCTACTTTCATCCTGCGCGGACGGCTGGCTCCATGATTGAAGCCGTCTTCATCGCCATCTGCGCCGTGTTTTACGCCGAGCTTGTCTCCCTGCTCTCCATGGGAATCGTAACGTGGGGGAAGGATGTCTTCGATATTGTGGAGCCGGCACATGTCGTTGTCCTGATTCTCTGCGTCGGCGGTGGATTAGGGTTCGTTGGATGGGTCAAGCAGAGGCTGAACCAGCCGTTAGTCAATGTCAGCTCCACGCTGGCCTCTATCGCCATCATTACCGTCCTCACAAAGGAGGAGTCCATCCAGGGCGGCTACTTCTCTAGCGAGAAGCTGCTCCAGATGCTCAAGCTGCTTATGCTGGGAGTTATCAGTACTGCCGCCGTTAACCTGCTCGTTTGGCCAGTCTCGGCCCGCCGTGTGCTGCGCCAAAACATGATCAAAGGTGCCACATCTCTTGGCGACAAGCTCTCCTTCATTGCCAAGGGCTTCCTGGTGGGCTCCGAGGACGAGCTCAACTCAGCCGACTACGCCAAGGTCTCGGCCAACTACAACAAAGCTTACGCCCAGATGACAAAGCACCTTCGGGAGGCCAAGAATGAGCACTACTTTGTCGGAAGAGAAAAGCTCTACCAGCTGGATAAGAACATTGTCAAGTGCTTAGAGACGCTGTCGCAGGCTATAGGGGGCCTTCACAGTGCCTTGGACACGCAGCTCATGCTTCTCAGGGAAGCCCCTTCCGCGGAAACGCAGAGCATAAGCTCATCGGGAGTTATGAGCCCCCAGTCGCCCAAGTTCAAACGCTCTTTATCGGCACTGATGGATGATTCACGAGAGCGGCTGGCTGTCATAGATGAGTTTGATGAGGATGAGGAGGCACACCCTGCACGACCGAACAAATCCGACCCAACCTTGGCCCAAGTACCCGTGTTTCGCGCCCCCTCGGACATATTTACCCTGTTCATCGAATCTGTCGGGCCTTCTATGAAGTCGCTCTCATACACACTCTCGGAGACCCTCCGGGAGTCGCCGTTCGGCAAGGACCCCAAGGACGAAGTCACCGTCAACGACCAGCTGCGCGAGAGTCTTCGGGAGGCGCTCGCGCTATACAACGAGGCCAGAGGGAAGGCGCTGCGGGAACTCTACGAGACCATTGAGATGGGGCGGTCACGGTCGCAAAAGATTCAGGCTGATATCGAAGAGGTTGCCGCAGCTTGCGGACACTTTTCCTTCACCTTACAGGCTGTCGGCGAGGAGTTGTCCTCGTATCTAGAGGTCCTAGAAGATTTGAAACACATGTCCAAGCATAGTCGCCCAAGCTGGAACTTCTTGAAGTTCTGGAAGCGCTGGGGACGGTCCGCAAAAGGTGATGGGCTTGGTCTGGAGGAAGCAGACCAGGAGCACCTTCTCCCCAAGCCACCGGTCAGCCGTTTGAAGAGAAGCGCGGTACCAAAGGGCATCCCTGAACAGATGATTGCCCGACGAAACACTTTCAACTGGGAGGCATCTCCCCAGACTAGCAAATTCCTGCGGAAAATGTCGCAGTTCCTGCTCGGGATAGCGAGATGGATAACGCGGGAGGATATTCTCTTTGGGATCAAGACTGGCATCGGCGCTTTGATCTGGGCCATGTTTGCGTTCATCCCGGCGACTCGACCGGTATACCAGACCTGGAGAGGTGAATGGGGTCTGCTGTCGTACATGATTGTTAACGGTATGACAACTGGGGCATCCAACACCACCGGCCTGTCTCGATTCTACGGAACCATTATCGGCGGTGTCTGCGCATGCCTTGCCTGGATCATTGGGCAGGAGAATCCCTTTGTGCTCGCCTTCTGTGGCTGGTTGATGGCGTTGTACAATTTCTACCTGATTGCGATCAAGAACGCGCCATTAGGCCGGATGTCACTCCTCGCCTACAATGTCGTCGTCTTGTACGCGTACAGCATCTCGCAGCAGGTGGATGATGATGATGATGACGAGGGCGGAACAAGCCCACTACTCTTTCACATCACCTACCATCGTGTGGTTGCGGTGACTCTTGGAATTATCTGGGGTATTCTCGTGTGCCGATTGCTGTGGCCGATTTCAGCTCGTCGCAAGTTTCAGGAGGGCTTGTCGGTCCTCTATCTACAGCTCGGTCTTATTTGGAAGAGAGGCCCTCTGGGGGTTCATCTCGAGAGCGAGTGCACCATGGACTATATGCGACAGGGAGAGCAAGCTGCCCTACAGCGTTACGGTAAGAAGTTAACCCTGACCATTCCCTCAGGATCATAGCTAACTTTTTCTCCCAGCTCTCAAACTCGAGAGTCTTCGCAATTCTGCGCAGCACGAGTTTGAGCTTCGCGGCCCTTTCCCATATGCAGCCTATGGTCGTATCATGCGATCCACCAAGCACATGCTAGATGGCTTCTATGCCATGCGCCTCCTGACGCAGAAACATGCCGGCCTGTCTGAAGGTGAACGCGCTCTCCTCGAGTTCACCGCTGGGGAGCGCGATCAGCTTTGCGAGCGCATCTGTCACGTCTTCCAGGTGCTGGCCTCGTGCATTATGCTCGAGTACCCCCTCACTGACGCCATCCCCACTGTCGACAGGAACAAGGACCGCCTGCTGGAGAGGATCTACCAGTTCCGCAAGGACCACATGGCCACGCAGCTCGTCAGCAATGACCACCAGGTCGTGGCCGAGGAGAAGGACTATGCTCTCCTGTACGCGTACACTCTTGTCTCGAGCCAAGTCGCCGAGGAGCTGAAGAATGTGCGACGGGAGATTGAGGGGTTGTTCGGCGTCCTCCCCACTGAGGCGCTTTTGTTGGAATAGGAGCTTTTCTATGGTCACTCTTGATTTTGGGACATGGAGTCATTAGGGTCCGAGGATGATAAGAGAAGAGAAAGAACACGGAAAGCATGGGAACTAGAGGTAAAATTGGATACAAGGGACATACGCGGGCTTGGTTAGCTGTTCACAGTTAGTTAGAAGCTCAAATTCATAACAGTCCCAAGGCAAAAAAAAGGGGGCGGGGAGAGGGGGGGGGGGGGGGGGGGGTGGGCGTCGGCGAAATGTCTCATTTTCATCATGAAGTTGTTGCCCTTGACTATCATCATATCTCTACCCCAAATATCCTAAAATGTGCACTCTCTTAATTTGCCCTGCTGACCAACCTCGTACTCGACCCACCTGCCCACGCCTTTCCTCCCTGGCACGAGGATGCTCCCCGGGTTCATGACATGGCAGCCCTCGTAGGTGACGCAGAACGGCGGCGCCGTGGTGTCCACGAGGGCCATGGCCGTGGGGAGCGGGTATAGGTGGAGTGCAGGGGCATAGTCCCAGTGCACGGGGCGGACGGCCTGGCGGAAGGGCGCGAGGTAGCCCTGGTCGAGGATGGACTTGACGAGCTTCTGGGCGGCGTGGATGTCGTGGCGTGTGGAGGAGGAGGAGGGAGCGGGAGGCTCCGCTGCTGAGGGGCTCTCAGGGGCAGCGGCGTCGAGCTCCATGGCGTCGGCTTGGGGCTGGGATTCCGCTGGTGGGGTGTTCTCGGCGTCGTCCGCGTCCGGGGCTTTGCGTTTGAGGTGGACGGATGCGCGACGGAGGCGGGCGGAGATGTCGTCGCGGAAGAGGACCAGCTCGTGGTTGGGGCCGAAGAGGCTCAGGCGGCTGGGGTTCGAGGTCCAGACGGCGGAGCCGGGGACGGCGTGGTTGGACTCGGCGTTTGCGGTAGCAAATGCACGGCGGACTCGCGATGTGAACATGTCGGGGACACCCTTGCGAGGTAGAGGAACCGAGGCGCCGGCCGTGAAGGATGATACCCAACCGTCGTTGTCACCAGGGACAAAGACAAATGTTGAGGACTGGAGCAGCGTGGGGAACTCGGAGAGCGTGGAGGCCAAGGCGTCAAAATACTCCTTGTACTCTATGCTGCCGCCGCTGCCACCACGGGCCATGACGGCGTGCTGGGTGAAGTTGCCCGTCAGGACGAATGTTAGGGGGGTTGAGCCCTCAGGCTCAGCTGCGTAGAGGGAGAGGATCTTGCGTAGAGCCTGGAGGGCACGCGGCTGGTCGAGGTTGAGTTCTCCGAGGATGGCGATACGGTTCCGGGAGGGAGTCTCGTCGAAGGGATCTCCAAGGAGGCGGTTCTCCAGGCGCCGCATCTTGGCGCCTACTGCTCGCTCACTACCCACGCCCAGGAAGTCGATCCAGCCAAAACCACCCCCAATCGTGTGTTCCTGCCCACCGTCGAGACCACTGATGCCCAGAGTGGCTTTGCGCTTCTCGCATGGTGGCTGGCCGATGAAGAAACCTTGAAAGCGACCTCCCAGAGTGCCCCCGACACCGCTCGTTCCCCCGAGCCCCTTCCCGATGGACTCGTCCTCCTCCTCGTAGACTCCATCTACAAGCACAATCATACCGGGGCAGAACCAAGCTGAGTCCTGGGGTATGGAGACGGCCTGCTTTAGGTCCAAGGCAATGGTTCCGGTGAGATCGCTGACAGCGACGTCACCGGCGGGGAGGATTGTGAGCTGGCCGAGAAGCATATGGTTGCTCCCATGACGGCCCAGGAGATTCGCAATGGGCGTGATCTTGAGAGATTGCTGGCTGGACAAGGAACGCTGGAGGGTACGTTTGCGGGAGGTCGAGACAGAGGAGGTTTGGAAGGCTTCGTTGCGGAGGAGGCGTTGGTGAATTACGTGGTATCGGTTGCGGAAGGCAGTTGTTTTGTGGGGGGCAGGCGGTAATAATGACGGCTTTGCTGTCTCTCTGCTCCGAATTAGTGATCCGGCGTTTAGTTGCAGGGAAAGCTGTACTCGCCTTTCAAAGTGCTTCTTGTTGACATTGTACAATAGCCTGGGCTGCTCGTGGGCGTCGATGATCTTGAGCCACGCCCTGGGATCGCTCGAAGCATCCTCGTTCCCAGCTTCCTCCTGCACTCCCAGGCCAGACATGCCAAAGCTGGCGTTGCTGTCCTCTCTCGGTGGTCCCGCCGGGCGTATGCCCAACCTTGTATTGGCGACGTCGCTGCCTCCAGGCTCTTCCAGCATGGAGTCGCCCCGTGGCAAGGATCTTGTCGGGCCAATGATTTTGCCTCCGCTCATATTTCCCTCGAGCGTCTTTAATATATCCTGTAGTTCCTTGCTCGTCCCCTCGACCATGACGCCCCCATTGCGGTTCTTCCAGCTCCGCGCAATCTCCTCGAGCACCCTCTCCGCTAGGCCCTCTTCACGCCATCCTGAACCACAGTGCCGCCCGATAAAGGACGCGAGCTCCTGCAGGGCGGTAGATGTGAGGGTCAGGGAGTGCTTCTTAGTGAATGTGCGGAAAGCAAGCGGGCGAAGGGTCGGGGGCGGAAGTATGATGGGGAGGATGGCCGCCTTGGGCGCATTGACGTTGAAGGGTTTGAGTGGGTGGGCTGGGGTGCCGAATGCTGGCGAGGAGGAGGGGATGGCGGAGGAGGGCGGTGGTTGCTGCCTGCGAAATATCGGTGCTGGTGTTTGATCCATCTTGGCGAGTCTAATTGTCGAAGCAAATAGGTCTCGGCGTACGAAGTAGATCCCAGCGTCTTGGTCTTTGACCTGAGGTGAGATGGTGGACCGCGTCGACGCGTCTAAGTGGTTTTCTGTAGGTGCATACACGCGATAGTGGCATATTTCGCGTCAACGCCGGCCATCTGCATGACCTCATCGCAGAGAGCTCCAGCAAAACGGATTCCCTACCCAGAAGCTCAGCGCTCCAGCTACCTTCGCAATGCTGGCCGCCTCAATGCGATGGGCTCCTCGGAGCAGGAGCATTTTTGTTCGCTCCGTGACAACGCTGAACAAGAACCCGCACATCGTAAGTTGGCTGCGACGGATCTGATTTCTGGCACCAGAGCCCATGCTGAATCACCATCACCTGAGCACAGAAAGTCTTTGACGATCCCGATTCCCCGACATCGCACATCCTCACATACCTCGACAACAACCCTCCGTTTCGACGACTTGCCATTGGCACCTCTACCGCGATTCCCCCCACCCCGCAGTCTTTCAAGGAGAACCACGAGTTCGTCAAGATCCTCTACGAGGTGGTCCACGAATATGGCCATGAAGACGAGGACGTAATCAGCCAAGCTCGCGCTTTTGCTAGCACAGGAGGGTTTAACCTGGGATCTGGAGGCTCCTTCTTCCCCGGCGGCGATCAAAGGCGCCAACGAAGAGGTACCTCGGCGCGGCAAGGCGGTGGTGGTGGCGCGGGAGGCTCGGGGGCCGGCGGCGCGAGCGCCCAGGGCGGTGCGGGCGGTGGAGGACGGGGGGGGTGGATGCACCTGAGCGACCGCCGGAACCCGCCCGACTTTGGGAGGATAGCTTGGCCGGAAGACATCCTGGGGAGTGTCGAGGTGGACGGTGCGGGTGAGGTGGTGGGCAAAACCCAGCCCAGTGGCACCTACAGGGTCCTCACCAACGAGGGGATGTAAGTGGTACTTTGGATATCCCTCTCATGATGGCTCAATGCTAACTATGGATGCGTCTAGCTTGGGCTTGAGTCCATTCCTGCGAGGGAAGCTGGTGGCGAGGTTGAAGCAGGAGGCTGCCAAGGAATCATGAGCAAGTTGAAGGCCGGCAGGATGAGAGTATCGAGAGCGATGGAGTTTAGCCCAAGGATCATCCACGCCCCTGCAACACACACACACACACTATGTATAGTAGCTGTACAAGTACCCGCGACTGGTTATATCAGAGACTCATGGTCTGGACCTCACAACATGGCACACCCCTAGATTCCAGGTGAGCAGTCTGCCGGGATCCAAGCTGACCATCGGGCCTTCCGGGTTGGACCGAGAGAAAAAGCCCGAGGCAAGACGCTGTCGTCATAGTGGTTCCGTCACATCTCACATGGCTGCACATACATGCACGTACTGATCTGGGTGAGTCGTGACTTGCGGTCTTGGGGTCTGCGGCTGCGAGACATTTGTTGGACCCCGACTCCCTGTTTGTGCCCAACTGCCGGCCAAAAGGCGTGTCGAGGCTGCGTGTGAGCGCCGAGGTTGCGTGGGTGCTGTCACTGCAAGTCACTGGCTCATGCAGTACGTATTAGATTTAGACGGATGCTCGGGTGCTCATCCGAGATAACAAAACATCCGCGAGATCCAAGATCCATGGACATTTTACATACTAGTACCATAGTACCACTGGCCAGGCGGTACCTTATCTCAACTGGATGCATGCCACCACCGCCGTCTTCGCTGCTTCAGGCTCGAAACTACTGGGGACTAATGGCGGCTGGTGTCCCAAAGGTGACGCCTGCCAAGGCCTGCTCCATCAATGGCAGTGATACAGCACTCGAGGCGCTGGACGCCCGCCCAAGGCCAGCAGGCGTTAAACGCTCGCTGTGGCAACCTCCACTAGTACTACCTGAACTGGAACACCCCGCTCCAGGCCTGGCGCCGGCTGGGGCTGCCTAGCAACTGCTGCTAAGAGCTGCTAGGAATGGACCATTGGTGGTGGTTGACCACCTACACCCTAGGTAACACCCCACTGTACCAGGTAACCTGCAACGGTGGAAGGCGACCCCTCCACCCCCCTCCATCCCCCTCCGCAGCCACTCACACTCCACCATCTCGTCATCCATCCCAGCAAAGAGGTCCCAGGCTTCCCAACCCAGCCCAGCCCAGCCAGCCCAGCCAGCCCAGCCCATCCTAGCCCATCCCAGCCTGCCAGCCCACCACATGTCTCCCACTCCACCTCTCGCGTCGCAACGTGCAGCACCGCCTACATTGCAGGATCGACCAGAACCCTCCAGAAATTGCATGCATTCTCACCGCAACCACCCTTGCTGCCAGCGCCCAACCGCCCTGGAACAAGTCCACCACTGACGGGACGCGCGAGCGCCCGCGCGAAATCCCTCTCCGATCGACTCGACCCGGCCGAGCCCGCCCGCGCCATGGCTCCTCGCGGCTTCGAGGACGAGGAGCTCACCATATCCCTCTCCTCCTCCCACGTCCGACGCCAGCTCCAGCAGGCCCCTCACGAGCAGCAGCAGCAGCAGTCCCAGAACAAGAATGCCGGTGGCAACGACCCCGTAGCCTCGCCCCGGCCAAACACCGTCGCCATGAACACGCCCCAACGCAAGGAAAAGGTCAAGACGGAGCAGCGCATCGGCGCCTACAAGGTCGTGCGCACCCTGGGCGAGGGCTCCTTTGGCAAGGTCAAGCTAGCCATCCACAATGGCACCGGCCAGCAGGTTGCTCTCAAGATCATCGCCCGCAAGAAGCTCATCAGCCGTGACATGGCTGGTCGTGTGGAGCGCGAGATCGAGTATCTCCAACTTCTGCGCCACCCGCACATCATCAAGCTGTACGCACCATACCCCTTCCAAGGCGTGTGCAGCCAATTTGAAGGCTCACTGATTTCCGTAGGTACACCGTCATCAAGACGTCGAGCGAGATCATCATGGTCCTCGAGTACGCCGGTGGAGAGCTCTTCGATTACATCGTCGCCCACGGCCGTATGAAGGAAACCGAGGCCCGTCGATTCTTTCAGCAGATGCTCTGCGCTGTCGAGTACTGCCATCGCCACAAGATTGTCCACCGCGACCTGAAACCCGAGAACTTGCTCCTGGACGAGAACCTCAACGTCAAGATTGCCGATTTCGGGCTGAGCAACATCATGACAGACGGGAACTTTCTTAAGACGAGCTGCGGTAGCCCCAACTATGCCGCCCCCGAGGTTATTGGTGGCAAGCTGTACGCCGGCCCCGAAGTCGATGTGTGGAGCTGCGGCGTCATCCTCTACGTTCTTCTTGTCGGGCGGCTGCCATTCGACGACGAGCATATCCCCAGCCTGTTTGCCAAGATTGCTCGCGGAACTTACAGCATACCGCAGTGGATGCCCTCCGGCGCTGCGAACCTGATTAAGAAGATGCTGGTTGTCAACCCTGTCCAGCGAGCAACCATCCAGGATATCCGCGACGACCCGTGGTTCCAGACGGACCTACCGCCGTACCTTCAGCCCCCGGTCGAAGAGTTCCTCAACACAGGTGTCGACCCTAACAAGGCCATTGCCAAGAGTGATATTGCACCCAACGCGCCCGAGAATGTTCAAGAGAGACTCCACAACGAGATCACAGACAAGATCAGCAAGACCATGGGTTACGGGAAGAGTGATGTCGAGGAGGCTCTGCGAGCAGATGAACCATCCGCCATCAAGGACGCATACATGATCGTGAGGGAGAACAAACTGATGCAGGTCAACCGTACGTCTCAATTCCTCGATCCCAAATGCACGGTATAACTGACGGTTAGCAGAACATCCTGAGATCTTGGCGGCAGAGCCAGAAGGCTCGAGTCCGATGATGAGCCAGTCTTCAAGATCGGGAATGTCTAGTAGCGGAGTGTCCGCACGACCCTATGTCAGCAAGGTCGGCATCCTGCCCAGCAGCATACCTACCTACCACAAGGACTACATGGAGAGGCGGAATGCGGGCGGTGACCGTCTTGCACCGCCGCCCACAGCTGGAATCGATGAACCGCTATCAGCAAGAACCGACGCCGACCGCCAGGAGATGGCCCGGCGTCTGAACCCGCATTCCCGTAGCCAAATCCGTCTTGACGAGGCGGCCAAGCGACCCCAGGGCATGACCCCCATCAACCCTCCCAAGAAGCCCAAGCCTGTGCGCTGGCAGTTTGGCATCCGATCGCGTAATGCGCCATGGGAAGCCCTCCTCACCATCCACAAGGCCCTGAGCAAACTGGGAGCAACCTACATCCCAGACGAGGACTTTGACCCGAGCCAGACGAGGGGAGGAGCTGAGACGCCAAGCGGCGACGGCAGCTTCGACGACTACCATGGGGGTCATTCCGGCCCTGGGTCGAGTGCGAGTATGAACCCTGCCAAGAGATACAAGCTTCCCGCGGACCCTTGGCGCATCAAGGTGCGGTGGGAAACAGAATGTAAGTCCATCCCTCAGAGAGGAGACATACCCCGGGTGAGCACGGACAAAGACTGACCCGAGAGCACAGTTCTCCGCAAGAACACGTCAGGTCTGCAGGACGGCGGCAGCGACTCCAAGTTCGGCAGCCCAGCCGACTACCACGTCTACTCGGGGGATGCCGTAGCCAAGAGGCCCTTTGTGGCCATGCACCTAGACATTCAGATCTACGAGATGGAGCAGGGCGTGTACCTGGTCGACTTCAAGTGCTCGGGGTACGAGACGGCACAGGGCAAGCTTCTGGAGGAGAAGGAGGTCACCAGCCCGTTTCCATTCCTAGACCTGGCCGCACGGCTGATAATGCAGCTTGCAGAGGCGGACTGAGGACACTGATCATAGGCATGGCTCAGTAGGTGGGCTGTGGGTACATGAAGGAGGTCTAGTTCCTGATCGGATAGAATGATGTGACACGAGATATCTGATGCTTGACTTTGTGCATTTCAGAGGGCTTGGTTGGTTGCCAGATTGGCGGCATGGAAGAGCAGACAGGATTGTTCAGGAGGCGTATATGGCATAGACTCACAACGGCAGGCGCCGGAACGCCAGGGAAAGGGAACTATCTCATGACTGGGTATGCATAGCTCGAAATATATTCTCAACTCCATCTCAGATGATATTCTGAACAATAAAACAAAAACAAACAAAAAGATGTTACATCTCGTCACCCATCATCATCACGACTACATTCGCTCAGGCTTATTTGAACTGATCCTCCGTCACACCCTTACCCATGGCAGCCGTCGAGCTGATGCCACCCGTCACCATCTTCTGCAGCTCATCCACGTACGTAGCGCCACTCCACTTCTGGTGCTTGACCACGTCGACACCCAGCTGGATCTCAGGCTCCTGGACGAGCTCGCCGTACGCGCGCATGCCCACCTCAGCGTAGGCGCGGGCGAAGCGGTCGCTCACCAGGGCCGTCGTGTGCAGACCGGCCAGGGTGATGAACTGCCAGCAGTATCCCAGAGATGCAAGGCGGCGAATGTACGTCTCCTGCTCGTCGCTGGGCATGGCCGTCTTCCAGTTGAAGGAGGGGGACAGGTTGTAGGCGAGCCTGGATATTGGGGTTAGCCTACTGTTTGTTTTGGAAAAGGGGTTTAGGGGGTTCATTCAAGGGGAACGCACTTCTTCTCGGGCCAGACGGCGTGAACGCCATCAGCAAACTCTTTAGCCTGGGCGTAGTCGGGCGTCTTGCTCTCCATCCAGATGGCATCGCAGTACGGCGCGTACGCGATAGCCCTGTTGATGGAGCAGTCACAGCCGCCCTTGAGACGGAAGTAACCCTCACGTGTGCGGGGAGCGTCCCAGTTGAAGTACACGTCCGTGCCAAGGATGCCGCGGGCAATGGCGCGGGCATCGGGGTTGCTCTTGCCCTTGGCCTGGGCGAGATAGGACTTCTTGAGGGCAGCCTTGTCCGAGGCGGTCTTGGAGGCATCGATGGCAGCAAGGACGGCATCATCGAAACGCTGGAGGTTGGCCGCGGCAAGCCACTCGTCCTCGATGCGCTGGAGCTCCTCGCCGCTCTTACCAGCCTGCTCGGCGGCAAACATGAGGTCGTTCAGGGGCTGGAGGTTGGAGTTGGTGGAGCCGAGGATGAAGGCGTGGTCGCGGGAGTCGATGGTGGTGGTGATGAGGGTAGCAGCCTCGGCATCGGTGCGGGCAATGGCGAGAAGGTCAGTGCCTGGTTACGAAGTTAGAAAGAATCTTCATATGAGAATGGTCCAAAAAAAAAAAGAGAACTACTCACCCATGATGTCGGCCTGGGCGCGGATGGCGACGAGACGGTTGATGTGCTCGCTGATGGGCACGAGGACCTTGCCGGCCATGTGGCCGCACTTCTTGGTGCCGGGGGCCTGATCCTCAATATGGATTCCAGCGGCGCCCTTCTCGACGAAGAGCTTGGTAAGCTTCATGACGGCAGTCAGACCACCATGGCCGGTGTCAGCATCGGCAATGATGGGGCGCAGGTAGTCAATATTGGCCAGCTTGGCACGCTGGGCCTTGGGGGCGCTGAGGCGCTCCTGGCGCTGCTTGCGGTCGTGGAAGAGCTGGGCCATGAAGAGATGGCCGACCTTGTTGGGGACAGTAGTCTATACAACATGTCAGAGGACAGTGTCATGGACAGACTCTCTCACATGGGAGGACTCACGTAGGGGTAGTCAGCCAGGTCGGGACCAGGCTCATCCGAGGCGGACGCAGTGGACGAGGACTGCCAGCCCGAGACGTAGATGGTGTCGAGGTACTTGGCCATCTGGGTGACCATTGTGGGCTCGAGGCAGCCATAGGTGTAGCTAGCATCCTTGGTCTGGACATGGTCAGCATCTCATCCAGCCTCACTTTGGCGAGGAAAGTCCACTTACGGCGAAGCGGTTCTCGAGGATGCTCCAGAGCTTCTTGGCCTGGGCGTTGCTGGGGTACTCGATCTTGAGATGGCCCCTCTTGGAGACGATCTGCTCGGCGGTAAAGGGACGCTTGGTCTGCCTCCATCGTGGCTCACTCCACCAGGCCTTGACCTGCTCAACCTCCTTGGCGAAGAGCTCGTCCTCAATGTCCGGGTTGATGGCCGGGTTAGCCATGTTTTTCGACGCCATGATGGTGGAGGGCTGTGTGGGGGAACTCAAGCTACAGCTAGTGTGGATGAGATTGGGAGGGAGGATTGGAGAGGGAAGTAGGACTCAGGAGGGTGAACGATGGTAGAAGGCAATAAAGAATGAAACGGAGGAGCATCCATCAAGCACGTGTCGGTCGAATGGGAGGGAAGGAAGGGACTAATATGACTCTTTCGCACCTCCCTCCACACGCCGAGTCGGTACCTGGTACATGGTGCGCCGACTTGGACTTACACCATGATACGCCAATCGGTGCGAGACACAGGCTCGCAGCCCACCTTGCACCTCGGAACTTGATCTGGCGCCGGAATGGCCCGGCAGATGGGATTCGCAACCAGTGACCACGGTTGGTATGGTTTAGCATCTGCGCTGCATGGCCGCCTGCCGTGTACGTGCAGTACCGCCGCCCGCCGGTGACGTTGTTCGGGTTAAAGGCAAGAACGGTCTGGGCAGCGACTGCCACCCAGTTGCCGCCATTGGCCGAGGTGCCGAATCTGGGACTTGACAGTCGCTAACAGTCAGTTTAGGACTTTAGGTCGCCCCACCTCTCCGGTTTCTACCGCCCCACCGGCCCGGCCTCGCAAGTTGCATACGCCGACACTGTCTGCTCCCACTACGAGTAATGCCTATTCAACAGAGAAAATTCCAAGTTCTGGACAATTCAGTGTGAACAAAAGCCCCGACCGTCTTCTCCATGGCCCAATTTGGCCCGTTTCAAACGATCCAATGGCCGCCCGGCCACCCTCCAAGGGACCGTCTGATGCCCCGGGGCACCGGAGCACTGGCATGTGAAGATACCCCGGCTCATCACCCCCGGCTAGTCAGCCAGTCTCCAGCCTTCCTCCGCCCTCCAGCACGCCGCTAGCATTGTCAGCCGTCCGGAGTCGGCTCGATCTCATTGAACTGTGTGTGGTTCTGGCCACTGCATTGACTCAGCCTTGCTAACCTCGGTCTATCTGAGCCCGTGCGTGACCCAGCACGCTCCACGGTTCCACCTCAGCGTTGCGGCTCTCCTGTCACATGGGTCTGGAAGCTTTATCTATGCCATTGAGAGTGTACGACATTTGACTTGCATGTGCTCATCGCATTCCCAAAAACACCACTCATATCGTCTTGCTACCTTTTTTGGATGTTGCTACATATCAGTGTAGATACAGCAGCCTGTACTTCAACCCCTGTGTGCCTGCCACAAACCACGACCTCCATCTTAGAGCTCACCCTGCAACCAGCTCTAAAGAGACTGGACTCTCCGCATTGTAATCGACTCTATCCTCTTTAGCGCACGGAAAAAAAGGAACTAGCGAAAGAAGAGAAAAAAAAAGAAAGAAAAAAAAGACAGAAAAAAAAAAAGAAGAAGAAGGAGGAGGAGAAGAAAGACGTTGAAACGCATCCAAGCAAGAACAAAGATGCTACCAGCCTCGCTCATGACAGACTCAAATCCTCCATGGCCTTCTGGTGGTTGAGATCCATCGCTTTGACAAAGGTCGGGTACGGCGTCAGCGTTCCCAGTGCTCGTCTCATGTGGGCGTTGACGATCTGGAGCCCATACACATAACTCGCGTTGACCCAGGCGAACCTACTCCTCTGTTAGTCCTTGTCTCCCTGTTTGATTGTTCATCGGGTTCGGCTCACCCTTCTTTGGCAACGCCCTTGAAGTCCAGGCCCTGATTCCCATACTCGGCATCCACTCGGTGAGGGTCCACCAAGCTCGTCACATCGTACTTTTCCACCACGACGCCGTTGAAGTCGACGAACGCCTTGGTCACCATATACAGCCACTTGTACGCCAGACGCTCTGCCTCATCAGTGAAGCCATAGCGCAGCAACCCCGTCCACGCGAGCATCTGCTGCGGAGCCCATCCGTAGGGATAGTCCCACTGACGGTTCGGCCTGTTGATATTAATCTCTCCACGGGATTTTTCGGTTCCGGCCAGAAGACCACCGTATGCTTCGAACCGGGGCAGTCCCTTCTTCACCAGTTCCGCCGCCTGCTTCGGCGTGGCGATTCCTGCCCAGAGCGCCCACAGCGCTGTCGCAGTCTCGTACGTGCACTGCTCCTTCTTAACTGTGTCATAGTCAAAGAACATGCCCTCTTTCTCGTTCCACATCAGCTTGTCCATCGTCAGCTTACGCCTCTTCGCCCTCCGATCCCAGACAGCCGACGACAGCACCTCACCCGGCTTATATGGTGTACCCTCGCACAACTCGGCGGGCATAACGAGCTTGTCGTCAAAGAGCCCGCGAATAGTCCGAGCAATATCAGTCTCATACTTAAACAACAGAGAGTTGAGGTCGATCGTGGCCAGGTTGGCACACACTCCTTCAAACCGGTACGTCGTGTCGTGACCCGACTCTCGCACCGCCCGATCGTGCATGAAATATTCGTCAAGCTCTGGCTCGTGCACCTCTCCATAATTGTACGCCTGGACAAACTCGTCAAACTCCATGTTGTACTTCTTCCTGTACGGTTCCAGGATGTGCACGAAGTGTGTAGGCTCCGTCTCGGGTGGAACACCTCGTCCCTCTGGCCGATATCTAGACAGACCCGTGACAGGATCTAGACGCGGCTCAGACGTCCAAACCGTATGATATTCCTTGATGGCAGACAGGATGGACCGCCTGAGGAAGTTGGCTGCACCCGGCTCGTGCTTGATCTTCTCGTACACTCGGAGAGCCATGTCGGTCAGGAATGGTGGCTGTGAGCGGCCAAGATAGTAGGATCTCGTGGCGTTAAGTATCTTGCCATAGTGCTCAATGCAGAAGCAGAAGTTCTCCACTATCGACTTGACCAAATCGACTCTGTCATTGACCAAGAGGCCCAGGCCGGCCATATAACTGTCCCAGCCATAAAGCTCATTAAAACGCCCACCGGGGACGACGAAGGGGAGCCCCTCCAGGGTAGGCTTGCCGGTCTTCTCATCCTCGACCTCCTTCACTGCAACAACCAACAGGCCCGGCTTGTCATTCAGATCGCGGATGTAGTCGGCCGTGATGTCCTTGTGAAGCATTTGGACATCCAGGTTGATCTCGGGTCGCTCCTCAGCAACGCGCTTATAGTATTCATACTGCTCTGGCGCACCGACGGGGACATAAATTCGCAATGTCGGTTTCTCAGTCCAGTCCTTGGGGTCGCGAGCCGCCACTTCAATGGTGGAAGCATCAATGCGTCTTGTCAACCCCTCCCAGAAGTGGTCGCGCACAAGCCGAGACAACCGGTCGACGGGGTTCTCATTGAGTCGACCTTCATCCAGAACGATCTGCGATCGGCCGTATTCCTTGGCAAGCGTCAACTCCTGCAGAAGGTTCGAGAGCATGTATGTGCCTCGAACGTCGAAACGATTGTATCCCGCCGAGCCAGCAGTGCGGAGGGCAATGACTTTAGGGCCACTATCTTCGATGGTGATTTGCATATTTCTGTCGGTGTCCTCCTGCTCTTGCAAGCTCTTAAGGGTGGGTTCAACCTGGATGAGGAACCGACGGCCAGTTCCTGAGCCTCTCTCATCTATAAATAGATTAGTCCACTGATTCGCGTAAATGGATGGGAAACGACTTACCGTGGCTACTCCGACGGAAAGGTTCATTGGCGCTTGCCTTCTCAAACTGTTGCAGACTATTGTTCTTCCAAGGAGGACAGGTCAGCGCGGTAGCAGAGATCAATGGGGGTGGCAATCACACACCTGCGAAAAGGTCATTCTCCTCCCTCCATGCCGACTAGCCTTGTGGTTATCCGAGGCGTAGTACGTCTTCGCATCGTCAAAGATGCCGTAGTCGTCAGAGAGGCGCGAGCGGTGTGTCTTCGCCCCAGCCATACTGGTGACACCTGGTTCTCAACAGCTGGATAGAAGAGCGGTGAAGGTCGAATGTGTGGGAAAAGTCGAAAATCCGTTAAACCCGGTGTCGTCGTTGCTGTATGATGGACAAGAGGATGTATCGCGGTGTCGTGACGTGAGGGTCGCCAACGTCCTTGCAATCGTCTACGGCCAGGGTGGAAATGAAGAAGTAGGAGGAAGGAGGATTAGGGAGACAGCTCTGACGCTTTGTACTCCGCAGTGGAGGCGAGCCTCGTGAATTGCAATTTTGCAAGCCGCAGCCGCGATCGGACTTCTTGAAGCGGAAATCTAGGGTAGGAGTAGGACCATGGGAGAAGTACGATCACGCCTTCACCATCTCATGAAGAGTTGCGAAACAGTATAGAGGAGGCAAATGGCAGAGGAAAATGTGCAGATGGTAATAGGAGAGTTTGCGCGGAGGCGAGTGGGAGATGGAGCTTTTGGGTTTTTAGCTACCTGTCGAGTCAAACTCGTGGCTACACAAGTTGGTGCGATGTGAGAGAATGGCGAGGTGGTGAGGTGAGGTCACATAGTGGAGCAGGTTGGAGCTGGTGACTGACCCCCACCTGCCCGACCAAGCTGGAATGGAGCCACCCTGTTGGCTCCCCCACCTATGACATCCCTGAGGGTCCACCAAAGACAGCCCCATCGTTCTCAATAGGTAATATCTACCAGAGCTTTAGAGAGGCCTTCAGCTTCGAGGCGGGTGCTACATAATGGGGATTTCCATGGACAAGGACGGTAGACAAACGCGAATCAATATTCTGAGTATATAATCATGTATTTCGGTGTCTTGGTCCTGATGATCTGCTCGTATGGTATCATCTAGGTAGATCACTATGACATTTAGACACATTGTTCTACGAAGAGATGCTAACTTACTACCTACTAATGTGGGTTGTGTGGGTGCCCTAATGGGATCCCTACTTATGCACGACTGATCTTTCCTGGGGGTTGGACTCCGGAAGATGCAATGAGATGAGATTGACCTTGTTTTGACCCTAACGGGAAATGAGATAGCGTCCATCCTATGTAATTCAGTTTCCCAGGGTATATAACGTTATTATCGGCCACGCAACCATAAACGCCGAATCCAACTGATTAACCACCAGCGCCGATTTGTCCCAAAAAAAAAAGAGATTATGCTCTCTCTCAAACCCCGATACATTACTTTCCAACCAGCTGGCTTCTTCTCTTGGCCACCGTTTCCGCATTCCATGTCCCGGCAAATATGTCATCGCACTCATCCTCATCGTCCGAGTCGAACACCACCTCCTCCTCGCCACCGCTCTCCCTTGCTGGCTCGAGGGACTCTTCGGGCTCCTCCATCTCGGGGACACAAGCATCTTCCCACGACCGGTGTGTCATGACCCTCTCCGTCTCGAGGATGAACTTGCCCACCTTGTACTTCTGCGACTGCTCCTTCGCATCCACGTACTTCCAGCCCAGCTTGCTAGAGCATGTCCCGCACGTTATGTCCGCCACCATATGCCACCCAGTCACGAGCTGCCTACTCTCGCTACGCCCGATGCGGATATTGAGCAGGCTTGGATTCGCCGGGGCCAGTGGTGGGGCAACGAGGAAAGCCCGGCCGTAACGTCCCGTGAACCCCTTTGAAATGATCTGCGAGGCAAAACCTAGGTCGGAGGAGCAGTGGATGCAGCGTAGCGTGTCCGGAGCAGCCCGAGAGAGCCTCTTTCTTGCTCTGCCGGCGAAATGGCCTTGATGATCCGGGGGTGAGTTGCTTGGTGTTGTGATAGGCGACCACGCAGTCGACGTAGGCGAGGTGGGACAGGTGGCGGATGAAGCGGATGAGGACGAACTTCGCCGCCGGAAGGGCAGTTTGAGTATCGGAAGGAGATAGCCAGGAAATATTGGCTTGGTAGCAGAGATGCCGCTCTCTCGCACCATGATGAAGAGAGTCCGCCAGCCGATTGCTGCAATGGAGTAGAAGTAGGTTGCGGAACTCTGATTATCCTTAGAACCAGCTGCAATAATTCGCTGCTCGCAAGCGGCTACGAAACTCCGTGGTCGTCGGGAGCTTCAGGCAGAAAACGAATTCGTTCTTGTAGTTCGATGGCAATCCACAACGTTAGGTCCAGTATGTATCGTTGACACCGTCGATCATCCGATAATCGATCGACAAGACCCCGCATACCAGTGTCGACTAAGCAACGAGTTTCGGGATGGAGGGCGTCCTAGTCCCATGCCTAAGGCCGTTGAGCAGTTTCATGGGAGACGGAGAGGAGAAGGGAGAAAAAGAAAAGAAAGGCTGGAAAGGTGACCTACCAGCCGCTTTCTGGCCTGCAAGGTGGTCATGCGGCACCTATACCCCAGATACGTCAGGTAGCTTTCGGGTGGCAGAAGCGCTTATCACTGCTGATAGGCGGCAGTCATAGCGGGGTTGGATTCGATTGGATCCAATGCTTTTAACAAGCAACCTTGGCGGACGTCAGGTGGGGTGACACCACAATAGCATCATGACTGGCAGCTCTCTGCGCCTGGGCGTTGTCAATGCAACTCCAACGCTAGCAATTCTGTTCGGTTGGGAAACGGTAGACCATTCAGAGGCTTTCTATCATGGACACATTGTTCATATACCCGTGGTATTCTCTACCTAACTTGTGTAATGTACAAACTACTCCATAGGCTCCTCGGCGACATAGTGCAGGTACGCTCCCAGCAGCTTGATGCCCTCAATGTAGTTCTTCTTGTCCAGCTTCTCGTTGATCGAGTGGGCTCCGTCAGTCGAGCTTCCCATGGGCAGAAGAAGAACGTTCTTGCCCGTGGCCTCCTCGAAAGTCAGAGTGACAGGGATACTGAACGTCATGGTTAGCTTCAATTCCTAGATTACAAGAGCATGCATAACGTACCTTCCACCCTCACGAGTGAAGTCGGGCTGGACTCCCCAGACGCGCTCGGTAGCCTTGGCAGCAGCGGAAAAGTTCCAGTGCTTGGGCGAAGCCTTCCACCACTTGCCGCAATGCTGAGCGAAGACCTTCATCGTGTTCTTGCTCTTCAGCTTGGCAAACTGCTCCTCAACATACTTGTAGACAGCCGCATTGGTCTTGTCAATGTCCATGTCGGGGACGCTGCGAATGGAGAACTTGCCAATAACCTTGGCGGGAATGACAGTCTTGGCACCAGGAGCGGAGAAGGCTCCCTCAACGCCGTGGATGGACAGGGACGGGAACCGCCAGCGGCCCATCAGGGTGGACTTCTTGTCATCATAGATGGTAGTCTTGCTGCCCAGGGACTCGTGAATGGTGTCCATGGTGAAGGCAATGCTGTCATAGAGACCCTCCTCATCTGCGGTCACGGGCGCAACCTGCTCCATAATACCCGGGATCTGGATCTTGCCATTCGTGTCCACAAGCGATCCTAGGAGGCGGACGAGGTCGGTCATGGGCTCCTGGGCGGTGCCTCCAAAAACACCACTGTGGAGATCAGCCCCGGGACCGGAAACCTCAAGCGAGTAGTAGTTGCATCCACGGAGACCGTAGGTCAAGCATGGCTTCTCGGTACCCAGCCAGTAGTTGTCTGAAATGCACACGGCGTCGGCGTCGGCAAAGTACTTCTTGCCCTCAGCCTCGATCAGCTCATCCAGACCCTCCGATCCGTATTCCTCCATACCCTCAAAGCACATGAGCAGATTGACGGGAAAGTCGACGCCGGCCTTCTGATGGGCGTCAATGGCGTTGAGCCATCCCAGAACGGGGCCCTTGTCGTCCGTGGAGCCACGACCAAACATGCGACCCTTGTCGTCAACGGTCAGGTCGAAAGGCTCGGTAGCCCAGCCGTCCGACTTCTCAGCGGGCTGAACATCGTAGTGTCCGTACACGAGAATCGTGCGCTTGTTCTTGTCGTTACCGTACCGGGCGAGGACGACGGGGGGTAGATCGAGATGCTCCTTGTGCGGCTGCTTGCCCAGCTCTCGGAGCTCGGCCTCGGCCCCAAGCTTCTTCAACTCATTGGCGAGCCAGTGTCCCATGCGGACAACATCGGGGCGGCGAGCCTCATCGGCGGAGATAGAGGGGATGGCGACAGCCTCCCTCAGGCGCTCGATGAAGTCGTTGGCGGAGCTGTCCACCTGCTTGAAGTAGCTGTCGAGTTGGGGGGCCATCTTTTTTGCTTGGTGTTCGCGGATCGAGTCTGTTAGATAAGTACGGGAGGGTAATGCGCTCCTGAAGTGCGAGGTGGCCGGTTTTAATAGAGCGTGTCCGGTTCTTACAGTTGTCAGTGCTTGCGCTTGTGTTCGACACCAACGAAAGGTCGTTTGGAGGGACAAGGTGCGGGGCATCTTGCCGACCTTCTACATCAGGCGGGCGTGCCACCTGTAGTTCTGGACTTTTGGGTGAGGTGGAGGGCTCTTTTTGCTGCCCGCCCAGCTGTAGTTGCTTTCAGAGCAGCGGGGCAGCAGGAGGCGGTTATCAACGGCAACCAATCTTTGAGTTTTGCAGTGTCAGCAATAGGCTCGTTTGAGGTACCTTTGCCGTCCGTACCGGCTTGGTGCACGTGACTGGGTGCTTGCTGCGCCGGTCTAAGGTAATTGCGGCGGGGGAAAGGTTTGTCAGCGCCGGGTCCGGAAGGACAGGCCCCATTATTAATCTCTCTCACACCCTCTTCTCCTTTCGTTGCTTGCTTCTTTGACAACCACCACGACGCTGCAACATCGACATCGAAACCGCCACCAACACCATCGCCAACCATCGATGCTGGCAAAGTGACGACTGGCGATCGATTTTCACTGACATTTCGGTCTTGTGACGGCCTTCCATTCGACTGTGACAACCGAGCGTCCTCAGTGACCGACACGTGTCCCCGATCCTGCTTGTAGCGATTTTCTCTGGATGTTGCTCTGACATCGTGCCTGTCTGCTTTCGATAGGGTTACTTGAAAAGAGAGAGGGTGTCTGGCTAACTGAAGGTCGTTCGATTCATTCTTGGCGCAGAGGTTGTTGTTGAACGTGGTGATCTGGACGCGAGAGGAGGAGTCAATCAAGGGTTGCTTTTCCTGCTGGCGACGGCCAACTGTACTCCTTATTCATCAACTCCCACATTCAGCCCATTGTCTTCTCCCTTCAAGTACAATCAGAATTGATTATTTCCCGTTTATATTGAGTTGAAAGGGCACACGAGTGCGAGAAAGAGAAAGGCCTGAAGAAACAACAAAGAAGTGTACACAGACACGCCGACAAAGCGACAATACTCACCTAGCTTTCTGAACCCTCAACGTCTTCGAACCGATAGCCACCGAACCCACCACTCGTCTTCCTTTGGGGGTGTTCCGTTACTGTCTCATCACCTCCGTTCCTCGTAGCAGGAAACCCACCGAACTTTGCAATCATGGCTTCGTCCGTTTTTTTCAAGTTCAAGTCCCAGAGGGAACCCACCCGGGTTGAGTTTGACGGCACAGGTATATCTGTCTTCGAGCTCAAGCGTGAAATCATCAACAAGAGCGGCTTGGGAGATGGCTCTGATTTCGACTTGTTTATATACACCGACGACAACTCAGAAGGTAAGATTCAAAATGCGGTAGCACTATGACTAGTAAATTCTAACCAGCCTTAGAATACGACGATGACACCACCATTATTCCCAGATCAACCACAGTCATTGCTCGGCGCCAGCCAGCGGCCAAACCGGGTGCCGGTCGTGCCGCCCGCTATGTCTCTGGCAAGATGCCTGTATCGGCCAAGAATGCTGGCCGCAGGGAGCAAGCTGCCAAGGCCTCAGTCACGAAGCCCAGCTCCAACGCCATCAGTCAAATGAACAATGCGATGACGGAAGAGGAGAAAATGGCCGCCATGTTTGCTGCTCAGACGGAGCAGTGGTCTGCTCAGCAAGAAGAGCTATCTCAGTAAGTCCTATTATAAACATGCTTGGCAAACTTATGCTAACTATCGTAGTCAAGCGCCAGTGTTTAAACCTGGACAACACCGGCCAGCAAACGTGCCGGCCCACAGGCCCCCACCGGCTTATTTGTGCTTCCGGTGTGGAATCAAGGGCCATTGGATACAGGAGTGCCCCCAGAATGGGAACACGGAGTATGACAAAACTAGGATCAAGCGTGCGACTGGCGTGCCGAGATCATTTCTATCAAAGGTAGACAAATCTGTCATCTTGGCCCAAAGTGATGGCGATGAATCAAAACGACCGTCTGGTGTCATGGTGGATGCCGAAGGTGACTTTGTCATTGCTGCACCGGACAAGGCGGCCTGGGAAAAGTTTCAGGCCAAGGCCCAGACATCATCTGCCAAGACCGATTCCGCTGCAGATAAGGAAATCGAAGAGCGAGGCCTGGCATGTTCGCTGGACAAGAAGATGTTCATAGATCCAATGAAGACCCCGTGCTGCCAGAAGACCTTTTGCAATGATTGCATCACCAATGCTCTCATTGAAAGCGACTTCGTCTGCCCCTCCTGCCATACGGAGGGTGTCCTGATCGATGATCTGCAGCCTGACGACGAGGCCTCTGAAAAGATACAGGAGTATCTGAAGGAGAAGGAGGTAACCAAGTCGCCACAGCCGGCATCTCCGACGCTGAAATCGGAAGAAAAAAACAAAGAAGAGAGTGGTGAGAAAGCTGAGGGCGATGAGCCCAAGGATGGGGAGCCGGACGCCGCCTCCAAGGAAATCCCAGCCAAGGAGAAGACAAAGTCGCCAACGCCACAACTAGCTAAATCTATGTCTCCCCCCACCGGGCCGAAAAGTATGACGGCCCCTCAAGAGACGGACGCTACAAAGCCTGACGGAGCTAAATCGGATGAGTCTAATCCCAAGAAGAGACCGGCGGATGACTTTTTGGAGAACCCCAAGATCCCCAAGGGGCCACGGGCGATGCAGAACCAACAGCACCACCAGAATCAGATGCCCAACATGATGAACGGCATGCCCAACATGGGCATGAATGGCATGGTGGGAATGCCTAATATGAACATGGGGATGCCGAACATGATGGGGATGCCTAATATGAATATGGGCATGCCTATGATGGGAATGCCAATGATGGGTATGCCCGGGTTCAACGGCATGAACGGCAACATGGGCATGAACGGCTGGGACATGAACAACATGGGCATGAATGGCATGAATGGGTTCAACATGAATGGCGGCAACATGCAAGGTGGCATGGGCGGGTTCCAGAACGGCATGAACTTCCCACAGCAGAACAACGGCGCTGACGACGATGCCTACTTCCGCAAGCCCATCAACCCGCACCGCCATCAGAACAAGCAGCGTCGGGCCCGCCCAAGCGACTATCGGGAGCTGTAAGAATATGGGTGCTGTCGTTGTCAGCACGCGGTTGACCTTCTCACCTGTTTAATATCACGAAAGGACTGTGACCCTAGATATAGCACGACAAAATACCCGGAAAGGGGGCGATTCTGCAAGCGGTTGTGGCGGGCGTTGAGGTTTAGGTTGCTTGTTGTGGGTGGTTTTTGTGCTTTCAAGGGGACAATATTTGACATTTACATGGCGTTTGCGAGGCCTGTATGGGCACTAGGCGGTTAACCAGCAACCGGCGTTGCATATGTACAATTTTTCAGGGGATTCAGGATGTCCCCAACCGGCTCTAGTAACTAGTCAGAGATCAATGGAACTCGAGTTCAAATCAAAAGTTGATGGGTATTTATTTTAATTTTCCTGCCTACTCGTGATAGCCGAGACTAGTTGTATGTCTATGTAGCAGACCGTATACCAACTCCAAGACGCTCCCCTCCGAACTATTTTAACTGGTAACTAGTAATCGTGACCTCCATCAAACCCATACACAGCTGCAAAGTGGCTATTCCGGCGGCACGTACGGCTTGATCAGCATTTCGCTAAACTTTTCGAGTTTTTCCTTGCCACGGACCTCCTCGACCAGCAGGGGCATCTTGACGACGTTGAAGTCCTCGGCGTAGAGCTCCTCGTACTGGTCGAGGTACTTGCGCTGCATCTTGCGGCGGGCGGTGCACTGGTCGCAGCTGTTAGACTTTGCGGGGAAGAGGAGCTGGTTGACGACGATGGAGTGGGTGTCGATGCCGTAGCCGGTGAGTTCCTGGATCATGCGCTCCGTCTCATAGAGGCTGAGGAACTCGGCAATGCAGACGCACACAAAGGTCGTGAGCTCCGGGTCCTTGAACTGCGTGTTGACGTCGGCGATGGTCTCGCGCAGCGACTCGAGCTTCTCCATCATGTCGTTGAGGTTCTGCCCGTTGGGCAGCTGCCCGCCCGACCCGAGGAACCCGTTGAGCAGGGGCCCGTACTGCGACGAGAGCTGCGACACCTTGGCCAGGGCCTTTTCCAGGACGGACGGGAACTGCAGGAAGCGAAGAGTGTGGCCGGTCGGCGCCGTGTCGAAGACGATGGTCTCGTACGAGAGGGACTTGACGTGCTTGAGGACCTCGGCGAAGGACATGGCCTCGTCGATGCCGGGGATCTATTTCCCGTTAACTTGTCAGCTTCCTATGTGTATACACCGCCGTATGAATCGCCGTATCTGGGAACCTACCGAGAAAGCGAGGTCCTGCATCATGCCGCCTAGGCCGCCGCCCATAGCATTCATGTCCTGGTCCTGGCCGCTCTCGCCCTGACCGGCGAGGAGGTCCTGCATGCTGCCGTTGGGGTCAATCTCCATGGCGCTGAGGTTGTCGAAACCATTGACGAGGCGGGCCTCCTTGCCAAACTTCTGGTTGAAGGCGTCGGACAGGTTGTGGGCGGGGTCGGTGCTGATGAGGAGGACGGAGCGGCGGACGCGGGCGAGCTGGATGGCGAGGGAGCACGAGGTGGTGGTCTTGCCGACGCCGCCCTTGCCGCCGACGAAGATCCAGCGCAGCGAACGCTGGTCGAGGAGGGACTGGAGCGAGGGCTCGAGGGCGTCGTCGGCGGACACGACGGCAGCCATGGTGGGTATGGAGGCGGGCGAGTAGCGATTGGGGTAGTCGGTGTAGGGAAGCGAGAGGGGCCGGTGAGATTATGGTGTAAAGTTGCGGTGGAAGAAGGACCTGGGGGAACAAGCTGCGCAGGCTGACCGGGATAGGGAGAGGTCGACGGAGGACCCTGAGGCTGAGGTGGACAGTGTGGTGCCACTTGGTGGTGGGTTCTGGAAAGATCTCGTCTGGGGATCCGTCGTCATGGAGGGGCAGCGTGGACAAAAAGACACCGCCACTTAGCGTCTACACTCAGCTGCCTTCACCCATCCTCTGCGTTGCTTCCACACAAGCAATTTGACACCCATAGAGATGCTTCTTAATAATGAATTGAGAGTTTTATTGCAATTGCTTTGATAGCAGATTATGTGCCCCCTTGTCAAGGAGCATACGCGCAACTGAGATACCGAGTTGTTCTGCTTCTTTATCGCTGCAGACAGTTCCTGAGTCCCCTGCAGAAACTCCCGTCGTCCCGTCCACATCGAGAACGGTGGCCTGTAGCCGAATCGTGCCGCCCTCGCGGTCTGAATCTTCCTTCAAGGGCTCAAATGAGGAATAGGCGCCTATTGGAGACGAGCATCCTCCCTGAAGACTTCGGAGCATGGCCCGTTCCGCCAGGCAACGCCATCTCGATGGCTTATGGTCAACAGCACCAACAAGTTGCACAATGTCTTCCCGGTCCGCCTTGACCTCGATGCCGAGTGCACCCTGCCCAACTGCCCAGGGGAACACAGTAGGATCGAGTTTTTGCGTAATCCGATGGCCAAGATCAAGGCGGGTTAACCCTGCGGTTGCCAGGAGAATGCATGAAAACGGCGAACCAGGAGCGTCAAGCTTGGCGAGGCGTGTATCTCTGAGACGTGCAGTGCGCGTTAGGAAATGGTCGCGCAGACAGAGACAAGGGTGAAAAAGAACCAACCACGAGGGTACTCACACATTGCCGCGGCATTCCGCTACCTCCAAGTGAGGCCAATTCCGCCGAACTAGAGCTCTCCTCCTCGACGAGCTTGATCCAACCACGGAGCCCGGTGGTAGCTGGTCAATGGATTTGAATTCGGAATCAGCCCTCATGACCACTGCGTCGGTAGGATCCTCGCGCTCAGAGATGGCAGCAAGGAGGAAATCCGGCGGCAGCGTCGTTGGCATGTCCTTCAAGCAATGGACAAGAAGATGGACCTTGCCAGACAGCAAATCCATCTCAAGCCCATTTGTCCAGAGGCTCTTGCCAACATCTGAGCCGCCCGTCTGCTTGGAGAGGAGCATGAATGGCGTCTGCTTATCTGCATCGCCGGCGACGCTGGCTGTGGCGATGGCAAAGGTGGCCGGAGGATCGCGTGCTTTGGCTAACTGGGATACGACATGACGGGCCTGGACGAGAGCAAGGTCCGATTTACGGCAGCCGGCAACCACATGACCAGACGAAGAAGGGGAGGTCGTGACCTCCTCTGTCTCGCGGTCCATAGCTGTGAGGTTGTGTTGTAGCGTTTGAGGTATTGAAGGAAACAAAGCCGGTGGATCTGGCCCTCGGCTCAGAGATGAAATAAGCACAAAATGAGCACATTCGGCGCACCACCGAAGCAGCATACGGATACACACACCTATTATTAATGCCCTACGTGCCTATCAGCCCAGGGATAAATTTTGCAGGGTAATTATGACTAGCTACTTGTGGAATTGAAGCACATGGGAATTCAGACAACAGCTACGAAGGCGACCGTTAAGGTCATCGGCATCCATCATTTGTGCTTACTGACAGCAGGCACGGGAGCCATCATGTGCGGGCAGCATTCTTAACTCGGGCTATATGCGGACAAGTTGGGCGAACGGCTGCTGCCTCGACGGGCCTTCCTTTTTGCGCTGGACATGAAAGTGCATACTAGGAGTAATTAGTAGGTAGGTAGGTAGGTAGAATGAGATGGTCAGATGCGAGAGTTTAAAGCTTCGAGTCGAAGGGTAAGGAACTGGACAGAAGCCTCCTAGGAACCTAACAATAGCGTGGCACCCCCTGGTATACGATACCACCTAGGTAGGTAAGGTAGTAATACTGCTGCATAATATACTATCGACAAGCTCAGGCCCTGGGGATCTCGCCTCACGCCCTCGCCATAGATTGAGTGCTGGTGGATACTAAACGCAGCAGCGGATACCCCCCATGTATTTATTACCTGACTCGCATTCTAGGACGATAATGAACGTAAGCGTCCGAGCTACTATGAGTAACTCCAGGAACTGGACGCCACCATCACCGCCCGGCGCCTTCTAGCGGCCGTCCTACGGCCTCCTCCACGACGGAACGCGGCGGCCAGCGTGGCTGAGGGCTCCTGAGCTGATCATCCAGGTAGGACTTCAGTCAGCCCCAGAGTCCTGAGGCACCTGGGCACATGGCATTCAGGCCCTCAGGCACTCACTTGCTTTTATTAATATTTCCCCTGTCACGGATGTCCCCGTAGATCCTCATCCTCGGTATTCCCCGGTTGAGCGTCTTCCCATCTCGATCACGGCTTGACCGATTCACTGGCTCTTCACCACCTCTGCCCCGCATCGAAGCAATCACCCCGCCATCGAGCTTCTGTGGCACCTTCTCAGTTCTAGCTCATTGCCTCACTCACACTCACTCCTTCACTCAAAAAATACAAACCACAAACCACAAACCACAACCACCATCATCATGTCCGGCAAGGACCCCATCACCTGCCACGTCCTCGACACCACCGCCGGCCGCCCGGCCAGGGGCATGCGCGTGCGCCTCGAGGGCCCCGTCTCATCGTCCTCCAGCCCCGCCTCGTCCTCGCCGTCGTCGCCTGCCGGCGGCGTCAAGACGTTCGAGTCGCTGACCGACGACGACGGGCGCGTCAAGGTCTGGCTGCCCTACAGCTCCGAGACGTCGTCGGGCGAGGTCCCCGTCTACACCCTCCTCGACGTGCTCGCCAACGTCAGGGGCCCCTCGCGCTGGACCCTGCGCTTCGACACGGCCGGCTACTTTGGCGACGACAAGACCTTCTTCCCCGAGGCCACCGTCGTCTTCCGCGTCGAGGAGGGCCAGTCCTACCACGTGCCCCTGCTGCTGAGCCCCTACAGCTACACCACCTACCGCGGCAGCTGAGGGTGTCTGGGGTGCGAAATGGGCCCCGACGTGGGGTCGAGGCTGTGAACTCGGGCGTTTTGTCCGAGTTGTTGTACAAGGAAAAACACTGGCAAGCCCGCAATGCGAATCGTCACATCATGGAACGAAGAAGCCACCCACGTTTTGATGATGAGCATCGTTTGTCTACCTTTAGTATTCGAGATATATAGCCCTCCTCCCATTTTTCAGTTTCGGTTGTCCAGAGTACCACCCCGAAGTCGAAAGCCAAATACAGCGAAGCCCTGGGGCTGATGAAAACGCCTCGGGGAAATTCCATGTCCCTATAACCAACCATGTGTATATATATATATAGTCCTCGCGCCAACTCCGTTGCTGAAAATCATTCAACAAATGAAAAATAGAAACGAGAAAAAGGCCGTCACATCGTGCATCGTATAGTCGGGAATTTCCTTCAAGCCTTGGACTTGGCGCGCAGTTTCCCGATAAACGACTTGCGCTTCTGCTCCGGCTCCGGGTCGTGCATTTCGAGTGATGTGTGCGGCGTATCATCCTCCAGCTCCTCCTTGATAGACTCGACGCTCCCGGTGCCCTCCTGCGCGCTCAGCGACGTGGGGCTGGACACCATCACGTCGCTCCCGCCGGGGATGATGTTGGCGACGAGGGGCAGGATGCTATGGATCCCCTGTGAGGTGGTAGAGTTCTGGCTCATGGTGCGGCGATGCTTGCTGAGCATGGAGAGGCGCCGGCGCTTCATGAAATGCTCGGCAGACAGCGAGTCGGACGAGATGACGGCGTTGGGGGAAAGATCCGCATCCGGGTGGGGGAGAGTGGTGTTGTAGTCTGATGGCGAGTTAGTTGCTGGCCCGAGGCGACCAGGGGATATACTATGTAATATTAATAGTGGTTGGTGTATTCTTACCGTCGTTGAAGGGCTCCGGGAAGCCGGTGTCATGGGTCCGGCGGCGGGCTTTTTCGATCGGGGTCGGAGGAGTGGACATGATCTGTGGGGCAGAGCCGGGATCAATACGAAGCTGCCCCTGTGGCATAGTTGGACAATAGTGTAATGGTGTCGAGCAAAAGAGTCTGGACTAGGTAGGGAACGCCCATAGAGCAGGAAGAAAAGAGAAAGGCCACAGTGACAGGAAGAATGGACCGCCCAGGCAGATAATGGGGGGTTCTAACCTTGGTGGTGGGAAAGTATGTTCAGCAGGGGACAGTGGGCATTTGACGCATTCGTAAACGGGAATAAGATGCGCAGGTGGTGAGCACTGAGCACTGATGAGCAGTAGTGGAATCGTCGGGTGGTCCAGGGCGGCCAATTGTCAATAAGAGTGAGGCTCGGGGTCAAGGTGTGCCTTGCACATTACGCACACGAGGCAAAGAGGACAGACTCAAAACCGAGAGCGAGTCCCAGTCACCGGGGCGGCAGACGTGACTTATATCGAAGGCCGAGGGGGTGGATGCGCAAGCACCGAGCACACTCGCCTGTTTCGCCTCTTGGCGTGGTCATCCGTCATCAGGCACTCTCACCACTAAGCCTTGGGGTGCATGGGCATGGACCAGATGGCCCCGGGTATATCGGGCATGGCTGGTCTCAGCGCCGACAGGCAATTATGGTTCGAACGGCATCCGCGACTTACCACAGGGCCGGAGAGCAGGGCCTGGGCAGGGTCTGGGCACTACTACTATGTACGAGTACTAGTAGTGGTGGGCAGGCCCGTTCGTCGATGCGGGACCCATCCAACCTGCGTGTCTGAGAATCGCCATCTGGGGTAGGTCCGTTGGGGGCGCCAATATAGCGTGGTGAAACCCGCGCACACTGGGATGGGTCAGCTACTTTGTCGTGCAGCTCAGCTGGCACGGTTGTGTGCGGCGTCGGTGATCCATTGCCTTCACTGGCAGTCTCTGCTAGCGGTGAGGGGAGAAAGGTCTTCTACCAGGTTTCTACCAAGTCTGCGAGTACGGAGGACCCGTACACTTCTCCATCTTGCCCCGTCCTGGTCTCCCCAGGCGGCAGGTCGTGCACTATAATATTAGAGATGTGTTACCGAGAAAAGCAAGGTGGCGACAATCAATGACCGGAAACTAACACCCAATGATCTAGGACCATATGGAGATGCCGCCAATCAATAACACAGCGGCAGTGCTGGTCGTGGCCGTTGAGACATTGGGAGCTGACGACGACGTCCCGCTGCCAAGAGGCGCCGAGCCTCACCAAAGGCAGGAGCAATTGGAACTAAGGTTGGCAGCTCCTCCCTCAAAATCTACCATAATACGAGTATTACTTAACTGCCCTACCTACCACCTAGGTACCCAGGTGCGTAGTAGGCGTCCAGTTAGTAGGGGCTTCTCGCAGTTATGTTTCCAGTCCAGACAACTGCTTTCATGCATCCCAGGTCTTCAAGTTGTGAATCACGGTATCCCCTAGGACTCATTTCTGCCGACAGTTGAATGTCCGATCATGCCACTGCCGTCTCCTCATATCCACAAGTGGAATCGTGAGTGCGATCTCCGGACATTGTTGAGCTTGGACGCGTCATCAAGCGACGGCTTTTGTCGCTCGGAGGAAATGAAGTCCGCAAATACATACCAAGTTCGCATTACTTGGCCTTTGCTTGGCCGCATTGGGTGCCGAAAAGCCGAGTCTGTATTCGTATGTACAGAGTAATAACTGCAGCATTGGTTGCTGCTTCTTGAAGAGCATTTCAAATTCATCTTGGCAGTCCCCAACAACAGTTTCATGAAGCGCTCTTTGTTTGCTGCTGCCCCAGGAAACACCGCCGGCGTCGAACAAGTTCCTGGGACTCTTATGGATTAGCTGACAAGCCAGATACATACGAGTACTACATAGCAGTAACCAGTAACGCATCGATCCATATCGAACTCGGCAGCGAAACTGTATGCGAATTGCGCCCGCGACCAGTAGCAGGCTTCGGACCTCTCGGGCTGGACTTGAAAGGCTGAACACTCGCGGCCGTCGTCCGCCATAGGATTGGATAGCACGGGGTGAAACACAATAACCCCGGAGTTCCCTTTCGGTCTTGACCAAGTCAAGGCGTGCAAAGGACGAGTAATGGTAGTAGCAGGTACTCAGCAGGTACGTACTTGGTAAAAGTTGAAGCGTTGGAAAACGACGTGGTATGGAATATTCCGAGTTTCCACCGGTGCTACCGACTCGCTCGACGCAAGTGCGCAACCTTAATTGTAAGCCTCAGCGCGGAAGCCACAGCAACTCATATGGTGCGCCACAAACGCCATGTCAAGTCTGACGCTGTGCCCCACTGCCCCCTGTGGCATCCAAAGTCGGCTGTGCAGCGCAGCGCAACATTGTCGTCCAAGACAACAGTCATTCATCTCCCACAACCAACCTGTCGCTCTCATCAACACGGCATCTAACACCATCCCCCGTACACCGCGACCGAGTCTTCTGCATCATCAAGTTGACCACCACCGGAGTGCGACACATCTGTCACCCCACGCACCATGGACGACTCGCCGCGCGGAGTCGACCATGTCGACTCCATTAACTCCAACGAATCTTCTTCGGATCAGCCGGACAAGAAGAAGAGCCGCCGTCCCGCCAGTGAGTTGGCACCCTGATCTTATTGGAGGACTCTGCGACTGATATATTCTATTTCGCGATAGACACGGCGTTTCGCCAGCAGCGGTTGAAGGCCTGGCAGTACGTTCCAATACACACTCCCCACAGCGTCGTTATAGGCTCACCATGCTGACACGGTCTCTCCCAGGCCTATCCTCACCCCTAAGACGGTCCTTCCCATGTTCTTTTTGATTGGGATCATCTTCGCGCCCATCGGCGGTCTGCTGTACTGGGCGAGCACTCAGGTACGTTTTATATTTACAGCCTCCCACCTGACAAGCCGCCACGAACCTTGTGCCCCTCCTGACGCACGTTCTTCAGGTTCAAGAGATCCGTCTCGACTATACCAATTGCGTCGATGAAGCCCCCGATTATAACAAAGGTTTCGGAGAGATGAATGCGACATATGTCAGCGCCGCCTTCAAATCCAAGGACAAAGTCAATCCCCGTTGGGCCACCAAGCGCGGCTCGGTCAAGCTGCACTCCGGCATTAGTGCCACCACCGACCTCTGCTATCTACGATTCACCATTCCCGAGACCATGGGCGCACCTGTTCTCTTCTACTACTACTTGACCAACTTTTACCAGAACCACCGCCGCTACGTCGACTCGTTTGATACCGACCAGTTGAAGGGCGACGCTCGCACTTACCAACAGATCAAGGATTCCAAGTGCGACCCCCTGCAAGTTGATGAGGATGTGGGGAAGCCCTATTATCCCTGTGGCTTGATAGCCAATTCCCTCTTTAACGATACCTTCAGCACCCCGGTGCTGCAGAACCCCCCAGATGCCAAGAACGACGAAACCCGGCCTTACGAGATGACCACGAAAGGTATTGCGTGGGAATCCGACCGTAATCTGTACGGAAAGACCAAGTACAAGCCGTCCGATGTCCTGCCGCCCCCCAACTGGGAGAAAGCCTACCCACACGGGTACACCGATGAGCAGCCTCCGCCGGATTTGAAGAATTGGGAAGAGTTCCTCAACTGGATGAGGACCGCAGGCCTCCCCACGTTTTCTAAGCTGGCAATGCGAAACAATGATGAGCCCATGGAGAAGGGAGAGTATGAAATTATGATTGGAGATTGTACGTGGTTTGGTTCGACCTATGTTTCTGTTTTTTTTTGCTAACCATGTTGCAGTTTTCCCCACCAAGGAGTACAAGGGCACGAAGTCCGTTCTCCTCAGCACCCGAACCGTCATGGGTGGCCGGAATCCTTTCCTTGGTATTGCCTACATGGCTGTTGGCGGCGTCTGTATCCTTCTTGGCGCCATCTTCACTGTCACCCATCTTATCAAGCCAAGGTTTGTCTTATCCTTTGCCTAGTCGAAGACACCGGCTGACCATTTCGCCTCACAGGAAGCTTGGAGACCACACTTACCTCTCGTGGAACAATGCCCCGGCGTCCAACAAGCAGCAAGGGCCATCGACTGCCATGGCATCGGGTCGTGCCCTCCCTGGCGAAGCTTAGTCGGCTGCCTGCCAAGATTCTCACGTCTTCTTCCCCGTGCCAACCTCGCCGTCCTTTGGGGAAGGTGACACAGTGTTCTAGTCCTTCATGATCTACCCTATGGCGTACCTCTCCCACTCACAAGGCATCGAAGGACTTTGCTCTCGACACCCCTTGGGCTCGTGGGAGAGCAGGAGAACCACAGAGGGGATGACACCCTTTTCAACGTAATGGGCTGTATGACTACCTTGAAATTTATTCGTCAGTGGTGATTTTGTTGGATTCCAGCGGCCGATTTTTATCGCGGTGAAGCACCGTACGGGCATTCTTTTTTCTCGTGTATCTATTATTCAACGCCTGGACGGCCACCATTGTCGGCTACGCTGTTTCTCGAGCGGGAACATGGGCGACGGCGGTGGTACTCGGCCGTTGTGGGATACCATGCAAGAGGGAGGAAGTTGGGTCGAGAGCGCGCTATGAACGACCGCCGCACAGGGGAGGCGGAGTTAAGGAGTTTTCACTTTGCAGCTTTTGAACTTGTCTTATGTATCGTCGAATTACAAATAGAGCGACTTCATATCTGGAATAGAGTTTGGTGCCTCGGTGTCCATACTCGTGCCCTTGTTGTACCGATGAAAAGTGTATGATTGACTATCAAACGTCAAGCATCGTGAGCTGAAAGCAATTCCAATCCTAATTTTCACATTGATTGACGCCTTGGAAAGAACTGAACCTGGAGAACCCTAAAACAACAAAAAGCCCGGCGGTTTGTCCCATCGATTATGCTTCCCAAATACACATATCCCCGAAGCCTTTATCTCTCAATCGCCACTAAGCGAAATGGCAGGCGGGGGAACATACAACTCATAATGCCTCTTCAACGCGGGTAGGTGCCTCACCTCTTGCGCTTCTTCTTGGAGCTGCCCTCGTCATCCCTCATGGCATCATCGCGATCGCGCTTCTTGGCCTTCTTCTCCAGCTCGTCCCAGTCCTCGCCCTCATCCTCGCTGTCGATCTCGGCGTCGCCATCGTCGTCATCACTGGCGTTGCTGCCGTCATAGTCCGACTCATCCTCGCTCTCCGAAGCATCATCCAATTCGTCCTCGCTGATCTCGAACGCCGACTCCTCCTCTGACTCATCTTCGCCCTCTTCGTCCGAGTCAGCCTGTAGGAAGGCCCAGCCGCCGTCAGCGAAGAAGGCATGCGTGTCCGCAGTGACGGTCTTCATAATGGTCGGCCAGTTGAGATTGAGGGGGCCCTCGCTGAAAGCAATGTCCGACGAGTCGAGGAAGTCCTTGACCTGGTCGAGGTACTCAACAGGGATGGTGTTGACATGGTACGGGGGTCGGGAGAAGTCCTTGAAGATGAAGACCATGTCAAAGTTCTTCAAGCCAAACTGGACACGTTCGAGATGGGCAATCTCAACATCTTCAATCGTGATGACCATAAAGGGGGGTTCCACAACCTGAATGAGGCAGTCCGTTGTGGGCTGGATAAAGACGTTGCTGCGGAACGGCACGCCGTAGAAGCCGAGGTCCCGGATGGGCATGTCAACCTCAACCCCATCGTTGCGGCCGGCATCAGCAATCTTCTGTGCGAAGCCCTGGAACAGTCGGTCGAGCTCAGCTCGTCTGCGCCTCTCCTCCTGCTCGGCCTCAAACTCGTCCTCGTCGCCGTACCTATACTTGCGCTTCCGGTTGCCTGTCTCATCGAACTGGATGTCTGTGGCCTCGCGGTAGAACTGAACGTCCTTCGTCTTTTTCTTGTTGCCCACAATGATGGGGTCCTTTAGGTGAATGTGGATGATAACGATCAGCTCGTGCTGGCACGGCTGGAAGAAGAGGTGTTTGATGTTGGAAAAGAGAACATCAACCCGGTGTTGGGCGTTGAGGGGCGACTGGTAACGGATACCATTCTGGTGGATCTCCACTTTGCCGGGAACCCGCTTGCCCTCGTGCGCAGGCCGAATGAAGACGTTATCCAAGACGGCCGGACGACGATCTGAAATATGTTAGCCGGGCCAAAACCAAAAGAGACTTATCTGCGTGTAACTCACTCCTGATCTCGATGAGCTTGTCCTGCTCAACCACATCCTCCATGTCCTTCTTCTCCTGTTCTTTCTTTACCGAGTCACGCTTCATGTTGGAGATCTGAGTTGCTATCTCACTGTATCTGTCCCCGTCTTCGGACCGGAAAGTCAAACTCCGAACAAAGTGCGCCGACGCATCCTCGAACGGCTGATCGTCCTTCCTCCCGACACCCTGACCAGGCGACAGGAAGTTGATGCGGAGAAAAGCAAACTCGCCCTCGTCGCTCTTGCTGGCGTTCTTGATGGTGTTGATGTGGAAAGGAACCGGCCGCCCCAAAATCGGCAGTACAACAGTGTTGTTCTTCGAGTCCACTATGATCTCGAGGTTCCTGATCTTCAGGGGGAATTGGTTGTCCCGCTTGTAGGACTCGAACTTCTTGAACTTCTTGACCTCGGCACCGTTTTTGTTGCTGGTGGATACAGCAAACCTGGCAAGGCCCTCCTTCTGCTTCTTGGCGGCGAGTTCCTTTTGATGCTCGCGCCGCTTCTGGTCTGCCTCGTCATCCACCTGGGTGGAACGCTCTGAGCGAAGTCTGGTGCTTGTGATGTTCTTGGTTGCTACCGCACCAACTCGGGAATCCCTCTTCTCCTTCTTGGGAGTCGGCTCGGCCTCTTCATCATCCTTGAAGAAGAACGAGTTTGCATCGGCGCTCGTCGGGGCCTCTGCTGTGAATACGACGGGGTCCCCCGAGGTGACTCGGATGGTGTCTGTGAGGACCAAGGCGTAGACCTTGCTGTTCTTGTCCTGGGGTTGGGGGTTCTCGATATCCTGAAACCCGGTGTTGATGATGAGCGTCATGCCGTCCTTCAGCGTTCTCTGGTTCTTGGCGTTGAGCACAAGAGTGGGATCCTTATTCTCCAACCCAACACCCCATCCCACATTCTTGAGGAAGTGTTTCTCCATCTCGGGCTTCTTGGCCTTGATTATGCCAAGCGCTTTGTTATAGACATCCTTTGCCATCATGCCGTCGCGAATGTCCTTGATGATGGAATTGTGAATCATGCAAAGGAGTTTGTAGTTGCTCTCCTGTGTCTTATTCGGGTCGACCAGATACGTGCGAGCAATGGTGGAGCAGTAGGACTTGTACCTCAAGCCCAGCGCGGCAATGATGATGCCAGGGTGCAGATTGTCGTCGTTGGACTCGCTGGCAAACCGGAGGTCGTATTTGCCACCGCTCTGGATAGCGGGACCCAAGATCCAGTCGAGCTGAGCTGGGTCAAGGTTGGCAGGCAGCTTGCCTTTGCCCGGCAGCTCAACTGATTTCCACCACTTGTTATCATCGAGCTTCTTGTCGACTCTCTCGGCTAAGGCCGAGTGCCGGACCTTCTTCTCGGCATCGAGGATATTGGACATCTCGTCGAGGAAGTACGGGGTCATCAAGGCGACGCATGCCTTGGAGGCGGCTCGCATCGCGCGGAGCTCGTGCTCGTCCTTGACTGCGAAAGCGTATGTCGAAAGAGCAGCGGAGACATCGACCTGCTCGACGTCCTTGCACTGTTCGGCGAAGACCTTCTTCCACTCGTCGACGAACGGGCCCCTCGATGTGTCCTTGGCGATGATTCCGACCTTGTTCTACGGAACGATTGTCAGCAATTAGAACTAGCAATATGGCCAGGAAGGTTGCCTCACGCCCGCCTCCTTGATTTTGTCTGTGATCTTGACAAAGAGCTTCTCGTTTTCTTGTGCGTCCTTACCACGAACAAGAACCTCGACGGGGAAGCGGCCTCCCTTGATCTGCTCAAGATGCTTGGCTAAAGAAGTGTCAGGTAGAATCGCAATGGCGGGGTGCTAGGCGTCGTACCTTTCTTGGCCGTCGTGAGAATGTACAATGTATCCACCGTGAAGAGCATCATGGTAGTCGGAAATTCGTAGCCCAGCAGCCAGAACTGAGGCGTCATCAGTATTCATCGCCGCGCAATTGTATGGGCGCCGCAAGAGTGCGAGGGGCGACCTACATGCATGGCATTGTTCTTGTGCAGCTCCGGGGCCTCCTCGACCTTGCCCATCATGACGACCATGGACGAGGCGCCGCCGAAGAGGCTGTCCTTGGAGCGGAGGTCATTCTTCCAGGCGGTGGCGAAGTGGGAGATGCGCTCTTGGAAGAGCTTGCTGTCGAGCTTGATGTCGGCCATGGTGACGTGGATGGCGCACCGGCTCAGGAGCGAAGGGGAAGGGCGGGAAGGGAGTGCGGATGGAGGTGAGCTCGGCGACGCGAAAAAGTGGTGTCGCGTAAATGGGAGCGTACACGCCGGGAGGTGTCACGTGATGTGACGCAGCAACGCGTTCGTTCGTTTCCAACGTTGGGAACTTTTTTTTTTGGTCGCTGGGGCGCCCTGCCTCACCACGCTCAACTAAGCCGAGGGCGTTCCCTTGGACCGCTAGGTGAACTGCAGGCAACACGAGGGCAGTTCTGATGGGGGATAGGAGTGACCAATATTATGTGATGAAACTCGTCAGAAGAGATGGCAGCTGTTGAGCGCGATGCGCGCTGGAGTGAGTGACGACTGAGATGGTGATGGGTATTAGTGCCCATTGACGGTCGACCTAAGAGGCAGTCTTCACTTGGTGTCATCCAAGTCTTTGATGCGGGAATACCACAGGGCGGAAGGTATCACACAAATGGCACAGACGGTACAGAGTACAAACGGCAACTCTCGCACTGCAGAGGATAGCTTCCGCGTTTCGGCTCCGGCTCTCCAAGCTCGGCAACCATGTGGAGTCCTGGAGTTGAGACCCCGCGTCGGCACTCCGTCTTCGCCTCGATGGCCCCCGGAGTGTGTCATGGAAAAGTATTTAGCCACCACGCACCTCTTCTACGCATCCCATTCCGCCTTTCTCTAGCCTCATCTCTCTTGTCCATACTAGTATACACAGTAATACACGGTATATGCCATCGCGCCGTTGCCCGCCATGAGAATCCCCTACGTCCCCAACCCTCCCCCCACCTCCACCGCCGACGAGGCTGCCATCGTCGAGCGCATCCAGGCGCGCCGTGCCCCCCGCCCCCTACAGTCCCTCGATCTCGCCCTGCTGCATTCGCCTGCTGTTGCCGACGGCTGGAACACCTACCTGGGCGCCATCCGCACCCGCACCTCCCTGCCCGACGATATCCGCGAGCTGGCCATCTCGCGCGTGGCCGTCTGCAACCGCGCCTGGTACGAGTGGAAGCACCACGCCCCGCTGGCCGTCCGCGGCGGCGTCAGCGAGGAGGCCCTTGAGGTGGTCAAACAGGAGGCCCCGCTGGAGGGCAAGGTCCACGAGGGGGGCCTGCTGAACGAGAAGCAGTGGGCCGTGCTGGTGTACACGGATGAGATGACGAGGAATGTCCAGGTCAAGGACGAGACCTTCGCCCACCTCCAGACCCTGTTCAACAACCAGGAGATCACTGAGATCACGGCTACGGTGAGTCCTCCTCGCTATCAGTGTGAACCATGAACCCACCGGCTTTCTGACAACATATCTCGTAGATTGCCTGCTACAACATGGTGAGCCGCTTTTTGGTGGCGCTGGATGGTAAGTCGTCTTTTATTAGATTCTCATCTAGACTAGTCCTAACATTCGTTCAGTCGGGGAGCGCAATGGCACCGGTCCCAATGACGTGCTTACCCATTAAGTGCGCGGTGCCGCAAGGTGGCCGGTAAAAAAAGGGGGGGGGGGGGAGGGGGTGGGTGGGTGATGTTGGGGGGAAAGTGATGTGTCGGAAATAAGAGGGTGGCCAAGATCTATTAGAACAGTGGCTTCGGGGAAGTGATGCTGGGGGGTATCCTATCTATGTGTGAAACAACGCAATGTGAAGTGACCTGATAACTCCGGGTTCATGTGTGGTGTGTGTGTGTGTGTGTGTGTGTGTGTGTGTGTGTGGTGCAGTGCTCATGGTACAATCGTCTCTCATAACCAACCCATCCCATGCCTCGTCATGAAACTCCTAACCTCATTCCCAATAGTGCCTCATAATCGTTTCGCGTTTGGTATGCTCGAATCTCGAACGCCTGCCGTAAAAGTTGGTATCTTGGACTCGTCGCGATGCGTCGTCAGCCATATGATGCCACCCCCGCCTCAGGCAGGTATCTTCTCCATGGCCATGGCCTGCTCTATCGAGGCATGACGCTGCTGCATCTTGGGGGACGTCTGCAGCTCCTCGACTACGCCGGCCCATCCCTTCCTGTGCGGCCGCCCGACATTCTCGTTGTGGCCGATGGCCTGCGTCGTGAGTCGGCGCAGAGGCGGGCGCTTGACGTGCTCGTCGTGCGATATGGTGGCGGCCTTCTTGAGGTGCGGCCTGTGCGTGGGCGTGCGCATGGCCGCGCCCATCATCTTCTCCGGGTCCCGGGGCATGGGAGGGGGCGCGGGTGGGTTCTTGTCGGCGATGGAGGTGATGATGCCCATGTAGACGACGAGGAAGCGCATGCGGAGCAGGTCGAGGCGGCGCACGCGGTCCTCGAGCTGGGCGCGGCGCGAGGCCCACAGCAGGCGGGCGCTGGTGCGCAGGGTGGTGGTGCCTTCGGCTATGACAAGGCTGTTGAGTTCCTCGCGCAGGTCGTCGCCGCCCTTTTGGATCTCGCGGAGCAGGCGGCCGAGGCGCAGCTTGTCCTCGAGGCGCTGGACCTTGGCGACGTCGCGGTCGTAGCTCTCGTTCTCCTGGATGGAGAAGTCGACCGCGTCGATGAAGGTGGTGATTTCCTTGGGGGCGGCAACGTACGCGGCCGAGTAGGTCGCGACAATCTGCGCGAGGACGATGATGGCCAGGACGAGGGCGGTCAGGACGAGGATAATGGTCCACTGGAGGAACCCAGAGTCGAAGTGGGCCATGGTGATGTGTGGGGTCGCACGAGCGTGGTGTTGAATCGAAGCTGGAGCAGAGGGGAGAGCCGTCTGGCAGGGCTACGATTCATAGTCAAAGCAAGGGCGCGGTGATGGTTATACGGGAGAGTGATTGGCGACGAGAGTGGGATGCAGTAGAGAGATGTGATGAAGGCGAAAGGAGGGACGGCAAGGACGGGAATTAGGGACGAGAAGTCACTTGGACATTTGGGGGGGGCGGGATTGTGGGATTTGCTGGGGATTCGCGCAGTTCGGTTCAAGTTGTGGCCGCCACTTTAGGTTGTTTGCCACACTGTGAAGCGCCTGGAATTGCCCCTGCAGATTGCTGCAGCTAAATGAGGCCACCCAGCCCTGCTCCCTCCCCCTCGTGTAAGTCGGGGTGTCACCGTGACATGGCGCATAGTCCCATATGGTGCTAGATATGAAGTCATGCCTATTACATGGGGCGAAGAGCAGCGGCAACGTAAGGGTATGGTGGGATATTGAGAGGGAGGGACAATTAGAGACGTCGACAGACGATGCACCAGGTTGGTGTTCTGTCTCTACGGATACCTATTAGCCAATATATCTGAATTAGGTAGGCATGAGGGAAAGGCCACCGGAAGTGATGAACATCCAAGGCCCAGGCCCATGCATTAGGACTACAGGGAGACAGTCCGTCCGTTCTTGATGCAGTTGAGCAGGCCACCAATGAACTTTGAAACTTGTTTATTAATTTGGAGCCTTAACAGACCCGACAACTGGGTAAGTAATATGCACTCTGTGACGGCGTGCTCAAGTCCCGCATTTTAAAGGCGTCAGGTTTCCAAATTGCGGCGCCTCTCCCGCTGATTTGAGCCTGTGGTGGGCTGGAGGCTCGCCAGTTGCCACCACCATCCGTCATCCACTGCATTTGGCAGTTTGACTCACGAATTGACTTCTTGCAACCCAGACTGCAGCCCGACGCCCACGTTTGTCCCGTTGGTGCCCAGCCCAGCCTGCATTCGGTGCGCTGCAGTTTACACTGGTCGCCTATTTGCGCCGTGCCACCAATCATCGACGACCTGCACCGTGCCAACTTTCGCACTTGGGCCAGACCACACCGAGAACTCAGCAGGTTCATTACCAGCCTGCCAGCCTCGACCAGGACACATTCCCCTCTCGCTCGACGCGCCGGCCCCGAAGGCGCTTATAATCACATCATGGTCGCGACGGCGACGACAGCGACGGCCTCGACGGCACCGCCGTCCCAGCCCTTCCCCCTGCCTGAGATCCTCCAGTACCCCGCCTCGACCCCGCCAACCCTCATCACCCAGGGCGCCGAAGGCCGCCTCTACAAGACCACCTACCTCACCCCGGACCTCCCCTGCGCGCTCAAGTACCGGCCCCCTAAGCCCTGGCGCCACCCGATCCTCGACGCCCGCCTCACCAAGCAGCGCATCCTCTCCGAGGCACGCATCCTCGCCCGCTGCCGCCGCGAGGGCCTGCGCGTCCCCGCCGTCTACGCCGTCGACGAGGCCGCCGGGTGGCTGATGCTCGAGTGGGTGCCCGGCGCCCCCGTGCGCGTCCGCATCAACGAGGCTCTGGGGGACCGCACCGAGGGCATCGACGCCGATGAGGCCCTTCGCGACCTGATGCGGAGGATCGGCGCCGCTGTGGGGGCCATGCACAAGATGGGTGTCGTCCACGGGGACCTGACGACGAGTAACATGATGCTGAGCCCCAAGCCGCTCAACACCGTTGACGGGGAGCCCCAGGGGCAGGAGGGGTCGCTGGACGGTGAGATCGTCATCATCGATCTGGGTCTGGCGAGCACCAGCCCGCTGCACGAGGACCGCGCCGTGGACCTGTACGTCCTGGAGAGGGCGTTTGGGAGCACGCACCCCCGGGCCGAGTGTATCTTTGACGAGTTGCTGGACGCCTACAGGACATGTTTTCCACAGGCGCCCGTTGTTCTCAAGAAGCTGGAGGATGTGCGCATGAGAGGCAGGAAACGAAGCATGCTCGGATGATAATCATGTTCAATGACCATAATAAAGAAAGATGACAATGTAAGACTAGACGCTGTATCCATAGCAATGTTTGGTGGTCCCCATCCGCGTCATGTAAAACTCCTCAGGTATGCTGCCCGCTACTGTAACCCAACGACAAGACCCTTGGTCCTTACCTAACAATTGGTATCATGATTCTCTGTAGTCTTTCACTCTGGGGGCTATCTCCGACGACGCCTTGCGTATTTACTGCTCGTCCAGCTCCGCCCCCGCAAAGTACCCCTTGTTCTCGATGACACCCCGGTCACGGACAAAGGCCACATACCGGGCCACCCACCGCGGGGTGACCTCCCCCTTCAGCCCACCCGCGGTCGGTGCATCGGGGTCCGCTAGGACGCCTGCGCCCTCCGCCCCGGGCCCGAGTAGCTCGCGCAGCGTGCCGTTGGGGAGGATGTCGATAGAGTCGGTGTGGACGTTGAGCTCGACGCCGTGCTCGTCGGCGACCTTCTTGAGCGGCGGGGGCACGTTGCAGCAGTTGTTGAGGTTGACCTGGTCGACGGCCGGGCGAATCGTCGCGCGGCGGAGGAAGGCCTCAAGCTTCTCGCTGCCAAACTCGGCCACGCCCAGGCGCTTGACGGCGCCCTGCCGGTGCAGCTCCTCGAATACGGGCCACGTCGCCAGCTCCTCCTCCAGGTTCCCCTGCTCGGCGTTATGCTTGTCCGCCTCCCACTCGCAGTTGCCCTCGAAGGAGATGCCAGGGAACGAGACGACCAGCAGATCGACCGTCTGGATGCCGAGCTCGCGGCGGACCAGCTCGAGAGCCTCGCGCGCGTAGTGGCCCCGTTCGGCCGCGGGCGTCCGCGGCAGCAGGAAGAGCTTGACGGTGATCTCGTACTGGCTCGGCTCGTCGCGCAGGCCGGCGCCGCTCCAGTCTATCCGGGGTATGAAGAGCGAGCCGTCCTGGCGCTCGGTCCAGACGTCTACCGAGGCGCGGGGTGCGGGGGAGCCGATGCCGGAGCCATTCCCGTTGGTCGTGGGCGCGTAGTCGTGCTGGGCGGCGGTGAAGTTGTCACGGAGGGAGTTGAGGAGCTCGAGGTTGGACCTGTTGGTACCGCGCTTGCGGATGATGGAGGGGCCCGCGGACATGACATTGCTGCGGGCGGGTGCGTCAGTGGGCAGGACCGGGATTGGCGCTTTTGCATGCAGAGGTGCAGACCCAGGCGCGGGGTTGAGGGAAGAGGGAAAACGTACCCCGTGGACAGGACGAGCTTGGTCATGGCGGCGACTCGCACAGCGTTAGCAGTGTAGGGAATATTGTAGGGAGGCTACTATAGGAGGGTGGAAATTTTGGCGATACCAAGATTAGCAGCATTTTTAGGTTTGCAGACGGTGGTGGTCGGCCTGGTTCGGGGTCTCATCGGGGTTGGCCGTTAGATCGCGGCTGACTAATTCAGGCTTTCTATTAGTACTGCTTATGAGTGATGACCACTGGTAATTGGTACCGCAAGGCAAGGTAGGGCAGAATCTGCCTTGGTCGAGCTGTAGGCGGGATGTCCATCGATTACTCGGGTTAGTAAGGTAGGTAGTACCAGTAGTGGGTGGCGTGATGCGTTCGTGCCTCTTGACGGCAGAATGCTGCAAGAGGTGGCCATGGATTTTGGGAACCCCTCCTTCCTGTTGACGGGGTGCCTGCATCCCGTCGCCTTGCCGGCGCTTGGGGACTTGGAATTGACGCAACATTCGCGACAACTACTAGGTACCTTCTACCTAAGTACCTGTAAAAAGGGCATAGCTGGGGCCATGCTGCTCAACATGGATCCAATACTGTTCTGAGAAGACTTTAATTGCTCAACTATAGAGCTAGAGATCTGAATCAACGGTGTACGTCGTAGATGGACATGTGCTTGGGGCATTGTGCGAAATACGACTAGGTACCTACCCCATCCACGGGGCGCTGTATAACCCCCACAGGACCAGTGGTCACAGTGGGCGGTCGAGGGGACGGCCAGTGGGGGGCAGCCACTGTTGCCATTTGCCAGCCTAGAGCCTAGAAGGGGCCCCTGGGGCATGAGCTGCGGCTCGTCACCAACCCAAACAAAATTGCGAGGTGTCAACCATTTGCTCTGCGCACTAACCCACGCCTCCTCCTTGCAACTTGTCGACAGCACCTCAGATGCCAGGGTGATGTCGAGCTCTTCATCATGGCAATCCAGTACGGCGCCATCACCGCCCCTGACGGTTGCCGACCACTGATGTTGTTCTGTCCAGATATCTGATTCTCCTCTCCCGCCAGGGCAAGGTGGTGCGTACCACGACACCTCAGCCGACCAACGCGGGATACCAGAGCTAACCGATACATCACAGCGCCTGGCCAAGTGGTTCACCACACTGTCCCCCAAGGATAAGGCCAAGATTGTCAAGGACGTCTCGCAGCTGGTTCTTGCACGCCGAACGCGCATGTGCAACTTCATCGAGTACAAGGGTGAGTATTTTATCTGCAGACCTCTGGGTGGACTCCCTGAAGGTGACCTCTGAGATTAACCACGTCTCTCTCTGGCAGATACCAAGATTGTCTATCGACGATATGCCTCACTATTCTTCATCGCCGGCTGCTCATCCGAAGACAATGAGCTGATCACCCTCGAAATCATCCACCGATACGTCGAGCAGATGGACAAGTACTACGGCAACGTGTGCGAGCTAGACATCATCTTCTCCTTCACCAAGGCCTACTACATCCTCGACGAGCTGCTTTTGGCCGGTGAGCTCCAGGAGAGTAGCAAGAAGAATGTACTGCGCTGTATAGGGCAGCAGGACTCCCTGGAGGACATGGAGGTGAGCACAGGCAATTTCTCCATCTTTTAACCCTGTCCCCTGTATGTATTTCGTCGCTTGGCAACTGACGCGAGGTGCACGGAAGGTTGAGGACGAGGTGACGAAGCTCATGTAGAGCCCTCCTTGTATGCCTGAATGTATACCGATCCCACGACTTCTCCGCTGCATGAGCGCGAATCGAACCGCGGCCGAATCAACACTTGCTTTGTAGGCTTGCGGATGTCTAGGCAGGGCAAAGTGCGGAAGAGCAAGAGCGAGAGCAATAAACCAGTGTTAACGCGACACTTTGACAGGAATCGGATGAGGTGATCAGTCGCTTCAAGGACATGGGCATGATCTGATGCATGGAGAATCAATCAGGTAAAGGAGCAGCATGGCTTTCCGACGAGAGAGAAAATCCATGTTGCTCTGGCACAAACGGCGACGGGCGTCCGGTGTTTTGGGAATGCAGCCCACGAGGCTCTGTCTATAGATCTTGAAGGTGGACAACCACCCTCTTTCATATCAAGATTACTCTTACAAGATTTTGCAAGACAAGCAAATGCTTGGAGCTATTGCAATGATGCTCTGAGTCAAGACTCGGAGGTCGGCGCATTATGCCCGTGTGCACACTAACATGCCCCATAGCCGACACCGAACCGAACCGATGACGAGAGGGGGCGATGATGAGCGCTACGGCCATCTTGCAGCTATCGCAGCACTCTGGCCCAGGACAAGGGACATGTGTGCAGTCGGCGTGGACTGCCATTTGACATCAGCAGACCCAGCAGCCTCAGGAGGTGGAAAAGGGGCCACGTATCGGCCAATCCGAGGCTCAGTATACCGCATGCGCACTGTCGAGCCTCCGTGGCGTGAGCAAACGGGTGGCACTGGGCAGTCGGCGGGTTCCCAGGCTCCAAAGTTCCAAGGTTCCCACTGACGCCAGCTTGACCGATGCGGCGCTCCCCAAGGACCCTCGCCAACAATCCAGCCAGCACCGACACATGGCATCACATCACTGTCCCAGGTGCAGCGCCACGCAAGAACCAAGGCCAAACCTTGGATGGCTTTTCGGATCCCGACCCGCTCCTCCCCATTCCATCAGGCCCCCCCCCCCCTACTGTTCAGTGCAGGACTCACTGCAGCACCGCCCACGCCAATCCGCCATCACAGGGCCCCCCCACTCCCCCCGGAACGAGGAAAGGCAGCGATCGCCCATAACCTCTGCTCCTCCCCGTCGTGTTACCTCGTGATACTTGGTTCCCTCCCCTTTACCTTATCACCGCCCAGCACCTATCAGACCCATATCACTGCAATGCCAATCGCGCTTTGTACCTGCTAGACTGCACGTCTAGCACTCATTCATATCTCCATAGCCAACCTGGGGTCTCGAACTGCTATCCTTATCTCTACGATCCAATGCGCCTACAAGACAAACGCAGCCACCAATCTATCCAAGACGACACCAGCATCACGGCGCATCATCTGTGCCTCATCGCGCCCTGAACGGCCCTTACGATACCATTACCTTCGGGTTCTGTGCCTTGCGCCTCAGTGCATCGACCCGCATCGCGTCCCGCGGCCATCCGACACTATCGCATCCGACCTCGCAATCAGTCCACCGCTGACGCAATCCACCGCTCGCGCCCCAACACGCAACACCATACAACGCCACACAACATCAACATCTCCCTCTCATCTGATACCGACAGCCCAAAAAGATGAAGGTAGGCTCTCCACCGCGTCCATCATCTCACCGGGCTGTTTCCTGGACGGCCGCTAACCCACCCTGCCCAGTACCTACCAGTGCAGGACTTTGAGGCGGTGACGGCCGCGCTCAACTTTAACACCCCCGATTGCAACGTGACGGGAGGATGCGATCTCTACACGACCAAATCGACTGGCTCGGACAAGAAGCTCTACAAAAACATTGACAAGGATCTCAGCTCCCAGCATGCGGCGCTGCTCAAACTGGGCGCCAGTCTCTCACCGCCAGAACGTGAGCAAATGCTGGCTACGTCCCCCAGTATGCAACTCTTCTCGCACTCGAGCCCGTTCGGCCCCCTATCAGAGTTATCAAGTCGACGTACCTTTGCATACCTCATCGCGACCCTGAATGCCTCGCATCCGCATTATGACTTCTCCAACGTTCTCCGGCCTGGCGACTTCAAGCGCGAGAGGAACCTGCGTCGTGTCATGGTGAACCTGGATTCCATTCTCCAGAATGTCCGACCCGGCTTCGAGGCAAAGTCATTCGACTCATCTCTTGGGAGCGATGCCAACTCCGTCTGGGGCCCCCAATGCTGGTCCTTGATTGATAAGGAGATGCGCCTTAATGAGTGCACAATATTCAGCTACCACCCCGACGTGGACCCCTTTGAGGAGGACGAGAGCGCCATCTGGGCCGCGCATTACTTCTTCTTCAACCGCTCACTCAAGCGCGTCGCCTATCTTTACGTCCGGGTCGTGCCCGTCATTTCGTCGACGAGCCCGAGTCTTCGTCCCGCCAGTCTGGCCCACCCCCGCACTGCAGCGCAGGACCCTGCCGGTGCGAAGCGAGCCAACTACTGGCTCGGCAACCGCGATGCGACGCTCGTCCCACCGTATGAGGACGACGAGGATGGCCCACAGGATGATGGGCTGTACTGGAATCGCGGGGAGGACGGTGATCTCGTCATGTTCTCCGATGACGAAGCCATAGACGATAGCTTCGAGGATGATGACGATGACATGCTAGACAAGCGCCAGAGGCTGATGAGCGAGGACATTGCGGGCCGCATGGAGCTCTAACTCGTCTGCCCCTCGCCAACAAGGCCTCACCAACAGGCCACTTTACTGATCTTTGCCCCGACAACTGGCCATTTTGGGCCCGTTATTTTCAACACAGCAGAAGCTGAGGACATCCCCTACTTCAACAACAACGATGAGCATATTTTTTTTTCCGCTCCTCTTGCTTACACGCTCCAAACCATTTTCTCTTTTGCTATCTGGTTTTCTCCTCTTTTGTTTTATATTTGGGACTATTGCACAAGCGCGGCGCTAGAGTTCCTGGTTTCTGGTCGGTGAGAGCGGCTGGGAACTGCGTCGCTGGAGTTCAAGGAACCATGTTGCATTTCTTCTTCTTCTTCATTTTTTTAATCTTCATGTATCATGTGTGTATCTTGCTTACTCTTGGATTGCCTTGGGAGAGGGAGAGTCGTGCTGGGATGGGATCACGTCTAGAGGGAATGGGATGGGATGGGATAGGTATGGGACGGAGTAGCTTCCTTCGAGCACGTCTCTGTGATGATACTCCTACGAGTAGGCGCTATGGGTCATATTTTGGAATGCAATAAATTTACAGGTTCAAACTCGTCGAGAGGCGTCTTTTGACGCGGCCGGCCAGCTTCATGACATCTCCTCTTGCTGTGCAGTCTTATCCATGTCTGAATTTGTAGTATTTGTCGTGTTCGGCCCCGTTTGCGAACAACCCAAGGCTGCCGCATTACTACTAGTAGTACTTGAAGAGACCATGTACTCCGTATAGCATGGTCCATACCCCCCTTTTTTGCATACACCCAACACCAGGTGACGGAAGGTCCCTGATAACAGATGCCAGTCTCAAACGGCGTCGAGACCTAGGTAAAACGCTGGCATATCATATACATGTGCAGAACCAAGACTCTGAGCCTCGTCCGAGGCAACTTAAAAATAGAAATAAAAAAAGCAACAGAAAAAAAACAAAACAAAACAGGCTGGATGATGTGTAAAAATGGGGACCCCGTTTACTCTGTCGGCCCCCGTTCCAGCTTTTGCGCACCTCGCTAGATTTCAGTAAAAGAAAAGAAACAAACGCCTCAACGTGCCTTGATTTCCTGTTTCCCTAGTTGCTTTTCCCCGCTCAAGGATATAGAAGACCGTGATATGTACCGTTAAATAATTGACCGAAAGAAGAAGAGGAAGGGATTTGGGCAGGATCGTATGCTTATTCTGCCTTCATTATTGGCGGGGAGTCGCCGTTGATTATGTTGTTATTAGTAGTCGTGGGTGGCGGAGAGGGAGGTGTTTCCACATCGCCGTTAAAGACCGAGTCGTGCTTCTCCTCCACGGGACTCCCTGGGTCTGTTGGGGTCTTCCTGGTCGCTGTGCTTGCCGTCTCGGGTTCCTCCGGGATGGTCGCAAAGCGCTTCAGGACTCGCTTAAGAGCTGGTCGTCGGATGGGCTTGGAGAGGAACTCGTCCATGCCCGAGTCCATGCAATCCTTGACATTGCTCTCCTCGGAGAATGCTGTGAGCGCGACAATGGGCGACTTGTATCCCATCTCGCGGATCAGCCGTGTGCTCTGGAGCCCGTCCACGTTGGGCATTTGCACGTCCATGAAGATGACATCGAAGGACTCATTGTTCTCCACGGCGCCCTTGACGAGATCGTACGCCTCTTGGCCATCTTTGGCGATGGTCACGTCTGAGACATCCTCGAGCTTGAGCATCCGGCTGACCACCTCTACATTGGTGGAGTTGTCGTCCGCTACAAGCACCCGGAGTTTGCTGTGGCTGCCACTCCTATTAAGAGCCGGAATCTTCATCCCAGATCCCTTCGATTCGGGAACCCCGACAGAGAAGTATGGTTGACTCAAGCCAACCAGCCGAGGCTGAGAGTTCAGGGGATTGGATGACTGCTTGCTCTCCATCGAAGGCCTGGAGGCTTCGACAGCAGCATCTGTCGTGGGAGATTGACCGTCTGCATCGTTTGAATCAGGCTGCCTGGGTCCTACCGATGCAATACTAGGTGGACTTGGCAATCGTTAGCGTCGGTTTGACATTTGGTATTACTTCGCGTCACTAATGAATGTGGTTACTCACCGAATTGCGGCAAATCTGAGCGGTATGTGCATGGTGAATGTGGTTCCCGCTCCCTCCACGCTCTTAAGCGTGATGGAGCCACCCATCAAGACAGCCAGCTGTTGGCAGATGCTCAGACCCAGACCGGTGCCTCCGTACTTCTTGCTGAGGCCCGGATCGCCTTGCACAAAAGGCTCAAACACCTTGTCCTGGAGGTGTTGCGGAATCCCGGGGCCAGTGTCCTGGACTTCAAACTCGAATAAGAACGGCTTCCATCCAGGGTGCGCACCCTGCTGGTGCTCCTCCGACAGGCGTACGTGAGGTGTTATCCTGGGCTCCATTGGGTTGATGGCGAGGGCGGTGCGCCCTCTCTGCATGCCGCCGGGCCCTGCAAGGACTGAGTTGGTGGACTGCACAGAGCTGGAGCCGCCTCGTTGGCGAGTGCGCGCCGCTCGGGAGTTCCTCGATTGCGCCTTGGATAGGGATGAGGTGCGGCTGTCGTCTTCCCTCGACTGTTCTTCGCCGACGCACCTGATACAGACACTGACCTGGCCGCGAGGAGGCGTGAACTTCAGACTGTTGCTCACAAGGTTGATAATGACCTGCAGTATACGGTGCTGGTCCCCCCAGAGGTATCTCTCTTCGAATCTGACTGGCTTCTGCTGGCACATGGGGCCCTTCGAGTCCGTATCCGACTGTGGCTGCCCGCCATCCTGCTCCGCAAGGTCGGCCGGGCTCACAAAATTGACAGAGAAGTCAATCTCCCCTTCTCGAACTTGCTTGTCAAAGATGGACAGGATCTGAGAGCGTATGTCGACAAGCCGGAATTCTTTCGGGTCCATCAGGATCTGATGGCCAATCTGGTTCTTGGAGAAGCTGAGGAGATCCTCCAGCAGGTGCAGGAGCAAGTCTCCCGATTCGTACACGACCTTGAGCGACTGCTTGATCTTGGACACGTCGGTCTCTTCCATGCAGACGGCGCACATGCCCAGGATGCCGTTCAGGGGCGTCTTGAGCTCGTGGGAGATGTTGGCAATGAACAATGTTTTGCTCTCGTTGGCAGACTCGGCTGCCCTCTTGCTCTCGCTGAGCTCCTTGGTCCGCTCGGCAACCTTCTCGTCGAGGGAGCGGTACTGCTTGACCAGCTCATCACTCATGTCATTGAAAGTCTTGGTGAGCTCTGTAAGCTCGTCCGTGATGATGTGCCTGCCCTCGTGGACCTTGCCGGGGATCTTGAACTTGCGGCGAGCAGGGTCCCGGTGGGCAGCACGTCTGGCTGGTTTGCCCTTCATGAGCCGCGTGATGGTGGTAATGATGGTCTTCTTGGACCTATGTGACGTGCGACCAGATCCGGGTGTTTCGACCTCGTACTCCGAGTCGGAGGAGAAGTCGTCGTACCCAGGTGGGTTGACGGACTTCTCGGTGGCAGCCTTGAGCTTGCGGATAGGCATGACGCCAATGTGGGCGCAAGGGAATATGATAAGAGCCAGAAGACCAGCGGTACCAAAGACGGTGCCAAGAAGGATGCTCCGCAAGATGTTTATAGGTTCGTAGGTCTCGCCCTTGGACTTCTCCACAATGACGGTCCAGTTGACAAGCGGTGTCTGTGTTCTGGCAAAGCCGACCGACACCAGCAGCCCCTGCTCGTTGTGGGTATGTAGCTTGGAGCTGGCGTTGTTGACGGTGTCTATCTGGTCGGTGAAGGCATCTAGAGCTGCCGGGTATCTCTTGACGGGGAAGGCATGGTTTTGGTTTATGGCCCCCTTCTTGAACTGCTGGTCAGAGTGACGGCCCTTTTCGCCAATGTCGATGGTGGGAGGCAGCACAAAATGGACATTGACGCTGCCAAATGCCTCCTTGTCAGGCTTGTACGTCGAGTTGCTGGCTGGCATATCGTCGTCCAAGCGGTTCCAGGGGTTCGTGGGTCCCACGATGAGGACCATGCCGCTACGATCTAGGCCCTCGCGGGAATCTCGTATATCCACCAGGGGAGATGCCATGGCAAGCACAGTCATGTATCCCAGAATGAAGTTGTCCCAGTTGTCCCTGATGGGGACGGAAACAGACATGAGCGCAGACGTCCCGTTCAGGACCAGGGGGCCAAGGAGGAGGCCCCCATCCCGGGATATTCTGACTCCAGGGAAGGCCTCCGCCCCCACGGCAGGAGTGTCCGGTCGGATATCGTTCTCTCGGCCGAGCTCGACGTAGGTGATGTTGGGGTAGAGCATGGGGGGGTAGCCGTACTCGGAGTCGCTCAGCGTAACCTGGGAGCCGTTGGGGGTAGTGTACGGGAGGATGATCTCCGGGAGGTTGGCGGCGGTGACGTTGAGCAGGCCTCGCTCATTGCCGGTGGCGTTCCTGGAGAAGATGCGGACCTGCAGCAGGCCGGTGGAGGCTCCGACGGCGAGGGCACTGGTGATGTCGTTCCAGGCACCTTGCCAGTCGGCCTCGCCAGAGCTGTAGAAGGACCCAAGGGCTTGCTGGACCAGCAGCCTGGAGGACATGGTGTAGCTTGTGCTCTGGATAAGCTCGAGCTGGGAGGTGATGCGCGAGGCCTTGAGGGACGCGGTGAGGGAGAGGCCATCGCGCAGGTTCCCGGCAATATGGTTGTTGACATAGAGCCAGGTAGGGACGGCGACGATGGTGAGGGCGACGAGGACGGCGGCGAGGACAAGGAAGGCCAGCTGCTCGCGGATAGCGATCCTCATTGTGGGCGGTTGGTGTTATTTCGGGCCCGAAGCTGCGGTGCCTGGTGCCGCATGGTTTCCTTGGTTTCCTGTTTGCTGCTCCTGGGTTGGTGCGTGGTGTTCTCGATTGGGCTAGGTATTCGACTCGGGAGACGATTCGGGCCAGCGAGGGATGCGCCGGCGCGGTCGAAGCGGTGGGCAGCGGCGGCAAGCGGTACCAGGGAAGTAGGCTGGGAGTCGCCGTCGCAGAGTCGCAGAGTCGCAGAGTCGCAGTCGAGGACCGTATTTCGGAGCTTGGGCGTACGGGCTGAAAGAGGACTGGATTGGAGATAGAAAGGAGTGGAAGCGGGATGAGAAGCCCCGCAGAAAAGAAAGTCAAAAGATGCAAGACCAGCAGAGTGGTGCAGATATGGTCGCGGAATGGGCAATTGGAGGTGCTGGGAGGCGTTGGGAGGTATTGGGGGAGTATTGGAGAGTATTGGGAGGTGACGGGGAGAGCGAGTTGACTAGTAGAGGGCTGCGCAAGGTCTGGGCGATGTGCCTAGAGCGTTCTCGACCCGGGAGGTTTGTTCAGGGACCGGCGGATCTGTGCAGCACTGCAGGGTCCGTCTCACTGACCGACTCCTCATTGACCAGGAGGGACAGGCTGCAGCATTGTGAGTCCAGGCTGTCCGGCTGTTTTGTAGGGGGCGGGACTGGGTGCTGGAGGTCGTGGGCTCTTGGGCTCCTGGTCTCCTGGACTGGGAGTCGAGATGGGACGGATGAATGATCTGGCAGGCGAGCAGCGACACGAACACGGATAACAATGCTATTAGGGGGCTATTAGGGGCTAGGAACACGAGCAGGGCCCATGAATCCAGAGTCAAGCGGCAGGACAGTGCGACTCTCGTACGACGAGCGAGGTGTGGTGTGTGGTGTGTGATGTGTGATGTGTGGTGTGTGTGTGTGTGTCTGTGTGTGTCTGTGTGTGTGTGTGTGCGCGTGTGTGTATGTGTGTGTGGTTCGGGACCGGGGCGCTGATCATGCAGACACTGCAGAGGGCCCAGATGGGAGGCTGAGGGAACGCGACAAGAGGACACACCTCCTCGATCTCGTCGATGGGATGGGGGAGGGCGGGCTGTCTGAGAGAAGATTCAACGGACAGCCTTGACAGCCTGAGCGGCCTGGCAAGCCTGGGCAGGACGGAACTCCTCACAGGCTCACAGGAGAGCGAGGGCCACCACTGGGGCCCACTGGAGCGGAGCTCCTCAGGCCTGGCTAGAACGTGCCCAGTGGAGGTGTGGGGCACCCGAACAGCCCGAGAGGCCCTCCCGGCCTCAGCCCTGGCCTCCCGTCCCGACTCCCCTTGAGTTCCAGGTTGAGTGACTCGAGGCCCCTTGTGCCCTCAGAGGCTTAGTGTCAGGCTTCAAAGTTCAGCGCTCGGGATTCCATGTGCCCTTGGGCCCCCAAGAGTACCACTGCTACGTGTCCCGCGGGTCCCGTCTCCCGAGGCCTGCCTCCAGGGCACGTCCAGGTCGGTCCAGGTTGGTTCAGGGCAGTTCGGGTGCGCTCAGGTGGGCTCAGGTGGGCTCAGGTGGGTTCAGGTTGCCCAGGTTGGTGGTCCCTGCTGAAGTCAGCTCAGGCCAGCTCAGGGCCCAGGCACCCGCTGGAGGACCCCCTGGGCCGGCAAACCTTGAATTCACGGCATTCGTGCCATTCCATGTCCCCCCAACACCATTCATGCGGGGGGGGGGCAGATGGCATCATGGCAGCCTTTGGTCTGTTCCCATTCATCACTGCCACTATGTATGTGGTAGTACTGCTCACTTTATTCATCAACCCCATCCATATCCCCATCCCCTCAGTACCGCTCCATCACCCACGTCCGCCGCTCCTCGACCCCCATCCCCTCCAGCAGCGCTGCCTCAGCCGTCTTGACGCCGACGTACCTGTCTACCAGCTCCCTACCCAGCATCTCGCCCAGCTCGCCATCCTCGCCCAGCGCCCCCAGGGCCTCGCCCAGCGAACTGGGGATCCTCTCGGACACGCCCGCCGCCGCCCTCTGCTGCGCCGTCATGGCCGCCGGGGCCTCGTCACCGCAATCTCCCCACCGGCCCAGCAGCTGCTCGCCGGCCCCGTGGCCCAGCGTGCCCGCCCCCAGCAGCGCTGCCAGCGCCAGGTACGCGTTGGCCGTGCCGTCCATGGCCTTGACCTCCCAGTGGCTGCCCTCCACCGCCCGCAGCGGCGTCTCGCGGTTCTGCGTGCCCCACGCCACCCACGTCCCGCCCGCCCAGCACCCGTCCACCACCCGCTCGTAGCTGGCCGGGCTGCTGTACGTGAAGGCGCTGACCGCCCGGAGGTGGCCCAGGATCCCCGCGTAGAAGGGCCCGTACGTCGCCGGGTCGTCGCCTCCCGGCGATGAGATGGACATGTGCACGTGCGCCGCCGTCCCGCACGCTGCTGCGAACGGCTTGGGGTGCAGTGTCATCCGGTAGCCCTTGGCCGTCGCGCACGACGAGATGACGTCTCGCGCGTACAGCAGCGTGTCCACTGCCTCGAGCGCCGGCGCCTTGGGCAGGATCACCTCGTACTGGCCCTCCGCGCTCTCCGGGTGCACCATGTCGATATACACGCCGGCCTCTTCCAGTATCGCGATGGCCTCCTCGATGACCTCGATGGCCGCCTCGTGGTCCATGGCCCTCCCCACCGACCACGCGTGCCCGTCCCCGCCCAGCGGCTCGAACCTGGTATCCTTGCCACGCTTCATCAGCACAAGCTCGATCTCGAACCCGAGCACAAAGGTGAGCCCCTGGGCGCGAGCCTTGTCCAGCACCCTCTTCAGCGTAGTGCGAGGGCACAGCGCCACCGCAGAGCCGTCCTTCTCCCTGAAATCCCCCCTTGCCACGATGTGCGCCCTTCTCGAGCCTAGCCGTAGCGTGCTGAGGTCGGGATGCAACCGCCACTCGCCCGAAGGAGAGACACCCGGCGCGGGCATGTCAACCTGGAGCATGCCCATGCTTACCTTGGCGACCCCGAACGAGAGCTCCTCGCCGTCTCTCAGCATGGACAGCACCCTGCGTATCGGCACAGCCCTCATTCTTTCCGTGCCCGTCATGTCACACCAGTAGATGCGTAGGAGACGAGGCTCGTCCTCTCCTCCCAGGAACTTGGATATGGTACCCACATCATCCTGGGAGTCCCCAGTCTTCTCGTCATGCCGGTCATGCTGCTCCCCTTCCAGCGGCTTGAACTCCAGACCCAAGTTGTAGAGCTTATTCGAGTTGTGGAAGAAGACATCCTCCACGACCCCAACTGCCTGCTGCGCCGTCAGGTCCTCCTTGCGCACATAGTCGCGCAGCACCGCCCACAGCGCCTCGCGGACCTGCACCACGGCCAGCAGGTACGTCTCGGGGAACCAGTGCCCGTCGGTGCTCCACAGGATCTTGGACGCCGGGCACAGCTCCAGGATCTGCCGCACGACGCCCTCCTGGCCCTCGCGGCTCAGGAACGGGAACACCTCCCCGATGTCGGCGTAGACGTTGGCGTACATGGCCGCCAGGTACCCGAGCTCGCGCGTGTAGGGGTACCCGGAGTGCAGCAGCACCACGGGCACGTCCGGGTACGCGCGGATGAAGCCCTGCAGGTGCGACGGTGACGCGCTGGTGAGGGTGATGTCGTTGTCGCCGAGCCCCGTGTGGAACTGGATGGGCTTCCTGGGGGCCAGCGGGCCTTCGCTGATGGTGAGCGCCAGCAGGTGGACAAAATACTCGTTGAGGCCCGAGTGGTCCAGTCTCGTGAACTTTTGCGCACCCGGTGTCACCCGCTGGCGGTGGATCTGGGTGAAGACCTCGCAGGCCTTGTCGTGGTCAAGCTCGCGCGGTATCGCCAGCCCCGTGCGGTAGCAGATGACCGACTTGAACCCCACCACCTCGGGGTCCCTTATGGCCTCTCTCACCGCGGCCATGAACTCCTTGGTGAGGACGCCGAGGACCTTCAGCGAGTCCTCCTCCACCTGGCAGTGCTTCTCGATGAGCTCAGCAGCAAGCGGCTCGATCCTGACGATGCGCTTGCTCTCGCCCCTCGTGAACTCATCAAAGTAGTCGTACCCGTCCACATCGCCCCCAGCATCCAACCCATCGTCCACGAGCACGCACTCGATGCCCTCCAGGCACCTCGCGATCCACGCCTCGTAGTCCCCCCTGCGCCGGTCGGCGACGGCCCGCTCCACGGCCTCCCACGTCGGCTGGCACCCCAGCACGCGCGAGAGCTGCCTCACCGCCCGGGCGTGCGCGAGGCTCCGCCGGGACGACTCGAGGGCCGGACCGTGCGCCTCGGTGGCGACAGCCAGGAGGGGGTGCTTGCCCAGGGAGGCCGGCCTGAGCAGGGGATGCGCGTGGTTGTCGATGATGGGGGTGCGGTGGATGGCACGCCAGAGCGTGTCCTCGCCGGCCTTGTCCGCCATGTGTGTGTGAGAGTGTGTATGGGAGAAAGATAGAGAGAGAGTGTGTGTGTGTGTGTGCGCGTGAGTGAGTATGTGTGAGTGCGCGTGCGAGAGTATGCGTGTGTTGTGGTGGTGTTCTGTGTTCAGCCGTGCGTCAGATGGCGGTCACGCAATCAGCTTACTTGGTGAGTTGTCAATTTGATAGTTGATAGCCTATCCGCTCTTTGGTTCCCTCAGACGCCCCAGGACTACCCGTACGAGTACAGACAGTAAAGATATCGATAGAGGGAGAGATGAAACAAACAAACCAGAGAAACACAGCGAGAAAAACAAGGGCCAATCTCGACAGTAGGCGACGCCGAGAATGGAGAAGGCGGCCAAGCCATGCATGTCGGTCGGATGTAACGCAACTAAACACACATGGTGCAGCTTGCTCAGTCCTCAGCGCTCGTCCCGTGAGACAAATAGACGGGACTCGCGAAAGACACTTCCCAGGTCAAGTGCTTTTTGGCCGTGTCTCAGCCAGCCTCTTCGGCCCATACAGAAGCCAGAAGCCCATTTCTTACCGAGTACGTCGTAACGAGTAGGTAGTATAGCCAGGACAGGACGGAATACAGCATCGAACGATGAAGCACCGGCTGTCAAACACTGCTCCATAAGACAAGAGCACGGCACATGATGTGTACAAGGTACGAGGTAGGCATGCAACGAACGATCCATTGCCAAAAACATGAAGAAACCTATCGTAAGCCTGACAGGCCACCCGCCACGTCCACGTCCCTGTCAAGACCACACCCTTTTCGGAGGATCCAACCACATCAGCCAACAGTTAATAGTTAGTTCCACCCTGCCCATACCGTGTGGGAGCTGAACACTTCCCCTGATGTTCCTCGTCGTTTCCAAAAAGTCATGTTCCATCTTGGAAAAAGAAAAAAAGAAAAGTCCGTTTGAACCTAGTCTAACCATTGGCCAATCGTCTATGTTACGACTGGCAGTGTGTAGAGATGGCCGGCAAACTGATGCATGGTATCGAAGGGAATTAGAAGCCGGCTGAAAAGATCCACCCAGTGTTAAAAAGGAAAACAAAGGAAAAAAGGTGAACAGAATAATACAGCGAGAATACATGGCCGTCGAAGCTGAACCTCGTAAAAGAAGAAATTATTTGCGGCCTGCCAGTAAAGAAGGCTTATCGGAAAATACATGGCCTCGTCATATAAATAGGTCGTAGTCGCAGTTGTGCGTGAGCGTGGGGCATGGTCTTGGTCAATCAGTCATGTCGTCGAGAGCCTCCAGCCTCTTTGCCTCTGCGCCTCATCGCAGATTCTTCCGGCGCGCCCACATCTTGGAAAGACCGCTGCTCTCGTCGGCCGTTGTGCTCCTCACAGAAGGACCTGTGGCACCTGCTGGAGGGCCCGAGTCGCGCAGGAAAGCAGCCAGATCAGCCGTTCCCGTCCGGGTCATGGCTGGCGTGGCATCGCGAGGCTCAAACTTCTTCATGGGCACTCTGCCCGGCACTGGATTCGACCCCATACGGGGCCGCCCGGTATTGGTTTCAGAAGCCCCATACTTGTCGTACGAGGAAGGCATGTTGACCTGGAGAGGAACGTGTCCGCTGCGAGCCCCAGAGCTGTAGGCGGTACCCGTGCGGCTGCTGAGCGATCTCGACTCGGGAGCAGCCTTGCCATTGGTACTGTTGGCCTCCTTGGGCTCCTTGTGGTCTCTTCCAAACCCAGCACGTGCGAATCGTCCAATGAGACTGGGGGCGCTCGCCTTCTTTTTGGGGATCTTTTGTGATATGGGAGGACCCTGGGGCTCGGGGGGCGGGTCGTAATTGCGCAGGAATTCGGCCAAGCTCTCCTCCTTCTTCGCAGGAGGCTGAGGCGTCATCAGCAGGTCGTCGTCCTCGTCGCTGAAATCAACCGCATAAGGATCACGGACGCGGCGCTGCTTGCGCTGGGGCATCATGCCACCCTCGTCAAACGTGTTCTGCGCAGGCTGCTGCTTGTGCCTGAGAAGTGCCGAGTTCGAATTGACGGTCGAGGGCATCGACCTCTCGGTAACGCCAGTAGAAGTCCGGCTGCTATGCACCTCGGGAATGGTCGCATCGACTGCCCGCCCACCGGAGCCGCCCGTCATGTGATCGGAATCCATCGTGTTGCGGAATGGAGCAACATGCCGGGGGATACGGTGGCTCGCACTTGATCCAGGAGGACCCTGGCGGATAAAGTCGATCAGATCCGAGTTGTCGCCCTTGCTGTCCACAGCGGCATCGCGAGGCTGGTAACGATTACGGTTAGCCGTCTGCGACACACGGCGGGAATCAAGGCTCGTCTTGGCCGAGCTCGACTTGGCCGGGCTCGCCGTGTTGTTGGCACTGCGGATCGGAGGAGGTCGGTTGTCGCCTGGTGGGCCGGTGGATTTGATAAACTCGGCAAAGTCTGCCGTTGTGTCGGCAGGAACGCGAGCATCTCGTGGCAGAGAAGCGGGAGCTCTGTGTGACTTCGGCCCCGCGGGAGACATGGAACTAGGACCCGTAGGAGGCGACCTCATCGTCGTAGACTTGGAAGCAGACATGGTGGAAGAGGGCCCGGGCACCGAGATAGGAGAGGGTCTGTGGCCCTTGCTCTCCGAGGGTGAGTGAGATCCCACGGCAACCATTCGAGACCCCTTGGCATCTGTCGCCGTGGAAGAAGATCGCGAACGATCCCCAGGTTTGTAATCATCGGCCTTGGCACGGGGGAACCGGGACCTGCCCGGACTGTCGATGGAACGGGGTGACTATAGCTGTTAGGTATGGTCCATAGCAGGAACAAATACACCATGAACACTTACATCCATATCGCGCATGTTCTCGGGGGTGAGAGTATAGGTGATTGTTTGGTTGCTGTGGATCAGTTCCTCAAAGTTGCGGGCGACGCTTTCGGCATGGCTAGGGACATGCTCCTCGGAAGTCCTCGTTGCCTTCATCCGTGTAGTAGCTGACGAGCTTGATGACCCAGAAGTGTGCGTTTGGCGTTGAGAAGTGTTGGACTGGATGGGGTACAGCGCAGTGTCCTCCGAGTCCTTGTGTCTCGCGACCTGCCCAGAAGCTGCATCTAGTTTAGGTGAGCGGCGGGCCGGTGCTCGGAATGGAACCTCGGGGATCGGTTCGTCGATGAAAGCCCCAGCCGAGTTGGATTTGGTGACTATGGTGACCTTTGTGTTCGACGGAGTGTGCTGCTGGCGTGATGTGGACGGTATCGTTGACGACTGCACAGCTGAAGATGGGCGGCCCTTGGCACGAGGTGTAGTCTCTCCAGCGGCGCCTGTCAGAGAAATGTTCGCGGAACTAGTAACCGCCTCATACGGGTTGCCTCTGTTGGTAGATGTCTGGTCGCTCTCTTCCTCCGACTCTGAGATCGTAGAAGCATTCTGGCGCGGTGGCCTCATCCCGTCAGGGGACGACCGCAGAGATGTGAAAGAAGAGCCGTAGGCCGCATTGTCAACACATCTAGGCTTGAGAGAGCCCTCCGTGACAGACGGGCTCGATGAGTGGCTAGCGCGCGATAAGCTCGCTGAGCGTCTTTGAGGTCTCTCGGTAGTATCGATGGACGGGGATCGAGACCCTGAGCCCTTAGGTCCGGCAACATCGACGATACGCGCTGAGCTGATGCTGTTGGTTTTCCTGGAGCCCCCTTCTGACCCTGATGGGGTACTACTGGCCACCGACACCCTAGCGGATGTCACGATCTCTGCCTTCTCGTAGGTGTCTCCATCCATATCCTCCGGAATAGGCTTTCGGATCTTCTCGTCGGTCGTTTTCGCGACTCCAATGGCCCCAGGTTGGTGATTCGGGGTTATGTCGAGGGCGGCCAGAACGGGTCGCTTCCGGGCTTGTTCTTGGCCCGGTTCCGCCTTGTCCATCTTGGAAGCGCCTTCAGACTTGCTAGTCTCTTCCTCAGGCTGCTCAGAGATGACCTCTTCAGAATTCTCCTCTGCCTCGTCGATGGCTGTGTCATCTGAGTCTAGAACAATAAACCTCGACGATCCGTGCGAAGGCAATGAGAATGATCGCTGGCGCTTGGACAGCCGCGAAGGATCCGACTGGAGGGTCTCTAGGTTAAGCAGCGTGGATGGGTGGAGGAAGCTCCAAGGGCGCTGAGCGGGGGTATAATACTCATCGTCATCTTCCCCCTCGTCGCTATTGTAAGCTAGACCAGGAACCTCAATCTCGTCGACATCATTCTCGCCGATGGGTAGCGGAACCTCGGTGGGCTCCAGTGACTCGACCGGGCCTGCATCGTCTCTGTCAAGGTTCTTGCCCTTGTTCCCAGCTTCGCGGGCAAGTGGCTCGTCCAGCTCCTGGCGAGTCTCACTGCCCGCATCGCTGGTGGCCGGCTTAGGAGTAAGATATGTGTCGGTCACGTTGCTTCCCGCACGCATGTGACCAACTGATGACCTCGAGTAAGGTCGGCTACCGAACTCGATCATGGAGGGTGCCCTGATGCGCTTCTTCCACCCCCTCCAAAGCCTTCCAAGAGTACGATCGAGGGCAACCCGCTCCATATCAACATCCGTGACGACGATTCTCTCTGCGGTATCAGCTGCGCTGCGCGTGCCTTCCTTAATTTCCTTTTCAAAACCGGTCCGCAGTCTGTGATAGGCAGCCTGGCCCGCGACGGTCAACGTCAGCTCACCCATGTACTCCAAAACTGAGGTCAGGAAGATTGCGACGGCGGGAGAAATCACGTCAGAGAACTGCTCGTCCGCCCCAATCTCGAGATGCTCCTGTTCCATGTACGTATCTTCCTCCTCCTCCTCCATGTCGCCTAACGATGAGTACACCATGCAGCGCAGTCTAGCCCGCTTCCAAACAAGCTCGAGGTCCCAGTCACGGCCGGGATCAACGCCCCGGGTCTGCACAAATTCTTCTTCATCGCCAGCTCCCAGGTATTCGCGCAGTTCTTCGTCTGCATTGTTGATGGCATCCTTGGCGAGCTTGGGTTTGAGGACCTCGGAGACCGCAGGACGCAGTGTGGCAAGTGTCGTACCCTTGGAGAGCTGGAGGAAGTTGAACAGAAGTTGATCGAGGAAGTTGTTCACGAGCTGCAGAGCTCGAGGGGTGACTACTGCAGTCTCGCCCGCGGGTAGCATGCCGGATTCATCGTACCAAGAGTCGGCATGGCTGTCATGGTCGTTTGTGACAATCTGAGAAGCTGCAGAAGAGGCTATAAAGGCAGCCTCGGGGGAGACAGATAACGGCGGTGAGGCCAGCCCGTGGCTGATGGTCGAGGGTCTGTCGCTAGAGATACTCTGTGTTCTCGATTTTGTTGCGCGCGGAGAGGCAACCGACGCTGAACGAGCCAGCGACGGTTCGAGATGTGAGCTAGCCATGACGGCTCCCTTCTTGTGTATCAATTGAGGGAGAACCCCCTCGTAGGAGCTCTATGAGGAGTCGCGCTATGGATATTGAACCAATTCGCCGAGGGGAATGGCAGGGCAGGGCAGGCCGGGTTGGAAACAGCTCGTTCGGTTAGGAGAGTGCGCGCGTCGAGAACGAGGGCCTAGTCGTGATAATCAAAGCCAACTACGATACCAAAGTTAGCAGTGAAACAAGACTAGGCGAAACAAGCGAGCACAACGGTCTAGGGTCTTCGGTTGCGCATTCCACTCGGGAGATTCTGGGTCTGCCGCGAAACCTTGATCGAGGCGGCGCACGACGCACTGCCCCTGGGGGAAGCTAAATATGACGGATCAAGAGACGCACGGTTGACGCCCATTGAAAGATAGATATCGGCGACCAAGAGGGAAGAATCTCGGGACCTGGGGGAATGGAGGAGGCTGAGAGACAGTCATGTGAACCCTTACCTTCATAGATCGATGATCGAAGAAGCAATCATTGGTGATTCGGCGATCGCCCGGCCCAAAGGAGAAGAAACAAGATCCCGCAAACTAAAAAGACGGACAATTCGATACCAGCGCAGGCATCCGTAGAGCAAGTCCTAAGATGGGAGAGGAAGAGGCAGTACAGGTCGCAGACGGCGTGGTCGTCGTGCCGGCCTAGGACGATGGAGAGACGGGGAAAGATTCTCGGGAAATGGGCAACCTGGAATAAATCTGGATACAGAGTTACAGGCGGGCAAAGGCACGACAGGACTTGCAGGTGACCGACTGGAGGGGCGTTCAGAGGACCCTCGCTCCAAGCCAAGGAGCCTAGACAGGTGGCCAGTCAGGGACGGACTCAGGGGTCGTGATGGCCAGTTTTCCTTTTCGCTCCTTGCAGTGGCCCGGCGCCCACGAGTGCAACCCTGGCCTCCAATGCCTGTAATGCCTGCAATGCCTGCAAGCGCATATGCAAATGCTTGCCTTCTGGGGTGGTGGCACCGGCTGGTGGTCCCAGTGCCGGCTGGGCCTGCTAGCGTGCTAATGATGCCAAAGACCACTGACGCCACTCCACACGCCACGGCCCTTGGCCTTGGGTCTCTTGACAATATGGGTTCTGGGACTTCTGGGTCCCAGAGAGCTGGGGCCTTTTTTTTTTTTTTTTGCGGTGTTTCTGGCGAGGTCGCGACGGCCTCGAGTTCCTGCTACGCTCGCTGAAGCTGGTGGATGGCACGGCCGCAGGAGACTATGGCCTGCAAGGAGTCGAGGGATGACAGGAAATTGCAGTCAGGATCAACTTTGTGACGTCGCCAAGCACCCTAGACGCTTGGATGGGACACATGCACGGGTAAAAGAGGCAAAGAATCGCTTCGGGAAATTTCTTGATGGTGGTGATAATGAGGTCAGAGAAGAAGGCAAGGTAGCCTAGCGGCGCAGCATGGGACAGTAAAGTGACCGAGTAGATCGCACGGTACGGCAGTTGAGGGCCCGATCCTGTCTTTCCCTGCAATGGGCCACTGTTCAGTTAATAATACTCGTACGAGTACGAGTGCTACTACGGTACGTAAGTACGGATCACTACCTAGTGTTATCCATTATTACAACGGCAGAGAAATAACAATCATCTGACCGCTTCCACTTCTCTCCCGCGACCAGAACGAGAGCTAGGTGCTGGAAGAGTTGCTCAAAAACTCCCGGAGGCACGTCTCTAGTATGGCGGCAGCGTCCCGAGCGTCAATCCTGTTGACCGTGAGATGTTTGGAGCAACGACTGGGATATGAATTAGCAATCAATGGGTGGTAACATGCGTACCAGATCGGCGCGGTGCAGTGCCGATGGGAAAGCCGGTGGCGGCGGAGGAGTCTGTCCGACGCTTGCGCATATCAAAGTGATGGATATCTTACATGTAGTAGGAAAGTACGGATATTGTTATAGTATGAACCGGCAGATGCTGAAACACGATCCGTACATCACCTCTAATTACTAATAAATGGTCAGGCGTATCATGCCCACTGAGGCATGGAGACGAAACAGAACCCATGCTGAAGTTCTGAACTGCCATGCTTCCTGAAAAAGGGACTTGTGACAGGTCATAATCGGCTGTCCAGTTTGCTTCGAACTGAACCTGCGGGCCGCAACTGAATACCAGACCAGATACGTATTCGTACGGAGTACACAGTGCACATCGCCATGATGTGGTGGGACAATGCAAGCACCCGCACCGACCAGTCGTGGGCCGGAAAAGGGCATCGAGCCAGCTGCGTTGATGACAAGTTGTCCCGTCTTCCGTCTTCCGTCTTCCTTCTTGAGCATCTGCTGTTCTGCACATTATAGGAGCAGACCTGACCAGACCTAGGGTCCACGGGACAGTGTGCATCAGACCACCAGCACCAGGCACATTTCGATAGTCCCGTTGGTGCCACTCGGTGGTCCAGTCTGGGGGGCCAGGCCACACAGAACGTGGCATGGCATTTGACAAGGGATGGATCTGCTTGTTGCATCGGTAGGCCGCAGGAGGAATCTGACAGACGGACAGATTTGACTGTTGCTGAGGGTCCCGGAAATCAGCCATCAGCTAGCAGTCAGCAGTCAGCAGCCATCCCCATTGAACCACGTTACCACGGGCGCCGGCTCAGTCTGGCTGCGCCTCGCCGCAGGAACAGAACGCCAGGCTGGCTGGCACCAAGGACCTCTTTTGCTTGACAGCTTGATTGCTTGTTTCCTCGGTGCTGAGTGATGGATCCCCAAGGCCATCCTCATCATCTCGCCCGTCCCACAAATGGACCACAAGCAATTCCACAAACGGCCTGCGAAATGCGAATGTCGGTCACAGTCTCCCAGAACAGATAGGAGTGGATGGGATTACTAGGAGTATCCGACACCGATGAGATCGATGCCCTTTTTTGGGGTGCCGATAGCCCACGCCAGCGCTACTCCGTATGTAGGATAAGGTAAGAGTAAAAGCATTTGGGAGGGCGCCCTGGACACAGCGCCCCAGACGGTGAGAGGTTCTTCAACGTTGGCGACCAAAGCCCGTGGTGGCTGAATGGTTCCCGTACTTGCATCCGTCCATAAATCGAGCTGGGGAAAATGGCATGGCGTTCGATGATGGAACCGCCATGTCCAATCGCCTTCCACAATTGGGCTTCCGGTCTCCCGACATCTGGACAAACAGCGCACGAACTGCTCCAATCCCCACCGAAAGCCCTTTCAGGGTCCAGGGAAGGTGCCAATCTTGGCAATTCAGTAGCATCTTTCCAACCACGCTGAACTTCAAAGGTTGGGAAGGCAGAAGGCCCAATCCTCAGCCCACCTGCTGCTATATTACTACTACAACACTACCTAGTAGTAGTACTTATTATGCGAGTAACAGAGAGATCTATCCATCGAGAGCCGTGCACCACCCACCTTCCATAACGTACCTACCTAGTAAGTATTATCCACGATCCAATTTCCCACGAGTCAGTCGACGCTGCGATCAAACCTTATACGACGTACGCTGTTGGGTGTTTCTTATTAACCAATCCACATCCACCATGTTCCCCAGAAGCACACACCACCAGTTACCGGCCGATTATCCAAACAAGCATCCATACTTACTCTCTCCAGGCGCCATCGCACTCTCGCCCGTCCTGCATTGTAACTCTAGGCGAGCAACATATCACGGCCCACGGTGTGCCACGGGGTGTCTCAGATCATCCGCTCTAAAGGACATCGCCGTCCCTAGTGGTACTAGCCCTGGTGCTAGTACTCAGCTGCTAGATGACATGCAGCATTGATCAGTAAGCAGGATTGCTAAACAGTGATGGCTAATCCCATTTCGTAGCTCCTACTCGTAGAGTGACTCGATGGTATGGGCAGCACTTTCTTCAACCAATGCACTTGCGAATACCCTCTAGGAGACCCGAGTGGTGGAAAATGAGAGAACGCCATCTCTTTGTGTAGCTAGCCCCCTTCCATCAGGGCTCCTCTCCAACCAAGGAATTTGGCCCTGGAACCGAACCATATGCAGCATCCCGAGATGCACCCCTCAAGTCCCCACGTACGAAGTACTTGCGTCGTCGTCGGAGATCGGTTGCCAGGGGCCGCTCCGGAGGCGCATCAGCGCCAATGCACAATATAAGGCCACACTGGCTGCACGGCTGTGGACCGCGCCCCCCATGGAGAGTATCTACGAGTAGTCTTCGAGTCGGCGGATCGCGAGAACCCGAGGAATGGTACTATAAGTTTGATCAGGACGACCGCGTTGCTTATTTCGATCGGAGTATTCGTACTTGATCGGCCACCACCATTACGTTCTGTGTCTCAACTTGGGGGCTTCACTTTCACGCCACCTTTCGAACTCGACTTATTGATTGTAGTGGCATATATTCTTGAGAGAAAAGATGGATTGTCCGACTCCAACTACTACTCGCTAATCAAGTGCAAAGGCCCCTGCCAATATTCGTCGTTTTGCGCTCTCCCATATACGCTAGTTCCCTTGACCCTTCGTCCCCCCTCGACCGACGTAGGTAAGGTAGCTTATTACAACTATCTGCGCCGATACTAGGGCCTATTTCCCGAAGGAGACGCCTGGCTAGTACACCGAGTCCGCGTTCTAGGGGTTGGTGATGCTCACGGAGCCACGGCTTCCCGATAGGCATTTGCGGCAGAGGACCTGTGTGACCCCCCACAAGCGACGCTCAGGACAGCTACCGGTAGCCTTTGCCGGCGCGCAAGGCTCAGTGATGAGATCGCTAAAGTCGCCGCACTTAGGGCACTGGGAGTGTTCGCCGGAGCACATGTTGACCCTGGGCCTAGAATTGTCGTGGGACCCGACGTAGGTTATGGTATGATGTCGTTTCTGTCACTTGTAGCTAGTGGAATTGCTCCTGACTCTGGACAGAAAGACAGAAGGAAATGGGAAATCCCCAAGCATCCTTTTATCAACAGGCTGTCCCTCCGTGTTCTGTTCTGGTTGTACCCGTCCTTTACTCTAGACGGATGAGTGGCATGGCCAGAACACCTTGGACGTGGCCGAGTCGGGCCCAGGAACAAGATCAACGACGGCAATAGCACTTCACCTGGACCTCTGCCTCGCCATATCTAGTTACTGCGTACAGAGTGATAGGCAGTGACGGGTCCGAGTCGATGCGCGGCTGAATGGTCCCGGGGGGGTCAGCCTGGCACTTGGTGACCAGAATGGACTTCGTTGGACTAAATACCCCGACAGAGGAAACTGGGTGTTTCTAGTTTAGCATTCTCTCCTTTATCTGTTTTCTGGTGCCATCATTGTCAAGTTGTTTTGGCCATTACCCGGCGTCGACGGTGAATGGGGGGCTTTATAAGGCCGTCGCGGGTGAATCCGGGTACAGAGCGCAAGTCTGCGTTGAACTTCACAAAGAACTTCACCTCAGCTCCTGGGCGAGCGATACATATATGAGCTTAGGCAGCATGCCCCCATTCGAGACGGTGGTTTCAAGGGCCACAGCGACAAAGAAGCCACATATTACCCCTGAAACATTTGGAGTCTGCGCTGTTCGAACCAGTCCGTTGAAGCTAAATGCTAGCTAGACACTGGATGTGAGCTTTGGGGAAACGCAGACAAAGCCATTTAATATTCTGAGAACTTTCCTGATTTCTCGAGATATGACATGAATCGCGGCCTTGTCACCAAGATGTAGTTGGCCGCTTGTTTTGATTGTCGAAATGCGACGGTAATACTTTTGATGTAGTTGTCTTGCCAGTCGAGCTTGGTGATCGGATACGTGCAGAATCAAGCTACTGTGTATAATAAAATATCTAGATACCTTCACTTTATTCCAATCTCTTCTTGTCCACTCATCTATCCATAGTCACTATGGTGGATATCTCTCTGCTTCATCCAGCGAGCTGAGAGGGTCGTAAACAAGCACCATCGAGATTCTTTCGGTATGAGTGAGAAATCCAAGCTTTTGAGACTCGGCCATATTGCCAGAATTCCCTTTCCAGTCGAGCATCTCCTATCTTCTACAGATGACTGTAAGACAGTGGGTGCAAATGCTTGTTCAATCAAAGCCACGATATCATCACAGGACATCAGAACTTCAGCCAAATATTTTCAAGGGACTATAGTGTACAATTCATAAAGCTAATTCGTAGTCGTATCAGACACGTAGGGTATCATAATCCATATCCACCTCGGATCAATCCGCTCTTTACTGGCGGCGCTCAGCCTCAGCCTGCTTCTGGATGTCGTGCTCAGCACCGCGCTGCTGCGTCTTGCCTTCGGCACGCATCTGCTCGTAATGGGCATGTCCAGTCTGGTCTCCCGTGATTCCAGAGACGGCGCTGCCAACGGCACCCTGGGCACGTCCAGCTAGGCCGGAGCCGAAGTCGTTTAGCTGACCCTTGGCCTCCTGCTGCTGGCCCTCGAGATTCTGCTGGCGGCCAGCCTGCTTCAGGTTCTAGGATATACGCGTTAGTATTACTTCCGTCTTCCACAACGACGCGAGTGGAAAAGACATACCTCGCTACCGACGAGTCCGCCAATGGCTTCCTTGGTGGAGCCGACGGTTTGGTTCCAGGAGCCCTGGTTACGATCGGAGTCGTCGCGGACGGCAGCGCCGGAGCCTGAGATGGTGGCGCCGGGGATCTTGGCTGTGGCATGGGAGGCATCGTATTCGGCCTGTGCCTGGCTTTCACGGAGATCACCCTTAGCCTGGTCGCCAGTGTTGCCAGTGAGGCTGCCGAAGGCGCTCTGGGCCTTGCCGGTGGCAGAGTCGACGTAGGACTTGAGAGTCGAGGGCTGGTTGTTGTCGGCCATTGTGATGGTTGATAGTTGCAGTTGAGCTGAAGGTGTTCAAGTGTGTAAGAAATGGATATTCAGATTGTGCTGGTGTGGTTGAGAGTAGGTAGGGGAAAGTTGAAGATCGGGGGACGACGACGACTTATATACACCGAGTCGCTTGAGCCTGCCGCCAGCTCCGGCTCTATTTCATCATTCACGGAGGAGGTACGTAGCCACGATTGTATCAGAATTGGTAGCCGCCAGTCCACAATTCACCGGAAGAGAGGTCGAGGCTGGACGCTGTGATGTCATCGCGGGCCGCATCGCAGGAGGTGATGCTCCGAGAGCTTGGATGACTGAGACCGATGTTGCCAAACTGGGTAACCGTGGTGGGGCAGATCGTGACGTCAAGCAAGGGCCCTTCCACATGCTTCCAGATTCTCCCAGCCTCACATGAAAGACGCCACACGAGGTCCAAGTTTGGGTCGATAAGAAGCTGATGTACGTATGATGACGCTGCCTTCCCTGCGCCCACGACGTGTTGGCTGCACATTCACAAACCTTCCATCATCGAGATCCAGGAACAGGAGGTTTTCGGTACCCACGACAGCTAACGCACGTACGTATCCACCGCGGTATGAAAAGAATGTTCAAGAAGCATGCAGTAGATTCTCTCTTGCGTCTCATTCAGGACTAATTGATGACAACTGCGTAACTCTTGTCTCTTCCAACCCGACCCAATTTCGGTCGTGTGCTCCCATCCACTGGACTCCCCAACCATGCCGTGTAGAACCGTAGTATAGCGAAAGAATAAGGTATCATGATAGTACAATGCTTTTACAAGATGACCAGCTGCCTGCCAGCCACTGAAATTCTCCCCTCTGCCCCCTCCTGCCCCTTCTCAGTGTTGGCTCCACTGGATGGTGTTAAGGTCAATGCCCTCCTGCACAAGCTCCCAAAGAGGGCTCAGCTCGCGGAGGAAGGTGACGCGCTCCTGAACGGCTTTGAGGACGTAGTCGATCTCCATCTCGGTCGTGAAACGGCCAATGCCGAAGCGGATACTGCTGTGTGCGCTCTCGTCGCTGTTGCCCAGCGCCCGCAGGACGTAGCTGGGCTCCAGCGACGCAGAGGTGCACGCACTTCCCGAGGAGAGGGCAATATCCTTAAGTGCCATGAGCAGGGATTCGCCCTCCACGTAGGCAAAGGATACATTGACGCAGCCAGGGTAGAAAGAATTCGCGTCACCATTTTGCGACGTGTGTTCCATAGCGAGTAGGCCATTGAGAAGACGGTCGGACAGATGCTTGATCCACTTTGTGTCATACTAGAAAGGATGTCAGTCACATCCATACCCCAAAATAAGATGCAATGCCCGAGGTAAAAAAGAGCAAAGGCGAAATAAAAACGTCAGGAAATTCTCAAATCAACATGAAATGCCTTGTCACGGGCATTCAGAAAGCCATGCATGTAAGATAATATCATCACGCAAGCGCCAGAGAAAGAAAACCACGTCGTAGTCTCACGTACCTTCATTTCCTCCTTGGCGATGCGGCACGCCTCGCCAAAGCCCACGGCCAACGGTGGCGCGAGAGTGCCGCTTCGAAGACCTCTCTCCTGCCCACCACCAGTGATGAGAGGGTCCAGACGAACTCTCGGCCTCCTTCGGACGTAGCAGGCACCCATTCCCTTGGGCCCGTAGATTTTGTGAGAGGAGATAGACATGAGATCAATGTTCATGGCATTAACGTCGATGGGGATCTTGCCAACAGCCTGGGCGGCGTCGGTGTGGAAGAAGACCTTCTTCTTGCGGCAAAGCTTGCCGATTTCCTCGATAGGCTGGATCACTCCAATCTCATTGTTGACGGCCATGACGCTGACCAGTGCAGTTTCAGGCCGGATGGCGGCCTCAATATCCTCGACCTTGACCAGACCATTGTTCTGGACTGGTAGGTAGGTGACCTCGAAACCCTCATCCTGAAGATGCCGGCAGCTATCCAGAACGCACTTGTGCTCTGTCTGGGTAGTGATGATGTGCTTCTTCTTGCCTGATCGGCCGAAGAAACGGGCGACGCCCTTGATGCTCATGTTGTTGCTCTCAGTGGCGCCGCTGGTGAAGATGATCTCCTTGGGGTCGGCGCCAATCAGGTCAGCGACGTGTTGGCGCGCCTCCTCAACAGCCTTTTCGCTCTCCCACCCGTAGGCGTGTGTCCGCGAATGCGGGTTACCGTAGGCGCCAACGTAGAAGGGGATCATGGCGTCGAGCACTCGGGGGTCGACAGGGGTTGTGGCTTGCATATCCAGGTAAATAGGCCTTTGGCCCTCTTCCATTACGGCGGCCTGCTTGAGAACCTCTGGGGAGATGGGTTAGCCCGGCTCACGCGATGGAGACGCCGTATCACACAACTTACCTGCCATGGGGCTGATCTTGGCATTGCCGGGCGCATCGACCGAAGTCGCGGGAATGTCCGCGAAGTCCTTCTTGTCGAGCTTGATGGCGGTCTCGACACGGGCATTATCCCTCTTAGACTCTGTGACATAACCCCGCCTCGACGACCTCCTCGACGCGGCAATGGCGGCTGTTCGGGGCAAGGTGCGAGTCGCAGCAGACGCAGCCACGGTCGCGACCGACGAGCTGGAACCCAGCCGGCTCGACGACCTCAGTGCGGAAGATGCAATGCTGGCCATGATTGCTTTCCGATCAGACAACGCATGTGGCAGCGAACGTTTGACGGATGCAAACAGTAGGGTGGCGGGAGATCGATGATGGTTTGGAGGTTGATGATCCCGCGAGCGAAAGCGGAGAGTAAAGTTATTAGGCCCTTTTTTTCACTGGCCGGTTGATATCAAGAATTTGTCAGGAAAAGTGGTCTTCGGCTCGGGCACTCGGTGATAAGAGACCGGTCAATAACGCCGCATGATTGGCTGAATATACCGACCTCCAGGGATCCTCGGGCTCCCTCAGCAACCGTCAGCACAACAGCAGACATTCACCCCTAAAGGTAGGTAGAGAGTCCTTCGGACATAGATAATAATACTACGCATGCAAGGTGGACATAAAGCGAGTATCCGCGCACATTGAATTTGGTGCACACATCATGACTGGTTGTTGGCCCCGTCGTTTTGGTACTCCCCCCATTGTTTGCATACCTTTAGTCACCCAAGCATGCTGGTCGTGGTAAATACGCTGCCCTCTTTACGATGCAAACGTAGCACTGACGCAGCGCGTCTTGGCGTCATCCTGCGCGGCCTCCAGGTGTCTAGTGGCCTGGGCGCAAGGCGCAGGCGTTGGCGCCACAGCATCCAAAAGGCTTCCAAGCCTCTTCTCCCTGGCCACGCCAACGGGCACAGCCACGAACCACGTCGTCACCGGCAGCCAAAGCTCATGGCCGCCCGTGTGCCGCTCCATGCTCAGAACCCATAATAGCTTCCTGACCTCAACCTCCATCCACGCTTGACGCCGGGTGCTCTCGGCTTCTCTCGCGTCCGCCTTGAGCGTGCAACAGCAGCTATCTCTTTATTCTATTCCTCTTCCCGCCTTCGCACCGCCCAGTCGCCATGAGTTTCAAGGGCTTCCAGAAAAGCCTGACTCGGGTAAGTCTCTCTCGTCGTCGTCATCCTGCCCCTCACCACCGCCTCCGCGTAAAGCCCCGCCAGCGACCCCAGCGACTCCAGCGACTCCAGCATCGGCCAGCCCTCTCTCCATGACGATCGCGCGCTGACCGTGGAAAACCCTTCCTCCGCAGGCACCCCAGCAGTTCAAGACCAAGTTCAATATTGGCGAGTCCACCAAAGATGCCATCTACATCGACGCCGAGCGCCGCTTCCAAGAGCTAGAAAAGGAGACCAAGAAGCTCCACGATGAATCCCGAAAGTACTTCGAGGCCATCAATGGCATGCTTAACCATCAGATTGAGTTCAGCCAGGCCATGACCGAGATTTACAAGCCCATCTCCGGCCGCATGTCCGACCCGGACTCCATCAAGCCCGAGGGCAACCCCGAAGGCATCCAGGCCTGCGAGGAGTACGAGGCCATCGTCAAGGAGCTGCAGGAGACGCTGGCACCCGAGCTGGAGATGATTGATACTAGGGTTGTACGCCCGGCGAACGAGCTGCTAGACGTCATCAAGGTCATCCGCAAGACCGTCGTCAAGCGCGAACACAAGAGGCTCGACTACGACCGCCACCGCGCCACCCTCAAAAAGCTCCAGGACAAGAAGGAGCGCAACGCCAAGGAGGAGAAGGCCATGTGGAAGGCCGAGGGCGAAGTAGAGTCGGCCACCCAGGACTTCAACTACTTCAATGACCTTCTCAAAGACGAGCTGCCCAAGCTCTTCACCCTCGAGCGCGAGTTCATCCAGCCCCTCTTCCAGTCCTTCTACTACATGCAACTAAACATCTTCTACACCCTGCACGAGCGTATGCAGCGCTGCGACATTGGTTACTTCAACCTCACCCTCGACATAGAAGACGCCTTCCACGACAAGCGCGGCGATATCCAGGAGCAGACCGAAGCGCTGTCCATTGTACGCTTCAAGACAACCGGCCAACGGCGGCCCATCCGGTACGGCGCGAAACCGGCACTCGAGGCCCCCAAGCCGCAGGGTCTCCTCACCCAAGGGACGGGGTCATCGGAGAAAACGAGCCCCAAACTGGGCGGTATATCCCCCGGTGGGGGATCCGACGCCGAGGGGGCCAACCCGCCCCCACCGTACTCCCCCGGCCAGAACACAAACCTCGCCGCCATTGCCGCCGCGAAGCCCAAGCCGCCGCCCCCGAAACCCAAGCCTGCCCGCTTCAGCAACGCGCCCGCCGCGGAGACGGTCACTGCCCTATACGACTTTGCCGCTCAGGCAGACGGCGACCTGAGCTTCAGCGCCGGCGACGTCATTGAGATTGTACAACGGACGCAGAACGAGAATGAGTGGTGGACGGGCAAATTGCGCGGGAAGCAAGGGCAGTTCCCAGGTAAGTCCGCCATAGGCATCATCCTTCTTTCCTACACCCACGCGAACGAGGCGCTGACCTGCGTCGTAGGAAACTATGTCAGGCTGGGATCATAGTAGCTAGTTGGGCACGTATGCGTTGCGTGTGACGGTCCCCCGTCATCATTATTTTTTTGAGCTTCACCTTTAGATTTCCGGATCAGGTATACCTGCGAGTAATCGGCATAAAAGGATAACAGAGGGGAAATACACACAGGACAAGTGGCCTATCCTGTGACTTTGAGAGCAAAGCGAGTAGTGATGGGCTATTGTCGTTGGCCGGCTCCGTAGGATGGCTGGTCGCGGGGCTGTGGTGGTACGGTTGTGCGATGATGTACAGAACAACACGGATATATTGAAAACACAACTTCTCCAAAAGACGGTTAACTGTAAAAGAGTTTGGGCAGCCATATCGACCTGTGGGTGTTGGCTCACATAGCAGGATGGAGGCCTCTTCTCTCGTTTCCTCGCCGGCAGCAGCATGCGGTTTTATGATACGGGTCAAGCATTATGAATTATCGTGCTGTCTCAAGTTCCATTATCGGCCAAATGCCGCTCCGGATTCCTGCAGGCTTGGTCCTCATGCAGGATCTGGCCGCCCCCTCACCGCAAGGCGGCACGATTCCCGCCTCACTTCCCCCGGTTGAATTGGCTCGCCGATCACTAGAACATGCTTGGGAAGCTGCCCAGACCCAAAGTGCGGGCTAGATCTGTGATCAGTCAGTTCAGATCTTCCTTTTGCTTGCCCAATTGCCCCATCTGCATCCATTATATGCACTCCCAATGTTCAGAAACATTGTAGTTAAGTGCCAAGGTCCATTATGTAGGCGCGGGCGGTCATCATCTGCGAGGTCGTACCAGCGCAGGCTGAGGCATCCAATCACCAGGTCGACTCGGTATGAGCGCTATGCAGGCAGGAGCCGCTCCATGGCCAAAGACTCATCGCTATTAATAGGCCGTAAAGTCGAAACCGTACCGCGGGCCGTCGTGTGACTTGATCACGAGGTGAAACGGCTGGACGTTGGATGCCCAGCCGTCATCGTCTGGGTGTAAATGAGGGCTCATGTGCTCGAGGCACTGTGGAACAGGGCGCTCAGGGGTACCATCGACCTTGCGAAGACCGTGGAGTCGCAGGCCTGGGTCGAAGGAGGCCAGTATTAAGGCTCTTGGCTGGTGTCTTCCCCTGCCAACCGGTGAGAACACAAAGAATCTCTCATCTGCTGCCCAGCGGATCTTTTCGACCGGCCCCTTTTGGGGGTTCATGAGGGCATGGATAAGGTCCAGCGTAGGATCGCATCGTCCAGGGGTTGGCTCTGGTGGCCAAAATCGGGCCTGGTGAGTCCCTGCGGGAGAATAGCCATGTAGATTCCAGCCTCCAAAGCTTTCATCCGTATACCGAGTCATGGGCCTAACTCGAAGTCGCAACCACTCTCGGTCAGGATCAGAAGCTGAGCGAGTGCCAATGATATCCACGAAAGTGCGCGTTGCAGTATGGTACGTATGAGCGTAGACTCTGCCAGGGTCTCCTTGGCCCAGATCAACCCCATTCTCGCCGATGTGGGCATTCTCCCCGCGTAAGATCTCATCATACATCTCGGAACTAGGTATTTCAGCTGGCGCGGCATCAAAGGAAGAGGTGAGGAATCGGTCGTCAGCAGTAGAGAAGTGTATGGTGCTGATTGCTTTCCGGTAGCAATTCCGTTCTGTGTGGCCGCTTAGAGACCACTCTTTCCGCACCTCGTATATCCAGAGAACACCTGTGCCCTCGTCCTTGATAAGCTTCAAGTCATTGTAGCGAAGATCAACGCAGCCTGAGCGCCAGGGTCTCCTCCATGAGAATTTTTTGGGGAGGTCCTGTCTTGGGGACCGGGAAGAGTCGCCCAGTTCCATGCGGAACACGCGGTAGAAGGAATCTTCCCAGGGACCCCGTTCATTCAAAACGTCCAGTCGTGGGGAACCTGCCGAGGAGGACACACCGTAAAGATATCCATCGATGATCTCAAAGCAGACGTTCAGCCCTAGCTCAGTCCCCGAGAATCCCGCTGGCAACCTATGATCGGAGATCCATGCGTGTGTCAAAAGATTGTATCCCCTGATGACCCATAACCATCGATCTCCAGGATAATGCTTCTGGAAGCCGTAATAAAGGTACTCGCCGTTGTTTCGAACAAAGATGCTGTTTGTCCATTCGACCTGGTGCGCCCCTATAATGTTCCTCTGCTTAACATGGCAAAAGATCAGGTGCTTCTGTTCCACGGCTTCGACGAGAAACGAGGCAATCCCGTCCGAGTAGTGAAGGGGGTCAACACTAAAAGGCGAAAGCCAGGTTCGTAGCTGCGGTATGGCTTGGACCACTAAACGGCCTGGGTCGATGTGTATTTCCTCATCCGCGGACCCGTCCAGAAACAGGATGCGAATCTCGCTCGCAGAAGGTTTGTAGACCAGAGCACCGTTGGACAGTATGAACCTCACCGCCGTCCCCAGCACCGAGAAGTGGAATGGGGTGGCAGTCTGAACTGCTATCCTCCGCTTGACGAGGCGTCTCCAGGAGCTGGCGTACTTCCCCGTCCTCTGAGCGTCTCTGAATTCAGCTGAGAATGGGGCTCTCTCCTATACACTGGTTACTTCTCTGCTGCCTGCGTCGACAAGACAGAACTCACCCTAAGAGTGACTCGACATATGCTATCGCTGCGTATGATGAACTGGAAATGCTGACAGGTCAGGCTGAGTCTGAAATGGTCTTCAGGCTCAAGATCGGCCAGAATAAGGAGCATCACTTCAAAAGGTAAGTCACAAAGGCTTGTTGGACCCCTCCCCTCGGCAGACGATGTCTCTATACAGGAAGTCCTGAACTGTACTTGATGACGAAGTGGACGAAGGGGGAGAAACTGAGCCATTGCACTGTATTGCGTATGACCATTACCTTCGGTACGAATTCAAGGCAGCTTAGCCAATGCACTTATAAGTGACCACAGGGGACAGGAGCCTCAAGATCCAAGGCACTGGGCATGGCCGATTGGGTTCAAGTTAACGCAGCCTCGTTGGAGGTGGCGGGGTGCACTTCTCTAGAGTAAAGCCGTAGGTAGGTAGCATCGTCATCTGCAAACCAGGGTGGGCTTCTGGTCTAGGAGCCGCATGGAGCCGCATTCCTATGCCAATGCGTTGGCATTGGAACACAATGCCCGTCCGAGGAGCGGCCCCCATGTAGTTGGCCGCTCGTGCGTCAGGGAGGTGCCACAAGGCACGATGACGCTTAGGTAGGCAAGCCCATACCACCAGGGGCATGGCATCTCTTCAAAGGTCTTATTGAGTCCCTGAACTTGAGAGATAAGTCACAAGAGACACCAATGTTGTCAGCCGAGCGAGCATGACGCAGGAACAGAGGAGCAGCTCAGGCGGGGCGACGAGGAATGGGGTGATGTACGTAGGTCACTTGGCTAATACTACTCCAGAGTCTTAGACAAGAGGGGTTTGGGGGGGGGCGCCTGCGCAATGAGGCTCCTCGGTCTAATAAGAAGTGTGGTGGGGAGACGCAGATCTGGAGTTCGCGGACAGTGCACCTGTAGGATTGTCCAGGTAGTAAGTACCTACCTCACTGCTCTTTGCCACGATTTATTCCTCCTCATGTTACTGAGGTAAAGTACACAAGGTACCAGGGTAATAATAGGTTGAAACTTATGAGGCTCAACAGCTCTCCAGCAGCCCAGAACTGTGTCACCCCAGCCCCAATACTAACAGCACAGGTCAGCGCTAACCTGGCCACTGACACGATGCGGATGACATCCGTAGACCGTAGAATGCTAGAGCCTAGAAGAGCCTCATTCCCTCATTGACTAGCAGCCTCACTTGTTCCTCGTGTTCCCGTACCACCCCATCCACATCCAGCCTTGTTTATCTCACCGAAAATCGAACAAGGGTAAATCTGCCTCCCACCACCATGCATCAATGCTGCCTGCTTTATGGAGTACTGCCTCCTAGTAATACAGTACATACATAGTGTGCACGTGGCGCTCCTGACCGCCGAACAATTGCCCTTCTTGGGAGCTCAGCATCTCCCAACAAAACACTCATACGATGCTTCCCCTCAACTTGACCTATTCCGATGCTATTACTCCCTAATGGTGGTACTCTCATTGGGAGATACCAACACCCATGCTGCCATCTTCCATGATTTCAATCTGGCAAACTTAAGCCTCATTTTTCAGGGGTTCGCAAGTCCCGCTGAGGCTCTCACAGCCCAATCAATCCCCAAGTCTCCCCCCCCCCCTTTGAAGTGGTTTCTACTCCGTACCCTACCCTGGGTACTTTTCATCCTCCACCTTCCCAAGAGGTTTCCCCCCGCCCACACCAGACAGTCTGTTCAGCCTCATGCTACTTTGTAGCATCCAGGGGCAAAACCATGCTTGGGTGCAGAGGAATACCTGCAACAGATGCAAGCCCATCAGCTATTTTCTCTCCTCCTAGACGAATGGGCCGGGCCTCTATTGATGTACGTCCGTGGCTAGTCAAGTCTCCCAGCATTATACTAGTAGAAGTTTACACTTACACCATAGCTTTAGTCCGTGCTAGTCGCATAGAACACTGTGCGATGATGACCAATGGCATTCCCCGCCCCGAGTTCATTACCTGCTTACCCGGGAGGCCTGGACCGGATCTATCCGTGACAACTTACTCTTGACCATTCGCCGTGCCCCTCTACATTGCGCCCCAACCATTGCGACTCTTACGAGCTTGAGGAATGAGCCAACATGTTGGACTTTGCAGTAGACCCTTTTGCAACGCCCTTTGAGGCCGATACGTTGTTGGAGATCAGGACGTCGGGGATGAAGCTCATGCCCGGACTGACCATCACCTCCGGGATCGATAAGGAGCTATGCGACCGGCCCATGAAGCTAGGGAAACTAGGCCTTGAGGGTGATGAGCACGATCCGACCTTCCACGGTGGTCCGGACAAGGCCATTTTGGGCTGTGAGTGACCCGATATTAGCGCTCGAAGAGGCCACACTCTAACGATCACCGGCTCTAAAAGATTGCTCTGCCCATTACCCAAACTGGCGCTCATCCTACCCCGACCGAGCCGACCAGTTTGTCCCTGGAGGCTTTGGCGAGAACTTTGTCACCGCTCACATGAACGAGCGAAACGTGTGCATCGGCGACATAGTATCGGTCGGACCCGATGTGCTCCTCCAGGTCTCGCTGCCCAGATCGCCGTGCTTCAAGCTCAACCATCGCTTCTCCATCAAGAAATTCGCGCCCCGCACCTACGAGACCAGCCGGACCGGGTGGTACTACCGCGTGATGCGGGAGGGCACCGTCAATGTCGGCGATGAGATCCGGCTGGTGGAGAGGAAATGGCCCAAATGGACGATTGAGAGGGTCCAGGAGTATCTCCATCGCAACAAGAATGACCTGGAGATGAACGAGGAGCTCGCGCAGATTGAGGAGCTCGGGACGGAGGCTAGGGGGCAATTCCAGAGGAGGGTGGCCAAGGCCAAGAGCAAGAAGGAAGCGTCCAAGAAGGAGGCGTGGAAGGACTACAAGGTCATCAGTCGCAAGATGGAGACGCCGCGGGTTGTGTCCTTGGTCCTTGAGGTAGTGGACCCAAACGCAGAGGTGGAATCCATATCGGAAGGTTCCCATGCCAAACTAAAGCTCCCGAACGGATTGGTTAGGTCCTACTCTGTCGTCTCTAGCGGGGATTCGGGGGCGGGCCGTACGTTCGAGCTGGGGGTCGCCCTCGACGAGAGCAGCCGGGGCGGATCGCGATACTTGCATGAGAGTACGCAAGTAGGCGACGTCTTGCAGGTCGGAAATATCACCACTAGCGTCTCTCCGGTGGGATCGGCAAGCATGCACATCTTCATCGCCGGAGGGATCGGCATCACGGCATTCCTTGCCCTGCTCCGGGGTTATTTTGATGTCCACTATGACTTCAGGGTGCACTATGGAGTGAGGTCAGAAGATGAGATTCCCTTCCGTGACCGGCTGACGCCGTTCGGGGATAAAGTTGTCATATACGACAAGTCTAAGGGCGAGCGGATGGACATTGGGCACGTTGTTAAGAATCTCCCCTGGAACAGCCATCTCTACGTCTGCGGTCCGGACCGGATGATGGAGGCAGCGAAGAGCGCGGTAGAAGAGCTTTGTGTCCCCCACAACGAGGTTCATTTCGAGGCGTTTGCAGCAGACATCTCAGGAGACCCGTTCGAGGCCGAGGTTGCCAACAGGGACGGTAAGGTGGTCAAGGTTGGAGAGGACGAGACGCTGCTCGAAGTCCTCAGGCGGGAGTTCGAGGACGTCCCATCGAGCTGCGAGGTCGGAAACTGTGGAACCTGCAAGGTGACGCTCAAGAGTGGACGAGTCGATCACAGAGGGGCGGCGCTCATGGAGGAAGACAAGGAGTTTTCGATGCTGTCTTGTGTCAGCCGAGGTATCGGTAGGATCGCTGTTGAGATCTAGCACGTCATCATCTCCCAGTATTAGAATATATGTTTGTCGTTTCTTGTGGAAAATCACCGTTGCTGAGTGAGTTGAGCACGGTTGAAAATGGAAATTCAGATTGTCCAAATGGATGGGGTTGGGATGGGCGTCACCAGCATCGTGCAATATGGTAATTGATACTGTGCTAATCGATAAGGCGGTACATGGGCAATCGCGGCCAACTTTTTTCTCCCACCTCGAACCGAATCACCGATCATCCCCTCGATATCTTCTAGCACCCTCAGCTTTAGAGAACTGCAACAGCCCCACGGACTGTGCCAGTTTCAAAGCATTCGTCAAAAAGATGTCACCAAAAGAGGCGACTGGCGATCAATTCGCCATTCTGCCAATCCAACTCCCGCCAGTTCCATCCTACCCCGTCACCGCAACCCACGAGATTCGCGTACGACGAAATGCGCCCAGGATTCCCACTGCCAACGATAGTCGGAGCCTGTTCCTCAAGAACATCCCCGCTGATAGCACAGAGCCGCACTTCCGTGCCGTCTTTTCGCATCTTGTCGGCCCGGGGCGTTTCGAATCGGTGCAGTTTGAGGACCAAGCGACGTCGACGCTCGCTCTCGATCCCGCTCGAGCCGTCACCATCAGTGGCTTTGCCAAGAAGAGAAAGAGGGGGGATGTTGAGGATGAGGAGAGGCGGGAAGAGGAGGCGGCTCAGCTGCCGGATATCTGGACGCGGAAGCTGCAGCAGAGCAGCAGCACGGCGATAGTTCTCCTGGCAGACGAGAAGAGCGTCCAGCAAGTACTTAAGGCTATTGCAAAACTCGAAAAGACGAAAAAGTATCCTGTGTGGGGGGAGAATCTGGCGGATCAAGTTGCGCCACTCGGCTCACCATGGATATCGTCCCACCTACAGCTCAGCCGTCCCGACAAGACGGAGGCCAAGAAGGCTGTGCATGCCTTCTTCAACACGTTCAACCGCAAGGAGAAGGAGGCGGCTGAGCTCTCCAAGAGACTGCGCAACGAGCCGGACGAAGATGGCTTTGTGACGGTCACGCGTGGAAGCAGGACAGCGCCGGCCACCCGCAACGAGGCCGAGGAGGCCAAGAGGAAGATGGTGGAGAAGCAGGAAAAGAAGAAGTCGGAGTTGAAGAACTTCTACCGCTTCCAGCTCCGGCAGAAGCGCAAGGAGGAACAGGCCGCTCTTCTCAGGCGGTTTGACGAAGACCGCAAGAAGGTCGATGCCATGCGTGAGAAGCGCGGAAAATTCAAGCCCGAGACCTGAAGGGGCCTGGTCTAGACTGGCCCGACGGACTCCTGTGAGTCTATTCCTTCCCTTTCATGCGCCCTTCTTCTTCCATGATGACGCCGCGGGGCCATCACAGAGCTGGCGCGGGTTGGTGTATCTACTACACTAGCCCGTTGCTGGCTGGTGCTGAAAACAACCGCGCAACTATAATCTTCTCAATTATTTCTGAAAGATGGCACTTGTTTTCTTCCTTGTTGGCACTGAATGTAGTTTGTTGAGCGACGTCTGACTAATGTCATATTAGAGATAGGACCATGTGCACGTAGCCCGTCAAAGGAGTGATCCTGCTGTTGCTGATTCAATGCATTCATTGGAGCGCTTGGGGAGATGTGATATGTCGCTGCCAACTCAGCCGAGCAGTGCGTGGCATGTGTTAACAGCCACCTACCACGTGGTTCCGTCCTGCTCCGAATATGGCAAGATACTCGTGCCTTGGATCTCGACTTCAGGGCCCTTGGCTTCGAGTCCCGCCAATTCCGACCCTTGTTACAGGTTTCACAGACCGTTTCGCAACACACCTGCCACCCTGTTTTTGGGAGTCGCATCCCTTGTTGACCCGACATATCGTGCTGGCCATGCAACCATGTGGCCATCTGCCGGGCCTTTTTCTCTTTTAAGCACATTTGCGGGGAAGTCGAACATACCCCGAGTGGATGAAACGCGGCTGCAACGCCCAAATCCACTGCTTCGTCGAGCGTATTTTTGGGAGCCGCCGCCTGAAACGGGATCACAATTGTAAACAACGGAAGCAGTCGGTCCATTACGGAGTATCAATTCTGCGGCAACTTGCGGCGTTCGCTGGCAAAGCTCCGCTACTAGAAAGGAAACTGGATCGCGCCTCCACGAAGTCTCAAGCAGCACAAATACGAATAGATACGACTATATAATGGAGGTGACTAGGGGCTGGCAATTGAGGCTCGTCTCGTGCTGTATCTAGGAATTTATCTACCCGTCTACAATTGTATCCGTGAAAAATGAGAGGCTGGGTCTTGTCAGCGATTGCCGTGGCTTCCCACGGGATCCACGCCCAAGTTGTTGGGACTCCGTCGGGTTTCGCTACTGGGACAACTGGAGGTGGCAATGCAACCCCTGGGTATCCATCTAGCCTGGATGAGTGAGTGCTACTCTTGTTCAACGACACATCGCGGAGGTCCTGACTTTATTCATTAGGCTGGTGACATGGCTCACGGACGACACTCCTCGGGTCATCATGCTTGACAAGACGTGGGACTTCCACGGCACCGAGGGGACCACCAGCGGGCAGTGCTGCAGCGACCAGAGCACTACCGTCTGCCCCGGCGGAACGTCCAAGGGGCAGCTCTGGATCCAGGACACATGCGACTCGCCAAACACCTGGGTAGACTGCACGTACGACAACGCGCCCCGGTCGCCCATCGACCTCGGTAGCAACAAGAGCATCGTCGGCGTCGGAGACTCGGGCGTCATCTCCGGAAAGGGTCTCCGTATCCGGGGCGGGGCCAGCAATATCATCATCCAGAACATTCACATCACCGGACTTAATCCAGAGTACGTCTGGGGCGGCGACGCCCTCACGCTCGACGGCGCGGACATGGTCTGGATCGACCACAACAAGTTCTCCCTCATCGGGCGGCAGATGATCGTCTCGGGCTGGGGCGCCGGGGGGCACGTCACCATCAGCAATAACGAATTCGACGGCCAGACCGAGTGGTCGGCGGGGTGCAACGGCAAGCACTACTGGACGCTGCTCCTCATCGGTGCGCAGGACTGGTACACCTTCTCGGGCAACTGGGTGCACGACGTGTCCGGACGGGCCCCGCACGTGGGCACCGCCCAGGACAGTGAGATTGTCTTCCACGCCGTGAACAACTACTTTCAGAACGTTGGCGGGCACGCGTTCGACGTCGACACCAACACGTGGCTGGTCCTCGAGGGCAACTACTTCGATGCCGCCGACACGCCCATGACGTCGGGATCTGAGTCGGCCGGCGGCCAGATCTACAATGTCATCTCGGTGGACGATGCCTCCAGTTGCACAGGCCCGCTGGGATATATCTGCGAGTGGAACAGGCTGTCCAGCTCGGGGACGTTGCCTGAGCTCAAGAGCACGGCTGCTCTGGACCGTCTTGGGCAGACTGCGGACCTGCTCGTGGGCCACATTGGGGTGGGCGATGTTCCCGGCTCGGTCATGGACAACGCAGGGGTTGGCCGGATTTGAAGATACATAGTGTAGTATATGAGAGCCAATAGAGGGAATCGAGTACTTGATATGACACGTTTTGTGAGTTGTTAAAGTCATGAAGTGATGCCACTGTTGGTGGATGAGTTCAAATTGGGAGGCGCCTAGGCGTGTACACGCCTAGGGGGCCCCGAGTTCATAGGGGCGCTTAGTCATCTCAATATGCTGGCGTTCCAGGTTGGTGAAGTGGGTGGGGCGCATTGTTTACTTTTCCCCCACATAGCAACCAAAACATGCGCGACTCATTTGCGTTGCTCGTACCATTTGACATACCCAAAGAGCCGACTGCACATTTCTTGTACCGGCCTAGATTGAGGCCCACGACGATGATGATAGTGATACCCTGAAGCATTTCTTGTCTCTTGCTATTGTTCGCGTTATTTCACTATGATCGACACGGAAAACTTGCGTACGGCTTCGCTGTACATCAACAACCAGCTGCTCTCACGCGGGCTCCTCAAAGATGGGCAAAGCATCGATTTTGCCAACCCGGGGAGGGGAGATGGCGATACAGTAGCCACTATGGGCCACATAATGAGCGTTGTGAACGACCTAATACTACGACGCGACGTGAGTTACATCTCGCTCCCTTGTTCGTTTTGGAGTTGTTGCTGACGGGAGACATCGGTTCAGCGCGACGCAGAGCACCGTGAATCGCTGTCAACGACGATGCGTTCCCTTCGAGCGGATAACCTCAAGCTGACACAAGATTTAACACGCCTTACGGAAAAGACCGCCGAGGCCCAGAGGAAACTCGACATCGCCGAGTCGTCCGAGTCGGCCCTCAAAACACAGCTGAAATCGGCCGATGCCGCGGTGCGCGGACTCAAGGACGACCTCGCCCGAACCAAGGCCCTCGTAGCCCAGGCGAGGGCAGCGTGTGCCACCGACGTTCGCCGCCGAGACCGGCAGATCGAGACTCTCAAGAAGCAGCTGGGCGAGGCGGGCCGGGCGCGTGGATCTAGGACGAATTCTGCCATTACCACAATCAATGTTACGGGTGACTTCGGGGTAGAGAAGGGAATTTCTACACGAGGATCTAGCATAGGTACTGAGGACTACTCTCTTCGCAGCGAGACTAACGCCTTCCTCGCGAAACTTGCCCAGGATCTGAGCGAGGAGAACGAAGGGATCCTGAACGCCATGCAGAAGGCTATGGAGCAACTGCGACACATGAGTGGATGGAATAACGACGTCAACAATGATGCTCAGGTGGTCAAGCAGCCGAACTGGCAAGACATGGCCTCTGAGCTGGAGTCGGTCCTGGATCATATGAAGACCATACTGACCAATCCATCATTTGTCCCGATTGAGGAGGTCATGATTCGGGAAGAGGAAATCAACCGCCTGAAAGATGGCTGGGTTAAGATGGAGACCAGGTGGAAGGAGGCAGTCCACCTGATCGATGGGTGGCGAAAGAGGATGGCTGCAAGCGGTAAACCAGTGTGTGACGAGGAGCTGCAGATGGGATTGCGGCTCAGTCCAGTACAGGTCCGGACAGTTGATGAGACGAGGCAAGCTCGCAGGTTCGATCTTTCAGCGGTCGCGGAGGAGGATGACGATGAGGCTGAATCTGCCCAACAATCTCCTTGCCCATCATCCGACCACTCCATTGACCTCGTTCCGGAACAAGCTCCCGATGAGCAGGACCTCCAGGAGTCAAAACAATACGATGGCGGGCTTGATGCTCGGGATGACGAGGAAGGGTATTATGAGGAAGAGGAGGCCGATATAGAGGTGCTGCAGGAGTCAACCGCACCGCCCCGACTAGATCTGTCTCGGGACTCATCACCACTACCAGAGCCACCACAGCTGAGCCCTTTACGCAACTCGGTGTCGGCAGGAAACCGCGGAACTCTTATCGGCGAGAAGCCGAGAAAGAGAGCCGGGGATTTTACCACGATTGTTGAAGAGAACACTGCGGACCTAGTACGGGTGTCACCGCGACGACCATCACCGCGGCGCGCAGGGAGGCCATTATCCGCTACCCCCAACGCGAGGAGAAGCCGTGAAAGGTCTTCGCCAGCGAGAACGTCTCTGGAGGAGGCTCTGTTGTCGCCGCAGCATGGGGACAAGGAGCAGACAGAGAATGGGCCGCCTGAGGAGTACGATTCTGACGAAGACGAGCTTGCATCAGCTCCTCCCCATAAGACACCACGACGTGGATCATCCAAGCTCCCCGTTTCCCGCCATGCAGACGCACAGCAGAGCCCGCTTACCATGGCCACGATAGCAGCCAAGCTTGCGGCCTCGGAACGCGAGGCCGATGCCGCACGCCTACGTGCCAAGCTCAGGGCTTTCCGGGGTGCCAAACGGCCTACCATCGCTCAGCCCGAGAGTACCCCAGCCGACCCGCCTACTGTGGCTACCCAGCAGGACATTCAGGTCGAGGATGTGGATCCTGTGAAGCGTGACCCCGTGGAGGAGCCGCAACAACAGGGCAAGCCGGAGAAGCGTAAACGGGACCGCCGGACGAGCAAGGTGACCTCAAGAAGGCGGAGTACGTTGAGCCCCTGGGAGCTAGATAGTCTGATGTCGGGGAATGTCTAGTGATCCCTTCCTACGGCGACGCATGACGATTTTGCATAAACATAAGGGCGTTGGCGGTTGTTTTTGAGCGCTGTTAAATAATGACTGGGACTTAATTTCCTACTTACCATCCTTGCATTTGCCATATAAATGGGAGTCAAGGCCTCGACAAGTGATACCATAGCGGTTTATGACCGTCATGATCGGATATCCACCCTGGAGCACAGACTTAAAATATCGGCCTACGTAGACGAACTTTAAGAGATGATTGGACAATCTCACTCTTATGCTAGTGATGATAGATCATCGCTGGAGTTGTTACTATCGCTAGTACCAAGCCGTCTATGAGCTGTTGTAGTATACTTGGAGGGAAACATATCGCTGTGGGATTTTGGAAGAAAAGCGTCCGAGTACTGGATACTGCGGTTCATTGCCAAATACCGGCTTGGGAATTTAAAAAGCTCGTAGAATTTGAAGGGGCTGGAGGACGAGACTAGGAAAGATGATGAGAGGTGCCAAGACCCCTAGGTCGGACCTTCCCGAGCCAGATAATCAAGACCCTGCTGATGTCAGCAGAAGGGGTCTCGCTTCCACCTGGCATGAGCTCCATCCCCACATCTCCAGAGCAGCAGCAGCACCCTCTGAGCTCCAGCCTCATCAACAACAGCCCGGCAATCGTGCAGGTGCCGCACTCGGGGTTCGTCGTCATGAAGCTCGTAATCGCAGTCCCGGCGATCTTCGCCATGATCTTTCGTGCGTGGAAGAAGAAGTCCTTGACTGGTGGGGGTCTCTTCGTTGCGACCCTGACTGCGATCGCACACGCCTACCACCCATGGAATTTACCATTTGTGCTGCTATGCGTCTTCTTCCTAGCCGGGACACGTGTCACACATGTAAGTTTGGGTTCCTGGGAATTTTGGTGGGTAGCTGCTAACAGATATCGCCAGATCAAGGAGGATGTCAAGGCCAAGCTGACGGTGGCTTCCAAGGGAAGTTCAGGAGGTGAAGGCCCTCGCAACCACATCCAAGGTAAGGACTCTTACCCTGACTTCTCTTCCGTGAGGACAGAAGAACTTACATTATTGCACAGTTATGGCCAACTCGCTAGTCGCTTCACTCCTCACCATACTCCACGCCAACCAGCTGTACATTCGACGCGCCCGCCTCGCTGAGCCAAACCTCCCTGATTCTGAAGGCACACTCTGCTATTCATGGGGTGGAGATCTCCTTCTTGTGGGAATCATTGCAAACTACGCTGCCGTCGCGGCCGATACATTTAGCTCCGAGCTAGGAATTCTGTCGAAGAGCCAGCCTCGCTTGATTACCTCCTTGACCCTACGCAAGGTACCGCCTGGGACAAACGGTGGAGTTACACTTCTGGGGCTCGGCGCGGGGCTCTTAGGTTCTATGATCATTGTGACGACTGCGGTTCTGTTCCTGCCCATGTGCGACGAGACCACCACGGGACAGCCTGGCGGTGGTGTACCGTGGCTCATGTCGGAGCGCCGGACATTCATGGGCGCCATGGTCATTTGGGGCGCTCTGGGAAGCGTCCTGGACAGCATTCTCGGTGCTCTCTTTCAAAGGTCTGTCAAGGACGTCCGCTCCGGCAAGATCGTGGAGGGTGAGGGTGGTGAGCGTGTTCTGGTCTCTCCAGGGCCTGGAGGGCTCGCAACACGCGCAGAAATCAAGGAGGCTATCACCGGCGGCAAGGGCGGCATGTCCTCGGAGCAGGTGGAGTCGCCTGCTGTAGAAACAGACGAGGGATCCGATGACAAGTACAACCCTATGAACAAACACAGGAAGCCCAGCTTCGGAGACGAGATGCCGACCCGTGTTGTTGAAAGCGGCCGCGACCTGCTGGACAACAACGACGTCAACTTCCTCATGGCTGTGATGATGAGCGTCGGTGCCATGGCAGGAGCGGGCTGGTACTGGGGAGTTCCGATCGAGAAGCTCCTCACACCATGATAGATGGTACCATGTAGAAGTGAAAACAAGGGTACGGATACCAGTTTGATGTAACATTTAACTTAATACCCTGTCGCAATGCGAGCGGGACCTGGAGCAACATTGCAATAATACATAGTACCTAACTGGCCGGCACACACGGAGAGGTAATTGTTATTAGAGTCTAGCCCATTGGAGGCGCTCCCACGGTTGAGATGCTGGGCGGGATGGTGGCTACGTACCCCCACGGGTCGACCCGAAGCTGTACGCCGTGATCCTGGGGGAACGCTGAGACACCGCACCCGATGCTACATTTAAGCAGATGTATGAGCGCATTTAGCAAAGTCTGCTGCAGTATTATTATCTCTCCGCCAAGTAACAAACACAAGAGCGCGCAACTAGGTGTCTTATGCAGTTTTACTATTGCTCAGTAATACTCGTACTCGTAAAGAGAGCCCAGAGACTGTTGACAATGTTCCTTTCCATGCTGTTGCTGGCCTGAGATATCTCAGCTCCACATCTCTTGTACATGCCTCGGAGTGTCAACGCCGAAGCATTCAGCGCCGAAACCTGAGCTCCGGTTCGGAGCCGCCAGTCACGGGGGTGGACCGTGGTCGGGTACGTACTCGACCAGCCGCTACTGTTGCCGCCAGGAATCCGCGGGGCGGAGGGAGCCCGACTAGGTTGGATAAAACAGCTCAGAAGATAAACGCGTCCGACAACGGCGATGGGGGCAGACTGAGCGATTTACGGGGGCGGGAGAATGCAAGATCCCATCAGCAGATTAACCTGGAGAAGTGAAGCGTGAAGCATCAGGCAAAGCCCGGCGGCGGGCAGCGGTCGTTCGACTGGGACAGAACTGCCACGGGCCCTGGCAGCCAAGCACAGGGCGACGGGTGAGAGAACACAATTATGCAGAACATGGGTGCTGGCCAATCACGGGCGGGCGATAAGATGCAAATGAGGCTTTGGGGTGGCGCTCCGCCTCTGGGGCCCTGGGCCCTTGGGAACCACACACAAACAACTTAGGGGCCGGCCAATTTTCGGGTGCAGTAGAAGATCTCAGACCCCCAAGCAAGCCAGAATCGCTGGTTTCAACTGCCTGCTGCCCTTCTCTGCCTAATGGGGTAAGAAGGCACGGGAACAGGAGCAAACGATTTGGTAACAGCAGAGAATAGGCCGGAAGGTCGGGTTTGGGGGTAAGACCTTCAGGTCTCAAAGCAGCCGCTCCACGGGCCACGGCCCACGGGGGTTTCTCCCATCTTTTTCTCGGGGCACCCGATGTATCGGTACCTCCTACACATCTGGCTTCGGCCGGTCGGGAAGAAGCTCGAAAGACGGTGAAATTAATACAGCATCAACGCATGAATTCGATGGACAGCCACACTGCCGACGACAAGCGATGCCTTTTGTTCCACACGTATTACTGCATGTGCATACCCGTACTCCGTACACGAGCGGCTTAGGTATTACATTTCATGTAATAATGCGCGGTCGCGGCCTTGTCGAACGTACAATCAAGGGTCCAACCAGGCGGCTGTTCCGGCGAGAAAGAGAGCTATGCGCCACCCACCACCACCACCACCACTACGAATCAAATTGGTATCAACCCCACGAAATCGCCATGGTCAGCCCACTCTGGAAGCCTGAGCAATGGGCAGCCCGCCACGCACCCGCACCGCATCTCGGACGATCCAAGGCCCTGGTTCGTATGTGTGGTTGGTTGCGTGGGACGAGTGGGCGCAACCTTACTGGGGGGACCTGCGTTCAAACTCAGCAGCAATATCACCGGACTATCACATATTAGCATTTCGTGTGGGGATCGTGTTCGTCGCTTTCATTTGGCCATTTGTTGAGGTCTTTTGGGAAGCGGCGAATTGTCATGGACTGTCTAACAGAAATGTCTGTATTAGCATGTTCCAGGTTCCAGGGTTCGGGTCTTGACGGGCTCAACGAGCGAGTGGTGAAGAGCCAAGGCTGGGAGCGGCAGCCCGAAGTTCAGGACGACACCCCACCCTCCAGGGGATCCTTTTTTTTCCCAGTGCCTGCAGCGCTGTGAATTACCTTACCCCGCCATCATTTTGGGGTTTGATATCGATGACTGTGATTTCCTTCACATAGACCGAGGGGTAGATCCCGATGACGGCATTGCCACAGAGAGAGGCAGGCCACGGTCGTTGGTATCACCGGTACGTCGCCATGACCTTTGGATCAACTGCCAACGTCTCCAAGGATGCCATCTACGGTAATCAGTAAACCTCAAGTTGCCGATGCTGTTTACGGTTCGTCGGCAGCCAACCGGAGGTCGCATTCATTGGACCGTAGCATCGTCCTGCACCGTTCAAGCCGCTCCTATTCTGGGAGCGGCAGTGTCGACGGGGATACGAACGCTGGGCCACGAGGCACGTCGGGGCCTGTGCGCCCAACGGCATTGCCGTATAGTAATAGGCTATTACGAATATTACGGTCATCTGGGGGAACGGAAGACACAGCCAAGCGGCTTGGGGATGGTGCCCAGAGAGGCAGACGGCACATCAGTCATTTTGCGAGTCATCATGTCCTCGTTGACTGGCTGTCGGCAGGGGACGACGGGGCACACCGGGTCGAACAAGGCAAAAGGGCTTGTACTCGGTACACCCGCGCTGAGTCCGTTTGCCGCGTCGCGCCAGAAAAATCTAGATTAGACTTGAATCGAATCGGGAGGCCCAGAGGGCAGAGCCAATGGGCGGCGAATGAGCCTGTTAATCATGACATGAATCGATGAGATGTAGAAGGCCCTGCCATGCGCACAGCACCCCACCGTCGCCAGCCGACAGCCAGTGGGCGACCCCTGCATGTCCCTTATCTCTCGGTGGGCTGGGCGACATGCCACATGCGAGCGGAAAGGGCTCCATCGCGGGCAACGACGACCCTCTTGCTGCTTCGACCTAAACTGATAAATAAAACCCTCATCCGCTCTTGAAACCTAGTCTGCGTTTTTGTTGGAAAATCGTTCCTTCATTATTCCCACTCACGTCCTCCCCGTGATACCCAGCTTTGTCTGTTCTTTACCTCGTTTTGGCTTCAGCCTCTTCAACCTCTCACACCGAGCCCATCTCCCCCAATCACCCCCAACCAAACCGCAGCCATGGTGAGTTGTCGCAGCCGCACAACGGTGACCACACCGACGGTCCGCTAACCCGCGCCCCTCTCATAGGCCAACCGTGACGCTTTCGTCTCCAACCCGGCGACTGTAAGACCACCCTCACCTTGAGCCCTCGTGGGCAGTTGGGAACAACAGTTTTTTTTTTTCTTCTTGGCTGACACGATGCGATGCAGCTGGACAAGTACCTGAAGCTCGACCAGAAGGGCAAGATCATGGCCGAGTACGTCTGGATCGACGCCATCGGTGAGACCCGTTCCAAGTCCAGGGTGAGTGCGAATTCCCTTGTCCCGCCGAAAGCAACACCGCCTTTCGACTTCTTTGCCTCTTCGTCATCTTTTTCCTCCCTCTCGCTCGATTCGGTGTGGCCGGTCCGACTTCTTCCGTCATCGGTGGCGATGCTGGTGGCGCAGGCATGGCGCAGACCCAGGGGGGCCTGGTGCTGGTCGGTGGCGGCTGGCGCAGCGTCACCTAGTGGTTGGCGTCTCTGGGGCCAAACTATGCTGAATCTGCCACTCGCATCGTCACCGAAGTCGCCAACAGTGCCTCTGCAAATGGCCCCGGTGACTCCACTGCGGGGTTCATCCACCAATCGCAGCGCGGGGCTCCAGGAGCCCTCGGCTTTGGCGGTCGGCGGTTCACCGAGAGTCACACCCACTCACCTCAGCGAGAGTGAGGAATGAGATGAAGATACCGCTATGAGATGATACGCACGCAAGGACAATTTTCTGACAGCTAGCAGACCCTTGATGCCCAGGAGTGGAAGCCTGAGGACCTCCCCATCTGGAACTTCGACGGTTCCTCCACCGACCAGGCCCCTGGTGACAACTCCGACGTCTACCTCCGCCCTTGCGCCGTCTTCCCTGACCCCTTCCGCGGCTCGCCCAACATCATCGTCCTGGCCGAGTGCTGGAACGCCGACGGCACCCCCAACAAGTACAACTTCCGCTATGAGTGCGCCAAGGTCATGGAGGCCTACGCCGACCACGAGCCCTGGTTCGGTCTTGAGCAGGAGTACACTCTCCTCGATCTCGACAACCGCCCCTTCGGCTGGCCCTCGGGTGGTTTCCCTGCTCCGTATGTTGCCCTGCATCTTCTTCGCCCTTTATATACGACCCTCGCTAACAAGCTCACAGTCAGGGCCCTTACTACTGCGGTGTCGGTGCCGGCAAGGTCGTCCAGCGCGACATTGTCGAGGCCCACTACAAGGCTTGCCTGTACGCCGGCGTGAACATCTCTGGCACCAACGCCGAGGTCATGCCCGCTCAGTGGGAGTTCCAGGTCGGCCCCTGCCTCGGTATCGAGATGGGTGACCACCTCTGGATCTCCCGCTTCTTCCTTGCCCGCATTGCCGAGGACTTCGGCGCCAAGGTGTCGTGGCACCCCAAGCCCATCCCCGGCGACTGGAACGGTGCCGGTCTGCACTCCAACTTCTCCACCAAGGAGATGCGCGCCGAGGGTGGCATGGCCCACATCGAAGCCGCCCTCAAGAAGCTCGAGCCCCACCACATCGAGTGCATCAAGGAGTACGGTGACGACAACGAGCTCCGTCTCACCGGCCGCCACGAGACCGGCTCCATTGAGAAGTTCACCTACGGTGTCGCCAACCGTGGCTGCTCCATCCGCATCCCCCGCGAGACCGCCTCCAAGGGCTACGGCTACTTCGAGGATCGCCGTCCCGCCTCCAACGCCGACCCTTACCGTGTCAGCCGCGTGCTGATGACCTCCATCTTTGGCAAGCTGTAAAGCGAACCAAAAATATCAAAGCGACTTGACCTTTCCCCCTGAAAGCGCTTAATAGTAGATGGCAGCGGGGGGAAAGAGCTTGAGCACGTACTATTCTTCTGGGTTCTTTGTTGGGAGTCGAAAGACAAACACTCTGGGTTAACGGCGCGGGGTTTATTTGGGATGTGTTTCTCTTTGTTTTGCCTATAGATATAGCATGGCTTTGCACGATTGAATTCGACGATGAAGGCATCATGATCATGCCGCGAATATAACAAATTCACTTCAATATGTCCATACCGGATGACGTCTGGTGTGCTCTCACTCTCTTTCATGCTTATGATGTTATCCGCATTGATCATTTATGCCACCGACCTACCTGAGCGTAGACTACTATTATAACTGTAAAGAAGATGGTCCAGGCCGGAGGCTGGGCTGTAAGTCTGCATTCTAGGTTCTTTATCCCGTCACAACAATGTCTCGCAGGCGTGCATAATCGTCCTGCGTGTCTCACAACAGCGCCGTCACGGAATACCATGAGTACCTCGTGAAGTCATCCCCCTAGCATGACGGCCTCCCGTCGCCGCGTTTCGAGTGTGGTAACGAGGATTCCGTGGCTTGAATCCTAGCAACGCCCACTCTTCCAACTGCAACCGTTCCCTTGGGGGCCCCTCAAAACGTCATTGTCGGCTGGGGAAACATGTCGTTGCATTCTGGAGTGACACCTTCCCCCATGCATGGCCCTCCCTCCCTTATATACATGCCTGAGACGAGCATCGGCTTCGAAGACCAAATCCCCCTCGTCCCCCGTGCAGAACTTCTCTGACGGGGACCTGGACCTTATCAGCTCGTATACTTGTAATACCTGGGATACTTTTACGCTTCGATAATTCTCCTTGACATGTTTTGTGAGCGCGACGACCCCCGACTTGTTCGACCTCCAAGCGACCAGCTCATTCTGGCCTAGCGTCACAGCCATCTCTCGTGAGACTGCGGGGTCTGATACCCACCAGATAGATGATCCAGATCGCGACTCTATTACGGAGTACTACTCGTACAGCTACTATGTACAACAACGGTTTCCTAAACGGGCAAACGGGGGCCACCGTCCAACTTCTGGCCTGCCGCTGCCCATATGAGCCTCCCGCGCGGAGGGCATCAAGTTATCAAGTTTCAGGGCAGCCCTTCCACTCGATTATGTCGTCATGGTTGTAGCGGGTGGCAATGGACCTGCATCTGCGGTGTGGCATGGATGGTCCGGGGCAGGCATCTGCCAGGCCAGTCGACACGGTTCCTGCCCCTCAGCTGAGGCACCCTTTCAAACCCCTGTCCTTTTTATAGAGGCCACAGAGGCCCATCGCACGCATGCTTGGGATACTGTATTCGGAGTCCTGGGCCTAGCCCCCTCATTTGTAGACGGCATGTTCCCGAGGTCGATCGCGTTCGAGATATGCACCGCCGACCCGTCGCTGGCCCAACGGCCTGACGTGGGCCCGAGTGCTGACCTGGTCTTTGCGCTCTTCGCGACATGGATCCTTTGATTGCCTACGGCCTCATGCACGGCGCTCATATGGTAGGGCAGGTACGCGGATTACCTACTACTAGTAGCTGGAGCTGAGGTTGTGGGGAAGACGTGGTGTGTACTGACCCGTCAGGTCGCTCAGCCAAGGCGCCTTCGCACTTCGTCACCGAATCCATTTCTCGACATCTCATGGTAATACATACATATCCGTACATACATACAAACGGCCGTGTCTGTATTACTACGCTGCTAATTATAGTTTTCAACGCTGCCCCCGTAAGATAAGATAATGGAATGGTCGAAAATAGAACATTAGATGATGGTACAAATTGCTATAATCAATCCGTCCTGGTTATACAATTTTCGATGCGACAACGCCGTAAATCCGAATCGAAAATAAGAATAGATGAGAAAAGAAGAAAAGAACCGGCCACAATTGTGTCAAAGCCGTGGATCTTGACGTCGGAGAGATCGTACCTCCGGTTGGTGACCGGGCTGATTGATGTCGAGCTTCATCGTGAGGGTGGTTAAAATCATCCTTGATTGATCTTCACAGGACCATGTTCATGTCCGGCCATAGGGCAGCGGGTGGAACCGCTGTCTCTTGTTTAATGCTCGGCGCGGCCCAGTCCCATTGTACCTCTCCCATGTCGGTGTTTGGGTGTGTAAGCGGCGCCATCTGCCCCAGCCATGAGTGTTGTAGTTCCACCATTCCAGAGATGCTCAGCTCTTCACGGGAACACACGCCCAGAGCGTTGATATCCATTGAGGTGTACGCTGGCCCCTGTGTTGCGGCTGTGTTGGCAACGTGTGTTTTGGTGCTCTGCCAACCCTCCTTGGGCACGTTGCCGTCAGCGATGAAGGCGTTGTTGTCGGCGAGCATTTTCGAGGACGCGGGATTCGCCTTGTCTGACGCAATAGATGGACCTTGTCCGTCCATCCTGGGCGTGGTAGCTGTTGACAGGTCATCGGTGCTAGCGGAGGATAGTGTTGATGATTCGGATTCGCCGCTAGAGCTGCTGCTCGGGCGTGATGCCCTGGACAAGGGCATTTCGCGCATCGATATCCGGAGCTGCTTGCGGATCGTCCGGAGACCGCTGGATTGGTTGAGGAATTCGCTCTTGCTCGTAATATAAAGGCGCCTCGCCACGGTCTGCAAGGTCTGCGTGTAGATTTCGATAGAAGGGAATTCGTTGACAATACCGCTGGGCTGTCTCTTCCCACGTATGGCTCGTAGAGCTCGCGAGCAGGTATCAAGAGCTAGACCGAATATTGCCGGAAGAAAAGACCGTATTGATGGCTTCATGTTCAAGGCATCCCCAGGCTGGATCGATACGACGTCAAAGATCTGTAGAATCTCTTCCATACTGTAGCACAGTCGCCCAACGATATCCGTCCTGGCCACTTCCTGGCCATTGAGAGCTGGGAAGAGAAGTTGGATCGCGAGAGCGTGGTAGGCTGTAAGGGCGAAGGCGGTAGACATCATACTTGTTCGCTCCTTGTTCAAATCGTGCGCGGTCTCCACCAAGAACTGGCTTGTGCCATAACACCGCTGCATGGGATCCAGGGACACAAGCCCCTCCTGCTGGGAGTGGAAGCCACAGGCGTGCGCAGCAGAGATGGCAATGTGCGCCAGGGGCCACATCTCTCGAACTGCAAGCTTCTGGTTTTGAAGTGTGTTGAGATTTTCCGAGACGAGGTCGAGCTGAATGGTGGCCGAAGCATCATCGGTTGGAGGAACCAAAACAAGGGCGATCACCATGGGGGATGGTGAAGAGAAGTAGCTCCGTCCCGTCTGCATGTATACCCAGAGGATGAGGGAGTAAGTCGCCCAGTATAGACAGTCAATGAGCTCCTTCTCGACATCATAGACATCAATGCCATTGATGCGACTCGAGAGTTGGACTCCATCAGTGGCCAGCACCTGACGCTTAAGATCGGTGGCCAAGCGACCGGCGAGCTGAATATATGTCATGGCCCTTCGAAACTGGGATTGAGTCATGGCGTTCCATCCCAGCAATGTGAGGACTTGAACCGTCGAGATGATATCATATATGCGCGTTGAAACTCCACTGTAGACGACAGTGCCCGAATCGGTTACGACGCCAGTATTTTGGGTCATCTGGAGTGGACGGTGACGGAGCTTCGACTGCGCGTGCTGGAGAAGTGCCCTTCCCCGAGTATTGGCAGAGGCCCCCCCAATGGTGAAGTTGGCCTCGGCCATGATGACGGCCAGGAGGGCCTCATCGTGGGTGCCCTCCCTCAGCTCCCTCAGTAGCAAGGTCTTAGACACAACGGATGACAGCGGATGAGAAGAATACCACACGTCAATCAGCTGGGTCTGCTGGCGTTGACCATACTCGGTGACAGGGTTTGTCGCGGATGGCGGAGTACTGTCAAACATGGTTGGCGTGTTGTCACTTTCCATGCCAGACAGGAAGAAGGTAGCGCCTCCTTCCTCGACGTGTGAGCAGCCCAGCAACCCATGCTGAGTTGCCGATAGACCAATCAGGTCTAGTGTGAGGAGGGAGAGAATGCTGGAGAACTCGGCAGGCCTTTCCCCCAGTCGCTGGTGGTGAGGCGATTGGGAAGATGTTTTACCCGCAGAGTATTCGCAGAACGACCTTTCGAGGACAGTGGCGACGTTCTCTATGTCTTCCGAGAGACAGGGTTCTTCCGCCAGGGGATTCATGGCAACGGAGCTATCCTTGGCAGACGCGAGGGGGAGGAGGGTAGCATGGCGGAGACTGATGGAGTTGGGGCGAGTAGAGTCTGTGCTGCCCCGGGTCTTGGGACGAGGAGGCTCAAAGTCGTAGATGCAGTCGGCCCCTTGTCTGCGGCAAGCCTTACAGATGGTGTCGTTGGAGCATCTGATCTTTCTGGCGCGGCAAAAGGCACAAGAGCGCCTGAGGCGGTGCTTTGTGGCCATGGTCGTATGCTTTGCTCATATATGAAGCTGTGGTATGGAATGCTGAAGAAACGGGGATGAAGCAGGGGGGTTGTGAAGGTGAACAGAAGATCGAGATCCAAAAGGGGTCCGACTCGGGGAAATGCAAGATATAAAGACCCTGAATTCAGGGTCTTGGGCTCTTGACGTGTTTGGAGAAATGGGAGCAATGAGGTGTCGCCCGTAGGATCGATCCCAGACCCCGACTCACATAGTAAGTACGGATACTAGGATGCATGATCAAGCCACGCTTCGGCCGTGGGGCCAGGCGCTGCAGGAAAACCGGCGACGGAGGACCCTGTTCTGCTTGTGCTCGCAGCCATTAGTTCATCCGTCTGCGTGTAAGAAGAGGCCATTGGGATGGCGATTTGGTCTGCGGGGTGTGCGTGTGGTGTGTGTGGTGTGTGCGTGATATGTCTGATGTGTCGGCAACCTGACAAGGGTGTGGGAGACGGGTCATGCATACTGCACACCATCAGGGATCGCGTAGGATTGGGGATACAGCCTGTGATGTAATCTTGGCGGCGGACTTGGTACTGCTCAACGTTTTGGGACTTACCGTCAGGCACTCACTACACGTTCTTGGCCACCGTTTATTTCGGCCAAGACTTCACAAGGCGTACAGCCTGGGTACTATGTAGTAAAAGACGTCCGTCTTCAGATTTGTCGGCACTGGTCGCAAAGGCCGCGCAGGAATGCGGGAGTTGGGCAGAGGCGAGTCGAGACGACCTCCAGTTGAGATTGGAGAGCCATGGAACTACTAGTAGATATAGCTTGGCCAAGCCACGGACAAGATGGCTAGAGGACGAGGGAGGACTCTGCGAGGAACGTCACAGCCTGGAACATGATCTCAAGACTCCCAGAAATCACCGGGATTTCTCGACTTCGTACAAGGCCTACCCAGTCTCAGCCATCAAATACCTGTTCAGCCGGGGCTTTCGACCATGGCGGTGCGCTTGACCATCTGGTCGCCAGCTGAAGCGCAGTTGGCCGGGGCCGGATTCACAGGACCTCCCTAACTTGCGGGGAGACGGCCACTATCACTTGCACAGGAGCAAGCTCAAGAAGCCTCGAGTTTTGTTTGTGTTGCTAATGGAATTTCTCCGGTTGCTAAGGCATGTCTGCCAGCTGGCGGGCAGCTGTCTGAACCTACCTCGTGCCTTGAACTCTCACCACCTTTCCCCTCTCTCTTCTTTTCATAATTCACCTCCAATATTCACTCTCAACCCTCGGAACAGTCTCCATAACACTCGAGCTTTGAGGATACCCTCAACATGAAGCCCGAGACTGTGAGGATCCAGTTCCACAATCTCACCCATACGGAGATCGCCACGCCTTCGACTCCAGATACCATCCCCGATGTCAATGGCACCTTTCACCCCTTGGCCCGCCAGTATTGCCATACCGGAGACGAAAATGTGCGCGTTACGGATCGCGGCTGGCCTGCGTGGCTCGCTGTTGTAGGGGGGTTCATCAACTTTTGGGCAGGCTTCGGTAAGTTACTATTAACCGGTACTCTTTCTCTTTTGGGAAGTATTACCAAAAGAGGCTCACGTGAAGTGATAGGCATCCTCAACTCCTGGGGCACCTTCCAGGCCAAATATCCCCACGAGCCGTGGGGCGACGAAACCAGCCTCTCGGACATTAGCTGGATCGGAAGTGTGCAGCCCGGACTTCTCTTTTGCCTGGGTGGCCTCGCTGGCTTCGCATCGGACAAGATCAGCGCTGGCATTCTCATCTTCATCGGCGCCGGAATCTATCTCGCGTCTTACTTGCTGGTCGCCGAGTATGGACACTCATTTGCCGTTTTTCTGGGCCTCCAAGGATTCTTGTTTGGTCTTTCAAACACTCTTCTGTATGTGTTACCTCTGGCCTTTTTCTTTCCAAATTGTGCTAACTCGGGATCAGGTACTATCCCGCCGTCAGTGTTATCTCCGACTGGTTTGATCGCAGACGGGGACTTGCTCTTGGACTCATAGCCTCTGGGTCCTCGGTCGGTGGCATCTTTTGGCCTATTGTCATTGACAAGTTAGACCAAGTCTTTGGCATGAAACGTGCTCTCCAGGGTGTTGGCCTCATCCCCCTGGTACCTCTCCTCATCTCCTCTTTTCTCGTCACGGAGCGGGCAGGCCACGCCAAGATTACTTTTCGAGGGGTTCTCCACGGTAAACCTTTTGGCACAAGCCCTTCTCTCGGTAGTAAGGAGAGCGGCAGCCTCATCACGAGCCTCAAGACTACCACACACCCAACCTTCCTCGGCCTCAGCGCTGCCTTTTTCTTCATCTACGGCGGTTACCTGGTCCCATTCAACTACATACCCCTATTTGCAGAATTCAATGGGCAGGGGAGCATGGGAAATAACCTCCTCGCAATCTGCTACTCCGGCTCCGTTGTGGGACGCATTGGAACGGGCGCGCTCGCCGACCGCTTTGGGAGGTAAACTACAACCCGGCAATCTTTTACACGAACCTAGGTTAACTATCTCTCTACAGCTTCAACATTCTCTGCATCATGGCACTTCTTACAGGCACATCGGTTCTTTGCTGGACCGTAATGAGGACTCTTCCCGCCATGATCGCCTTCGCTGTCCTGTACGGCCTCTTCTCCGGCGGCCTCATGCCGCTCGGCTCGGCCTGTATTGCCAGAATCACGCCCCCCAACGAAATGGAACATATTGGCTTCCGAATCGGCTTCATGATGATGGTGTGCTCCGTGAGCGTCTTTGGCGGCGGTCCCCTCAGCGGCTTCTTGCTGGAGAGCCAGGACGATGAAATGCAGGGCTAGTTGGTCGCATTTCTGTTCTCGGGCTTGTTGACTATTATGGGCGGGTTCCTGATTCTCGCCGTCATTGTCGTACGGATTTTCCGCGTACCTGGAGCTGGCTTCGCATTTTGAACGCATCTCCCCCCGTGGACTGACGACATTGGGTAACCTAGTTACTTTCCGCATGGGGCATTCTGGCTGAAGCCGCCTTGGCCTGCTTTCAGCAGGAACAAAGATGAAGACATAAACAAACCAAATATGCAGCCGCGAACTGGAAAAGAAATTTTGTTCTCTGACTGGGGGGCGTTTTGAAGGGACGATGAACAGGAGTTTCGAGATTTGGTTGACCTAGTAGCGGACATATGGGCGGACGGGGAAATGATAAAGGGTGCGGAAAGTTGTTTATTTACGAAGTGTTTAGGTAGGTAGACATACCACAACAAGTAATGCACTCATTTGATTGTAATCGCAGCTGTAATTTCTTCTATGGCGCCTCTCCTCTCCCTCTTGGTCGTCGTATATCCCAACCCCTTTGGCCATGTTTGAACACTAGTCCCGCGGCAATGTTACGAAGTCTAATACCCATCCAGCAATAATATCCTAGCACAGAAAATCCAGCCTAACCCCGTATTCCTTCTTCTGAAGAAGCTGGATGTTGTTCGACAATAATCTTGAGAACGGTCAAAAGTAGGATGCATGAACAGGGCCCCCTCCAGTTTTCGAATCAGTCTTCAACACAAACTGCCAATCCAGACCCTCAAGGCACTGTATCACCATGGGAGTCTCGTTGTCGATGTGGCGCTCCAGTCCGGTTCCAAAGATGTTACGAAGCATGGTAATACGATGATAATGATGCCATGACTCGACGTAGGCGCTATATCCCAGCGAGGAAGAGCCACCCCCCTTGCGTAGCCTATAGCGGTAGCCGACTTCGCGGTCATTAAAATCCTTCGCGGTCGAGTAGTAGGGCCCGACCCCGTTTTCGAGAGAGCTAACAACACTTCGCAGACCGTCCCGGAGATCGCGGCGGTCCTTCCGGGACATTGACTTGGAGGATTCCTTGCTCAGGTCCTGGATACGGGTGGCCACTCTTGCAGGGTCGTAGGGCAGCTCAAAAGGCTCACCTTCTTCCTCCTCATGGGCACGGGAAGCTTCGAAAATGTAAGCGATGCATTCAGCGGCAGCTGTCTGAGTCTCGGCATCTGTACTATCGAGTTTCTCGACAAAGGCATCCATGGCATAGTCTGCCTGATGCCAGATACTCTTCACATGGGTCGCCGCGTATGCCCAGCACTCAAATAGGGCTACTGTCACTCCATCCTTTTTGATGGCGTTGACACTTTCTCCGTTGCTCTGTATGGCTTCAACGAGGAAATCCAAATAATCAAAGATATCTTCCTCACCGCCGCCATAGTGGACGATAGTAAGAGTGAGGGCATATAGAGCGCGGATTTGGCAATCCTCGTTATCGTCGTCGGTAAGGATTTGCTTCAAGGAGGCGCGTGATGCCTCGGCGTTGTTTAGATCCTCGATGCATATAGTGAGAGAATAAGCCTCGATGCTCAAAGACCGTTCTCTCGTCGAGACACCTCGGCTGGCGCCGCGAATGAACGCCCCGATAAGCTCTCCGGTATCGACATTGTCCAGCTCGTTGCCGTAGCGATTTCGCAGCATTTTAATGTAATGGTCGATAAGGAGCTCACGGGTCTCATTATGGTGATTCTTGCGGTCCTGGAGTTCGGATATGAGCTTCTTGGGATCAAAGGCTGGTAGTTCTCGGTCATCTGGCGTCCCCGGCCCCCCAAAGAAGTCCTCATCAGCTACCGGTGGCGTCTCAGGGGGTGTCGCCTCAGACTCTGAGCGAGATGCCACATCGTCCTGGTAGAAAACCTTATGAAGAATGTCGGAGCCGCCGGGGGAAGCCGTGCCGGATGCGCGACCGGACTTTCGGGCCTTTCTGGACACAGTCTTGCCCTCGCCCTTGAGGGCTTTCACTCGCATCTGACTCATGGCAAGTAGATTTTCAGGAAGGGGAAGCGTAAGAGGGTGCAACCCAGTCTGACGAGGTCGGTTGGGCTTGTCTCACGAGGCAGATAACGCAGCCTGACGAGAGGGTGAGGGGAACGAGGTGGTGTTTTAGCGGGTGTGGAAGAGGCTCTCGGTACGAATCGCTCCTCCCTTAGCTTTAGTAGACGAAGGGCTTGATACCGATGCTAGGTGGTTGGTGATGGGTACAGCGACGTGTAAGTTCTCAGTTGTAGGCCTGGCTCCATTAGGGCGTCGAACACGTAGCTAGCAGCGAAAGCGGGGAAGGTCGACGTCTTGATACCAGCCGTCGACGTGCGCGGTTGCTCTGGCAGCAAATAGATAACGGGGAGGAGGCCGTAGGATTGAGGGTGCGGGCAGCGGGGGTTTTGAGGTAGAGAAACAACAATCAACCGGGATGCCGAGGTGGTTTAAGTTATGGGAAGGTTGAAAGGTTGTCATGGAGCTGTGGGCAGGCGGGCCCGGTGACGTCTTTTTTTTCTCCCTCTCCGAGACACAGGTCGTTGGCAACTTCCAAGGTTCCTGTGCTACATACCTAATAATACTCCATGGAGTTAGGACTGAGCTAAATTACGTACGCACTAGGTAAGTAATCGACAAACCTGCCATTCACGTGCGTACCAAGGCAAGTACTACAAAGGCCGAGTAGCAGGATTGCTGTGAGAACGTCTAGAGGTGACTTTTTCAAAGAGCTCAAATTTGCCCATGGGATGACTTCTGAAATGGATATACTAATCCCAGTTTTCCCCCTTCCGCCTGTGGGAAATCCGGCATCGGACTTCAGCCCACTTTCCAATTATTAGTACTCCGTATGTACCTAACTTTTATTCCTTAGGTAGGTAGACCCTGACCTCGTGGTCAAGGTCAGGCGCCCACAGTGAGTCCGGTCCCGCTCTTTTTGTCTCCTCCCCCAAGAGTCGGCCAATCGTCGACGTCACTCGGTGATCCGTCAGTAGCCAGCCCCATTTCTGCCCAGAGACTTATGCGAACCTGCAAGTCGGACAAGTCGCTGTCAAATTTCTCGAATCGGGGGCTCACTTGAGCCAGTTACTTCATGTGCCGTATCCTCATCCTGAAGTCCTACTGCAAGTGCAACGAGGTCATGGGCGCTCACATTCGATTTTGCTAGCCAGAGTGCTGGTGGGGAAGTCTGGGACCCTGCCGCTGTGTGGGACCGTACCCTCCCGGTCCGTCGACCGACCCACCAGCAACCACCCCGCTGTGGGAATCATTCGTCGTGATAGCGTCATACCGCCTGCACGCACTTTACGCGTCCCATTGTCATAGCGCGTCCGCAGCATGATCAAGCATTCTCTCCTTTGATGTGAGCATCTTACGCCAAATGCAGGCATCAGCGCATTGATGGGAATTATTACTCTCCTGTAATGACCCCAAGTTTTGTATGTTTGACTAATCAGGACCGAAGCCTAGTAAGTTCGGAAGAGGGAAAGCGATGTTGATCGAGTGATCTGGACTCCCCAAGAGAGATGCCACGGCCAGACCAGGAGCCTCCTTGGAACTTCCTCCCCAGAGACACGCATATAATAACGCCTTATACTCTTCCCTGCTCTCCACTCAAGCGAGCAGTGGTTGATGATGTTGATTTGAGGCCGGTGACATGCTGCTGGGGTTAAACTTGTAACTGAATAGTATCATAAACCAAAGCGCTTTCCCCTTGGTTGTCCCCTTATTTCAGGCAGTAAGTGATGCCTGGACTGACTTCAAGGCATCAGTGGTGGTGCCACGATTCCAGATCTCACACAACTTACCAGATGGTACGTGTGCCTACGACCACCCAAACCAACATGTGATAGTGGTAATGACCTGGAGTCGCGGCCACCACCTTGAGAGACCTGGCGAGCATATGCCACAATGCCCCAACCAATCCAGTTTTTAGCATAAATCTTGGAAAGCATCATCTTCTCTTTATACACAGCCTGGGGAGCTTTCATTTTGTCATATTTACGATAGAAAATACACTATAGTACCTTGGGCACTGCGCAGCATAAGCTGGCTCCTGCTTCGACCATCACGGATTTGGGAGCGAGTGCGATACACTGGAAGTGCAACTACAAGTACTCTGTGATAAGCACCCCCTCACTTGCTTATCACTGTTCCCCCAGGCCGCCTTTCTGCCTGATTTGGCAGTGACCTCTCTGACTTGTGCCCCACCTCATCCTCACGCCGCCCTGCCCATTCACCTGCCTGCACGCCTCCCTCTCGACTTCCTCAGCCCCGATGCTGCCTTATCCCCTCTATTTCAACTCTTCCTCTCCTCTCTCTTTTATCTCCATTATCAAGCCCTTCTTAGCATCTTCCCTGGGCTCTCCACTAGCTTCAGAACACGAATCCACGGGTGGCGTTTGCCATCATCGTTGTTAGCCTCGACCTATCAAGCCCCACGACCGTCAGACCCCCAGGCATCGCCGCAACAGCGCCTCGCCAAACGCCACGGCAAAGGGTTGAGTTAACACCAAACTTCTGGACAAGATGGCAAATCTTTGGGGCCAGCAAGAGGGTACGTCTATTTATTGATCTGACCAGTTGTCCCCCGTTGTCACTCCTCCAGCTAATACTCGATTCGCCCAGCTGTCGTCGTTCTGAGCGCTGTCAACCCTAGCAGCGTCAACATCCCTACACGTCGCCTTCTTCTCACAAAAGAAACCCCTACTATTTACATAGGCCGCACCAGTAAGAGGAAGACATCTCTCGAGGCATCCGCGACAAACGCCTACTTCGACTGCCCTGTTATGTCGAGAAACCACGCCGAGCTCAAAATGGACCACGACAAACGGGTACGCTGAGCCCCCCCTGTAGCTTCTCTGCTTTATCATTGCATTAATCTCACAGTTTCTTTAGAAAGTGTTTCTGCGAGACGTCGGTTCGCTCCACGGCACTCAAATCAACCGACTTGGCCTCCACGGCGACGAGACCCGGGCGGTCAGCTCCGGCGATACTATCTCATTCGGGACGCATATAGACAGGGGATCAGAAAGTTTCTCCCCATACCAGGTATTGGCTGAGGTTAAATGGAACTCCATAAAGTGAGCCACTGCACAAACCTTTTACTAGTAATTACATCTAACTGTCTTATTAGCTATGACAATGACCACAACCGGCCAGTCACATTCAGAGTCCCCGACGATACCGACATCGAAGAAATTAGCAGCGAGGAGGACAACGGATTTGAGCATGCTCGACATGTTCTACATGAGAACAACTTCCGACCTCGTCCATGGTCCACAACTGGCCAGATCGATTTGACAGCAGTTGATTATGAGTCTCAGAAATCGGGTCTCCCAGGAATCAGGGACCAGGACAAGCTACCCCATGACTCTATGTACGGCATGCTCCTAAGGCCCGGAAAGGAACCTGAAACCTTGGATCCCGATGAAGTCTCTCATGAGCCGTTGATACAGAAGCATCCCAATGTCGACGTCCCCGGGGCGTACGAGGATGATGGTATCCATGACTCAATCGGTTATTCACCCCTGGATGAGTCGATCGACAGCAACGATTCTGAAGAAGAGTGTTTGTCTGAAAGATCGGAACGCGCAGTGTCGGAAGCTCCTCTGGACGAGCCAGACGATCTCGACGAAGAGTCGTCCTTTTTCGTTAGGAACGAGTATGTTGATAATGGGGACGAAGAGGAGTACGACGACGATGGAGGAGAAGAGCAAGATGGTGATTTTGAAGAGCACGATGACTTTGCGGAGGACTTTGATGCCCCGTTACCGTTTCCAAATGCAGGCCATGGCGAGCTTCCCGGTGTCCTTGCCATGCCTAGCCAAGAGTCCGATGACGGGCCCCAGGGTGCGAATGAGGAAGCCCCGGACTCCACGCGGTGCTCTAGTGTATTTCATGCAGCCTTCCTACGGGACGTTGTTGGAGCTTCACTACCACAGGGCCAGATCGACCCTCGAGCTATAGTCCACAGCGCCGCTAACGATGTCCCACAAACAGCTCCGATCGCTCAAGGCATGTCGGCACATGGGACTCAGGACAAAGACCAGGAGCTGTCGTCTTACCAAAACACCAAAGGGAAAAAGGTGGACTACTTCCAGGCCAGAGAAGAAAACAGGAGAATCCTCGGGTTCCCGTCGAGTTGCAACAGTGAAAAAGCCCTGGAAGCGCTAGGCTGCGAGAAGGCCGCCGGCCAAGCGGAGGCTCAAGAAGAGGGGACCCTACCGCCGCTCAATAAGCCATCTTTGGACATTGGGGTTGATCTTTCCAATGACTTAGTCAAGTCCGGTGCCAAATTCTTGAATACACCCCTCACCAATGATGCCCTTCCTACGACTACTGTCCGAGCCCGGTCACCTATTCTTGACGAGACATCGGCCTATCAGTTCGAGATGAGCAAGAAGACCAAGGAAGCTGAGGTGGATTCCGAGAAGTCTGGCAATATGAGCATCGAGGCCATCGTTGAAGAGAGCAGTCAGGATAAAACAACTACCAACAAAAGGAAGGCAGACGAGATCTCTCAGTCGTCGCCTGAGGAGGAGGATGCGCTCCAGACGGCTGAATATGGAGTTCCCACCCAACCTTGCGAGATAGTGGAGGCTCGGAATCAAGGGCCTTTTGAGCCGGTACAGGCTGTTACATTGCTATCGCAATCTGCTACTTCGACTCCATCGGACCACTCCCGCTCTCCAAAGCGCCTCCGCCGTGCTGCTGAGGTCTTTGGATACGCAGCCATCGGGGGGATCGCAGTTATGTCTGCGCTCATCGCGACTGCACCTGCTCTTTGAGGGGGGGTAGGAGTGGGAAGGAGGGTCGCCTTTTGTCTGCTTTTTTTTCGATGTCGTATCGCTTTATATTGTACAGGGCTTCGCACAAGGAGTTTCGGGGAACAGGGAGGCTAATTTTGCATGTACAATGGCTTTGTTTTCTGGACAACAGTGACCAGTCAAGAGACGCACCAGTAGTCGGGCCAAGGCTGACACTTTGCCTTGTATCAAGCTCGTCCTCCAAAGCAAAGAGACTCGTATCAACATGCGGCTCGCCTGACTGGTTGGCTTGGGGTTGGGGTTGGGTTTGTTATGATTTTCGATCTACGATAGTTTGCTCAATATTATCTCCCCCCTACGTTGTATATCTTCCGCATTAGGACCTACGTGTGAAACGTCGATGGTGTCAAAAGATAAAACAACCATGTTAATAGAGAGGGGTGGCTTTGCCTTGATGAGTCGACTCCTGGTGGGGGGCCTTAGCGGATATGCCAAGAGGGAGCACCCACACCGGGGAGGGGAGTGGATGGGAGGTTGATCTGACCGGTCGGGAGAGTGTAGTCGCACAGAGCTATTGAGCGAGCGAAGTGTCTGTCCGAGCTCAGTTGTTCACTTAGTTACTCAGTCGCCGAGTTGCTCCGTGAGGATACAGGCGGAGTGGGGTCGGTTCGTCGGGTAGCGAAAAGGGTATGATGGGTTATAAACTGGCGGGATCCTTTGGGTGACGGCGACGGCGATGGGTGGCTACCCATGGCCACGAGGGCACGTGGTGATAAGGAAGGCTGCTGTGCTTGGACCCGTCAGGCTGGGCCGGCAACATCGGAGGCATATCGTGGACAAGGGGGGCGTCCGCATGACCGCAGAGGCGATCCAATAGCAAGCTGCTGGGCTATTTGTCCTGGTAGGACAGAACGACAGGGTGGCGTGATGTGATGGCAGCTCTTTGACACCTGCATCAACCCTGCTCGGAATCGGGGAGGATGGGAACTTGGCGGGGGAGATTTCGCGGTCAGGGTAGGATTCAGTCCTGACCGAGTCTGGCGGTTTGATCAATTGGGACTCGATCGACGGGTAGTTGCATAACCCATGGGCCCGTTCGGCCGGCGAGGCCCAGGTGCGGAGCGAAGGGTCGAGGTTAGGTGTGCTTGGTGTGCTTGTTATGCTGTTGGTTCCCCTAGCCCTGCGACTCCGGCGACACCTCCGACTCCTGCGAGTACCCGGTTCTCCGGTCTGGGGCCCAGTGCATATGGTGGCCGTCATGTTGTAGATCCCGGCATTGGTCAACGCCATGTCACGCCTGTCATGATTGTCACTCGCCGAGTTGGCGTGGCGCGCTTGCCCTCATGCCTTGCTGGCTGCCTTGTCAATGCCTTTATCCTATTTGGCAGAGCGAGTCCTTATACCGAGAGTGTGGGCATCACCGGACCCATTTTTGCCGCCGATGAGCTGGCTGAGTTTGGACCTGTTGTCACCGAGATGGTGAGTTGGCCAGAGGTACGAAAGTACCAGCAAGAAACGTGCAAGTATGTATTCCTGGCCCCCAAGGAATCCGGTACAGCGCTGGTATATATCCTGCCAGTCCCTCCCGCCTAAGATGCATCATCTCTCCTCTCTCATATTTACCTGTGTCAGATCAAAAATAGCCCATGCAGCCTGTTCTTCTCCGTAAGGACCTGCCGGCACACAGATATATATCCTCGACACCGCCCCATGCTTATGGCGTCTTACCACTTTGCCGAGGGCGCGGCGCAGGGTCTTGTGCCGGTGACTTGCGACAAGTGCAGTTACCAAGAGATATTTGAATTGTAAGTTGAGCTTAATAATCTCGCTGGTCAATCATCTAGCTAACCGCCGCATTCAGCGTCCGAAGGTGTGACCACTGCCTGAACAGCTTTGTCCGGATGGTGCCCGCGAGCGAGGTGCCTACCAGCGCGACACCAGCTGCAACCTCAACGTCGTCGAGCCAGGGAGACTATTGTCTATCGTCGCAGACAGGAAGCCATGGACGTAGAGGCAGCGAGGAACGGCAGCGCTAAAAGCAGTGCCTCGAGTGATGCGGCCTTTATGCATTTGATACGAAATGGTGACGACGTCCGGTAGTTCTCAAGCTGGTCTTGTGCCTTTCCAGCGTCTTTTTCTGTAACTTCCGGTACTACCATCTTGTATACTTGTTCTCTCTATTAGAAAGTTCCTTTCCTTGAGAGATATCTATGAATACACTCAAAGGACTCGGACTTTGACCTGCACACTGCCACTCGGCGAATGTTTGCGAGTGCTCGACTTCTACGGATCTATACAAGTCTCGGAACTCAGCAATGAAGGACTGATGTACACCTAGAGCTTGGATGTTGCGTCAGTGACACATGTGCGTGGACCATTCCCATCAGTGCTGGGCCGTAATGGTCGAGAAGCCCTTACTCCAACTCGTTGTTTCAGAAAAGAACACAACAGGGGCCGCGGGTCAACTGTATACAATCTGCCAGCTCAGATCACTGTCGTGAATTCACTTGACAACCCCTAAATCGGGCATATCGTGATACCCATGCTCGAGGCAGATCTAAGCCACATCATGCTTCCCTCATGTCAATAGGGCTGCTCTCGTCTCTGGTGTTTCAAAAAGGAAAAGAAAAAAAATCGGGAGAGGAAGCGCATGGTAGGGTGGGCAGCACCAGCTTTTGATCAGGGCGATTACGCTCCATTTGCGGTGTACGTGGCGAGAAACCGCGAAAAGTTGCGGTCAAGAAACAGGTCCAAGCTGTGAAGCTCATGGTGTCACATCGTAAGTAGGTAAGACTGTAGCGGGTAGATGTCTTTAACGGGGACAGATTAGGAACGCGGGGTGGCGGCGCCTCAACTTCAATGGCAGCTGTCGCAACTTCATCCTGCACAGCTGCATCCCACCGCACCTCTCAACACAGCAATTGAAGATAATAACACCTCGGCCCTACGAGGGCCTCTAACAACCCTCGAACGACCTTGCCGTCCTTGTCCCGCCGGTCCCGTATAACACCGCAATGAGCTGCTAGAGCCATCAGCTCACCACATCCGTCGCAATGTCTGTTATTCTTTGCACAGGTACGCTCAGAGGCACCGTCCCCCAACCACGATCGGATTTCCATACTAACAATTGGGCTAGCTGGATACGACCATACAATCAGGTTCGGCAGCCTGCGCTCCTGGAAGGGGTTGCAATCCGTACTGACATCCCGCGCCCAGGTTTTGGGAGGCCCTATCCGGCATCTGTTCGCGTACAATTCAGCATCCTGACTCCCAGGTGAACCGCCTCTGTATTTCGCCTGACAAACGCTTTCTGGCCGCCGCCGGCCACCACACGGTCAAGCTCTACGACATCAAATCGACAAACCCGAATCCTCTCCTGACATTTGAAGGCCACACAGGCAACATCACGGGCGTCGCGTTCCACTGCGAGGGCAAATGGATGGTCACAAGCTCAGAGGATGGCACAGTCAAGATTTGGGAGACTCGTTCGGGCTCCATCCAGCGGAGCTACAACCACGGATGCGCCGCAAACGATGTCGTGATCCACCCGAACCAAGGCGAGATCATTAGCTGCGACAGGGCAGGAAGCGTGCGCATCTGGGACCTGGCCGAGAACAACTGCTCCCATGAGCTGATCCCTGAGGAGGATGTTTCGGTATCCAGCGTTACGGTTGCCAGCGATGGCTCATTGCTGTGTGCTGCCAACAATGCGGTACGCACTTCACTGCTTGGCATCTCCCCCCTCAAGTCTAACGTGCTCACAGGGCAACGTCTTTGTCTGGCACCTCATACAATCGTTTGATCGTACCCAGCTTCTCCCCGTGACGCAATTCAGCGCCCACAAGGAATACATCACGCGCATTCTACTCTCCCCCGATGTCAAGAAATTGGCCACCTGCAGTGCAGACCACACTGCCAAGATATGGGAGGTCAACAACACGGAGCCGAGGATGGAGCAAGAACCCAAGCCCTTCCCTCTCGAAGCCACCCTGACGGGGCACCAGCGCTGGGTGTGGGATTGTGCATTTAGCGCCGACTCGGCATACCTGGTGACAGCCTGCTCCGACCACTATGCGCGGCTTTGGGAGGTAGGCAGTCAGCAGATTATCCGCCAGTACAATGGCCACCACCGTGGTGCTGTGTGCGTTGCGCTGAATGACTATTCCGAGACTCGCTAGGCGCACGACATAGACTGTCGGTCGGCCGGTAGACACTAGAGACCGTCGCTGGCTGCTCTACGGGTAGTCTCCCCCTAACTTAGCATGGCGTTTGGGCATGACCTTCACGGAATGAATTTATATGGAGTATCAATCTGGGGAAATAAGGGTGCACTACCCCCGCGGGATCAGAGAAATGTGACTCGGGCATCCACCCTGAGCAGTGTATACTAGTTGTTCCAGCTTCTGGTTGCAAGAGGTAATATGAGACATGGGTAAAATGTTTATTCGAAACTCATGTACAGATCATTTGAAGACAGCCTGAGCCACAGTTCGATTTTTGTAGCGAGAGCAACGACCTTCTATTCAGAATTGCAGAAAGACTTTCAACCCGCATCTCCCGGGGTCGTCTCTTCCACGGTAATGATTACAGCACCTGTCGCCCTGACGACACCGGTCTCATTTGGACGCACTGGCCAGGCAGAGCTCCAACGTCGGAGGGCGTCTTGAACAGGCCCACCTCCTCTTCATGACGCAATGTGAGACCATTGATGATAACCCCGCCGCTAGTATTCCACTTGGGTAGCTCCCCAGCAGCCACCGTGTTGGTGTCGCCGCCCTCGTCGAGCATGCTCATCAGCCACGACTCTGGTGGCCCGGCCGCAGCCGACAATGAATGCCCAGCTCACGAGGGTGCCGTACTGGTTCTCGTCGAGGACGACAGTGTCTCCCGTGCTGGTAGTGATGCACTTCTCAGCCGTCTAATTCCAGCGCGTTTCCTTGTTGGCACCCGATATGCAAATGTTCGCAGAGAAAGAAGGGACACATCGTGGTTTGGAGATATATCCTTACCAAGATACCAGTGCGGAGGAGTTTCTAGCGATCGCCCTCGGATAAGGACGGGGGTTATGGGACGTCAGAGCACACATCGTCGGCGCACTTGTGGCCGTATCCGATGGTTGGGTAGGGTGAAGGAATAAAGATACCTAGTTAGCCCCGGGAGGTTCATGTTCGACAATGGGTCTAGTCATCTTCAGGGTTAGGGTCAGAGTCTTTGTTTGGTGTTAGCTCGTCATATCTATCCCGCGCGACTCCCTCCTGAGACATTTACAGAGCCAGGAGGGTTAAGTACAAGCATCGACCCTGAAGGCCTCCTTGCTGGAAACGAAGTCGACGGTTGCCCGGTTGGCAAGGGGGACCTAGACCTCGCACTAAGCAGAGACACCGGAGAGGCCGACGGCGGTGGTCAAGGGGGCGGCGGCAGTGCGAGCCACGGAAATATAGCTGATACGTACGCTAGGGATGATTGATGATACAGGCTAGGGGGGAATGATTTGAGAGCGTCGGCTTGGACTTCAACTGCAGAAGAGCTGAATGCCTCATACATTCATAGGTACGGGCTTGTTTTGTCCGATCAGAATCCATCTGAAGAGCTGACCGGCTTGTCATCACGACAGCCTCACACCACCGAGACCATCCTATAACACGAGATGATACAACGTGGGCTGCCTCATGGCACAGCTGGCGGAGAATCAACGTAAAGTCCGCAGTAGATGACACAGATCACCGGCTGACAGCGTGGAGATCGCCCAGCATTCAGAGGCCTGAGCCGCCCCAGATCTCACAGCACTGCGGTATTCGGCCCCAGAAGGTGGGACAATTTTGGCCCAAGATGGGGCGCTGACGGACTAAGCACGTGGTGTTTAAAGACATATGTTCCGGTCCTCGGGGATGACATTCGAGGTCCGGAGGCGAAACGCCACGCGAATCTGTTCCCTATCCTGTTGCTTACGTTGGTGAGAGTGGTCATATGGTAATTCGCCCTCCTAGAACCCCTAGTCCCCTATGAGGCTTATTGAGTTGATCATCATCTCGCCCTGGCGAGTTGAAGTCTTCAGCATGATAAATCCAAGGTGCGGCAACAATGGTGGTGGAAAACGCCACCGACGGCACGAACGCACGACTCCAACACTTGTTAGTCGAATAAGGGAAAGAAGTGGTGATTCATGAGCATGGATTGCAGTCGTACTCGTCGGGTCTCAGAATTATGCCCGAATTCGGAACTCGAAAGAAGCCCGCGCACTAGTCGACCCGTAGGAATACGCTGTTGGTAAGATTAGGAACCTGGATTCCTAGAGCGAGAAATGGTGGGGGGCGGGATCCTGATGGGTAAGCAATGGGCTCCATGACAAATGCAGACCTGCAATTGGTGAGCAGCGTTGGCCTCTCAGGTACCTAGTAGGTAAGGTATCAAGTGCAAATGCCATAGGAGTTAGAACTGCCAGCCACAGTGCCAAAGGGATTGGAGCGGACTTGCCCTGGAAATGGGGGTCTCGGAAAGTGCTGGACCCTGCCCGCCCTGGTGCGGATATCTACGGCAGATTCGCAGGTGTTTCCAGCTGTCTTTCCTGATTGGGACGACAGCCTGGACTTTGGGCCACTGAGGCCTGGGCGGGCGTCGGCAGGAACGATGTAGCATTACAGTCTCTCTCTTCATGGACTCAGCCGCCTCGAGACGCCGTATGCTCTCTATCCTCATCAACCACATCGTCCTCCTCCAAATCCTAGCATTGCCAACTACATTTCTCCATACCTAATAACCTTATTCATTACCCCTCGCACTATTATTCGCTCCAGTAATAGCTTCATAGCCGACAGTCCGACAACGGTCCCCCCACGCGGAGCCAATACGGCGGCACGGCGATGATGCAATCCCCGGCTCGTTGCCGTCTGCAGCGAAACACTTTGGGTTTCTGAGAGCACCACACACCACGTACCACACCAAAGTAGTCCACAAACCACCTCCGCCGGGGGATTTCTAAGCCGCGCCGTTGGGGGCTCCACCACCTCCACGAACCCGAACCCTCTCAGTGCGACATTAAAAAATGGACGCCATCATCACGCCATTGACTTGAGAGTCTGTGACAACGGCCGGTACCCAGACCTGACGGGCCCGGATTACCCCGCAAGTTGTCTGTAACATCACCTATCGCGCAAACTTTGAGGTCTCCGAGTCTTCAACCTCAGGAACGCGGGGCCGCCGGGACCGTCAAAGGGAGGGTTCAGGGTCCTTTCAACCTGTTGATGTTCCGGCTGCGCTTCACCACCGCCCTATCGCATTGACTTTACTCGGGTCCTCGGACGCTGGCAGCTATCCCGCGCGACAGTCCGAATCATCGATAGTCCGAGCCAGCTGGTGTGTGGTATTGTGGCTTGCATCTGCATCATTCAACGTCATCTCATCGCCCGTCGACGGGGGTCGTTGGCCATATTGGAAACAGACAAGCTACCAAGCCTCCATCACGCCTCCTCTTGAAGTTTACCAACAGGCGAGACTCCTGTTTACAAGCGAAGTCGGCAGAAATGGGTCTCCTGTATGTCAACCATGACCCCACGCATCATCCTAGGCTCCTGCCAACTAACTGGACATCAGAGCGCTTGGAACGGCGCTTGACTGGCCAGATGCGAAGAAGCGAGCTCCCCAGGTCAGGGAATGGGGAATCAAGGTTGGTTACCGTGTTCTCATGATCAGGCCAGGATGGACACTAATCTCTCGCGAACAGCAACTTTTGGAAATATGGAACAAGGCCAAGGGAAAAGAACGCGACGCGATGCTCTGGGGAGACGAGGTTAGCAACATTGACTCCTGATAAGCCCCAATTTGCTGCTAACCCGGTCCAGGTTGAGTATCTTGTCGTCACATATGCCAAAGACGAGCCCAAGGTTCTGCTTTCCCTCCGTCAGGCTGAGATCCTTGCTGCCCTGGCTTCGGACCACGAGCTTGCTAAGGAAGGGGGTTGCACAGCTGAGCAGGAGAATCCCGAGCTAAAGCAAGCACAGTATAGTTCCCATTCGCCCCATTCCGTCCACGGCCGCTAATTTCTCTCCCAAGGTCCAAACCCATTCCCGTCTTCCATCCCGAGTTTGGCCGCTTCATGCTAGAAGCCACTCCGGGGAAGCCCTGGGGAATAGGTTTCAAGGAACTCCTGGATGTGGAACCCGACATGAAGCTCAGGAGAAAGATTGCCAAGGAGCATATGCTATCCACCGAGTACCCCATCACCCTGACCACGTTTCCCCGGATTGGAAGCCCGGGGCAATTCACCTTTCCCCACTATCCAACATCCGGTCCTAAACTTCGCTCGCAATTCGTCCCGGATGAGATTGCCAACCCACACATTCGATTCCCTACCCTTGCTGCCAACATCCGCTCTCGGCGCGGCCGGAAAGTGCAGGTCAATGTTCCTGTATTTCACGATAAGAACACCCCACAGCCCTGGAAGGATCCAACCGTCAACTATGATCTCCATAATTGGCCCGAAGATGACGACGAGCGCAACGGGGCAGCCCCCGATGATTTTATTCACATGGATGCCATGGCGTTCGGCATGGGCAGCTGTTGCCTTCAGATCACGTTTCAGGCCAAGAATATCACAGAAGGACGGCAGCTATATGACCAACTCAGCCCTCTCGGCCCCATTATGCTTGCCTTGACCGCGGCAACGCCTGTGTACAAGGGATTTCTTGCAAATACGGATGTCCGGTGGAACCAGATCAGCCGAGCAGTTGACTGCAGGACGCCCGAGGAACTGGGGGAGAAGGTACAGTGCTAGATTTGCACCAAGACAACACAGCTTGCTAATCGGTGACAGCCGCTTAAGAATGACCGGTGGCGGATACCAAAGTCTCGCTACGCTTCCAACTCAACATACATATCCAACGACTCCAGATTGCGCCCCGAGTATCTAGACCCAGAGCTGGTGATTGACCCAGAGATCAAGCAGCAGCTCCTCAATGGCGGGATGGACGATCTTCTTGCCACCCACTTTGCTCATCTATTTATCCGAGATCCCATTGTCGTCTTCGAAGAGGACCTGCAGGAGCTGGACCTGAACAAGACGGATCACTTTGAGAACATTCAATCAACAAACTGGCAGCACATGCGCTTCAAGCCTCCACCTGCAGATAACAACATCGGCTGGAGGGTGGAGTTCAGGTCGATGGAGATTCAGGTGACTGATTTCGAGAACGCGGCCTTCTCCGTCTTCATGGTACTAGTAACGCGGGCCATCTTGTCATTCGACCTCAACTTTTATATTCCAATTAGGAAAGTGGATGAGAACATGGAGCGGGCGCACGTCCTGGACGGAGTGCTCAAGGAGAAGTTCTTCTTCCGCAAGAACCCATTCCCGACCCGACCTTCAAGGGCCAACACAGTCTTCGGGGACGACAGCCGGCCGGGATCAGCCATGCCAAGTCGATCTGCATCGCCAGGCCCGGTAGAGGAGGAGTACGAGCAGATGACGGTCAACGAGATCATCAACGGGACCCCGGATGGAGAGTTCCCGGGGTTGATACCCATCGTGGAGAGTTATCTGGACAGCGTGAATGTGGACGTCGAAACGCGGTGCCAGTTGGCGACGTACCTCGAGCTTATCAGCAAGCGGGCGAGTGGCGAGCTCGACACGACGGCACGCTGGATCCGCAACTTTGTGGCCGCACACCCCAACTACAAGCAAGACAGCGTGGTGGATGAGAAGATGACGCACGACCTCATCGGGGCAGTCATTGCTATAGGAGAGCGAGAGAACGCCGGCCGCAACTTTGCGGGGCTCGGGATCCCGGGGCTGCCAAAGCTTCTGGGGAAGTTCCGGGGTGGATGTGAAGAGAACGGGGAAAGGCCAGCGGTCAATGGGGAGAACCAGGTCGGTAGCCGAAAGCGCAAGGGCGACTGGATTGAGGGTGGCGAGCAGAAGAAGTGAGGCGGCATTTCGAGTATTATCAGCATTGGTCCGTATTCCTTCTCAGGGTTGATGCATTCATCAGAGCTATTGAATGGTCACCACGGCGTCGGCTGAAGCAAGCCAAATCGCGTATGACACACACCTTGTGGAGTGCACATCTTCCTTTGAACCAACCACGCCTGCTCGGCAGGACTGTCCTTTCATTGCATTCTTAAATTGTGCTCAAATGGAGCCAGCAAACGGGGCAAGTGACCGGGACTATGCCCTCGCCCACCGAGTACGTACATGGCGGTGCACTTCGTACTCGTACGAGTACATGGGTGTCAGAACCACCCTACCGAAGCCAACGTCTCACCGCTAGCATTCCGGCCTTGCTTAATTTGAGACACGGGCTGGGCATGGAGGCCTCGCTTATCTCTATGCGCCGCGTGCTTCTTTTTATGTGCACATGTGTGCACGGGGCCACGGGCTACCGCCTACACGGGCGTGCCCGTGTGTACAGATGTAGTATCGGTGTACGCACTACTGCGGCAGCATGTCTCTGATTCATCACTCAACGTGGTTCTCTCCTTGGAATGGGCTCCCGTGTGGCCCGAGGATGGTCGGGAGCAGCTGCGGGCGGAGCAATTGCTTGTTCTGGGACATGCATGTTGCTATAGCTTGTCGACGATGATGGATCTAGTGGTGAAATAACGGGAGGTCGTGCGTGGTGCTACTACTGATATGTGCTCCGTACGTATCGTATGCAAGATGCCAATGCTTGGCAAAACGTGGCCACCCCATGGGTGCACGGCCATCGGGAAAGGCAAATGAGAAGTACCAGAGGGGCGCCAAAGGAGAGGCGGGAAAGCGAAGGGAAAGACAAGAGGCGCATGCGGTCATGGTGGTGACGGGAGCCTGGTTGGTGGTAGGCAGACAACGTGCTCGGGCCCCGGGACGTTGGGCTGCAGGGATCAGCGGGAGGACGACGAGATCCGATCGAAATCGCGCCAATCGTGGGCGTAACGCAAGCGAGCCGTCGGGCCCTTGTCCTGGCTGCAGGGCCTATGAAGGCCACCAGTGGTCCAGTGCTTCGTCCTGGGGCATGTAACATGTTCCCCAGTTCCCGGTATGCCGGTGGCGTCTTGGACGTTGCCGTACCGCTGGTACGAGCGGGACGAGACACCGAGGAGACGTTCCGTCCACTGGGCAGTGCGAGTCGTGACGGACTGGCAGTGACCTGGGGGCTGGGACGCTCTGCCGAGCAACCCCGGGTGGAGTGGAGCGGGTGTCGCCTATGGCAGATCTGCACTCTTGGAGCCTCTCTGGGTGTATCTGGGCTGGCGATATCAGAGAAATATGGAACTGGGGCAGTGCCAGACGTGAGACAGGGGGAAAGATGGCACTTCTACGTATCCGTACCTGTACTCGCACTACTATGAGTAGCCCTCAGGCTGGGCTCCCAGGTACAATGCGGTTAGAGGCGGAAGCTTCAGCCGTAGCCATGCCATGTCTCGGATGGGGACGCTGAGGAACTCGGAGGCAGTGTCTCGATGAGGGATGGAACTCGTGACGACAAGGAGAAGCCGCCAGGCATGCAGCCCCCGCCAACAGCTTCTGCTGACAGCCTTCTGCTCTCAGCCTCTGTTCTCAGGTAAGGGGCCAAAACGGAGCCCGGATGACCAAGCCACCTTGCATCGAGCTGTTCTACGAGTACGAGTACGGCCCATCACGCCCAGACTGATTTCAACCAGTACTGTTTTAGTATTCGCGCCTTATCCCACTCCCTATTCTCAGTCTCGTGGTCTTTGACTGGTCCCCGACTCCCCCCGCCCCCCCCCCCCCCCCCCCCCCCATCGGACCGCGCCCTGGGGCCGCGCCTCGAGCTCTCAGGCATCCCCCCACGTGGATGGATCATGGGGGTCATAACCTCGTCTATCCCATCTCTGGAATGACGCTGACACCGCTGGTCTCATAGGCTGATTCTCTTATTTCCCGTGGCACTAACAGGTACGAGTACGTTTAAGAACATGGCATGTGTCATCGCTGGGGGAGGCCCAATGAGCTGACCTCGATGACATTGGCCGTGATACAAAGCAGTCGAGCGTTTCATTATCTGCTTGCATAGTGCTGTGGCAGGCCTCTTCGCAGCCTCCCGGAGACGGACACCATATTCATAGGCAACGGGCAGTAGGCGAGGGCAAATATGGAATCAGGGATTGAGCAGTGAGTATTACCGGCTCACTCAGAAAGTTGGAAGTCGCCCGTTCCCTTGCCCACTGCCTCTGAGCATTGCCGACGGATCCTGGTTCAACCCGTGTCTCACCAATACCCTCCATACTCATACATCCACATGGATCGGCAAGAGATGGTAGATATCTGACAGATGCTAGACAGACACTGCATCCCGCGGGCCGGACCGAGAGAGGAGGTTCCGCGGGCAGGCAAGCAGAAAACCAGACAGGCTATGCGGGACCAACCACCAAACCCCCCTCCCTACCCGTACTCCAGCAAGGACGAAGGCATCGTGACGACAGGTGGTGGCCTAGTTGCACCTATGCTTGTCCCACCCAATATTAACCGTCCGAGCCCTACGTAGCCGCCGTGCTCGACACCAGACCGCTGCACCACCGAGTTGTCCGTGCTTGGTTCAACTCCAGACATCGACCATATACGTAGTAAGTAATCTACACATACACAGGTGCGCCCCATGAGCCATGACGGACCACCTGACCAGCTGTACGCGTCCAACCCCATCGTCCGTTGGTCTATCCCCCCTCACCGGGGGTGGTGCTCTCACCGAGTCACCCATCAGATAAAGACCTATAAAAATATGCGTGTGTGGGCAGACTATGATATGATAGATCACTTGCTGACAATATTACCCAGGGTACAGCGTACAAAGGACGGATACAAGAAGAGGAAACAACATGTGCCAACCCCGCTCCTGGACATCCTCGGAGCCTCCAATGGTCCATCGTTGCCTGCCACCAGCTCCGCATGACATTATCACGATACCATATCGCCATCTCCACAAGATCTGCAACACACCGGGGATGCACGAGCAGCCGCCGCGCTCACATACTAGTACCAGTACGACCATGTATGTGTAACGTGTTCGACGAGGTGCCGGCACGGGCACGCCATCCGCGCGTGGCTTGCCCGCTTGGGCGCTTCCGTGCGAATCTGTCAGACTGTCTTGCCCTCTTCTCGTGTTGGCCATCTGAGAGACGCCACCCCGACGGGCCACCCCGACGGGAATCAGGGATACCATCAACCCACCAAGGAAGTCAACCTGTGCTGCTCCATACTGGGTTAGTGGTGCTAGCATCGCCGCCATCTGCCAAACCACCCATCCAGCAGTGCCACCCCCAGTCTTTCAGCAGCTTCTTTGCGAATGGCGCGACACCGCCACCGATCCGCATCGACGAGGAGGCCCCGAAAAGCAGGGACCAAAAAGCTTGCCCCCTCCTCAGCCTCGCCCCCCTCCTGGCCGCGTTGTGGGAGCCATGTGCGGACCGTCGACTGAGACACATCATTTGGCTCACCTGAAAACATCGTCCAGACGCGCCGCCAGCCCGCCCCCAGGGTCCTCGCTGGCGGGTTTGCCGACTCTGCGGATTTCGTGGAGAATGAATGGATGGCCGAAGGACCATGCCGCCGGACCTGTCCAGAATGGCTCCGCCGCTCGCGATATCACAGACATACAGAGAGACATGCACATACAGTTACAAATGCACACCGCGTTGGCCAGCGTCCTTCGCTGCTGTACGTACATTGTCCAGATCAACAACTCTTTCTCCCTCTCTCCCTCTCTCTCTTCCTCACTTCTTAGTCTAGACCGCCCATCGGACACACACTCACTCTTCGCTCCGCCCATTGACCACTTAGTGATTCCAAATTCCATCTCCCGCCTTCTCCAAAAACATAACAAGCCTGGAGACATAAAAAATAGAGTAAAAAAAAATGGCATCCGCCATGTCCATGGAGAAAGCATCATAACGCCTGTAATGCCGTAGACCCCGACGACAAACCCCACCAAAGCTCTGAAACATATATACAGGGAACGTCCCTCGCCCCCGGTAGAACTGGCCGCTAGGTGCGGGAATGGGAAGCTAATAGTTGAATCATAAGTTGGGTGGAGGCAGGGTGTGCAGCCGCGTCCGTCCCGCGGGTGTGGGATTTAACTCTTGCCTCGCTCTTCTCGTGCCCTCTCGGCCTCGATAATTGCTTAATTCCTGTCTTCGGGCTTGGGCCGGATATTTCGCTGCTCGAGCTGCCTCTTCCGCTCCAGCTTCGCATAATGTAGCCCGCAGGCGTTGCATAGAGTCCTGGCCCCATCAGGGCCTCGCCGCCATTCGGGCGTGTCAACGCGGTTGCAGCTGTGGCATCTCCCCGGCGGGGCGGCACGCTGCGACGGTACGTTAGCCAGATCGTCCACGCATTCATGGTTCGACATCTTTGCCAATCGGACTTACCCCGCGCCGCTTCTTGACCTCGGTGATGGCGTATTGGGACTTCATCCCGTCCTCGAACATGGGCACGTCCCTCTCTTCCTCATATGTCGCCGCCTTGGGAGCTTCTCGAGCGCGCTCGTTCCGGATGGACTGGTGTACCGCCTCCTTGACCCGCTCCAGCGACGCTCTTACCATGTCGGCGTTTGACAGCATATCGTTGACCTCTTGCTCTGTTGGCAGGCGTTCGGGGATTGTGTGGGCACCGTGCTGTTCCTGTGCTAGCCGGCCATATGCCTCGGCAAACGTGAATAGCGTCCGGGAGGATTGTGCGAGCTGTAGAAACAGACGTCAGTGGGACCAGCCAGAAGACAGGACCAGGTTGGGAACAAAATCTACTACTAACCCGTCCAAGAGATTCTCCATAATTCCATGGTGCCGTATATAGCGCCGGGGTCTCAAACGGTGGTCGCATCCCCCTATCACCGTCCTCCATGTGAGCAGGTTGACCCCTTTGGTCGTATGATCCGTAGCTGTGAGGCGGCGCATGTCGAGGCGAGGCGGGATATGTCGGCAAGGGCATCTGGCCATGAGGCAGAGGGCCACTTGAGTAGGAGGAAGCTGATGACGACGCAGGGGGCGCAGGCGGGTGCGGGTAGCCTCCATTCAGCGTCCGGTGGTCTTTTTGCGAGTCATGGGGGTAGTGATGGGGAGGCAGCTCAGGTTTGATAGAGGGGCTTGGGCGCCTATCGGAAACGGGTGGGAGGCCAGGGCGACTGTTAAATGACGTCCTTGGGGAGTCGGCAAAGGACGATAGAGGTTCACGCCCAGGAGGGTACGTGGATGCGGGACGGTGCGATTGTGGAGATGGGTGCTTCTCGGCCTCGCCATAGGATCGGGGCGGCCCCGAGAACGGAGACGGGAAGCCGGTGTTAGGCTGGATGCTCGATGATGCAGATGAAGGGTACTGGTTCGACTTGGCACCCGATATGACCTCGGAGATGGAGGGAAGAGACTGGCGCTTCGAGTGGTCGCTATCCTCGGCGCTCCTACGCGAGTCGGCGGATGCGATCATGCCGGAGGAGCTGGGCTGGGGGTAGCCCGAGGAGTAGGACGGAGGAGGGTAGGTGGTGCTGGGGTGCAGCAGAGTTGCCGTGGCCATGGCAGGAGGGTCGTGGTGCGATCTCTCGGGAGGATCTCGGTAGAGTGGAGGTTGGTACTGACGCGACGGCGTCAGGTGTCTGTCGGAGTTGTTGGCAGAGGAGGAACCGCTGCATTGGGTGAAAAGGCCATGTTAATAGGAACTGACATGAAGCGAAGAGGGAAAAGGAAGGGGAGAGAGAGATGATGAATATGTCGGGTTGGGTGAGGGCCAACCAAGACACGGGGCAGAGCAGCTGAGCGACGGGTTGTATGGAGGGGACAGGAATGTGAGACGTACCTTTGCCTAGCCCCAGGGTCAGCCGCTTCCATAGCGCATCTGGAGAGGGCCAAGAGGATCGGGTATGGCTCAGAGCCGTCGATACATTTGATGTCAGGCCTTTTGCGGGGAGGGGCCAGACGTCAAATCTACCGAATCCAGAGGGTAACCAGAACTCAGGCCGAGGGCTGGGTCTGCGTGGTCGTGGCGGTGGTGGAGATGACGATGGGTGGTGGTGGTGGTAGTTAGTGGTGGTGGTGTTGGTGTTGGTGGTGGAATGCCGGCAAGCAGCAGGGCGTTTTTGGAGGTTGCTGCAGGATAATATCGCCTGGCCCTAGTAGGTCCTCAGTGCTCGGCGCTCAGTGCTCAGTGTTCGGTGTTCAGTGTTCAGTGTTCAGTGCTGAGTACACTAGGCTGTCTCCAGAGTACTTGGGCTGGTTGTCGAGTGTCTCGTCACAAGAGCAGCTCGCAGCTGGGCCAGAGAAGGGCTACAGCAAGGGGCTCCGTCGAGGATTAATGTGTAACAATAATTGGAGGAAGGAAAGGGCGCAACGACCAACAGGCGAGCAAGAAAAAAGGAAGCAAGAAACAAGCAGGCGACGAGAGCAGGTCGAAAGTGATAGCAGGATGCAAAGGAAGAAGAAAAGAACACCCCCCCCCCCCCCAGCAGAGAAAAGTTTGGGCCCGTTCGGCCTGGCTGGAAAACCGCCCACCACCAAGGCCCTAGGCTAGTTTGGCCACGCTACTTACTCCGTACAAGTCGGGTGTGGTCAAGATCTGACGCGATGGCGAGTCGGCGAATGGGTCTTGGGCCTTTGGAGTTCTGGGACCCTCCTCGTGGTGGCGCTGGGACCGGGGGTGGCCAAGTGACAGGCCAGAGTCTAGAGAAGACCCAGAAACCGCCCACATCTTGCCCAGATTGCCTGGGAGAGCTGCCAGATTGCTGCGGATCCGGATAATACACGCTCCTACTCGTACGAGTACGAGTACCTACATATCACTCATAATACTAGTACATACTCGTAGTAGAAGGGCCAGCACAGGGAGCGCGGGGAGCACGGGCAGCGAGGGCAGCACGGGCAGCACGCACGGCTGTCCAGCGGCTGAAGGGCAAGGGCCAGTGAGGACACAGGGCATCTTGCAGACGCCGCAGAGTGCCAGAGAGGACCACAAGGACAAGGACGGGCAGGCTGTCGGGGGGCTCGGCCAATGATCCAGTTATTCCAGGGGGGGTCGATCTGACTTGTGCTTGCTGACCCCGGCCCCAGAGATGAGATGCGATCCAATGCTGATGGGGGTGTGGAGAGGGGTCCCAAGTACGGTGTACCAAAGCACGCGCCCACGCCTCCAGGGCTCCCAAGGTCCCCGAGACCCAGAGATTCTGATCACTGACCAGGCAAAAGAAAGAGATGAGATGCGCGGGTCGCCTTGGCAGCACGGAGAACGGGTCCTATGTACATACATACCTTCTTGCGGCTTCCTAGCCCCCAAGCCTCTCATAACCCTGCCCAAGGCAGCGCGACAGAACCGTTGACGACTCGGGAGAAGCTAAAAGAGGACATGGCCTGCTATGTACTTCGTACGAGTACTAGTACTCTTTTACTGGTACTATTATTAACGTACGTACGTGCATGCACAATTACTTTAGGAAATCCGTACTCCGTCTGCAATACCGCACCACTGGGATTAGTATTACGGGCTCGAGCTCTCGGTTAGGAAAACAGTTGTTGGCCGGTGTGCAATGGTCATCTGCAGACGACGGGCGCGCCGCTACTCGTTCGGCTCGTCGACAGGTCAGACGCAGCGCACAAGTGAACCGTCTCAGGTCTATTCGTACATGCTGTTACCAAGTAGATATCCCGGACACTCGTACTCAAGTGAGAGCTGGGAGCTGATTCTTGGAGCAAAAGGTCGTGCTCGGTGAGATGCAGCTAGCAAATATCGTCAAACGCTTGGTGGATGAGGAGGATGACCAATGCGCGCCGCGAGTAATGGCATCGAACGATTGTGGTGCTGAAACCGAAGGGGTCTTTGTGGCCACAACGGTGGGAACCGAGGATGCTTAGGTGCGGTGGCCAAGTGTGTGCGTTGGAGCGTTGGAACGTTGGAACCTTGTTGGGAGCGTTATTAGGGCGTTGGACCAAGCTCAAGCCTTGCACAGCCTGGAAAGCATGAAAGCAGGCACTGCCACCCTGCCTGCCAGGCAAAGGTTGGGGGCGAAAATGCGAGCAGCGGATCGGATTCCAGATGAGATCGGTGACGTTGGCGACGCACGAGTTGATGAGCCCGCCGAGATTTAGCTCGTCATGCGCTGCAAAACTGGTTAGTGCCCGGCCCGCGTTCGCCCTGTCCCGTCCTAGCCAGTCGAGGGAGGGCAGTCTAGGGGCTAGTGACAGAGATGAAGGTTGCTCAGGGTTGCACGCCGTGAACGGTGTGGTGTGGCACTGTACTTAGTACCACCAGATGCCATGTGTACATCCGGGTCCGCCCGTACCGCCATGCTCGATCATCATCTGTAGTACTACCTACGTATCCGTACATAGTCGGTAGTAGTACTATGTAATCACCCAGGTGATCGCTTTGGGGTAGGTATTGGCCCTTCCTGGACGTCTCGCTTAGTACTGCTACTCAGCATAACCACGCGGATTATCGGGAAGGGAACCTGACGTAGCCATTCACGCCGAGTGAGGGACATCTGCATATTACTGCAGTCGGGTTGGTCATGGGAAACCCATGAATCTTGCCTTGTGCAATATGACAGACCAGCAGTCCTCTCCGTATAGAGTACATACATAGTAGTATATGCCTACTACTGGACTGGTATGTGGTTATCTAGCTGCTCATGACAAGCCATAGGTGATAACGGCCCCGGCCTGGCGTGTCATGATCATTACCGTTGGAGCGTGAAATCGGCCCTGAATGTCGTCTGTTGTACGGAGTACTACGGAGACCAATCTGGGGGTGTGGGAGATTGAGTTCTGATTTGTGGTGGAGGCACCAGAAAGTCGCGACTGCTGGTTCCGGGTTGTGAGTCGTGACTCTGCGGCCTTAATCAACGGCTTGGCCTTTCGTGAAGCCCGTCTACCACGTTGTCAGAGATTTCTTCAGCGGGCCTAGTACTAGCCGCACTGCCAGTCCGCTTCCTCCCAGGTTCCAGTCTCTCCGGCCTTGGCAATCAGTTACCATGTACATCGTACATACAGTAATACGTACGGATGCCTATGTGCATAGGCATAGCACAACAGAATTTCCATCGCGACCTGTCATCCTCGGATTCCCATCTGCATCCATGGTTTCGAGGGAATACAGCGCTTCGTCGTCACACTCGCCGTGTGGGCTGAGTCAGTCAGGATTGGTCATGTGCAGAGGTACGTCTCCGGTACCGAAGACATCGGCATCCTATGATCGCATCGGCCCAACACAGTGGACAGAGGGGGGCCCGCCAGGTGCAAGATGGGCCCCGGCGACCTAATCTCGCCCCAGGGCCAGATTTCGATTGCGGTGGATCTTGATCACGCCAGGCCCGAGAGAACCTAGTGTAGGCTGCAGTGTGGGTGCCACAGTGTGCCCACTTGATCTTGTGAGGCCACCTGGCTTAAGCCCTGATGAAGCGGCTTGTCGCCAGCCCCCGGTCTTGGCTCCACTGCTACTGATTGGACTTGGACTGAGTTTAGTTACCTGCTCGCCATGTGAAAGAGCCGATCCAGTGCCTCTAGTGCTGAGTACCGCGAAGACAGGAAGCGGGAGGTAGTAGCACTCGTACCTACTATAACAAGCCGGTTGAAGTGTGGGAGGTGGGGAGGAGGATGTAGCTTAGGAGGAGGTCCTAACAGGACTGCTGATGGTGCCTCAATGGTGCTTGTTCGAGCGTTGATATTCGTCCTCGTGTTACTGTATGATGCTGCCCTCCATCACCTTCGCAGCTCTATACCGCGTGCGTCTATAACTTGAAAGAAAATGAGGAATGTGTGCTGTGGTCCCAAGCAGTCTGGAAGCGACGCGACGACGGGCCACGAAAATTGAAAAGGTGTACTGATGGCGTGGGCCATCCAGGCCCAGTTGTCGATTGCTAGCCTAATGTCATCTTGAGACCAGGCGAAGCCCAGCATTATTAGTACACAGGCGCTCATCCACTTGAATATGATCTGCGCGGGCATTCATGATGCGAGTAGAGCTTCAATCTCAGCGGGATTCGCTGGTGCCTACCTACTACCTAAGGTAAAGTAGGTATTAGTACTAACTACTCGTACTACTATGCAATACGTACTTACCTAGGTATAATATGTGTTCGTGCCTGCTTCGGTAGGTGCTTCAATATCACTACCTATGTACGGATAGTAGGAAGTGGGAAGTGGGGTGATGCCTTCTGATCCCTCGTCCCACATGTCTACCAACCTGGAAGGCAGGAAATGCCTACATGTGCCTTTGGACGGCAGGATGGATGTGCATCTTGAAGTAACCCTATCTACTACTTAGGTCACCAGTTACATGAGTAGGTAGTACTAGAGAGTTGCCTTCCACCAGAGAATCTAGTAATACTCGTAGTGCCCGATTGGCAAACCCCACAGGGGCCTGTGCACCTGCAGCATCGGTGTCAGGCGTCTTCAAATTCGATCGGAAGCATCCAGTGCCATACATCATCATGTTGCTTACCATCCCCCCATCAAAATCTTACTTCATTTCCAGGTCAGTAACTTGAAAATATATGGGGATTCTAGGGAATGTGAGTACTATCAACTCGTATTGTTACATGTCGGTTGGGAATTCCGTCACCCGTGGCTTACTACTACCAAGGTAACTCACATAACCTATAGTACCTGTCCAGAGAGACGGGCTATTTATGTCATCATCCAAGACCAATGTAGTAAGGAACACCCTCATACCGGTGGTATGCACTACGGATTTACCTGTGTATTATTGTTATTGGCCAGACGTTCGGAAGGGCCACTACTAATAATATTGAATCCGGCTGTAACCAGGCACCAGGCTTGGGCATGCATGGAGATTTGGCCAGGTGACTGCCCAGTGTCCAAAGTTCTCACTCTGCTGGAAACAATGGACATAAGACTAACGGCACAGATCGGATGCAGGTCAACCAATGAAGCTCCGTCTTTGCGCGAACAGAGTTGTACGACAGAGGAGGACACTCAGACAGACACTGAGATGTTCTTGCCGGTCCACACCGCGGTTTCCGATCCAGCCCTCCGTTCTGTGCCACACCAACCCGGATATTAAGTACGGATACGAGTGAAACGCTGGGGAAGAAATCGCCTCCAGGTTTATCTCGGGCGAAAATGAACCTGTCAACGATTCCTCCGTAGCGACTCAGCCGGATCCGAGGGCTGTCATTTCTCGCAAAGTCAAAAGGTGGTTGGGGTTGCAGCTACTACGTACATTCGATGGCGGGAAATACTGGCGACAATTGTGAGGCTGGTGTCGGTTGAGGGGCAACTTTGCAGCCGACGAGGATCTGGTACTACTAGTATTACCCAACGCCTGCAGTTTTGCCCTGGCGGCGCTCGCTGCCGCTTCGCGATTTGATTGCGAGCTTGAGCTGAGATCATCACCAGGTCGAGCGCTCACTCAAAGAGATCGGGTGCTGGCACTCGGGGATCATGACCAACATTATGGATTTCGATTTTTTCCAACCGATGCGAATATCCGTAGAGGAGTGGCAATGAATGTCGGAGTACCGTCAAAAGTGGAGAAGGCATCTGGGTCCTGATAATACCGATCGCAACGAAATGTCAACACTTCCAGGCCCACGTACGAAGTACTCCGCACCTCGCTTCAGCTACATGGAATATACGAGTATGGTTATTACTCGTAGTATTACTCCGTACATGACGGTTTGGAAGCAGCGGGCATGTGCCATGCCACGCCTCACGGCGTCGACTAAAACGATACGACGCGTGAATGGTGGTAAAATCGGCATGGTTAGCAGGTCGTTGGGTCCTCACTGCGGAGGTACGTCGTAGTATGAGGCAGTACGAGCCAAATCATCCCCCGACCCAGCCAAGCAGGCAAGGGCCCTCCGCCCTAGACGCACAGTGACATGAACGACAGGAAAAGTGGGTCTCCTGACGTTTGATTCCCCAAATTCCAACCGAGCACTCCGTATTCCGTCCTCTGTGATCCCTCCAGGAGGGTCACCCTCACCACCTTAAACCGGCCAGCCAAACTACGTGGCAAGGATGCCGTCTTCGACACCTGTTTCGGCGGTTCGATCAGCCAACAATGTACGAGTACGGATACTCGCACTATTAGTGTCTACAATTCCGTCTCGAATTTCTCGAGCAATAGGAGCCACTCCCGCCACCTGTCTTGACTTCGTTTTTTTTTCTCTCTCGCGAAAATGATCTGTCACTCTTGCAATTTCGGCATCAAAGCGGGCGGGGTCCAGCAGCACTGTTGTGGGGACTGACACAGAAGCGACGAGAGAAGATTACATTACCTGTACCTTTGAATATTAACACCGACTGCCTTAAAAGAACACAGAGCACCAGGTAATATTAGGTTCAGCTAAACGCCTCGTCAGTTCACATTACGTGCCATGCGCTTTTAAGAAGGGGTGGCGAAAGGACTCAAAGGAGTCAAAGGTGATTCGGCCGATTGTTGGGTGATTGGAACTACCAACAGCTCGGTAAAGTAGGTATCGTGACATCGGCACCAACTCTCTTGGCCATCAATGCTGCCGCTTTGACGACTACTTCGTGCTATGAGAGTACGGAGTATCTATAGGTATATACGAGTACGGAGTACTACGTACGAAGCATACCTACAGACTTACGAGTAAATACCACTGACGACGGCAGCTCGCCGCGTCTTTCCAACGGCACATCACACGACATATACTACATACTACTATCCGTAGCGCGAGCACATACCGGAGTAGTGCACAACAGTGAAGACTAATACCTGGGTAACGGTTGCTACTATAGTAGTGTTCCCGAGAGTCTAAAAAGGTCAGATTGCGATCCGGCCCAATCCCGCCACATCCCGCTACTACAAACGGCATAGGGGGCTTGAGATAATTAATTCTGAAATCATGAAACCCCAGTGGTTCTGGTCCTCTCACCAATGATGCCGGCAGAGGATGTCACAGCTCCTCGAGTCCTTGATCGATTGAGCACCAGACTTCTGAATTGAGGCACACCTCTCCCATACAGGGTCGCCTTCGAGATGGCCCCAACCCAAATCTGTATGACGATTTCAGGTGACTTCTGGGACTAACGAGGCTTCACTACCACCACTATGTCTTAACGAATCGGGGACTAGGGACGACGGACCGACAACGAGGCAAGGCCAGCAAGCCAGAGATGTTGCGGGCAACTAACTGAGCGGCGAAAAGAGGGGGTAAGATCGGACCTTGACCCCCAGGGCCCCAGGGGCCGCAATGCCATTAAGCATCGTATGACGATGGGCATCATATGATTTCGTGGCCCCGAGTTTACTTACTACATAAGCACTTAGCATGGTACTGAGGACAACACCACAGCCTGCGCCCCCTTGTCCGGTTTTTTGTCTCCGTGGGCGGCCCCCTGTGCGGGCCGGGAACTGCGCGCGAAAACAAACTGGGTGCTGGGATTCTGGCTCACATCAAATGGTATTACTTACAATTTACACTATCCGTACGAGTATATTAGAGACGCTACTTTGTTGGAGTGTGCTACACTGTTGGGAACCAATCTCATCTCATCTCATCTCATCTACTGATAAGGCTACGAGTAATATTACTACTACTATTATTGTTGTTGTTGTCGTTGTTGTTACAAAGGATGTACAAATACCGTGTGCTTATTACTCGTATTACCAGCTCATCTTGCCTCGTCGTCGATCACTGGTGACCGCAGCCCTTGGGTGTTTAGAACCCAAGGACCCTCAGGGTCCCCCTCCCCCCAGCGGGTACGCGTACGGGGGCTGTTAGTGGCCTGTTGGCTAGCACCCAATGCTGGAGAATGACACCATTGACCTATTATAGTACGAGCAGCATCCATAGATCCATCCGCATTTGCGCTGCCGACAATGACAGCCGACAGATCCCACTGCCAATATCCCAAGGTTAATTATTATCACCATTTACGGATACGGATCCGCTGCCTTGCTTGGGAAGATCCATCGTGTCTGATCAGCATCGGCGCGGCGGCCACCGATGACACCGGTCCAAATGTCTCATCATTCACGGCCTTCCATGTCCAGCGCCAGTCGATTCCCCCCAGGTTAGGTGGCATATTGGGGCACTGGTGCACCGACCTCGGGCATGGAAGTTAGCAGTGTCAGCAGCGCCGTACTTTGTACTCATAGCACAGCTTCCGGGCACTTGGCTTTTTTCCCTCGCTTTCGCTTTCCTCGAAATGGGGCATGGCGATTTAACGCGGTAGTGTAATAGTTCCTCCCCTGTTAGTGCGACCCCATCGCTGTCAATGGCAGAAAGGCAACCAGTACTAAGCCAGGTTTTCATCACCGCCTACCCAGTACCAATGATGATACCTTACCTACCCTAGCCCCAGATCCCCTCGGCTGGTGGTCTCTTTGCACAACTCGCCCGAGTCATCGTCTGTTCGTTCCGAGTCAAACCCTCCGTCGATCCCGAGTCATCATCGCCTCTCTGCCTGTTCTGGTAATTTGGCGCACCGAACCCACGCGTGCTTTTTTTTTGTTCCCCCCCCAAATCGAACTCTGTCTAACAGGCCCAAAAATCTTGGCACGGCGAATCTACAACCCGCTTCAGAATCAGGACTATTGGCCCGCGCCGCGCCCCGATCTCCAAACCCTCCGAGACAGCACAACGGACGCGCCGAGACGAAACCCCTTTCAGCGCGCTGGAAGCCTGGCATCCGGAGGAGGGGGGAACAACGAAACGCGAAGAGGCGGGCGTTCCCTCTCTCGCTCTCTCTCAAGGGCTACCCAAACAAGGCTAGGAGGTGAGGGAAAAAAGGGGGGGGCCGCGTTGCTTGGCTAAAAAAGACTCTCTCTCGGCCCTTGTGGTGCACCACCTTGTGGGAACATGGAAGCGGCATGCACAGCGCAATGCCGGGCATACTACGGAGAAGAGCGAGCCAATCTCCGCGTGCATGTCAGATCATAGATCGGCTACGATCGCGCGTTGCAGTCGAGTGAGATGCGGTGGGAGCCAATCATACCCTAGACTACCAGTGCAGGCTCACACGCATTTGGACACGCCCCCCTTTTTTTCCCTCTTTTTTTTTTCTTCAAAAAGAAAATGTCCATTGTGAACGACTCAGTGACTGAGCGGCTCAGCGAACGGCTTCTGGAGACTGTTCAGCCATTACAGGCCGTCACGGCTCATCGGCCATTATTGTCTTCTCTGACTGCCCTGTTGGACTTCACAAAAACATTACGTAGGACCGATACGGATATGGGGCCTTCTTTTACCATCTCCTACTGTGCCCACCCCCTGAGCTTGGTGGCTGGCGAGTACGACGTAGCCCCTTAGAAAACCTCACATTTCGCATGTACATGCTAATAGTACGAAACACTTGACTCCATAACCATTACCAAACCCAATAGTATATTCATTGTGTACTAATACTATCTGAACTTGTATTTTCAGTTCAAAGAATGTCCGGTACGCCATATGTTGCCCATGTCCCCTAACCATCACTCTCTTAACAAGTCATATCTTGAACGTCGTGCTTAACGGCAGGTCCCTGCTGCTGTTGCCTACGTAGACTGTATACTCTCCTCTCTGCAGCTGCCACCTCTGTGCCTCTGTGCTCCAGACGCTCAGATCTCTCCTCGTCAGCTCAAAGATGGCCGTGGTAGAGTTGTCCGGCGCGAGAGTGAGCTTCTCGAAGCCTCGGAGCTGCTTTTTGGGTGCGTTGGGAATCCCCAGATAGAGCTGGGCTACCTCCGCGCCAGCGACATCTCCCGTGTTCCCGACTGTGGCAGTGACGTTGATGATGGGATCCCAGAGATCAACCTGTCCGCCCATGGAGATATTGCCGGTTGGCCACTCGTCCGTGTTGGCATTCGGGACCTCCTCGATAGTAAGATTAGTAAAGTTGAAGGTCGTGTAACCGAGTCCAAACCCGAATTCGTATCGAGGGCTTTTGCCGTGCGCATCGAAATCCCGGTAATCAATATATACCCCCTCGTCAAAGTCGGACTGGGGGAACTTGCTGTAGTTTCCCGAGGGTTTCGTAGGGCCTAGTAGCGGACCATAATCGGACTTGTTCTTTGCTACGGTGTAAGGTAGCTTCCCCGAAAAGTTGGATTCCCCAAATAGAAGCGAGACAAGGGCTGGTCCGGAATATTGTCCTGGGAGATGCGCGAAGATGATGGCTGTGACATTGGGATGATCGACGAATTCGTCTACAAGCCGGATGCCAGCATTGTGGAGGACCACGATGGTCTTGCTGCACTGATCAGCAACCGACTTGATGAGATCATCCGTGTAGTCATCCCTGAGTGCAGGACGATCGTAACTTTCGGATGCCCAGGCGTTCCCAAAGACAAAGCAAGCATCCGACGCAGGGTTCACGAGCGGATTCTGCGATGTCAAGTCATGAAGAACTGCCACGTCATTATAGTAGGCCCTCATCTTCAGCGCTTCGAGCGGTGACACCAAGATCCCTGGTGTCGTACCACTTGAGCCACCTCCAGAGATCATCGTTCCGTTCACACCAACCGTAGACTCGCTAAAATTCTCCCCCGAGAACCGCGCCCATACCTCCTCCCCTGAAACCGGCTCAGCTCCATACTTCCAGGTGAACAATGCACCCCCAGTGCTTCCCACAGGCGCGTAAATATCTGGAGACTTAGCCGAGTACCCGAAAATAGACAGCAGCTTTGGAGTTTTGAGGGGTAGAGTGTCCTTCGTGTTCTTGACAAGAACGTGCCCCTCCATGGCACCGTCAAGGAGAATTTGGCGAGCGGCGGGATCCCTCGCATCGACAATCTTATGAGGCATGTCGATATCTTGTGGCATACCCTTGCCAGGCTCCTTGATCCCCGTATCTTGGTGCAAGTGGTACCACATCGTCGTCACCCTACTATAGTTAGCAAGGAACCTCAATCGAGACCCACCCAACCTTGACTCACCTGAGCGCCATGTCGTGTATACGATATTCCGGGACAGTCCCGTTTTCCACAGCTTCAATCAAATCCTCGGCCCAAAAGTTTTTACTATCTGGCATGGCCATGTCCAAGCCAGACAGAGGTGCCGTAAGGCCGTCTTGTTCCGCACTCCAGTCAGACACTACAAATCCCTGCTCGGATTAGAACAGAAGTTTGGCTTGATTTTGGAGGTCAAATACCTGAAACCCAAGCTCCGTCTTCAAGAGCCCATTCAAAGTTTTGCTGTTGCCACATCCATATGTGTTGTTAACTCGTTGGTAGGAGCACATGATGGAACCGGTCCCAGCTTTTAGGGCGTCTTGGAACGGCCTGTTCTGTTAAGTTTATGAAATGTGTATAGGAATTGAGGAACCATTCTTCTGCTCACCAGAGATAAAGTTCATGCATTGTCTTATCATCGATATTGGAGGAAACAGACGCAACGTCACCTTCGGGACTTCGGTTCGTTTCCTGCTCGTTGCCAATAAAATGCTGCTTCGAGTCAGACTCAATTCTACAGGTGACCAGGGACAACAACAAACTTTTGTACTTGCTATGACACCCTGACTTTGTATGCCCTCTATACTCTTGTATGCAAGGGAGCCTGCTAGATACGGGTCGGAGGAGAACCCCTCCCAGTTCCGGCCTCCCAAGGCGATACGGCCTAGAGGCCCCACGACAGGCCCAAGAAGAACGTTGACGCCTTTTTTCTTGGACTCAGCCGCCATGGCAAGTCCGCGCTCCCGAGTAAGTCTTCGGTTCCAGCTGTGGTAGATACCTGTCAGTATCGTGCCATAAAACTGAGAAGTCTCTCGGACGTACCTAGCCCCAACGTGTATGCCACTAGGGAAGCTACTGACAAAATCGGTCCCGCGGAGACCATTTGCTCCATCACTAAGACATAGACCAGGAAAGTTTATACTCTGGATGGGCGGAATGGCGCCTTGGCAGCCGTTGTTCATTGATTCCCCCGCAGTGAAAACGGCCTTTTAAAGTCAGCCTCCCAAAGTTTTGTTGCTGTTCTTGTTCTTGTTGTTGTTTCGAAAGCAGGGGCCTACCTTTTCCAACAGTGTCATCCCGGCCAACAGCTTATTTGCCTTTGAAAACGCATCCCCTAACTCTTTCCCTCCGATCGCCTCCGCTAAAATTTTGTCAGCACACTGTTGTGTTGATATGACAGGTTGACCTACGCGAAACATGCACCACTGGCGACAGCGCAATGAGCTCGGCTTCGTCCCTGATTATGTCGTCGCTTTTCAACCCCATGAGAAGCCCGCCTATCACAGCAATACCCATGCCAGCAATGATGACGAGCGGCATTATGAACAACGTGACCCCCCACTTTGTCCTGAGAATGGGGAGTCGCCTGGTCCACCATGACCCCCGGAAAATACGGCATAACCGTAGCTCGCCCCTATCACTGCGCCGGTTCGCCATTGTTGCTGTCTGCGTTTTTTAGATTGGTAGAGATGTGTATTCGAGCTCGGTCAACTTGGAATTGTCGTTATATTGATCTAGAGGGGAGACGTGTTAACAATTCTGGAAAATGAGACTCCTCGAGTGTTGACGACTTACACGGCGAGCAGCCTTAATTAAGTTAGCGTAGCTGTTTTCTTGTCCAATTTGGCTAAGGTAGGAGAGGTCTAGGCGGGAGGAAAAGGTGATGGAAGGTCAATTGAAGAGAGTGATTTCAGAAAGTGAGAATGGAGTCATCGAGGGGACGTTTATAAGTATCTGCTTACCTTGTTGAGACAACAAGGTGATGTTCGTACTTGCCATGGCGGGATGGGGCTGGCGCCAGGTTTTTTGTTGGTGGTATTCATGAATAAACAACACACCTACTTACCTATGTATACTTAACTAGGTAGTACCTTACTAACTTATTTACCCCAGTACCTACCTAAGGTATGCTATGCACTGGAGGGCAAACCTTCGGTTGACAATTTTCTTCCTAGCTACTACTACTACTACTACTACTACTAAGAAATTAGATAAGTAGGTGCTTAGTCGACAGACAACTCATTCCCGTCCTCATCAAGATCACTTATCTCCCAACGCTCAGCTTATTCCATCGCCCTAGTTCATTTCATTGACCAACTTATCTGGGTATACACAGTTGGGCCAAACCCGATTAGGAGTGACCACGAGGGTCATACATCTCGAGAGCTGAGACACTCCTTCCCAAGACACAGCTTGAGACAAATAGACCCCAAAAAAAATAAAAAATAAAAATTGTAAACGTTCAACAGGATGCCCAAGGTATCATAAAGCAACTCGCTCGTCCGTCTCACCCGAGTGGCCGTTCCATCTTCCCTTCACCATGGTGTTCTTCCGTCGCATCGTGATGCAACTATTCCCGCCTCCCGCACGCGGCTGCTAGAAGCGAGATTCTCGAGACAAACAAACGAAAAAGTAGCTCAAGTGCGCATTTTCACAGCGTCCAAAGGCCGTAAATGTCGATAGATAAGATCGCGCGGCGTTTTCCAGCCTCCTCCTCCTGTAAAGCCTCATTGCAGGCTGCACGACACGGTTAGTGACGAACAGTAGTGATTTCTTATATATAGAGAAAGAAAAAGACATTGCTGGGTCCGCCCTCGTGCTATGCAGTCGTCCCAGGAACAAAAAGAAAAGAAAAATGACCCCCTGGGTACCGAACAACACAAGAGCTGACAGCACGGCAGCGTCGTAGGCAGACAGAGGGTGATCGTGAAATTGCGTTGGGGTAGGAACATGTGACCCCGTAATGTCGTAGACCACACACACATGTCGGAGCAAGATGTAACTGTCGGGAGGGGCCCTTACAGTATTAACTGCTTCAGATTTCGTTGGATAATCATATCCTGCACCGAGCCCATTGTGATCTTCAAAAGATTCGTGTCGGTCGCGTTGGTAAAATGGCCGTAGATTTCCTTCTCCGTGTTCCGGTTGAGAGCGCGGAACTTGTCTAGGAAGTACTTGCTGGCAGCCTTGTAGTCGTCTTTGGGCCCATGATAGTCGGTGAACCCGTAGTCGGTTATTGGGCTCTTGGGCAGCTTCTCGCGGAACAGATCCATCTTGTTGAGGAAAAGAATGAGCGCAGACTTTGTGAACCAGTGCGAGTTGGCGATCGACTCCCACAACATGAGAGCCTCGTTCATTTGGTTCTACAATCGCACAGTTAGCCGCGGAAGTCTGGGAAGTGTGCTCAAGCTGGAGATACTTACACCGTCCTTATCTTCGACTAGACATTGGTCGTAGCCGCTAATGGCCACGAGGAAGAGAAGGCAGTTGACATTCTCGAAGCAGTGAATCCACTTCTTGCGCTCTGACCGTTGGCCGCCCACATCAAACATGCGGTATGTCAATTGGCCCAGGTCGAAGATCGTCTCAGTAATGCCCGTTGTCCTTAACCGCGACCGCAGAAGATCTTGGTCGTTGGGGACATAGTCGGGGGCCCAAATGCGGTCGATATCGTCGACAAAGCTGCGGGTCAGTCAGCAAGCGCCGTGCGGATAATTGGACAAGACAAAAAAAGCTGGAACTTACTATGCGAGATTGTCGTGCAGGGCGTACTCGTTGCCCTTAGCGATGGCTGCCTTAACACCGCCATCTTGCCAGAGAGATTTTACAGGCTCCAGGTATTCGGGGGGCATGGGCTCTTCAGCGCTGATTTCGCGGTCGACTAGGATCTTAGGCATGAGTTTCTAGGAGAATACGGGTCAGCCTCTGTCCTGTCAAATACAGCCGAAATCCACCATCTTGCCCAGGGCACTGGAAACACATGTCATGTGGGATTCACGGTCGTCGCTAATCGAAAGTGTGGCCCGGAATTGGCATGTCTAACCTCGTTCTCGGAGTTCTCGAAAGGAATGTGAAGCTCCAGCATGGCCTCCTGGATCGTCTTGAAGGACTGGACAATATTGCTGAAGATGACCGGTTTCCACTCGAGCTTTTCGTGGTTGCTGAACCCCTGAGCGTAGATGAGCTTCATCTGCTTCAGGATGGTTGATTTTCCCGACTCTCCGGCGCCTGCGAGACACAATCAGACGTTAGCATGACTATCGACAGACGAGGCGGCGCGCAGCGCATTATCCGCGCCTCGAGAGAAGCCAATGCCCTCCAAAGCCGGGGGGACGACGGGAGACGCGGGCTGTGGGCGCGATGGAAGTCCAACGTACCTAGCAACAGCAGCTTGACTTCCTTGGCCAGCCTCTTCTCATCCTGGCGAAGCTGTTTCTCGATTTCTCGAGAGCGGGCAAGGCCGCCATCGCCCTTTTCGCGGCTGCCGAAGCACATTGTGAGAGGGAGAATTAAGTCCTCGGGGCCCAAGGTCGGTCGGAGAGGAAGATTTGGGGGCGTCGCAAGCCCGGCAGTGGGGGCTGCAGGAGGGCCGAGTTGGACGGATAGCAGCAGCAGGCGCAGAGCAGATCAGCAGAGGGCTTATAGATGCCGCTGGGCGTCGTCTTGTATCCCGGCGCAGGTCCGGGAGCCTGTGTCGTACAGGACGGTCGGGTGTTGACGGGGGAGGGATAGGAAATGCGACCGGCCGTTCGATTCGGTTGCTGACAGCTTAGGGGGTTGGAAGGCGAGACGCTGTCGAGATGAGCGTCCTTGGACCAGCGGCGACAGAAGGGAAAGGGGAAAGAAAACGCTTCCTCCCCTACCTTAGGAGGAGCCGGGACGTGGGAGGGCCGGGGGGTCGAGGGACATTGAACCCAATGGACGAGAGGTGCGTTTCAATTTGCCAAGTGCCGCGGCCAGGGGGACTGAAGGTTCAGGGCCGAGGGGACGGTGGAGGGTGGACGAGTGCTGATAGCGAGCTTATTACCTAGTAGTAATGCTAGTACTAACCTCTAGGTTCTAGTAATATGGAGCAGAACTCGTACTAGCACTGGGAATTCCGAATAGTGCGCACGAGGCGGCGGGCTCCCCGTCTTCTTAGCTGGGGAACGAACACCTGGGCACTGGGTTTGGAATGTTGAAGACATCCACTCTGTCTCACACCGGACTGGCTGGAGCTGGCTGGAGCTGGCTGGCATTGCCTGGCAACCTATGTGGGCGGGGAGCTGCCCAGGCGCTGCAGGAGCGCTGTGGAGGTGGGAGGAAATGCACTAATACCGCTACGAGTAATGTGTAATGCACTAAAATAGACCCGGCCTCGGGTGGGTAACTTCGCGTGACCAGTGGGCTGTGGCCCGTGGCCCGTGGCCCGAGCCCTGGAGCCATGCGCTGCTGACCACCTGCTTCAGTAGTTCGTCCCGTTGGAGCCGCCCAGGTAGGCAAAGTCGCCATCCATCTCCATTTGCCAGCTCAACCTGCATCCTGGGCCGAAAAGCTCATCCACCCAATGCCGTGGCCGCCCCCATCCAAGTCATTGTTCCTGCTGCCTCGACGCTACTGTGGCCCTCTGTCGATGACTTACTACTACCATGTAGCAGCAGTACCTACGCCGATGACTCGAATTACTCGACCCAGCCGTTCTCGATACCGGCGTGAAGGATGGAAACTCTCGGTGTCTCCTGTGCGCTGCTCGACCTCGACCGGGTGACTTCCCCCCCCGTTCCCCCCAATGGCCCATGGGCGACGCACAGTGCTCATTTCCAGATTTCCCAGATTGTCCAGTGTTTGCCAGAGCCTGGACCATCCACCCCCACCGAGCCACCGGCCGCAGGGACCTGAAACTGACCGTTATTGACCGTCCAGCTGTCCAATCTGGGACTGGGCAGCGAGGGATCTGTCAGAACTGTCCCTGCCCGTGCCAGAATGCCACAGATCTATCAACGCAAGTGCCATGACGGTCGGGCCATTGTCAAAGATGTCAAAAGGAAGTTCGACGGGATCTGTGGAGGAGCCGACAATGGTGTCGCACCACCATCCAGATGCCATGTGGTGTGGCTGGCCTGGCTCTGAAGCGGCGGGCCTATGGCGATTGCGGACGGACCTCCAACTTTGCCAGACCGACCTTCCAGTCTGTCATCAATCATGGTACGAGAGTGGTCAGCGAGTTCCTGTCAATTCGTGGGTCGCTCATCTCCCGTCATCTCGGATTATTTCGCCGACTCGGACGGGATTTATTAGTATGGCGCTCTTATTCGCTGATGCTCCTAGAGTCGCAGCTCCAGTAGCTGCTACATATTAGTACAGTCGTATCTGTATCCGTAGTAGTACGGATAATACCTAGTCAAGCGAATTTCAGGAAGACCCTTGCTCACTCCCATGATACGAGTAGGTACGAGTAGTACTCCGTACCATGGGCGGAGCTTGCGATTGCGAGGCCGTCGGAGACATTGAGGCACCATCACATCACTGACTGCAGTCTGCAGGAGCGGCACGGCTCAGGAGAAACCCGATAGTCTGCCAAGGGCCAGTCGTCGACCAGACTAGTCTCCACATACCCGCATCCATGACTCCCCGAGAGCGAGGAGGAGTCCCTGCCTTCCCGTTGCTCTGGCTTCTGGGGCTCTTGGGGGTCTGGTAGCTGCATGGCATCTTCAACAGTCCCGTTCGTATCTCGATGCCATGTTTCACTCCAAATACAACGCTCCGAAAATACACCGCCAGTGCTCGTGGCCTGGGCCATTGCTTCATACTGCTCACCAGGGGGGATACGACTCCTCTCTCGGTGTTTTCACATCGCCTGAGCCCAGGCGAAATTTGCAGCTTTATCCATGGCCAGATCCTGGACACACCTGGCACCATTGGCCATTGGGAGCGCCATTCAGGCGCCTTTCCCCCATCTGCAGCCCCCCATCCGCGGGCCCCACCGCCGCTGTCCGTCTCCTTTCGAAAACGTTTCAGAATCTCCAGGGGTCCAACGTGCCATGCCCAACAGTCAGGAACTTGGGGACGGCTGATTCAATTTCAAGTCAACAGCAAGGTTGCAAGCCATCCGCTGTCAACGCTCGGATGGATGATATATTTGGCTCCCGGTAACCGAATGCCGGTTTCCTCAGCGGCTCAGCCCGGCCCCCAAAGCACCTTGCCGCCAAGAATCACTCACTCTCATTGCCGATGGTTGCATATTAGTATTACTACCTGCCTATGTATTTCGAATCTCTTGCTTCCTCCTTCGCTAACCCGTATTATACGACGCCCGTTCCCGTGTCAGATACTATGAGTAGCCCGGAGATGACATAACATAATAACAGAGATGTGACAAGTCGGTCCCCTAAGGCAGCCACCGGACCATCCCAATCAACATTATGACAGCATCGGACTAATTACTCAACACAGAGGGAGAAGAGGCCGTTTCCCGGCCAACTTCAATCACAACCCGGGCCGCTGCATCAGCCGTTGATGAGCATCCGCGTCCGAGCATTAGAGGCAATTCTTCTCCCTGCCGAGCAGCAATGAGCACTCAATGAACCGCCGAGGTACGTACAAGTTGTCAGAAACAATTATATATGTCACGGGAGATGCGTCCAAACCCTATGTAGTGGACACGGAAGGATGCGGCGCGATTGTTTTCCGTGTGCTCGTCTCAGCATGCGCTATTGCTCTCGTCATTTCGACTATCTCTGATAGTGATGATGACCTGTGTTGCTATTATTCCTTCTAAAGGTGGTGAGCTCTTTTCGTCTGAACATGCTGTACGATCACTTGAGACTATCTTGAGGGGTTTCATTGGAGGCACTTATTCAGTTACTTCTATGTACAATTCAATGTTACTTGCTGCGCCTCTTTGCTTTATGTGAGGATGGCATCGGGCCTAACATTCGTCACAATGATGCTGCAATATCGCCGCCGCGCAAAATTACAAACTGCCACGGTGGGGAGTCCTAAATGACTCAACTTGCACAGCTTGCTGGGAAAGTGTCAGTGCCCACTGATGGTTCTAAAGCACAGCCATCAAGGCGGAAATGCAGAAACGCAGTATCTCAAGAACTCAAAGTCCCTTCTAAGGCCCATACGAGAGTTGTGGTAAAGGTGAATTCTTCAATTTGGAAATTCCAGCCACGGGCTATCTAGCTTTCCCGGGTGTCCAAATTCTTTATTTCCATTATCCTCTTAGTATTTAGAGGAAGGAGGCTGTGTGTGATGGAACTAGGGGTAGTCATATGACCTTCCGTATCTGATCTAACTGTCCACGATGGTTATTTCGATTGATTCTATATCAGCTATTACACCCTCTATATTGGAAGGTAGGAAAACTTTGTTATTCGTTGCAGGATACAACCTACAGCTCCATCAATGTGGTACATATGTGCTGCCGCCGTGACCTAGTAGGGGGACGTTACCGGACGTGTATGAAATCGTCTAACAAGGCGAGTATAATAGCCCACAGGCAATTAGATCTGTTTATGGCTAGTGGGAATTATCTTAAGATGTCATTTCATGGTGTGGCTTTCTGTCAAACACCAGGTATATATCATTGTAGATGAAGATGTTATTAGCATGTAGGCCGAGCGGAGCTAGTGACACTCAGCAATTATCTCTCCCACAGAGCTTTTGGTATTTTTAGAAAGTATCTCGTAGTTTCAATGGTTGTTAAAGATTCTCTGGGAGTCTTTCAAATACAATCTAACACCTGTCAAGACAGACTGTCTGGAACAATTTAGCGTAAGTGCAGGGTAGGAGCCAGGATGATGAGTATCAACGTTCATGAAGAAATTAGTAGGAAATGTAAACTCTCGTTGGTTCTTGGTATGATTCAAACACACCAATTAGCATTTAATTTCTCACTGACTTGAAAGGCCAATGCTGCACTTGTTTGCTGTGTTTCTGGCGGCGAGTTCGAGTTCACGAGACATGATGACCTCGTCGTATGGGTGGGGTCCTAGTTGATCGCAGGCAATGCTCGACATCATCCATGAAATAGCCGTCAGAGAGAGAAATTTTCATGAGAGGACCTACGACGGTGATTCTGCCGGTTACGCGTGCAGAGACGGAGGGCAAGGCGTGCAAAGACCATTCATTATAAGCACGGAAGATCAGCAACATAACACCAGCAACACGTTTGCGAAAGAAAAAAAAATTCCATTGTTTCTAAATTCAAAGTACTCCCAAGTCATAGTATTCCTTTATCATGCCTCTTGTGTCTTGGAGGTGGGAAGAACAAAAGAAAATGAGTCACCTCCCAGATCATCAAGCACCCCCTTATAACCTAAAATCCCGCCGTCTAGCGCAAAGATTCATATTGAAGTATTCAAGACAAAAGACGGCGAGGAGCCTAGAAATCCACCACGACGCCACCGGCCATGCTCGTCAAGTTAAGCTTGTACCGCCCTGACACCAAGCTGCAGAGGAGCATTTGTTAGCTCGTTATATCCCCTAACAGGACCTTAGCGGAGGCCGGCAGAGAAGCCTTGCTCCCGGGTGAAAATATAGACAGGAAGAAGTACCTCCAGTTGAGATTGGCCGTGCAGGCATACTTGGCACCGTCAATAAACTTGCCAATATCCTCCTGAGTCTTGGAGTCCTTCGAGTAGCGTTGTAGCAGGTCCTTCTCGGCCGTCTCGAACCGTTGGATGGACTCATTCACAATCTCAGAAGCGCGGATGATGGCACTCTGGACGGAATCTAGACGGAGGGCGAGTAGGGGGATCAGGGTGTCAACCTGCGATTGATCCTGAAGAGAGACTGTCAGCTTGTGGACCGATTGACGGGGAGAAAGGGGCTCCTAGGGCAAAAGGCTGACTCACCACTTCCTTCTTTATGGACAAAATGTCATTTGTTCTGCCGGGGTTCCTACTTTTAGCATGTTCTCTGCGAGTTGTCCCTGGCAGAGGTACAGCTTACGTGGAGATGATGATGTTGGTCTCATTCCAGATATTCTCCATGCCCTGGTCCTCCGTGACCTCATCGGGCAGGGTAATGCCGAAGGAGTACCTGGAAGAGTGTGAGCGTCTCTAGCTGTAGCCCTATTGATGAGAGAATAAGCGTAGGGACTTACTCGGTAAGGGCAAGGCACACGCGAACAGCACTGGAACCCATACGGCGACGAGTGTACTCCTCGATGCTGGGCAGATGGGGGGTCATCTGGTACATCTGCTCCTCCTCGGACATCTGGATGAAGAATCGCAGCTCCGCAAGGAAGGTGTCGATTTGGCCTGATGAGTGTCAGGTCCTAGTTTACACAAGGCTTCTAGCAGACATAGAGATGCTTACGTTGATTGCAGTACTTGGTAATGGCCTCGCCAACGGGCTTGAAGTTGGTGATAATGCGGTTGGTGGATATTGAGTCTAGATCGACGGTCCTCTCCTTCTTCAGAGCGGCCTCAATGTAGGCCATGGTCTCAGCCCGGAAGGCGCATGACTTTTCAAAGTCGTTGATAAGACCCGAGAACTCTAGAGAGTCGGTCTCTAAGGTGAGTTAGACCATGAGGGGCCGGCAAGCATGCATGGAGGGTTCCTCACCATCATCCCAGACAAAGAGCTAGACGCCGTGTAAGACGGCCGAGGTCAGCATAAGGTTTGAAGCAATTATTTTTGAGTCTATTCTTACCCAGATAGAGAGGTAAGTCGTTATAAGAAGAGCTTCATACGGCGCGTACGCCCACCAAGAGGCGCCGAAGAGGGCCACACCGGAGCGGTTCATCCTCTTGAGGCGAGGGCCATCGTCGGGAGAGGAGAGGATCCTGTTTGGAGCCCATGTTCAGTCCCATAGATGGAAACTAGGGCTATAGGGGAGGGTTACCATGCGAGCATGTCCTGTGAGTCCTTCTCAAGACGGTCTATTTCGGGGTTGACGCCCTGAGGCCAGTGGCTCATCATGATCTGCAGGTCGGGGATCGTGACCTTGGCAGCACGCATGTATGCCACGAGGTGATCCCGCTCCTGCTCCGCAACGGCGCTAGAAACCGACTCGACAGCCTCTTTGTGGTTGACTAGCTGCTCATGGCTTGTGAAGTGGCCGGCAGCGGCGCCGTCAAGGTTGTGGACCGTAGTAGACATGGCGGAACGGGGGCCAGATGGACCGAAAGTGCTAGCAGGGATATGGGATTTCTTAGAACCTTGTCTTAGAGAAATAAACACTTGGATTCCTCTTCTTTTGGAGTCTTGGGATCAAGAACATAGAGAGACGGGGATACTGGGCCGGGCAAAGTCAAGTGTCGGGTGTGGGCACAGGAGCTCGCATTTATGTAAACTCCCACGACTCCTATAGCCGCCAGGACCTCCAAGGTCACCGGCCGGGGTAATTATCTGGTTTATTTGCTAGATTTACGCCATGTCCATTCTGGGAGAGTCACGGGGAGAACCAGGATTCGGTGGTCTTCTCGCCTCAAGACCAACCCCATTGGACATATTCTTGTTGGTCCCTGCAAGCTACAGCCCACAACCCGCAGCCCACGAGCGACAGAGGGCAGACGGATTATGGAGGACCACAGATGCACGTGCCATAGGGGCTATGTGACGTTGAGTTTCGTAAACGACGCAGATATGCACATGTGGGTTGTGGGTGAGGTGTCTCTATCCCTTGCATCCCCCATCTGGTTCACGCCCCTCCAGTCCCAGAAAGTGGGAATTTCATTGTCGTCTGCAGAAGGACAGGGCAGGCACAACAACCAACAGCCACCAACATGTCATTTTGGAATGTTCCGGTCGCGGATGTTGCTACCTGGCTCTCGCATACTGGAGGTGATCTATCCCCATAGCGGGAGTCGAGGGCGTTGATCCCTTTGGTCTAACTCGTAAGTGCCGCACCGCTATCCGAGAATTACCTCCGCATATAGCAGCATCGTGTCAAAATGATAAAAGCCCACGGTGGGCTACCAACCTGTATGAGTACATGGTACATGGTATGAAGAGAGCGAATACAGGGTCCGTGTCTTTTGCGCTAAGCGGGTTCTGGGTATCGTCTCTCGAAGAGAGAGTTGACAAAGTCTTGACACATTCTCAATCCAACCATTGAATAGGACGATTGCCCCTGCTGCTTGAGATCGGAACTTAAGGCCCGTCATTGATGACAGAGCTTCCAGGCCCCGACCTGTCACTTGGCCGTTGGCCTCGTGCCTAGTTGATTGCTGATCTCTTGCGGCAACCAGTATCGCAGGGGAAGATGCGGGGGGGAGACTAGGAGGGTCCTCTCGGACCTGGTCTAGAGCCATGAGTGGACGTTGGACGGTGAGAGGCCGAAGGGCTGTGGTTGTTGATGGGGAGACGTTGCGAAGCCGCTTAAGTTGCCGATGCAATCGTTGTGATGTTGTCGGTGGCCAGGGGCATCATGGATCATGGCTGGGATGTACCTAGTACCTACCTGGTCACTTGGAAGGTACCAGGGGCTGTGGGGCCAATCGGAGGCAATGTCAAATGCTCATGGCAGGGGCGGGGCTCTCTGGCCCTGGCCCCGACTTCCGACTAGTGCAATACGTACTACGAGTATGACTACTACTGCTACTACTCGTAGTACTTAGTACTACATAATGAGGTACATAGTCCGAAGTACTTCCTAGGTCAGAACTCGCTCTTGAAAACCCTGGCTACTAGTACATGTGTGTACCTGGGGCGTTACTGTCTGGTTGGCAGCTGCCAGATTCCGAGTTCTACGGAGTTCTGGTTGCCCTTTCCCCCATGTTCATGTTCACCGTTAGCCTTCCCCCTCCAGCATCTCCACTCTCTCTCCCAATCCACCCCGTCCCATTCCCACTTTCAACGTCACGACATCGCTCTTTCAAGGGTTAAACCTGCCGGTCTCAGCGGCCTGCATACGTATCCAGCTCCTACCATTATGCACGAGCTGGCTCCGACGCAAGAGCAAGTATCTTGCACGAGGCGCCACATGGATAGCACTACAGGATCCTGTAAGGTATAAGCTGGTAGTATTGTGGAATGACCAGGACCAGCAGTTGTTGGCAGCTCCACTTTCACGGACCGACGAGGGACTTACTGGACAGGAGCCTTGACTCCTTGAGCCGTGAGCGTTCTGTGCTATTATTATTCCCGTCCGGATCGTCCCGCACCGCCACTACCGCCTTGCCGCCCGGGATGATAGCCTCGAGTGCGGTTGAGAATTGGGACGCTTGCGGCTGCGGCGGGTGAGTGGTCTCAGGGTTCTTTCTGCATGCCATCACATGGGAAATTCAAGAGAGTGATGCGGTGCATCCTCACGCAAAACCCTGAACTATCAGATCGGCATGGGTCCCATTTCTCCTGTTCTCCAAGCCTGCCAATTCATTTCGGTACCTACCCTCTGGGTATTAACCCACAAAACCTCAGAAGACAACCCTGAATCTTTGTAAGATCCCCAGGGTACTAAGTATCACGCTTCGGTCTCGCAACCTATACATGGTATCTGCGAGTCACTCGGCGCATCGTTGTCATACGCCGCGTTTGGGTCGATGATTGGGGGCTCACCAACATGGTGCTCTTGCAGGGCGGTGGAGAAACCGGCATCCTTGTTTTGCTTGGGTCAATGTCAGCAATAATCTTTGAGAACTGTAAATTCTTCCGACGACGCGTACAAAAAAGTCTTGTTGTCATAGGATTAAGTGCTTGCCCATTGGGAAACTCCGAAAGTTGGACTATGCTCGCCGACGGGTGCTTCAACCTCATCACCTTCTTTGGAGAAACTAGCGCCAGCAAGCTCGACATCCTCCCATTTGTTTAGTGAGTCTTTATGGGAAAGACACCGAAGATCGGCGTCAAGCCAAGGACAGGGTTCGGCGCGTGGAAAGGGGTCTCACATGCAGTAAACAATATCCGCACAGCACTAAGAAGATCGACACCACGGCCCAGGACGAACCTAATCACCAGCACGACCTCTCCAGCTAAAGATACCCTGGCCGCACTGGCGTTCAGCCAGACGGACTCCTTGCACTCGCAGGCGAACCAAATAGTTGTTGGTTCAATATCTTGTGTACACAGGCGACTAATACTCGGGTCTAACGAGGGCGATAATGGCTGGTTCTCTTTGGCTCGGCCGCATCTAGTTCGAGTACGTAATAATACTGGCAGTATCCGTACATCTGTTGTACCGAGTACTGTGTACCCCAGATAAGTATGTCGAACACGACACAATAGTATCGAGTGCGGAGTACAATTCAACCTTTCCCTGTTTTAACAAGGACCCTGGGCAACAAGGGCAGTCAAAGAGGTCCCAAAACCATGCAGAGTTACGGGAAAGGGGATTGCGGGCGTTCAGTTGCTACACAACGCAATCGCAGATCTTGGAAGAAAGACACTGGTACGAATACGAATAAACCGCATCAGGAGACTCAAAATTAACCAAGGGGACCTCTCCCAGTAGTACTAGTACCTTTGAATGTTTTTCTGGGGAACTGCTGAGACCGGAGCCCCTGCGGTCTGCTCCATCTTTTTGTTTAATCCTGGATCCTCTGGATCCCGAACAAAAAAAAAGTTGACCGCACCCCCCTGCCCCCGGATCAGATCCACAAACGCACGTCGCATGAGCCAACACGTAATATTTGTACTTGCATACTGTATTCGGGATACCCCTAAGGTATGTATGGGCGGCAAGCTGTCTGGACGGGCTTTGGAGTGTCACATTGTTTGTGGGGTCATCGATAGGGGAGTTGCCAACAAGGACCTCCGGAGAGAGTACACCGTCGCTGCCGTGAAGGGTACCCTGATGTCCTTTGAGTAGAGGAGCCACGAATAAGAGCGCATTTGACCCCGCGTTATATTGTTAAGATGCCATACTAGGATCTCGTGTCGACCTTGGATCTTTCGTTTCCCGCCAGATACTCGAGAGTGGCAGAGTGCAAACGATGGCGCTCGCGGTGTACGGCATCGTGTTCGGGGCCTTTGTGGTTTACCACATCGGCCTGGTCATCTACCGCCTCTTCTTTCATCCTTTGGCCAAGTTCCCCGGGCCCAAGATCGCAGCCGCCACGGGCTGGTATGAGGCCTACTTTGATATTGTTAAGGGGCTCGGAGGCCAATACATGTGGGAGATGGATCGCCTGCACGAACAATATGGTAGGTATGGGGAGCTCCTGGATACCTATGCAGCAATGAGCTGACATAAAATCCCTCCCTCAGGCCCCATCATTAGAATCAATCCTCATGAGATTCACGTGTCAGACTCGTCGTGGGTTGACACGCTCTACACGGGTCCAGCTCATGTAAGCTCATATGTCCAAGGAGCCACTTCTAGGCCTTATAAGCAGACCTTACTCACATAGATCAAACTACCTAGGGTGCCCGGGACAAGTACCCACCTGCGGCACATCTCACAGGGACGCCTCGTGGGAGTGAGTGTGACTCTATGCTTGGGTTGGAAGCCAGGGAATTCCCGCCTTACTAACGGTCGCCCAGTTTTTGGAACGATTCCCTTTGAGCTTCACCGCAAGCGCCGAGCAGCTATCAGCTCCATCTTCTCCAAGGCGCAAGCCATCCAGGAGGAGGAAGCTATATATAACAGGGTTGATGTCCTGCTTAAGCGGATCGATGACCATATTGCCCGTGATGGGTTTGCTGAGCTGCGCATGAAGTACGTTCTTGTCATCTGCGGCCGTGTCTCTGCTAACAAGACCACCTCCTCTGCAGCTTCCTAGCGTTTACAACAGACACTATTACCGAATACTGTCTCGAGGAATCTCTTAGGCTAATGGAGAGTGAAGAGAGGGCAGTAAAGTGGCAGGAGACCATCAGCTCTCTGGCCAACACAACGCCTATTGCCCGAAATTGGAGCTGGGTCACTCCCCTTGCTCTGAAAGTACCTGTCTGGCTGCTTAATCTGATCAACCCCAACCTCGGTCGAATTGTCGGACTTCATAGGGTGAGTCTCTTCTCTTGTAACAAATCAGGGCCCATAGAAGTTGACATGCATCGTTGCAAAAGACAATGGAGAACCAGGCTCAGATGGCCGTTGAAGCCTCTAACAGCCCCGAGAAGAATGCGCCTGGGCAAAAGAGGAGCATCTTCCGAACCATCCTGGACAGCCCGACCATGCCGCCTGTGGAGAAGGAATATAACCGCATATCCCACGAAGGAGTGGTGGCGATTGCCGCGGGAGGTGAGACGACGGGTAGGGCTCTGGCCACTGCAACCTTCTTCATCCTAGAGGAGCGAGAGGTGCTGCTCCCTCGTATGCTGGAAGAGCTCAAGACGGTTATGCCAGAACCTGACATGAGGCCGTCCATCCGGGATCTTGAGCGTCTGCCACTGCTGGTGAGTTACACTCCGGCTTTTAACTATGGGGAGAGAGGCTCACCACTTGTGACTTCTGATTAGACGGCCGTCATCAAGGAGACTCTGCGAATTAACAGCCTTGTCAGCTCTCGGTTCCCTCTGGTTCCCAGGGAGGCTCTCCAATACAAGGACTGGGTCATTCCCGCCGGGGTAAGTCATCTCTACTCACTGTGTGAATAAATTTGTCCTGACTGACGACGAACCTGGGTAGACGCCTACCAGCATGTCGGTGCGCGAGATCCTCAACGACCCCGAGGTATATGAGGACCCCAGGACGTTCAAGCCAGACCGCTGGCTTGATGCAGACAAGGACAAGCTCGAGCTGATGAACCGCAATTTTATCCCTTTTGGGCGTGGCAGCCGCGTGTGCCTAGGTATCAAGTGCGTTGTTTTCCTCCCCGTGCTCTGATCCTAAGTGTTGATATGATGCTGACTGACTTGACAGCCTCGCATGGGCCGAGCTGTATATTGTGCTAGCGTGCGTGCTCCGGCGCCGAGACTTTGCGATCCACGACACGATCCGCCAGCGAGACATCGAGACTGTGCGGGATTGCTTCATTGGGGAGGTGGATCCGAGTAGCCTGGGAATCCGGATAAAGAACCATTCTTAGGGGGAACCACTAATGATGAGGACTTGGGGTAGGAGTGAGGACGAGCAATCCGAGTCCATGGTAGCGACCCACGAACCAAGGCAGATATGAATTACGGTGCCAGATTCCCAGACTCCCACTTTTCTCGTACTCGGTACTCGTGGGCCTTAGTCTAATATCTGCTCTAGTGTATTGGACTGCATATGCAAGATATGGCATCGCAGTTGTCAGCGCATACTGGTACGTACGGGTTGCTCCGTAGGCGACCTTGCAAGTGGATAGCGCGCAGTGCAGCCAAACCAACAAACAGGGCATACGAGTACTACTAATGGTGTTCCATGTCTAGAGCAACGTACTATGTACTTGTATTACTCGTGCGCAGCGAAAGGTCCGGAACCTGCGGAGGTAATACAGAGTAGGTACAGATGACAAGACCCATGTTGCAGTAGGCGCCTCGGGTTGCCCGCCGGGGTCCGCAGGGTTGAGAGATCGCGAGAACAATATCCGTACGTCGTAATCATTGAAGCGACAGCAGGATGGTCGTGTGCATGGGATGGAGGCATGGGTACTGGAAGAGGGGCGTTGCGATCGCGGAAAGTGACCTCGTCGACCCCTGACCACGCTATGGAGACGCACGCATGTCAATGTCACGCTTGCTCCGGATGAGCTTGCGTAGACAAGGGGCTGGAAATGCTCTAAGAGGGCCCCCGTGTGGGCACGGATTACCAGATTGACAATGCGTTGCAGTTTCATTAGGCCACCCTCTTCCTCGGCCGGCATGGACCCTCATCCGCCCCCGCCCCCCCTTCTTCCCCCAGGGGGTTCACCTCCGGGCCCGCTCCGGCATCCCTCCCGCTTCGCCTCCTTCAGTGGCGGAGACCAATAGATGCAGTTGTCTTCTATCCTGCTGTAAGTTGGCCGTGTGATCGTGTTCACAGTTCACCTCGACGCACCCCATGAGGGGATTATTCCCCTTGGTCCTCGATTCCTCGATTCCTCGCCCCTGTCGCCGGGGCCGGGAATGCGGCCCCGGTCCCCACCCCGGAGGAGAGTCTACAAGTTATTATGATGTACAACGGAGGAGAGCATTGCCGATCATTTCCGCAAACGCCTCTGAAAGCACTCTGATCCCTGAATTCTTATAGTGCTAGCTCGATACTTGAGTAAAGATGTAATAATGCCATGTAATAGTAGAATAGCAGGGAAAACTTCTAATCAAGGACATTGGAGCTTACTCTACGGATACTAGCAGCAACAATGCTACGGAGTAGACGAGCGCTAATTGAACCTTGGTCCCTGCGCCCGTCGCTAAAATGCTGCATGTCTACTACATGTTCATAGAAGTATGACATGTAACAAAATCCAGGATTTGTTTCGCAGTGTCAGTTATCAGTTACCGACACTCTGGTAATGGAGGGGCGAGGAGATGAGAAATGCACACTGCCCCTGTCAGATGGATCATGGCCCAGTCCCAGGCTTCTCAGGCTCCCCGAGCTTCCTAATTTGCACGCTTGCAGAGTCGTAGCGTGGGCAAAGCCGAGACGTCGACGAGTCAACAACATGCTGCCCATTCACGACGTGCACCCTGGCTTGCTCGATTCCGGAATAGCCATGGCGCACGTCAAAGAGTCCCGGAAGCTCGTCCAACGTACATGATAACTTGGTGAATGGCGGTGTAGCTCGATGCCGCCTTGTCCAGGATATCACCGCCCACAGTCGGGGGCTGCCAGGTGGTCTTCGTCCAGTAGTTGACCAACTGCTCCATGCCTCGCGCTGCACGAGATAAGACTGAAAACGAAGTACTCCGTACAGGCCGAAGGTAATACGGCCCCAGGACGACGACGTGTCAGTCAAATGATGTCTAGCAATGCAGTCGTGGTACTGGCCTGGCACTCACCCACATGTTCTCCCCAACTCCCCCGAGGTCCTCTATAGCCCGAGGCTAAACAATAGCGCCAGAAGACTTCTTGTTCCCCTCGAAAAAGGCATCTTGGCCATGGTGTTCCCGTGCACGTCAGGATTCATGTTCTCATACAGGGCCGTCCCGAGAAACGACGTGAAGGACGTCCGAGATGAACTCAGGGTTTGTGATTTCATGCCCGTCAAGATCACAGTCGGCCAAACAGATGAGCTTCTTCAGCTCTAGGTGCTCCAGACCTCGCACGATGCACGACGAGATGTGGTTTGCCCAGTGTCGGTACCCGCGATCTAGAAAGGACTGTCATCGTGTTTTTTTCCCGAAGGAACTCATCGTACAGTGCATTCGCGTTTTTCTGACGGCGTTTAATTGTTTAAAAGCGTGAATTCGGCGCTCTTCTCATACCTAGGGGAACATCTTCGATAACTCGTCCCCAGTGAGCTCATCTCACCTACTTAGCACTCTCTTAGGGGATCGACAGGTGATATATGGGACGGGTTTGCACGGTGTCATGGTCACACTGGTCGAATCTTTGGCAAAAGAATATCGAGAAATCAAGCGCATTACTAGGTTCAGTTCTGTTTGTTTGTCGACGCGCGTGGGGAAGGCGTAAAGCAATATTTGAAGGTCGGAAGCTGCTTGTGACGTTTCGGACTCCATTGGAACTCAATATAGTCTTGAACTCTGTAAACTTCACCATAGCAAGTTGCCATGGTTCCATGGTCTAACGGTTATGACTGCCGGTTCTGATCCGGCCAGCGAGGGTTCGACTCCCTCTGGGACCTTTTTTTGCCCTTTCTCTCTTTTCTTGTTCACCAATGGCCTTGCGCCAAATATAGCCCCCCTTTTGTTTGGTGGGGAAAGGGCACTCTTTTTTCTGGAATTTTTTTTTTTTTGGCTTGGCGTCTCAATCATGGGCGTTTTCTGCTCTGTGGACCAGCCAATGGCAATTTTGCGTAAATAGAGACGGGACATCACATGATCGCATCGGTTCCATGGTCTAACGGTTATGACTGCCGGTTCTGATCCGGCCAGCGAGGGTTCGACTCCCTCTGGGACCTTTCTTTTTGTCTTTTCTTCCTTTTCCTTCTATTTTTTCTTAGCACTGCTGCTGCCGAACTAATGGTGGGCAAGTATAGATCACGAGAGGCAAAATTCCCGGTCCATGTGCCACTTGAAAACGGTCTAGACTACGTACCGCTTCACCATCTATGGATATAGAACTGCTATAATAGGGTTTTTTTTATGCTCTATCATGAATTCCTTCTATGACGGGCTAGAGTAAATACAATATTTATATTTTAATCGGGACTTAGTATACTCGATCTTAAAGGTGCTCATCAGTCCAGACTCCCACTTACCCTATAGAACAAATGACAGTAGATATTTGCCACTTCCTAGGTGCAAATGAACCCAAGGTGGGTGTGCCATGATTCCAGTTTGACATAGGCTGTATACTAGCCGTGGTTTTAAATTATTTAAATCAATCTGCGTGCTTTGAACCTTTTATAGTTTGTTTTAGGTTGGTTCCTGAGAGGACGAAAACACATCGTGTGCTCAACCATGACAACTAAACAAGGAAACCTTAGCAACATACGACCGATATACTACCCCATATAGCTTACGGAAATTTCCAAGACCTACTTCCTGTAGGACTCCAAATATATCAGAAGAAGGAAGACAGGGTCCTACGAAAACAGTGTTTCGAGGACCTAAGGCCTTCCCGTTCCCAAACTCTCTTTGGGCTTTTCCTCCCCTTTTCTATGCATCTTATTTTTCAAGTTTTTAGTGACACCAATGATAAGGGTGTACTGTCTATGTGACCGAGAGAATTGGGACAGCGGCGGTTGTGTGGCCCGAGGAAAAGAGGAGTAGACGCCCAAATGGATAAATGTAAGAGGGGCCTCGAGTCGTTCGCATTCATGCGCGAGGTCAAATTGTTGCCTGTAAACCTAATTTTTGACATTTGTACGGAGTCCTATATGGTTTCAAGCATGACCTGAAACTGAATGCATGAGTGACCCAAGCTAGAGTATTTCCAGAATACCATGCTTGATTATCCTTGTGAAGCTCTGCGCTGAAAAATGGAAACCCCGACATAGAACGTGAAAAGCACCCTTGTACGAGCCCTTCGTGTAAAATTAGAGTGCATTGATAAAGTAATGGAGGAAGATAAGATTAAACGACGAGGAGAGCTGCTGCATCGAGTGATATTACATGGTGACCTCACGTCCCCGGGGCCCATGGTCAACTCGTCTTCCAAGTCATATCTGCATCTGTAAGTAATATCAGTAGATGAACACTCCAAGATTTGGCATCACAGCTCACCTGGATGGATCTCTGGCGTGTCAATAAACCTCCTCGCCTCAGCCTTCCTCTTGTAGCTCGTGCCAAACCTCTTATCGCGTTCCCCAACGTGCTTCTCAAAGTCAAATTGCTCGTCCGCTGTGAAGCTAGTCATGAGCTGCGGCTCGCCCAGTGGTAGGGCGTGGCCCTTGTCCGTCTGCCACAGGTGGTACACCTTGCCGTACAACTTCACGACCTGCTCCATCTCCTTGTTCTCGGCCACCTCCCACACAGCATCCGGGACCACGCGGTTCGGCATGATGAGCATGCCCGACTTGACCTCGAAGACGTGCGAGTGCCATAGCCGGCGCTCCTCGGGCGGTAGCGTCTCGTATAGACGCTCGGTGATCATGTACTCGATTCCGATGAGGCGTGCATGGGGGTCATCCGAGTCGTAGAGGAGGCACTGACGGACCTCGTCGTCTGAGGATGGTCAGCTCAGGCTATGATATCCAGTGGGGGATGCACTTACTAACATGCCCGCAGTAGTGGTTCGCCTCGACGAAGCGAGAGGGCTCGTTTGCGTAGGCATGGAAGGCGTTCAAATGTGCGCAGATATTTTTCAGAGGCCCAAAATCCTAACCAAGGATATAAGTACGTGTTTTCAACCTAGGAACACCGCAACTACTCACCTGAGTTGCCGCAGCCCCGGCAACCAACGTTTTGTTTTCGATTGACATCAGGTCGCCCAGAGCCTGGTTCGTCACAGGCACGGGCTTGTCGCTGTCGTGAGTGGCGTCGGTCATTTCGGACAAGACAATTAATCAAGTTGGGATTTGGGGAGAGTAGGTTGGCTGTAGTTCACAACCACAGGGCTGAATAGTAAGTGATTATCTAGAGCGACCACGATATGGGGCGGCGGAGCACCTACGTCATACATTCATGTTTGTGTCGATATGTATCGAAATTTGATGGATACTAGTAGTCGAGCTGATCTCAGGGCGCGCAACCATGACATCAATAGAACGCGGGGAGGAAACCCGTCTTGCCTGCAATATTTGATGAGGCTGGTCAACCATGCTTAATCCTTTCCGCCACGGGTAGCCACGGAGGACAAGACCGGGGATGTTCTTCGCCACTGGCAGTTCCCCCGTCCCCCAGGTGTTGTCTGAGGACTCTAGTATCTTGGCACATTCCTCAAAATTATCCCGGAAGCCGTGTAGCATCACTTCCACTACTGATACAGATTCGGACCTCAAATTTCGGCACGGACCGGGGTTGATGGACCCACCCGGACCGGAGCCGAAGACGGAGCCGGAGGGGAAGAACCTTGTCATTCTGTTAGGTCCGGAGATACGCATAGACGGTCGAACAGCACCACGCCCCGCCTGTTTCTTCCAAGACACTCAACAAGCCATGTAATAGCTAGCTTTCCTCGGGAGGTACAACACGTTACCACCGATCGTGGCCGCATTCTCTCTGGCCCCACCTCAGAAGTCCCTTTCTCGGTTGCGAGGCACTGCCGTGGGGTGGTTAGTTTCATTCGAGGCAGCCATCCTCACGTGGAGTGGAGACCTTCCGAAAGTCGGCCGTCGAGATACAAGTTACATGTTCGTGCCTCAACGAGCAGAGATTACTCATGGTTTGCTCAGCCTGAGCAGGGACTTGATGGAGTCTTGAAGGATACCGGCAGTCTGCCTGTTGGTGCCTGCTGGTACTTCGGAGCGTGCTCTGTTCTTATAGTTTCGCAGCTGAGATTATCTGGATATAGTTACGGGGTCATGACCACTTGGTGGTTATCTTCGGCTCCGCCCCGAAACCCGGAAAATGCCGACTGTGGCTCTGGTCCGATGCCAATCTGGTAGCTCGTATACTATGATGAAGATCATGGGATGTAAGTATCCGCACCGGTTAACTGATCAAGGACTCGGCGGCAGATGGCGAGGCAAGGTTGTATTAGCCAACGACGCACCACAAGCCCATGTCGAGGAGCAGGCAATAGGGGGTCGAAAACATCGAAACACGAGATTATTACACGACGTTTCGGCTTGATGGCGTAAAGAGCCCACAGTTTTTATCTTGGCTGCTGTGGATTGGTGCCCGATACTGGCCGAATGGGCTGGAGCTTCTCGCTGTCGGACCCTCAGAGCCTTGGAGGGGTTGGAGGGGATGGAGGGGATGGAGGGGCGGAAATTGAAGCTGAGGTGGGCGTTGTCCTGGGACCCGATTTTTTTTATTTTTTTTCCCACGCACCGCACCTTCCCGCCGAATGCAGCGACGAGTGGCAGCAAGAACAGTGAATTTTCTACTCCATCATCAGCTTCGCCCCCGTGCCTTTCAGTTTAACCGTCCTTCGCCTGCGATCCCCTCAACACTGAAGCGATTCATATCACCCTCTTCTATCACAATGGCCGGCGAAATCACCCACGAGACCATCAAGGGTACGTGCTCCAGCCCTGCTGCCATCGTGGCCTACCCCGCGATCGCCCATGATGCCCCTCCAACCCCAGCAACGTCACCGACGATTTGAGAATTCTGCGCATTTGCGTCCATTGAGCCACGTCTCTATGGAATTTCCCGTCGTTCAGAACGATCGGATTGTGCAGTGGCTGACTTGAGCTCCTCTAGATGGCTGGTTCCGCGAGATCTCCGACATGTGGCCTGGCCAGGCCATGACCCTCAAGGTCGACAAGGTGCTGCACCACGAGAAGAGCAAGTACCAGGACGTCCTCATCTTCAAGTCCACCGACTACGGCAACGTCCTCGTCCTCGATAACGTCGTCCAGGCCACCGAGCGTGACGAGTTCTCCTACCAGGAGATGATTGCCCACCTGGCCCTGAACTCCCACCCCGACCCCAAGCGCGTCCTCGTCATCGGTGGCGGCGACGGCGGTGTCCTCCGCGAGGTTGTCAAGCACGACTGCGTCGAGGAGGCCATCCTCTGCGACATTGATGAGGCTGTCATCCGCCTCTCCAAGCAGTTCCTGCCCGAGATGGCCCAGGGCCTCACCCACCCCAAGGCCACCGTCCACGTCGGCGACGGCTTCAAGTTCCTCAACGACTACAAGAACGCCTTCGACGTCATCATCACCGACTCTTCCGACCCCGATGGTCCTGCCGAGTCTCTGTTCCAGAAGTCCTACTTCGAGCTGCTCAACGGCGCTCTGCGCGAGGGCGGCGTCATCTCCACCCAAGGTTGTACGTCTCCATTTTTTTGGCTGGAAAGTTCGAGGGGTCCCTAGGAATAGGCGATTTGTCTGAGGAGATTGCTCCAGGCTGCTCGGCCCCCTCCTTCTCGATGTCCAATGTTTTCTTCTATTTGGACACGAGAGGGGGTTGGTGTGTTTGCGTGTGATTTTCTCGGTTGGTATCCTTTACCCCTCTCTGACCAGAGGGGCTGTGAGGGATACCCTTTCAACCTACCTAGGGACTGCCCGAAGCTAGTGCTGCTTTCCAAAGCTCTGCTTCCGGTAGTCCCGTGTTGCATGCGTGCCATACTGTCTTTGATCTTTTATCCCCCATTCGCCGCTATCCTCCACCTCGGAGGATCTCCTCTTCCCTTCGGACCCCTCGTCCTTGTTTCTGTTCTCCCCCAAGTCCGTATGCGACGTTGGGCCCAATATGCTGACATTTCTTCACAGCCGAGAACCAGTGGCTTCACCTGCCCCTCATCACTCGCCTTAAGAAGGACTGCAAGGAGGTGTTCCCCGTCGCCGAGTACGCCTACACCACCATCCCCACCTACCCCTCCGGCCAGATCGGCTTCATGATCTGCTGCAAGGACGCCACCCGCGACGTCAAGGTTCCCCTGCGGTCCTGGACTCCCGAGGAGGAGGCCAAGAAGTGCCGCTACTACAACGCGGAGATCCACAAGGCCAGCTTCGTCCTGCCCACCTTTGCCAAGCAGGCCCTCCAATAGATGGGGACTGTGGAAAGGGGTTAGAGACGCTGCATACACTGGACAAAAGTTACTACTTCATGCTGAGGTAGACGAGAGAAGGTGGATGGTAGAAAAAAGGGGGCGGAATGATCTAGATTTACGTTTTGACGATGAATGGCAACAGAAATTGCATAAGAATACATCTGCGTTGGTATATGTAAATGAATCAATGGCAATATGCTTCTCTTCCGCTATCTATGCTTTGTTTTGAATTTTTTTTGGTCGTGTATTTTTTTAAGGCTTCTCCCAGCTGGGCTCTTACAGATTTGGAGTCGGGAGGTCTGGGTCCTCAAACTGGACCTTGCCCCGGCTTACATCCGGGTACACGTCGAACCTCCGCTGGGTGTTGAGGGGGATATTCCTCCTCGTCTCGTCAATCTTGGCCGCGTCCAGCTCCACCTCGACAATGGACTCTCCCTCCTCGGCCTCGCTGACGACCTGAGCCATGGGGTCGACGAGCATGCTGTGCCCGTAGGCGTGGTACCCGGCGGACATGTCGCGGGCGGGGCTGCACATGGCGACGTAGATCTGGTTGTCGAGGGCGCGGGCCTGGGCCAGCAGCTTCCAGTGCAGCGGGCCCGTGGTCAGGTTGAAGGCGCCCGGGTAGACGAGGGCGAAGGCGCCGTGGCGGGCGGCGACGGTGCCCAGCTCGGGGAAGCGCACGTCGTAGCAGATGCCGACGGCGATGCGGCCGTATTCGGGGAGGTCGACGAGGGTGACGCGGTTGCCCGGGCTGAGCACGTCCGACTCGCGGAAGGTGATCTTGCCGGGGATGTCGATGTCGAAGAGGTGGACCTTGCGGTGGGTGGCGAGGAGGGCGCCGTCGGGGCCGAAGATCAGAGATGTGTTGTAGTGCTTCTTGGTCGAGGGGTTGTACTCGGGGATGGAGCCGCCGACCTAGTAGTCTGAGTGTCAGCAGGTTGGGTGGCAGTTGTAGGGGAGCATGTGGACGGGGGGAGGGACAACTTACAAGGAAGACTTTGTTGTCCTTGGCCATGTTGCTCAGGGCGGCGTAGGAGGGAGCTTTCTTAGAGTCGGGGGTAGGGAGAAGGACTTCAGCGTAGTCGGGGAAGAAATTGGTGCCGTAGGGAGAGTTGAAGCATTCTGGGAGGACGACGAGCTTGGAGCCAGAAGCAGCGGCCTTGGCCACCTGGCTGGCGGCGTGCTCAAGGTTGGCAGCCTTGTCGGCGCCAGAGGCGAGCTGTATAAGGGCCATCTTGAGGGGCTTCTTGAGCACTGGGCTCGGCGCGGCAGCGGGAGAGGACGACATGTTGCGGAGGGCGAAGCAGAGAGCGGGCGCGGAGGACGCGAGGAGGAAGCTGGAAGCTGGGCGGGACAAGGCTAACAGTCGAGGGCGGGAGAGGAGATGGCGGAAGATGGAACGGCGCATGGCGATATTTGAGGAGCACCGGAGCGAGAAGAGGTGCGATTGCGATAGCGGCGGTTGGCGTCGGAGGGGAGGGCGAAAGTGGGGGGTTATTGGTGGTAGAGACTCCGAGACGAGGCCGTGGGCGGCGAGATGGCGGGCCGCAGCGGAAGCAACCGCCGCTCGTCGCCGCCCAGCTATGATCGCCTTCTCTCCCGGGTGGGATGAGGTGGTTGTATTATACGTAATGGCTGGTGGTCTGGTCGAGCAATGGGTGGCATCTTCATACGTGGTAGTACGAGCAGTGGTAGTGTACTGTGTCCCTGGGGAGCTGGTTAAGGTACCCGGTAGGATTGGATTCTTGTGCTGCCAGGTGCCGTCGTGTGCCTCCTTAGCACCCCAGAGATACCCCAACAGCGACAATCACACGAATCTCGATCAGAAACCCACTGATCGACCAAGACAACAAGACAGCAAGATAACAAGATAGCAAGATAACAAACACAAGTTAATAAGGAGATACTGATACATACACTGCGTGCCTGCCGGGAAGCTAGACCAGCGGTGTCGAGGTGTGCCGCGTGGACGGGTGATGCCCCTCTCCCGTCAAGCAGGTGGCCGGCCTGTCTCCTTGTGCAGCCCTGCGGCCTCCCACTGGCCAGCCTCCAGCGCTCTCCAAGCGCCCTTCAGCACCCTCCAGTGCCCAAGCCACCTGGGCCCTTCAAGGCTTCGTGGTCACCCACGCTTCCCGCCTTGCGATCCTCCTCAACTCTTTCCATCTCGACACCTCGCCTCCTCATCGCAAAGCGCATCCACAACGCTACGACGCTGTGCAAACCGAAGCCATGACGCGTGTTTCCGTTTACTCGGGCGCCCTGGTGGCCTTTGTTGCCTGTACGTCCAATATGTTCCCCATCGTCGTCGGCCTCGACCTGCTTCGGCCTAAAGCGATCATGACGTCGTCGTCGACGGCCAGACGCCCAACACCACTCCAGCAACTTGCTAACATCCGCCTGCTGTAGCCACCGCTATGATCATCGCGTCGATTTCCATCCCCCACTGGGTCACCTACTCGGTCACCACCGCCAAGGGCGAGATCCTCGAGAAGCACATCGGCCTGCACAAGAGCTGCTCCAGCCTCGATGACCCGCCCTGCCGCAGCTTCCCCTACAAGGAGCTCTGCCAGGAGGGCGAGCGCTACTTCTGCTCCATGTGGAAGACGGTCGGCTTCATGGCCGCCCTCGCCGCCGTCCTGTGCCTCGGCTCCCTCGTCGCCTTCACCGTTGTCATGAAGGGCGGCAAGTACAAGCGCGAGACGGGCTGGCCCTTTGTCGCCGCCATGGTCTCGCTCGTCTCTGTCGTCGAATTCGTCACAATCTCTATTGTGGTATGTTGTCCTTGCTGCTATTTTGAGGAGCAATAACATGTGTTCAGGTAACTAAACTCATGTCCAATCTAGGCCTACCTTTACGACAACGACGACCAGTTCATGGTCCCCGGCTGGAACCTCGATGTTTCGTGGATCCTCAGCACTATTAGCGCCGCCATGTGCTTCCTCATCGCTGCCGGCCTGACTGCTTCGGCCTATCTCCTGCCCCCCGAAGAGGGCTACAACTTTCTGGAGGATCCGATCAACTCTTAATCAGATGGGAAATCCATCAAATGCTTTCTACTGCTCGTTCCTTTAATATCCCAGTTTTAATGTTGATTGGTTAGGGAGTTGGCTAAATATCCTCTGCATCAGATGGACGTGGCGTTATGGTGCAGTACTGCAGGATGCTCTTCATTCCCTGCCGATAGCTGGGTTTAATTTCACATAGATGGGGATGGAACAGGTTTCATGTTCCCCTTTCTAATGGTTTGGTCATGATTAGTTATGAATAAACGCATATTAACTATGGTCCCGACCTTGCTTCGGGCTGTGCCAAGAGGATATGAAAGTGAATACGCACATCGATGAGGTTGAACTACACTCATTGCTTCCTCATAACCTCTGCGGTGGTCAATATTTATTTCAGACTGAAATTTACACGTAAAAACCGCGAAGGCTTTGGAAAAGGCACTTTTTCTTGGTTTGTCTAATCCTAGTCTTCATTTTACAGAGGCCCAAAGGTTCATCAAGTTCATTCATACTACGTAGTGAGGGGTCGTGCTCACTTACATCGAAACCAGCACTTCGATCTCTTACGAGATTTATTGCTGCCATTGACCATCGCACGATAAAACCATGAGTCGAAATTAATCTAGGCTGCAAAATTAAGTTAATGCTGGCCGAGCTCCGGTGGCATGTTGTAGTCGGCATCCATCGGTCTATCTGCTGGCGTCGGGGGAGATGACCACGAGCCAAGCGTCCTCCATTTTCCATGCCGAGCTTCAACTCCACCACGCCACAACACACCTCGACTTGCCTTGAATATCGCGATAACCAACCCTCGGCCATAATACACCGTAGCCCATCATGTCAGAAACCCCAGGCCTTACCCCCGAGCAGCTCGCCGCCTTTGAGCGCGACGGCTACCTCGTCATCCCCCATGCCCTCGCCCCCTCCACCGTCTCGTCCCTCCTCGCCGAGACGCACCACCTCCTCTCGTCCTTCTCCCTCGCCGACCACCCCATGACGCGCTTCTCCACGGGAACCACCTCGGACCACGTCGGCGACGACTACTTCCTAACCAGCGGAGACAAGATCCGCTTCTTCTTCGAGGAGGACGCCTTCGACGACCGCGGCGACCTCACCAAGCCCAAGGAGCGCGCCATCAACAAGATCGGCCACTTCCTGCACGCCCTTAGCGAGCCCTTCCGCCGCCTTCTCGACGAGGACGGTGACGCTGCTGGCCGCGGTGAGGTCAGCCCCGTGGCCGTCGCGAAGAGCCTGGGCTACCGCGATCCGAGGTGTCTGCAGAGCATGGTGATCTGCAAGCAGCCAGAGATCGGTGGTGCCGTGCCACCTCATCAGGTCAAACCCTCCCGTTGATTCTCTGAAGTAGATATGAACAAAGTTTGTAGCTCACACAGTTTGACAGGACTCGACCTTCTTGTACACGAACCCCCCCTCTGCCGTGGGGTTCTGGTACGCCCTCGAGGACGCCACGCTGGAGAACGGCTGCCTCTCCTTCCTCCCTGGGTCTCACAAGTTTGCGCCCGTCGAGAAGCGCCTGGTGAGGAAGCAAGATGGCACGGGCACCGAGATGGTCGACAACGACGGGCCTCGGTTCCCACCCGGCGAGAGCTACGGCGCCGAGAAGCCGGCGGGCGCCGACGACGTGGATTATGTCCCTGGAGAAGTCAAGGCCGGAGACTGTATGGATATTCCCGCCTCTCCCTCCCTTCTTTCCCCCCCCGTCGTTGGTCCTTGGGATGCTGACTGCGATACTAGTGGTCCTGATCCATGGGAATCTGCTACACAAGAGCGAGAAGAAGTATGTTGGCATCGGCCGTCCCGGGGATGTGCTATTACATGTTGCTAACGTCAAGCTAGCACGAGCCAGAAGGGAAGAATAATCTACACGTATCACATTATCGAGAACGAGGGGCGCGAGTATGACCAAAGGAACTGGCTTCAGCCTCCAAGCGAGGGCTTCACGAAACTGTATGTCTAGTAGTATGGTCACTTCATTTAAGTGACAAGAAATAAGGAGGCCGAGAAACGGCGTGCATATCCTCAAGTCGGCAAGCAAGTGCCCATCGCGGGCAGTAGCAATAGGAAGAGAGCATGGAGAATACAGGTGTAGGTGAGATGTTAAGCACTACCGCTCGAATCGGGGCGCTCCAACGTAGCAACTCACCAGCAGCACCAAAGGCCAAGTCTTTGACACCATTATACACGTGGACTAATTCAAACACGGCAGCGAAATAGCCAAGAAAAATGTATCCGACATTCCCAAGGGTATCTATCTAGTAAAATCAACCATGTGGCTGTCACAAATGGTACAGTCTAAATGCTTCTTGCAACGTCATCCGTCATCAACAACAATGGTAGTATACGACCCCAACACTCTTTTCGTTTCTCAGTCCTCATCACTTTCCTCCTCCGAGTCAGAATCCCCGCCCGACGACGAAGACGACGAGCTGCTAGATGTCTCGTACCCATTGGTTGGCCGCTCATCGGCCTCACCCTCGCTGTCTGAATCCTCGTCCGAGCCGCTACTACTGGTGTCATCGGAGTCGCTCTCCGATTCCGACTCGGAGCTGCTGGTGTCGTCCATGTTGACGCGGAGCTTCCGCCGCCTCCTGCCCGGCCCGTCATTGAGCTTCGGCTGCGGCCTGTTCCCGTTGGTCTTCGTGGTTGCGTTGTTGTCGCTCGCTGTGATCGTCTGGGAGGACGTCGTCGAGGTGGTGGTGTCTTCTGTCTCCTCCCCGCTTTCCGACAGCTCCTCCAGCACCAGCTCGGTGCGCATGCGCTTGATCACCCGGTGGATGATGACGTCCCCGTCCTGGCTCTCCGAGACGTACTGCATCTCGCTAAAAAACTTGCGCTTTTGCCCAGTCTGTTGGCGCTTCCGCCGCAAGATATCAGCCAGGATCGAGTCGTACTTCTCCTGCTTGTCGTCGAGGTCCATGGTGCCGTCAGGGAACCCTGCAGCCCCGTCCGCCACATCCTGCATCTTGATCTCCATGGCCGTTTCGCGCAGCCTCTGGCGCACAAAGCCCTTCAGGTCTCGTATATATTCGCAGAAGGTGTCGACGTCCGAGGCGGGGATCGTGTTGGGCTCAAAGATGTGCCTGATGAGGGCGGATTGGTTGTTCTTGTTGAATTTCCAGCTCTCCCTTGAGGTCTTCCACTGTCTCAGATACTCCAACGCAGGCTTGATGTCCGCCACCGGAGGGGTCTGCTTGTCGGCGGCGCCCTTGGACTTCTTTGCCTGCTGTGCTTCCTTGGTGGGCTTGGGCTTGTTGCGGGCGGGAGGTGGAGGGCTGCGGCCTTCGTTCTTGCTGGGAGTGTCGCCAAACTTGACAGACTTCTTTGGTTTCGAAGAGGAAGGGGAACCATTCTGGGTGACGGGCTGTTCTTCCCTTCGGGTCCTTTTAACAGGGCTACCGTCCGTGGACGGCGGGGCCTCGACCTTTCTTTTGTGCCCAGTTGAGCCACCTGGGTGCCCAACGGCCGAACTGCCATTTGCGGGCTGGGATGCAGGAACAGCACCAGCAGCGGCACCGGGCTGCTTGAGCTTCAGCCCGAGCCTCTTCCACGCAGGCGTCTGTGCTGACACATTGTCTGTTGACGGCATGTTTGTCGAGAAACGTCCAACTTTGCTGGCCGTCTTTCTTTGTGTGTTCTTGCGTTTGCAGGATGGTGCGGTGAGGATGCAAGGCCCCCAAGTGTGACGAGGCGGCGGCGCCTTCTCCACGTGCAGCAGCGTGCTACTCAAGCTGTCGAAATGCCTGTAGCGGACTAGCGGTGGGATTCGGGGCCTGACGGGATTCACCGGCAATCGTAGGGTATTGGGTAGAAACACGCGTGCGTCTATGGTTGATGCTTGGGCTAGGTTGGGGCGTTGGGCATTGGTCTTGATGCAGCTTTTTTTTTCCCTCCCCTGCTGCGTATCCGTACCCATCGGTCAGTGCTTAGTGGGGATGCCCCTCCAACCACCCCTCACTGACAAAAACTCCGTAGATCAATTTTGTCACCTGATGGACCCGGTGCCGAACTTCACCCGCCACACCACCCGCCACTGCCTGCGGGCGGTGGGTTGAGCTCCAGGCAAGCTAGCCAACGCGTACATCACTGGTCATCAACCTCCACAACCTCGACTTCCTCCACGATTTCGTATTGTCACAGCTTCACCGGGCACTCCTTGGCATATTGAAACTCGAAAATTTGAATTCTTGACCGGGGAAGCCCGACTTCTTTCAAGATGTCTGGTTAGTACGGCTCCTAAAGGGCCAGTATCCCTCCAGCAACCGGAGCTTCAGCTAACCTGGGCTTCACCCAGCCGGTGCCTACGACCGACACATTACCATCTTTGCCGACAATGGTCGCCTGTATCAAGTCGGTGCGTCACTTCCCCGATTTCTCAATGGGCCAAAGACCTCTGGAGAGGCTGTCCCGCCCATGCCCGCATCACCTACTAACGGGCGCCCCTAGAGTATGCCTTCAAGGCCATCACAGCCGCCAACATCATGTCTGTAGGCGTCCGCGGCAAGGACTGCGCCGTCGTCCTGTCGCAGAAGAAGGTCCCTGTACGTCACCCTCTCGCTGTTTGTTGCCTGGCATCGCTGACCTAGAACCCGCCTAGGACAAACTCATCGACCCCGCCTCCGTCACCCACATCTTCCAGATCTCGCCGTCGGTCGGCTGCGTCATCACCGGCTCCATCGCCGATGCGAGGGCCTTCGCGACGAGAGCCCAGTCCGAGGCCGCCGACTTCCGATACAAGTTTGGTTACGAGATGCCCGCGGACGCCGTGGCCAAGCGCCTGGCCAACATCAGCCAGGTGTACACTCAGAGGGTAAGCCTGGGGACAATTACCACGTAGTTAGATCTTTTGGATGCTGATACAAGGATAACAGGCCTACATGAGGCCATATGGCGTTGCCACGACTATCATCGCTCTGGACTCGGAGTACGGCCCTCAGCTGTTCAAGTGCGATCCTGCCGGATACTATATCGGATACAAGGGTACCGCGGCGGGCCCCAAGCAGCAGGAGGCTCTCAACCACCTCGAGAAGAAGCTACGTAACAAGGATCACGCCGAGGGCAACTGGGAGGAGGTTGTAGAACTGGCCATCTCGACGCTGAGCAGCGTGTTGAGCATGGATTTCAAGAAGAACGAGATCGAGATTGGCATTGTTGGTGGTCCGCGTGCAGACGGCGAGGAGGGCACGAGTCCGGTATTCCGAAAGCTAACCGAGGATGAGATTGACGAACGGTTACAAGCCATTGCGGAGAAGGATTAGAGCGGAGGAAGCGTATTCCAACTCCAATGCCCAAAGAGCAGCGGAAGACTTGGGGTGCCACCAACAAATGAGTAAGCGGAGCGGAGGGATGGATGATGTCTTGGCCGCAGTTGGCGGAATATCGTCCCCTGGAGGCGCCCAGACGGGATTCCGCCGGGGAGGAAAGCCATGTGGCGGCGGACCCGCCAGCAAGATGAAGCTCCGGTCGGGTGGCGCTCAACTTCTGTATCTCATTAGCCATACAAGCTATGTGCAATATAGATTTCAGGCTTCGGATGCACGGAATGGCCAATGATGTGCCCCCTCTTCGTCTCTGGTCCGGTCAAACGTTGCGGTGCGCCAGGCTGTGCCTGGTATCGATGATGCTACGTGTCGGTCAAGGTTTGCGGATGGCGTCGACAACCGTCTTGGACACACGGATCCCAGAAATGCCGACTTCCGTAAGGCAGCCAGTCCCGATGCTGAGCGGCCCTAGAGGAGAGAATGTTAAACATCGTTGGTTCTTAAGCAGCCGTCATCAGCTGCCATCAGCTGTCAAAGGTTGCTCTAGACTGCTGAAAGATGGTAATCATGATATGGCAAGCTCCGTCGATGTCACATCGTCTGCTCCGGTAGGTGCTCCGCCTCCCAAGAACTGCATCTGCATAAGCCGGTAGATTACACCGAACCGCACAGCGGGGACGCTCTTAGCTTTGTGAATCGTGGGTGAGCGAATAAGGGTCCAAACTAATTAGGCGTTATAAGACGTCAACCCCGAGGCTAGGTTTGCTCAACGCTCGTGGAGTCGTAACAGTCGTTAGTGCCAGAGCGGCACGATGTTGTAATCCGTGCAGGCCGAAGAAGCGCAGCGTAGTTTATTTGCCGATCCACTCGAGTTGATTGATAGGCATCCCATCTCGACGCTAGGGGAACGATTCAGCTGGGCCCAGCTAAGCCGCAGTCAACGACTCAAATAGTGTTGGCCGTCATTGGTCCCCAGCCTCTGTGCCTCGCATGGCTGTACATGACCGTACATGGCGCCAACTAGGCCCAATTGCCTAGTTGGGAAAAGCCACACCGTCTGGTCGGTTTGGTGTTAGCTGAGCAGCCGCGCTGCCAGCCTCACATGTTGCCAGGAAGGCTCCCGCAAACGTGGGCTCGTGAAGTTTGTACTACAATGTCTGACCGCACTCCGTATTCCGCACCAAGTACCGCGTGCTCCCGTAGGAGTGCCGCTCTCTAGGAGAGAAAGGGGGGAAGAGGGGGAACAAGTCTCCCCTTGGGCCTAGCGTTCCCATGTCCCGATGTCCCAGCGTCCCAGCGTCCCAGTTATTCCAGTGCCCCAGTGTCCTAGCACCAATACTCCGTACGCAGCCATGCTCCACGCTGCAGGCACCACCAGTCCACCACCAGCTCGACTGGGGCGAGGCTGCGAGCTAATGACGTTCTCCGGCCCTGCAGGGCTTCCCTTCGTGCTAGGGCCAACGCTCCCAGTAGGGCTGGATGCCGGCCTGCGGTTGGGCAATGGGCTGCCTACAGCCGAGCTGGGGGGCAGAAACAATATCCGCTCCTAAACACCCGCGCCGTTGTTGGACCCCCAGGTGGGGGCGGCGCGAGAGCCTGTCGTTGGTTCTCGGCGGTTGCTTCGAGGGAGCTGATACTGTGGCCCCGTCGCCGTATAGAAGGCCGTAGATTGGGTTTTCTTTGAAATAGCTCAAGGGGATCTAGGAGATTTTGCGGGCATTCGCGAGCCCGCCGAATACATCCCCCAAGGATTGTCTCATCACTCTCAACAAGTTCCCCTTCTTTGTTGGATCAGTGCCGAAACCCTAGGACGGCCTCGATATACAAAAGGATGGACGGAGACTGACAACTCGACTTGTTCCGGGCGGCCTTGACGCCAGGCTCTTTTCGCGATCATTGCCGATAGTGGATATCTCTCAATATCACGTCTCCGTCGTCATAGATTGTTCCTCCCCGTCGACAGACCCCATATACATTCTGCCTTTTATTTCGACAAGCAGGAGCATGGACGGATGTACGTTATGCGCCCGAACAGAATAACCGTGCCATAGTCACGCAGGCTCGGAGTGATCTATCAAAGATCGAACTGACACAACTCTGGGCAGGTAATGAGTTCCGCACGGCTCGGGTCGCAGAGATCTTGGACGACTTTCGAACACTGCAGTACTACATCGCCGCGGCGCCAACAGAACCCTCCAACTCCGAGGACCACTACACAGAGGGGTGGGCCGCTCTCCGTCAATGCGCCATTGACGGCCAGCACATTCTCGAGTGCGCCGCAGATACGTCCGTGCCGAACCCCAGTGGTGGTGAGGAGGAGCAGAGGAAAGCAGAGCTCAGACAGTATGTCGCCGAGTGCCCGCGTTGGCGGCAAAATCCAACATCAACTGACCCTTGCAGAGTCCTTCTTGACGCCTATTCGCGGCGCCATGAAGGTCAGAAGATCTATCTGCGGCAAGGTGCCGCCCAGAGGTGGATAGACTGGCGCCATCAAGTCCTCCAAGGCGGACGACCGACCTCGAGGAACCGCTCACAGCTACAAGCGTGTGATTATCAGCTGCGGACGGTAAATAGGATACGCTCAGGTTTCCAGAATCAGAATCTAACAGCTAAGCAGGAGCTCGCAGCCATCTCAGACGAATACGTGTATACGGAGCTGCAGTCATCCGACTTAACCATGGGCCGCTGGACGGCTGAAGATCCTAGTCTCCGATCGGTGCAGCGCTGGCTGCGGGCTCGACGATGACAGGACAAAACAAAAAAGCACACATTGTGTAATCAGGAATTATGGTAATTTTAATGCATGGTCAAGGGACTCAGGAAGTGTCAGCCATGCAGGGTTGGGCATTAAAAGAACAGGGGACGCGCGGATATAATATCTAGCCGATCTTGGTGGAATTGCTTTTGCTGCAGCGTTGGTGCTGGGTTGATAGATCTGGGAAACAATGAACTGCCTGGAGCAGATGGGTTATGAAATAGACAGCTGTCAGAGAACCCCATTGTGCCGTTTTGAAGCTGGCGTGGACATCTCGAAGTGGCAATAATCGCAGTTGCTTGAGTTGGGTGGGCTGGACCCGCAGCTTGCCGCTACAGACGGTGTGAATTGATGATTATTCACATTGAACCAGGGACGAATGCTTTTCAGCCAGCCATGTGACTTATTGTTTGCTCCTAACACACAGAGCAATCCCCGTTAATGAGAGAGCCACGCCAACAGCAGTATCTGAAAAGTGTTAGCCTTTGCTGCAGCAGGCGAATCTCGGAGAAATGTGTCAAACCTTTGCTGATAACCTTGCCCTCGACATACCACTCGCCCATCACGGTGAAGAGAAACGCCATCGTGTTGACAATGGGCACAGTCAAGCTGAGCTCTGTACGAGTAGAAAAGATAGTCAGCCACATCAAGTCACATGGTGACTTTTGCCCATCAAGGCTGGCGGCAGGCCGCCACCCACCGTAGTCGAGCACACAGCCTTGCCTGAGGGCGAGGGACAAGGACTCACCGGCCTGTCCAATGAGAAGGAAGAACCAAACGCTTCCCGTCAAATTCAGTAGAAGAGGAATGGCATATCGGGGGTTTCTCAGCAGATCGACAACGGAGAAGAAGGCTGAGTACAGTTTGGTCTTGAGCCAACTGCGCTTGATAGCCGGGTCATCTAGCGCGGGGTGCGACGGGGGACTGTGGGTGCGGGCAGCCCGGCGGATAAAGGGGGTCGTGAAACCCCAGGCGAGGCCGACGAGGATGAAGCTGAGGACATAGTTGAAGAGGGGGGGCTTGTCGTCAGCCATCGTGAATCGGTAAGACAGCAAGGCCCCTTTGAGAGCTGACCACGGTGATCAAACCGGGTGATGTCCAATGGTCTATCCGTACCAGATACAGTAATATTATGTAAAAGACTGGTGGTCGGGTCAGCCGACGTTAAGCAGCAGAGGGTTGGTGTGGATGGACGTGGTTTCGAGTACTGGTGGTGAAGCTGTGGAGGGAGAGACGCACGTTGAGCACAGCCTCAGCCTCAACGGAGCTATGGACGGTAGGAACGTCCAGGATGTGTGGCGCCTTATTGGGTGGGGCTACTTCCTCGCGAGAATGTGGCGGTTGGTTCTGCGGGGTGAGTGCGCAAACCAAACCAGGTTGGCAGGCACCAGGCAGTAAAAGGGTGGTGACCTCCTTCATTTTCTGGCCCATCTTGATTGGATTTGAGCTCGACTTCTCCTGAACAAACACCAGCTGGACCTCGTCAGACATAAAGCACTGGGCATCTCCTCTGCGGTTCCGTGTCTATTATTATGCGCAACCTGCTCCATGCTCTGTCCTAGCCTTGATAGCCCATTGTTGTCCAATTGTTGCCGGCAGGACCCAGCAAGTTGCACCCCATCGCCAACCCGCCCCTTCTACCACCATGGTTCTATACGCCGCCAATGAATTCGACCAGACCATCGTGAAGCAAGTGCGGCATATCCGATCTCAGAGAGCCCGTCGGCTGTGTTGAAAATCTGTGTGCTATTCGCGACAGCTACAAGTCTAATAATGTTCGATATATGATGGATCATCGGTCCCCCCGAGATGCCATTCCATCATAGATGGGAGCTTCATTGGGGTTTCACCTGGAACGAATTGCTTTTGTATCGATGGTTTCCCCGACAGACGTATTATGAGCAACGGCCGGTGCATTTGCACCATTACCTGTACCGTTCAATGGCTCCCGTTGACTCTGGACCGCGAACCCAGTGTTTCAGGACTCAGAACCGCGATGTGGCGAGTTGTTGTGCCAATGCCTCGATAATCATTGTATCTGATGACATATCGCAGTGGAAAATGGCTTTGGGCAAATACATGACGCCAGAGCGACCGGTTGATCGTGCTAACCTTCTGCATTACGGCTGGTCTGTCTCTCGGGTGTCTCCTTTTAAGAACGCGGTAGACATCTATGAGTACAAAACACAAACCCTAACCGACAGGCACTCATCACTACTATGTCCATTCCTTATGCCTAGGTTCCCCGCAGTCACAAAATTGATATGAATAGCCCCTGTTTCTGAGAAGAGCCGCAGTACCCCGGGGGAACCCTCGATACCACTTTGGAGACGATAACGGCATCGTCTCCGTACTTCTGGACGCAATGGTCCAACAGCATATTATGCTGATGCAACTGTCGGCGAAGTCTCCCAGAACTGACTGTACCCCGAGCCGAAATCTTGGTGCAAATACTAATTGGATTACTTCATAGAACTTCTAACGACCCCATGGTTCGCGACGAAACCATGACTTCAATCTCGCGCCTCAAGCAAGTGGATTCTAGACTACTCGGAGTCCCGCGTATTGCAATCCAGACAGGCACTCGGGGATTCAGGAGTTACTCTGTACAAGCAAGTTGGACAAAATGAAGAATCACAAGAATTCACGTTCGCTCGTTGCGCACAAGTATGCGTCGTGGCCTTGGGTGATGGTCCCTTCTGGCCTCAAGTCCCTGAGTGTTGCTACCAAACTCACCTCTGTCACCTACTACGTAGGCAGCCATTGACCTGGGAAGTGCCATGATGCTTGACGGCGCACCTGCGCTATTCCCATCCGACGCAGAACTGCAATGTCGGCTTTCCCCCACCACCAGCATGCAGACAAACACCCGCCCGGATACGGAGAGCGGCATGATTTCCCCTCTGGTTACCTCTGGGTGGGGGGAAAACTAAGTCCTACGGGGATGATGTCTGTGGCACGCAGTACGTCCGTTTCTGTGACGTTGGCTAGACAGTTGTGCCGGCAGTGCGCCCGTCTTTCATGTCTAGTGCATGTGAGATCCCGCCAGCGCAATTGTGCAACCGAGAATTGACTGCATCGACAGCGACAACTACATATTAGCTTTCGTTGAATACATGGACCAGGCTTTGGCTGCTACCACACCATCAGCCAACATAATGGGTGTCTGCAACTCTGCATTGCAACAGGCCCTGCTTTGTCTCCTATAACCCCCGTCGGGCACTAATATCAATGGACGCCATCAAGGGACTGACTCATAGTGGGAGATAAATTAGACAATGCATACGCAACTAAAACTACCTACGAGTAGTGAGGTACCTGTGAGTGGCCGGTGTTTAATTGCGCCATGCGATGCGGCAGTTTCTGCAGAGAACCAGGCACTTTGATTTTATCCATCGTTTTGGAAGGGTTGCTTGGTTTGCCAGGAGCTAGGTTGCTCGTTTCAGATGCTCGTTGATGCCCATCGCCAATCATCGGGCACCAGAGTTCAACAGGCGAAGAGGTTACCAACCACTAGCACTGCCAGCAGTGACTTCACCTGACCTGGTGACCCCCCAATTGCCCCGCCATCCACCCGCACCTCGCAGGCTCACAGTCTACTCTCAAGCTCCAGCCAGCCCGGCACACCAGCCCATTGCACATAACCATTCTCGTTTGCCCCCCTCCCTCACGTATCTGGCATCTGACATCTCGCACCTCGCATCTCGCATCTCGCCAGCGACGAAATATAGCGAAGCACCAGGAATCAGGAGCCAAACGACAACACGCAAAGCTCAGGCTGACAGATAGCATCGTCATCAACCGTTTGCCCTTCGGCGGCCGCGTCCCCGCCCACAAGGCCACAGCCCCAACCCCTCGCGGTTCTTGTTCTTGAAGCAGCCGCTCCAACGCTTTCGATCGAGGACGTACTTCGTACACAGTACAGAGACCACCCACAGCTGAGACAACAGCGACAATGAATCCGCATCAGAAGAACAAGGTCGACGTCAAGGTGAGTTCCTGCCTACGACCCTCACACCTTGTCGAGGGTCCCCATCCGTACAATCGCAACAGGCATCGACATTCCGAACTGCCGGGTCACTTGCTAACCTCTCACCAGTCCCTCTCCCCCGAGGAGCAGCGACTCTTCCGCCTCTACGGAAAGCTCCCCTCCCGCTCCGACCACTTCGCCAAGCACCTTAAGGATCGCAAGTACTTCGACTCCGGTGACTACGCCATGTCTAAGGCCGGCAAGGGCGACGGCGTCGACGCCGGAGCCGTCGGCTCCCAGCACCCCGTCCCCGAGAACATCCCCCACCTTACCTCGCCCATCCAGCACGTCAACAGCAGCACCTCGTCGTCGTCCAACACATCCACCTCCATCCCCGGCAGCGGTCCCACTGCTCCCGGCAGCCTCCCCAAGCACATCCACCACGGCTCCGTGCCAGGTATCCAGGCCGGCAGCCCCGTCAAGGAGAGCAGCATTCTCCAGCGCGAGACCAGCGCCGACGACGTGGATGACGAGAAGGAGAAGAAGGAGGGAGGCGCATCCGAAGCGGCTGCTGCTGGCGAGGGCATTCCCATCCGGCGGTGAGCCAAACATACTTACGACCAACACCTGTCTTACGAGGCAGAAAATGAGGAAAGTAAAAGACTACTAAGGACTCAAGGAAGAGCCGGCGACGATGCCTGTACGAGAGCCGGAAGGAAAGGCGACACTGCTGCCATTTTCAATTTCCTCGGTTGACGAAAGCATCTTATTTAATCGCAAGTTGGCGTTGAAGGGATATCGCACACCATTTTGAACCTGGATGGGAGGTTATGGCTTTGCCCAAGTTACGCCGCCTAGGCTGCGTCTGGTTATTGCTGTTTTGCTACGTATCTTGGCGAGGGGACAAATTGCTAGTAGTAGTAGCCTAGGTACCTACACTGACGAGGAGCGGCCGCGGGACAATACGTCGGATCGGAGCTCGGCCCCTCGCCTCCATTGATTTGATGTATTTAACTCGGACGTGCCCAAGGTCAGGACGGACCAGCACATGAATTTTCGCAGCCGCAAGCAAAATCACTTTTTTTTTTCTGTCACGATATGACGCCATGCAGTGCCTAGGTATTCATACCTACCGTGGTATATATAGCCCTCTTTGCCTTTTCCCAAATTCCTTCCGTTGCCCTTTTCCCCGTCATTTCAAAATCAAGCAAGCGCCTTCTCCGCCATGGCCTTGGCGCCCTCGAACGTCTTGTTGCCACCGATGAAGCCGGCGGCGTGCACAAAGACGCAGCCGTCGATGCCCGCGATGCCGTCGAGCTCCGCGTCGCGGAACCCCCTCCAGGCCTCGGGCAGGGGCTTGCGGCTGACAAACGAGTCCTTGGACTCGGGGACGCACTGGATGCGCCACTTGGCGCCGGGCTCGGGCTTCTCCGGGTACAGGACGTAGAGGACGGAGGCGTCGCCGCCCTCGAGCGAGTACAGGTGGTCCTTCCAGGGGACGCTCTGGCCGTCGAAGACGAGGACGCGGCCCTGCGGGTCGAACTCGGCGCGGCGGTCAAAGGCGCGCTGGACGACGGCGCGGGCGGGCAGCCAGACCTTGGCGTAATAGTCGACCTCGCGCTCAAACTCCTCGCCGATGCGGGCGCTGGCGGCCATGAAGCGCTCGTCCTCAGCGGCCTGGGCCTCAGCGGGGTCGGCGGCCTTGGCGTCGTTCCAGTTGGGGTTGAGGCGGCCGACGAGGGCCCCCAGGGTGAAGCCGCCATCGCTGAAGCGCTTCTCGAGGCCGGCGGCGGCGATGGCGGCCGGGTCGTAGACGGAGATGCCGTTGTCGTGGGCGTCGAGGGCCTCGACAAAGTTCTCGTACAGCTTGCCGTAGAGGAGGTCGACGTCGCCGCCCTGCTGCTTATCGTCGGCCAGGCCCAGGCGCTGGGCGATGATGGCGCGGCCAAAGTGCATGAAGACTAGGCCGGCGCTGGAAAGCTTGGTGGGGCGGCCGGGGAAGGTGGTTGTGAAGCCGCGCTGGTGGTGGTCGTAGCGGTTGCGCTGGGCGTCGTACTCGCCGCCGACGTCAACGACGGTGTGGCAGGTCTCGAGGACCTTGGGGTCGCGGGTGCGGACGAGGGGCGCGTCGCGGTAGGTCGGCAGCATGCGCAGCATGTGGACGGCGAGGGCCTCGTCGGCGTGGAAGTGGCCGTTGTGGGTGCCGATGAGGGGCGAGCCCGAGGTCTTGACACGTTTCGCTGCTGATTCGGCCATGATGGAGGTGATGCGGCGCAGCATCGACTTGAGTGGAATGGTAAAAGGGTTGAGGTTTAGTCCAGCGAGAAAGTGAAGCTATCGATTTGCAGTGGGACGTCTGGTCGAAGGCAGAATCTGGCGGTTGGGCGGCCAATTGGGTTGTCGCCAATTACAGGTTGCCCCGCCATCGACACATGCATGGCATTTTACCTCAGCACCACCCCCACCAGGATATATGACCTCGAATATCCCTTTTATGGGTTTACGGCTAGACATTTCACGATATTCACTGTAAACGGGTGATCATTAGAAGTTTATAAAAGCTCATTAGAGCTCATCATGTTCATAAAAATTCCCGGCCGTCCCGGGCCTTAAATACAAGCCATCATGAAACCCCGAAACTCCAGAATTTCCTCCATGATGCCGTATAGTACATTTCCTCATAACCTCTGGCCAGCTTACTTCTTGTAAGCGGCATCCTTGGGCAGCTGGCCCTCAACACCCTCCCGGCCAATCTTGCTCATGTCCATGGCGTCCTTGCTGGCGGGCTCGCGCAGGCCGGCCTTGGAGGCGTCTCCAGTGCCAATGTTGGCCTCGGCCTCGGAGCGGCCGCTCCCGACGTTGACGGTGCGGGCGTCCGCCGACTGCCAGTCCGACGCTTTGGGGGGCTGCTCAGGGAGGGGGAGGTTGGCCTGCGTCTCGGCAATCTTCTGGTCCTTGGACTGGGGCATGTCTGGCGTTTGGGTTAGCCTTCTGGCGTTATGGCGTTCGGGAGACGCCGGCTATATAGACATACTGGCTTGGCTGGCTGTTGTTGTGGTGTTGGCGGTTGAGATGGTAGGGGAATTCGTGGTTAATGGAGAGCGTTCAAGTCTCTGAGCTCAGTGCGATGATGGTAGAGTGATAGAAGAACAAGTCCTATCCGGAACCGCAGACGCAGCTCCCTTAAATGCTTCTCTTCATTGACCGAGTGCTTGCCTTCTCAACACGAGCATCAGAGCGGCTGTTTCGAGCGCTGACGTCATTGACGTCAATGGAGGGTCCCAGCAGCCTCGCTCGCACCAAAAGCTCCGGAGCCTCTCCACCTTGTCGTCAGGGGCGCGAGGCTTTGATGCGGCTCTTGGGGTTCCATGACACACATAGACGCGCAAACACGTTTGATGTGCGTTCGATGCGCTTCGATCTTCACCATTCCAAGGTTCCAAAGGCACCATGCTTCCGTCATAATACTACAGTGTACCGTACGTAGTCCCGAATACACTGGCCCGCTACCACGTACTATCTATGGTACTGGCCAGCACGGCTAGCCCCTCGTTCCTGACTACCAGATAGGTACCCAAACGCCATGCCTCTAGTCTTGTGATTCCCTGGGTGTTTAAACATCGACAAGGCTTTACGAAATTCATAAAATAAGATGCGCCCAAATCAGTCCCGCACTGCCACTCGCCGGCTGCTACCCATTCACCCCATCCTCCTGTCCGTCTCTGCCGATGTCGCCTTCTCCCCGCCGTCTGGGTTCAGGTAATCTGCATTCTCTGCCGCTTCGTACTCGCCAATCAGGTCCGCCACCACTGCCCTTGCCTCATCGAACTCGTTGAGGTTTTCGGAGAAGGGTGCCGTCTTCTTGTATCCCTCCATGAAGGCGTTGCGTTTGCGCATGCCATCGTATTGCTTGACGATGCGCTTGAAGAGCTGTATATAAAACCAGTCAGCCATTATTATCCACCGTCGTATCAATTCTGTAGCAAGGGGATTTTACCGTAGCGATACTTGTGTGGTTGGCCAGCATCAGCCCGCTTACGCGGTGGCTCATGGGGATGTACGGGCTACGCTTCGTCAGGGCGACCTGTATGCTCGCCGGCCCCCACGGTATGAATGTGGCCAGCCGCCTCTCGCGGATGCGCAGCAGACTCTTGTGGACATCTGTCGGGTCGACCTCGCCCTGGATGACGTTGAGGATTGAAATGTAGCAGCTCTTCTTGCCCGGGACCGTCGACACCATGCGGTTCTTGGGCTGCAGCAGGCGGCGCATCACGTCCAGCACCGTCGTCTTGCGCACCGTCTTGGCCTGCTCCACCTGGTCGCCTGTGAAGGGGGTGTAGGCCGTCATGAGGAAGTGGCAGCGCGGCGTGGGTATCAACGACGCCAGGATGCTGACAAGGTCGTTGTGCATGTAGCCGGGGTATCGTAGCGTGGTGGTACTCGCCGACATGACCGTCGCAACCTATACATGGATTAGCCAGTCCTCCTGGACTTGAGCTCCCTCAGTGGAAACTTACGAGCTGGTTTGTTTGCTGAAACGACGGTTCCTGCACATGCAACCTGTCCGCCGCAATGTGTGACAGAGCACCATTGTCAAGCACAACCACAGAGTCGGCATTCTGCGTCAACCGCCTTAAAGATAGTATACTATTGTAGGGGTGGACGACGACATCGCCCGAGTTTGTCGTGTCGGGGAAGACCGAGTATGTCTGGATAATCTTCTTGGGGAAGCGATCGTTGAGTCTCTCGAGGAGGAACGAACCCAGACCAGACCCTGTGCCTCCAGCGATCGAATGCAGCATCATGAAGCCCTAGAGTCATGTCAGTCACGAAAATACATCACCGCGGAAGGGCGGAGCTGCTCAGCATTACCTCGAGCGAGTCGCTACCGTCCGCCTCACGATCAATCATCTCCATGATGTCCTCGCAAAGCGCCTCTCCACTCTGGTACCCGTCACCCCAGTTGTTTGCGGCGCCCCTGCCATCCTTACTGACGTAGAAGTTTTCGGGGTTGTAGATGTTCTTGTACGGGCCCGTCTGGATTCCGTTGATGACCTATAGCAACCTTCTTAACACCTGCTCGCCATGCTAGTCCTCAGGAGGGTCCGTATAGCATACCCTCGGTTCGAGATCGATTAGAATCGCACGTGGAATATACCGCGTATCGTCACTTTGGTAGTAAAACACATCCTTGCGGTCGCCGCCCTCGGTCGCAAACTCCTCAAGATTGCCGTCTTGGTTGATTCCATGCTCCTGGCAGAGCTGCTGCCAGAACTGGCTGCCGACTGCCCCCGACGCGTCAGTTTCTCCTGCAAAACTCCCGATTCCCTTGAAGAACATCTCTTAGATCGGGAGAACTCACTGCTGTTGCCGCACTGCCCGGCCTGGATGGTGATGATCTCCCTGGACGCCTCATTGTCAGTCGCGTCAAAGGCCTCGAATGCTCTCGCCGATGGTCATCTTACCGCGGCATGCTGACTGGCTCGACCTTGGCCACGTATTTGGAGTGTCCAGGTGGTCGTGTCGTCCGAGTCGGGGTCCTGGTTTGCGGTCTGTGGTTTGCGGATTGTGGTTTGCGATTTGGAGAATGGGTGGTCGACGCGACGCGCAAAGTGCAGTACGTACTAAGGTAGCCAGCCCTCTCTGCTTTGGGCATCACCCCGCCCCCGCGTTTCAACTGGACCTTGCAACACCACAGGCTGGTAGACACATATCATCGGCGACTTAGCTGGTACGAAGTAGTGCTAGCAACTTAGTATCCGTAGTCACATCTTAATAGATTTACTCAGTCAATGATGCAGGGAACAAGGGTTGTAAATTGCAACTCCTGCCGTCTGGTCTGAGCCCAATGCCATGGCTACTAGCATGTAGGCCAGCCAATCCACAATGATGCCAACAGTATTACTGCTTTTCCTGTCCCCAGAGCTATGCTCTGAACTTCAATTCAATCTTCAACAAGTCCATTCCCGTTTCGTTTCGCAATACTTGAACAATCAACAAACCCCATGCCCTGTGACGCCGGCAATGCTGAAAAAGAATCCCAGACTACCTACCTATCCTTACCTTTTTCTATACGAACAATAGTGCCAAGCACCTCTAAGTCAGTATATAACTCCCGCTTGCTTCCATGCGGCTTCGCCCCTTCCCATTATTTCTTGTTAACCTCCTTATTCTTCTCCAATGCCTCCGCCAGCTCCTTTGCCAAATCCTTGGTCTTAACCTGGATCATCCAAGTCTCCAGCCCGTCTCCCTTCTCGTTTGACGTCGTGACCTTGACGTACTTTTCATCCGCCTTGTACGTCAAGTCTGGTAGCACCGCCCGGTTCATGGCGACGTGTCCTCTGGGTTCGGCGCGCAGAAGCAGGCGCACCACGTCGGTCTCCTTGTTCTTCAGCAGCCGGAGCGATCCCACTCCCTGAGTTGACCATGGGCTTTTCGATTTGGGCTTCTCGTCGCCATCGGACTTGTCTACCGGCACGTACTTCAACACCTTTGCTCGTACCTCATGGAGGCTCTCTTCACCCTCCTCCACCCCATCTGTGAGGTTGATTTGCTCATGCTTCTCGCCGTCTTCGTCGTCGCCAGCCTTGGCTCCCTCCGCCTGGGACGATGGTTCCGGGGTCCCGTGCGCAGGCGTGGTTGCCAGGCTAGAACCACCTCCAAGAATGGATGGAGTGTCTAGACCCGACGCTTTAGCGGGAGAATCTTCCGTCCGGGAAAAGGTGACTTACTGGTCCCAGTCGACGGCCCGCCAGACGGTGGCTGGAGGAAGGCTGGCCCCGCGTTGTTCTGGGGCTGGGACGGCGCTCCTCCAAAGCTGAATACTGGGCCAGACGAGGGTGCTGTTGATCCTCCAAAGGTAGGGGCACCATTCGTGTTGGATTGGTTCGCACCAAAAAGACCTCCGGATGGGGCTGTGTTGTCCGTGTTGCTGGAACCGAACTGGAACACCCCATTGTTTGAAGGAGCAGAAGAGGCGCCAAAGTTGAACATGCCCCCCGCGTTTGATCCAGAGGTTCCTCCAGACTGGTTGTCACCTGAGGAAAATGGATTATTGAATCCAGTGCTAGATGGGGCCGCACTAGTACCACCAGCAGAGAAGTTGAAGTTGAAGCCACCGCTTCCAGTGGCCGAAGAGTTGGTCGCTCCGAAGGCATTGGTGCTGCCGCCGGCGTTGGGGGTAGGGGCAGTCGAAGCACCACCGAAGATGTTGCTAGTCGGGGCGTTTTGAGATGCGCCGCCAAACGAGAAGCTGGGCGCCGACGGGGCGCCGTTGTTACCGCCGCCAAAGATTGGCTTCGCTGGGGATCTGTCATCCTGCTTCATGGGACTACCATCAAACATCGAGCCAGCCCCCGTCGCAGAGGGGGGAGACTTTGGCGCACCAAAGATGGGCTTTGAGGCCAGCCCGTTGGGCTTCGCATCATTCGCCGAGGTACTGCCGAAGGAGAAAGTCGGGGTGGATGCAGCTGGGGCTGGGGCAGTCGCCGTAGAAGCTGCCTCACTGGCCGAGCTGGTGTTGCCAAATAGTGGTTTGGTGGACGCATTATTACCAAACAAGCCACCGCCAGTGGCAGCGGGCTTAGGAGCGAACAGCGAGCTTGTCGAGCTTGAACCATTGGTCGTAGTGGCCGCAGTTCCGAAAGCGGGTGCTGGTTTCGTAGGCTCCGAGGATGCAGACTTCTCCGTATCCGATGACTTGGCTCCAAACAAGGTCGACGACTGCGTGATGGGAGGGGTACCAGCGCCGGGCTCAGCAGGCTTATTGACAGAGCCAAAGATGTTGGACGTTGCAGAGGAGGCGGGCTTGGAAGCTGCAGCAGCGAACATGTTCGACGGCGCTGCAGGTTTGGCAGGCTCAGTTTCCTTAGCAGCCTCCGACGAGGCGGGCTTGGGTGCGAACAGGGAGGAGCCAAAGCTAGGCTGCACTTGAGCCGGCTTCGGTTCAGGGACAGCTGACTTGTTAGGACCCTGCGAATCGTTCTCCTTATCAGATTCGCCGCCATCCATGTCAGCGCCCTCGGACGCTTTGCCGTTGATCTCCTTCTCAGCCGGCTTGTCTTGCTTTGGCGCCCCAAAGAGATTCGAGGACGTCGATGCCGTCTTCGGCGCAAAAAGAGAGCCGGCAGATGTAGTGCTAGAGCTGGCAAATAGCGAGCCGCCCTGGTTCGTGGAAGTGGCAGGTGCAGTCGTCGGCGCAAACTTGATCGGCGTCGTGCTGGGATTCCAAGTCTGGTCCTTGGGCGGAGCCGGCGCCTCAGCCGGCGACTCGGCGCGGAGGGGTTGCCCATCGCCACCCTTAGTGACACGATCAAAGAGACTGCGGGCCGGTGTGCTTTCACGAGTGCCCGCATCACTCGAGGTGCCAGCTTCGGGCGCGTGAGAGCGAGCGGGACGCTTCGCCTTCGGTTCGTCGCTCTGCATATCTTCAGCGGACTCGGAGTCAGCTTCGCTCTCCGCATCAGCCTCTTGATCACTATTCTTAGGAGAGCTGTTGTCGGAGATATGACCGAAGATGTTGCTCCCGCCCGCTGGCTGCTGGGCAACGTCGGATCTGGCATTGTTCTTCAGAACAGACTGCATGAGAGAATTGCTTCCTGGCTTGGCTCCAAAGGGATTGAACTTGGGCGGCGGGCCGGACGGAGTCATCGAGGTCTTGTTGGCAGCCTTTTCAAACAAAGACCGGGCACTCGAAGGCTGCTTCTGAATCTTGCTCGGATGGCTGTCGACATCCTCACTAACCGAGGCCTTTCGCTTGTTCTTGCCGAGACCTGGAGTAGCGGGCGCAGCTGTAGTCTCCTCGGCGTCAGGCTTGTCAGTCACGCGTCGCTTGTTCTTGCTAGCAGATGCCAGGACTTCGTCGGATCCATCATCAACCGCCTTGCGCTTCTTCTTGGACGAGGTAGGCTTCACGGGGGAAGCCTCAGCTTCATCATCCTCAAGTGGTGGGAGCCCGTGCTCCCGACGCCACCTCTTGATCAACTCCTTTGAGGGCTTCACATTTTGGAACTCATAAAGGCCGTAGTGGAGCATGATCATGCTCCGACTCTTCTCAAACTCCTTAGCAAAGTTGAGAACGTTCAACTTCCAGCCCTTCTTGCAAAATATCTCGTCGGCGGCATATTTGAGTCGTCGGAGATCGAGAATGCAGAAGAACTGCCGGCGTTGTTCGTCATCAAACTCTGGCGGGCAGAGGTCTGCGAGGAACTGGTCGGCGTAGATTGACGCCTTGCTGTCCCATTCTTTGGGGACCTTGCGGGTCAGAGCCTCGCCAGTAAGTTCCCGCGGGGGGGACGCGATGCGCATGGGGAAAAGGTCCTTATCCTTCGCTCTCGCTGCAACACCCCGGGGGGTGGCATGGGCCACAGAATCTCGCTGAACACGCGAGGGTTCAGGAGTAGCACCTGGCGCAAAGACCTTCTTCATAGGCGTCTGTGAAAAGCTAGGAGAGAATGGGATGGACGGAGAGCTGTCGGAGATGGTAGACGCTCGGAAGATATTGCTAGCACCGGTGAAGCTGCGTCCGATGCTGCTCGGAGGGGCGTCTTCGCGCGGGACCAGTGTCTTGCGCGAGGATGCGCTCTGGGGTGTCCCCAGGCGCCTCGATACCGAGTTGTATGGCGACGCCGCATAAGCGCGCTTCGCAAACGGCAGAGGCGGACGCGACCTAGGGGTAGAAGTGCTAGGCTCGGCGACGTCGTCGCCGGGCAGGGAGAAGGTGACCATTTCGAATAGTTGTGGCGAGTGATCGAAGTGGGTGAAGCTCAGTTAATAGAAAAGAGCTCGATATGAGATAGACGCGTCGGGAAACGTATGTACAAGGATGGAGGGAGATGGAGGTTCGTGTAATGGAAGGTGACGGAGCGAGGAGGAAGCGGCTGGCGCGAAGGCCCTGGATGGATGGAAGGTAACAGCCTCAACGCTGGTTTCCCGGGGTAAACAAGTCGCCTTGTCACGAGATAGAAAACAGAGATGCGCGCCGATGCATCAACGGGGGGAGAAGAGGCGTCGCTGATGCATCACCCGGTGCCAGGGTCGGCTTGCGGAGAGGCGGGATATGGCTTGGGCGAGACGCGAAAATTGGATGACAGGTTCTGGGGTGTTTTGGTGCGGCAGTGCGAGAAAAAAAAAAGAAGGTGCCCATGCTTCGCGGGCGGGAGGAGGCCCTTGCTCCAGTCCTTTAAGATTCAGCGCTGCCTCCCAGCCAAAGGGGGCCCGGGGGCGACTTTTTTTTGGCGCGCACCATCCAAGATCCAATCACTTGACACTGACCTTGCCCGCCGTTCTTGGCCAAGCCGCCTGGGCAACGCAGGCTCTCAGCTCCAGTCCGGCCCGCATTTCTTCCGTCCTCTCCGTCACCAGTGCACCACTCACCTCCACTCCTCACTCCCACTCACAGCTAGTACGTACTCACTCCCCCAAAAGCTCCACCTTCCAGCCCTCAGGCAACAAACAAAATGCCCCCGACCACTGGCCGTCTCCGCAAGTCGCAGCACACCTGCACCACTGCGTCATTGCACCCATCTCGTAACGGGTAGAGTGAGGTGCACGATGCACCACTGTCACCCCTTCAGTCAGCCCAGATGCTCACGAGCCCTTGATTATTATGACTCCATAAACTTATACGATAGGGAAACACCGACGCGTAGATTAGCAAAGATACTACATTGGCATCACAGAGCACCCCAGCACTCAGGTGTGCACCATGGCAAAGGAAAGAAAACTCGATTTCGTGCATCCTAATTCGGAGAAGTAGATGAATACCTAGAGAGCGTGCATTGCCAGCCACTGCCCTTAGAAGTCCTCAAGAGCAGCTTGCCCAATCGAATTCCAGGGGTGAGGCGTAGATATCGACCCCAAGAGACCCTTAAGGAGTGCAGTCAAAATTACAAACTTCCCCCCAAACGGGGGATGCAAAGCCATTTCCGGAACCCCGTATCCATCCTGCCTGCGCTCCAAATCAACAAAAGAGCAATGCGTCGCCTTTACTTGGAGACCTTGTTCTGCTGCTCTTCGGGAAACTCCTCATCGGACGCGTCGAGAATGTCATATTCCTCATCCGTGAGGAAATCATCGCCAGATCCATCCCATTCGTCGTCCTTACTGCAATCTTCAAAGTCATCGCCGGCAACCGATTTCGCCTCCGGCTGGCTGGAGACACTCTTGGTCTCCTCGTGCACGCTGGCCACAGGAGATTCCTTCTCTAGCTTGGGGAAGATCATTTGACTGGAAATGATCTCGGGGTCTTGCTCCTCCTGCTCCTGTTGCTCTTGCTCATTCTCCTGCTCCTCCTTCTTTGGCTCAGCTGGGGCTGCAACAGCAGGGGCCGGAAGGGGGACCTTGCGGACATTGACCTCACACCAGAGACGGTCACCAAACTTAACACCATCAGGAGTGGTTGTGCGCCAGTACGAGACAACCCTGCCGGGACGAGGCGGGGTGCGGAGCTTCACAGTAAAGCAGCACTCCTCTCCGGGGTGGATAGGCGCATGGCAAATGTTAGACTCGGACGCCTCAACGAGCTCTGCCGTGCGAGCCGGGCGGCTGGAGTCGACGTGGCCCATGTAGTCTCCGCCGACGAACTTGACGGAGCAGCCAGCGGGCCATGCGGTCTTCCCCTCATTACGCAGCACCCAGCACTGCTCAAACTCCTGGTTGGGGCCCATGATTGTTCCATCGCGAACCCGGTCGCACAGGAACACAGCGCGCAAATCATTGCTGTCGACAGCCTCGGCGATAACCTCGGAGGCAGGCTTGGCATCCTCCTTCTCTTCTTTGACCTCGGCGGGAGCGGGGACAACTGGGGCCTCAGGCTTCGTATCAACCACCGTCTGGGGTCTGTTGATGGAAAGAGAGTTGACCGAAAGAGGTGCAGGGCGGTCACCCATCACGGGCATCTGCTGACCATCCGAGTGTTCGCCATGAGTGGTAACGCTGACGTGACGGACAGGAGAGTGGAATTTGATCAGAGGGTGCGACTTGTTGTGCGTGTTGCTAGGGCTGGCCTCGCAGTTGGCACAGAAGTCAACGTCATTGCACACGGCACACTTGTACCTAGCCCCAAGGATGTAAGCAGGATTGCTCTTGTCAGTCGAGCAGAGAGGCCCATCGCAGCAGATTCCAACGTGAATGGCCTGGGCAGCCGGGCAGTTGACCTGGTAGGTAACCTTCAGGGGCTCATAAATGGGCACAAAGCGATGGCTAGGGTGGGTCACCCTGGAGTTGGGAATGCAGTCGACGCAGTAGTCCCAGTCGGGGCAGTCGAGGCACTTGTGGCGTACACCGGTAATGAACTGGAGGCGTCGTCAGCAAACGTGAGCAGCGCTTGTTGCAGGAGATCTTACCTTGTCGCAACCATCGCAGATAGCATGGTGCACCTGATTGCGTCCCGGTGCAAGCTTGGCATTGATGTGGTCAGGCATGACAGTGCCGGGTACAGCTGGGGCGAAGGCGTGCATCGGATGGTGGCCATGGCCATCTTTGGAGAAACAATCTCGGCAGAGATCATAGTCTGCGCAGTTCTCGCAGTGGAGGAACTCTGATTCGGGAAGTTCTGCGGGGAATCAGCATCCTAAACAAGGAGTCTCTTATGTAGATTGAAAACTCACCCTGGATACAGCTGTTGCAGGTACGCATGGTAACACGGTGCATTGCGCTGGCGAGCTCCATCTTGGCCAAGTTCTCCTGAAGATGGGCGAGGGCAGCGGCAGCATCAAACGATGGAAGGCTGGGAAGAGACTCCTCCTTTTTGGGCTCGGCGTTGGGCTTGCTCTTGGGGGCGATCGTCTCCGTAACGCTAGTGACAATCTGCCCGTCAATGCTTGTACGCTTGATCAACCAGTGGTCATTGCTGTAGCAAGTGATACCCTTGTCAACACAGTCCTGGCAGAGGTCAAAGTCACCATCGTCACAGGTCGAGCAATGGTAGTGGACATCGGGGGTTGTCTTCTCGCAGCTGTTGCAACAAATAGCAAACCTCGGGCATTCGCCCAGAGGAGCGCTTGGCTGCTCATCGACCGGTTCTTGCGACTGGGCTGGAGCCTCCTTGTTCTGTTTCTCCATGTTGGCACCGAGGGAAGCCACACGAGCCTGAAACTCGCGGCGGAGATCTGCTGACTCGGCTATCTTGGCCGCTTCGGCGAGGAAAGAGGACTCGTAGGTCTTGGACATGGTCGGTGAGGGCTGGCGAGGCATGGTGCACACAGGTGTTGGGATCGGCGGCTGAGGGATCCTTGTAGAGCTAGCCGGAGACTTGTTCTGGTTCGAAGAGCTACCGGAAGAACCCACGAGGTCGTCCTGGACGTCCTCGATGGAGACGGGCTTTGGGACGGGGGCTTCCTCCTGTCGCTTTATGGTGACACGCAGCTTAAGCTTGGACTTGGCCTTGGCTGCCCGGTACAGCTGCTTATAGACGGCAGTGTTTCCAGGCTCCAGCAAGACATAGGCACCAGCAGAGTCGGAATATCTCTCCAGAATTATATCGGCATCGGCAGGGATGTGAAGGAAAGCGCGAACCTACAAGTCCAGGTCAGAATTTCGTCTCAACGAATGGGTCTTTCACGCGGGCAACACGTGATGACACGGTGAGTGGCTCTAACAGCAGTAGCAAGGCGTGTTAAGCGTAAGACAAACGTACCTGTTCTTCGAGGACTCGGGGGGCCGTGTCACGAAGCGGCATCTTAGCCCGTCGGGTAGTTCCATCGTAGTTCACCTTGACGGTGATGACCGTGTCGAGCGAAGGCTGGGCTGACGCCATATTCGCGGATAATGGATGATGCCTAGCAGGATAAGGTTAGATGGCTCAGCTCACCACACAAATACGGTGCTGACGGTTGAGAATGGTGTCGTTGGTTTGGATGGGCACAGAGTTGCCAGAGCGAGGCTGGTAGGCCAAGGCGGACATGAACTCACTGAAAGTTGAATACAAGCGGTGACGACACGGGTTATCAGGATAGGTATGTAGAGATAAGAGTGAGAGGCGGTAGGTATGCGTGACCGCCTCCTTCAGACAATGCAGGGAAGAGATGACAGAGGCAGGGCCTCAGGAAGAGGGTGGGAGCAGGGAGAAGATGCCAGATACGAATTTCGCTTCCCCAGTGATGGAAGTCAAAGAGAAGATGGGGAGGAGGATGATGGTGTCGGTGGGAGGATTGGGGTCGGAGGGTGCGGGCAGCGCAGGTGGAAGGAAGCTCGCCTCACCACCTGCCCAGTGACTGGCGACTGGCCCGGTCGAGGGAGGGCCCTGCAGTCAGTGCAGTGATTGAGCGACTGCCCTGCGCGGGTGAGATGTGCCAATGAAGTGGAGCCGGCCTACGTACGGGGGCGTCACTGGGCTGCTGGCTCACCACCTGCGGGACGGCCGCCACCAGTGGCAGCCTGTGGAGTGCGGTGGGTGGAGACCGACATTTGGATGGGCCAGAGCAAACAACGGACGCCTGTGAGTCCCGATCGTCCTGTGAGGAGTCCCGTCACCAACTCATACTACTAGTACTAATACTAAGCTTACTCCTGCAAGCATGGGCCGGATGTGGTCCAAGGGCAGTCCTCGAACCAGACGCCCGGGTTGTTTCCCACCCCGTTGTACGAGACTTCCAGGTTACAGAGGTAGTACGAGCACTACGAGTACTTACGAGTCTACCTAAGGTAGCGAGCACCGACCAGCGCTACCTAGGTGCTACCTACGACGTACTATAGTCAGCAGCACTGTGAGGATGGCGATGATGGCGAGCTCCATCCCAGGCAGCCAGACCGATGATGAATCGCCCGCCCGCCGTGGTCCCCGTCTCGTGCCGTCGCATTACCGCATTGCCCTTCAATCCGGAACGCTGGGGACCTGAAGGCAAAGGGCAAACTCTCAAAGGTGGGGATGATGGGCGCGGCCCCAACTTCCCCCAAGACCCGGCTGGTGCTAGAGCCGCCATGGCATGCCTCACCGACCGCCCTAGCGTCCACTCTGTGCTTCGTATCTACCGGCCTGGAACCGCTACGTCGCACCTCCAAGTTCCAGTCCCAGCTGTTTGACTGGACACCACCGCCACCAACTCCTCCTCAAGCCCTCTCTTTGCCTTCCAGGCTGCCTCCTATGTGCGAGGCAGGCTTCCAAGTCAAACTGCGTCATGACCTTCTCCCAGGCAAGTGCCGTTTCACTTCTACAGGCGTCAGCGCCACTCATGCGCATACTTTCACATCGCTTGCAACCCAGAAGCAGCTCGAATGCACCCTGGTTTCGGGGAAAAGCAAGGAGGAGAGCCAGGCCGCCGGTTCCAGGTTCTCTGCTGTGTCCCTTCGTCATTCGACCACGTGCCCGGCCGCTTCGGAGTGGTGAACCCCATGAAACCACCCAACCAGAGAAACCGAGACATGCGGCCTCTGCTGTGACACCAGCAAGACCAGGCGGCGGTGAGGAGCGCTGCTCAGTTCTCCGTCAGATGGAACTCCTGTAGCTGTCCCGCTCCAAGCCCACAAAACCCCCCAGCCTCGAACACATGTTCACATGTGAGCGGTGGGTTTCTATCAGTCAGCGGCCTCCCGTGCGAGGCTGCAATTCCACCCCTCCCAAGCACTGGCTGAAAAAGATCAAGAGGCTCCGGAACAAGATCTTCTCTTGACTGCAACAGGCCGACCAATGTACACTACGAACTTGACAATATCATGATGAAGCTGGCTCTCGATCAACTTGTTGCTAACAAACCTAACAACAAGATGGACCTAAATGTAGCCTCGAGCGACGGAAGCAACTCAAAACTACCACATCGGCGCACTGAACCTTATCACATAATGGTCTTCGAGGTCGTCTCATCCACCACATTACCATTTAGTTGGGTGCGGAAAAGTTTAAGACGCTTCGCTCGCCCCAAGTCCCGCGTTATAGGGCAGTAATCGTGCAATAAAATCAACCGGCTCCCATTGAATTCAACTACCTGGTATGGATGACTGCTCCTAAACGCCTTGGCGCCCCTGCCATGACAGCACGTCAACACCACGCATGAAATTGCAGGAAAGAAGCGAAACTAAGAGCAGATGGAGAAGCACATTGCCAAAACACCCAGCGAGAAGCAAGACAAATGGAAGATGGGGAACTCTGATATAGACAAGTTCCGCTCCTTCCACCCTCTAACGGCAACGCCCATCGACCTTTTCTCGGGAGACCCTAACCAAGACAGCATTCCAAAACAGACGGGACCCTAGGCCCCAAATAGCTCGTCCCAGTATAGATATGAGAAGCCGCCCAACCTTCGAAAAGCGCAGAGAAGCCTTAGGCAACCCTGCCTCCCCCGAGTACCTCGAGGCCGTCCACCCATCCATCCGTTCACTACGAACCCGTTGGGGCAGGAGCCAACAAAACTGACAACAAGGCTTCCTTCGTCCAAGCGTAGCCCACTCCCTTCGCCGCTGGCCATGATGGCGTAGGTAGTAGTAAGTGTGTAGGTAATTAAATCGAATAAGAGGCGTTAAAAGGGATAACATAAAGGTAATTACGCGCATGGGGTGCGTGATTTCCTATTGTGAATAGTAGACCATACCCGGGGCACCTTGGGAGTAGTAGTACCCATCAGGGCTAGGTGTCACCATTCCACCCATCCCCATGACACCTGGCTGATAGCCTTGCGGCGCTGAGTAGGGCGGGTACGAGTTCAACGGAGGAAGTTGGGCGGGGTCGTAGTAATAAACCATGCCGTTGGCTTCCTGGGCCACCAGATTTGCATTCGCTGCGGACGCCTGGACGCCACCTGGACCCGTTACCTGTTCGGCTTGGCCCTGGGGAGTGTAGGCTCCCGGCCCGCCGTGTTGTCCGGGGGGCACGAAGGTCGGGGCTGGCGCTTGGGGGGGCGCGTTGGGACCAGAATATCCCTGAGGGTAGTAATACTGCTGTTGATTATAGTAAGGCGGCTGCTGCCCGTAAACATTAGGCTGGAACGGTGCGGCGTGAATTGCCCGTTCGGGAATCTGGGAAAGCGGCGTTCCAGAAGAGTGCTGTGAAATGTAGGATGGCTGCCTGGTGTGTGACTCCTTAGGATATCCATTGGCAACCTGCATCGGCACCTGCTGATGGAAGGCCTGTTGGAAGGGCTGTTGGAAGACCTGGGAACCCTGGCTGAGAGTAGGAGATTCAATATCCGCGACAGATATGTTCTTCTGCGGGCGGGGCTGATGCATCGGAAGGTCGGCCGACCGGTTCTCCTGGTAATGAGGCTTCTGGGGGAGCACCTGGGGCAGCGGCTGGGTGTGGCCGTTGAGAGATGCTTCAGGGACACCTGGCCTCACGAACTGCCCGCTGGGGTCAACAGCTCCGGTAGCCATCGCCTCCGGGCGGGCGGCAGGCGGTAGGCGTACCACCGGCCGCGTGTTCTCCACAGGAACAGCAGGCCGAGAAACGACAGACCCCGTGGGTGAAAACATCATATCTCGCTCGTGACCTAGTGAGGATCTCCTGCTCATAGCCACGCTGGGCGAGTACATGCTCCCATAGTAGCTACCACCAAGAACACTAGTCCTCCGCGACATGCCACCAACTGACCCCATCCCCGATCGGCCCTTGCCTCGCATACGCTGCTGGTTAGGGCGCATAGCTCGTGGGATGAAGATGAATGATCGATCAACAGCTGGGTAGATATAGCGTGGGGGACGGTCGGGGAGCGAGATACGGACAGGCTTGTCTCGACGGAGCGGGGGCCGGTGGTCGGGAAGCTTGGTGTACTGCTTGACAGCGAGGCCGGACTTGACAATAGGAGTCTTCATCCCGGGCATGGAGATCCGCACCTGCACATTACCGATGTGTTTTTCCGTCGATAACATACGGTTGATTGGCGTCGGGTTTGGCTCACGAGTCGGGATGAAGCCGGTGCCGTTCGGGGGCCCTTCGTCATCGAGTACGTGTCGAGGGCGTCGAGACCCAGGCTGAGCGATGGTATCGTGCATGTCGTGGGTCCACGGGGAACTGGTTGTCGGATCACCTGGGCGATGCATTTGACTACTACTGTTAGCCATCGAGTCAAGCTTCGTATCCTAGAGGGGATCATACTTCATCGGGGAAAAGGGCCCTCCGATGCCGCCACCGCGTCCTCCCCGTCCTCGGCCCCTTCCAAAGGGCCGAAACCCATTTGCGGCTGGCCCAGGGTGCCGATGGTCGTGCATGAAGAACGAACCACGGTTGGGCACAAATGCCGGGTCCTCGTCCCGTCGCCGTCTGTAGTCCTCGTGTTCCTGACGCCGATGGTTGTCTCCCGGTTCAGGCCGTTGCCGAGCGGCTGCTGCTGAGCTCACCACGACGGGGGCAGAGGGCGATTTGGCAGGTGCGGGCGCAACTTCGTCGAAATGGAGCTCGTCGGGCACGGGCGCCGGGTTATCCGTGATGGCCAAGCCGTGTAGCATCATGGCTGTATCCGACGCCGCTTTGCTCTCGTCTTCTGTTTTGCGTTTGGATGAATGATGTGGAGCCGCTTTAGCAGTACCGTTTGTCGACTTCTTCAGGTTGGGCGACGTCGGGGAAGCCTCATCGATATTGCTCGTATCGCTGTCCTCATCTCCATCTTGATCATCCGTAGCAAGAGATCCGTCCGTTAAGGAGTCATCGTCCATATCAAGTGCCTCCGGCCCAGCGTCGTCCTCGCCCTCATCCTCGACGCGGCGCCGATGGCCGATCTTTCTGCGACGGGTTGTTGCCATAGCTGAGAGTTTGGCGCAATGACGGAAACAGGCGAACGGTTCGAATATCAGCGGAAGATGCAGTCGGTCGCTAGGAAGACACTGGAAATGGCAGCTAGGGAACCTTCAGCGCAGAGATGAAGGAAAGAAACGCAAGACGTTGTCACCCAACCCGCCCTGTGGTGGGAGACAGAACCCAAGAAAGAACCCAAGCCTAGCACGAAAAGGAAGAAACCCGGAAAAAAGTCCTGGACGAAGCGCTGTCGACTCTAGGCAGATGCGACAAGCCGCTTTTGGGGGGGGAGGTGAGAGGGAAGAAAGGGAGTGAGGTTGATGAGAGAGAGACAACAAGGGAAGAGGAGAGGTTGATGCTGATGATGCTGGACTTGGGTCAAGATTTTGGCTGATCCAGGCCCCAAAAAAAGTCGGGTCTCTGGGGGGGGAACAGTGTGCTGGTCGTGAGTGCTGGTGGCCGGGGTCCTCACTGGGCATCTCGGGCAGCTGGCGGGTAGCTGCTAACTGTCTTTAGGTATTCCCATGCAAGCAGATTGTGAAAAGTGACTTTCAAGCCTTTGGGCGTATACCTGCTTCTCCCATTAAAAACTCCCAACATCGATGGATACCTCGAGTAGACTTCCGTCAAAAATGTCGGTAAACATGATTGGCATCATCAATACGGCACCCTAGGACCCTGGTACTGGGAAGCCCGGCACGTACAGCCTGCCAATGTACTTTGCAGAGAAGCCCATCATCGGGTCGTTCCATTCTTTGATCCTTAGCGGTCATCAGCAAGGCCTCTCCCCCTCCCTTTTTACCATGTGCCATCGCTCGTCGTTGCCCATAAGGTATTGTCAACACCCTTTGAGCCCGAGTCCATCTGCGACTAGAGCCGGAAAGGCTCCAATTGCATCCAAGGATATTCCGTCCCGGCAGAGTCCATCTGCAAGCAGGCGCGGGCTTCGAGCAGTGATAGCTGCAGAAACGGTGCATTGCATTATATTAAATTAGGCCAACGCCGTCTCTGACAGCCCATTTGGCGTGGAGATGGTGCCATGGTGGACCACTGGACCACTGTTACTAGCTTCCACCTCTCCCCTCTTCCATCCAGTGATTGATGATGTGGCCTTGACCAGCATGGCCTCACACGAGGACCAGCCACCACTGCTGCGGGAGTCATCGGGAGGACGATTGAAGAAGTACGTAGTTGGGCTCGGGCCACATAAGTAGGCAAGTACAGATAATATTACTACAAACTTCCTCAGCCACCTACGAGTACTAGTAGTCAGCTAAGGGACAAACCGTTGAGCCCGAGGCCTGTTTGCCCGCCCACTGTATGCACCCCGCACTTCGCCAGGACACCAGCTCTCTCAGGCTTTTCCCAGGAAGAATAGACCGCCGGACAGTTTCGGGGTGAAGGCTACCTCTACGAAACTTTGGGGGCGCATACGTACCCAAACCAGGAAACCCATCGTTCGGGCATAAGTAGTGCTTATCGCCACAAGATCAGGACGACTCGCAGAATATTGTTGCGTCTCATGTCCTGTGAGGCTAATGGGAGAAGCTGGGAATTCTACGTGGCCGCCGATGCGTGAGCTTGTAATTCCTCCGTCATTTTGATATAAAATCAGCGAGAGCGCAATAGCCAACTTGGCCTGGCCGAGAGTTCCCAAGTCCTGAGCTATACACTTGAATTGATCGTCGCGGCGACCCCCACGAATCTGGCCACTGCTGGAGTAAGTACCAGGTACACTATGAGGTTCAAGGTAGGTTCATGACTACTACCTAGCATGCTGTTGCTGTGCGTCATCCCACGGAACCAGAGACCGGACCTGACGGGTGCATCAACGTCTGGGTAAATTACAGCAGACAATCCGAGGGGCTCCAAATTAATCACGTCCCCTGTCAACAGTCGACAGAGTGACTAATGTGTCCAGCCGCAACGGAAGAAGACCAGGATCCTGACGGTGTCGCAACCACGTTGACAGCTTGACCGTTCTTTGGCCCGCACAAGCAAGGTCGAATGGTGGCCGATCCAGCGGCGATCGACTGTGGAGAATCCCCGTCCAGAGCTCTCGGCCGATGGCGATCTCGGCGTTGGACATGATGGAATTCGGATCCTGGTCGAGGGTAATTCGCATGTCGCACAAAGTCCATTTGCATCCAGGCCAAGACCTGGATGAGATCCCATTTTTTGAGCTGTTCTTTTTTTAGGGGAAACAGACAATTCAACTCCATTCCAGAGTCAGGGGCGCATGTTGGAGCATCGGAATCCCATCTGAGCCATCTCCCACTAAAATGTCCCACGAGTCGGTATTCGCAGCTCGACCACCAAAAAGTGTCGTCATGGCCTCCCACATCTTCCCGCGCCACGGCGGCAATGGCGGGGCGCCATAGACCTTGGTGTTTCCCATGTTCCTGCACCTCGCCCTTTTGGAGACGCCTGCCCGCCCCAACTCCTCCTCCATTACTGCGGTGCTACCGTGCAACTGCGGTGGACCTGGACACCTGGTGCTGGCCCAGACAGATGTGGGGGAGAGACCACCTCCCCAGGTACGGATACATCCCGCACCTTGTTGAGAGCTCCTGCATTGCCTGCATCGTGACCACTGACCCCGACGTCACGCCATCCCCGCGACCTTTCAAATAACCCCTTCCCTCTCTCTGCTCTCCTCCCTGTATGCTCTCCTCAGCTGCTCCCCCCGGAGCCTGGTCAACCCCGCCTCATCGTCGCCTCTTCATGCCGCCGCCATCATCCCCCTCCAAGCTCTACCATCCAATTCCCGGCAACACGACCACACAATAAGATAAATAAAGGCAAAGAAAAAAAGACAAGAGGAAAAGAGAAAACACAGGCATCATGGCCAGCCTTCCCGCACAGCACCCGGACCTCTCCCTCCACCTCACCGACTCGACCCTCACCCCGCTCATTACCTCCTCCTCCTCCCCCTCCCACCTCGACTCCCTCACGTCGCTCGCCTCCACCGCTCTCACCTCCCACTCCGCCGTCGCGCGCGTCAACCTCGGCACCCCCCAGCGCATCATGGTCGAGTACCCGGACCGCGGCGCCGTCGTCCTCCAGTCCTACATCGACCCCCAGCCGCCGCAGGAATACCGCCAGCAGCAGCTGCTGCTACAGAGCCATCAGCAGAAGCACCACAACCATGGACCCTCCCCGCCGCCGAGCCGCCAGCCCTCACGACCCGTGAGCAGCAGAGCAGACCGCCACCAGCCGCTGGTACAGCCCTCCCCGCTACCGACGACGCCGACAACATTAGCAACGACGGGGGGAGCACAGATAGATCCCGAGGACGCGCCACCCCGGCTTGTTGGTGTCGTGGTCGCAGGGTCGGCCGACCAGACGCGCGAGGCGCGTCGCGCGGCAGCTAGGCTGGAGAGGGTCGGCCGAGACTTCCAGAGGGAGTGGTGGGCGACGGAGAGTTCGAGGGTCAGCGACGAAGAGGGAGCTGCATGAAAAGCCCTGGGCGGCGCTGGGTACTACATATGACGGGTCAACATTGCGGCCAAGGAACGGAGTTGGCTGTCATGAAGAGAGTCTCAGTGCTCCTGTGGAGAGGAGAAAACGATTGGTGTCACGATGCATCGTCATGAAGACGCATTTTGCACAAAAAAGCGTGGAGTTACGGTATTCAATGTACAAGGCACGACAGGGTACGCAAGCAATAATGACAATGGAGCTTCTTAAGTCATGAATTCAATCTTTTCTCATATAGCATCTATTATTCGTCCAGAGCCCAAAATAACCCTCCCAATTTTCAGCATCAATGCTCCTATCCGAGTATAATCTGACGCCTATTCCCTTTCGCCATCACCCATCTAAATAATCTGCTGGAAGGCACGGTTGATAGGGGAGCGGATGTTGGGGACGTTCTTCCAGAAGTCGATTGTGGCAAGGGCGCGCTTGGAGATGCCCTCGGGGGTGAACTCGAACTTCTACAGAGGAGGTTAGTGACCATTTGATGAGCTTGTGGAAAGAGTCAGAAGAAAAACTTGCCTTGTAAACGTCCTTGTAGGCGCCAGAGGCACCGAAGCGGTTCAGACCGAACTGCTCGTGCGTGTAGCGCTCCCAACCCATGGTGCTCATGACCTCAACGGACAGCGAAGGGATACCGTCGGGCAGGACGGAGAGGCGGTACTCCTTGGACTGGGTGTCGAAGACCTCGAAGCAAGGAAGAGAGACAATGCGGGCCTTGACGCCATGCTTCTCCTGGAGGTACTTGGCGGCATCCACGCAAATGCAGACCTCGGAGCCCGTGGAGACGATGGTGACGTCGGCACCCTCAACCTCCTGCAGGACGTAGCCACCCTTGATAGCCTTCTCGATCAGGGAGCCCTCGAGCTGAGGAAGGTTCTGACGAGACAGGGCAAGGATGCTGGGGGTGTGCTTGGAGGTCAGGGCGACGTAGTAAGCAGCGCTAGTCTCGTTGCCGTCGGCAGGGCGCCAGACCATGTTGTTGGGAAGGGCACGGAAGTGGGCGAGGGTCTCAATAGGCTGGTGGGTAGGGCCATCCTCGCCGAGACCGATGGAGTCGTGGGTGGCGACCCAAATGGTGCGTACACGCGAGAGAGCAGAGAGACGGACGGCACCAGCAGCGTACGAGACGAAGTTGAGGAAAGTACCGCCGTAGGGGAGGATGGTACCGTAGGCGGCCAGACCGTTCATGATGGCACCCATGCCATGCTCACGGACACCGTAGCGGATGTACCGACCAGAGTAGTCACCGAGGCCGGTAGCCTTAGGCTGGAAATCGACGGCCTCCTTCCAGCGGGTCAGGTTGGAGCCAGTCAGGTCGGCAGAGCCACCGAGAAGCTCGGGGATGACAGCCTCGATCTTGGAGAGAACAGTCTCCGACAGCTTGCGCGAGGCAACGGCAGCGTCAGCAGGGGTGTAGGTGGGAAGGCTCTTCTCCCAGCCCTCGGGGAGGTCGCCCTTGAGACGGCGGGTGAGGTCAGCGTGCTCCTTGGGGAAGCTCTCGGCGTACTTGGCGAAGAGCTGGTTCCACTTCTCCTCGAGCGCAGCACCCTCGGAGGAGTGCTTGCCGTACATGTCGTAGACCTCCTGGGGCACGACGAAGCTCTTCTCGGGGTCAAAGCCAAACTTCTTCTTGACCTGCTTGATGTCATCGGGCTTGAGGGGAGATCCATGGACACCGTGGGTGCCCTGCTGGAGAGAGCCATAGCCGATGGTGGTCTTGAGCTGGATCAGGGTGGGCTTGTTCTTGCAGGCCTGAGCCTTCTTGATGGCGTCCTCCATGCCAGCGAGGTCGTTGTTTCCGTCCTCGACGGTGAGGACCTGCCACCCGTAAGCCTCGTAGCGCTTGGGGACGTCCTCAGTGAAGGCGCAGTTGGTGTCTCCGTCGATGGAGATATGGTTATCATCCCAGACGCAGATAAGGTTGCCGAGCTGGAGGTGACCAGCCAGGGAAGAAGCCTCGCTGGAGACACCCTCCATCAGGCAGCCGTCACCGAGGAAGCAGTAGGTGTAGTTGTCGACCAGGTCGAAACCAGGCTTGTTGAAGACGGCGCCGGTGTGAGCCTGGGCCATGGCCAGACCAACGGCGTTGGAAACACCCTGACCCAGGGGTCCGGTGGTGACCTCAATGCCGGGGGTGTCATGGGCCTCAGGGTGACCAGGGGTGATGCTGTCGACTTTCTACATGACCAGTCAGCTCTCTAGACTCTTCTCTTGCCCACTATGGTGGATACTGCCGCAGAGTCTGGAGCTACTTACGCGGAAAGCCTTCAGGTCGTCCATGGTGAGGGCGTAGCCGAAAAGGTGGAGGAGAGCATACTGGAGCATGCAGCCGTGGCCATTGCTGGTCCGAGGGATCAGCAAGGTCAATTGAGAGTTTTTTGGTTCCGGAGCAACTCACGAGAGGACAAAACGATCACGGTTCAGCCACTTGGGGTTCTTGGGGTTGAACTTCATGAACTTGTCGAAAAGGACGTGGGCGATGGGAGCCATGCCCCTGCAGTTATTTGTCAGAAGCCATCGATATAAGGCGCAATCAGAGCAAATGAACTCACATGGGAGCACCGGGGTGTCCCGAGTTGCTGGCGAAGGTCGCATCAACCTGTAGAATCGAGCGTGTCAGCGTTTTGTCACTATCCGAGCTGTCCGTGGTTCTCCTGTCGTCCTCATGCTGCCCTCATCCGGAATCTTCATCACCGGCGGGATGGCGGGGCAGGCGAGACAGCGAGGAGGGGCAACGGGTAGTGAGGGGCAGGGGGGGGAACGTACCGCCAGAAGGCGGATGGTGTTGATGGCCAGCTGGTCAATCTCGCCGTAACCCATGGTTGCGGTGTTTGCAGTGATTCTTCTTCTTTGGTCGGTGGTTTAGGGCAGGTTCAGGAGAAGAAAATCGAGAATGGGAGATGGAGGATGGAAGATGGAGGAATCAGAATGTAGAAGATGATGGAGGGGTTTGGAGGGGGGAGCAAAAGTTTCGAGGAGGGGTGTTCTGGGCAGGAGCGTGTTTTTAGCAGATCCTTGGACGGGGGAGGAGGTAGGTATCGAGCTCGCGAACGTCGCCGGAGCTACTGGCAGCAACTGCCCACCAGTAGCCATGCTCCAACGCATCAATCAGCAACGTGCAAGCATCCGCTGCTAGCTACGGGTACAACCTCAACGCGCGCAGGCGGTGCACTGTGGTCCGGGACGGCGGCGGTTTCGCCGTTGCTTGGTTGCGTAGGCGACCTGAGTCGCGCCCACGGTTGCAGCAAATCACGGTGGCAGCGACATCATCGCAGGTGCTGACGGCGGAAAAGTGGATCGTCAGATCCCTGGAAGACATCTATGGGGCCCTTGGGGGGCCCTATTTTCTCTGGGTCATCCCCTCCTCGACTGGCTCAACGGCCCAGATGAAGGCAAAATCTCTCGGCCTCTCTGCTGCCCTGACGCAATGGTGCCTCCGTCCCGTCTCCAGCGTCTCCAGCGTCTCCAGAGGGATCCACGACGATATCGTCATGGTTGAGTTTTCGTTTCGAAATTCTCTTCCACTGCGCGCAGACGGGAAACAATGACGTCGATCAGCCGGTAGTTTCCTTCGCTCTGGCAGCGATGGAGGGGCATTGGAGGGGGAGGGGGAGATACATAGTATCCGTAACCACAGCCGTTTGTTGAGCCTCTGCGGCTTTTTGACAGACGCCGTCCCAACCATCCATCCTAGACACATCCTGGACATGCCTGGAAACGCTGGATGGATCGGGGATCCATCATCTTGCCCAGCCGCTGCGAGCCCTGGCATGCGGGAAATATATCCGCCAACTTTGCACCAGCAATTCAAATCCCCATGCCCTCCGCCGCCTCTTTTTTTTCACGAGGATTGGGCCGCTGGGCAAGACAAATTGACAATCTCGCTCTGCCGCCCTTCCCCTCTAGTAGTGATAGAGCATCGTGAGCTCCGCAACCGGCTCCAGACCACGCCCTGGCCCAATACCATTGGGTGTTAACCTAGACAGAGTTTATCCCACAACTCAGCCGCGCCTATGGGAATTTTGCCTGTATTACGGATATGGTTACCGCAATTAGCCTCGCACATGGCTTGCCAAGTCGTGGCCATGTACGGATAGCAGGTACCTACAGATACATAATGGTAGGTTAGGTACTCCGTAGGTAGTATTCGTACCTGAGCACTTTACCGTCTCCGGGAAACCAAGCAAGTAGAACAAGTTACGTAGTATTATTATATGAGCAACCGCCCAGGCTTCGGCCGTCCTCGGGGCCACGGCCGAATGTTCCCACTCCTGTCAGCCGGGGGGGAGGCATCTTGGACGCCCACTCATCATGCAGCGGGTGGTGCTGTGGGTCTAGCGCCCATCTGTAGTATATCGGACATGCGTTAGGTATGCGTCTCACACCGTGACAGTCGAGTCTCTCCCGAGGTTTGTTACAACATCTCGACTCAGCCGCTACTACTCATTACTGCCGTGGCAAGCAATGGTGGAGATTCATATGGTGCTAGTGTACCCGTAATTGGTCCCTCGACCTCAATAACCCTCTTCATCATCACAAAGAATATCACCCGAGGTTAGCGCTTGAAACTTGAATCACTATACACCAAGGGAAAGGCCGCACGTCGCGGGGACGCTGTATGTACCTAGCACATGCGAATCGGAGGCTTCATATACGTCATCCTCGCCTGATAAGGCCATTCTCAGGACCTTCTTCCTGGGCGGTCGAAATTACGACTTGGGAAAGAGATGACGCATCTGATCGAGTCCAGAGTGAGGAGACTTGGCCACTCGACGATATGAGCCCAGATACAGGAGAAATACCATCGGAATCTCATAGTTGTGAACATGAATAGAGACCATTCTTAGACAATCAGGCAACGATAACCTCTTTTAGATCATACTGATATCGATCATGACACTCCTTTATTCTCAAACGTTCTTGGCTCCCAGCCTCATACTTCTGACAGTATCTGGTTGTGAAAGCCAAAAGACATACCTATGGCATTACGGCTATGGCCAAATAAAAGCTAACCCAATCAGCACTCTTCCAGTAGAAAACAAAGGAACTGAGATTGGGTAGTACAGGGAATGGTGGCTCACAGGTACGGATACCACGTGCGGATCGTCGGCCACGAGCCACATGCGAGATTGAATAAGCATAGTATTAATATGAATATATCAGCACGGGCCTAACTAAAACTTAAGGTATTGGCTAAAGTTACCTTAGTCGACCCTTTTACGGGGGTGTTGAGGTCCCTCGTCCACCGGTTCTCATTTAGACTCACTCAACTATTTCCAAATACCAAGTCTTTCTTCTCAACCACTCTACTGCCAGACAACATCAATACCATTTTCGCCGTCCTTTCCTTACTTGCCGCTCTCAGTCCGGCTACACTCCGTCCTAAGGGTATGGTCGTGCTATAGGTCATATCAGGCCGAATTTCACGGCTCATGTCTGTGAAAATGTTCTTTAAAATAACAATACTATCTCGTAGCCAGTGCTAAGATACGAGAAAAGCTCATCCATATGTACAACCAGTTGGCTATCGAGCGGATGTTGTTCACATTCACCTCCTCGAGTGCTGTAGGCATTGCCTGTTTGGGTTTTCCGGACGCACCTCAGTTTTTTGCTCCCGCCATCACTGCCCCACCATCGTCCGTGTCAGGCTTCTCCCTTCCAGGTATATCGAGATCCCAAGCCCAGGCCCTCCTAGTCCAAGAAAGAACATACCAAGCAGGTCGAGACTCAAGTCTTCACGAGGCCATGGTCAAAAAATCCGCCAGGAAGACCCAACCTGCCAAATCCTCTTCCTCCACCTCACCCTCCACCACCACTAGGTCATCGAACTCTGCATCAGCAGCGCCACCCTCGACCCCCCAGCAGGATCCAAAGCACCAGCAGCGCCTCCTCAACATCTTCTCCGACGCCTTCGCCTCCGTGCTCGCCTCGGACAGCTTCCCCGTCCTCCTGCAGGAGATCAAGCAGGCCCTCTTCCATCGCGACTTCGCCGCCGCCTTTGGCCGCGAGGATTATCTTGAGGCCTACGCCGCGCGCTGGGGTCCCACGCGCGCTCTCTGCTATGCGGGTGCCTTGAAGGGGCTGGAGGCCCACCTGAGAGACGTCTTTGTTGCCAAGCAAGTCGACGATGGGGTTGATGCAGCAGCATCTGTCCCCAAGAGGCGGATCAAGATGCTCTCGATAGGAGGCTGCGCCTCGGAGCATGTCGCCTTTGCATCGTACCTCAGCCAGACATCTCTGTCTGGCAACCTCACGCTTGTCGACTCGGCACCCTGGGCTCATGTCACGTCCCTGCTCCAGGAGCACATCACCAGCCCACCCTCCCTCTCCAAGTACGCCTCCGCCGCGATCAGGGCCTCCAACAGCGCCTTCTTGGACAGTTCCCAGCTTTCCGTGAGCTTCAGACAGGAGGACGTCCTGCAGCTCGACAGGGAGAAGCTAGCAGGTCTGCTGGGCACGGAGCCCCTGGTCGTGACCATCCTCTTCACCCTGAATGAGCTGTACACAAACGGCGGGATAGGCAAAACCACCAAGTTCCTTTCCAACCTGGGGCAGGCCCTACCAGCCGGAAGCCTTTTTCTCGTTCTAGACAGCCCCGGCAGCTACTCAGAGGCCGCGCTCGGCAAGGAGAAAAAGCGGTATCCCATGCAGTGGCTCCTAGATCACACCCTCCTCGAGACAGAAGCAAGCGGCTACAGGTGGGAGAAGCTCGAGTCACGCGACTCCATTTGGTTCCGCCTGCCCGAGACCCTCTCGTATCCCATGCAGCTGGAGAATATGCGTTACCAGACGCACCTCTATCGAATAGAGAAAACCTCAGGCCAAACTAAATAAGTCCATTAGGAGTATTATAAAGTACAATCAAGCACAATAAGTTCTGGTTCAAAGCAATAATCCATGTGCGTTCTGCCGTCTCATCTCAAGCCCACACCAGCTTCTTGATCGAGTGCCCCAACTGCTCCAGCAGGCCCGTATTCTTCTTTGCCTCTTCTAGCGAGATGATGTCGCCTCTCTCTATAATCCCCTTCTTCTCTTCGCCGCTCTTGTACAACCGTGTCTCTAGCACTAAACGCTCTATCTCGGCGCAAATGGTGGCCACCTGCTGCATCTCTGATTGTTGTGGCGACTCGCTGACGGCCGTCGATGAGTTAATGTATGGCGCTTTGAAGGCGAGCTTGCGCGCCAGTGGGCTCTTGGAGCTAGGTGAGAATAGCCCAGCAAAACTCAGCGGACGCCTCTCCTTGTCGTCCTCGGCATCCTTCTTGGGCGCAAAGTCGCCTAGGCTGGAAAAGGTTCGTGTGTTGGTTCTCTTCACGTCATTCTTCCCCGGTTGATATTGTATTACGAAACCCACATTCCTTGACGGGTCAGCGTGGGACGGTGAGATGGTTGAGGTGATGTAGGTTCCGAGTTTGATCCCAGTGACGTTGGCTAGGTTCACTCTCTCAAAGGATGAGACCTTGTCCATATTCCAGTCGAAACGACAGAGATAGAGGGCCGCGTCTGTCAACAGAAGGACAACTTCTTCCATAGGAAGAGCCTTGATTGTGTCCGAGACATTGGGGCTGAGTAGAGCCCAGCCACCGAGAAATTCTTCCCTCTCATCGGCCACTACACGCTTCTGGCAGAGCTCAATAGCCTGTTCTCTCATCTTGGTGATGGAGATGGCAGGGTCCTTCGTCATCATATCGGCCTCGAACTCGTCAAAGACCTTTTCGTTCACATTTCCCAGGAGGAAGTCGATGGCTGTCTGGCTGAAATAATCGTTGACCATCCTAGCTGCAGTCAGTCAAGCTCCGTCATCCGGACAATAGAACAGACTTACCCGCTGTAGAACCTTGCCAGAGATAGGCCAAGGTCATTCAAAGCGCCTCGGTAGTCCCTCTTTTTTGTTCTGGTATAGTCGCCCTTCATGGCGGCAGTAGATGCATACTGTTTCGAAACTGCATCCCCATTATCCGCCCACAGAGTGTTGAACCAGCTCGTCTCTTGGTCGACCTGGGCACTCATGTCAACCCCTTCGTCCTTTAGTTGCGCCTCCAACATGTGCCTGGCAAATGAGCTCTGGCACACATTCGTCCGGTCCAGGCAGTCCATGCAGTTTGTTCGAACAACTCCATTCTGCTTCGCCACCAGCTTACCGTCCACCCACTTGGCACTTCCGAAGCTCTCCAGCTTGTCTCTAAGGCGTGATAATAACAGACTGACATTTTCGAATTTCATGCCACGACAGGCTTCGTGGAAATCGAACCACTCAAATGCTAAGGGTTCTCGAGGATCTTGTACGCTTTTCGCCGTGGAGTCTACTTCTTCATTGGCCCGCCGATTAAGATAGTCGACCGTGTTCTCGTATCTTGTGCCTATGGTAGATTCCACCCCGTGTTTCTCAACTAGACTGACAATCTGGACGGCACCAAAGTTCCTCGTCAACCTTTCGAAATGCTTCTGGCATGCCTGTCGATTTGTCGCCTCGGAATACTGCAAGACCGGAACAGGCTTGAAAGCATATGGCGTTTGGGTGAAGAAGAGGGGTATGCTGCCCCTGATCTGGAGGAACGAATGGACTGGAGCCGAACTGTCACCCTCGGCTGGCGAAAGAAGCTGTTCCGTCTCCACCATGTTGGCTACGAAGCCGTCCTGATTGATGCCACGGCGGAGATACCGCAGCCCGGCCCTCTTAGTCGACCGGCGGGAGATTAGAGTGACGGTATAGTCCTTCTCAGATGGCCGGCGCTCCAGCAATTCCCTGGCCCTCTCAATTCCAGGGGTGGTAGCCTGAGATCCTGCACCTGAGAAGGTGGAAAGTTCAACGGATTCTCTCGCTGAGTCGTCGACCTGAGGAGGGTTGCTGTCCACGGTAAATGTTCTCTGGCCGATAAAACCTTGCATGACAGGGAGAGCCACGGAGTCCTGGCCCGCAGTCAAAAAAGGTTGAAGGAGGCTCCGATTCCAGAAGAATATGCTGTCAACCTGCGTATAGAGCGGGGCCTCCGTATTGGTCAAGCCCGCTCTCTTCTCCAGGCTGCGAGTGATGTCAAAGTCGTAAGAAAAGTAGAAGCTGCGTGAAGAACCAAAGAACACCTGAGCTGTACGCAACAATTTAGGCAGTAGGTCTGAGACTTCTCCTGGAGATGTCGACGGTTCCGCCAAAGGAGGGTCCTCGCTCGCGATCGAAGTCGTGTCTTCACCTCGAGTGGGTGAGAGAGTAGGTGAGTTGCTCATCCCCATAGACCTCTTCTGACCTTGGGTCCACCCTCCACGGCTGAACCAGCTTTGAGCAAACCTACCATAACTTCCCCTCCTGTGGAACACATCCTCAGCCACGCTGCTCCTAGGCGAGGCCACCGTCGCCTCGCCGTCCTCGGTGATGGCATCTTCAACCTCGTCGGTGATGTTCATCTTTGGCTCCACCTCGTCATCGCTGCTCTCACCATCCTCGCTCATAGAGTTCGGGGAGTCAAACTTGTCTAAATGTCGATTGGTAATCCGAATCGACTCCTCGGCTTCGGCCTTAGAAGAGCATGGCGTCAAGGCTACCTCGGTCACAACGTAGATTGGGGAGCCGCATATTTGAGCCACCTGCTGACGTCGTGTGATACTTATGAGATAGCTGAGCCGTGATACGGTTATCAGACCTAATAGAAGTCAACAACGGGAACCATACGTGCGAGGAACAGGACCTCACCTATGATGCCGAAGGCCTCGAATGAAGATCCATCACTTGGAGGATCTAAGACTTGGTCTCGTGAGGCCTGGGAGACGGAAGCATCGCCATATTTGATCGCCACAGGCTGGAATGGCCTCTGTCCCTTGGAGGAGAGAGGCTGGATAATTAAACCGTCAATGGCGGCGCATATGAGGATCTTGCGGGCGATACCGGGCATGGTGGGTTTGGTGGGGTAATGCGCCTTTCAGGCGCCGAAAAGAATCTAAGAGAAAACAAGACAGTCACAGGAAAAGAAGAGTGTTATAATATATAAGTCATGAAGCGAGAGAAACGCGCCACAGGGGAAATCAGTTTGGGCGGGATTGTCTCCCCGCTGTGCATCGGAGGAGCAGCAGCGAAGAATGATCCGATCGGTCGGTCCCCAGTTGTGCCTGTTGTTAGCGCCCTGGGCCAACGTCATAGAGAAAGCGCGTATCAGAAATGCAGACCCAACTCACGCCATGCAGCCCACGTGAAGAAGCAAGACAGCCATATTTAGAAATCATGTACGGATACGGGAGTGTGCAATGTTCACGAATATAAGTCTGATAGTAACCACTGATAACCATCAGGGCAAGCAAAGCTGCTTTGTTACGAGGCCTACCTTTTGCCACGAGGACTGCCTTTTGCCACGAGGACTGCCTTTTGCTACGAGGACTACCTTTTGCTACAAGGACTGCTGAGAGGAGGGGCAGATGCAAAAGAATAGCCAGAGGTTCTATGTCAGCGTACAGGATGACAAGCGCAGAAACACCGCGGTCAAGGGTCTTCGTGGCCTCGTTGGCACCCTTCTTGAGCTGATGGGCATCCATTGTACACACCCATTGTTAAAATTCGACGCTGAGTAGAAATTCGGGCTCAGGATCCGGGATCGGGATCGGCATACGGGTAGCGGTCGGCCAGAGGCCGCTATTCCAGGTCAGATTGCATACATCTCCATGTCGCAAGGGTGTCGAACTGAATATACCAGCAGAGTCGGACATCTTGGGGAAGTGGTGTTAAAGAAACCGGTGTCCACACAACATTTGATATCTCCTGATACCCCAAGGTCACTTGCGCTGACTCGCCCTGAGTGCTGTGTCAACGCGACGTCGTTGCGAAAAAAAGGATTCGTTGCCCGTCTCAAAACTTCGGAGGCGGAAGAATTTCTTTGGTAGAGAAATGATTGGGAGTGGGCCGACCAGAGCCAGCGCCAAGCCATTTTCAGCAACAGGTCGGAAGATTGTTCAGCCGTTATCCGCATTACGTAACGCCCCTTCCTCCTCCTCCCGGCCACAGTGTAGCAAAACCTTCCGCCAACCAGAGCGCCAACCTGGAACGTGACCTGAACAAGCAACCGCTCACCATACCAGCGCCATCTTCAGCTCCATCACCGAGGCTCCCTCTGTCAACAGCTGCCCAGCCATCCTCGAACCCGAGCACCAATCTTCTTTTTCGACTCTTCTTCTCCTACCTCGACAGCTCAATACCGCCAAGATGGTCTCCGAATACTGGTACGTCAGCCGCGCCTCCCTACCGGCGTCATCGAGCTAGGGGAAGCATCGCCTGGAGCTACCGCTATCTCCAGAGGCTCCCCCCAAGCTCGCGAATAGCTTCCACAACGCCTCACATTTGAACTTCAGCTAACCCGAACGTTCACGCAGCCCCGTCTATGCGGTCAGTCCTCTCCGCCCCGTTTCACCGCCGAACGACGTCACCAGCCCCTGGTGGCCTTGAGAGGCCACTTCGACAACACATCAAAATGCTAACATGAGACCAGCCCTTCTTTGGTGCCATGGGCTGCACATCCGCCATTGTTTTCACCTGCCTGGGCGCTGCCTACGGCACTGCCAAGTCTGGTGTCGGTATCGCCGCCATGGGTGTCCTCCGCCCCGACCTTATCGTGAAGAGTATGTTGCGTCCACCTACACGGCCCTATCTCAAGTGCTAATCAGGCCACCAGACATTGTTCCCGTCATTATGGCCGGTATCATCGGTATTTACGGCCTGGTCGTGTCCGTCCTTATCTCCGATGGTCTCAAGCAGGACCTTCCCCTCTACACTGGCTTCATTCAGTTCGGTGCTGGTCTGTCCGTCGGTCTGGCTGGTCTCGCTGCCGGTTTCGCTATCGGTATTGTTGGTGATGCCGGTGTCCGAGGAACTGCCCAGCAACCCCGTCTCTTCGTCGGCATGATTCTGATTCTCATTTTCGCCGAAGTCCTGGGTGAGTCTTTTTACTCGGTCCTGAAAGAATGAAGTCACGCGATTACTAACAGAGCCCGACAGGTCTCTACGGTCTGATTGTCGCCCTGCTGATGAACTCAAAGGCAGGCGCCGACGTCACCTGCGAATAAGCTCGAGACGAGCAACAATGCCCGGGACGCGGTTCGGCAATCCCTTTACACACCGTGAGCCGCCATGGACCTCGCGATATTCGGTCTCGGCATTGCGACAGAATTACAATTTGGCATTAACTGGGGAGCGGATGGAGCTTTTTTCGATAGGCCTGGAACCAAGATGATTGTACCCCATGACGCTGGTCTCGTAATTACATGGGAAGACCGTAAATGTATACTAGCACAACGCGCATGTTGCAACCCTGGACAGTGGCTTTTCATCATAGAACAGTAGGAGGGGGGAATTTAGCTACGCGACACTGACATTACATCTTGATTCCTATCTATTTAACGATGAGTTGATATCAGTATTGGTCTTTGTGCTAGGTAGTCCCGCGGGTGTTCACGTTGCTGACCGGCTGGTGCTTTCCATCGTCTGCTTCAATCGAGAAACCAATGCGCATTATAATTTGAATTAACGTGCTGCTGCAACAACTAATATACAGCGAATGTCAAGCCAGAGGACATTAAAAAAGTTACTAGTTGCATGAGCACAATCTACTCCCCTTTTAATCAACCCAAACCCTCAGCCCATTATATCATTGCACTATAAAGATAAATGTCGTTTCCAGATGTCAAGAACAATATGTACGTTTGAACAAGGCATAGATCATGTCCCAGGAAGGAACACAGCGAGGCCTAGTCATCCAGCTGGCAAGTGTGCCACATGGCTTAGATGACGTACTTTTTGGGCAATAGTTAGAACTTGGGTGACAGCTATTGGGACACGGGGGGGCAACTCACAGGGATGAAGAGATAGGGCACACGCTTCTCGTACTCGAGCCAGGCATCGCCATACTTGGTGCGGCAGCGGTGGATATCACGAGCAGCACGGTGGGCAATCATGCAGCAGAAGAAGAAGGGGTAGAACCAGGGGAAGGGGCTCCTGCGGGGGCAAGCATTAGCATGGCTAAAATCGCGAATGAAACGGATCGAGCAGGGAATTATACTTGAAGCCAGTGACGAGAGCCCACGAGATGGCAAACCACGCGTCGGCAGTATAGTGGATCTTGCGCGCAAGACCATACCAGCCATCGACGAGAATCGTGCCCTGGGGCGTCTCGATGGTCTTGGGGTTCTTGACCGTCTGCCACGGGACCTGGGGGAAGGTCTTGCGCCAGACGAGCTTGCCCTTCTCCATGGCGCGGAAACGGTTCTTCTGGCTGTTGCAGCTATCCCAGACCCAGTACCAGAAGAGGTAGGCGGCGTAAAAGGCAACGAGCGCCCAGCGGTTCCAGCGGTACTCGGCAGGGTCATGATTGGCAAGGAAGATGGTGCAGTGGCAGTAGGAGAGAGGAACGCCAGCCAGGTTCCAGAAGATGAGCATAAAGCCCCATTTCTCGTAGTACATATCCCTAAAAGGCGTGTCAGGGGATTGATCTTCTCGGGGCAGCTCTTTTTTTTTTGGTCCAGTTGACTTACCAGGTAGTGATAATAAGCTCCTCGCCCTTGGAGCACGCATTGGCGTACAGGTAGTGGGCCATGACGACGAAAGCAACCTCGCCAGAGACGTAGCCATATTGCTCGTACTGACGGGCGGCGGCGCCCAGGCTGAGGATGAGCAGGATGTACCAGGGCATGCGGACCTCGAAGAACATCTTGAAGTCGAGGATGCCAAACATGCGGGGGTTGAGCTCGGCGCCCATGAAGAAGTCGTAGATGGGCTTGCCCGTCATCCGGTGCTGTTTTCCCCTCCAGAGGGCAGAGAAATAGGCGACGAAGCTGACAATGAAGCCACTGAAGATGGCGACCGATAGGAGGGGGCCAAACTCGTCAATAGCGGTATACAGGGGCCAAATACCAGAGAAGTGGAGGCCAGCAAGAACAGCGAGGGTGAAGTACAGGCTGGCGTAGGCGTTGCAGTAGTAGGGCAGCTGCTTGCCGCCCTCATGGGGCAGAGGCTTGCCGTAGCCCGTGACGCCGGGGAGGAGGCAGTAGCAGGCGCCCTCGAAGATGAGGTAGCTCCAGTACCAGATCCAGGCCTTGGTATGGGGGAAGGCGCCGGTGTAGACGAGGTTGAAGAGCTCAGAGCCGAACTCGAGCCAGGTCTGGCCATCGGTGCGCGTGGGGAATTTGCCGTCGTAGTATGTGGCGCCAACCCACATGTACCACATGAGAATGGGGAAGAATATCATCATGCAGAGTGTGCCCAGGGAGCCGCCAAACTCGGTCTCGCCCGAGTAGTCGATCCTGGGGTCCTGGCCAGGCTTCCACCCGTCAACGACATTGGGGTCCTTAGGGACGCCATCAGTCTTGATCGTAGCCTTTGCGCCGGGGACGGCGCTCTTCTTGGCGTGGCCGTTCCTGGCACCATTTGCGGTGGGCTTGACTTGATTGTCGTCGTCCATATTCTCGCTGAACTTGGCGGTGCGCCTGCGAGTTGAGCGAGCGGTGGGCTTCTCGGGGACAGAACTGGTCTCGGTCTCAGCGTCCGAGGGGTCGGCAGGGACAGATGATTGGCGGCGCGAGGATCGACGAGTTGCAGTCGGCGTCTCTACCATTCCATTGAAGAGGTCCTTCTTCCTATACGCAGTCTCAAGTCAGCCGTTATGTCCGCGTAGCAGTATTATGCCCTGGTGTGGGGGGGTCCAAGGCGCAGGGGAAATTCCCCTGGGCATTGGCGGCAGCCACGCCAGCCATTGAAGCTTGCGCGAAAGGGGGAGGATACAGTTTAAGGCTACTAACTTTGGCGTTTGTCTGAGAGAGTATCGTGTCGACATCTTGACAACTTGACGGTAAGGCGAGGAGACCGCCTCTTATACAATTGCCAAGCTGTGGTACAGAGTAATACAGACACACAAGAAGATGGGTGAAGGAGGGAAAAAGCAATAACAGGGTGCTACACGAGAGGAGCGTCAATGGCCCGTGTGTAGCATGCCCGGTCCCCACACACGAATATGGATAGGTAGGACCGTAGGAGGGCGCAGAGAGCGATGGGAGATCGAGGAGGGAAGGGGCGAAGGCACCAAAAGGAGGCAGAAGCTGAACTCCTGGAGCCAGCCACGGGGCGGTTGGTGAAGAATGGCACTTCGTCAAGAACAGGCCAGGAGTGCAACGCTATTGGCCGCGTCGGCCGTGATTATTTTTTTTGTTGACATTGGTGATTGGAGAGGATGTAGGACTGCCGGGGTGATGGGGACCGATGGGGATGGATTGGGGTGGATGGGCCAGTCAGGGGTCGAGCCTCTCCAGCTTTAATTGCTGCTGGCGTGATGTGTCTTGGCCCTGCCGCTGCACGTCTCGTCTAGCTGCCACTGCCACAATGGGACCACTGATGGCCCAACAGACGAACCGTCTAACAGCCTCACAGCCTGACTGGAGATGACTGGAGCATCTGGAATGCACGGCTCCCCGATTGCACATGGCATGGGTGGAGTTGCTAAACGATATTATACGAGAGCTGCATCTTAGCTCCATCTTGGTCACGGCCGCAGCACTCGGGAGTTGGGCCAAACACTGATGCATGAGTACTACTGTGTAAATCCGCACTCCATAGTGCATACATAGTGCTACAATACTAATGTAAGGTACTAGTAGTCGGTAGTATGATAATCTATTATAACTACCAGTGGTCGCAAGGTACGCTTGAGCAGTTGAGTTCTAATCCGTTCATAATCGTGAGCTCCTCTTTTCCATCTTCTTGACTCAGAATTGTTGCTCCCAAGTTCAAGCTCAGCCACATTAGCTTGTTACACCATAGTAACACTCCTACAATGTAGGTAGTACCTACCTAGCTGCTGTATATGTGTGCCCTAACTTTAGGTTACTCCCATTAGGACCATCGCAGCTAACATACGGAGCCTAGGTACCTTAGAAACCATCAATCATTGACTGATACGAGCAGTGGTAACATGTGCTATTATGATGTCTGTGATATCAGTGGGAGGGAAGCCTTGAAAAGAGACCGAGGCTTTAGGGTAGGGAAACGGTTGACTGGGAATCTGGAATTGGAAGGCCCTTCTGCGGTTGAATGTGGGGTTGCAGGACCGCTGGCAGGGGGTGCACAATGCATGCGGCCACTTGGACGGTTAGACCCTGGGCTAATACGGAGAGAGTTGGGTGCGTTGGGTAACTGCGTCAGCCGCTCAGGTCCCCTGGCCTTCCCCTTCCCAGGTCTAGGTAACTTCTGAGTCGACGGGACGACTAATACCAGTCAGTAATCGTCACTACTACCTGGCACCGGGGGATCGTCCACTCCCTGAACCTCGCGTGTCTGGCTGCCTCCAACCCTGGAACTTTATTTGACATTTGGTTAATCCCCAAGGTGGATGAAACTCTACAGCCTGCACATAATCGATTCCCTCCATCTGGCCTTTGCTCTAATAAGGGGCGCCCACCTTTGTGAGATCAACGGCGGGCCTTGCGGGTCCAGATCCCGGATCCTAGCTCCTGGCTGAGAGCCCGAACTAACCTGACCGTCACCCTCAACCTCGAGCAGGGTCACTTCTCTCTCATACTCTTCGCCTGCAACTCTGGGTTCTACGAGCATTCGACCCCGATCCCCCGATTCCCCGATTCCCCGATTCCCCAGAGTCATACCAGCATGTTGCGCTGCGAAGCTGCCCTGTCCCAATCAGTTCTGTTCTACTGCTCGTTCGCCTCCTGAGCGACCCGACACCCACCACCGCGTGCACTTTGCACCTCGACTATCTGATAGACACACGAAATAACAAGGGCTACCTTGGCGGAAATGGGAAATCATGAGGGCGACGAATCGGTCTCACCGATGACTACGATACAGCAGCCGCCCTCTCCAGCCAACAGTGCTCCCCGGCCCGTCCTCGCCATGTCCAAGGGCACCGACACCCTTCTGCCGCCTGCACCAATCCTCAGACGCCAGCCTTCCCGCGATGCGTCGACAATAGAGGCGCGGGATTATTGGGATGGAGGGGTACCCCGTCAACTCCAGAGTCCCTCCGAGGACGACTCTCACGGAGACAGTCTCCTCGCACTTCCCGACCGATTACCCAACGAACGGCGGCCGAGCGAGAGGTCTACAGCTGGTACAAGTGATGGCAACACAGCAGAGGCTGCGACGAGACCTAGTGTTCAATTCAAGCGGCCAGAGATGCCCGGGGCCTCGATGCATACCCGTCATGGATCTCTCGAAGGGTTCGACACATCGGGTAAAGGTAAAGCGGGCTCGTTCATGTCAAAAATTAAGGCAATGGCTGGCAGCTCGGGATTACAACACCCCAGATCACCCGGTGCGGCCGGTTCTGAGCTCGGATCCCAGTCCATGACCAACTCGCCAATCGCCACCCGCTCCGGTTCTCGAGCCCCTGAGTCTCTGACAGAGGTTCAGTACGACGCGGACGCGGATGCTGAGTTGACGGCAGATGAGCTAGGAATCCCAGACGAGAGCGAGGGAAAGAAGAAGAAGAAACGCAGAATGCGCCGCCAACAGAAGGAAGGCAGAGCTGACTCCATGACTCCGACTCCGATCCGGCAAGCGCACGACCCGGACAGCTTCGGGTTCTCTAGGCGGCTCCTGAGACGCCGAGCCAGCATGCCTGACACCTCAGCACGGGATCATGGCATCTCTGACGACGAGGTGGCACGTGATCGTACCCGACCGTCCCTGTGGCGGAGGGGAGCTCCCTGGATGGACCCCGTGGGGCGGACCGCGAGCGAAGACAACGAAGACCTTGATGCCTCTATTGCTGTGGCCCGACGCCGCGGCCATTCGCGTCGTACCACCGTGCTGGGGGGAGGCGGTACTTCAGACGGAGATGTTCTCGCTCCTAGGCGGCCTAAATTCGGTACTGAAAGAGCAACGACATACGGAGCTCACAAGTGGAGGCAGGTCAAGAATACTCTCAAGCTCCTGCGGCAGAAGAAGGAAGACCGCTCTTATGAGTATCTTAAATCGGCAGAGCTTATGGCTGAGTTGCGGGCTGGTGCTCCGGCCGTGCTGATGCTCGCCAGCATGATACAACGCGACGAGCACGGCAACAAGAGGATTCCCGTTCTCATGGAACAGCTGAAGCTCCGAGTGATAGACAGCACCCCGGAGGCCGGCGAGGAGAACAGCAACCGCCATTGGAACTTCACATTCGAGCTAGAATACGGAAGTGGGCCCAGTAGGATGAACTGGACCATTACCCGATCTCTGGGAGACCTCTATAACCTACACTTCCGGTACAAGTTCGCACTGAGGAACGAAAAGTATATGCCCGGGCGACTGGATCTTGGGGCCCGCCCAAAGCAGCCGAAATTCCCCTACTCGGCCTTCCCCTACATGCGCGAAGCCCGCAATAAAAAGGACACGGGCGACAGCAGTGACTCGGATGACCAAGCGAGTATGAGCGTCGACGACACAGCCACCCCGGGGCCAGTTGGCCATACCATTCCAGAAGAGGGCAGACGAGGCACGGCTAGTGATCTCGAAGGCTCGCATACTCACCAAAGAAGGAGATCCCGAATGAATATCATGAGTATGCGACGACGGTCGACTGGGATCACGGATCCCGGGGAGATGTCGAATGCTGAAGGCAACGTCAACTTGGACCCCGCCGTGCGCAGGCAGCGCTACATCGAGAAGCAACGACGGGTGCTGGAGAAGTACCTGTCGGAAATGATTAGGTGGCTCATGTTCAGGGCAGACAGCAATCGCCTGTGCCGGTTCCTCGAGCTCTCCGCTCTTGGAGTGCGTCTCGCAGCGGAAGGTAGCTACCACGGCAAAGAGGGCTACCTTCATATCCAGTCCTCTAAGGGGTTGGATTTCCGCCGTGTTTTGACACCAGCCAAGGTCATTGCGCGCCACAGTAGGAAGTGGTTCCTCGTTCGTCAGAGCTATATTGTCTGCGTGGAATCCCCCGAGAACATGAATATTTACGATGTGTATCTTGTCGACTCCAAGTTCAGCATCGTTTCTAAGAGAAGTACTCTGAAGCAGATTGGGCAGGGGAAACAAAAGAGCTACGACCTCACCAGGGAAGTGCCCCCTGAGAAGCATCATACCCTGACGCTGGCTACTTCCGAGCGCCAGGTACGCCTGTTCTCGCGCAACCAGAGCATGATGAGAGAGTTCGAGGCGTCCATCAACGAGATGTTGCGCCAGACACCCTGGTATGAAAAGAAGCGTTTTGACAGCTTTGCCCCTGTTCGGCAAAAGGTGTTTGCCCAGTGGCTGGTCGATGGTCGGGATTATATGTGGAATGTCTCGAGAGCTATTAACATGGCCAAGGACGTCATCTACATCCACGACTGGTGGCTCAGTCCAGAGCTGTACATGCGAAGGCCGGCGTGCATATCCCAGAAGTGGCGCCTCGATAGGCTTCTCCAGAAGAAGGCTCGTGAAGGTGTTAAGATTTTTGTCATCATCTACAGGAACGTGGAGGCTGCCATCCCGATCGACTCCGAGTACACCAAGTTCTCTCTGCTCAACCTCCATCCCAACATTTTTGTCCAGAGATCCCCCAACCAATTCAAGAAGAACCAGTTCTTCTTCGCCCACCACGAGAAGATATGCATCGTGGATCATGACGTGGCTTTTGTTGGAGGCATCGATTTGTGTTTCGGGCGTTGGGACTGCCCCCAGCACCCGATCACGGACGATAAGCCAACCGGGTTCGAGCATTCGGACGTACCCAAGGATGCTGATCACTGTCAGCTTTACCCCGGAAAAGACTACTCGAACCCAAGGGTTCTGGATTTCTTCCGTCTTAATGAGCCGTATGAAGAAATGTACGACCGCAGCAAGGTTCCTCGAATGCCCTGGCACGATATTTCCATGCAGGTGGTTGGACAGCCAGCACGAGACTTAACGCGTCACTTTGTCCAGCGATGGAACTATCTACGGAGAGGGCGCAAGCCGACTCGGCCTCTGCCCTTCCTTCTCCCGGCCCCCGATGCCAAAATGGATGAGCTCGAGGAACTCGGGCTGACGGGAACCTGCGAGGTGCAGATACTTCGCTCTGCGACCACTTGGTCATTGGGGATCGAGGAGACGGAGCACAGCATCCAGACGGCATACATCAAGATGATTGAAGACTCGGATCACTTTGTCTACATGGAAAACCAGTTCTTCATCACCAGCACCGACGTGTACGGTACTCGCATCACGAACCGCATTGGTGATGCTCTAGTTGACCGTATTATTCGGGCTCATGAGAATGACGAGGACTGGCGGTGTGTCATTGTGATCCCCCTCATGCCTGGCTTTCAGAATACAGTGGACGAACAGGAGGGCACCAGTGTCCGGCTGATCCTGATGTGCCAATATCGGAGCATCTGTCGAGGTGAGTCATCCATCTTTGGACGACTGAGAGCCGTCGGAATCGAGCCCGAGGACTATATCAATTTTTATTCCCTGCGGCAATGGGGGGTCATGGCCAACGACTGCCTGGTCACCGAGCAGCTGTACATTCACGCCAAGACCATCATTGTGGATGATCGTGTGGCGCTCATAGGCTCCGCGAACATCAATGAGCGGTCGATGCTAGGTAACCGCGACTCTGAATGCGCAGCCATTGTCCGAGACACCGATATGATATGGTCGACCATGGCTGGTCAACCATACCAGGTCGCGCGTTTCGCTCACACGCTTCGCCTGCGCTTGATGCGGGAGCATCTTGGGTTGGATGTTGATGAGATCCTCGAGGAGGAACGTCAACAGGAGATGGACCGAGAGGCGTTCGAGAACGAGATGAATGATATATATAGCGAGGAGGCTCCTGACCCTGGCTCTAGCTCGCTCAGACCGAGCCAACGCTCTGAGCTGGTCCGTCCACCCAGTTTCAACCATGCACTTGACATGGAACAAGCTGAGGCTATCCAGGAGTCGGATTCTGGTTCCTCCAATAAGGGTAAAGGACTCGAAAACGATCCGCGAGTGATGGGGGTGAAGCACCAGATGGACGTCTCAGGGTATGGGCCAGATCGCTGGAAGTCTGCTGAGAAGTCGGGCCTTGACGAGGGCCGAGACTCGGTCATTGTCAACGGCCGAGAGATACTCGTGCAGGACTTGCACGCTGAGGGCAAAGGGTCCTTGGCGGCACCAAAGGAAGCCCATCACATTGCATCGATGCTCAACAATAGGAACCCCGAGTCGGTTGATGTAGGGGGCGAAACATTGCCGCCCATGCCTGCCTTCAACCGCCGCACCACGGACCAGCTTGGCTTGCCTCGGGCTGCACAACTACCTTCGCTGCCTATTGTTGACGACACGGACATTGGTGGTCCTCCTGTCCACCGCGATAGTGCTACTGGACGTGTGACCAGCGGAGCGTTCCATCCTATGGCGGCGGATATCAAACTCGCTCCCATCGACAAAGATTGCATGGTCGACCCCCTGAGCAGCACCTTTATTGACGAGATTTGGCACAGAGCGGCGGTAAACAACACCAAACTCTACCGCCGAGTTTTCCGCTGCATGCCTGATTCCGAAGTGTCTACATGGGCCGAATACCGCGAGTACGTGACCTACGGGGAGAAATTCCGGGCCAGCATGGAAGGGCGGCCCAAGAGCGAGGATCGTGAGACAAAGTCAGAGGATCAACACCCGTCAACTGCCGCCGGCGCTGGTGTCAGCGCTCCTGGACCGGAGGCCATCTTGAAGTCGGTGGAGAATGAAATTGAGAAGCTCCCCGATAAGGTCGCGGAGAAACTCTCGCACCTGGGACCCAACGAGGGGAGGCCTCACATCGTTACGCCAGAAAACGGCGAAGCCAGCGAGTTGAACGAGAAGGAACCGGCGTTGGCGCCCAACGGAGAAGAGCACACGCAGCAACGCCCGACTCTTGATGTCAATACTGCAACTGAACAACAGCGGCCGCGCACCCAAGAGGCTCCTTCGCCAGTCTATTCGCTAGGCGACACTCCTTTCCCCGCTGTTGATAACTCCCAGAATAAGTTCCTGGATCCGGAGTCACTGGTGAACAACGGCAAACGACGAGAGCGGAGAACAACATTCTCGACGCTCGAGAAGGCCCCATCCAGGGAGACCAACTCCAACTCTCAGGCAGCCGCACCAGTGGGCTCCGTGAAGCGGCGACGCAGGGCAACGACTAAGGGCAGCCGGCGGGGATTCTCCATTGAGGACATGCCGTCTCGAGCAGATGCCGAGGAGTTGATGAACATGGCCCAAGGACACTTGGTACAGTTCCCATACGACTGGCTGCTTACCGAGGAGCACAATGGCAACTGGGGCTACCAGGTTGACGGAGTTGCTCCTCTTGCGATATAGTGAGTATACCTAACTCTTCAGCCATCGTCATGAAGAATGTGCTAACCATTCGGCAGCAACTAGCACGGCGTTTCGGTTAGAGTGCATGGGCGGGTTTAGCATGTTGTTGAAGTGGGCGAATGCATCACAATGGAGTTCTGTCCTTCAAATGGATTTTTCGATACATATGTGCATAGATAATTAGCGGCGGTCGTACGATATAAGGGTATCGGCCTTGCAGACACACACGCACGACGGGCACGCTCCATCGTCTTCTATTGATACAATAATGTACATATATATCATTTTAATTGTTATGGGGCTGGGACACTGTACAATGGTTTTACATGCCAACGAAGCAGGGGTTTGGCGGTCATACCCGCTCGCTGACCCATATCGCGCCACGACAGCCAGCCCGTATGAAATTGGTGAGCAGCCAGTGTGGCTCGGCCTTCCTGGCATCATGCTCGAGGGCATGGTCTAGGTGCTCGAGCTCCTCGTCGCGTATCCTCCGCAGGGTGTGCACCAGCTCCGTCAGCTCACCGCCGACCTCGTACCCCTCGGCCTCCCACTCGGTGATCATCTCGAGCAGGATGCGGATCTGGGCGTTGTAGTGGCCCCCAATCTCGGTCTCGACGGCCTCGGTGCAGGCCATGGCGGCCTCGCGGCCCATGACGGCGGTGGACCAGCCCAGGCCCGTGGCCAGGACGGACCACAGTGGGTACAGCGCCGTGGGGCGCACGCGATGCTTGTGGATGAGGGCGTTGAAGGTGTCGAAGTGGGCGGCCTCCTGGTCGTACATGTGCGCCATGAGCGGGCGGAGGTGAGGGTGGCGGCGGACGAGGGGGGGAGTCTGGGCCGTGTAGATGAGGGTAGCGGCGAGTTCGCCGGCCTGGTTGACGCGCAGCTGGAGAGAGGAAGGGTTCGTCAGTAATGCGGACTGATTATACGGCAATTGGAGAGGACGAGGCCCGTACTGCCGAGGCGAGAAACTCGCGCTGTTCCTTGGTGAGAGGCTTGCGCTTCTTGGGGGTGGACTGGCTCGAGGTGTCGGGTGAGGTCGAGGAGAACGGTTGGGCTTTGGCAGCAGTTGTCGACGAGATTGTGCGGGTGGCTGCTGGGCAAATTGCCCGGGTGCAGAGTGCACGCGCCGGCCTAGCGAGGCATCGTGTAGGCGCCATGATTGCGTGTCGAGGGAATGCTGTGGCCGTTATCGTCTTCGTCGCCGCCAAATGTGGTTCGATTCTTTGGAGCTGTGAATGACGCTGGCGACCCTTGGTGGTGGATCGCCATTGCTGCGAGGTACGTACCACTGGCGGGCTTGCATAAAACATGGATCATTATTGGGCCGACCCGTTCTTCGTGCAAATGCTCCAATGCCTTGCACAAATGATGCACAAAAGGCCAATGAGACGCGTTCTGGCTTGACCCGATGCTTTTCCCGGGGGGCGGTTTTGGGGGCAACCACTTCCGAACCTCGCTCGTCCCATCTTTCACGCCTTGTTGAATCATCCGTTGCTCCTATATCGTTTTCTCTTGCCCATCTGCCTTTATTGCATCAATATTCCCGATCTGTGCCGCTCATAGGACACCCCACGAGCGATAGACTGCCCAGGCGAGCTGCCTGCGCCTGCTGTGCGCGAGAACTGTCGGACACGTTGTCAGCCTCTGAAAAGCGCGCGGACGCACACCGAGAGCAACAATGGCTGATATCGACGATGATCTTCTCGATCTTGCCGGAGGCTCCTCTGGGGATGAGGGCTCCATCAGCGATAGCAGGGAGCGGTCTGAGTCGCCACCCCCAGGAAAGGAGTCGAGGAAAGCCTCGGGCAAGAAGGGGAAGCGGCGCCCGAGGCATGGTGATTCGGAGGAGGAGGGCGAGGCGTAAGTGAATCATCTCATCACTACTCTACCGCAAGTGGCGTACTGTGCTGCGCATGATGCGATCCATCCGATGGAATCTTGTCGTGCTTCGCTGCTTGCCACCTGCTGCCAGCTGGCCGTTATAACTCACCGGTTGCTAACGCTTGGCTTCTCCTCCAACACAGATCCTCGCAACCTGGGACTCCAAACTCTCTAGAATCCGCGCCCATGGACGAATCCGACTCCGACGCCGAGCCCCAGCGCGGCCGTGACGCTGATGGTGATGACAAGTACCCCGTTGAGGGCATGTACATCAGCCATGCCGAGAAGGCGGAGATCATGGCGTTGCCCGAGTTGGAGCGAGAACAGATCATCGCCGACCGCATGACCGAGATCGACCACCAGCGGCAGAACCGTCTCCTGCGTCAGCTGGTCAAGAATGAGGAGCGCAAGGAGGTCAAGAAGAAGCGCAGCGCCGGCGCCGCCGACCTCGAGGATGGCTCGCGCAAGACGACGCGGCAGCGCACGGGCAAGGGTGAGACGGCCATGGACTCTCTGCGGAGGGCGCGGGCAGAGAAGCAGAAGCGGCGCGAGGATGCAGAGCGCCGCAGGGACGCATACTCACCCCGTCGGGAGTCGCCTGGCCGGGATGAGAGCGACGACGACTTTGGCCGTGCCGGGACCCGTACACCCGAGCCTGAGGTGGAGAGGGATGTGCCTCCTGCGGAGCTGCGTGACTACGAACGGGTCAGGCTGGGACGCAACGAGTTTGCGCAGGTCTGCTTTACTCCAGGATTCGAGTCAGCCATTGCCGGCTGCTTTATCCGCATCGCGCTTGGGCCCCATCCCGAGACGGGCATCGAGCAGTACCGGATGGCATTAATCAAGGGCTTTACGACCGGCCGACCCTACGCCTTGACCGGGCCCAATGGATCGTTTGTGACTGACCAGTATGTGCGAGGCGCACATGGCAAGGCAGTCAAGGAGTTCCCTTTCATCGCCGCCTCGAGCGGCAGGTTCACAGATGTAAGCGCATATCTCATTTACTTTCCCGAAGGAAAGGATCTAACAAGTCCCAGAGCGAGCTGCACCGATACACGGTCACTTGCCACAATGACGGAGTGGCGCTCCCCACCAAGGCGTTCCTCTCAGATAAGATCGACGACATCAACAACTTGATCAACCACAAGTGGACCAACGAGGAGATCAAGGCCAGGCTGGCGCGCAAAAACGAGCTGCGGAAACGCTTCGATCCAGCTGAGCGGGAACGAGTGGCCCGCCTGCTCGAGGAGGCCAGGGAGCGGGGTGACGATGAGAAGGTGGAGGAGCTGCAAGAGCAGCTGGATAAGATGGGCTCTCAACGGCTGGCGTTTAGGACGAGCCTCGGGCCGGCCAAGAGTTCGGAGGCCGCACGCAAAGAGACAGAACAGGATCGGCTGGCGGAGCGCAACCGGGAGAACCGCCGGCTCAACGCCGAGGCGGTGCGCAAGGCGCAGCTCAAGGAGAGGGCGCGGGCGCGCGAGATTGAGCTGGCCATCCAGCGAGGTGAGCGGGTCGAGGATGACCCCTCGCGACGTGTCAAGACCAAGGCCAAGTTTGTGCACGACGTTAACGAGACGATTGAGAAGAAGTCGGCGACCAACGGCAGCGAGACGGACACGCCGACCAACGGCACGCCAAAGGCCAACGTCACCAAGTCGATGCCGGCGCATCTTGCCAAGTTACAGCTGGAGAAGCATTCCGAGAAGAAGGGAGTGCCTACGATTCACAAGCCGCTTATGGACGACGATGTGATCGGGGCGCTAGATCTGGATATTGATGTTGAAATTTAAGGGGTCAAGGGGGTCAAGGAGAGAGTCCTACCAAGCCAAGGAGCGAGGAGGACGGCATGGGTGTAGTGGGTGCATAATGGCGTTATTTGGAGTCGACGGACTAGAAACGGGTAAAATTGCAGCTGAAAAGGCACAGATCGCATAGACGATATATAGCGGTAATACATCACATCAAAGTACAGATGGGAAGATGGCCCAGCCCAAGGATGACAGCAGTTGATGAGATGGCCGGATTCGCGGGCTGGCTATCAAATCACGTTGTCCACCTATATTTCCTCTGGTTAGGTAACATGCCCGGGAGTCTTTCTGTCCAAGCTGAGGTGTTAAACGTCGTCCTTGCTCCAGATGTAGATAATCGCATCACCGAGACCTTTACGATGACCCCTTACCGCTCCAGCCTCTTAACATTCGTAAAGTAGTCAAACTTCCCCCTCCACCGTCCAAGAAGAAACAAGAATCGCACCACGACCGGGAATGCCAGTAACCGCACCAGGGATCTCACTCTCCCCCCAACACCCTCCCTCCTCGCCGGCCTGCTCACTGCCACCCCGTCCTGCTCGTCCTCCCACCTTTTGCAGACCTCGAGGAACAGCCTCGGATCATCCGTGATGACCCCATCAATGAGCTTCGTCGTCGTCGCTATCGTTGTTGTTGCCTCCGGCCCCCTTTTGGCAGCGGCATTCTTCCGGATGCACCACTCCATCCACCGCTCGTCGTTGACAGTCCACGCCATGACAGGCCGGTCCGCGTCGCGCGCCCGGCGCAGGAAGCGCGACCCGCAGGGCCCGACGAGAGACTCCCGCAGGATGTTGAAGCCCAGGTTGGCCACCTCGAAGAAGTGGCCCGCGTACGGCAGGTGGAAGCAGATGAGCACCATGGGGTGCGAGGGCAGCAGCCGGCGCGCCGCCGCGATGAAGGTGGCCTTTGTAACCGAGTCAGTACGGCCCCTGCTCTGTCTGTCTTTGGGGGGGGGGGGGGGAGGGAATAAGAATCTGGTCCTCTCACGTTCCACAGACCCAGGATGATGCGCTGGTCCCAAGGTGTCTTGCTCGGCGGTGCGTCCTTGACGGTGCGTGCCACGGCGCCCAGCAGGGCATCGGGGCCGTCGTCAACCTGCCCAGATCAGCTGTCTCCAGGCCAGGTACCCGTGACAAAGACACGTCATGTCGGGGATGCGCCCTACCTTGACGTCCAGGAGAATCCAGATGTGCTCATTGCCCGCCTCGGCCAGCCACTCCAGCAGATCGCTCAGTCGCGGCATGCCCTGCCTCGGCTCCCGCACCGTCTCCAGGCCAGAGAGGTATTCCCATGTGCAGTCGCGGATCTTCCTGTCGATCCCGAAGCACCTCTTCAGGCTGGGATCCTGAGACTTCCATCAGCATTTCCTCTCACATCGGCCCATTGGAGGGAGGGGGGCCAAAGGCGACAAAAAAAAAGGTGACTTGCATGTGAGAGCACCACAACGCCGTCGGCCGACAGGTGCAGATCCGTCTCGATGGCGTGGGCGCCCACCTCTGCAGCGCCCCTGAAGGCGCCCATGGAGTTCTCCGGGAACGAGGCCTTGTACCCGCGGTGGGCGATGGTCTGCGGGAGGAAGCGCCCTGGCTTTCTGCTGGACTGGACGGCCGCGGCGCAACAGGAGGCTGGAGGCGAGTCAGTTGCTTCTTCTGCCGATGAAGAGGATTTTGGGCAAGCTACCTACCGTTTGGGGGTGCCATGGCGTCCTGTAGAAGAGGCTTCGCCCCGCCAGTCATGCTGCTGGGCCCTGTATCTCTATTTCTCTATTTCCCCCTCGTCCCTCTCGGGTGGTTATGTATGAGGTATCGCAGCGAACGGATGCCCGATCTCCAACATCGGGGTTGGCTTTCGCGCCCCAGAGCCAAACCCCTCCCAGCATCTCCGCACGTGCTAATGGTGGATAATACGCGGATATGTAATGTGATGCATTCCTGTGGGTACGTGTTCCCATTGTCACCTTGTTCACGTTGCGGGGTGGAAGCCGCATTTAGGCATTTAAACTCCGAGGTCATACGCGTAGTGTACTATTACAAGTTGTAAGCCACTGGTTGACAGAAGATGTACCGTAGTATATGTACATGGTAGATGATGACGGCTATAGATGGCACTTGTAACATAATTGAAGAGCTATATACTCCACCAAGAGATCGTCCTAGCCTGCTAGTGTTCCATCAAGAACATGGGAAAAGATAAAAGAGATGGACGCGCGCGCAAGATAAAAGACGCCGCAGAGCAATAATAGCCATCGCACAATATCCCATCCTGCTTTACCCCAGTTGTGTCCAGAAAACAAGCCTTCCCATCCAGTCGTGTATGGTGTCCTCTCTCTTTTTGTTTGGTAACCCATTCCAACACAGCGCTCAACCCTGAAACCGTAGAATCGCTTGCATTTGCATATCATGTCGCTTAGAGAGGAAAGCTCTCGAGGCCATCCAGAATGAATCCATCATTACCCCCGCAGTTGGCCACCATATTCCCCTGGTAATCCACGCTGCCCATGCTGAGCCCCAGCTCCGACGGCGCCACGTCCTCGCCCGAGCTGAGGCTATCGTCGCTCATGCTTAGCACGCTCTGCGGCGCTGCCGGGTTCGATGCGGGGCCGTTGCCAAAGTCCCCAATGTTGAATGTGCTCAGGTCCCACGTGTCCGGCGACCAGTCGTTACCCGGGTACTGCGACGACGTCGGAGCGGACGCCTCGTTGAGGAAGCTGGTTCCTCCGTAGATGGCGTCGTACACGTTGTTCAACCCGCCATCCATGGTGCCTAGCATCGTTTCCCATTCCGTGCTGGATGCTGTGGCCGGCATCTTGGAACCCGTCTGGCTGTGGGGCATGTTCCGGTTTTGCCGTGGGGGGATCGAGGACGGCGGCTGCATGCGACTCCGCGGCGGCGACGTTTGTCGTGACTGGGAAGGCGTGGCTCCCAAGGCTAGATAGTCGAGGTTCTGCGGTATCCGTGACTTGGAGCATTGAGGTCTCTGTACCTGCGACATGGACAAGCGGTGATCCCGATGTCGTGTAGACGTCTCCCCCGGCACACTGTCAAAGGACTGTCTTGACGAGCTACGGTAGAGATCAGGCTTCTGATCCGCCAGGCTCGGCATCGTCATCCGCCGCATCCTCTCCTGCTGCTGAAGCAGGTCCGTCTCGCTGACTGACGCATCTGGACGCCTCCCTAGGAACGACTTCTTTCTCAGCTGTGCTGATGGGGGGGAGCCCCGCTGTGAAGGCGTAGATGTGGAACCCTCGCGAGACGGCGGTGGCGGCGGTGACGGCACCGAGGCGTTCGCTTCGTCGATGGTAATAAGCCGGCTCGCAACTCGCCTGAAATCCCACGAGCCGGGAGCCCTTTCGCGCCCCACAATCCCGATAACCGCATTCACCAGGCGTTCATTGTCCTGCATGACCTTGCTCTCCTTCTTGAGGTCGATGGCCTGGTAGAGCAGCGTTATTCCGCACACGATGAGCAAGTCTGTTTTGTTAAGACAGAACGAGAAGATCATTCTGCGCTCCTCGAGAAGCTGAATGATCTGGATAATACGCTTGCTAGACTCGCTGATGGAGAGCAGAGCGGGGGCGGCCTTGTGGCCAAGACTCGAACCAACCGCGGGGCGGTAGATCAGAGTGCGAATATAGTAGTATGCCAAAGCCTAGGTCTGTTAGCTTGTGTTTTAGTCTGATTTTTGGCTCTCACGCACCAAAAGAGGGGACCGGCTGCCCGTGACATCCGTTGAGGGCTTGTCTTGGGCAAAGTTGAGTCTCAAGTGGTTTGGCAGGTCATTGTACCAAGCGTCCAGCTCGGATTCGAGACCTCCCATTTGCTGCAGCGATAACTCGTGAGACGTCGTGGCTGGGTAGTTCTTCTCTAGGACACGGGCCATTACGCGGGCCCCACGGAACAAGGCCAACGCGCTTGACAAGCGAGTGGATTCACCCGGAAGCGTCGGCTGGAACCCCTTCTCCGTGACATATTCGTCGTCAGTGTCTGACGGGTATTCAGCCTGAACATCCTCTTCCCTGAGGAGCTTGGGCAGGCCGAGAGTAGCGGCAGTAAAGCTGTACCACATTAGCATGAGCTGTGGGTACCATGTGGACATTCGAGCGGCTCACCAGTCAAGGGTATACAAGGTCCAAAACACCTTCTTGCGCGTCTCGATAGTCAACGCCCCAAAAGAAAATCGCTTCTGGCTCTGGTGCAGACCCAGCCTGTGGGACAGACCGACGGCAATGCCCTTATAGTGTTGGAGCTTCTTGTAGTCGGCTCTCATGGTGCAGTACATCAGGGCCAGGATAAGGCACTGCAGCGTGGTCATGGTGTTCTCCATGAGCAGCGAATCCAGAGCCTTGGTCCATTGCCGCTCGCAGGCAGCTAGCTGCTGCAGGTCAGGAGACTCCTGGGACAGCCCGGCGATGCTGAAGACGAGGTACAGCTGGGCTGTCTTGTGGCTGTTCTTGATCTTGGCCGGGTCGGCCACAAAGTCTTCGTAAACACGAAGGAAAGTCGGCTTGTGGAGCACCGGGAAGAGCGGAGCCCACTCCTGGAAGTAGACGTTGACACAGCGGTCGGAGAAGAGCCGGGGAGGGGCTCCCGGCACCTGCTCAGACTCGTCACTATTATTTAGCGGCGGAGTGCCCTGGATGTGGAGGAACGCTTCGGGGTTCAAGTCAGAGCACGGCTTGCCCGTCTCCTGGATCTTCCGCTTAAAAGCCTCTGCACAAGATTTGGGTTAGTGAACATGGCGGCCATTAGACCCAGAATAGGCGTGAGAAGTGAAAACGCACCGATGAACGCCCTTCCACTAGACGGGCCCATAAAGTATGAATCTGAACTGTCAACGCCGAGCAGCAGCGGTGACGGTTGCACCCGGAATGTGTCCTCCCTCGGTGGAGGCGACGCGTCCTTCTTGAGCTCCGGGGTACCCGCCTGGGGTGATGAGTGGGACATGGCCGCCGATGGTGGTGTCCTCCTGTTCCCGTGCATTCTGGACAGCATGTCGATCTTCTCGTCCTTCTCGTCCAGCAGGTCCTTCAGCTCGCGGACTTCCGTCTCTAGCGCCCGGACGCGCTCCTCGAGGGACTCTGTGTAGCCTCGCGGGAAGGCGCGTCGGCTCAGCTTATCGCTGGTGCGGCACTCGAAGCCAACGTTGGCGCACTGGGTACATGTCGGGCGGACGCCGTCGCAGCGGATCTTCTTGCTGCGGCATCTGTCGCAGGCTTGGGCGATGCGACCCTGGGCGCTGTTGCCCACCTTGATAACTTTCATCGGCAGGATTCCAGGCATGATGGGCAAATATCAATCGCTAGACGGAGTATCAAAAAAGCAAACAGGCAAAGGAGGCGCTGTCGTGGCGTGGTTCGGTTGTGCGCCTGCGTAACGGCGAGTAATGACTGGGTGGCGTCCAGGCGATGGCGGTTGACCTGGTCTTGGTCCTCAGCGCAGGCCACAGAGGGACCGTTGCCTGTCTTTGCCGAAGGGATCCCTCGATTCCAGGAAGGGTCCCCAGATAAAATAAATAAATAAAAACGCTGTGTCGCGGGAGGTAAATGGTCGTGCAGGCGAATGTTCGAATGATGGGGCAGAGCGGGATGGCGATGGAAAGAGTGAAGGTTGAGACACAGAATTGGAGCCAAGACTAGGTCCAACGGAGGTGACGGGATGAAGGGAATTTCTGGGCTTCTGGGCTTCTGGGCTTCTGGCTGTCTTCGTCTGGGGGAGGGGCCTGGCTCAAAGTTGTTGGGCGGTGGGCCACACAGAGTCATGGTTGCTGTCCACCAGGCTCCCGGTCAGCAGAGACTCAGCGCCTGGCAGGCCTCCACCGCTGGGACACCACCAGTGCACCACCCACCACTGGGGACCCGACCACTGGGCGCCCACCACACTGGGGCATGGACCACTGCCCACCAGCGTGCACCAGCGCCCCCAAGCGCCCTTCTGAGAGGGTGGTGCGGTTGCCTCCTACGTAGGTCCAGGCCCAACCGCCCCAGTCTCCAGACAGGCAGACAGGGGGGCTGTGGGCGGAATCTGGGGCACCGGGGTTTGTCGCCCTTGGCCCAATTGGGAGCCCCCGTCCCGGCTGATCCCGGATCAAGCATGCACGCTGCACGCATGCATTCAGCAGCAATCAGACGGATACCATCCGTCCAGTACGGAGTCTATGATATATCACAGTATTTCTACTGCTTAAGCCACCGTCGCAGCGATAACCTCTTTAGATAGTATTATGTGCCTGGCCACACGGCTGACCGGCTTTTCTCACCGGGCCATGCCATCCATGTCAGATCTATTCAGCCGCCGTCTTTTCCCTTGCTTGCGCATAGGGGTTTGGATGAAACCCATCTCCGTCTTCGACTCCAAAGGAAACTCTCGCAGTGCCATTCGTACATGCCGTGTGACAACGTGACAAGCGCTTCGCTGTCGTTGCTCGTGCGGGGGAATCCGGGGAAGCCAATGCTGTAGATCTCGCTATCGAACAAGTCGATTGCCATTTACGTTGGCACTGTTTCAATATAGCTCAAAACGCACCGCGCCACCGCGCGCGCCACCAAAGACGAAGGCTTCCACACCCTTTTTTCTGACTTGAGCCCGTTGGCCACGTTGCGCCCAGCCTCACGCGACTCTTGCACTCACGAACTGCATTGCCACGGAGGAACGGAGACCCTATCTGCAGCTTCCACATCCGTAGAACTGCCTTTGACAATTCAGGGGATCGGAATTGGTCGACCCACGAACCGAATGTTGAGTCCGCTTGTGCTTTCCAAGCCTGTTAACCTCTCTCTGACATGGGCAAAGTCCCTGCACATGGTACTGAGAGATTCACCATCGTCATCTGGAGAGCCCATAATATTATATGCGCTCAATTTGAGTCTCAGTCACACTGGAGCCGAGCTTTGCCGTACGATATTATGCCTCGATTCCTAGGTCTCACCCCTCCCCCATTGATGGTGCACGCACGCACTTCGTAAGATGTGACGGCACTTGTGGCGGTAAGGAGTAGCTAAAGATGTGCTCGAGTCAGTTGCAAGATTTGTGCTATTATTGCTAGCCTCCTACCCGTCGACATATTGGCTGGTTGATTTTCTTCTCCCCCTGGCACTCCAAGCCATATTATGGTATACCGTATCCGTGTGGTTAAGCGACGCCCCCAAGACATGCGCTTTGAATTTTACCAACCACTGTTTCGCCTGCGCATGTTACGACCACTGCGGGGCCACTAGAAACACCCTGATGGCGTGATCCTGCAACGGTCATCCTACTCGTACAGTATTATCTGAAGCCCTACGGATGGCTTCTCAATTTTGATTCTCGTCGGTTTCGAATGAAAGTCTGTGTTGTCCTCCCAAAGACTCATCCTGAAATCTCTTAATGCACTCCATCATGACCCTGCGCCTCGCTCAAAACTGTCAAGAATGTAGCAATTCAGCGTTGATGATTGCCACTTTAGGCGCGAAGTGGTGACTGTCGATCACCAGACCGTCTCGTTCGGCTCCGTCACCACATACTGTTGCCCAGGGCTTGGCTTTCAGCTGAAATCGTCTTCCTCATTGGCCGGCGCAGTGACGCCTTGCTCGTTATGGGTATCTTCCGTCGACCCGAGATATGCTTTAACCTTGTCGTCGGCTAGTAGATTTGTTTGCTGGAGGGATGGCACCTGGTCAGTGACGAGAAGCAGGCCGACAGCAACGTGAGGGATGTATTATGTAGAGAGTCGAAGGGATTCAACCGTGTTTCATCACCCAGATACTTGGTTGGCACTTGACTGGTGACAGACAAGCAGCCCATGTAGAGGCTGTTGAAGGGATCCTGGATTTGGGGAGAGTGGGTTGACATACCTGTTCTTGCAAAGCTGCCACAGCAGCCTCGAGAAGGGAAGTCTCTATTCTCTTCAATACTCCCGCCGCTTGAACACAGGCTTCTCTCAGCACAGCATCCTCGTTCTGTCCAGGCTCCTCGGTGATTGGGGGGCTCTGTATCCTTGCCAATTGCGACGTCATCTGCTCTGCTAGAACTGTGACGGCTCGGAGTCGAAACATCGGGCAAAGAGGATGCTCCTGCGTCAGTGCTTCAAAGTTCGCGGCCTGATTAGTCACATCGCTGCCCTGCCAGAAGAGCTTCAGCTGACGGCCGCCATCAGTGTCCTGGAGGACCCGAAATTCGAGGCCGTCTTCTTCGTTGAGGACCATAAGATGGAGGTAGGGGCTCTCCCACTTTAAAACCCCTTCTGTCCGAGATAACCGGACGGTCGGGAACTGCTCAAAGACGTGAAGCTTCGCCTGTGCCAGGGGATCATCAGGGAATGAGTCAAGCGCCAGTGTCATCTCGTCCTTGCTCGTTTTTCCGTCGATAAAGCCGTAGCTGAAGAGCATCTCGGCCGCCGACTTGAATTCGCCATATGAGATGGTAACCTCATTCCCACTGGCTACGGTAAAGCCAGGGCGAAGCAGGATCTCCACATCCCCGTCGCTGTCCTCATCATAGTAGGCGTCTGGTCCATTCGAGTGATTGACCATGTCAATGGAGGGTACCATGGCATCGCCTGTAGAAGGCAGCTCTAGGCACCGGGACCGATACCAGGCATCTACTAGCGCCCAATCTCCCAAGGTGACTGCTTCATCCTCCCAAAAGAACGAATTCCAGAATGGAAGGTCTAATGTCTTCTCGCGGAGTTCGTGCAGCTCGCTGTGCAAGGAAGCCATCTTTGCATCGACAGCGTCCTACGTGTGGTGAGAAGATGCCGGCAAGAACGGGTTGGCCCCAGAGAATAGGTATGAACCCCGAAGACTTACCTCTAACGACGTGCCCTGCAGGAGTGCTCTCTCTGGCTCCGACCACAGGGTAGGGACAAGGACATCGCGTGGCAGGAACTTGGAGTATTCGGTCCAGGCAGTCGAAGCCACACCTTTCCTCCCGGCATGACCTCGTTTGGAACTGACTAGCTGAGCTAGTAGGTATAGTAAGATGTCTCCCCGGGAAGACTGCCCAGAATTGGTGAGCCAAATGTCCCAAGTTCTGTGGGGCGATGGTGTTTACCTGATGTCCCGCAGCATCTAGCAACTGCCGGAAGTTCTGATCGACCTTGGCATAGTCCTCGATCGTGCCAGGTGACAGCACCAGAGCGCGAGGGACCTTGACTAGCGGTGCATCATCCTTTGCTCCCTCGTCATCGGCGGTGAGACTCAAGCGCTGTGTGGCCACCAGTCCTAGGCCTTTGCCGTCTATGTGCTGGAGCTCAACATTGAGGAAGTCGACACCGTTGAGATGTGCCCACCCACGCAGAGCATCGAGGGGCAGAGGGGGAGAGGACATAATTTATGGGAGACCAGGGCAAGGCGGCAGTGGGTTGTTTACAAATTTGAATACGTTGCCAGTCCCCTCGAGAGCTCTCAATTACCGTGGTACGTAGTGGAAATCAACTTCCAGCAGCTCCGTGCCTCTGAGGTTGGTAGTAGTCGCGACCGAAGGTGGGATGATAAAGAGGTCCCTCTGTCATCAAGCTACTTTCCCCCACGGCAATTGTAGGCCAGGAATTTAGGTACCCTTGCTGATAAGGTACCTGCAGCACAACTGCCCCTCCGCCAAGCCAGAATTTTCGTGACGTCCACCATCACGCCCTGTCGCAAACGACAGAAAGAAGCGCCCCTCGTCTGGAGAGTTTGGAGGACCACCCGTCTTCAATCACCGCGACCCACTCTCCTTTAACCCGTCCAAGCGCTCAACTTGCATGAACCGGAAGCCAACGCATCCGAAATGCCTCGCGATCCGCTCATCGGGCTCGTGGGCAAGCCCTCGGCGGGCAAGAGCACCACCCTCAACAGCCTGACGGACGCCTCCTCCAAAGTCGGTCGGTAGCCCTATTACTCCAACTTTCCCTAGACACGGAGTCGCAACAGGCGCTGATAAATCTATCTGAATAGGCAACTTTCCGTACATACTGCCTCTCCAACCATCCTCCTCCGACTTCATGGGGACGAGCCGTTAAGCTAACTGCCCCTCCATCCCAGGTTCACCACCATCGACCCCCAGCGGGCCATAGGCTACCTCCAGATCGACTGCGCGTGCGCGAGATACAACCTTTCCGACCGGTGCCGCCCCAACTATGGCGCCTGCGTCGACGGCCGGCGATCCGTGCCCATAGAGCTCCTCGATGTTGCTGGGCTTGTGCCGGGTGCCCACCAGGGCCGTGGGTTAGGGAACAAGTTCTTGGATGACCTGCGGCACGCTGATGCGCTGATACACGTTGTTGACGCCTCGGGGACCGTCGATGCCGAGGGAAAGGAGACGAGAGGGTATGATCCGTCCGTGGACATTGCCTGGCTCCGGAGTGAGGTTGTCGCATGGATTCTAGGCAACCTGATGCAAAAGTGGGGTTCTATCCGGCGGCGGCACATGGCTATTAAGGCCACGGCCGTCGAAACATTACAGGGCCAGTTCTCTGGTTACGGTGCGACAGCAACGGTCATGAACCGGACACTCGATCGGGCGGGTGTCAAGGAGCCCCTAGAAGATTGGAGCGACGAGACGGTCAAGCACATTGTGAACGCCTTCGTGGACGAGAAGTTCCCTACCGTCATTGCCCTGAACAAGATTGACCACCCCGATGCCGACAAGAACATTTCAAAAATAGCAAAGATGCAGGATCCGAAAACGATAGTACTGTGCTCGGCCATATCGGAAATCTTTTTGCGCAAGATGGCAAAGCAGGGCTATATCAAGTACACGGAAGGAAGCGAGTTCGTCGACACCAGGGAGGACCTGATAGAGCAAGGCGACCCGGATGGCGGAGGTCTCAAGGAGCTGGATGAGAAGAATCGGAATCGAATAGAAAACCTCAAGGATATGGTCCTCTACCGGTTTGGATCTACCGGAGTTGTCCAGGTCCTGACACGGGCAGCAGAGCTTCTTGGGCTTGTCCCCGTGTTCCCCGTTCGCAACACGACGACTTTCAGCGCTGGCGCTTCCGATTCCAAGTTTGTCTTTAGGGACTGCGTTTTGGTGAAGAAGGGCTCGACAGTGGGGGATGTTGCTCGAAAGGTCATGGGCGACGCTCCCATTGCTTACATTGAGGGCGTCGGGAACATGCGAGTATCGGAGGATGATTTTGTTTCCGTCGGGAAGAACGATGTAAGTTGACCTTCCTGAAGCCCTTATAGATTTACTAACTGTTATAGATTCTGTCCTTCAAGGTCGGACGTGGTTGAAAGGGGCCAGCGATGGCCACCTGCTACTTTACGCCCCTGTGAGGCGGTGGGTTTGGCATACGGATGATTACATGATATATAGAAGCATAAGAAAACGCAGCGGCCATGGATTTGGATCTCAGAGACATGGGAAGCTCCGTTCTGGGCACTAGATAGATACCTATCATCTGGCTCATCTGTGTAAAGATTACTTCGCCTTGATGGGGTCGAGGTTTTGTCCATCGAGGCGACTTAGCTATACACATAGCGCTCGCCACCGCATACCACCAAATACAATGCTGTCAAATTTTGATGGGTAGCTTTTGTTCTCAACTTTAACCCTAGCTCATGTGTCTAATCATCAATAGGTACCGGCCATTCGCGCGGCCTTTCGCCCCAAATCAGTTCAACGCCGAACTGTTTGGCCGCTTTCCTCAATATATCCAGATTGGCACCTTTGATCGTGTGCTGATATATCGTCTTAAACTTCGTCGCCTTCATTATAGCAACAATGACAGACCCGAGTTCCGCATCTTCGTAGTAGTCGGAACCAATCTCCAGTGTCTCGAGATTTGGGAAGCTCGCAAGGAAGCTGGGCAGTGGCAGGTCCTCATCCGTTTGCGGGTACCTCCTGAACCGGAAGTTGGATAGGCCAATGCAGCGTATGGACTTGGCGCCCCGGAGCCAGGAGAACTCCTGGATACGCTGGCAGCTTGCTGGACCCTCGTGATCGGTCATGGAGGGGCGACGGAAGTTGATGTCGATGGAGCGCAGCTTGCCGCTGTCGATGGCATTTCTCAGGACCGGCTCCGAAGCTGCGCCGTCCATGACCATGTGTCTCAGGCGAAGGTCTCGGAGGTTATCGAAGCTGTTGGGTAGTCCTGGTGTGGAAGTCCCCTGTCCCAAGAAGTCGAAGGAATCCATCCAGTCGTGATATCGTCCTAGTATGGTCACCCCACTCGGATCTTCATGGTAGGGCCCGAGCTCGAGATATTGTATGTTGGCCCCCTGGTTTCTGGATGCCAACTGGATGAGTGTAAGCGCCTGACTGGGTGTCAGAGAGCCTGTTACGTCGTCGCAGATGACTACCTTGAGCTGCCCCAAGGACTCGGTAAACGGTTTCTTGTCGCGGTCATCGTCTTCATTCCACCTCGGTGGGAGAATATCTTCGAACCAAAGCTGTTCTAAGTTTGGCATCGACTTCATCACATGGTCCTAATTATCGTAAGCCTTTGACTCCCGACCAAAAGATACCATCACTTACCATTCGTATCACCGTATTGCTGCCTTTTGTGCGAAGGTATCGTAGTTTTGGAAGGACTGGCAATTCGATTACTTTGGGAGTGCCTTGGGACTTCGAGTTGATGTGGAGGTGTACAAGATTGCTGGCGAGAGTCTCCCAGAGAACTAGAGGCAGGGTCACTTCAACCAGGGAAGCATGAGTTATCGTACGCGGCCATTGCTGCATGTGGATATCCAGAGGCTCGAATTCGTTATGGAGCTCAAGGCATTCGAGCTTGGGAGACCCCCTCAAGAGCACCTTGAGTTTTGCATTTGAGAGACGAAGACCAGCGGCGTCCTTGATTACCAGTCGGCGAGCGTCATTCCCGGAATAGCCGAGGAGCTTACTCAAGGTATGGATGTTGGGCGGGTTGCGGCGTGGAAGAGGTTTTGGGAACTCGAGGGATCTCCATAGATGATGATTCTCGCGGCTTCCCAGCGATCTTCTCCAAGGTTTGCAGACACGCAGGCACCGCCTATGTTGATTAGCCATTGTTAGAGGGGTCTTTTCTCTATAGACTACTCACAACAGAGACAGGAAGTCAATATAAGAGAAGATGAGGTGGACAATGTCGAGAGGGAGCTGCAGGGGGTCTTGACGAAAGTAGCGGGTATGTAGAGGCGCCCGAGCAGTATAGAGTTTCTGATACTAATAGTCAGCAACAACCCTGACCAACAGACCATGGTCCTCGGCCTACCTCAACCTTTGGGTAGTTCCTTGGCAGATTGCTTGATGCGCTGGCATCAATGCCGGCATTGAACACCTTCCAAGCAAACTCATTCTTCTTCTGCAACCGGGCTATCTTTCCAAGCCGGAGATACCCCTAAAAGAAATTAGCATTTGGGAGGGTTGTCGACCGTTGAGTAACGTACGTCTGGGAGACGCGGTGCGAGCTCCAATATCCATTCGGCATCCTTTCTTGCGCGATCAAGCTCCTTAAGCGCTTCGAATGCGGCAGCTCTGTAGTCTAATGATTGGACATGCAGTGAGTTGTCGCAATTGCTAAAGGTTTTCCCTACAGGGCAGGTGCAAGTATACATAGCTTCGTGGAAGATGGACCCCCCCTCGGCTGCGACTTGCTCGTAGTGTTTGCACGAGCATCTGTCTCGTCTTGTTCCCCTGGTACAGGGACATCGTTTCATAGCCTAAAAGATAATGAGAACTAGCCATGGGGGTTGAAATGTTTGGAACGTACGCGAGTAAAGCACTCTAAAGCATTCTTATAGCGTTTGGTCGCATAAGCTTGACGGCCATCGCGTATAAGCGCCTCAACGGCCGGGTCACGATCCGGAGGCATGGTTCAAGCTGTTAACTTTTGAAGCTAGATGGGTCTGGAGCTAGAATCGGGGTTCCAAGGTCAATCCGTAGCTTCAAGCCATGGTGACGATGGTTGTGCTTGGTGTTGTTTGTGCTGTTGGACTCGACGGAATTGTTTTAATGGTAATTGTGTCGCAGCAAGTTTAATATGACACCATTTCCAGTAACAAGCTGGAGCCTCCTAAAGTTATCGTCGTCGTGTCGATGTATCAAATCGTGGTGGTTCTTGGAGTTAAAGTGCAGCCGACGCGGTTCGAGTGCCACACGACGCGTCTGGCCAACCACCATTATTGCACTGATACGTCAGCACCCCCACAGTCAACTATCGTTTTCCCATCAACAACCACCAACTTCCACACGTCAAACATTTTGAAAAGAAGCTTAAAGAGCTAGGTATTGCTAGGCAGGCTTGCCTGAGGCCTTACTTCCGCATCAAAGACGGATCTTCGCAAACATGAAGCCTCTCGCTCCGTTGCTGAGCCAGCATTCCTCACCGTCTACCAATGAGTCGACTGCTACTTCCTGTTGCTCCGCGATGCCACTGTTCATCGCCAAAGGTTAGCTGTGACTGGCCACTATGGGAGACTGACTCTACCTTTCTAGTGCCCAACGTCGCGATACACCATCCTGGCCGCCGCTTCCACCCTGCTCACTGAAGCCCGTGTCCGACACTGGAGGGGTTACCCATCTCCCTCCTCTCCAAAAGTAGGGCGTGGTAATGCTCCCTTCCATGACGTATCCCTCCAGGTTCACAGTCAATACCTCTTTCAGCTCCCCTGGCACAATCCTGGCCCGCCGACGAGCCGCATCGTATGCGGGTCGACTGGTTGTCTTGAAGTGGGTGTGCTCCGACCTAGCGGTCCTTGCACTATCCACGACAAGCACGTACTCTGGATGCTGGGGAGCTTCCTGTTCAGCTGGTCGGCTCCCTGGAGCTGGAAGCCGCCGCGGGAAAAATGTTTCGAGAGGAGCGCGAGGAATGTCGAACTTTTCAAACTTGATCTCGCCATGGCGACCGACTAGGATTCTGAGCCGTAACGGGGTTTCATGCGAGGCGCCGATGAACTCTCCAAGCCCTCGTGATAGCGATTCGAGGCCAGGCGGACCGTCGAGAAGCGTTACAGCCGGTCTCCAGCCCCAGTAAGATGCCGCTTTCAATAGTCTGTCTCGATGGTAGTCAAGCAAGTAAACTGGCGATTGGTGGTCGTAGTTCCATTTTGCGTGGTCGAGCCCTCGGCTTGGAACTGTGGTCAACTGCGGATCATACCGTGGGGTGGAAACCAGGAGAAAGTCGTCAGCCATGGCTGTTGGTAAATGCCAGTACGATTATTACTAATAGTATTAGTGTGATCCGTACTCCTATCGGGTTGGGATGAAGCTGTAATTCTACTTTTAGGAACTCTAGAATGGGTAGTTTCCGTCTCCGGTTGACGAGACGTGGAATAGCTGCAGTAATACGTAATCTGCACCGTACGAGTCCCACGAGTGACGAGGAGCTACGGGACGCATGGTCCCAAGAGCTCTACTACTGCCATTGCAGCAGTAATTTGCATGAATCCTAGGCCAAGATAGCTCCAATGCCTTCTTATGCTGATCCCATTGCCAAAAGACAAGTACATAAACTGAACACCGAGGTATGACCTCGAAATTGCTTAGGTACTTGCTGCATTGAGGCCAGGGTCTGCCTGAGGCATGATGCAACCTGCTGGTAGAACTAGGAAGCTTGCGGAAAAACCAGGAGTGGGGCAGCCCAATGATGGAAGCCAGTGACCCAGTGCAGCCAGTGCAGTGCAACCAGCGCAGCCAGCGCAGCACCACCGCGCTACGTACTCGGCAGGTGTTTCTGTGGAGCTGCGCGGGTCTCCAGCAAGCTCAGGAAATTTCGTGGAACGACGTCTTCTCGGGTCTCCTACGGTCTGCTTCGGTCATCATCTTTTTTTGCGCGTGCCCCCAAAGAGCCCGGTCGCACCATACACCGCATCGTCCCCGGCTTCCCGCGCCTGCCAACATCGGCCGCTGATCCAGATTCGACGTCCTTGTGACCCTTTCTTCCGCTCTCTCTTTGTTCTATTTTCCTTTAATACTTGATAATCCCACACCATGTCGAATCCCCTTCCGTCAATGCCTCCTGGCCAGCCGGCCGCCGTCGTCCACGTCGAGCCCTCCTCCAGCCTCCTGGACCGCATATCTACCTGGGTTTCCGAGAACAAGGCTGTTGTCTACACCATCGCTGGTGTTGCCGTTGTTGTCACGGGTGCCGGTGCCATCTACTACCTCAATTCCGATTCGGTGCGTGCAACAAAACCGCCTCAACAACCCTATTTGTGCCCCCCCCCCCGGCCCTGCATGGCGCTTTCGACCTTGGGTCTTACGGCGAACTGAAGCTAACCCTTGTTTTTCATGTGTAGAAATCGAAAGAACAGGGCCCCAAGCTCAGCAAGAAGGAGCGTCGGAAGCGGAAAGAGGCCGAGCGGAAGGCCGCCGAGTCTTCCAAGGAAGCTCCCCCTCAGCCCTCTCAGCCCCAAGCCGCCGCCTCATCGAGCGACTCGGAGCTGCCGGATGTTGACGAAGAATCTGTCCTGAAGCTGACCCAGCAGCAACGCGAGGAGTACGCTGCGAAGCTCAAGGCGGCTGGCAACAAGGCTTATGGCGACAAGGCGTACAACAAGGCCATTGGGCTCTACACCAAGGCCATCCTCTGCAAGCCCGACCCCGTCTTCTACTCTAACCGAGCCGCCTGCTACAGTGCTATGAGCGACTGGGACCATGTGATTGAGGACACGTCGGCCGCAATCAGCATGGACCCCGAGTACGTCAAGGCCATCAACCGCCGTGCCGCCGCCTACGAGCACCAGAAGAAGTACTCCGAGGCCCTTCTCGACTTCACAGCATCCTGCATCATCGACAACTTTAAGAGCGAGTCGACTGCCCAGGCCGTCGAGAGGCTTCTCAGGACCTTTGCCGAGCAAAAGGCCAAGGAGATGATGGCGTCCCGGCCTCCCAAGATGCCCAGCCCCATCTTCGTGGGCAACTACCTCCAGAGCTTCCGACAGAAGCCCCGCCCTGCCGGCCTTGAGGATTCCGTGCAGCTGCCGCATGACACTGGCCTGGGCCAGCTGCAGCTCGGTCTCCAGGGTCTCGAGAAGAAGACGGGCGACGGATATGAGGAGGCGCGCCAGGCTTTTGAGAAGGCTGTGGAGCTCAACGAGCTCGGAGAGCATGAGGCCTTGGCCTACAACATGCGCGGAACTGTCCGCACCCTCCTTGGCAACCACACCGAGGCTACCAAGGACTTCGACCGCAGCATCGAGCTCGACCCCACCATGACACAGAGCTATATCAAGCGCGCTAGCATCAGCCTCGAGCTTGGTGACGCCGCTGGCGCTGAGGCCGAGTTCGCCCATGCCCTCGAGCAGGACAACAATGACCCCGACGTCTACTACCACCGCGCCCAGGCCCATTTCATCAAGGGTGACCTGTCGGAGGCTCAGAAGGACTACCAGAAGTCCATTGACCTTGACAAGGACTTCATCTTCTCTCACATCCAGCTCGGCGTGACTCAGTACAAGATGGGTTCTATCGCCTCCTCCATGGCCACCTTCCGACGATGCATCAAGAACTTCCCCAAGGTGCCGGACGTGTACAACTACTACGGCGAGCTGCTGCTCGACCAGGGCAACTTTGCTGAGGCCGTCGAGAAGTTCGATACCGCTATGGAGATGGAGAAGCAGTCTAAGCCTATGTCCATGAACGTACTGCCTCTGATCAACAAGGCTCTTGCGCTTTTCCAGTGGAAGCAGGACTTCAAGGAGGCCGAGAACCTCTGCCAGAAGGCTCTGATTAGTAAGTGTACAAAGGCTCCCTCCTGTTCAGTCGCCGTTGGCTAACAAACCATTTAGTTGATCCCGAGTGTGACATTGCTGTGGCCACCATGGCTCAGCTCCTTCTTCAGCAGAACAACGTCCCCGGTGCCCTGAAGTACTTCGAGCGCGCTGCAGAGCTCGCCCGCACCGAGGGCGAGATTGTCAACGCCCTGTCCTACGCTGAGGCTACACGAACCCAGGTCCAGGTCACGGAGAAGTACCCCAAGCTGGCTGCCAAGCTCGCTGGTGGTGCGGGTCCTGCCGGCCTGCGCATGCCGCCTCAATAAACTTTCAACATCTGTACCAAGAGACCAAAAAAAGGGGAGTGGTGTGGATATATACCCGGTAATGACTCGGGTAACTGTAAGTGTACGAGGTGTTCCAACGGATGGACGGGATGGGATGCTGCAGATAGCAGGTCATCGGAGGGGAGATGGGTTCTGCCGCGTATACAAGGGACAGGGCCGTGTATTGGTCATCTCTGGCGTCGGGCGCTACTCTTGTAATGTGGAAAAGGCGCCCCTGTTGTACCTGTATATAATAATACTTCCCTCATGTTCTGATCCGAGGCGTGTGGACGGCGGAGACGGCACTTGCTGGACATCTGCTATCGTCCTGGGAGGTAGAACCACAAGTCTCTTTTCATTATGTCCAGTCTTCGAAAATGACAAGTCTTTTTGATTAAGGGGATGCGTCGGTAAAATGCGATTGGTATCCCTATTCTTTCTTGTCTTCTCGTCGATGCTGGTATTACTTACTACTAGTACTTATTCACAAATCCAAAAGCCTCCCCCAGAGCATCCTTGAGAAGCACACGCATATTCCACAAACAGGGGTCCGCAAACAGGAGGGAAAAGTAGCCCGTGCAACGCCGAGTTCTTCATTACTTTGAAGCCTGCGAGACACCTATACCAACGCCAAGGCCGATAGCCAAGAGGATGAGGAACACGATCAAGGCGCACCACCACTTGAGTTTGCGGCGGCGGCGGGCATGGTCGCTGGCCTTGACAATCTCCTCGTTGCCCTTGCCAATGTTCTCGACGGTGTTCTCGGCGTTGGCCTCCGCGGACTGGATGACAGGTTCCTGCTGCTCGACGACAGTGGCAAGTTCGTCGTAGAGCTGGGCGAGCTCGGAGAGGGTCTGCTCGATGCGCTGGAGCTCGCTGTGACGCGCTCGCACGTTGCCCAGGACAGAACTGGCATGTCCTGTCCGGTTTGTTCGCAGCTGTCTTGGGTCAGTGTCTCCCGCGCAGAATCTAGGAGCTATCGGTAATGTGAACACACCGCTGTTTGGAAAACACCCTCGTTGCCCCAGTCCAACTCGGTTGCTTGTTGGACCTCGTTCTCACTGGCATCGGGGTTGACGATGCGGTACTGGCGGGCAATCTGGTCGCGGTACCGATGCTGGTAGTCGCGCTCAATGCTCTGATACTTGTCAAGTTCAGTCTTGAAGAAGTTCTTGAGAGACTTGAGCTGGGGGCTCTTGGTGTTTTTGGAGACGTCGGTGGTGCGGGCGAGATCGCGCTCGAGGCTCTTGATGCCGTCCTTGATGGCCGTATTGCGGATCTGAGTCTGGGTAACAAACTGCTCCAGCTGGTCGCGAGCCTGGCCGTCGGTGCTGCTGAGGGTGCGCTGGTGCAGCTGACCGATGTAGTCGACGTCGCTTGTGAGACTGCTGATCTCACTGCGTAGGCTATGCACTTTGTCCAGGAATTCCTGCTGCGTCATGACGGGTGCCCCCTGGGTCGGCGGGGGACCGTAATCCTGCATCTCATACTGGCCCTGGGCGTAGGGATTGGGCTGCATGACGGGCGCATTGAGGTCAGCATCATGTGTACATTCAGAATGGTGCGCAAATGGTCCAAGCAAGTGTGGATCTTGAGAGCGCTGAGGGAGGGCAGAGATCTCACCTGTGAGTACCCAGTCTCCTGCGCCGGACCCTGTTGGTACGGGTTCTGATTATACTGGCCGTACGACATGATGGGCGAAGGCTGCGATGTTGATGGCAATGGCCGGTATGCAAAAAGAGTGACTTCAGAGCGGTTAAGTTGCGCGATCTAAAGATTTGCGATGACAATGGCGGAGGGGCGGAGGGGCAGAAGCTCGGGGTCCGGGTGTTGTTTAAGCTTTCTGGTAAACTCTGCCGCGCGCTGGATATCGACTGATGGGCTGTTGCGCACAGGTTAATCCAAAGACGGCCTGGAATGGGGCGGCAATGGGTGAAGAAGAGAGCCCGGGCAAAAGCTGTAAGCTATGAGCCGTGAGCCGTGAGCTGCGAGAAGCACGATATTATCGCTTGCTTCAGAGTCGGCGCACAGTGGAGATCGCTGGCGTTTCCCCAAAAAAGGTTGCTGACTGGTGGAAGGAGCTGCCCGTTGAGCTCGACGTCACCCGTCACAGCACCTGCCAGGATCGGCAAGCTCAAATTCTCAACCCGAAGACGCTGAGGTGGAAAGAGACAGGCAATTCGTAGACGGCGAGGCGTTCGCGACCGTGAAAATCGAAGCAAGTCGCTTTCAACGATAGGGCAGCACTAGAGGTAGAGGGAGGGGGCGCAATGCAGGTCCAACGAGCTGGGCAGTGGGCGAGAACGACGTTTTAATCCGCATGATGACATTGATGGGCGCGGACAGACCGGCAGTGTCGGCTCACTGCAGGTTGATCATTCATGTCGCCGTGTGGCGGTCTTTTTCGACACCCCGAATAAGCTGCAGGCCGGAGCTTCTGCTTGGAACTTGGCCTCAACGAACCACTCGGTCGTCAGCCCACAACATGGTGGATCAGTGGCTGTGCCACCTTCACAATGTTTCTGCTACTCATCCAAGCCTCAATAGAGCCTACACACTGCGGATAGGTATTACTATACGAATGCGACTGCTTGGACCTTTCTTGACTCGTCCCATTTGGGACTTGCCTGATCAGCAGCACCCCGCCTCTGCCCACTAGGAAGCCCCCAGACAGATGATAAATCCAATGGAGTGTTTGACACGAGGGCTTTCAGTCCCAATCACTCAAGGTAACAGCTGCAACATATGGTACGCATCATGATGGTTGGTCTATTTGTACGGGTGCCTGGCAAGGCCACCATTACTGCCCACGTCCTATTCAATCCTAGTTGTTCTCTGCCTAGGTATAAATGTGTGCGTTTCAGTGTCGTAAGTATTCTGTCAACCATCAGGGTTTGTCTGGCTCTGGCCATCATGAGCCAATCACGACTCTATGCACTGAAGTTTCCACGTAATCCTCGCATCTCATAGATCACTAGACCATTTACTTGTCTCCGGATTCCACTAAACAAGCCTCGATTCGGCTTGCAGTCTTCTAGACGGCAGTTGTGTCATCCCACCGGCTGGTCTGAGATATTGTTCGCTCTCATATGGCGAATGCCATGTGCGTTGCTGTGCTGACGTGCCTCCTGCCCCAGGGAGATCATCGTTATGGGAACCCGGTAAAACTTCTGCCTGGTCTCGTTGAACAGCTCATGCACAGTCAAGGTGATAGTCGTCGGCGTATTATCCACGGGCGGTTGTCGAACCTGCACTAGGGCAGCAATCCATTACCCCCAGCCTCGCACCGGTACCTCAGAGATAGTTCTTCTTCTTCGCCGTCCGCGTGTACTGGGTCAAATGCCACTCGCTGTCGCCCTTCTCCTCAAGTGTTGAACCGCGGATCTCAAATACGCGCATTGTCATTCGTGGACCGACCTCTGCGAGCTCAACACTGTCGTATCCCGTCCGAACAAATACGTGGTGTCGGACCTCGATGTTGTCGTCGATGTTCTTGAATGTTACAACTCGGTTGCCGACCTTGTTCTTGCTAGTTAAGGCCTCCCGCGGTGGGAAAATGTGCTTCAGTATCCTAGCCACCCGCTTGCCGAGCCGCGTGTTGAAACCATCCATGACAAGATGCGGGAAACTCTCCGATACTGTTCCTCGGACGCTCCCAGGAATATCGTGACGAAGAACCACGTTGTGCAGACTGAAGGAAATCGTGGGACCCCACGGTAGGTGGGATAGTGTGAGTGCCGTCGGTGTTCCGCGCTGTATTGAAGTGAGCGTCAGTTTATGAGGTAGGCGGCAAAGGGTGAGATTCTTTGCTACTTACGTGCTCGTGCAGGAGAACTATGTCCGTGAGACCCGCGGACTTGGCCGATTTGACCAAATCCGGCAGGATAAGATTTCCTCGGTTTAACCGTACCGCAGTTGGCAGTAGCAGTCGGATCTCTTTGGCAAATGCTGACAACCTCGAGGACGGGTTTCTGGATGTGGTCACTAGTACACGGGGTTCGACGACTCCGGATAGCTGGGCGTATTCGTCATCCAGATCGAGCTGCTCGTTGGTGTCCTTGTCGGCCGATTCATCATATTGATAATCCTTCCTTAGAGCCTTGTCGTTGGCAATCTCCGGGTCCAATGGCTTGCCCGAAGCCAGCGACTCCCTCAGCTTCGCACGCTTCTCGCTGATCTCGGCATCTCGCAGGAGGAGCGCCCGCCGGTAGAGGTAGTCGCGCCGTTGTCGTGCTTGTTTTCGCTTTGATTTAGTCAGTAATTTAATCTTGGCCAGTTTAGGAAAGTTGTGGAAACTCACAATCATTGTTGCGCTGTGTAGGGAAGGATCACAAGGAACTGGGAGTATCGCAATGTCGGCGCATCTGGAATTTTTTTGAGTAACCCACCATTACAATGGGCTTATCAGCGCTAGAATTGTATCGATAAGGTGGCGAGGTGGCTTATCACGTGGCCGCAAAAATGTCCCACCATAGGACCACACTCTGTCGACGGCGACAACAGAGTTGCTGTTTGTTTGCTCCCGAGTCAATCCTTTGGGCCACAAGAAAGCCGCTGTTCCTGTCCATACCTCCAGATCTTTCCTATCCAAGATTTTTAGCCATTCTGCAGATCCTGCGCTTAGCCTCGCAGCCACCATTGTTCCGGCGCATCTCTCGCCGCGAGAATGTAAGGCCGACCTTGAACTATATATCTACGAATTTCTGCTTGCGATCTATCTGGCGCCGAACGCCATACTAGTATTCGCAATTTCTGCTGGAGGTACGCATAAAGATACAGGCCGTGCGAGGCAGGGCCTTGGTCTCTCCACCGACGCATCACCCGCGATATCTCACCCCCGCCATACCGAACTAACTCGACGCAGGATTTCTCCTCAGCCCGCTCGCTTGACTACGTCAGCTCTTCAACATGGAGGGAGCCTTTACTCATGTAGGCAACCATCTCATTTCCGACTCGGCCGCCGCTATCAAGGCCGGTGCCGACGATATTTCTGCCCTCGACCCGGATGAGAGCTTGCTTTATGGCAATTTCCCCTCCGCCAGCGGCCGGCGCCGCGCAGACGACGACGACAACCATAACGAGGCCTACGACGATGATGACAATGATAGCCTCAACAGCCCCCTTGACGGAACAGGGATGAAACTTAAGGGCGCAGAGGATGAGAAGGAGCTACCGGCTCATGCTTGCGCGTAGGCATTGTCGCCGTCCATTAAGGGACGAGTATCACGCTGACACTAGGTTACAGTTACTGTGGAATCCACTCTCCGAGTTGCGTTGTCAAATGTCTGACCTGCAACAAATGGTTCTGCAGCGCCCGTGGTAACGGCACCTCGACGCACATTGTCAATCACCTTGTCCGAGCTCGCCACAAAGAAGTCCAATTACACCCCGAATCGACGCTTGGAGACACAATCCTGGAATGCTACAATTGCGGGACGAAAAATGCCTTCATCCTCGGATTTATCCCTGCCAAGTCAGACACCGTTGTTGTCCTGCTGTGCAGACAACCCTGCGCATCGGCATCGTCAAACAAGGATATGAACTGGGACACGTCTCGCTGGGAGCCGCTTATCGCCGAACGAGCCTTCCTTCCATGGCTGGTATCGGAGCCTTCTGATGCCGAGCAGCTTCGAGCTCGCCATCTTACTCCCAACATGATTGCCAAGCTGGAGGAGATGTGGAAAGTTGAGCCTGGCGCCACAGTCGTGGACCTCGAAAAGTCTGCCAGCATCGAAGATGAGCCTCAGCCGGTCCTTCTCGAGTATGAGGACCCCTATCATTACCAGAACACTTTCGGACCGCTTGTCAAGATGGAGTCTGATTACGATAAGAAGCTCAAGGAGGCCCAGTCCGAGGACAATCTTACTGTTCGCTGGGACCTTGGATTGAATAACAAACACCTTGTGAGCTTCAATCTTCAGAAGATCGAGTCTGGAGACGTCAAGCTGGCTGTCGGGGACGAGATGCGACTTCGGTACAAGGGCGAACTCCGACCATCTTGGGAAGGCGTAGGGTACGTCATCAAGATCCCCAACAATCAGTCCGACGAGGTTTGCTTGGAGTTGCGGAAGGCCGGCAATGAAAAGTCTGTGCCCACGGACCTTTCCCACAACTTCTCAGCCGACTATGTGTGGAAGGCAACCTCCTACGACCGCATGCAGCTAGCCATGAAGACATTCGCTGTGGATGATATGAGCGTCTCTGGATACATTTTCCATACGCTTCTCGGAAAGGAGGTGAAGTTTCAGCCCATGAAGTTGAACCTGCCTAAGAAGTGGTCTGCACCTGGTCTTCCGGATCTCAACAACAGCCAGGTAGAGGCTATCAAGTCTTGCTTGCAGAAGCCCCTGAGCCTCATTCAGGGCCCTCCTGGAACAGGCAAGACGGTGACCTCTGCCACCGTCATCTATCACCTCTCCAAGATCACAGGAAATCAAGTTTTGGTGTGCGCACCGTCCAACGTCGCTGTCGATCAGCTCTGTGAGCGGATCCACAAGACTGGGCTGAAGGTTGTCCGTTTGACAGCCAAATCTCGCGAGGATGTCGAGTCTTCGGTCAGCTTCCTTGCTCTCCATGAGCAAGTTCGCATGGCTGAGCACAACAGTGAGCTTGTCAAACTATCTCAGCTGAAGAGCCAAGTCGGAGAGCTCTCGAGCCAGGACGAGAAGAAGTTCAAGCAGCTCACGAAGGCTGCTGAGCGCGAAATCCTGTCCAACGCCGACGTAGTCTGCTGCACGTGTGTGGGCGCCGGAGACCCGCGCCTTTCGAAGATGAAGTTTCGCAACGTTCTCATCGATGAGTCAACGCAGTCGGCCGAGCCTGAGTGCATTATTCCGCTTGTTCTCGGATGCAAGCAAGTTGTCCTTGTCGGTGATCATAAGCAGCTTGGACCTGTCATCATGAACAAGAAGGCAGCCAAGGCTGGACTGAACCAGTCTCTCTTCGAGCGTCTAGTCAATCTTGGCCACCAACCGTTGATGCTCAACACCCAGTACCGTATGCACCCGTGCCTGTCCCAGTTCCCTTCCAACATGTTCTACGAAGGGCACCTGCAGAACGGTGTGACAGCTGAGATTCGGCTGAGGAAGGATGTTGACTTCCCCTGGCCTTTGCCGGAGATGCCTATGATGTTCTGGACCAACCTAGGCCTTGAAGAAATCTCAGCGTCTGGAACGTCCTATCTTAACCGTACCGAAGCGTCGAACGTGGAGAAGGCTATCACTCGCTTCTTCAAGGCTGGCGTGAAGCCTGCTGATATTGGTGTCATCACACCATATGAGGGACAGAGGAGCTACATTGTAACGACGATGCAGAACTCGGGAACCTTCAAGAAGGAGCTGTATAAGGAGGTCGAAGTCGCGTCCGTTGACGCCTTTCAGGGCCGAGAAAAGGATTTTATCGTTCTCTCTTGTGTGCGATCCAACGACAACCAGGGCATTGGCTTCTTGTCGGACCCGCGACGTCTCAACGTGGCCTTGACGCGAGCCAAGTACGGCCTGGTGATTCTTGGAAATCCCAAGGTCCTTTCCAAGCACGAACTGTGGCATAACCTCCTAGTCCACTTCAAGGACCGCAAGTGCTTTGTCGAAGGCCCTCTCACCAATCTCCAGGCTTGCCTTCTTCAGTTTGCCCGCCCCAAGATCAGCTACCGACCCAAGAACCACCAGCACCCGCAGCACCCGCAGCACCCGCAGCACCCACAGCACCCACAGCACCGGCAAGCCATCGGACAGATGAATGGCCGTTACTACGATCGACCCGCCCGCGAGCTCGACTCAGGGTCCATGCTTTCCTACATCCCCGATGACGTTTCGTCGGTTCACAGTTCTGCGTTCGGGGGAGCAGCGTTGGGTGGAGCATTCCCTAGCATGTTCTCTAACTTCAACCCAGAGCAGTGGCCGGGGCTCCCCGGGGTCTCTGGCGCAGGGCGTGGCGGCAAGGCTCGCGGGCGTGGGACAGAGAGTGTCGCTGGAGAAAGCGTTGCCAACTCTGAGTTCACAGATGCTTCGAGCAGCGTCATTGGGGGCCGAGGCGTTGGCCAGGGAGGCGTCAGCCTCGGAGCCGGCCTGCATGATGCTGTGTCCGGAATGAGGGCTCTATCTTTCAACCAGAGCGACCGCTTGAAGCAGTACGTCGAGAGCAACGGCCGCATGGGACCCAGCAATGGGTACGGCCGCCGATATGACGACGACGAGAAGAGCGTCAGCACAGCATTCCACAGCCAGATAGGACGCGGATACGACTGAGGACTGTGCAAGACGACCAGCAGAAGAAGCTGAGATGATGGTTCAGGATGATTGCAGCCGCCTGCTTACCCGAAGAGTCAGAACACTTCCTCAGCAGGTCCTTGTCGCCTCGACACGCGGCATTGACTCCCACTGCTAGAGCAGCAACCTGCCAACCCGTGGCCAAGAATCTTTTGGGCAGATGGGCTACGAATATAGCGCAAGACCGTCGCGCGTTGCCTTGGAAGAGGGAAGAGCTCAGCGTCGGTAGCTCAGCCAGTGTCTCAACGCCAGTGCAGGGAGTCGGAGTCGACGCGACGGGCTGAAGCACGGTGACGACCATGACCGGCAGACAGGAACATGTGGTCCTGATATGTGGCATGGGTAGCATGGTTGCGTTTCGGCAAAGTCCGCAGCCACGCCACGACAGCAAGAGGTTGGATGGCGAGTGAAGGCCGAGTCGCAACTCTCCGTGCGGGACACGTGCTTCGATGGATCTCGCCGTTGCAGGACCGACCCGCCAGTTGCGAATTATGGATTATTAGAAAGAAGGTCAAACGATATACACGGCGGCGGTGTCGCCGCGCAAGTGTTGTGCGACCGAAGAACTGACCCTAGTCACTCATTGAGCAGATCAAAGCTCTAGCAAATCAAAATAGAACAGTCGTTACCGCAGCCATGTGCCATTACTACTATGTACATATCATTATGATCATGTGCTCTGTTTGTACGGATAGGGACTCGTAGTATCAGTAATGGTCCATGTCGTCTCACGAATGCTGCTGCCCAGACCTCCGTTGGGTAATCGATTGCATCCGTAGATGGGATATTACGAGCAATACCGAATTGGCCAAGTACAGGACACATCTACTCCGTAGAGATGTGGTAATATTCTCAATTGATCCTTCCGTTGTCTGGTGTGTACTACATGCTGGACGGGCTTCTCGGTGGAGGAATTGTATCAGTTCCGCCACCGAGTCTGGCGCGGGTAATAATACTAATTGGAGCCAGCCCTCCTGGTGTTGGAGTCTTGGAGAATGGAGCTGCCCCTGACGAACCCACGAGCCACACAGGCTGGGTATCCGTACAGCCCCGCCGCTTGGTGATCCTCCGCCCCGTGGGCCGTGGGTCCCTCGATGCATCGTACTACCAGGTATACTACATAGTATGTACTCCGTATGTACATTATCAATAGACTACGGAGTAATACTTGGCACTCGCGCGTACGCAGTACTACTCGTGTCTACGTGCGTAAGTTTTACCTACTGTGGTAGTTTCCCGAGACACTTGAGGACTGCCAACCATTCGGATGCTACTGCTCCAAGCAATGCAATGGATGAACATGACGGATGGAGGCAACACGCCAATACCGGATGCGGGAGACAGCTGAGGTCTGGCCCCGCCACAGCGCTGTGTCCGTAATTCGTAAGCTTGCCTGGGCAGCATTAGACAGGGGCTGCACGCCTGCAAGCCTCCACTGCAACGCTGCCCTCCACTGGCTTCCACTGCCTGGGTACTGGGTGGGCGCCCACTGGGAGGGTGCCCACTGGGAGGGTGCCCACTGCATGCCCACTGCAGGGGCCGTCTTGGCCTTGGCGAAACCTGCACAGGTTGTCTCAGGGACTCCATGTCAGCACGAGCTCCGTCCACCTGCGAGCTGATCTTCACCTCGACGCTGTTTCGTCTTCTACATTTTCCCCCCTCCCTTGTTTCTGGACTTTTCCTTCCTTTCCTTCTGCCCATCTGATCGACCATACAAGCTTGGTTGTTTCGATCCCGCCGTGTCGTCACCCACCCAGCGCCACTCCCGACGCCAGAACCGGCCCAGCCCCGAGTCAATCCAACGCCATTCAGAACGTCAGGGGAGACATGCGCCAGCCATGTTGAGCCAACTCCAAGGACGACTCGGTCGTCGCTACATCGCCATTGTTGCCTTCCTCTGCCTCTGCCTCTTCCTCTGGCGCAACTTCGACCTGGCCCCATCCGCCTCCGACTCTTACTCCTCAACCACCTCCGAGGCCTCTACCGGCCCCAAGACCGTCGACAGCTTCACCTACATCCCCAGTTCCCATGACTGGAGCAAGGCCAAGGTCTTCCACCCTGTGGAGGACATGAAGTCCCCGCCCTCGGGCAAGTCCAAGAGCCTCCCCCGCGTCCAGGCCCGCACCACATCTGCCATGCTCAAGGATGACGTCTCTGCCAAGCGCAAGCAGACCGTCAAGGCCAAGTTCGTCAAGAGCTGGGAGGCCTACAAGACACACGCCTGGACCAAGGACGAGCTGCAGCCTCTCTCTGGTAAGGGTAAGCAGACCCTCTCTGGCTGGTCCGCCCAGCTGGTCGACGCCATGGACACCCTCTGGATTATGGATATGAAGGACGACTTCCGCCGCGCCGTCAAGGAGGTCGCCGTCATCGACTGGTCCAAGACGAGCGACCCTAGGATCAACCTTTTCGAAGTCACGATTCGCTACCTCGGAGGGATCCTCGCCGCCTACGATCTGTCCGGAGAGCCCGCTCTGCTGGCCAAGGCCACCGAGCTGGGCGACGCCCTCTACGCTACCTTTGACACCCCCAATCGCCTGCCGTCGCATTGGCTCTTCTACGACGACGCTCTCAAGGGGACCCAGCAGGCCGACAAGAGCATGTCCGGCGCCGCTGGCGGCACCCTGTCCCTCGAGTTCACTCGCCTCAGCCAGATCACGGGCGATCCCAAGTACTACGATGCTACCGAGCGCCTCAAGCAGTTCTTCTACAGGTTCCAGAACGACACCATGATCCCCGGGCTCTGGCCTCATGACATGAACTATCGCGATGAGATCGTCGACGACTCCAGGTTCAACCTCGGCGCCGGCATGGACTCCATGTACGAGTACCTACCCAAGATGAATGCTCTATTAGGTGGACTAGACCCGGAATACGAGACCATGATCATATCGGCATTAGACGCCGCCAAGGAGAACCTCCTATTCCGACCCATGACCCCTAATGACGACAACATCCTCATGTCCGGGAGCGTCACTGTTAGGGGTGACAAGCATACCATGCTTGCCGAGATGGAGCATCTGACCTGCTTTGTGGGCGGCACGTACGGACTTGCGGGCAAGCTGCTTGCGCGCGAGGACTACATCGACCTGGCCTCGCGCCTCACCAACGGCTGCGTCTGGGCCTACGATGCCTTCGACTCCAACATCATGCCCGAGAACTCGCAGCTCGTGCCGTGCAGCAACCTTGACGGGCCCTGCCCCTATAATAGCGACGCTGTCTCGAAGGACCGGACCAAGACACTCCCAGATGGGTTTGTCCGTGTCCGTGACCCGAAGTACATGCTGCGGCCCGAGGCCATTGAGAGCGTCTTTTACATGTGGCGCATCACGGGCGACCACACGTGGAGAGAGGCGGCATGGCGCATGTGGGAAGCCATCGTCAAAGAGACGGAGACGGAGATTGCCTTTGCGACGATCAAGGACGTGACGACCCAAGCAAGCCCCAAGGCTGACTCAATGGAGGTAAGTACATTGTCATTCAGAAAACTCGCACTTGGCACGAGAACTGACCGGGATCGTAGACGTTTTGGATGGGAGAGACTCTAAAGTACTTCTACCTCATCTTTGACGACGAGAGCAACATCAATCTGGACGAGTGGGTCCTAAATACCGAGGCACACCCCTTGAAGCGTCCGCAGTAAAGCCTCAAGAAAAAAAAAGAAGGGTTGTAAGAGAAGTATTATTATAATGGCATGAAGGAAACCAATCATGCATCATTGTTCCTGTTGGTTGGACATGACATATCTGGGTACTATGGGTTAACTTACGGCCTGATCGAGAGGCGTTGGATGGGGATAATAGACTTATATATGTGTGAGATACGAAGATCCGCTTGTATATGAAGTTAAGGGCGAACTTTTGGAATAAATCAATTACGGACATCATTGAAATATAAAACGAGCACACAACTTACTTGTGGACTGGCTCCCAATGAGGGTGGTGGGTACCTAGGTAGGTCGGTACCTGGAGCTGTCAGTAGAGAGCGTTCTACTAGATGCATAACTTCATACATGCATATATGTTCCGACTCCATCTCCAACGCATCACGTCACAATCTCTAAACCTCTTGTATCCCCCCCAAACCACCTGAATCCGAAGTCACATTCTTCGGGTCCCGTCGTGATGAGGCATGCCAGTCCGTCCCGCTCCTCTCCTCCGCCGGGTAACCGTCCAGCCACAGCCATGCCTCGTCGCCTCCCGTCGAGCCTTTGCCAGCACCTCGCGGTCGCACCCAGATGACCACCACCACCACCACCACCACTTCTCCAAGAAGAACCACTACGAGCGCCTTAACGTCCACCACGAAGCCTCCCCCTCAGAAATCAAGAAGTGAGTCTCCATTCCCTTCCGTTCCCCCGTGAACCAGGAACAACCCATCGCTGACAATGCTACACACAAAGGTCCTTCTACAAGCTCTCCAAAGCACACCACCCGGACGCCAACCCCCACGACCCCAACGCCTCCCATACCTTCTCCCTCCTCTCCGAGTCCTACACTCTCCTCTCCGACGCCACCCGCCGCACAGCCTACGACCGCGACGTCCTCCGCCTCCACCTGCGCGCCCACCCCCACCCGGGCACAGCCCACCAGCCCCCGCGCGGCTCCTACCACAGCGCCGGCGGCCGCCCGGCGTCAGGCCTGAGCCGCAGGAGGGGCACCTTCCGCGGTCCGCCACCGAGCTTCTACCGCGCCGGCGGCTACGGCGCGCACGAGGAGAAGCGCAGGCGCGCGCACGAGGAGAAGCGCAGGCGCGCGCACGAGGAGTCCACGGCCGGCGGCGGCACCGCCAGCGAGAGCAGCAGCCAGCAGGGGGGCGGCGCCGGCGCCGGCGGCAGGCCCGGGAGCGAGAGCTCTGCGCATGGGGGCATGGGCCCCGGGGGCGACCCCTTTGGGCACCAGGATGACGTGCCGCACTTTGACAGGCAGGGCCACCACCGGACGCAGCGGCGCGAGGATGAGAGGCGGTGGCAGCGGACGCACCGCACGCGGAGGGCCGTGGATGACGACAATGTGGAGTTCGAGCCGCAGATGAGCCTGGGGGCGCACTTCATGATCGTCATGGGCATCCTGGCGACGAGCTTTGCGGTGCCGGCGCTGTACCTCCGGTTTGCGCGGTCGGGGCGGAAGAAGAAGCGGGAGGCGCATGGGTAGCATTGGGTAATAAGATGCTTCCCCCATTTTATCTACCTATTAGAAGTCGTTGTACGCATAGCTGTATCGAACGAATGCATATCATATCATATAGAGATGCGAAGCCATGCGAAGGGCATCGAGAGATTATTTGCGCAAGTTTCAATTATCCACTGTCCTATACTCTACATCCGAAAATCCATCGCAATGCACATCCGGGTACAGTACAAAAGGCGACTCTTGTCTACGAGCCGACTTTGAGCAAGCGTCCAGCGGATGCTACGCTAGATGCTGTCAGGGGGCGGTAGAGTATACTTAACCCTGGAAGGTGAAGCTGGCACCGAGCTGTGGCAGTCGTGTTAGCGGCAAGAACTACTGTGCAGAAGGGACAAGAGTACAAACCTTGTGGGTAGCCTGGTCGAGCTTCTGGGTATCGAAAGAGCCACCGAGGCCAAGGGTAACACCCTCGCGGAGGAGGACATTGTAGGCCAGGGCAGCAATACCGCGGTCGTTGATCTTGAACTACAAGGTGGAAAGAAAAGGTCAATGACTGAGATCGGAGACAAAAAATTGCAAACTGCAGGAGGGCTTCAAACCTTGGCGAAGGACACGGGGTCGATGCGGTACTTGGAGGCAACCTCAAGGCCGACAGTGTTGCCGGTCTTGGAGTTCCAGGTGGCCTTAGCACCAGCCTCGACCTGGCTGTTGACCTTGTGGTAGTAGGAAGCAGCGAAGACACTGAGGTTGTCGGAGGCGGTGACAGCGGCGCTGTACTGGGGAGCAGCGTAGCCGACGGCGGCGCTGTAGGCGGTCAGGGCAGCCTTGTTGACATCGTAGCCAGCGCTGGCACCGGCGAGGAAGCCCTCGTGGCCGACGACGGCATCAACGTTGGCGGTGGGGCCCTTGAGCAGGTCAAAGAAGGCACGGCCGTGGAAGCCGGGCTGCTTGAAGTGCAGGTTGAACTTGGCGCCCTTGGCGGCGGTGGCGGGGAGGAAGTTGAAGAGACCCTCGAGCTTGAGGCCCTGGGCGAGGGTGTCGTTGACCTCGAGCTTGGTGTCGAGGGCGTTGGCGGTGTTCCACGTCTGGGTGAGGGTCAGGCCTGCGCGCGAATAGAACATTAGCAGCTGAGCAAAGCCATGGTCTTGGCCAGGTCTAAGGAATATCGCGAGGTCCAGCGGCCAGCCAGAGTTGGGGCCGAGGATGCGCGATATCCTTATGGAGCCTAAAGGAGCAGAAGGGCGGGGGGGTGGTGATGATGTCGGCGTCAATCGCCGCGCGCTTTTTGAAGGACTTTTGCGATGCTGGGGTTCTGTACCGGTGGGCTTGTCGGTGTATTTTCCCTCGATCTGGGGGAAGAGGTCAGCATCATGGTCGCGACAGCGTAGCGGCACGGGATGGAAAAGTACTCACGGCAGCAGAGGTGGCCTTCTCGTGGCTGGACTTGCCGGTCACCTTGAAGGCGACGCCATTGGGGGCAGTGTCCTTGAACTCGAAGGTGGTGGCAGCGAGGTGGTAGAAATCCTTGTTGAGGAGCTATACGGAGGGAAAGGACGCGCTCTGGAGTCAGCCATTGTCCATCATCACAACACGACACGGGGAAAAAGCGGTGATGCTCGGCAGAGCTTCCGCGAAAGCTGGGGGAGCTAGCTCCCAAGGAGAATTTGCTCCTGTTTGGGAGGAGGGGGACGTACATCGTTGGCCGGCTTGGCAATATCAGAGAAAGCGGGGACAGACATGATGGGCGGTTTGGGGGAGAATGAGGCTGTGGATGAGCGCAAATTCAAGTATGATGGATGGAGTCGAGAGAGGATTTGTTGAATCGGGGAGCGGGAGTCTGAGACGGGGGACGAGCTTTGATGGGGTGGCCCGGTGAAATGCGAATTGGGCCAAGCAGGGCTGCAGGATCACATTACCGGGGAGCGGAAAATGGTAAGGGCGACATGCAGCCAATGGGAGTGCACAAATGCGGGTTTGGTGCCCCACCATTACCTTCTGTTGCCGACTGGCGTAGGCTGGCGTCCACCGAGCAACCAACTGGACCCGGACAGCCCTCCTGGAACTGGGCTGGTGACCTCGTCGGCTGATGTCGGGCGAAATATTGCCATGACCAGCGATGCGACGATGGTGTTCCACGTGGGGATCCGGCAATTCAGGTGTGTTTCTCAGGAACAGAGGGAAATGAGGGGCAATGAGCCATCCTCATGCGTTTATGCTAGTACTACTATCTGCTTATGGAAAGGCTTGGGACTCTCATGCCTTGAGTGAGTCGAGTGACTTTTAGTCTCCTTTTTAGCACCTCCAGACTTCTAGAGCCTTCCTCTCGGTGTTCTCGGTGTCCAGCCGTGCATGACAACGTCCAGGACATACCTACCCCCTTGGCAGTCCATGCAAACTTGATACGTCCAACGAGAATAGGGGCATGCCATTCACATGGGCGCATTTTGAGAGAAAGCGTTGACATGGTGTATCGTAAATTTAGCTCAACCGCACGATGCCATACTTAGCCTATAAGACGTACAGCACCGACGAGGGATATTAGATACGTACGGAGCGGATGCTACAAGTGGTTGGGATCAAACAAGCCAAGAGAGCCTTTTATAAATTTACCCCATACTATAGATGAGTTGACTCTTCCCAGCTGGAACTCAGGCTTGATATCTAGCCGTAGGTACACGTCAATGTTTTCCCAAAATCTATACAACTAGCCACCAAAACGCCCTTGACGGTCGACATTGGCCAAGCCCGCCTGATTTTTATCATGTAAATGACGTCTGTCTTTTTTTGTCTTTAAACAGCGTTTTCGTACTTCTGGAGATGGGTAGCGATAGCCCTAAGAACATATTTTGTCAGCACACCATCATCACTTGTATCTTTCCAGGAGGGAGACGAACCTTCCACTGGGGTCGGACTGCTTAGACCAGGTAGGAGCCCAGCGCATAACGGTCGAGGCGCAGCGAGGGGGGAAGTGCTCGTCGAACATCAGGCGGTACCAGTAACTAAAGAGTGTGAGTCAGCTTCACAACTTCACGATGGCTGATTGGCAGAGAGGGTGCACGTACGCCTCCTTAGTATCGGGAATATCGGTGCCCCACTCAGGCTTGGGGTTCTTCATCATGTCGTCCGTGATGTGCAGCTCGGCGTTGTCCTTAAGAGCGTCGATCCATCCGTAGCCAACGCCGTCCGAGAACTGCTCCTTCTGGCGCCAGAGAATCTCATCGGGCAGGTAGGGCTCGGTCTCGGGCTCGTCGGTGGTGTCAAAGGCCTTGCGGAGGATGTACTTCTCGAGCCTGTCCTTGGTGATCATCTTCTCGGCAGGATCGAAGCTCATGGCCGTCTCGAGGAACTTTAACTCAAGTTAGTCACGCTGCTTGCTCAAAAACATTCACTTGTGAATTTCCCACTCACCTCCTTGTCCAGGAACGGCACACGGGCCTCCAGACCCCAAGCTGAGGTAGACTTGTTGGCGCGCAGGCAGTCGGCATAGTGGAGGTTCTTGACACGGCGGACCGTCTCCTCGTGGAAAGCCTTCTTGTCGGGGGCGGCATGGAAGTACAGGTATCCACCGAAAATCTCGTCGCTACCCTCGCCACTCAGGACCATCTTGATGCCCATGGCCTTGATCTTGCGCGACAGAAGGTACATGGGGGTCGAAGCACGGATCGTAGTGACATCGTAGGTCTCCAGGTGGTAGATGACGTCGGACAGAGCGTTGAGGCCATCCTCGATGGTGAAGGTCATGACATGGTGGCGGGTTCCGAGGAACTTGGCGACCTTGAGAGCCGCCTCGTTATCCGGAGATCCAGGCAGACCGATAGAGAAGCTGTTGAGCTGGGGCAGGTAGGTAGCAGTCGACAGGTTGTCGTCGTCGTCGATACCAACCAGGCCCTCGCCGTCGGCGTTCTCGGCGGAGTCGGCGGCCTCCAGTGCCTTCTTCTTTAGCCGGAGGGTCTCGCGCTGGGCGATGGCGGCAACCAAGCTCGAATCGAGGCCGCCAGAGAGGAGCACGCCGTAGGGAACCTCGGCCATTAGGCGTTTCCGCACAGACTTCTCGAGCGAGTGTCGGAGAGCCTTCAGGTCGACGGGAGCCGAGGGCACGTTGGTGGGGTCCCACCAGCTAGGGTTGAAATAGCGCGTGGTCTCACCCGTCTTGGAGTCGAAAACATGGCCCGGGGGGAAGGCCACAATCTTGTCGCAAACGGGGTGGAGGGACTTGAGCTCGGAAGCAAAGTACACGGCGCCAGGCTCCTTCCAGGACCAGCCCTGGTAGAAGGTGGTGATGCCGATCGGGTCACGGGCGGCAATGGTGCGGTCCTGCTTCTTGTCGTACAAGACGAAGGAGAACATGCCATCGAGGTGCTTGGGGGCGTCGATGTCGTACTCCTCGTACTACAAAAGTCAGCATTAGCACTTGGTGGTCCAATTGTCCGGGGAGGGGAGTTTCCAAGACGTACCAGAGGGATGATGACTTCGCAGTCGGAGTGCGTCTTGAAGTTGTATGTGTGCTTCAGATGCTTGCGGATCAAGCGGTGGTTGTAGATCTCTCCGTTGACGGCGAGGATGATGGACTCGTCGTCATTGACCAGGGGCTGAGCGCCAGAGTCTGTACACACAAAAGTTAGACACGCGTGATAGGAGGAGAAGTATGAATAGCACTCACCGACGCCAACAATGCTGAGACGCTCATGACAGAGGACTAGGACGGAGGTCAGCGACAAGATCAGTCAGTTTCAGGTCCAATTGACCTACTTGTGTTGTTGCAAATCACGTTTCCACCTAGGCACAGAGGTCAGTAGCCGCTCGGCAATTCCCTTGGTAGCCACAAGACTCACTCCAATCAGGGCCACGATGGCGGATTCTGGGGCGCTCTGGTTAGCCGTCCGGAATAAACTGGGCGCAGGGGACAGGAGCAGCATACTGCTTCGCGAGGCGCAGCGCCGTAGGCTTAAATTTCTGGACGTCGGGGTGACTGCGATCAATGTCAGTTTCCGGCCTTATTTTTTCCTGCGCAAGGACGCATGGCGGGGTTCCAGAATGTGCCCCTCCATGGCCGTCTCCTGCTGCAGCCAAATGGACGAACAGGGCAGGTGAGCTTACCGGTGACAAGCGAAGATGCCACACATGATTGCGGTCGGTAGTGAACAACGAGGATGGGATACAGGATGCGCAACGACAGCGGACAACGGAGGGCGACAAATTTAAAAAGGGTTGCTGGAGAGGGAGGAAGAGTCAGAGGTGGCGTCCGAAAATCGCGTTAGCCGGAGCCTGGCGATCCACAACTTTCAACAAGCCTAAAGGCCAAGCAAACCCCAAACCTCGACGTCAGGAACATGGTGACTGAGTCGCCGTTCCACCGGCCGACTTCGGTGCTGGAATGGATGGGCCCCCATTGGCTGAACTTGAGCCACATCCTGCATCCCAGCACTTCAGGTACCAAACCCACCGATAAGAGAAGGCGTCCAACGTTGTGTGGAGGTGGCAGTATCCTCAGTACGTAGCATTGGTTACGATGGGACCCATCGGGACAGGAACCCGAAAGTAAATCTGATACTACCAGAGACATTCAGTCAGTCAGAAGCGGCCTCTCCCCTTACCCGTCGACATTGATGCCAAGCTTGAGGAACAGTTTTCACGACTTGCCCTCGCTGCCCTCACATATGCCCGCCCGGTCGCTCCTGGCTCGGCATGAGCTGCAGCTGCGAAGATCACGACGGCCGCACAGGACCCGATAAGCACTGCGCCCTGGCGTCGCCTTGGGCTAGGGGACCAAACCTATGACATCTTTTTTTACCTGACACAATCACCGGCGTTGGAGGACACGACGCCCGCAGTCGACGTGGCTTCTAGAAACCGGACGTCTGGTAGGTGGCAAGAGCCTAACTGCGAAAGCTTTGCCACGCCCAAGTGCGTGCTAGTCTGCGGGCACACAACGCCTCATAAGTCGTCTTTCGTAGTATTTAGAATGTCCTCTTACCGATCGATCTCTACCCTTTACCATGCGAATCTTAAACCCCTCCGGTCCATCGTAGGTCTCAGATTAAGATGCTCACCATCTCAACATTCATGCGACGTAACCCTCGTTCGCTTGATATTGTTTGTCCCTCCCAAACGCCCAATTAAAAAAAATAGCCTTTGCAAATGGCCGCCCGTACCTTCCCCGGGCAGGCTCCTCGCTTTCACGTCCCTCCACTCAGGGCGCTGGGTTCTCGCGAACCACGCGCTTGACCCGTCTCTCGTACTCGACCCGATCCTTGCGAAACAGGTTGTAGGCCTCAGCCTGGGCAGGCGACTCGGGGTTGGGGTCGTTGAGCAGGTCCTGGATGCCCAGGAGGATCTGCTTGACGGTGATGGCGGGTTTCCACGCCTCGTCTTCGTTGAGGATGGACAGGCAGACGGTGCCCGAGGGATACACGTTGGGGTGGAACAGCGGCGGGACGAACTTGCCTGTAAAGCAACACCAGTTAGCATCGCATTTTCTAGAAGAAGAGAATCCATCCAGCTCTGCACTCACACTTCGGGGGCTTCGTAGGGTACTCTGGTGATCTGGGTGTCAGCCTCGTTTCTGGTGTCATCGTAGCAAACGCTGGCCAATCTCACCCTCAGGGAACGCCATAGTCAGCTTGAACAGACCGCCCTCCCAAATAGTCTTCTCCTTTCCGGGAACACCACACTCCCAGTTCTTCAGATCGAGCACGCCCTCCTTGGTTCGCGCAGGTTTCGCATAGAAGCCGAACGGGTGGTCACGGCGCCACTGCTTCCTAGATGAAATCAGCACGACGAATAGCGCGGATCAAAGCGGTCACACGATGGCTTACCGTTCCTCCTGTAGCCGGTTCTGGCACAGAGCCATGGTGACAAGTTCGTTGTTGGAGTGGTTGTGGCTTTCTCGAGATGGAGGATGGAGGTGCAGATCAGTGCGATGTGTGGAGCGCAGAAGTTGGAGACACCAAACTCGGCAGAAACGGTGCGCACCGAGTAGGAAGAGGAGTTCCTGTTAGATGAGGAAATGTGAAGAAAGGATGCAAGTGTCCAGGTGGCCGAAGCTCGTACGCGGGGTCGGTCTGTGGAATCAAAAGAGGGAGGAATTTCTACCAACAGCTCATCCGATAGTCGAGGTTTCGGACGGGCCCCAAGACCGTGAATCGCGGTCCAGCTGCGGAAGGGCTGCGAGCCTGCGACACCCACAGTCACTGAGTCGGACCTGGCCAGGTCCCCACTGCAGGGGCCACTCCACCTGGCCTACTGGAGGTGGTGCACCCACTCGTGCTAAGGTGGTGCCAAGGTGGTGCTGTGCAGCCTGCAGCAGTCAGTGTCTGGACTCTGGACTGCTGTGCGCGGGGCGCCGTGGGGCAACAACGTCCATTGAGATGCCACCCACTTCCTCGGCTCAAGCTCAACGCTGAACCACGGTGAGCCCTAGGCGAGATATTCCCAATATCCGACCCTGCTGAGTGCCTCAACGTGTTTCACACCTAAACCACTCTCTATCCTACCACTTGGCGTTGCCCAGGCCTTATAAACCCAGGTCCCCCAGTTACGACTCGACCTCTATCAGACCACCGCACCAGACCTCTGTCCGGCCCAACATCTCTATCGAGGCACATTAATTACAGGCTTACGGTCATAGTGCGCTGTTATATCTTTGACGATTCTACGAGTCCTTCCTTCTATCTACTCGCTGGGTTATGAGAATTGCTTCTGGGTTGGTCTCATAACGCAATTCCGCCATGAGTTCGGTAGAGCAGGCCAAGGAGGAGGGAGCGGGGATCCCAGCAGAGCATGTGAAGTCGCCCGAGGGCGCAACCGGCGAGGCAACAAAGCCCCAGCAGGCGACTGTTGACGACGTTCCTGATCCTGATGAGGACGACCTGGATGATCTAGATGGTATGATGATCCGTAGCAAGGCTCTTTTGCTATTTTAGTTGCGCTTGCTAACGCCATGCGCGACCAGACATGCTTAACGAGTTCTCAGCTGTCAAGGTAGACTCTCAGAAACCAGTCGCGGCCGCCCACCCAGAAGCACCGCAACCCAAACCAGAACCAAAGGAGGCTGCTCCCGCATCAGAACCCGCACCTGCGCCGGAAGATGCCTTCTCGGAAGAGGAGTTTGCGAAGCAGCTCCAGGCAGGCATGGCCGACCTCCTCGGCGAGCTGGAGAAATCAGTGAGTTGCGATTCCCAAGGGATGGGGTATGCTCCATTCTGACGTGACGACAGCCCGACATGCAGGCGCAGTTTGAGAACATCTTCAAGCAGATGAGCGAGGGGACCACCCAAGCAGATGGCTCCGAGCAGCCGGCCGCCAGCACATCCCAAGCACCCGAGGGCGCCTCGGCAGCCAGCAAACCGGCGGAAACCCCTGCCGCGGACGCATCCTTCCAGGAGACCATCCGTCGAACCATGGAGCGCATGCAAAACTCGGGCGACCAGGCCACCGCGGCAGCCGCCTCGGGGGGCGAGGACGACTTCATGTCCGAGATGCTCAAGCAGCTCTCATCGGGCGACTTCAACGCCGAGGGCAGCGAGGAGGAGTTCTCCAAGATGCTCATGGGCATGATGGAGCAGCTGACCAACAAGGAGATCCTCTACGAGCCTATGAAGGAGCTCAATGACAAGTTCCCCGATTGGCTCGAGAAGAACAAGGCGACGACGCCGGCCGAGGACCTAAAGCGTTACGAGGAGCAGAGAACTCTCGTGGCCGAGATTGTCACCAAATTCGAGGAGCACACGTACTCTGACTCTAACTCGGCCGACCGCGAGTACATTGTTGACAGGATGCAAAAGGTGAGGCTCCAGCGAATATACGTTTTGCAACCACAGTTCCATGCTCACACTCTCCTAGATGCAAAGCGCAGGGTCGCCGCCGTCCGACCTAGTGGGGGATATGGCATCAGCGCAAGACGCATTCAACATGCCGGACGACCAGTGTAATCCACAGTAAAATCCCATTTCTTGGACATTTAATATCCATATATTCCCAGGGCCCCAGATTTCGTACAAGTGCTTCGCAGATACTGTCCATCCAGCATAGACAACCTGAAACGCCAAATCCATGATGGTCTCATTTCCCAGAAACCCCCCAAACTCCGTAGTCGCTTGTCAAAATCAAAAGGACATGGCATGGTCTTCATCCATGCGATCTACCAATGCTAGAGGTTGATGCTTCTGTAAAGACTGCTCTTGTGCAACCAACTCGGCAAAAATATCGTCGTAGTCTGGATCCGACATTGCCGGGGAACGAGGGCGTTGTGGTGAAGCGGCGTTTTGTTCTTCGTAGAAGGCAATCATGGCTTCCATCTCATCCTCCTCATCCGGAGGCCCGTCCGTCATCACATCGTCCTCCTGCTGCGGCTGCGAAAACATCGCCTCGTCCCGGAAAGTCATCGCGTCCTCAATGTCGCCTTCCGAGACCTCTGGGGCGTCACGCGAGAGCTGACCTACGTCACTCAAATAGTTCGCCTTCAAGAACTGCGCACCCCTGGTTAGCACTCACAGCTGACTCCCTACGTTGGGAATAGCTCACTTGGCCCTCAATATCACGTCGCTGCCACGCCTTGTCGTCTGACTTTTGCCGCACATTCTGCAAGAAGTTCCTGCGGCGCTGATCCTGGGCCTCCTCGCGTTTCCGGACCACGGGATTCGGACGCGTCGGACGCGTCGCGAATTTGAATTTCGGCGGCTGAATGGGTGACGATTGAATCTGACGCTGTGGAAGCGTGTTTCTGTCGATTGGCGACAGGGGCGAGGAGGCGCGGACGGGCGAGGAGGATAGTGGCGATGATACGGCAGGACGGTGGTTCCAGGAGCCCGAGAAGATGGGACTCGGCGAAAAAGAGAGCATCTTGGTCGGATGCGTGGTGTTTTCCTGTGACATGAGTTATATGGATGCCACAAGCAATTAATGGCGACGCGGTGAAATCAATGCTTGACTCGGATGTCGATGAGTTGAGGGCGTTTACTAGACCAGAGGCGTGCCGCGCCGCAGGCAGCTCAAACAGGCACTTAACGCGGTCGCGCAATCACGTGAAACGCCGCCCGGAAAAAATAGATGACGGTGTTGCAGGTTGGCATCGGGATTGGAAGCCGCGGCAAACCAGGGATACCCCTTCCCAATTGTTTGCCCCCCCAACGAATCATGGGCTCCAGCGGGAAAAGAATCTTGAACAATTGTCGCCCCCCTGCACATCTATCTTCTGTCGCATCGTACGAGGGACAGCGTCTTTACACTTCTTCTGTTTGTGGGATTGTATAATAATGAGTAACAACTGAACGACCAATTCCCCCCTTTCCGGCCCCTCAACTCCGCGACGACAAGAAGCGTCCGTCCCGATGAGCGCCTTCTCCTTCTCTGGCCTCACAATCCGCGCCGGTACTCGATCATGGACATGTTCTGCTTGTCGGGGCCAATTCGCTCGTGCTAGGCCCTCCGCACCCCTCGGAATCAGGTCGTTTACCTCAGGCAAGGGGCACTCGCATGGAGGCAGCAGTAGGCACAAGCAGGGTCCGCGACGGGTGCTCCTTTATGCATCTTCCAGCACCGCCGTAGTCGGAGCCACTACACTGGCATTCAGCGACGAAATCAAGAATGGATATGAGGCTGCCGAACGTACGGGGAGAGTTGCGACGGCCCTGGCCGTCTGCATCAATGAGTAGGATATACTATCACCCTACCATCCTGTACACAGCGCTAATACTAGTACCTTAGCTACCGGACGACGTTAAACGCGAGAGAAGCCATCGAAGATGGAGACGAGAGGGAAGAAATGCTCAGGGCATGCCACAAACGATGCGCCGAGCGCACGCTCAAAGTACTGGAGAAGAACGGAGGCATTTTCATCAAGCTAGGACAGCACCTGGTACGACCGACCACCAAAATATCACTGGAGCAAATCCGTCTGACTAAATGGAACTACAGAGCGCCATGAACTACCTTCTCCCGAGCGAATGGACCACGACCTTCATCCCCCTTCAAGACAAATGCCCCGTATCGTCGTTCGAATCCATCGAGAACATGTTCCAGAAAGATACACGGCAGGAGCTATGGGATTACTTCTCCGATTTCTCGCAGGAGCCCATTGGAGCAGCATCCCTTGCGCAGGTGCATCTAGCGACCATCAAGGAGACAGGTCGCAAGGTGGCCGTCAAAGTGCAGCATCCAGAGCTCGAGGCCTGGGCGCCCCTGGACTTGGCGCTCACGACATTCACATTTTCAATGCTGAAGAAGTTCTTCCCCGAGTATGATCTAGAATGGCTGTCTTCGGAGATGGAAGTATCGCTGCCGAAAGAGCTGGACTTTGTCGAAGAGGCGGCCAACTCGCGCAAGATGAAGGAACACTTCGCCAAGATCCCCAGCCTACCACTTATCATACCGGACGTGGTGTGGGCCAAGAAGCGCATACTTGTCATGGCGTGTGAGTCTGGCAAGCGACTGGACGATCTCGAGTACCTCGACGCAAACGGTATCGACCGTGACGAAGTATCCGCCACACTGGCTCACATCTTCAATGAGATGATTTTCGGCGAGGGGGCGCCGCTACACTGCGATCCCCATGGTGGAAACATTGCCATTCGCAAAAACAATTCGCGTCGTGCTTTCGGCAGGGGGCCCAACTTTGACGTGATTCTGTATGATCACGGTCTTCACCGAGAAATACCTCTGCCCCTTAGGCGGTCATATGCTAAGATGTGGCTTGCCGTCATCGACGGTGACATGGATCGCATGAAGAAGTATGCGCATGAGGTGGCCGGCATCGGGGACAAGGACTTTCCTCTCTTCGCCTCGGCTATCACAGGGCGTGACTTCAGCATTATCAGCGGCGAAGGCTCCATCCTCAAGAACCGCACCCCGGATGAGCAGAAGACCATGAGCGGGGCATTGCAGGAAGGCCTGATTGTCGACCTTGTGCAGCTCCTCGGCCGCGTCCCCCGCATCATCCTCCTCATCCTCAAGACCAACGACCTGACGCGCAGCCTGGACGAAAATTTGCACACACGGCAGGGCCCGATCCGCAGCTTCATGATCCTCGCGCGGTACTGCATGCGAACCGTCTTCTATGAGAAGCTAGAGCAGATCCGCGCCAGGGGCTCGCTGTTGTGGCCGCCCAACGCCTTCGGCGTGTTTGCCGCGTGGCTAGGGTACCTACGCGTGGAGGTCAAACTAGAGGCGTTTGAGCTATGGTTAGGGGTCAAAAGGGTCTTGGGACTGAACAGCGCGGAGTTTGGGGGCAACCCATTGGCAACTTGATAGAATGACTTTCGTAGCTAAGCATTATAGACGTATAAAATGGCACGGTATATATAGTACTCTATGTAAATAATCCCTTCCCAGGGCGCCCTGGGAATGTTATTTGAGTCGACTCCCCAACTAATCCATTGGGGTCCTCAAAGGTCTGTCAGCGCAAAAATATTACAAGCCAGGCAAGGACATCATCGACATAGGTAGGCCAAAAAGCAAAAGAAATGGTTTCGCCCGGGCTCGAACCGGGGACCTTCTCGGAAGTTGCTAACATTATCTGTTAACGAGATGCCATAACCAACTAGACTACGAAACCAGTACTTATTGTGGGAGTAACGTCGCAATCCTGCTACTTGCGGGCTCGAACGCTCGAATTGGAGATGCCAGAAATTCTCGCGGGTGGATGGGGGGGGCCTTGGTGGGGTTTAAAATAAAAAAAAAAGAGGGGTGGAGACCCTGAACTTCAAAACTTCTGCTAGGGCGTCCCACCAGCAAAAGTATGGTTTCGCCCGGGCTCGAACCGGGGACCTTCTCGGGAGTTGTTAACATTATCTGTTAACGAGATGCCATAACCAACTAGACTACGAAACCGATGATTGGTGTTGGTAACCTGGAGACGATGATGGGCTCAAGAATGCGGTTGCGGTGCGGAACAGGAGAGGGAAGTTGACTGCGGGGCACCTTGGAGGAAGTGAAGCCCCGATGTCGTAGGTACGAAGACACCATACATACCCCTACAATCTTCTTGCGCTCTATCTTCGAAGCAACCGCCTAATGAAAAGAATGAGGGAGGGCTATAAAAAAAAGGGGGGGAGGACCAACCATTATAGGGAGTTCCGTAAAACAAAAAGTAGAGCAAATCTGATATTCAGAAAAGAGCAAAAGAAATGGTTTCGCCCGGGCTCGAACCGGGGACCTTCTCGGATGTTGTTAACATTATCTGTTAACGAGATGCCATAACCAACTAGACTACGAAACCAGATGCTTGCGGAGTCTACTAGTACTCCAAAATATATAGGCCACTTTTGTTAGAGACAGTCGAGACGTCAATGCGAACCGACTCTTATAACGTTGGCTCCTAAAACACAGGCATGACATCGTCATCTCTAGATCAATACGGAGTACAAGACGGTTGTTCATCAGGTTCCGATTCATCAAGTAAGCCATGCAGCTATATACCCATTCAACCCCCAAAACGCCTCCCACCCATATCCATCCCAACGCCAAAGCCGAAAGCACATGCTTACCTACTCAAAAGATCCCTTGCCAAGCAGTCCTCCCACAACCCCAATCCTCTTCTCCGCGCCCCGGGCCTTCCTCTCCTCCCTCCTCCGTTCGCTTTGATTGATCTTGGCCTGCTGCTCACTCTCTCTCGAGAAAGAATTCACGCCGCTCCTCTTGCCGGCCGCCTTCTTGATCTTGGCATCCTCGCCGAAGCCGCCGGCGGCAGACGATGATGCCGAGGTGGTGGTAGAAGCGGTCGACGTCGTCGACATGAGCGAGTTGGTCGTCGCCCGGCGAAGGAGCGCCGGCACCTTGAACGACGAGGACCCAGCTTGTGCGCCGGCAAAGGCCAGACGGGATGTGCCGGACGTGCTGGACATGTTGGAGGACGAGTTACGCTTTAGGCTGATGCGGTCGACGACGCCGCCAGTACGTCGAGGGTTTGGCGCGCGGTTCTCCTTGTCGCTGCGGGCCTGGGATGGCTGGTGCTCGTCCTCGCTATCAGAGCCGGCTTCTGTAGCGGGGATGACGGAGCCTTCACGCTCATCCTCGAGCAGATTGGACAGAGTCTCGCGAATTTCGCCAATGTTGGCGGGTCTTCGGCCATTCTTCGTCCTCCGCGGGTGCGCGGGTGCTCTGTTGTCGGATGCGTTCCCCAGTGCCGGCCGAGGCTGGCTGTCGGGGACAACCTGCTGCTGTTGTTGCTGTGTAGTCCGCTCGTCTTGTGACTGGGACTGCGAGGAATCCTGTGTCGGTTCCTCGACCACGTCCAGAAAGTCCATCTCATCATCACTGTTTCGGTCTTCAATGGTCTTGAGGAAGGCTTGGTTGCCCGGGTCCTGAGCTATCTTCTTGACCCGCTCGTCCGCGAACAGAGCCTGTTGCATCTTGGCGAACTGGCGACGCTTCATCTTCCGGCGAGCCTCACCGCCGTCGTCCGAGTCGGACAGGTCGTAGTCGGCACCACGCTTGCGACGCAGCATGCCGTTTGTGATGTCCTTGAAGAGCTGCTCAACCTGCTTCTCATCGTTGGCTCGCTCCCGGTCCCTGTCAATGGTTAGCACGCACGATCCGAGTAGTATATCGAGACCAGCTACTTACGCATAGAAGGCCGCCAGTTTACGCTCATCAGCATCGTTGCCAGCGGCATCATCAATCATGTCCTTGACAGAGGCAGTCGACTCGTCGTCACTGTCCTCGCCATCATAACCACCAAGACCCTGGTACTCGTCCTCAGATTCCTCGGCGTGCTCCTCGACCATCTCCTTGGCCTTGCTCTTCTTCCGGTTGAAGTCCTCCATAGCACGCTTCTTCTTCTCCTTCTCTGCCCCATCCTTCAAGACGTTGAAAGCGGTCTGCGAAGCTGGTGTTGCCTCCACCGCCGCCGGGACAAGGTCGTCCCCGGTCATGGATACATCCATCTTGCGCCGGAGCCTGCCCCTGCGGATAAGTGGAGAACCATGCTGCGCTGCATCTTCCTGGCCCAGTACGACGGTGTCGACAGTGGACTGCAGGCGATCAACGAAGCGGTCCTTCAGTGGCGTGTGCTCCTGGAACCCGCCATCCTGAGAAGCTTCGATAATGTCTGAATACTGGGTATTAGGCACGTCCCTCATGAGGCTATCAAGGCCATGGGCTTGAGTCTGCGACAAGTTCAATTGAACACCCTGCGTCGTTGCCTGCGTGTCGTCATTTTCTGTAGCCGCCATCGGACTGCCAGCAGGTTCGTCCATGGTGGTCGAGAAGTTCGAGTCGGGGAAGTTGTCAAAGTCGGGCATCATTGATTGTGTAGGCCCCGTGACAGGAGACATCTGGCTGTCGTCCATTGTTCCGGCAAAGATTTGTGTCAAGCCAAGGCCGGCAGGTCCCTGCACAGGGAGTCCCGGGATGAATGACTTCTTGGCCGATCGCAAGACAGACCCAGGGGTATCGATACTAGGCACGGAGGTTGACCGGGTTGTCGACTTAGGCTTTGGTGTTGCCTCAATATCAACTTCATCGTCGTCGGAGAGGATGGCGACGTGCTTCCGAGATCGTCTCTTGTGGTTGGTCGGCAATTCATCCTCGTCCTCGGTATTGTCTTTCTCATCCCCTTTCTCTTCGAGCTCTTCAGACGCCTCCGACTCACCATCCTCGGCAGCGTCGTCAAACATGGCACCGCCTGCCTCCTCGCCTGAGCCGTCATCCTCCTCTTCTTCATCCTCTGAACCAGACAGCTCAATGGCAGAAGCCTCGGCATCAGCTTCGTTGGCCGGATCCTCATACTCTTCATCGTCGCTATCGTCCCAGGCAAGGGGGTCATTCTCCTTGTCCCCGTTGTCCTTCTTTGCTGCAGCGCGCTCCTGCTGCATAATCTGCTCGGCCTCCTCGCGCGCCTTAGAAACAATATCCTCGACCTCCTGCATCTGGCGCTCACGCTCCTCGGCCGTCTGGACGACCACGCCCTGGGCCTTGAGCATGTTCAAGCGACGGTCGCGCTCCAGTTTGGCCTGCTGCCTAGCCTTCTGCTGCAGATAAAACTGCAGCTCACCGGTAGTCATCCTAGAATGGTCGTTTTTCCGCTGCTTTCCCTTCCCAGGCGACTTGACCTGCGCGAGGGCGCGCAAGGCTTTCAGGGAATGAGACTCCTGAACCGTCTTCTCGGGGACGTGGTCGAAGATGGCTTTGATCTTGTTCTTTTCCGTCCGTGTGATCTCCAACTCGTCATCTGAGTCGATCGTCACAACATTGACAGCCGGACTCGGAAATTTGACACGGACTTGGCGCTTCGGCTTGGTTGTCGACTTGGTGGTATCTTCTGTGACAATCTCCTTGCCTTTGCCCTTATCAAGCGTTGGTGGTTGAGACGCTACCAGCTGGTCTATCGTCGGCAGCTCTTCATCGTTATCCGTATCCGCAGTCGACACGGTCTGGTTCACCCCAGCAGTCTGCTTCTCGTCTACAACAGGGGGTGAACTCGGTGGTGTGTCTGCATCCTTCATATCAACGTCAGACATCGGGGTGCCGGGGCGGCTAGAACTCGTCGTCTTGGGCTCCGGCATGCCGGCAGGCCTGAAGTTGAACCTCTCAAAGAGGCTGCTCTTGGAGATCTTCTTGCGCGTCTTGGCCTCGTGGGCGAGCTGCATACTGCGCGCCATCCGCTGGGTCTCGCGGTTTATCTCCTCAATGGCCTTCTTGCTCGCTTTCCGCGCAGGGCGGGCGCCCTGCGTGAGCTTCCGGCCGCCCTCGTCATCGGTGGTGTCTGACAGGTTGCCATCATCCGATGCCAGCTGGTCTAGCTCTGAGGCGAGCTTTTCTTGCTGTGCCCAGCGTTCTGCCTTGCGGGCCTCTTCAGCGGCTTCGCGGGCCAGACGCTCCTGCTTCTTGCGCTCTACCAGTGCTCTGAACCGGTCCGACTTGATGGCCGGGAGCTCGTCCTCGGAGTCTGAACGTTGCTCGGCAGTCTTTACTGGGGATGGTCGGATGGGTGAGGAAACGAAGAGTCCGGGGCTGTGTGATCTTGCTTCGGTTGTGGAATCCTCGGGCGTTGATTCACGGAGAGCCCTCCGTTGTAGGCGACTAGTCAGGGCAGGGAGATCATCGTCATCATCGACATCCTCCATGGCAGCATCTTGGCTCTTTTCCTCCTCCTTGTCTGATAGCGCGGTTCGGTCATTGGACTCGGTTTCCACACTGGTTCTCCGAACGGAGGGAGCAGCGCCATGCATCCGTGCCGCAAGTCTCCCCCTCGGCCTGATTTCCACGTCGGATTCATCGTCGCTGGCGTCTGTGTGCTGGGAATTGATGGCAATCTGGAGAGCGGCTCGCCTGGCTTGCGGGGACACTCTTCGTATGGGTCTTGACTGCTTGTCGCCGGTATCTTCGTCCTCGCTGCTGTCTACGGCAGCGAGCAGCGCTCTGATCTTGGATCGTGGTGTCAATGGCTCTGGCGAACCGACGCCCGACGCGGGCGACGCGGAGCGCGTTGAGGCCATGGCCTTTAGGTGGGGGTGTTACGAAGTACTGAAAGATAGATATAAAGAACAAAAAGAGTCAAAAAGTCGAAAACAATCTGCTATGCCATATATTATGGAGGCAATACATCGGTTGTTGGTAGTGTTGAAGGTCGCGAGAGGTGGACGTGTAAATTGGTGGTGCTGTGGGGGAGGAGCACTTAACTCGACGCGCGACGCGGGTCCATGGCTGTGACGCGACCCGCCACCAATTATGGTACGTACCTTGGCACATAACCGCGTCTAGCACCTCTCCCTCGACAGATGTCCGTTCTCGTTAAAAACATTCTATTACGGAGTACGGATACGCGGAATTGAAATTCCGTCGACTTTGATATTTTAATCTTATAGCAGCTACACTTTTCAACAAGCCACCAACCAAGCGCATCTACTTTGACGACCCCAGCTGGCATCATACATAGTACTTAGGTAGAATTGGCTAAACTATGCGCCCGATATTCATGCGCAGCGTCGTGGTGTGGGATTTTAGATTTCAAGAAGGTTACACTTAATCAACACAGAGGCGTTCTTCATAAGTGATTACGGGAAATGATACGGTGCGTAGAAAGGCGTCAGTGTGTATTGGCAGTCTGCAAGGCAGTTCACCAGCCCATCTACTCAAATGTTCCAAAAAAGTTCTCAGTAAGGACAGACTAGCTAATCCATTTCAGAATCGAAAAATCCGAGATCATCCATCCCTCTCTCGGCAGAATGCATCAATAGCAGCATGTCCCTTAGAAGAGCTTGTGCTCGAGGGTCATGTCAGACTCGGGCTGGAGGCCGACGCAGGCGCGGAAGATGTTGGTCAGGGCAGCACGCTGCTTGGCCAGGGCGTTGACGACCGGGGTGCCGGGGGGAGTCAGGGGAGCCTTGAGCATGTAGCTGAGGACGCTGAGTACGCTGTGGAAGTTCTTGTACTCGACCGTGGCGGTACCGTCGGTCGAGGCGGCCTTCCACTGGATACGCGTCATCATCTCGGCGAGAACGACAAGATCGATGATGAGAGGCGAGGCCAGGAGAGAATCCTCGCAGATGTTGAACAGGCTAGAGTTCGGTCAGTCGACATTCCATATATCAGCACAGAATTACTGTGCGGGCACTCACGAGATGGTCTGGTGTCCTCCGAGGAAGATCTCAGCATAGTACTCATCCAGAGCACGCTTGTTGTCAGCCACAGCCGGCATGTACTTGATGACGACGCAGTGGTCGGGGTGCTCGCCCTCCTTGTACAGGACGTGGTTGGCCTCGACCATGTCGTCAACAACGTTGGACTTGGAGATCTCCTTGGAGCGGAACTGCTTCTGGGAGCTCAGGTTCTTGCCGTCGTTGTTTCCGAGATGGTTGTAGCTGGCAATCGAGGTGAGCTTGATACCGGCGTTGATGAGGAAGTCAACGAGGGCCGACTTCATCTTGGTCTGGCCAGACTTGAAGTCGTCGCCGCCAATATAGGCATTATGCTTCTCAGCAAGCTGAATGACGCCAGGGACAAAGGTGTTCTGGGGAGAACCGTTGATGAAGGGGGTCTTCTCCAGGATACAGGCAACGGCAAAGACGGACGAGGGGGAGACCTCCTCGTGGCCCTGCTCGATGGCCTTGAGCACATTGTCGGCCGTGTCGTTGACACCCTCGAGGAGGCTGGCGTAGCGCTCGGTGTTGGCGGTCCACATGACAATGACCTTGTCCAGGCCGTTCGCCGCCTTGAAGTCGCGAATGTCCTGGCGGATCTTCTCAACGTGGGTCATGGAGGCCTTGGAGCCCTCAAGGACGTTATCGGCACGGTCCTCCTGGTTGGAGGCGATGAAGTCAGGGTAGTAGATGGAGGGCAGGGGAACCATGCTGGCCATCTCCTTCTTGACGAGACCCTTGAGGGTGGGCTCAAGGACCTTGGCGCGGTCCATGGCATCAGCCAAGTTCATGCCGCTGATGTCCCAGCCGCCAATGACGAGGTCATTGGGGTGGACCATGGGCAGGACCTGGCTGAAGGGGATGTTGACCTCCTTGTTGGTCTTGGCGTCGGAGCCGAGCTTGACGGTGGAGCCCATGACGACGGAGCCATAGTAGTTAGCGGCCTGGGGGCCCTCCTTGGTCTCCCAGGTGAGGTTGCGTCGGTTAGCGATGATACCGGCGGTGACGGTGGTACCATTGTTGCCGCCCCAGCCGACAAGCATCATGCCGGTCTTGGGGACCTTGCGCTCGACCTTAAAGTCGTAGAGGGTCTCGGTAGGCGTGGCAATGAACTTGCCATCGGCGCCAGTCTCGACCTTGGTGGTGCGGTAGGTGTACTTGGACTTGATCTCCGCATCGGTGTAGGTGACGTTGGGGGAGTTGACGGTGAAGAGGTCCTGGGCGGCAGCCGCGGACCCATTGGCGTGTCCCGCCCCGTTCGAGGAGCCCGTGTTCTCTTCCGCGTGAGGAGCCATGGTTGGCAGATTGGTGGACGGAAGTGGTTGTAGTGGTGAGATTGTACGGGTTTAGCTGGTGTGCTTGAGCTGTCGACCTTTACTTAGTATCGGTCGAGTCCGCTGCTGCTCCGGAAGAGGCAGAACAACGGGCTCCGGCGAACGGGTGGTGCACCCTGTATCTCAGGTCAGTCACCTATCCAGGCTTATGGTGGGAAGAAGGGAGGGGACGTACGAGTTGAGGAGATTGGAAAACGTCTTGACGACTTTGTGTGACCGAGGTCGGGATGCCTCGATCTACAGGTGGAGTGATGGTATTGGGGAGATGAAGTTGGTGATGGCGGGACAGTTAGGTCAATCAGACAGGGTGTCGAGGATGGTGTGTTGGGGATTGGAATTGAAGATTGGCTTTCAAGAGCTTGTTGCAAAAGTGGTTACAGGAAAGGGGAGAGAGAAGGAGGGACTTGGAGGAGGGGCGCGCGAGGTTGAAATACCCTCCTCCTCACTTCTACCAGCCTACTCGTACGTCTGCCCCTCAGTGCCCCTCCTCCACCATCCAGCCAGACCCTTGGACTCCACTTCCCATTTCCTTGCACATTAAACATCACCCAAATTCCGCAGCAGGACGACCAGCGGTGAGGCAAGTTGCCTGCACGACGGAACATTCTAACAGCATCCATCTTGGCACTGCGTCCGATAACGCCAACTCCATTCGACCCAGCGGTTGCAGTCGCTTGCAGGTGCTGCAGTGCGGGTGGAGTCACGATATTTTCAGTCGTTGTGGTTGGAAGTTGAGGGGGGCATTTGGATGACAAGGCGCCACGCCAGCACCACATGTAATAATACCTTGCGGTGCTTACACCACAGCCAGTACGGCGCCTACGGGGACCAAGAAGTCTGGGGCCACTCCGTGCCCGGTCGAGGGCTATCGGATGCCACGGAATTAGCCCAACTCAAATCGAGGCGCACGCTTGCAACTCGCCGAAACCGAGCCTGAATTCCGGAATCCTAGTGAGAACGTACGACGTACGGTCCGACCAGCGGATACCTGATAGACTCAGCCTCGGCCTCCAGAACAGCGGAGACTTTAGAGGCTCTTATTGGGGCTCTGAGGCGAGACGCCTCGAACACCACCCAGTGCGCTTGTCCGTGTCATGAGCTTACAGTTTGGCTCTGCTCATGCTTCGTACTCCGTACTCGTACCTAAATTGCTGCTCTGCGAAGAGGAGTGAAACACCCCCACGGGCCGAGCACCCAAGGGGCCAAGACACTGCAATGGTACATCAGAAGAACGGTCAGACCCGCGACCAATGAAGCGCCTGGCCTTCATGCAGGACCATTGTCCCTTTTGCCAGTCTCCAGGCCATTGGCCCGAGAACTATGATCGATCAGCCAGTGCTGGCGTCGCATGGTGCTAAGGCACGTCCGCGAAGGGCAATTTGTCTTTTGCGGCCTTTTGGGTCCAGGTGCTCGCTCCTTATAGGTCCCAGCCACGCTACCGCCAAGCCGCAAACAGTTGCGACCGCGCGAACCGCAGTCTCGCGATAATAATGCCGGCGGGCTTTCGGACTGATCACCGCGCCTCCTTCGAATTCGGGAGCACGGCGACTCAGGGTTCAGACCCCGTTTCGACCCGAGAGTTCCGGGTCCTACCAGGTGGGGAATCCGACGGGTGACGTGGGGATGGATGTTTGGACAGATATCCATCATCTGAGGGATGCGTGAGACTCAACATATGTGGCAATCCTGTGTTGGCTCGGTTAATAGCTATCTGCAGTGCCCCGCAGACTGGATATGGACAAGATACTCGTACGCAGGCGATCTGGTGGGGAGGAACACGGAATATGCTGAAATCATGCTATGCGTAGGGTCGATGTGATCCCGCCAGGGGCTCAGTTGGTTCACTTCACGGTTAAGACCTCTCCTAGTGGTGGATTAATGAAGGCAGTACATCATGAATAATGCCTAACATTGGGTGACAATATCCGTTGGTTCGCTCCGTACCTACGGTCGGTTTAATTAACATAGGTGGGTGTGAAGTAGATCGTACCGCTGAGGAGAACATCATTCCTGATCCCAGTTGACCTCACTAACAACAACGGTACTACTACAACCACACAACAAGAGCCAAAGATAAAGCCCGAAGATGCAACGCTTAAATTAAAGAAGTTACCTCGAGACACTCGCCCTAAATGTCCATTTAATCCACAGGTACACAACACTTCCTGTGATAAAATGTCCTCAAGGCATAGGGTAGGCCATCAATAGTAGATCCTCTCAACATATTCCACGAGTACTAGTTAGGTAACGGATATTTCTTACTTGAACTAACGATACTGGCGAGCTTTAAGACACCTCCAATACAATTAAAAAAATTGGCTGGCATTTTGAAGTCAGGGTAATTTCCAACGTCAATACGGAGCTCCTGTGTGTGCCATGAAGGGATAGGGTCTCGTGAAGATAGTGACCACGACCTGTTGTGCAGTGACAGAGGATGGAGGCAGTGTCCATGAGGAAAAGATAGTGCTTCCGGGTTCAACTACGAATTTATGCTTCCCTATACCAGCTACAGAAAGCACGAAAGGCATACTGCGTCTCCACGATGTTACCCATACCAGGGAACTTGTGACCCCCCCCCTTTCCTGGCCAAGAATGAATGCTCGCCGGTGTAGTTTCTTCTAGATACTTGTATACTGGAACCTTCTTGCAAAAAAACCATCCTCAAGTAAACTTCGAAGGCATCGGTAGGATTTTGCCAGGGAACGGCGACGATCGCGTGCCGAGAAGTGGACTGTGGTTTAGATCAGAACGTTAGTAACTATTCGTACCTACGACGGGCAATAAGAAAAGGCAGTCGTCCATGAAAGCAGCCCAATGGCAACCAAAAACGGGAGACTTGCCCATGCAGTGAAATGACATGGCGGGAGTTCCACCTCCGGTCAAGGCTGTCATGCCATGTTGGTGACTGAGTTTTTCGAGGAGCCAATGGAATAGTGGCACGGGACGATTGGTTTTTTTCTCTCATTCATTTGGATCTGAATCATCTCGAAACTGCTATAACGGCACTCTCGGGGCTGGGGAAAGGTTATGACGTGCAAGCATATCGAGTTCAAATGTCCCAGTAGAAGATTAGCTTAATAAGTCATAGCCCATAAGTCAGAAGAATCAAGAAATCTCCGGAGCCGATGAGGATAATTGGGAGCATACCGGCGGTAACTTTATGCGTATAAAATTGTCCACATCGACAACGTTTGAATGGGCCGGTCTGGGTTGGGGATAAATAAAGCGATAGCCTCGGGCCGTAACGGACCTATGCTCGGGCTGTGTGACTAATTTCTGCTTTTAAGCAGCATCATGGCAATACATGGGGACATCATCATGGTGCCAACTTGCCAAATGTCCCATGTGCGCGGCCATTAAATACTTCGCAACTTGGATGACTCAGGGGTATCATTTTGCATTGGGCTGTCGGGTATATAGCATGGTATTTGCACTACTACAAACGGGGATATTTGCATATCGAGGAACCGTCCAAAACAAAGGTGCTAACTGATAACATCCGGGATGTAAGTCTGGTTTTAAGCACGAGTAGAGTTGGCTGGATATCAAGTGATATGGGATGGCTTCGAGAAGAAGACATTTGGAAGTCGAGCCAGTCAACCACTCATCCCCCCCAAGGCCGGCACGTGCACCCGAATTTGGCACCACTCTTTCGCAGATAATCCTAGGGATCGAAAGGATCGGAAACCGATCCTGTCTGCTGCGCTAAACCTCGAGCAGCTGCGAGTAATCCCGCCGGTTACTACGACCATTGCGGGGGGTCATAAGTGGGCGGAATCACAACCACGCTTGGTGGGATAAGCTCATATTACGTACATGTCGTCGTATCTTGGCGTGGAGAAGGTGCCTGGATAAGACGGGATTAGGAAAATGAGCACCGAGAATAAGAACCCCGAAGCAACGCAAGAAAGCCCACACCGTGTCAACATAATACTACATAGTACATGGTAGGTACTACGTAAGGTAGGTAGTATTGAGTTCTGGGGAGAATCCGTATACATATACGAGGTATTAGCGAGAGTCCGGAACGATGGCATCACTGCGAAACCCGCCGAATATAGAGGTCGAACCACGGTAAGAACTTCGCCGGGTTATCTATCTAAGCGGCAGTCCAGTCGAGGTTCCGGGGGAGCGGACGAAGAGGTGCCCACAGGTCCTATCATGGCTGGCTGTCTGTCAATATTATCAGTAGTACTAGTATGTACTTTGTGCCCGCAACGCAAAATGACGCTACTTGGCGTTAGGAGGCCTCAAAGGATGGCCGTATCGTGGGTTTCGACCGGGGTAAACTGCCATTGCTACCATTACCGGCAGTGTGATGAGGGTGATGGCGGCTGACACTAGGAATTTCGACCAAAGCTTGAAGGAGACGAGACTTGAGCATCTGCCTGTTTTGGAACTCTTTAGTTGACTTCGCACCAGAAGGGCTTCTGAAGGTACTATAATAATATTGTGATGGTAAATTCAGTTTTTGCCGACCGACAAAGGCAGTTCATGTCTCGCGGCATTTGTCGGGAGATTCACGATCGCTTTGGACAAACTAATGGATGGTCGAGAATTGCCCATGGAGAGGACTCATGGACAAATCTAACGTCCCCAGGTCCCACTGGAGCGCTCGGAGCAGGGTGCGGCCTCGCGCCAAGAGATGGAAGATCACCCACTCGCGGCGCTGGACCCTCAAGAGGATTAATGTCGCTGCTGAAGACAGGGGCCGCTCGGCGATGGTGGAGGCAGCTCCGGGAATCCGTTCGAATCGCAGGTGGAGGGCAGGAGCTTCAGGTTCAGGGGCCCTGGGGTCGTTCATGGAACCATCCGTGAGGGTGGGGCGCCTCTGGGTCAAAGGGGAAATTTAGACGTTGAGTGCGGTCAACGTCGAATTGCGGTGGGCAAATCGACGTCGAGTTTGTTGTCGTGCAGCTGCACGGCCCCGGGCTTGGGTTTTGTGGAGGGGACTGCTGGTGCTTTATCCAGGGGTCGCAATGGGTGTGACAGGGCCCTATGATCCGGAGGAGGTAAGCTGCTGCGAGGCAATGGATAGACTCCTACTAAATCTTAAAGGGCCTCGGACACGCCGGTACTTCACGAGCGGCTGTTGTCATTGGAGTGGCTCGGAACCGTTCGAAATAGCCGATGAGTTTCTGGAAATGACGTGCCAGCCACGGCGGGAACGGGAGTTCATCGGGGACGGTGACAGTTGGAGGTCGGTGCTTGAGTGGCGGCGGTTGTTTGATGAATTGACGACGAGGCTTGGGGGGGGGGGGGGGGGGTGTGATGGGCCTGGCGGATGAAGCCCACTTGGGCCACTGGGCCAGGGAGCAACGGCCTGGCCCTGGAGGCTAGAACCAGTAGTAATAGGGAGCCAGGGGCCCTGGGGCCTTCCAGTGGAGGTTGGTTTCCAGGTTGCTTGGATGGTGCCTGGCAGTGGCTTGCTGGTACAATTAACCTGGAGCCTCGCCGGAGCTTGTGGAAGCTTCAAGGTGGTGGGAGCTTGTGCATGGTACCCGAGCGCGACGAGTGCGCGTGCTGTGAGTGGTCTGCTGTTGTAGCAAATAGTGTGGCTTTGTTAGGTAGTGATTGGCGAGTCTCTGAGAGTGCTGGAGATTGGAGATTGGCTGCCGATGCCCTCTGTAATACGAGTAATGGTGGGCATGGCCAGCAGCCGTTCCTCATCTGTCGTGTCTTCAATTTCCATTCATCATGGTGAGGGCGGCGCATTTACCGAGATGGATAGAGGCTGGGAGTGCACTCAAAGTGAGTCAATTAACGGCATAGCTCGTTTACACATAACTGTCCTGGAGACATGAACAATGCCCTTGTTGAGCGTTGGTTGACCCCTCCACTCTGGGGCTGCCCTTGTTGACGATGGGTCGGTAGTATCCGTACTCGTAGAACGGTTGTCTGAGCTTGTCTCATGGTAGAATCGTCTGTGTCTTGACCAGGACCTGTCGGCTCACGATCAGCTAGCGGCCTTGTCTGGCAGTCTTGTGACTGCTTCTGGCTACTTTCTCGGAGTTGAGACCTCTTGGTATTACTCATACTAATATTACTTACTTACTACGGACAGTAACACTATTTATGTTTGCTAGGTGTTACCAGGAATGAACACACCCGCTCCAACGTCGCACCCGAACCCTTCTATGACTACTACTAGTGCTGCCGTGATCCAAGATGCGAAACATCGTCCACCTGCTCCTTGCAGGATGCATCCAGCAGCTCGGGCGAGGTCAACGCCTTCATCGGGGTTGACAGGCGCCTCCTGTGGGCTCAGCTCACCGCATTTGTAGACGTGCAGCACTACAGACGGTGGCGACCTGAGAGCCCATCGATAACAACAACAACCACTGTTGCTGCCACTGCACTGTTCTCGCAATACTCGTACCAACACTAATATTGCCTTCTCGTAGGTAGCGACAAGCAGTGATAATAATATCTGGCAAGGAGAATCATGCCCGTGTTGCATGGGTCCCCTGATTAGTCTCAGGAACAGTCTGTGTAGGAGCTAGGGGATGACCAGGGCACGCGCAGGGGCCGCCGACCAGGGGACTCTCCTTAGGTTGCAACATGCTGTTTCCCTGTTGCCCTCCACAGTCCACAGTCCACCGTCCACAGTCCAGTAGTCCACTCGGCACACCATGTGCAACATCATCTTCCTCCCATCCGTAAGACGTCGCATTGTTCAAGCCCCCCTCTCCCCGTTGCATCGTGTCTGTCGCGATACAGCCTGCGACGTCTTCTCCTATATCCTTTGTCGAGCCTCCTTGCTTAGAGAAGCACCTGTCGTGTCAGTGTGAGCGCTGTTTGCCCTCACGTCCATTCATTAATCCTCATCCTCTGCTTCCCTCGACACAGGAGGCCAAGAGCCCACGGGTCCCATTGTTGCCCGAACCACCTTAACCACCTTGTTTCGGATCCTGAGTCTTGAGACCAAGACAATCACATCGCATTCGCCTCGCATTCACCTCGCATTCTTCACATCACGTCACTCCCATCGACCGAGAACTCGCAGCAATCACGCGGACAAAGAGGGGGAACAGCCAACAAGGCACTCAGGCTTGCCTACCGACATTGATTCCAGCTGCTTGGATGCGCCATATTGCCTGGGGCATCCCGAATCATCTGCCAACTTCAAATTCGACCAAACCGCCTCTCACCACCCGCGTGCAACGCAGTCTTGTAGCACCCGAGATTGTACGACCGCGGCTTCCGATGCCTGCACAGTATTCATAGACCGCGAATAGCATTCGGAGAGACGAAATTCGACATGTCTATGCCCAGAGACTCAAGCTTTTTGCCGAGCATCAAGTGCTCACAATGTGGCAACGATGTACAGATCTCCATGATGGGAGACCATGTTTGCAGTACCGAACCAACCTCGCAACGTAAGTAAGAGGGGGGGGGTTTTGGCTACTCGAGTGGTTGGTCCAGAAACTAACGTCACATCGCAGTGTCTCCGCCACTTGAAGTAGATGAGACGTTTGGACAATACTCTAGTTTGGCACCGCCCTCCAAGCACGGACATATGCCCGTACCACTTGATACTAGGGCTGCGAGTACGTCCGCGGTCAGCTCTAAGTTTGTACCGTTGAACATGGTTGCTAATGGCACTCTAGATCAATCGTACACGCGCCAAGGTCCGTTGACACCAGTCAGCTATTCCAGCGAGTCCCCGAGGACGCCCTATGGAACTACCAGCGAAGGCTATGCGTCCACGCCATTGAGTTCGCGACGCCCAAATGGTTACGGTGGCCTGGGAGATCAGTCGAGCTACACAACGGAGCCTTTACCAAGTCCAGGGGCTGGGGTTCTGCAACGAATGGACAGCCTCACACCGGGCCCATTCGATCATCGGCGGCCGTCATTGGGAGATGTAGTTTCACCGTTCCGAAAAGATTCTCTCACACCAAATGCGGGATACCCCTACCCAGATGATCGTCCAGGCACAGCCAGCTCGAATCGTTCTGGTGCCAGTGGTGATAACGTACCCCCGAGGATCCCCAAGAAAACCGGCTACGAAGGCTTCGGACCACCCTTACGGCCCGATGATGAGCTTGAGCCTCCGCCGTTGGGAGCTCTGAACCGCTCCGAGACTTTCCCCAAACAATCTTTCATACCGGAGCCTCCGATGCGGACGCCATCTGCTCCGGGAACGCGGAACGAACGGACAACCAGACAGAGCTCAGGATTTCCCACTGGTCGGAGACCGTCTATGGGGCCGGACACCTCAAGACGACCCCCGCCGCGGAAGAGCCTGATCCGACCTGCGGGGGAGAACACGGGCTCTGTCGACCTGGCCCGGGAGTTTGGCATCGGTAACCCCTACCATGCACCGTCCGACTCGACATCTTCCGGATACTCGGGGTTTAGCCAGCCCAGCCAGCCTAGTCACCCTAGTTCCCAAACTAGCCCGGCACGATCGCAAGTACGGCCCCAGGAATCAGATGGCCCCAATCTCGATGATCTGATGGAGGAGGTTCAGACAGGCATAGAAAACCTGAGGCCGGATGAGCTCCACCTCGGCCCTTCGAGCCCTCAACCGCACTCTCCTCTTGCAGAATCTCCTTTGGGTATCTTGCCTGATGGCCACCAACTCTCAAACCCTTACGACCAACCTGGGCTATCGCCGCAGTACGGAACGTCTCCACAACGTGTCTTTGGTAGCTTTGGCTCGGAAGGGAGCTGGGGCTCCCGCGGTGATTCGCTGTCGGGCCGCATGGGCGCCTCACCCCCCTCGCCGCGCGCGATTCCTCCATCGCGAAGGGGAACCAGTGACCTTCCCTACCGGGGGGACTGCAAGGCCTGTGGCCAGCCTATCAAGGGGAAGTGTGTCTCATCTGCTGACGGGCGTTTGACGGGCAAGTACCACAAGCCTTGCTTCGTCTGCACCACGTGCTCGCAGCCCTTCACCTCAGCCGAGTTCTATGTGCTCAACGACAAGCCCTACTGCGAGCTGCACTACCACACGCTCAACGGCAGCCTCTGCGGCGGCTGCGGGCGAGGCATCGAAGGACAGTACGTGGAGGATGAGGCGTCGTGGAAGTACCACATTGGCTGCTTCTGCTGCCTGGACTGTGGTAACTCCCTCTCGGACGGCTACTTTGAAGTCGACGGCCGGGCGTTCTGTGAAAAGGATGCCTCGAACAGAGTGAACAGTGCCCCAGCATGGAACGGGCCAGGAAGCTACCCTCCTCCGCAGCAAGACCCGTACGCGTACCGACAGGCACCCCCTCCGGGAGCGCGGGGCCCACCTGGGCGTGGTGGCCCGATGCCTCCTCGACCTTCTCGCGGTATGCCAGGGAAGCCTGGGCCACCCGGTCGACCTGGACCCCCCGGAGGCGGCCCAAGGCCCCGCGGTGCGGGCCCCGGCATGCCTCGTCCGAACAACGGTCCGCCTAGCAGCCGACGCCCGGGTTTTGGAATGCCTCCGCCCAAGGCGGGCTTTGGTTCGCGGCCACAGATGAACAAGCGCAGCACCAGGCTGGGCATGATGTGAGCTGTAAGCTCTCCATTACGATACGATTGCGGGTTTACACCTCAAGTTCCATGGCTGCACGGAGACTATGCAAACCCTGCGACAAACTCTCGCTTTACTATTATTACCTTTCCTATAAGGAGTTATGGGACCCCACTCGTTTTTTGTTTGTTTTCTGTTTCGATATATACCCTCGGTTGAACCTCGAGCTGTTGCATCTTCCGCCGTTATTTTCCGGAGGAGGTATTACTTTTTTGCTCTTTCACAGCATTTTTGGCCTTGGCTTTTGTTTTGGAGGATATCAGAGCGAACGATGTTTGGGAGTTTTGGGGCGCGAAAACAGGACGGAAGCAAAGTCTCCGTCCTTGGGCATCGGCATCGGCGCGATTTTTGCTTTTTTACTATATAGTACTGCGGCCAAGAGACACGAAATTCTGGATCGTCTTTTATCAGTTGGTAGCTTAGGTGGCCGTATTTGGACATGCCTGGGCCTAATATAAACATAAACATAATACTACTTGGTTCTATCCACGTGTAATACCTCAAGATTGATGGAGGGGGCCGAAGAAGTCGTTCCGGGAGTGGGCTGTCTGGGACGGGGAAGAAGCGTCCGTGCAACACAGTGTCTACTTGCAATATGTGTGCCCATTGTCGATCGTGAACACTCACGGGGGATTTGCTTGGACCTCTTGGCTGCCCCTTTCATGCTTGATTCGGCTTAGATTGGATTCGGTTCACGACTGGCTCTGTGGCGGGGCGGAGTGTACATTTGGCCCAAGATGGAAATGGATGATTGATGTGCATTTGCAGTTTCCCTGACTGGACGTCTAAAGTCTCGTCTGTCTTCTGCCAGCCACGACGATCGCGATGTAGCATGCCATCAAGGTCTCGGGAAGGAGGGCAGGTTCCCTATTTGTGCAGGTCCCAGCGCGTCCCGATGTGACCTGAAACGCCGCCGGCACCATTGCGTCTACTATTATGCGAAGGCGCGGGACATTGGAGATTGAGTGCAGTACTACTTCGTAGTGCTGCAGGTACACTTGAGTGGTGATGGGTTACAGGCGTTGGTGCTACTTATGAGTCCCTACGGAGTAGTAATACTACGTAGACGACAGGATCGATCAATCATCGCCAAGCAGTTGGATGCTGCCATCATCAACATATAGGAAAAAGAAAAATGCTCGGCACCGGTCGTCTGGACTCTGGAAAATCGAGAGTCTATTCAGGAGCCAAGGCTTGGACAGGTCTCAATACATGGACATGACATCAAGTGACGCGGTCCTCTGGAAAGCGTTGAAACGACCAGCCAGAGAGATCCGACTTATCTGTCTGTCTATCTGGTGGTCTGGCCGCTTGCGGCAACCGACGAGGCCAAGTTTGATGTGACAACCAATGGCCCAAGGCCCACACCTCCTTATCGTGGGCCAAGCCTCTTCGAGAAGCTTGAATTCCTCGACTGCCGTCTGCGGTGGGCGCCAACATCATGGTGCAGACATCATGGTGTAGTGGTCTTTGTCCGAATAACTGCGGAGGATAGGATTGGCCATGTAGGGGATCTACTGCCTACGGACAGCCGCTCGGATCTCTTTGGACAGTGGACAGCCTGGCCTCAGGGCTGGACCTACAGTCGCCCGCGTCGAATCACCAGGCGCCGTGGGGGTGATGAGATTATCATGCTCCAGTGATCGCCGACAGCCCTCCCCCCTCCCATGGAGCGGCGCGAATTAGCCGAACAGGAGGAAGCCGCCGAAATTCTTGAGCTTGGCGTGGTGGCCGCTTCAAACGGTTGAGTTCGTTGAGTTGGTAACTGGCGATCGAGCTGTTCCAGTCGTCGCGGTAATACCACTACTATTACTTACTACTTCGTATGTAAGCACAGTATTCTCACTGACGGGGGCTGGGGGCCGACGATGCGACGACAATTGCGAGGATCAAACAGCCAAAACCACATTTATGACGACAATTCTCCATGCACTGTATCCGCCGTACTATGAGACGATGAAGTTTGCCGCTCTGGGCCGCCCCTAATAACTAGTAGCCGCCCCTGTCAGACCCAAATTAAGTGCCCACAGTGGGAAACCTCCAGCGCCATTTCCTCGAGTCGTCGCTGAGGCCGTCATAATGCCATATTGCCACGGATGCATTTTTCTTAGCAGGAGGTATTTCGTAGGAGGCACTGTTAGTAGGTAGGCATGGCCGCAACTCAACGCCCGCGCTTGGAACCTTAACGTTCCCTAGGTAGTCTGACTTTTGCCAGTTGCAAGAAGTTGCAAGCTGCGAATTCCGCGCAAGTTAGACATATTGGGAAAGTATTAAGTTGCCCCTAGGAAACACTGCTGGGTCCGTCATGGAGAGTAGTACGAACGAGTACGTCCCTGGTTAGGAGGCTGCAGCAGGCTAGGACCCGCCCGCCCCTCTGCAAACCCCCTACTCTGTCTGTACCAAGCTTTCAGTAGCGGCAGGCTGGCAGCACGCAACCTGGAACTCGGTTTCTCCCTCCTCCACCCTTCATCTCCTTTACTTCTCGTCATTTATCCTCACCTTGCTTCTGTTTTCACCCTTTTTTTTTTTGTGTACATTGACGTTGGACGTCGTTGTGCAGCCTCGCTCCTGCTCGCTTGTTGACGCCACTGAGACTTCTTTGACAGAAGTCGCGCCACTCCTTTGACATTTCCATTCCGGCTCCCCATCGCGTCATCCGAAGGGGTGGAAACGGCACTGGGTGCAGCGTCGCTATCTCCAGCAGAACAGCAAAAGAACATCGACGCTGCCAATCTCTCCATCTTGGCTGCGCCTCGCATCGACGACAATTCGCCCTGCCGACCGCGCAGTCTCCCCGCACCGCCACCGTCTGACGCAACATGCTCTTTTGAGAGGCCAACGTCATCCCTCCGACTTATCTGATTGCGAGTTGTGTGCGACTCCAGCCACTGCTCGCTCGCGCTTCTCCACGACACATTTCCTTGGCCCAACTAGCCTACGAGGCATGGACAAGATGTGGACCCCCGGTCGCCGTACACTGCGCCCGAAGACCGTCTTTCTCGGTGCGCTGGCCACATTTGCCGTCTACTACCTCTTCTTCAGCGGACCGTCCTCACGCCTCCACATGGTTCCCTATATTCACGATAATCAGAGCCCCGGGCAGCAGCCGATTGACCCCAATAGCGACGTCAGTGGACAAACCAAGAAACCCTGGGATGTCGAGATTGAAGATATCAAGGGCTTTAGAGATGAGGGAGACCAGGAAGACCCCAATGATGTTGAACCCGGCTACGAGACAGATGGCACGGAGAGGTCAGAAGGTTCCATCAGCCGGCTCCAGAAGGAGAAGGACATGAGGCAGCTGTGGAGATATTCCTACAAGGTGTCCAAGGAGTAAGTAGCGCTCCTGCTGCGCGCAGTCGACGTGCGGCGCTAACGTATCTACATCAGCCTACCTACATCTGAACTCATCTACGGCAACACCCTCGAGACCTTGGACAACAGGGAGAACCGGAGCGAGAAGCTCGCCGCGATGCTGAGGGAGGACCCCGACGTTGAGGCCAGCTTTACAGAGGAGAAGCCCGTCCGCTTCAACCCGTACCCCGACTACAACAGCGATGAGTGGAAGGCCGCCAATTACGCACCCTATGTTCCCTGCAAGGGTGCGACCGGCGAGTTCATTGAAGACCTCTTGGTCTTCAAGGGGCGCCCCCAGAACTTCCCCGACCCGAAGATGGGCACCTACGACAAACTCGGTCTGGACCCTAATCTTTGCTGGGAGCGCGAAACTCGGCTGGGCCCCTATGGATTTGTCAAGCAGATGAAGAAGATTGGTGGCGAGACGGAACCCGTGGACTGGGACAATGTCAACTGGGGTGACCTTCAGCGACGCTGCGTCCACAAGAATGCCAAGCGCTACGATCTCAAGCAGAGCCGGAAGAACCCCTACCTCCACGCGTATCCTGAGACCTCACCAGCTGACGACGCCCCCAAGGGCAAATTGCCAATTGGAAAATCGGGAGATAGTCTGACTGCGAGGGACGACGACGGTGTTAACGTTGGAGAACGTGCAGCTGCCAACTTTGACGGCACCTACAGCGATGACAACACGAACGAAGACTTCACAGCAGAGAAGCGCACTGCTGTCCTGCTGCGATCTTACACAGGCAAGGAGTACACCGAGAACGACAAGCATTTCATCCGCGCCATGATCAGCGAATTATCGCTGAAGTCTGGTGGCGAGTACGAGGTGTTCCTGCTTGTCCATGTCAAGGACCACGAGCTACGCATTTTCGACGACCCAGAGACGTACCAGTACGTTCTCAAGGAGAATGTTCCTTCCGAGTTCCACGGCATGACAGTTCTCTGGAACGACGAGGTGGTCTGGAACATCTACACAGAGCTCAAAGACGAGAACGAGAGGAGCGTGCACACAGCCCAGTGGCTTTCGGTGCAGAAGTTCAGCCATGACCACCCTCAGTTCGATTTCATCTGGAACTGGGAGATGGACTTCCGCTACACTGGCCACCACTACGATATACTGGACCGGATCTCTTCTTTCTCGCGCGAGCAGCCGCGGAAGGGGCTCTGGGAGCGTAACGAGCGATGGTACGTTCCCGAGTACCACGGGGACTATGACACGGACTTCCGGAAGGACATTGAGGAGCGGTACGGCAACGACACTATCTGGGGCCCAGTTGATCTCCCCTTCATCAACCCCGTTGGTCCCAAGCCACCGGTGGAATCTCCCGACGACGACAATTACATCTGGGGCGTCGGCGAGGATGCTGATGTCATCACTCTTGGGCCCATCTTCAACCCCATCCACAGCAACTGGATCATCGGCAGCCACATCTGGGGATATAGCGATGATACTCATCCTAAAGCTGACCTGCCACGCCGCACCACGATTGTTACTCACTCTCGCGTCTCGAAACGCGTCCTGGATGCCATGCATGTCGAGAACATGCGTGGCAACCACGTGGCTTCCGAGATGACACCGCAGACCGTGGCCCTTCACCATGGTCTCAAGGCCGTCTTTGCTCCTCATCCGGTCTTCATGGACCGCGATTGGGACGGCAACTTCCTGAACAAATGGTTCAACCCCGGCGAAAAGGGAGAGAGTGGCGGTTACGGTAGCCCCATGGGCTGGGGACGTGAGCGTCGGTACCAAAGCTCGACTTGGTACTATCGCGCGGAGCCGCCCAACCGGCTGTTCAACAACTGGATGGGATGGATCGACACAGGCATTGGTGGTAAGCGCTGGGAGCAGCGGAACGGGCGACCTTGTCTGCCTTCCATCATGCTGCATCCCGTCAAGGACTCCGAGCCCACTGAGAAGGACCATGAGACGGGATTTGAGCTTGCCTACGGCTAAGGCGTTGAAGCGATCGACTTGGTGCCTAACATCCTATGGGTGGGGAGTGCTCACTCCCATCAACTGCACTTCGGTCACCTTTCCAGCTGCTACTACTTTTATTTTCTTCTGAGAGTGGCACTCGCCTCGTTAGCCAGAAGCTGCATTGGCCTTGCCGCAAGATGATATTTCTCGACTGCACGGGGTCATCAGATGACCGTGTTATTAGCAGTCCTGGGGGCGTCCGGTAGACGCCTCCATTTATCCAGGGGGGAAGAGTTATGCTACTATGATTGTGGAACCTCAAAAACTTGCTTCTTTTCCCCCTTCTCACCTTTTGTTTTTACGTTGGGCCCACGGCGGCGCATATCTGCTGAATGAATGAGCGGGGGCGAGAAAGGTAACTCCTGGAAGATAGATATGGAGAGACGGGTCCAATAGGCGGAGATACACAGCACGGCGTTCTTATCAGGAATCTTTCGGTGGCGCGGCCAGTCAGTCCCCCAGAAGCAAAAGACACGACGGGAGACTTGAGGGGGGTGGCCCACGGAATGGCGCCTTTCTTATTATGTACAAACCCACATGATAGAAGTACGAGACGACTATAGGCTTGCGAGATAGTTTGACGAGTTGAATACAGGCGTTGCTGCCAGAGCTGTATGGTCGGAGACCTGAGTTATTTCGGTGAATGAGATGTACGTATAATGATGAGAAGTTGGCCGGCATTCTGGATGTCGAGAATGACGGGGGCTGTGATTCGAATTACTCGCCAGGACACAGGGATGCAGCCAACACGGATCTAATTATGGAAACGAAGTTTACTATGAGGATAGAGTTGCCATATTGTTGGTTAAACTCTTTTTTTTGTCCCTTGGAGAGTTAAGGTCGCTTGAAGTCTTTTGAGTTGGGATGATGTTTTGTTCCCTACCATACCACGAGATTAAGGCATCCCCCACCGGTACGTTGGTACCTCTTGCCCCACGAGGTGTCATGCTGCAGGTTTCCAACGACATGCATCAGTGAACCCTTTCACCAATGTCCAACACCCGACGCACCCAAGACCACCACTCGCTGGCCCTGATCAATGGCACAAGCACCTACGGATACGTTAGAGTAATGAGTGGCCCTAAAGCAGCGTCGTCCCTGGTGAAATCGGGGGCGTGACCAAAGATTCTTCGCGTCTCCGGCTAGACTATGCCTCGTTAAAAGGACCTACCTACCTTAGCCATGGGTCCGCCTCCAAGCGTATGTTTCCATGCTTACCACCCTGTGCGTTTTCAACTACATGCTGATTAAACCGCCGGTGGTCCAGACACCCACTCCGCGCAGGTTCCTCCTGCCCAAGCGCGCACAGCAGGCTGGGGGGTTCACGTCGACGCCGCGGTTCAGCGTGCCGTCGCCGGTGCCGTGGGCGACGCAGCAGCGGAGGGGCGTCGAGGATGTGGACGATGACGATGAGGAGGAGGAGAGGGTAGAGGTGAGCTCCGTTGAGGGTGACGAGGGAAGGGGGGAGGTGAGCTCCGCCGAGGGCGATGAGGGAGGAGAGGTGGAGGGGAGAGTGAGGGTGAGAGGGAGGGCGAGGGATGTGCTGGGTGATTCAATCGAGGTGGTGTCGGATGAGTCGCAGGGACGTGGAATTCTCTCGTCTGATCACTCAGAGGGAGGAGAGTGCCCCCCGGATGGTCTGGCGGATGCAATGGTTCCCTCACTTGGGGATTCTCCTAGGCCAAGGGAGGCCAAGAGGCGCAAATTATCTATCAGCCCTATCCCACCCTTCGGCCGCCCCAACAGCGCAGAGCTCGATGCTGGTATGGAGGAGGGCGGCTGCTACGATGGGCAGAGCGAGGATGGGGCGCAGTCTCTAGGTTCACCAGAGATGACCGTCCATGACGACTACTCTTCCGACGTGGATGGCGGACGAAAGGCGCAGCAGCAGCCCACCTTCCGGCCACCGCCGCGGTTCAAGCAGCTCGAGGACGAATCGCTGGGCGAAGGCCTTCCGGCTGCCTTCTCCCCGCAGCGCCGGGGGGCGAGGTATATCACCGGCGGGCTGGCTGCGGAGCTCCAAGGGTGGCTGTCGGAGGTGAAGGGGGATGAGGAGCTCGCGGGGTCTACGTTCCGGGTCACCGTCAGGGATGTCCGGGCAGGGAGGAGGATGTATCTGTCCCAGGGGACGGTGGGAAGCACGGAAGAAGTGCGGAGGGTGATTCTTGCAGGCGAGGGCAGGCTGACAGGTTTGGAGAGAAGAGCTACGGTGGCGGTGGGCAGTGTGGTCGAGGTCAGGCAGCCTGTGTGGGACGTTGAGGTGGATGGGCAGATGTGGATGGTGGCATGCGACTGGGCCATCCCATGAGATCTATATACCTTATATTAACTTGTCACCTACATGGCACTTGAGCCTGGAGATGGTCGTCGACTTGGTGATGCCTGGACATGATATGTATGCGCGTAAGCGGTATTGCATCAAACGCGACGTCCTTGATCATGCGACGAAGAGATTGCGGTTGACATTCATGACGAGCATTGCAAAATCATTTCGCGTCGCCATGCCCATGGCCATCTGATTTCTTCTTTTCAAACCCTGGGAACAGGTAGGATAGAGAGAAGGGCGAGTCGAGATGCTTCTTCGGCCGCTAGCGACTCCAGCCTTCGCGCCGGCGCGGCGGCAGCTGGTGACGGGAGCATGGCGCCGCAACTTGTACACGACCACGAGGGGCCTGAAGTCCGACCCATTGCGCATCCTCTTCTGCGGGTCCGATCTGATGAGTGTCGAGTCGCTGCATGCGCTGCACGAGGAGTGGAGGTATAACCGCGAGCTGGTCGAGAAGATCGAGGTGGTGGTGCAGCCGCCTAAGAGAACCGGCCGGGGGTTCAAGAAACTGGCCGATGGTGAGTCTTGTGCTCTGTTTTTATCTCGCTGATGAGCTACTCTGAGAAATGATTTATTGATGGGGTGGTGGTAGTGCCGTGTACGAGGGCGGCTGAGCAGTTGGAGCTGCCGTACCATGAGATCAAAACGTTTACGGGCTGGGAAGTAAGTGCATATGTGCGGGATATGACGCAGGAAGCAACAGGCTGACGAGCTTCGTGCAGATGCCCCGAGACATCAACCTCATCATAGCCGTCTCGTTTGGGCTCTTTGTGCCCAAGAGGCTCCTGAGGGAAGCCAAGTATGGGGGGCTGAACGTCCATCCGTCTTTCCTACCAGAGTATGACACCGGATCTTTAGGTTCACGTTCTACGATGGCTAATTGATGACTGCAGTCTACGAGGGCCCGCGCCCATCCACCGTGCAGCACTCCGTGGTGACGAGTACATGGGTGTCTCGCTGCAGACCATGCACGAGGAGCAGTTCGACCACGGCGTCGTGCTATCACAGACGCCGGCCCCTGGCATCCGGATGATGCAGCACCCGACGCTGTCGCGGACGACGCGCAAGCTCGCCATGGAGGGCGCGGAGCTGCTCGTCCAGGCCCTGCGCGACGGCCTGCACCTCCCGCCGTACCAGGATGCCGGGTGGAAGGCCAAGGAGCTCGGAGGCCGGCCGCTGGAGCACGCGCCCAAGATCACACCGGCCGACACGGAGGTCGACTGGGATAGCTGGACGGCGGCTGACTGGCTGCGGCGGCTGCAGCTGAAGCAGGCTGTGTGGGCGGTGGGCGAGGTGGATGGCCCCAGCGGTCGTATCCAGCGACGGCTGCTCCTCCACGATGCGAGGCAGGTGCCTGAGGACGAGGTCCGCGGCGACAGGGGCATGATGGAGGTGCTGACACGCGGGAAGGACGGCGAGGAGAGGCGCTGCCGCAAGACCGTCTCGGTGGACACCCGTTGGGGCAACTTGTACCTGCTGCTGGACAAGGATGTGTGGTTGCGGGTGCGCCGGGCGACCCTCGAGAGCCAGACAGAGAAGCCAGCAGCCTCTGCAGCGAAGCCCTTTGTTGTGGAGTGGGAGAACGGGGTTAAGAACCCAGGGAACACGAAGACGAAGGAGAAGAAGACGCAGTAATAGGCCACCCGGAAGCAAAGGGAGAGCTGGTGGTACGTGTGTGTAAGTGATTGATGGGGAGAGCGTGATATGTGTACGATAATATCTGTAGGGCTATGGCACACTACTAGGTAGTGGATGGGTGTGATGCCCTGTACTTTTTATGGATGCTGGCAACATGATGCCATGCACAAGGATGACCGTTCCGAACAATACTGCCCAAATCACCTATGAATATACATACTGGCTTTGGTTAAATGCATTGACTCTACTATTTCTACCGTCCTCGTACTTTGTAATAATATTGGTAAGTCGCCAAGGCGGCCGGTGGCCGGCCAGCCCGGCGCCATAATTGGATAGCCTTTGAGGCTCTGGAGGTCTTGGCAGACTCGCAGCAAGTCCATCGAGGTCGAGGCCGTAGCTTGAGTTGGTGATAGATAATACGAGATGTACGCCGTAGACCCCTGCACGCGATCCAGCTTACCGACATGGAGTCATGGACCAGAGGTTTTCGCAAGTGAAGTGGGAACTCAATCTTGAGGCTGGGCAGCTCGCGATGCGGATCCGTACCCTCTCGTACTCGTAATCTGCTAAAAAGTCATAAATAGTACCTAGTATTTGGTGGACCGTAGCTAATATTATGATGAAAAAAAAAATGTCTGCCAAGCGAGATGAGTCGGGAAATAGATACGAGTAGGGCTGGCTGGGAACATGGGGGTTGCAAACTGGGTGAGGGTAATGGTGCCATCTAATAAGGATATTTGAACTTCCGGTGACGCGGGTACGAAGCTGTCGGGGTCGATGGACTGAATCACGTGGGCAAATGAACTGGACCTGAGTGACGGATCCGTGATATTAATAATACGTATCGTACGGAGCACGAGCAGCGGCTAGAGGAGTCGAGGACGGCATGGCCGAAGAAGGGAAAATGAAGAGCGACAGAGATGCAGAAACTCTGAAACGCCGAAAGCAGGCACCGTTGGGGTGGCCACGAGGAGCGGCAGGTGCGGCTTGTGCGGACCTGCCAACCAACTTGTACGGTGGCAGTAGTGACAGGCACACCCCTGGCCTAGCTCCGCTGTTGCCCTATCAAGTCCATTGTACGTAGTGTGATTGGCCCGTCCGGCGTGGGCCCTGCACCGCATGGGCACCCACTCTCGGGGCCACTTCGCTGAGTTCGCTCCCATCAGCAAGAACGGTCAGCACTGACAGAGGGCTTGTTGCTTGGCTTCCAGGTGGTTGAGGTGTTCGCATCTCCGAGTGCAATGGCTGTAATTTGGCCGCCTGGCGATTCTGCGGTAGGGGTCTAGCGCCACCACGGTGTTATCTATGAGCCGCAATCGTGGCTTGCAGCTTCTACATGGTACTACTACTACTAGTATCCGGTGGCCCATCCACGTCATCTTCGTTTTCGTCCGTTTTCTTGCCAGCAAGTTCACGACGAAATGGCATTCACGACCGAGTTACCGGGTGCGTACCTACTTGTATCACCACAAGATCCATGGCGTCGGCGACGATCAAAGGGCAGTCAACCCAGTTGGGCGAGTGATTCGCAGCAACGTTGCCCAAGCTGGCAGCTCTCCGTTCCGTCATCACGTACCGGCCTCACCCTCCATTTGGGGCGCATCTGCAGGTGGAGGGGAGGGCGGGCTGTGTGCTCTGTTGGTGCCATCGTGCTCTAGTACGGACAGACGGTGGGCTCAACCACTCTGTCAAATCTTTGAACACGAGGGTTGCTGTACCAAGACCGTCATCAGCTCGGCCATCGTGCCCACCGCCGTCTCTTGACGTCTAGTATCCGGGCTGAGTCTCGTTCGTATGGCCTGAGAGCTGGCCGTGTCCCCAACTTCCCGGGTGGTCAGAGTAGCCTGACCGCTCAAACACAGGCTCACAGCCAACCCTTTTGGATAAGATCACGACCCACGGCCCTTTGCCTTCTGTGAGCGTTTTCTCACGCATCCACCAGGCTTCTGGACGTCAGTGGGGCGTCATCCTGCTGGTTCCTGCACTAGCAGACGCCTCTCCAGGCAGTCCCTGGTCTGCCAGCCTGCCAGGCACCAAGTACCGATAGCCTCGAAGTACTCGGCGCCACGTCCGCTGCCCGCCACTCCTCAGTGGACATCGTGAGTCTTTGCCGTACCAGTTCGAAGCTGGCTGATCAGTCGCCGTATGCAACATTGCAAGCCCCTCGTCATGACCCCCGAACGGTCATCGAACCAGAAGGGGTCATCCCGGCTGCTTGACCCCCTGGTCCCATCTTCTTCACCATGACAGGCTTGACAAGTTGTTGATTGCTTCCCCCTCCCTTCTCAAATGGCACCTCGCCATTGGAGGCCCCTTGCTGCGCCGACCATTCGGGAAATTCCATGCCGAATACTGTCACGATGGGTCTTCTCGATGGGTCTTCTTGGGGCCTCGGGGACTCGGGGAGGCTGTTCTGCCTCGTGCTAGTATGTACTAATTACCAACGCTAGTACGTTGACCAGCTGTGAGCTTGTTGAGATGGATCTAGCATGGTGGGTTCTCTCAAAAGACTCTTTCATCCACTTCTTCGAAGGCCCCCTTCTCTCCTTTCCCCCACGCGGATAATACTATACATTCTTTTACAAGACATCTTTAGCCTCACGTTCGCTTACCAACTCGACGTATCACTCGTCAAGCCTTTCGCTAACTACATCCTGCCAACTCACCCGTTCGTTCTTTAAGACGGGAAGACATCATAATCACTACCATAATGGATTCCATGCTCAAGATTGCCACGGCCGCCCTGGCTCTGTCCGGCGGTGCTGCTGCTCATCGCTTCAGCTTCAACCAGCACCCGTGGAGCAACTCGACGAAGCCGACTTCCACCCTCCCTACCGGCTTCCACTGGAGCAACTCGACCACCAGCGCGCCGACTGTGCCCATGACCACCTCTACCGTCTACACCACCAGCATCCACACTGTCACCGACTGCCCTGTGACCGTGACCGACTGCCCTGCTCACAGCACTCACGTTGTCACGGAGACCATCCCCCTGTACACCACCGTCTGCCCCGTCAGTGAGACCAACGCTCCTCAGCCTCCCAAGCCCACCACTGTCCACCAGACCATCACCGAGACCATCACCACTGTCTGCGAGTCCGACGGTGTTACTGAGACCAAGACTATCACCACCACCTACTGCCCCGATGACGAGGTGACCACCACCACTGCTGCTACCAGCACTTACACCGAGACCGTCGTCGTCCCCGAGGTCCCTGGGGTCCCTACCACCGTTCCTGAGGTCCCTGAGGTCCCTACCACTGTTCCTGAGATCCCTGAGGTCCCTACCACCGTTCCTGAGGTTCCTGAGGTCCCTACCTCCGTCCCTGAGGTCCCCGAGGAGCCCACCTCCGTTTCGGTCCCCCCTCAGGTCACCGAGCCTGTCGTCGTCCCTCCTCCCGCTCCCCAGCCCAGCGGCGGCCTGAACACCACCGTCGTCCCTGAGCTTCCTGCTCCCACCACCACGACTCCTCCTCCTACCGGCGCTGCTGCCCACCTCGGCGCCAGCGCCCTGGCTGTGGTCGGTGCTGCCGTCGCTTTCTTCCTGTAAAGGAACAGGCGTGGGGAAAATATCACGGACTCTTGAGGAAGTGGCGTTGGATAGAATTGGTTGAATACCTAATGTCGTTTTTGTAAATTTTCTTTTTGACTTGTCCAACGCTGGGACGATTTTTTTGTTCATATTTTACATACCGGGTGGCTTGGTGTAATCAGGGCGGGTGATTGAATGAGAATATTACTAGGCGTGGCCCGCCCTAGACGATGATGGCTTTCTTATATCTCCCCCATAGTGCCAGGGTACATGGACGTATTCATTCATGCCTGATTAAATGGAACTTTCTGATGATAAAAAAACAATCATGTTGCTGTATCCGTTGTGTCCCGTGCTTGTAGCTTATTCTAGCTCCTTGCTAATCTAGGAAATTTATAATAATACGAGAGTACTAATAGTATAACCCCTCCGCATTCAATGTCCATATTATTCGCGACCCCTTGCCTTGGCCTCCTCACCATCCCATGTTCACCATCACCCCCTCCTCCTCGTAAACATCGTCGTCACTTTCGTCGGCCTCCCTTAGAGACTCGTCGTGGCTGCACCACCCCGTCACAAGCTGCACCCCCGACTCCCCCTCCCCGACGGCCACGGCCTCGGCCAGCTGCACCACTCTCTCCCAGTGACCCCTGGGCAGGGCCTCCCGGCCCGGGATCCCGCGCAGCACCAGCGCCACGGGCAGCCAGTACTGCACCACGTCCCCCTGCCTCACCACTGCGTGGAAGTCGCACGGCGCGAGCAGGCCTGATGGTTGTCGATGGGGCTGTCCCAGCTGCTGCAGCTGCTCCTCCTGAGGCGACAGCGGTAGCGGCGGCAGCGGCGGGGACTCGGGGAGGATGGTCGAGTCCGGGCGGGGTAGCAGCCGGCGCGGCAGGGCAAGCGGCTCGGGGGTGACGGCGGAGTGGCGCAACGGCAGGGAGGAGGAGGATGAGGGCGTCGAGTGATCGGCAGGGATGAAGGTCAGAGTCGAGGAGGAGGAGGAGGAGCACGAGGACACGGAGGAGGAGACGGCGGTGGTGTCGTCGCGGCGGGAGCGCGGTGCGCGCGGGGGCACAGCTGGCGGCGGTGATGGGCGAGCGGGGAGAGGTTTGTCTGGAGGGGGGAACGGCCGGGGTAGGGTGCGGCGTGCGAAGGGGTTTGTCGAGTTCATGGCTTGTTGTTCGCCCATGGTGGGCAGCACGCTGTTGTTCTTTTTCTTCCTCTTTGGTTGGCTTCCCCCTTTGGTCTTGGGTGTTTGGAGTAGAAGGAGAAAAAAAAAAGAGGTCGAGGAAGCTGCGAGGGAGGATCTGAATGGGAAACCCCGGTTGTTTTGTTTGTTTGCTTGCTGGGAGGTAGAGGTGTCGCATCCGGAAGCCTTGTGAGACAGTGTCCGGTCTTTGGCGCGAGCATGACGGAGACGGGAGGCCGCATGGGGTAGATCCCATCACAATGTCCCGAGAAATGCGCCCTTCCTCCTTTCCATTCTTTTAAAAGGAGTGATACGGCGGGGTTTCGACGGATCCAGCCATGGAACAATGCTTGGTGCAAAATCCGCGTGCGTGAGGCAAGCCGCGCCGCCTGGTATGCGCCAGACGTTGGTGTACAGCAGCGCCAGGGGCTGGCTAGCTGAGCCGTCTCGTGGCTTTGTCGCAGGACATAATTAGATTCGATAAAATTTATTCGCTTGCGCAGTGTCACAGCATCTGCATGGGATACGGGTGACGCGGTCCTCAGCTCTGGGAAAGCGCTTGACTGAGGCGACGCCTGCTTCGCATAAATCAAGTTCTATTGCCTTGGACCCAGGGGTATCATAACGCCGTCAACAAGTGGAGAAGAACGTCCAGTGCCGGGTTCCCAAGCACCTATGCCAGCCGGGAGCGAATCCATTCTGCCCACTTGCAGAGATCTTCCATGTGCTCCAGGGTTTTGCCCAAAACGCCTCTGGTCATGCCCTTGCCCTCCTCTCCTTGACCCGCGTCTGCCTGGGTCAGAATATTCTCGTCAACCACTTCCACCACGCCGTTTTCCAGAATCAGTAGCGTGATATCGGCCTCGGAATCCTTGAAGGGGAAAACGACCTGGAAGTGAGGCGTTGGGTGAACCCATACAATGACATCCAGCCGCAGATCGGTGTTGGGGATGGACGAGTTCCCCTTCAGCTTCTCCTTTCCGGAGCGTCGCATAAAAGCAGCCAACTGATCCTTTTCCCCCACAATGCTTGCCAGAGGCTTCTTTCCCGTCCTCTCAGTCCATTCTGCGGCACCCTGAGCCTGGTCCCTGGCGCTGGGGCCGAAGCTGTTCTCCAGCAGCGTCGAGGTAAAAGCCCACTGTCTGAGCAGGGGTAGCATGCTGATCAGCTGCTTCGGGTGAGAAAAGGCCATCTGCGATAGCTGCATAGAATAGATTTGCTTGTATATGAAGAGGGAGTTTTGATGTGTCTTTGTCGTAGCCTTCCCGTCCTTGTCAAACACGCAGACCTGACGCCTCCGCTCGATGGCGCGGTGCTCGCTGGGATCCTGGTGGACACCCGGAGGAACTGGGAAGTAGAGCTGGTCAAATGTAGGCAGCCGCATGGGTAGATGTGGCGGATCCAGATTCGCACAAGCATACAGGCGCATCCAGTCGCTCTGGGGGAGTATAATGGGCGGGTCAAAGGTGACGGTGAACATGACCGGAGGGACCCTGATTGTGGAGAGGTCCGCTTGCATGATCTCTATGCCGGGATTCTTGCCCTCCTCGGATGCTGGCAACGAGACATTTTCCGGCTCTTGCCAGTCCAGGGGGAACGATTTAGGGTCGCCGCCCAGCCCATCGTCCTTGACAATGTCTTTGGAAAGCCAGTTATCTGATACTCTAGCCGGGGGGAGCTGGAGTCCATCCATAGAAGAGAAGCCGATGATGAGAGACCAAATCTTCTCGCGCTTCTCTGTGAAAATCGTGGTACTCTCGGCCTGGGACGGGATCAGCCTCTTCTCTTTCCAATACTGCAGCACCAGGCCGACACGACCCCGAGCGTGCATGGCAGGCAATCCATTCTTGGAGCACATGGCCAGGACCGGTAGCAGTTTCTCGGGACCGGCGCCTTCTTCCCTCAGCTTTGAGACATCCCACTGGTGCAGCCTCTCAAGGCTCGTGTAGATACCAGACAAGGCCGCCCGGCAGTCAAAGGCGGGCATGATGCTCAGCCTGTCCAGCACAGCCAGCGTCTCGAGGTTGAGAGCAAACTGATCTAGCGTCTTGGTGAGCGGGCTCTGGTTCGGCGGTAGGCGCAGATCATCTAGCAGGATCTTGCTCGCAGGCTCCATGTGGCGCGACGTTGATTCCGACGACTCGGGAAACGCCAGCGTGACATTCTGGACGATATTGTTGTCTAAAACAATCTCTATTTGCGTGCTCGAGCCAGCGATGATCAAGGCCCGCATCTTGCGACCGTCAGGCGCCGTGTAGTCTTCGGGGAGACAGTCGAATCCGTTCCGCTGGCCCAGGCGCTCCAAACCAGCTTCGCTCACAAGCCCTTTCCTCTTCTACAAAGCGTTAGTTACAAGGGCTGGTCATCAGTCAAAGCTTGGGAGCGGAAACTGACATTGAGAATCTCCAAGATGGTCTCGAGCTTCTTCAACTTGTCGTCGTCCCTCGTGATGGGTCTCATGTCTCGAAGCTCGTCCACGGGGTCATTGTCCGTTGGCATGTCGGTTGGGCCGGCGAGACCCAGGGCGGCGGCGGTCGAGGGACTGTCGAAGTTGAGGGCGCCGTTGGACAGCTGGCCCAGCATACTGGTTGCGGGTGACTTCTTGAACTGCTGGGGGGACGAGCGCGGGCCTCTGGGCGAGAAGGCTGCTTGGGCGGCATTGGAGAAGGGCGTCGAGACAGGAGGAGTGGCGCCGGTGAGCTGCGAGGGAGTGCGCCCCTGCTGCGAGGCAGGGTGCCTGTTTGGGGTCGACATGGCGACGTTTGTTGGCGAGGCTGTTGCAGCTGCTAGGAGGTGCTCTAGATATGCGCGTCGCTCAGAAGAAGCGGCCGGGGCGCCGGCTTTCCACGCACAGCCTGCTGAAGCCCATCCGGGAACAAGGAGCGGCGCAGGTCGGCGTGCCTCGGTTGGAGGCTGGCTGCTGGAGTTTGTGGGAGTGAGAGTTGGAAACGTTGAAACGATGTTTTGTCGTCGAGGTAAGCTTTGGCGCCCTTGCAACCAGCTGCAGCACAGAGGCCCCAGGCCCCACCCTCAGGCTCACCCTCGGATTCGCTCCCCCAGCAGAAATAAACCTTCACACAGAACGGTTGGGGACGTTAAGCTATAATACAAGCCACCAACACCGCCCAGCATCGCTCATGTGAATCCCCTCGACACTGCACACATTCGCAATGGCATCTGCCGCCCCACGCTGGTCGCGCGCGGCCATCAATCGCGACTGGGCGAAGCGCTCCCTGCGAGTCCTGGTCGAGCCAACCCCCATCACCTTCGCCGAGCGGCGGTCGGTTCTGCAGGTCCTGCAGCAGAGAGGCCCCATTGAGGTCTTCACCAGGGTTCCGGTACGATGGGCCAGACGTCGCCGCTCATTTAACTACCAGTTGACTGACCAGGTCTTATCCAGGACTACCCTTCTCAGTTCATCGCCGTGACCGCGGCCGAAAAGACAGCCGACGACCTAAGGGGAGCTGGCCTCCTCAGCTATACCGTTGCCGCCCCCGCAAAGATACCCGACATACGCTTCGTCGACCTCTCCAGACCGGAAATCCTCGACGGCACGAAGGCAACGATCCGCACTGGTAGTGCCCCCCCGGAGACCGACGAACAGGGCCACGCGCACAAGGAGTTTAGGCTGCGCGTCGTGGACCTCGAGGGGTACGACCACGCGAACACCATGTCCTCCTCGCCCCTGAACCGGGCGTGGCCCAAGTCCTACACGCACCACGAGACATTCATATCCTCCGTCTTGAAGCAGTCGTTGCCCCACAACATGGCGGCCAAAGGTCTTGCCCGATGGGACTACAACACCGAAGACAAGGGCGAAGTGTCGCGCAAGAAGGACCGCCTACAGCTCTGGAAATGGATGCCCAACAATATGAAGAAACCCAAACCAGGAGAGCCAGAGTGATGCCGCGACCGGGGGAGTTCTCACTCCTAGACAGGTTCCAGAATAGCAACAACCTACAAGCCGCCACTGTCCCTTCGGGGTGCGACCCAGGACGGCGTAGACGACACAGACCTAAATCCTACGACTCCAAATGTCAGGCTGGCGGACCACCATCCAGGAACGGGCCGGATCTGAACCACAGCTCTTCGACGCTCTACGAACGGACCAATCACGTCCGTAAGCCCTAGCCAACTAGGGACAGCACGCGAGATGTAGCCCCTCCAGCACTGTATTCTTTACAGGCCCTCTGGGGGTTACCAGCTATTACCTCGAGGTCCAAAACCGAAGCCCCGGTCCATCTATTCATCAGGTCTGGCCGGTCGGGACAAGCCGTGGGGTCAGCTCGGCAGCTCCGGTGCCGTGCGGTTTTGCATCTACGATACAAGTTAGCAGAGAGGTTTGAGAGGCCTCGTTCCGCACGTCTCACCGCAGTATTATGGTAATACGAGTACGCAAAGCGACACGCAAGCTCTCAGCACTTGAAGCCACGCAACAGCGTTCTGTCCGGCGGATAGCTACTATTATAGCGCTGCTATTAGTGCTCATCTTGGTTTCAATCGCTGCCAGACAGATTGCGTGTATGTCTCAGCTGGCGGGAAAATGGGGGCACGAGGCACGACTTGGGGCGATGAAGACCCCAATAGTCAAGACCGCGCGGTCGAGAATCTTCACTCTAGTATCCGTACTACCTATGTATTGCTTGCAACCCCAATACTATGCACAGTCAACACATGTTCCCCTTTCTGGTGACCGTTCTTCCATCTATCATCTGTCTGTCGACAGACTAATCGGGGGGGGGCAATGAGTACGAATATCAAGCCCATCAAACGTCCTTGTTTTTGTCACCACCTGCACCAGCCCCAGCAGAATGATGTGGCCAAGCCGACCACGCCCTGCAGGGATCACATCCTGGCACGCCGCATCCCTGACATTTGCCTGGCCCACTCTGAGCCTCTACGAGTAGGCTTTGAGTGAGCCAGCCACCTTTGCTACGTCACGGCTTCTGTCATCAGCTGCTAAACCGGTTGCGATGCTCGGATGGATCATGGATCAGCGACGTGGCAATGGCTCGGCTCGGCACCAAGCAGCCCAGGGCCAAGGCACCCCAAGGCACCCCAAGGCACCTTCAACGTCAGCGCGCCGTGATTTGCTCGTACAGGCAAGGAATTGACAGGCTTTTGGGGCTGTGACAGGGGAGGTCTCTCAGTCCCAAGCGAGGCGAAGATCCGGTGGTGACGTCTCAAATGCCCCAGATTTAGTAGGTCTCTACTCCGTACCTAAATTTGCTGTGCGACATGGCATACCTCATTCTCTGGGTCGGCGACAGCCTGTTGGTTTATTAGATCGGTCCTCCTCCTTCCTTGGATCATTGAATTGTCATCCAACAACTCCCACCATCGGCCCATCACTCACTCACTCACTCTCAGTCACCCTCACTCGCCTTCACTATATCCACCTGACCTAAGGGAAACAAACATCAGCGTTCGGATAATAGCAATCACTCATCTTTCATCATGGCAATTGGCACAGCACTGCATTATGTGGGGTCGGCGTTCCTCTTCATCGCCATGGTGCTAACCATTGTCGTCGACGTCTCGGCTCCCGTCGTCGAGAACATATCCTTCCTGGATCTTAACCTCCCGGGCGATGCGGACGCCCGATTCGGTGTATTTGGATACTGTTCAACGGGTAACTCAGGCGGAGAGTGAGTCTTAACATCCTCTTTGTACTTACTAGAACACACAGACTTACACAGATACCTCACAGCTCCACATGCTCCAGCGCCAGGGTTGGCTATGACCCTGCCCAAGTCCTCGAGAACATCGATGATGCCAACTTCAGCTCTGCGCGGGCCAAGTCCACCGAGGCCCTGACACGCGTCCTCGTCCTGCACCCCGTTGGCACCGTCGTCCTCTTCATCGCCTTCCTGCTCAGCCTGCTCGCCGGCAGCACCGTCGGCTCCATCCTCGCCACGCTGGCCTCGGGCGTGGCCTTCCTCATCAACGCCATTGCCGTCATCATCACCTTTGTCACCTTCCACCTCCTCATCCGGGAGGTCAACAAGGGCACCGGCAGTGCCAGCTACGGCCCGGCCATCTACCTTTCCCTCGTCGCGGCCGTCCTCGCCCTCGTCTCCACGATCCTCATGTTCGTCACCTGCTGCGCTGGCCGGAGGCGCCGCCACCGCGAAAGCCGCAAGTCGCTACAGTACTAGGCTGTAAGCCATAAGCCCTCCCTGGTACCACGTGGCTCGGCCGGGGCGATAATATCACGATCCTTATATGACTACACATGACACACAAGCCATGATACCAATAATCAACACCAACAAAAAGACAAAAACAAAAGCCCAATGAAACAATATAATTAGAGACTGGAAGACTGTTTCCTGCTTTTGGGGCTCGCCTGATTTATCAACGCGACTAATTATGTGATAATTATATGATACCTATATACCGCTCTGAACTATATCAGCAGTATGAGTCCTAATATGACTTTTTTTTTTCATGTTCTATCATTTTCATGTTCTATCCGCACTTGACTTGATAAATCTCCCCGGCGTTCTTCCCTGTATCGTGGAGCGAGCGGTCGGAGCTGATTCGAGTCGTGTGCTTCCTGCGAGATATGACTAGAGGATGCGTTATCTGGTACAACTCGGGGTTGTCACCGGCGTTGTGATACTGACGTCTAGTCCGTGCGGCCAGGCTGTAATGGCCGAGCTGTATGGCCAAGCCGTACGCCCGGTCTGGTCCCCCCGTCGCTATTGCTTTCGGCGGGCGTCGAGAATGAAGGCGTATCCCATGAGCTGGGATAGGGAATCGAGATGCGAATCTCTTCAATTGAGCTAGGGCGAATGGACCCGTCCTGGCCTCCTCTATTTAACCTATCTGCTGGAAATCCGTTTTTGTACTTGAGCCCCAAACTCCGTACTCCGTTTTCGCGGGCGTTAAATCACGTAAAGACGTCCAGGAGCGATTCGTCCCTTGGATCTGGGCGACGTCGGTTGGGCGTGACAAAAAAAAGGAGGGAAAGCCAGAGAAAAGGGGAGAGAGAGAGGGAGGTGCCATTCTACACCTAGACCATCAGGAGGGCAGCAGCGCCACTGAGGACCATAACAAACGCCGAGACGGTGTTAGAATGGCCACCGGAGACGGGCACCTGCTGCGGAGGTGGCGGGGCAGTGATGGGACCGGCGGGAGGGCTGACCCTGGTGATGGGAGCCCTGGTGGCAGTAGGGATGTGGGCGGTAGGAACCTGAGTGATGCCAGCCGCAGGAACCTGGGGGACGCGGGTCACGGGGATCTGGGGGACGACACGAGTAGCAGGCGCTGAGGGGCAGGGGCAAGTTGTTGCGACGGGGACGTGGGGAGCCTGAGGAGCTGGCGAAGGCTGGGGCACCTGAGGGACCTGGGGAGCAGGCGGGGGAGCCGAAGGCGAGGGGCAGGGGCAGGTCATCGGCACTTGAGGAGCAGGAGCCGCGGTGGGACGGGGAACGGGAGCTCCCGTGGTGGGAATATGGGTGATGGGCCTGGTGATGGGGCCCCTGGTGGGAGCCACGAAGGTGGGAACGCTCCGGGTCACAACAGAGGTCGCCTGGTGGACCTTGGTAACAACGGCAGGCTTCTGCTCAGCGACCTCCTGCGCGACCTTCTCGGCGACCTTCTCGGCAGCTTTCTCTACCTGCTGGACCTGGGTCTCCTGGGCCTGAGCAACCTTCTCAGCAACCTTCTCGACCTGCTGGACCTGGGTCTCCTGGGCCTGAGCAACCTCCTCAGCAACCTTCTCAACCTGCTGAGCCTGCTCGACCTTCTCGGCGACCTTCTCGACCTCCTCGTGCTTGGCAACCTCCTCGTGCTTAGCAGCCTCGTGGACATGCTCGGCGGCCTTGGCCTCCTCGTGATGGACTACCTCCTCGTGTTCCTTGGCAACCTCATGATGCTGATGGGCCGCCTCGTGGTGCTCCTTGGCCTGCTCGTGAGCATGGGTGACCTCCTCGACCTTCTCAACCTCCTCGACCTTCTCCTCGACCTTCTCCTCGACCTTCTCCTCTACCCTGTGCTCCTCCTGGTGGCAGTGCTCCTCCTTGCGGCATTCCTCCTTGTGGCATTCTTCCTTGTGGCAGTGCTCCTTGGGCTGGGTCTTGATCTCCTCGACAATCACCTCAGCCTCTTGCGTGTGGATGGGCCTCTCCGGCGTGTGAGTGGGAGTGGGCCTCTCCTTACTGAACCTGATCTCCTCGACCTCGACAACGGGCTGGTCGACATGGGGCGGGTGATGAGGCTTGCATGGGCAGGGCCTGTGGGGTGCGTCGGGGCACGGGCAGAAGGGGCGCTTCCCGTGGAGCGGGAAGACCTCGACGTGGTCGTGCTCCGGGTGCTTGTTCTCGACGTGGACCTGGATCCTGTTCTTGCCATGCTTGATGGCCTTGGGCCGCTGGCCCTGGAACTGCTCGACGTGGACCGTGGCATTGGCCTTGTCGTCGTGGGTTCCGACGGAGATCTTGGGCTCGACCTTGCGGTGCTCCTCCCGGCGGTACATGGGAGCCGCGACGGCGCTACCCACCATGGGCAGGACAACAAAGATGTTGAAGCGCATAGCGGCGGGTGTGATAGACGACTTCTAACTTGGTAAGGATTCGTCGTATTAAGCAGAGGTATCCCGTAAGTTTGGGTATAGAAAGGGACGGTGTCTTGGAGTCTTTATACTATACATAGATAAATGTGTGTTTATGTTGTCGTTGAGCATTTAGAATTCAGCCCTTACTCTACCAGTCGTCAACCCATCGAGTGCCTTGGTTTGTTGAGCATCGGGCACTGCGGCAGTGGTATTTCTACACGCCTCGAGTTTCTACCGTCAGAGACTATATATATTGTAAATAAACCTCGGCGCCCTGTCTCGTCGATATACTTAATTTAACGGGCGGCATCTAGAAGAGGACCGGTAGGTGCGCAACGTGCCTCAACCTGAACAGCACGTCCATACTTACGTGGGCCCTGCCTCTCAATTATTTGACAGCATCCTCAACACCCTCCACGGAAGGATCTCGAATATCGATAGTATTCAAAGGGGTAATAGCATGTGGAGCGCCACGCTTATTCCACTGCCTCGGCTGATCCATACATCTTGATGAGGCCGGCCACGGTGTTGTCTATCTGTCAGAAGGAGACATTTTGGGAAGAAAGCAATGAAGACGGGAAACAGAGTTGATGTAAAATTCTGCCCCCTTATGGAGAAATTCTGCCCCTTGGGGATAAGGTCACGTCGTGGCGCAAAGTGGCTGGCAAAGTGGACGGGAAATTGAAAGCAGTGCGGCGCGATTATGCTGAGGGAGTTAAGAAACCGTGAACCTGCTCAAACCATGTTAGCTTGGCTGTAGTATGCACATCATGAGGCTGCTGACTGCTACCTTCCCGTCCTTACCTTCCCGTATATTTGGTTGACCCCATAGAGGGCCTTTCAGGGCCAAGGTCCGACAAGGTAGGTCGGCCTGAGGGTCTACCTGGAAGGCTGTAGTCACTCGGGGTATCGGCATACTTATAATCAATGAAGTCTGGTAAGGTTTTGGCATTGGCAGCTAGGGCCCCACAAGCCACAGGAGATAGATGTGAACATGAACTGTCCCAGTCTTGGTCTGCCTCCCACCTTATATGCAGCACGCAACAAGGCACATCTCGCATAGTATCCGTGGAAGGGTCGGTTGCTTTGCTTTTCTGAAAAATCCAATTCTTGTCCTCGAAACTATGGTCGAACGACCAAATGGCACTGCAGAGAGCCAAGACAAGGACGATTCTCGCTAGATGAAGGTCAAGGACTCGCGTCAACTCCGTCCCATTTTTTGGTCTTGTAATTCTTTTTTTTTTTTTTTTTTGGTTGTCCTCTTCACGATGGGCCTCCGAACGATTCCTCAACGCCTCCTCGAGTTCATCTACACCTCATTCCTCCGGAATACCTGAAAACAGACCGAAACGCATACGATGAGACTGAAAATAAGTTAGCCGCGACTACTCTGGTACTATGGGAAACTCCAACAAAACAGGGACAGAGGCATTGTAGCCAACGTACAAAGGGGAGTTTGGGAATAATCACACCGAGAACGGCGAGGAAGTTGATGACGAAATACGCTAGGTCGTAGTGGGTGTAATGTGTGCTGAGGAGAAACAACACAATCGGCACGCTGAGCAGAAACTTCTTGGTCGGGGTGTACTGTGCGCCATTGTCGATCTGCTCCCACATATTGAGGTTGTCAAAGGCTCCACTGTTGAACTCGAAAGGAACGCCGCGGACGTAGTGGAACATGATATACGAGCCGAACATGTAGGTGATGTTGGTCAGCGTCCAGGACGTCTCCTGCGAGACGCCAGGGACGACGTCGTAGAATATTTTGAGGCAGGCTATCAGGACGATATGGATAGCCCATGCTCCTGATGTTGACAACAGCAGTGCCCTTGTTAGCTTCCGTATCTTATGGACGGCGGATTTGGATATAAATCGGGGCCGTGACTCACCTTTGGCATTGGTCCAGTTGGCATTCAAATTAGGCAGGGCTGCCTGGTCGCTTATCTGCTCGAGGGTCTCGGGAGGCTCGTGGTAGACCTGGAGGAGACTGCTAGATCTCCTCCGGCGTGCGCCAGGGTCATTTCGATCGGGCATGTCGAGGTAGACGCTTCCGCTTCGCGCGGCTCGCGGAGGGTCGTTGCCCGCGTCGAAGGTGACGGTGCGTTGCAGAAGAATTGGGGAAGACAGCTTGGCGGTATTGCTAGGGCAGGCTCAAAGGCAGTAGTATCAAGTACAGCGATGTGAGTCAGAGACTCTCCGACCCGGGCTCTAGTGTCTATGTGAATGGGAGATGTTGATTTGGCGTCGAGTTTGCCGAAGGTAGGAAGGCGTACGTGTGCCTATGGGCCGGGTGCGGGGGCCGAGCGTGCGGGTGGCCCGTTTCGTGAGACCGTAGTCTTTGGTGAATATTATGAGAAGGCAGTTCCCAAGTGCTCCCCCGTGGAGAGAGGTAGAAGGCAAGCTACCCCTGATGGTGATGATGTCAGGAGCAGGTGGAAATGTTGGTCGGCGGAGGTTGGTGGAGTGGAGGAGCAAGGGTGGCGAGCAGGTGCCAGGTGGTGACGAAGTAGTATTATGGACGGAGAAGACCTGGCCCGGTCGGGAACATATGCGGAGCGATGATGTGAACAGTCGAGGACAGGCTCGGGGGTCTTGCAGTTGGACTGATGGATGCTGGTGGCGATGTTTAGTGGTGAATGCAGCTGCAGATGCAAATTGGAAGACGAAAAGATGACAGCGGTTGAGTGGGCGTGGCCGCATGGACTTCAGGGACGCGTCGGCTGCAGTTCAGACCAGGAGGCTCCCGCAGGACCTGGAACAGGTTACAGGGCGGGGAGGTACCGGGCTGCACCTCATCAGTTGAGTTGCAGCGGTGGTGAGCCCAATGAGTTGGGGACGTTACAGGGGACCAGCAGCTGGTCCAGCGGGGTCATGGTGGCCCAAGCCCAGTGAAGCCAGTGGTCACCAGCACCAGGTGCAGGGATCACACAAGCGCTAGCGGTCTCGATTGTTGGGCCTGTGGGGGGCAAATGGGAGATGAGGTTGCGAGCTGACGACGCTTCATGATTGGCGGTAGTCCTGGGCTGTGCAAAATCGTCCGATGAACCGAACACATATAGCAGTACGAGAGACAGTCTCGGGATTGTCTCACTACTACTACGTATTAGTGCCTGCAACGAGTATTACTGCGAGTATGTAATATGTAGTACTCGTACTGCCTGTGTAATACGAGTACTAGTGAAAACTCCGTTTTGATCTTGCGTAGCGCTGGCAAATGATCCTCGCGTGTCGAGGAATGGAGATAACGGTCTGGGTACCACAGTGCTTCGTACCAACCTCGGCGCCACACAACAGGGAAGGCTACCGCCTGGTCTTCCAACAGGCAATTAGTCAGGTGACTAATATTAGCACGTAGTCTCCCCTAAGGTGAAATTGCCCTTCTACCTATTAATTAAATTGGGTTGTGATCCAGCGCCTGGGCGGGTAAACGAAAAGCACGAACACTAAACAACCTTGATGGTGGACCGAAGGGCTAATCTTCGGAGATATGAGGTCAGAGGTCAGGAGCGTTCGTCTCAGCAGCTGATTGGTCAGACTTTTTTTTCCTTTGTCCTCAATGTCGTCCTTTGACATCTCTAGGGGTCCTGATTTGAAACTGACCATCACAAAGGCGGCGATTCTATTTCTTTTCGCTGCTCACAAACCGATTTGGCTGCGTATGACTGGGATTTGGTTGCAGCCCAACGATACGTACTGCTTTCAACCCCCCGCCTTGCTTGCGCATCATCGAAGATCCAGATCAGTCTTTTCATCTTAAAATCTTCCTTACTCTCACTATCTGATCAAGGGCCTCAGGAGATTTGGACGTGTGGGTTCATGAAGTGAAGCAAAATCACCTGGCAGGCCAGGCAGAGCTGCAGTCACCTGATTTTTGAATTGCTCCTGGTCACTCTCATGCAAGTGCACCTGTCCGCAGCCAACTCAGATCTCCTTCACCATGGCTTCACCCGCAGACTATCCTGGGGACGTCATCAATCTGGTCTCAAGCAGTGATGAGTCCGCTGCTCCGAAAAAGCGTTCCCGCACAGAGTCAGAAAACTCACAGGGGTCCGACAGCTCCGTCCGTCGGTCCAAGCGCGCACGAAAGAATCCCGAGACTCTAGCTAAGACTCCCGATAACAGCGTCGGCACCGAGGAGGGCGAGGTTGACGACGAGCCTCGTCAAGGTCAACCGTTGCAGGCACAACCTGATTCCAAGGATACTACGTCCCAGCAGCCAGAGGGGGAAGGCGCGGCCCAAGCACCTTCACTAGGTGTTTTCATCCCACCCAAGGCGCCTATATACAAGCACAAATCAGGATCTGCGTGGGTAGAGTTCAAACTTCCTGTCTACTCTTCCAAGAGAGAAGGCACCTGGGATGATAGGTTCAGCGATTGGGCCCAGATTTTCTGCACTGGCAACGTGGATCAGGCTGGGTATATCAGCTCCTCTGTCGTACTAGCGGCCTACAACTACTACCTAGAGAACAACTCTGGGATCAAGGGGAAGAAGAAGAAGAACGCAAAGCAAGCAGCCAAAGCATTCATGGAGGCTGGCAACCTGAAGGCTACCCTGAAGAGCTCTTTGCCTCGAAACGCCAAGTCAACCAAGCAGAATCCACAGAGCGCGTTGAGCACAGGCAATGAGGCACCACAGACCGAGGGGGAGTACGATCCTACGATTGAAGAGCCTCAGACTCGAGAGACGGGAGCCGTACCCTCCGCAAGTGAGTGGGCGTCGCTCTTGGATGACACCAAAAAGCCAAACGGGAACGCGGGCGTGTCTGAACCCCAACGGCCCAATGGCGAGCACTCTCTTCCCAATGGGACCGAGAAGTCACAGGTTGCAACGGAATTGGACGATGACCATACTATGCAGGAACTTCGCAAATACTTTCCTTCGGCCACAAACCTGACTAACTTGTGTCTATTGTGCGGCCGCAATGGGCACACGTCGGCTACTTGCCCAAGCGGAACGTGCAAGTTCTGCGGTAGCATACAGCACTGGGAATTTTCTTGCCCAACGAAGTCAAGGTGTGGCAAGTGCCGGCAGCTTGGCCACAGTTCTTCTACTTGCGAGGAGAAGCTTGCTTTGACAAAGAGTGAGGGTCTTGCTTGTTCTTTCTGCAGCTCCACAGATCACCTAGAGGATGATTGCACAGAAATCTGGCGATCTTTTGTGCCGGATGCGGAGAGTATCCATACAGTCGCGTTTATCGCCCCTTCATGTTCCTTGTGCGGGAGTGGGCACCACTACTCTTCAGACTGTGCTCAGCGACGGGACTCTGCTGGGAACCCGACGTGGTCCCTCAGTAACCGGGATCGGTATGTGGACCGGGACTGCCAGAATTTTGCGATTGAGGATGAAGCGGCTCGATCTGGCGCTGCTCTGAAATCACGAGCACCGGAGATGAGGATTCGTGGGCGCGCTTCGAGGGCCAACAACGTCATCCATTACTCTAGTGATGACTCGGACGTCGAGTTCTTGGGAAACAAGCCGCCTAAGAAACGAGCACCCCTGGGACAGATTCGTATGGCGAGCAATATCCAGATGCCATCAGATGCGGGGGCTAGTCGCCCACGCACCGGCTACCGAGGCATGCCAACTGGCCAGCCACCTTTGCCTCCCGGGCCACCTCCGCGGGGACCCCCTCCGCAACAGGGTTCGTTCGGACGCCCACCGCCTGGAAACCCGGCGTCCCTCCCTGCCAAGCCCCCTCCAGCCTCGTGGGGGCCCCCAGGGGGGTCGCAGCCCCAAGGGCCTGGGCGGCAGACGTGGCAGGGTGATGACAGGAACGACAGGAACGCGTCTTCCCGTTCCCGACCTGGAGACTTTGGTCCTGGAAGGGGCGGACAACGCGGTGGTCGTGGCGGTAGAGGAGGCCGTGGAGGGCGGGGAAGAGGAAGAGGGAAGCAGTGAGCATTATCGATTGGACAGGCTTCACGAAGAGGGCATGCAGGCGAGCAACTGTCACAGAAGGTTAGGCTAGGCGTAAGAGATCTGGGCTTTGCTTTGGCCGGATCTGAGCATGAGGCATTGAGGTCAAATCACTTTCGACGGGATCTCTATTTTGATACCCCCTTTCTCGAACGCGTGGGATTGGGATGGCGACTCCAAGTAGGGGAGACTGAAACAACCATAACTCCAGGCTTGATAAACCGCAGGAGTTGCAGGCTCAGCCAAGCTCACCCACTAAAAGAGTCGACTCCAATGTGCGCGAGCGAATTACAAGTAGTTCTGTTGTAGCATGGCCTTTCGTTCTTCAAGTTCATTGCTCCATTCTTTGCCAATAGAAATAGAGTCAACCATGTCTGGGAAGCACCCAAGAGCAGCTCGTCGGCCAGACGTCACAGCGTGGTTGGACAACTTTACCCTCTCCCTTCTCGCCAAGAGACCAGGGACGGATGGAGATTTCAAAGCCAATCAAGGTCTTATCACACGGTAGGTGTCGGAGCAGGAAACGAAGCCCAGAGAATTCCACGTTTCAATACGGTATGGCCGTTTCGAAGAAGTCTCTACGTGTTAGGCGATTCGTCCTGGGTATTTCTCTTCACAGATGTTTCGAAACATGAGCACTACCCTGGCAGGATCAACGACGCTACCTAGGGTTACAGCTACTATGTAAATGCGGCCTCCTGATCTCTGATCTAGTTCTTTCCATTCTCAACCCGCGCCAACGCGAAAATGATGGGTCATGGACACGCTGTCGAGGGCGCATGTTTCGACGGGATAAGGCATGATTTATTACATTTCGAATCTCCCGAGTCCAGACAAGCCGGGTCAAATGCATAAGAGCTATCAAAGACGCGAGATTAAAATTGTGATTCCGCTGTCGGTGGCCCCTTATATAGGGATAGACGTTAAAACGTTGGAATATAGATGGCTTTGAGGCGCGTCTTGGTGGCGCGTCGCCTCGTCGTCGCTTGTGGCGTCAACCGCGTCGCGTCATTTTCTATGGCTTACTGACATTCTGATTGGGCGAATCTCCCGCCATGGATGCCAGTCGTGTGGCTGGCAGCAGCTTTCACCCCGCGTGCGTGGCGCGCTATCGATAAAGCCTCAGAAAGCCTCAGAACACCTGCAGTCCTGCACGGCTCAACCCCACCGCCACCAGCCGTGACGGGTTGACCAGCCCAGCCAAGCCACCCGAATCAACGGGATTCGACGCACTCTGCAGGCTTGCGCAGGTCGTGCAGCTCGGCCTCCCAGCCGTTGCCATGCGACTGGCCACTGTGCCCGCGGCCTTGAGACGGTGTCTGCAGGCCCGGGCTGCTGCATGGTGCAGCTAGCCAACGAGGATCGCTGGCGCGATGCCAACGCGGACGCGACCGTTGAGAGCCACGAGGGCCACGACTCCATCCACGCCTCCATCCACGGCCATCCACAGCCATTCATCGCCCATCGTGAGTCACCAGCCAGTCGATTTCGCCCTTTTCGACTCTCGCGACGCACCGACCTCTCTCCCGCCCCCCGTAGATGGAAGTGATGCGGACGAAAAGAGAACCAAGGCGGGGGCGGGCCGGTCGAGGAGCTGAGGTCCATCAGTAGCAGCCCCCGATGGCTCGACAAGGTAGGATATATCTATCGATCCGCCGATGTCGTTACGGCTTTGTTTTCCTGACCTACATCCTGTTTTGGTTCTCTGTTCCTGCGACTATCGACTAGCTGACTGCACCTTGAGCTGGCATTGCATAGTCTATCTTGTCCTGTCAGCACTGAATCTGTCTTGTTGTAACCAATAGTTGCCTTGCCTCACCTTGTCCCTCACCACCTCACACCTCAGCTTATACCGGCGCCACTCAGACTGTGTTGCTGGATAGAGGATACACAGCTCTCAACTTGAGTTCCCTTCCCTCCAAGACATGCAGCAGCCATGGCGTCCTCCACAGAACAGCTCTTTACCACTCTCCTGAGAAGTGACCGCTTCAACGACCACCTCTTCCCATATCTTTCCACCTCGGATATCTGCGCTATCCGCTCAACGTCATCCGCCTGCTGCAACCTCGTCACTAAGCGTCTGTTCACCCGCGTCCACGTCTCCTTTTCCGCCAACACCTTCACCAAGCAGTCTCGGGTCGCCGCTCTGTCCCGTATAGGCCACCACATCGAGCATCTTACATTCTACCTCCCTCACACTGAGGCGACTTTCCTCCCGCCTCTCATTCACCCGCTCACCGGAAATGAGATCTCCTTCCTCTACTCGCCTCACACGAGCATGGGCTCGGTGCTCACGAGGCCCAAGTACGCCAACACGGAGCTGGGCGAGATCCTGACCCAGCAGTATCCTCCGCTGTTCCATGCCGCCACCAACGTCCCCAGCTTCATCAACGCCTTCAAGTCGCTGACCAGCATGCGCCACCTAACGATTCGCTGTCCCGGCCAGGACCCGAAGGAGAGGTACCGTCGGGATATTGTCGATTACGCTCTCATCAGCCTCCGCATTGCCCTCGAGCGCGGCCCCCTGGAGAAGCTGCACAAGCTTTCCCTTTCATCGCTCCATCCTTCGGCCTTCAACTACTTGCGGCATGTCCAGGGATTTGGTTGTGTGCCGTCGGCCTCTCGGCGCTGGAGGCAGATTCGGAAGCTCCACATCTCAGTCGAGGCCTGGGACTTTTACGGGCCCTCTCCAGGGCTTGACCACCTCAAGGTCCTGGATGATTACATCCGCAACTTTGCCCCCTCGCTGGAGAAGCTGAGCTTCACATGGCTGGGGCGTAAGGGCCCGTGTCCCGTCGCGCTCTCCGCAGATCCGCTCTTTGCGCCGCCCAAGAACTCTAAGAAGCTCTTCCACGAGGTCACCTCGCCCATGTCTCCTCTGCCCACTCTCCCGATGAGAAAGCCGATGCACTTCCCCAAGTTGCGCTATCTGCAGATTCGCAATGCCACGATGAATGCCCCGCAACTCAAGGAGCTCATAAAATCACACAGAGACACAGTCAGGGAATACGACTTTGAGAGCGTCGTTCTCGTCAACAATGGCAACTGGGACGAAGCTCTTTCACCGCTGGAAAGGGATGAAGCCTGGTCGAGGAGCAGCTTGGCGGCATCGTCCGAGTACAGCCTTGTGACAAACGACAGCGACGAGGACCTGCCGAGTCCAAGCGCAGCTGTCGAGGCTGCGAGCAGGGAGCTGCTCGATGTGGACCTGGGCGGCTGTGGCTTCAGCGACGAGGAGCGCGAGGTCATTGAGGGACTGTCCGAAGAGGTTGCGGCGGCCAGGGAGGCGAGCACGAGCTTCACAACCAACCTGAAAAGGAGAAGAGTCCGCCGTCGGCGTAGAAAGCACCGCTCAGAAGATGATGGGGATGGTCACCTTCGTCAGGTCCCTGAGGAACCCTCTCCGCTGTCAGCCCATAGCCGCAGACCATCCCGCCCTCACCTCAAACCTTCCAACTCCTCATTTAAATCCGAGATACCCCGTCCACAGACACCTATCCCCGAAGCCACCATCAGCGCCCCCATCCTCGCATCTGACCCCCACCCCGTCCTCCTCCAGCCCACCGTGTACGACCCCTCGGCCCGCCACCAGCCATCCCCCGATAAGGGCATCTCCGCCGTCCAGCGCAACATAGAACAGGAGGAGGCGCACCGCCGGCTGGCCGAGGACGCCGCCGCGCGGATCAGCGCCCTGCGCAAGGCCAAGCAGGCCGTGCTGGCCAAGCTCAGCCGCGAGTTCTGCGGCGCCAAGAGGGGCAGCGGCCTGGGCAGGACGGCTGACGCGGTTGCCGCGTGCAGGCTCATGTCTGGGCGCGAGTTTGGCGGGTGCGGCATCGAGGTGGTTGAGGACAGGAGGGGGCTGGAGAGCCAGAGCACGCTCGTGCCGTTGATGTTCAGCCGAGCATAGTCGAACGTTCCGTATGGGGCGTGTATGCTGGGGTTGGGATCTTATGAACTTGTAATGCAATGATGCTTATGATATCATGCCCTTCTTTTTTATTTCATGTAGGTATCTTCATTCTTTACCGGAAAAGTGGGGAGATGAGAGATGAGAGATGTATATACCTTCACGACACCCGTGAATCAACGCATACTTTTGCCTGAGCAGTCGGATTCCCCGTGATGTACTGTCCTCGGTGAATATCTCGAGGCCATTGGTACAATCTACCACTGCTTGGCCCCATTTAGTGATGTGACCCGTCTCTTCAAGGGCCGACGGTGGCTCTCCTATGAGAGGACCCCAATAGCGTTCGATCTCAGATTCACATCTCGCGATGCTACAGCATGATATCGCAGGAATGATGCAAAGGGTATCTCGAAATTGTATTCTCGCTAGTCAAAAGTAACCTTGGTTCCCGTCGACTTGACCACCGCGCCAGTCAAGCGGGCGACGGCGATATCAGACGCCTCCTTCAGGCCCTTGTCTGCTGGCGCCTTAGCCTTTTCTTCGCCATTAGAACGACCGCCCTTGGGCTTATCCGCCCCGTCCTTGTTTTGCGCATCCTTGCCAAACCTCTTCTTGTACCTCACATGGTCGTCCTCGGCGAGCTCCAGCTTCAGCTGGCGCCCCAGCATGCGGTTGACCCACCACTTCCTCGTCTTGAACTGCTGCTCCTTGGGTGCCTCCTTGGACTCCTCCTTAGACTCCTCATCGTCGTCGTCGTCGTCCTTGAAGTCGTCCTCAGTCTCAATTTGCTCCTTGATCTTGACGAACCCCTTGACGGCCCACGCCGCGGCCTCGGGCTCCTTGAACTTGACCCAGCCGTACCCCTTGCACTTGCCCGTGTCCTCAAACGTCGCCACCTTGACAAACTCGATCTCGCCGCACTTCTCAAAGTTGCGCCGCACGTCCTCCTCCCTGGTCTGGAAGCTCATGTTCCCCACAAAGATCTTGCGGCTGGCCTCGGCCTCCGTCTTGAAGGCCTTCTGCTGGTCCAGCAGCTTTCCGTTTGCTCCCTGCGCTCCCGCCTCGGCCGGCTCGGGCTCCTTCTTGGGTCGTCCCTCGAACGACGTCGAGTCCTTGATGAGGAGTTTGCGCCCCAGGTATTCGGTCTCGGAGAGCGCAATGGCGGCGACCTTGCTGCTGATGTCGGAGAAATCGACGTAAGCAAAGCCCTTGTTTGCCGGCTTGGCTGACTTGTCGCGGCCGGCCTCCTTGACGAGCGGCAGTTTCACTCGCGTGATGGCCTCCTCTGTGATCACACCTCCCGAGTTGCTCACTAGCCACTCCTTGAGCTCCGTGGGCGTCACTGTGAAGCGTAGGTTGCCGATCCAGACGCCGTGCTCCCCCCTTGTCGGCTTGTCCTTGACCTCGCCCGCGTCATCCTTGGTGAGGTCGTCGTCGTCGTCGCCGCCCTCGGCCTTCTTGGGCAGGGCCTTGCCCTTCTTGAGCGCTCGCTTAGCTCGCTTGGATGGAGGCTCCGGTGCCGTCAGGTCGACCTCGATCTCGTCGACGTCGGCCTTGCGCTTCGCAGGGGTGGCAGCGGCCGCCTCGTCCCCAGAGTCAGCCTTAGCTCGTTTTCGCTCCTTTGTAGTCATTCTGGATTCGATGAAATAAGGCTTATTCAAAGGTGATAAAAAAAGGAGTAGTAACAAGTTTGTTCCCGAATCAAAGACCACGATGGGGTACAAGGTCGATATTGTGGTACGAATACTCGTAGCTACTGTGGTATGGACCGTATTTTCCGTGAACGGCCCCAAGTGGCAGGAATTTTTTTTTCCTCCAAAGGCTCCTGCGATAAGCGATAAGTAGCCGAAGGGGTCTCCGGGAATGTGGGGTCATCCCGTCCTCTCAACTCCCATCCGTCATTGCCATCATCCCAATCGGGCCTTTGAATTCTCAGGGAGTAGTGAAGGCTGTAATTTTACGAGTATTAAATAATATTACAATGTATTGATACTCGGTGCTAGCATTGTGGGTGGCCAAGGGCCAAGAAATTCAGAGGTGCTCACTCTCTGCACGATGCGACTTCGGTTAGAGGGTTAGAAGCAGATCAGTGAACGGTGCTGCATTGGAGCCCAAGTCAGATGCATGGCTGCACAGCACATTCACCTCGGCGCTGCAGCACACGACTTGTTAGAGTCGCCGGGGGTGAAACCCGCTCTGCTGCAGGGTTACAATCTAGAGAGACAAATTCATTTCCATGGAAGGAGCTCCAAGGGTCTCAGACCGTCATTCGTGCAGCATCGGAATCATCGTCACGTGTGATACGACTGTTAGCGTCGTGGCCATGGCGCTAGCGAAGCCTCCGCCAGCTTCTGTCCCAACTCCCAAGGGCCAAAAGAGCCAAAAGGGCCCGTCTCTCGACCCTCTTCTCCCCATTCATCATTTCACTCGGCCCCAACGGCAAACACCCCCTCGCAAAACACCGTCCCTCAACTCTTAATTCACTCAATACCACCGAGGAATCTTCCAGGTCATTTTGCGCTTGTTCTTTGGGGGCCTGGCAAGCGCTCATGTGTCATCTTTGACTGCCTTACGGCGCTGTGAATCCCACGTTCGCACTATCCGGGTTCATCTTTCAGCCCAAACAACCAGAAGCCAACCTTCTCCTCATTTAACCTCGACCTTCCTCACCTCACGAAGCCAGCCAACGCCACGCCACAGCACGATTACTATTGCGTCTATCAAGAAAAACCTTTCTCCGACGCACACTCGACCTCTCATCGATATTGGCTATTTTTTTTGTCATCACCTGTCGTCGCCATCGTGTACTTAGGCTCCACCACCTGTGCAGGTTCCTGGCTATTGTCGCTTCCACTATGAATATTCTGCTATCGCCACAGCCACCTGTCCTCCCACACCAGCACGAGAACCCTCGCCTGTCCCCTCAGCGTTCCAGTATGTTTGACAGAACTTGATTTTGCTATGCCATGCCGTCGCTTTTGTATAGGCGATGGTGCAGCAACTCCATGGTCGACGCTGACACCGTTGCAGCATCTCCTCTATCAAATATGACGAACCGAAAAAGGAAGGCCGACGACGATGGCGATGAGGCCATGGCTTCGACCTCTCCCTCAATCTCTGCTCGACCCCTCGCACGCGCCTCGAAGAAGGTCAGATCCAATGAGGCCATCGGCCGGCCATTGACTCTCCCACGACTCCTTCAGACCCTTGATACCGACCAGCTGCGAACTGTCCTGGAGCGGATATGCGAGAGGCATCCCGATATTGGGCAGGAAGTGGTCTCCCAAGCTCCTCGTCCAACTGCTGAGGCCGCCATCGCTGTTCTGCAGAATTATCAAGACAAACTCAAAGCTACCGTTCCCTATGGCGAGACCAGTCCAGAGTACACTTACCAGCGGGTCAAGGAGGCGCTGGTTGCGCTCCTAGATGCCCTCTCCGACTTTACCCCCCAATTTCTTCCCCCAATCGAGACTCAGGCCTCAAGATCCTTGCAATACCTTCACGCCGCAACGAATTTCATTCATGAGCTCCCTGACTGGGAGCCCCAGGCATATCGACATCACAAGGAGAATGCATACGAAGACATCTCAAAGGCCTGGGCTTTGGTCATCAACGAGGCAGCCAAGAGGGGTGGAGGATTTAACCTCCACTCAGACGGCTGGGACGCCGCGCTCAACCGCCACCACAACCGCTCCGGGGGCCGTCTGGGAGTCGCCGTGGCTGCCATGGCAAACAATGTTGGATGGATGGGGTCTAACGCGAACGCCAACGACCAAAACTCAATTTTGAACCAGCTCATGTCTGGAAGCTACGGTTCTCCAGTGCGCGTGGGACCCTGGTAGTCACAGGTACGATCGCTTGTCACCAGCTGTGGGCACGCGGATTTGTGATTTGAGCGGATTGTCAGAGACATATAACGACGACACACATGACGAACTTTCCTTTTGCATTGATGGATAGCATAGACACGGGGCGTCAGTTTTCTTCTTTTGCACAACGGATGGATTGGGCGGCGTTTTGATCATTCCTTTCACTTTACTTTTGTCATCTGCGGCCGCGAGTGATACTCGCCAGACGTTATGTCCGTGTTTTCAACACGAGTACAGGCCCCTCTTATTCTTTATAGTCAGGTACTCAACAGACGACTGCGGAGCGTTTAGTTCCTCCATGAGAACAACCTTGGCTACACATGATCCTATTGCCCTTGTACCATGTCAAACTGCAGCCAATCTAGTATTAATACCTAGTTAATGGCTAATCTTGGACACTGTCAGAGCTTCGCATATTAACAAGCTCAAGATTCAGCGATAGCCACCTTGGTGTTCTCGATAAATTTGAGAATGGGTGGATGCTATTATGTAGGACCTTGGTTAGCCCCTACGCACTTGCTGTCTAGGTACCTACCTTACTTAGGTTGATCGGAAGATGTTGGCAGGAAGTAAACGCGGGGTGTCACGTGTTTTGGTGAAGCTACGCGCCTGGAGCCTGCCGTGAACGCGCCTCCTACTTCCCGACGTAACAAGTTCACGCAACATCCCCACAACCCATCGGCCCGAACCAAATACGCCAGTCATCGGCCTGTGGCATAGCTGACATTAGCTTGGTCTTTGCAAGATTCAATGAGATCGTAAATCACGTTGGTCGCCCACCATGCCCGCGTAAGCTCCCCATCACGTCAACGCGTTCTGTAACTCTCGTACGCTAATCAGCATGGCACAAAAGCCCAGGCGACCAGCACAAGGCATACCAGAACCCCTTCGAGGACCCAACCCCCAGGATCTCGATATGGACCGCGCAGGAGATTGCAACGATTGCGTCAAAGCTTGATAAGCAGCTGGGGCCCGAGTATATCTCGGCGAGGGCAGGACCCGGTGGCCAGAGGGTGCATTACCTTACGGCGGAGAAATGCATCACGCTCGCAAACGAGGTCTTTGGCTTCAACGGCTGGTCATCATCCATCCAGAACATCCAGGTCGACTTTGCCGATGAGAATCCCCAGTCAGGCCGTGTCAGCATCGGCCTGTCCGTCATTGTCCGCGTCACACTGCGTGATGGGACGTATCACGAGGATATCGGTTACGGGTCCATAGAAAATGCGAAGGGGAAGGCCATGGCCTTTGAGAAGGCTAAGAAGGAGGGCACTACGGACGGCCTGAAGCGCGCGCTGAGGAGCTTTGGGAATGTCCTGGGCAACTGCATCTACGACAAGGACTATGTGCAGCAGGTGGTCAAGCACAAGGCACAGCCGGTCAAGAAGTTTGACCCGAACAACTTGCATCGTCACGCCGACTTTGTTGCCAAGGACAGGGTCAAGGAGGAACCGGCACCCAGGGCGGCGGTGATGGCGGCGGCACCGCCCAAGCCGAAGCCCGCAGAGTCTTTTGAGGACTTCCTCGGAGGTATGCTCTCTTCAGACGGGTTTCAGGAGCTGGAGACTGAAAACTAGCAGAACTTGACGAGGTCGACTTCTGTGTGCCAGAAGACGGCCATCCCGACGAGATCGTACTCCCTGGGCTCCCCAACGGCCCCGAGCCTCAAGCAAAAGGACCTGTGAAGGCTAGCAACCAACCGAGCACAAATTCTACAGCTGGACCGAATAGCCGCGCACCACAGACCCCGAACCAGATACAACCACGACCTGCTGGCCAACACATTGGGGCGAATCCTCCGCAGCAGAGTCGTCCACAGCCGGCACTAAACACCCGCCCTCTCCCAAACCAGCAACCACCCGGCCCAACTGGGGCAGAGCCTGTGGCTTTTTTTTCGGCCAAAGCAGTGAATCAGCTCCCTGAATCGAGCTTCCAAGGCCAGGGCAACGGGCAGATCACAGCTCCTCAGGCCCAGCAACTGTTTAATCCCAGACTGGAGAGCCCCTCCATCCGCAAAACACCCGGAATTGACCATACGTCTTCGAAGCCCTTAACCAAGAGCGGCCAACATGTTGCGCCTAGCAATAGTCAGGCTCAGGCGTCCAACAGCGGCAGCTTCACCCCTGTGCGACCTTCCATGGGTGGTCAGCCACCCAGGAGCAGCAATGTCATCAATCCCACACTTGACCACACGCGCCGTATTGGGGCACCCACAGCGCCAGGGAGCCCCCTTAGCAACCGAGGTTCTTTTCGGCAGCCGACAATGAAGCGGCCGCCCCCAGGTGATGGCAACGGAGCCAACGGATCACGGCCGGCGCTGGTTGACATTCCTCCAAACACGAACGGAAATCCCAACACAACGGCCGCGGATGGGTTGGAAGCGAAGCGACAGCGAACGGCCTGAATTTTGTGACTACGAAACTTTACCGGCGGAGTTGGGCGTTGCGGGAGCTTACGGATAGTCAGATTTCTTTATGTGCTGAGGCGCTGTGTTTTAGGACTCTGAGCCTTATGACGAAAGCTGCATTTGTTTGGAAGAAATATCAAGTATTTTCCCTTGCTGTGCGAAAATGACTGTGCCGGGCACTAGACTACAATTGCTGTGAGTCGTGAGAAGGCCCTGTGGGGATGAAGGACTCCCTTTATTTATTGTTACAATGTTGAGATACTCGTGGTAGTACATCGCTATTTGATCCAAGTCTATCAGTTTTTTACATCGCACTGTGCCCAGGGAAAGTGCCGGGCACGTGCTATATATAGAGTCGAGATACCTCAATTCGTCTTGGGAGGGCCGGCTGCCAACTTCTTGAGACCCTCCTGGGCCTTCTTCACACCCTGCGGGAACTCGAGCTTGTTACTCAGCTCGATGCACTGCGTATACTTCTTCTTGGCCAGCACCGTGTTGCCCTGCATAGCAGCCACGTCGCCCCAGTTGCACAGGGCCACGGCGCAGGCCTCGTCGCACTCGGGGGTGCGAACGTCGCCCGTGACGTCCTTAGCATGGACATAGGCGTTGCGGGCCCAGTTGGCGGCAGCCTCGAGGCAGTCCTTGCGGGTGTTGGGCATGGACGAGTCGAACAGGGCCTTGAGGGACTGCGTCTCGGGGGTGTCAGCGCCGCCGTCGGTGGGGCTGTAGATGGGGTGCTGGGCGAAGCAGGCGGCGAGGTTGTTCATGATAACGGCGCGGTGGCAGGGGCTCTCGCAGTTGCGGAGGCCCTGGAAGAAGAGCGGGATGGCGAGGTGGAACTGCGACTTGCGCTCGTAGTCGCGGCCGAGTGACTCCATGGTGGCGCCGACCTCGGTCGGGGTGAGCCACTGCTCCTCGCCAGGCTTGGGGCCCTCCTCCCGGCGCCGGCGGAACTCATTGAGGGTCGTCTCTACGGACCAGACAAGGTGGCGGTGTGAGTTGTCCGGATCGAGGACGTGTGGGTCCGCGTACAGCTCACCCAGCTTGACGCTGGTAGAGACCGCTTTCTTAAGGAGCCGTTCTCTGCGGTGCCAAAGGGTTTCTTCCTCCTTCTCCTCCTCCTGGTTCTCCTGCTTTTCGCTCTCTGCTTTCGGTTCTGCCTCAGCGTTGTCCGGTAATGTGGGCGGCTGAATAACGGGGCGTGCTTCCGGCTTGAGCCGGCCGTCTTCCCCCACATTGCCATCCTTGACCTGTCGGTCTATGGCGTCGACCCATTCCAAACACTCCCTACGAACCGACTCGAGCACCTCGGCGGATTGGGGGAAATGGTCGTTCTTCTCCATCCAGAAGGCCACCATGATTCTGATACCCAGCACCTCATCTGAGGCAGGGTCCATGCCAAGCTGCCTAGCCTCGACCAGCGCCCTCTTGTAGAACTTAAAGGCTTTTTCCGGGTTGGGGCTGACAGTGGTGTAGTATATAGCACGACGGAGAGTGGATGCGACGGGCTCGGGGAACCTGCTGATCTGGGGGTTGTAGAAGGTGTTGTAGAAGAGGCGGATCTGGACGGCAGTAAAAAAGAAGGTGAAAATTAGGCTTGTGGAATATTAGCATGGAAGGCCTATTGAAGCTGTGGATGGGGAAGTCTATATGCGTACAGGATGACAATAAGGGTGGTTGATACGGGCGACTCGCGCAAGGCTTGACGGAACCCCTTGGGACTCATGAGGTAGGCGAGATTGCGCATAGCGACGGTGGCGGCACGTCCCGTGAATTGGCGGAACGTCAGCTTTTGCGGCTGCGACTGTGACTGCTTAAGCGACTCATCCTTGGGGATGTTGCCGTCCTTGAGGTCGGACTGCCATCGTCGCTGCTGAGGTCGTAGAGCTATTGTCGCACGGATGTGGAGGCTTGCTGAACGCGATCTGATGTGTACTAAGAGTAGTCCCGTGTTGGCCTTTCGTAGGCATTGGCCGTGGAGAGGTCGCAGACAGGCAATCGCCGAGACTGACATGATGAACTGTGTGTTGCTCTGTAGAGCAGGTCTTAAGAAGGGGGGGGGGGGGGTTCTGGCACGATGATTTCTCCGAGGCCCTACAACGATGACGATATTCAAGTTCGAGCAGTTACTAAGCTTGTTTGGGAACTCTCATTGGCTGATTCGACCATACACAGTGGGGGGTGGGGGATTGCCGAGGAGGAGTCGAGGAACATCTCTCACTGACCATCTATCTCACCCCGAAGCTCTGCATAATATCGCGACTCTCGATTTCTCCTCCTCCCTCAATCAGTCCGAATACGCAGACACATAATGGCCGGAAAGTTTGAGCCCAAAGTTCCTGTCCAGTTGGACCCCCCCAAAGACGACCCCATCTCTACCGAGGTGCTGGCCCAGGCAAACGGTAAGTCCGAGACTTCAAGAACCCTTTGGAGGTCAAAGTATCTTTCATCGCCGGAAAAAAAAGGTTATCGGGGAGGATCGTGTCATCAGAAAACATATTTCCCAACCTTCAGACATCATATTGGCCTCGCCATGCCGAAACATCATGAGATGTCTATATCCTCTCTCAGAACATCACCATCACATGCCCCTCACCGGAACAGGAAACAAGTAACCACTTTATCCAATAGCACAAGCTAATATCAGACTACAGGAGCCAATGGGGGCAAATGCTACGTGGCTATTAAGGTGAGTACGGATGAAAGTTTATGACTTGTATTGTTTTCCCCAGTGAATGGACTGTAGGCTGATGGTCGGGCGTCTTCAGGGCAAGGTCTACGATGTGACAGGAAACAAGGCCTACCAGCCTGGAGGCTCCTACCACGGTACACCTCTCCTATCTTAAAGTGCTTGCTATGGAGCCCTACTAATCAACTACGTCAGTCTTTGCCGGCAAGGATGCGTCGAGGGCGCTGGGCAAGACATCCACCAAGCCTGACGACGTGAGCCCCAACTGGCAGGATCTAGATGAGAAGGAGAAGTCCACTCTCAACGACTGGATCACCTTCTTCTCGAAGCGGTACAACGTCGTGGGTATTGTGGAAGGGGCTACAAACATGGGCGAGTAGCGCAAGCCGATGTCTTTGTTCCAGATACCAATCAACCGAGGGAGTCCACCCCCAGAATCTGTGCCACTTAATCATGGTGTAATGGTGGAGCATGATCGTTCCGGGTCTATGTGAGAAGAGCCTCAAGCCTCAGTGACTGCTACTAGACATGGAATCTTGAATAGGGACAGGGTGACCTCGTGTTCTCTCATTGGGGCCACCTTCAGCCACCCTCGGAGGGCTGTCGACCTGACAGGCGTCGGGTAGCTGCAGAGTGATGGGCACAAGCGGTTTGCCCAACACTCGTATGCAATCCCCTGTCCGTCCTGCTCGGGTTCCATTCAGCGTCAGCATGATGGCAGTGGGGAATAGTGAACGCGAATCGGCCCCCGATCTCGCTTATCGTAAGCGTCACTACACACTAGCGGTTGGAATGCGGTTATGAACAGGCTTGTATTTCAATTTACCACCCTTCGATATGCTACCAACCTATAGAACATGGATAATAACACGCAAGCCCTCCTATAAAACCAAGGTGAAGGTAAGATCCCGTTCGACCCCTCAAGATACCTGGCCATCCTGCTGCGGTATCAGGTATTCCGCTTGTGGGTAACCAGAATCCCCCTTGCTGCCCACGATCATCCAGGAATGTGCACAGTTCTCACATGGCACACCTTGTTGCCAGCATTTGCGCAGAACCTTCACGCTGGCACAAGCATGATTGTTACTGTTGCGCGCGAAGTGGCAGTATGATTTAAGCCGGACAGTCGAGTGACTGCAAGTGAAGAGGAACTCTTCCCAGTCGCACATTTTCAAGAGCTGTTTATGGCCTAATATTTTGTTAACTGCTGATTCATATGATTTAGGTTTGTGTATACGGACAGAGACGATAATGAAAGACGAAGGATTATAGAATAGATTTGAGGTTGTCTATAGGTTCAGTGCAATAATAGAACCTCCAGTCGCTTTCTCGTTGTGTGACAAGTTATTGATCAAGCACTCAGTGGCATCTTTTCGAGGCTTGTTTGCCCCTTTATATCTTTAATCTCACTCGTATCAGCGATTAGTGGACTTCTGTCTACATCCTCCATAGTGCCAACAAGAGTTTGCCCTCACAAGCCAATACTTTCCTGCATGAGCTGCAGCATGATGCTGGAGGTTGGCCCAATGTTGCAGCCTACCAATATGCATCCGTCAACAGAGGGAGCAAGTGTGGATGTAGAACGTCCTCGAACAACGAGAAGAGGTGACATTTCGTTTACCCACGCTTCACAAACTCCCGTAGAGAAGAAGGCTAGTCAGCGGAGATCATCGAGATCTGTACATGCAGGGGGATCATGTACTAGTACGTCGCTGCAATCGACGTTAGATAGGGATGGCCCAACTCCAAACAGTGGTTCAGATGTGGTTGAGCCGCGTAACTACGAAGCTGGCCTGCAGAGTACCACCCAAGACAGTGGCTTTGTCTCTTATCTACATGATATGCTGCTTGAGAAGGTTGTTTAATACGAATTTGGTTTCTTCGAGGGCCTTTTTCCGAGATCGGCTCAGCAAAGGAGGATTTACTACAGTACCTGGTAAGCCAACTTTGGACACGTAATATATGGTTTGTCTGGGGTTTAAGAGGATACCTTCTTGGAGCTGATAATCCTGAACTCGCTTTGGGGCACTGACTACGAAGTACCTCTTCCCAGAATCCCGGTTGATGGCACCATGTGCGCTTCCACCCTAGAAAAGAGAGAGGCCAAAGCGAGTAGTAGTTCCTTGACCGCACCGCACCATGCTGGGGACTACGTAGCTTGACTGCAGGCAAGCTGTAGCATCCCGCTATGCCCCTGCCAGGACCAGCGAGCAATCAGCAAGCCAATGGAAGTCGTTGGGCACGAAAGGTTTTCCAGGTGTCCGAGGGACTAGACGAACACATTGGATCGGGAACTCGCAGGTGGCGCAAAGACCCCCGTCAACTCGTGTGGCAGCGGGTCGGATGTTCCTCGACGCTTCAGCGTCTGCAGGTAGCCTAAGAGAGGGAGGGAGAAAAGAGAAAACACGCCAACGTGGGTCATTTCATTGCTGACGCACGGTGGTAAAATAAAGGTCCCTCCTGCCTTGGACTGTACTGAAAAGATAGTTCTCGTTGGGGGCTTGAAAGAAGAATATCTAATGAACGAACACTGGAGGGAAGGGCGCTTTATCAAGCACGTGAGGGATGGAGCGTGCCTCTCTATGAATACCTACCTACCTATCTTAGGGACGAAGTAATAGTATGCGCAACAGGCAGGAGACGGTAGGTGCACATTGGCCAAGAAGCAAGGTCATGCCTATAAGTCTACATCTTGCCACGCTTCCGTAGAATACCCATGATAGGTAGTTTCCGACTAAGAGCTGATGCGCCAACAATACGACCTGAATGGCGAGCTTGGATCGAAAGGCGTGGGTTTGACGACGAGCGCTACTGTCAAAAGCACACTGCGCGATCCTCCTTAGACAGAAGAGAACAATGAGCTTGGTTAAGGTCAGGCCGCAATTCACCGAGTTGACAGGGGCTAGACATGGGGTTCGAGAATTCGCGAGCACCATCATTTGTAACTCGGTGCATCGGCAAGACTTTCACAATTGCTAGGATATGGCAGGCAAATTCTGGCAGCGGTCGCTGCATCGCCACGGCCGTTGTGCTGGCAGATTTGGTCCCGTGGTGAGTTGGTCTGATCGCCTTGCAGAGGTTGCAGGTCCTAAAAGGTTGCCTGAAGTCCTTGGGTCTGGTGAAGGCTGATTGGCCGTAGCATATTAGTCATCCCTCCAAAGTGAGGCGGAAAGGCGAACATCCAGAATTGCGAACCACGGGGGGGCTCAGTTGGGATTGGAAGAGGCAGCTATTAACGTCTGCCTCTGAGTCCTCATGGCTCCTTCCCCTAGTTCTGCCCGAGCCTTGACGCAAGTGGGCTACATCAGACACCGAAATCGAGCTTGGATCTTGTGTCCCCCAATCTCGTCCCACCCGCTCCAACTGAACTCTCCTCCTCGATTCGAATTTCTTGCCCCAGTTCGCGGCGGGCCCCTTGTGATGTGAGACTGTTGCTCCAGCACCACCTGTTTAACTCCCTCTTGTTACATTTCCTCCGGCTTGCCCATACCGTTGCCACCGGCTTCTAGTGCGACAGCGTCCCCCCTCCGCATCTGCCACTACTCTCTGGCCTCCGGGACACCTAGGGGCTATTCTCCTGGACTGCCCCTGCCTTTGTCCACTTCACAAGGGCCGATGGCAGCTGTTTGAGCCCAGGCCCTCTCACCTCGTACTCACTCGGATTGCGTGGAGGATAAGCCTTCCACGCGGCGTCCAAACGCGGCGTCATTCGAGCCATATATCGCAGCAGCCTCGCCTTCATCATCACTCAACATGAACCCCATAAGCAACCACCCGGAGGAGGAGCCGTGTTACTTTGATGATGCCACCGTATCCATGCAGATCTCCAACGATTGCCAAACACAAACGCGCGACTGGCTGGTCAGTCGGGACCGTCCGTGGAGCGCACTTCATGAGGGCATCCTAGAAACCCAACCTCAGACTCAGGCCGATTATCGTCCAGACCGTCCTCTAGCACAGGGCCTTCTTCTGGACTACAGGAGTACAGGGATTCAATCAGAATGCGAGACCATACTCAGTGACTCTGGGTACAGAAGCTACGTGCCTCCGAGTATCGAAGACACCTCAGTCTACGGCGAAGACTCTTTTCTGCATACTCGAGATGTAGAGCAAGAACTAGGCTCATTACACCTCGACCTTCAAGATAACACCCGGCCCATTGACAGTTCCTCATACAATAGCCCGAAGCTCCAAGGAGTGCCTACAAAAGGCATCCAAAGCTCGGATGCCGGCATCTCCTGTGAAGGTTGCGGGAAGTGGCTTAGGACAAAAGCAGAGCTCAAGTAAGTTCGAACGCATCCCACAAGTGGTTCTTTCATGCTTATGCTCGCTAGCAAACATGATCACCGCCATAAAAAGCCGTTTCCCTGCCCTTATGTCGAATGCAAGAGACATCTCAATGGTTTCGCGTCAAAGAACGATGCTGTGAGACACCAAATGACTGTTCACAAGCGGCATGATCTTGGAAAGACCTACATTTGTCGCCACGAGTCTTGCGCTGTAAAAGATGCAAAGACGTGGCCAAGGGCGGACAACTTTCGCTCTCATTTGGATCGGGTTCACAACGTAAAAAAGGGACCGGACGATGACCTTTCGGAATATCTGTTTCGGTACGTTGCATCGGCCTCAAAATATTGGTTCCAGCTAACTTGTCACAAAAGCAGACCTTCCCATCCGATAGCAGAGGACCTGTCAGGAGTTGGCGCATATCTGCAAGACCCTCTTCGATCACCCGGTGGACAGGATACGGTTGCAGATCACGCTATTTATACGGATGTTCTCGACATTCCCATTTCGGATACATCAGCGTCTCGTCTGTCGTCTAGCACTCAAGCATCACTATGCAATGACAAATTGTTGATGCCACCTCCGCCATCTAAGAAAGAATCCCGGCGTACTCCGCCGACTGTCCTGCGGAGCTCCCATGCCATCCACTATCAGCTGGATGAGGGCATCGCAACATCTCGCCGTATTACAGTCACTTCCAGTGGTAAGCAGGCTGCAATTGTGAGTCCAAAGTCCTCGCAGCCTAGCGCATCAGGAATAAGGACACCAGATACTGGTTATAGACAACCAACGAAACACCAAGAAATGTCTGACATAGAGGTTGAGTCTAAACCTTCAGCCCACGAAGAATTCAGCACCGGCTATGAGAAGTTTCAGGGAGCTTTAAATCATGAGACCCCAGTTGCCTCGTCACTTAGCTCGACCTCTGATGAGCCTGAACTTGATATGGAAAGCCTAAGAAAAATTCCAAAGCATATTCTCGAGGAGTTGCTGGCCCGGGCGACCGAAAATACTGAGCACGAGGACACCAGATCTACATCAGGGTCACAAACGCACCAGATCTGCCCAAGGTGCCACAAGCCGTTTCCTCGGCAATGCGATCTGAAGTATGTCTCCTCTCAGGCCAGTGGCGATTCAACCCCGCATATACTGACCTACCTACAGGAAGCATATGAAGCGCCATGAGCGACCATACGGCTGCACCGCGAATGGCTGCAATAAAAAATTCGGCAGCAAGAATGACTGGAAGCGACATGAAAACGGGCAGCACAATCAAACCGACATTTGGCAGTGCGACAAGGAGTGCGCCAAGTTTTCCAACCGCCGAGAGGGCTTTGAAAGCCATTTGCGTAACTTCCACCGTGTGATGGATGATGGCACCATTCAGGACAGGCTCGCCAATAATCGACTAGGCAGTCACTGCAGTGGCCTATTCTGGTGCGGATTCTGCCGAAAGATGATTGCGGTCAACAACGACGCCAAGCGCGTAGATGAGAGGTTCGATCATATCGACAATCACTTCATGGGACGCCTCGAATTCTCGAAGCAGCCGATTGAGAATTGGCACCATGTCGAACAAATCCCAAATCGACTTTCCGGGAAGCGAGATGCGAGTCACAAGCGAAAACCAACTCGTCAACCAACCGCCCGCCCGGCGAAGCAATCACGCATAATGGCAGGTTGAGGATGCCAGAAGATGGCTAGCCCGGGAAAACCTGTTTGAGATTCACAGTACTCATGCTCGATTTGGTCTGGAGCCCTTTGTTGGAGGGTACCCACAGCGCAATGGGTTGTAACGGAGTTTTGTGATTGCTGTTCTGTGCTAGGTGCTTGAGATGAGGAATGACAATGATGGTGACTGCGCGGAGGCAAAAATTCGTAAATACGTCGGAACTTGATTTAAAAGGCTATGGAGTTTTGGAAAGCAGGGACAATTTGGGACCGGACATAATCACCTCATCATCAGGACTTGAAGACTTCTCCTATATAGTGTCGAAGAATATACCCAAGAGAACGTCTTGTTTCGAATTTAGGTTTGATAGAAAACTCTCCGTCCAACGACAAGATCGTCGCTCGTTTCTAGCTACGAGCATGTATAGATGCCACCACTCGTACGTAGGTGTCCCGACACAGTAGGCGAGGCCCACAGCTATTGTTTCCTTACCGGTTGCCGAGTGAGCGATCAAAAGACCGGGGGGGAACCCGCAACCAGGCCACAAGCGTGCTCGCGCCGATTATCTGTAGTTGTAAGACATCTGCTCATGCCCGGTTCGGGATCGGGTTGTTTTCCCACGATTCGGACTCTCGGGCTGCATCTCATGACCCATGCCTCCTGGGGCCCCTGGTAGGATTCTGTCGATTACCGAGTTTACGGGCGGCCTTGGCTTGACCCCTCACCCTAGGGTGAATCATGGGTTATACGACGTACGAATGAATCGAGTACATGTACTCTAGGCATGCATGGACACTGTAATGTCTCGTGGTGAGGTAGCCAGGGGAAGCCGGGAATGTGGGAGCGGCCGCCACGACTAATATCAGGAGGATGCTCAGTATGAGATGCGCAACAATGTTGGTCATGATGCAGGGGCGCATCTGCCCGTGCTCAGGCAATGATGCACTCCTCCATTCCCTGCACTCTGACAGAGGACAAGGAGTGCTCTGCTTGGCACCGCTGTACCAGGACCGGGGTGCTGATCATTTGCAGGGGGGGCACGAGTATCTCAGTACGAGTACGAAGTACTCCGTACGTGGGAGGTCCTTCTTTTAGTCTTGAAGGTTAGACACATGGGGTCATGGACTAGCCACCCCGCAGCCCGATGAGCGAGAAGTCGCTGTGTCCTGGCTCTTGGCCTTCCTTGGCGAGTGAGGCCGGCAGAGGCCGGCGATAGCGACGTTGCGCGACGCTGGGCGACTAAAATAGTTGGGAGAAGGTATCATTGCAGCCGGTGGACGTTCCAGCTGGGCCAGCCACTGGTAGCAGCAACGGTGGCGACTTGCAAGGCGGCCGCGCTAAATCAGACCCCTTAGCATTTGATAACTTGGGTGTGCGGTTGCGCGTCTGGATTGGTTACACTATGCAGCAAGCGACCAGAGGTGAGCGGATGGTTTGGGTGCGAACCATGCCGTTCTGCTGGGGGACTGGTTCGCCTGTTGGTCTTTATGTCGACGCAACTAACCAGTGACCTCAGCCACGCCTATCCGACGGATGCCGCTGGGTCAAGTGCCGAATTGAATTCAGGAGCATGGAGTGTCGAAATATTATAATTTATGGGTACGTGCTTCGTATCTGTAGATTACTACTCCGTACAAATGCTGGAGCTGAGCGGTGCGGGGATATGAATAGGTAGGGAGGTTGTAGACACACCTGCCTGGGGTCATGGGTGAACGTGGTTTACTCATCCGAAGAAAGCGAAACCGACCCTGGAGTGATCGTCGACAGCAAGATCCAAGCATCAGCCCATGCGCTTCCCGAGGCCATGATACAGGGACTTGGACACCCATCCCATATGGTTTGCTCACATACCTGATGGAACACAGTACAAGTATGCGCGCGGCCGTAACTCCAACAATACCATCGAGATGTGTGCCGGTGGTGCGCATGGGGGTATGACGTGACCTTCTGTGCAGATTTCAACGGCCCGTCTGAATGAATCCTCTTTAAAGACGGCAACCCCGAACATGGAATCGCTAAACGTCTATCCGTATCATCATATTGGCATTTATCCAGCATCTTGGGACCTAACCCGAACTTGGCCCCTGGTATCTGTACTATTAACAGGGTGAAGCCGAGGCTAACGACAACCCTCCTCTACCCGTGACCCAGGGTCTACTATGTCAGTAGCAGTGCCTAGTCCTATTGCAACTACGTAACCATATATACTCGTACATATGGAATGCAATTTTAGTATTTTGAAAAGGAAGGAGAAAGTCCGGGGTGAAGCTTGGAGAAAAAAAGCAAGCAAGGGACCGAAGAGATCGTGGGTGGCAATCAAAAAGGGCAGACAGGGATCTATCACTGAGCTGACTCCCAGCCGCACATCCAAGGTAAGCCACGTTCTTCCTGCGAACACCAAGATTGCGGTACGTAGTACGGATACTGGGTGAGCAATATAACAAGGGGCGGAAACCGGTAATACCGTGTACAATTGTTCTGAGCGCGAACAAAAAAAAAACCCTCCTATTATTGGTGCGCGTGGTAAAGCTACTGGTACGAGTACTACGAGTATAGGCCTCCAGCTTTGTGGCGGACCTTGGTGCCTTATTAAATGGGGTGGTGGAACAGGGAACAACCCGCGGATCGGATTGGCCATTGCCAAATTATCAATAGGTAACAACATAGTATTACTTAGGTATGCCAGCCATCTCCCGAATGGCGCTATCAACAACGTGGAAAATGCAGCGCTTAGGACAATCTGGGGGTTGGCCCCAACGTTGTCTGTGGGGCGTGGACGAGACCTCGCTCACCTGCTGCCCATACGAGTATGAGTACTCATCTGACCTTCAATGTTACTAGAAATTACTAAGGTAGAGAGGGTAAGTCGAGGGAGTGCTGAGGTAATAATAGTATGTAGTAGGTAAGCTTAGAGTAGGTTCGGAGGTACGGTACGTACTTACGTATAAGCACGAATCACGATGTACGAGGACTAATAATATTCTACTTATGTACCTACCTGCTACGTACGAGTACGTCGTACGTACTTGGTAAGGTAGGTTATACTCGGGGTCCTCCGTAGCACAGTCTAGCACCGTGCCTTCCGGCTCCACATAGCCTTATGGAAACTGGGCAACGGCTGTGGGACTGGGTGGGCCTGTGCCCTGGCTCAGCACAGGGGTTTCGGAAGGTAATCTACTCCGTACGGAGCAAGTGCCAAGCAATGGACCTCAGAAGGCAACTTACTCCGTACATACTTAGAGGCCTGCACTGCACTAACCACAGTGACCAGTGGTGCCCAACTCGCGCCTTCCCACCATCTTAAACTACCTACCAACAACTTACGGATACAAGTAAGTATTACCTACCTACGTTACTCGTACAGTTTCTCTTCCAAGTTCAATCTCAACGTCCTTGACAACCGTCACAACCCTCCTCATCCTTTCTAACCCACGAGCCACACCCGCGTTAATCCCCTTTCGCGAACTGGAGGCGCGTCCAGTCCTGGCCGCTGCTGCCGGACTGCTAACATCATAGCATGTACTCATACGTTCATACTCCTGTCCCCAGCAACCAACCTCCAACCTCCATCCTCAGCCACAGGCACAAACGCTCAGGGGCGCCTACAGATCGGAGTGGCGGCGCTGAGACGCCCAAAATACCGTGCATGGCAGCCCCTCCCTCTTCTGGCATCAAGTTTCCTCCCCCGTTCTCCCCCCATTTTCCCACTGGTGTTGGGTACTTCGTAACTTGGGTTGGTCCGCGTACACGTGTCCTGAGTTTTCTCGCCACTTTGCTATCTTCTCCCATCCCGCTCTCTGTTCCTAAAAAGGACATTCGATATTATTTATATCAAGCACCATCAGGTGGTCGGAGGTCCCGAGCCATGGCCCCAGACGATTGAGCTCAATTCACTGTTAGGAGTCGAGCAGATACGGGCTCTATTTTTGCCCGCATGATCTTACAGCTTGCTTTTTCCCCCCAGCTTACCAGGTCTCAATTGTGTCCCAGCCTACCATCTGACCATGGGTCTGTATGCTTCCCCGGCTGCTTCTTGCGAGGCGCCTGGGGATGGTGGTCCGAGTGCTGGATATTTGGCAACACATTCTTCCATCACAGAAAGCTCTACCAGTGCTCCTCGGGCCTCCAAAGCCGTGCGTGCCCAATTTCCGTCACGGTGGTTCTTCGTCAACAACTTTCTCAAGGCGGCGATCGACGTATGCGAACCACCTTGCCTCTGGTGGACCGTGTTGTGCACCAAGCAATTTTGATCTCTGTCAAATGACGGCGGCCAGACTCCAAGACCGATATGGCTCTGTGGCTGGTGCCCAGTCAGCCAGTACCTCCAAGTCTCATCATCACAGCAGTCGTGGGTGGCCTGAATCTCCATGTCCACAGTCTGAAGCCTGAAGGAGGGGGGGTGTGTGCTGAACAGCGAACGCCGAGTCGGCGGGGGCGGCAAGGATTTCGGACAGCTCAGCCCATGGACATCAGGTCTTCAGTTAGTCACCTACGAGTAGGCTCTTCTCGCTGTCCCCACATCCCAGATGAGGCTCTGCTAGGTACGTACTCAAGTGGCCCTGTACCTGAGGAAGCCCCAAGGACTCCAGATGGCCGTCCCTCGACCCTCTCGCTGTTGGGTTGGCCTACTGTCTATAGTTCGTACTACTTACTACGTATGTAAGTGCGTAACCCCCCAAGACACATATTACTTACATACTACACCATACCTTACATCCTGACTCCGTCTACATTTAAAACCATTCGCCTCCCAGCCTTCATATCTACATCCAGTCTTGCTCCGTTCACACTCATCATCCTTTGTTTGTCTTCTCTTTTGCAACACTGCTTCACGCCATACAGGGTGCTCAAGCCAAATTGAGGTCCTATTAATCGTGCAGTATCAACCACGTACCACATCAGCACAAGGGCGACAGCCACTGGTTGCCAACAAACGCAAGCCTGAAGGCTTCTTATTCCTCGAGTCCCATGTACGAAAGGAACCCTTAGTAAAACACTGGTCTCGCAGTCTCATCCGCCCTCCCCGACCGTCTCTCCGTCGCAACATCATGATGACCTACAATCACTCTCGTGGGGTCCACACCACCGGTCGACACTCGCTGTCTGAAGGGGACGCTCCGTACTCTGCACCTTTGGACCTTAGGTTCTTCGAGGCTGCTTCACCGCCAGAGGTGCCACCGTTTCCAGAAAACCCCCATCCACTTCTACAATTCTCCGAAAGGGCTGGCCAGAACTCGACCCAATCCTCTTCTCCTTGGAACGGCCAGGCAAACTACTTCTCATCACAAGACCTTGGAACATCTCCTGCTCTTGATCGCGTACAATACCTTCCACCCGACTCCTCGCCCTCCCAGCCTTGGTTATCCTCTCCCAGCAGCGTTCGCAACAGCCCCTTTGAGACGAACGCTCTTTACGACCCGTCCACTCCTAGAGATACAGGCCTACTGTCACCGATGACAGATTTTGACTTGGCATACCCAGGAGAGAATCATCCGGCCCATTCCTCGTTCGCAGGCCTTGACTGTTCGTCACGGGCGCAGGATGAACCTACCGAGATTCCCTACATTTACCAGACATATCCAGACACTGAGCTCGGATGCCCCTTTGATCTCAACATGCACGGTGGGGGTTACTGTGACCCAGTTCCGACTGCTCTGAATACCATAATGGATGACTCTGGGGTTGATTCACCGGTTTCGGAAGTTACCTCGACGATGGCCAATGTTCCCAACGACTATACAGTGAAAGAAGAAGAGGATATTCCCTCCCAGTACAGGTCAGTGCAACGCCGGAGCGGGCGAAAGGGGACCACGTCTACCAGGCGTGGCTCTGGTGTCAACCGTGTTGAAAAGCCACGAGGGGATCGTGGCCATCCGAACCGACTGCAAAAGCATCTTCCTACACGAGCAAACGCAAACCTGTCTTGCGGGCAGTGTGATGCCAGCTTCAAGGACGAGGGCGCTCTTGACAAGCACGTCAGAAGCAAGCATACCCGCCCCTTTATCTGCGTCTTCCACTACGCAGGGTGCGACAAGACCTTTGCGGCCAAGAACGAGTGGAAACGCCACGTCTCGTCGCAGCACCTCTACTTGGAATACTACCTCTGCGACTACAAGCAGTGCGCGGTCGCCAAGCCTGCTTTGAGTAAGCATCGCTTCAGCTCTACGCCAAAGCTGGGGGCCATCTTCAACCGCAAGGACCTCTACACCCAGCACGCCCGGCGCATGCACCAGCCGGACAGCAGGGGGAAGAAGCCGGAGCAACAATGGGGGAGGCAGCTCGAGGCAATGCAGAAGAGAGCCCTGCAAAAACGCTGCGAGCTCCCCCGGGAGATGTTCTGCCCCGTTTCCAACTGCCGCCAGCAGTTCCTCGGCGAGAAGGCCTGGGACGATAGGATGGAGCATGTTGCTCACCACCTCGAGCGCGCGGCCGCCGGCGAGGAGCATCCAGTTTCTTTTGGTGGCGTCAACGACCCGACCCTCACGAATTGGGCGGAGAGCCCCGGTGTCGATGTGGTCATTCGTGACGCTGGGGGCTGGAGGCTCAACTACCCGGAGAAAGGGGCCGGCAAAGGTCATCATCACGGTAGCCTGCATAACACCCTCGAGCAAGATGCTGAAGGTGACGAATTCTAAAACGACGTGTCTCCAGCCCGGGGTCACTGGCATCCTGGGCTGCGCTGCAGCGCCAGACCATTCTCTGTTTCTTCTTGTATCGGGCGTGCTAGATGATGCCATTTCGTGGTTTCCATTTGTCGGCCAATTTTCCTTGTGTATTTGGTATGATGAAAATAGCTACTAGTTTCTTATTCGAAAAATCTGATACGAATACCATGGGACAGATTATTCAAAAGGGGGTGGATTCAGCGCATTTTGGGACGAGACACACATATCACATTTGATATCTACATAGCGCAGGACAGACAGCAGGAGGGATACCCATTACGACGCCTACGACTCAGCTTTCATCAATAATAGATCATCTTGTTTTTTGCCGCCTGCTTCTCTTGAAACTCCCCCCAAAACCTGCACCTACCTGTACGCAAATATAGAATCACCCACCGTCGCCGTCGCCGTCAGCGCCTATCGCCTAACGCCGATGGTACTAAAATACAGTCCAATGTCTTCTTCAGCCCTGTCATGGCAGTCCCCCCTCCCTCCTCCCTCCTCCTCCTCAATGGTCGAATGCAACCCAACCACGCCCCCAACCGCTAGCTCCCAAACCTCGCGGCAAACATCACCAATCACCTCCAGCGCGTCAGCACCGCCCGACCTGCGCCCCAATTCGTCCCCTCCCGCCATCGACGGGAGCCAGCCCTCCCTTCTCCACTCCCGCTCCTCCCTTCCCCTCCAGTTTCACTACCGAACGCTCTTGCAGGCTTTCAAAGAGGAAATAGATCAAGTAGTGTGTGGTGGGAGGTAGATGGGGTGTGTATGTATCTCTGCGGTTTCTCCACAATGGCAGTCGAGTGAGGCGGGCAACGCAACTCTGCGATGGATCAGGCATGGATCCCCCTGACGGATGAGCCAGGAATGTCTCGGACTGGCTCGCCGTCTCATGTACAGGTAGAGTAGACTTGTACCTACGGAGTAGTAGTATTACTAACAGTAGCGTCGGCATCTCGTAGGGCTGACCGCTGCGCCGTGAGTTGTGAGTGTGACGCAGCCGTATCACATCGACTCGATCGTCAACTCGTCATTTGGCCTACCCCAAGTTTCCCGTCATTGTTCTAGAAAACACCCGCTCTCACACCGGTAAGCCTGTCGCGGGGCTCGGTCCTGCTTCTGCCAATCAAGAGCACTTAATCATCGACACCTGTCAGAAGTATAAAAAGGTATGCATGTTTGCGATTTCTTTGTTACACGTGCCTATCACTGGTCTGCACTCTCCCCGGTCACACTCACCTACTCGTACTACTTCCCCTTCCACAGGATCCTAGACCAACATTGTTTGAAAAAGAAACAAGAATGAACAAACCAGACAGTAAAGATAAAAAGGGACACAAAGTGACAGCCATAGTAGTAGATGCAGTATGGACGGAGCACACCCAAGTGACAGCACTATACCCACATTCGACCACAAGCCCATTTCAATCGTCATGTATGTATACACGAGTCCCGTTGGCCCTATTGAAAAGCTGATAGTGGCTAGGAAGCGCTTTGAACATTTCAAGCCGAGACAATTTCCGGTCCGGTCAGCCTCGCTCGCAGCACACGATGACTCTTCATATTGATGCCTTGCACATATCGCTGGTACTAGGCACCCCAGGAAAACAGAGCTCAGGAGATGACTGCGGCCTCAGACTTGGTTACACTTTCAGACTTTGATTTAGACGCAGCATTACGCTGGCTTCGTCGCTGCTGTCGCAACTTGCATTCCATAGCATAGCCCGGTTCGTTGGCTTTTCGCCACTCAATCCATGCCTCATACTCTTGCTGCTTTCTCGGATCTGGTACTCGTGGTTTTGGGATCGGACCAGGGCACGATGATGGAGTGTGGTTCCCAGCCGGAGGCACCGACGCATTGGTCCCGGCCTTTGCCATAAGATCCGGGGGGGGGAATCATTCCTGCACCTGGAAGAGGAATATACCCCGTGTTCGTAACGTTGTTTGGAACCTCTGACCCCCAGTTGCCGCCATTTACCATAGAGGTGGGGAGAGACGTTGCAGTGGGAAGGGCAAAATTTGAAAAAGGCGCGAACTGTCCCGGGCTCCAAGTTGCCGCAGGGTAGGTAAGGTTTGCAGGGAACATAGTATTCAACTCGAAATAAGGGTTCGTACTGTTGTACGGGACGCCCACTGCTGGCGGTGGCACGAAAGGGGCGTGGTATCCAGGCATCAAGGGAGGAATGTGATTGTAAGATGGGGGTGCGTCGGCACCTGGGGCGTCTAGTCTTGTACTGACGCCTGGTTTGGAAAATAGATCCTCGATTTGAATCCGACGGAAGTTTTGATAGTCATCGCTGTCTCCTGCTGGTTGTGTCTTGCCGGCAAATGAGAGGAACTCCCTCGCTCGAGGGTTGAACCCGTCATTCGAGGATTTGTAGCCTGGTCCGGTACTGTCAGTGTTGCAGTTGGACGGCAGAGAACCGTATCCTGAATCGCTGGACCGATTCCCATTATCTCTTTGCCTTAATGTATTCGGTTTGTTAGCTTCGGTGAGCCTCTGGTCTGTCCCTAGCTTCCCTGGATGCCTCTTGTCTCCATGCCACTCAGTGTGCTTTGAAACGGGTTCAGAGAGACTGATGGGACGAGTTGATTTCTTTGTTAGCTTGTTGAGTAGTCGTTGATATGCGAGGTCGGTCTCTGTCCCGTCAGAGGTTTTATGAAACTGCCTTTTCTCATTGGAGATCTTGTTCGCGTTATGCTGTGGTTTGCTGGCGTCGCCTTCGTTTCGAAGACCGCCCGCATTAGGAGGAGCGGATTCCTTCAGGGCACCATCTGTATATTTGTCGGCCGCCGATGGCAATTTGTGCGGACCAGCCACAGTTTGCAGGTGAGCTAGGTGTTGAAATGACGGTTTTGTCCTATGTGGAGTCTTCCCTACGGCCCCGAGAGCAGCAACAAATTGCTCGCTCTGCTCATCCTTTCCAGTTTTTGATCCCAAGGCCCTTGGTTTCAAGCAGTTGCTGGGAGCATGTCGAATTTCAAGCAAATCTGTTGCAGAATAACTGTCTCCATCCTGCGGGTTTCCCACAGGGCGGACTTCTATCAGACTGAATGGCCACACATCGTTAAGGTCCTTGTGTCCCAAGAGTTTGCAGTACCCAAGAGCTGGAAAATTTTGAGGGATGTTCTGACTATCCAGAGTGCGCTTGGCTGACTGCTTAAACCTGGACCGCTGGCCGCTGTCGTCATTGCCAGAGGGGGCAAAGCTTATCCTATCCATGAAATCACACAACTCTAGATATTCCGAGTTTGTATTGTCGCTGGAGCTCTTTGAGACTGATTTGCGCTCTGATCTGCGATCGTTGGGGGTTAGGTGTGAGCCCAGGGACTCTGGCGGTGCAGACTCCGAGTCGGTCTGGCCACGCATGCGCCAGTTGGGATTTTTCATTGCCTCAAGAAACTTGGAGCAGACGTGAGACTCGTCGGTGTTTCGCGTGGAGTGATTGTCTAGCTGTAATTCTGCCAGAGTTGTCCTGTTGCTGTCGGCGGCACTGCTCTGTTGCTGGGATCGTCTCGACCTGGACCTCGAGGCTACCGCGGAGGAAGACACTGGGTCCTAATCAATAAACGAAGGAGGCAAGGACCCCAAAGTTTACCTACTGGTGACTCTATTGCGTTAAAGCCAAATAAAAGAAAAGAAGCAAACGAGGGAGCAATAAGTTGAGCGAAGGCAAGCCTACGCAAGGCAATCCCGTAAACGTGGAAGAGCCCACCGCGATGGAGCAGACAAGACCAAGCTCAGGCCTACGCTCAACTCCAATGCCCTCGAAAAGGACGAGAAGAGTAACTGTGATTTGGACAGTGCGAGAAATGTGAGGCGAAAGTGACGCTGCAAGTCAACATCAACAACCTGTCGACCGCTAGCAGGTGGAAAGATCGCTGGAGGAAACGCTTCAAGGCTGTCTGGAGATGTCTTAAGTCTGCGCGAGAGTCTCTAGCACAATGAGTCCAAAATGAAAAATCAGTGCCAGAGATGAAAGTGAAAGCAGCAGTAGAGGCGAGGGAAAGGGGTGGAGATGGTTGAGGTCGGGTGAGGAGCGCTTCAACAACAAGTACAGACGCCGAGAGCTTCCTTCCCAATATCCCAGAGGTCCACGCAGAACTGGGTCTCGCTTTTAGGGGAAGGCAGGTGCCTCGCAGATTTGTACTAAAAAGTTATTCCATAGGTAGGTGCTCACCGAGGGGTCCTTCCTGCCTACAACCTACTTGGTAAGCCAGACAAGACGTAGGGAAGCTGCAATGTCGAACGGTGCAAAAGTCGTAGCTGTCGCATCGTGGAGAAGTCCGCTAAACGGGGGAAAAAACAAAAAGGCATTCTTTAAATATCGCTCCAGTTGCAAGTACAGACAAATATGACGAACAATAGTACCTGGCAATACAGACGGGCGCTGAGCACTAATCATCAATCATGATCCCCCCCTCGAGATCCCGTGCAGGCAATCTACCCCTGGTACGCCTGCCCTGCCATGTAGGCAGAGAATGCCCTCTGACTCTTAAGTTAGCACACTATCCAAGACTAGAGATGGTCAATCCGGAGGAAAACTTACCGCGTTCCTCGTCTGGATAAATACGGTTCCCGGACCGCTGAACTTGCAAACCAGCCCTTCCGCTGAGGCAATGCCAGAGATGATACCGCCAGAAGCCACCCGCTCCATGACATACTTGCAGTTCCACGCAATAAGATGGCCGTTGTCGACAATGTACTTCTCGCCCTCGATCAGCTAGAAAAGAGTTAGTCGTCACTTTGTTTGGGGTCGCCTGCAGGCCCGGGACGCAGACTCACATCTTTACGAATAATGGCACCAAAGCTGGTAAGCCAAAGCAGGCCCTTCCCGCTAATCTTGTGTACCCACAGTCCTTCGCCACTAAACATGGCCTTGCCCAGGCCCTGGCGCTTGTAGTCCTTGACAATGCCCTGAGTCGATGCCAGGTACGCGTCCTGGCCCACGGACCACTGCTCATTACCCGTCAGCCGGATGCTAGTGATGTCGCCCAGCATAAAGGGGGCCAGGAGAAGCTCCCCGGGTCCGATGAAGGTGGACGTGGCAATCTCGCCGCCGGCAATCATCTTCTTCATACTGAACTTGATGGAGCCCTTCAGGGTCACAGTGGGAGACATGGCGATCATGGCACCGGGCTTGGCCTCCATGGGGCAGCCGACGGCCAACTGGATGGTGAGGATGGTGTTACAGTCGCGGTGGCTGATGCGGTAGCTGCCGCCGTTAAAGGTGCCGACGTCGTCGCATGCGGCACCGGCGCCAACAAAATGCTCGGCCGGGGGCGCGCCGGAGAGCAAGTTGCCAGGATGGCTCGTGTTGAGGGACGGCTGGCTCGGTTGGGCGGCTGGGGCAGGTGGTGCCGACTCTGCTGGTTGTTGCTTTTGGCTCTGCTTCTCGGCCGGGTAGGCGGCCTCCGGGTTGGGGAAGGGAGGCGGGGGATCATACTGCTGTTGCTGCTGGGAGGCGGTAGAGGCAGGCCGCAGGGGGATGCTGGATTGCGAATGTTGCTTTTGATGGTGTTGTGTAGGAGAAGGTCCCGGAGGCGTGGGGTACTGAGGCTGGCCGGGCTGCCTCAATGACGGAGACGGTGTGTGTTGCGGAGGGGGAGGATATTGCCCTCCTGGGGCTGGGGGTGAGGCTTGGCCTGGGGGAGGGGGATACTGGCTGGTCTGACTGGGAGTTGCCTGCTGTGGAGGCGGATGGTAGCTGGTATTTGCGGCCGGCGAGCCTTGGTTCGGGGGGGGCGGGGGATAAAACTGGGCGCGGTTCGCGGGAGGTGAGGTCGGAGGCGGCGCATACTGCGGCTGAGAATATTGCGGCTGGGCATACTGCGTTTGCTGCTGTTGAGGCGGGGGAGGATAGGCTACAGGTGGTCAACTCTCAGCTGCTCGGTGGTGTCGCGATGGGACCTTCGTACCTTGGCTGCCTGCGCCAGGCGGAGCTGGGGGGAGAGCTATCAGTGGGGAAGAGCACTGGCGGATAGGAGGGACTCACGAGGAAACTGCTGCCGTGACGACATTCTGCCGGCGTTGAGAGCTCTGAGAGTATGGGATTGGGCCCCGGAGAGGCTCTAGATGGGCGAGGCGGGTGAGGATTGAAGTCCAAGTTGGAGCAGCACAGATAATGCGGGAGAATCCAAGGTGGTGCTCGACTGCTCGGTGAAGCCAAGACCCCTGGAGAACCAACTCCACTGAGCTGAAGCCCCCGCACCCCGCGTTGGCGTCGCAATTGGGCGGTTTGCGTTATCTCTCCAATTGCCACCGTACAAAGTACCCAGGACTCGGCGGGGGAGAAGGTGGTCTTACTCTTGCAGAGAAGACACATTCTGTGTGTCTAGAATTCAGTTGACTCAAGCTTAAAAATAGGCCTAGCAACCAAGTCCCCCAGGAACTGAGGCCAGAAACACACCGTCCGAAACCCAACGGCTTTTACCCACTGCCTACCTACCTTGCGGTCCTTACCCACTGTTCTAGGGAGGCTTCTAGCCGCCGTTGTGGGGCCGTCGGGTTCCGGGCGCTTAGCCTCTTCAACTCTTGGGCCTTGGCTCTCTGGCTGCCTCGTTCAAGTCGCCACTGCTAACCTGTAGACAGGTACTCCGTACCAACACGGAGTACAGGCACCCGTTGGTTGGTCCTCCATCATCGATTCATCGTTGACGAATGTCCTATTTGAGCCAATTGCAGCCGATTAGTCAAAAAAAAATCGGTTTGAAATCCCGATGGATCCCTCAACTGTGAATGTTAACGCCGAGCAGGTTGTCATCGGGTGATTTGGCCTTGTCGAAACGCACAGGTTATCATGATGACATGGCGACAGACAAGAGACGACCAACCAGACAGACCGAACGCAATTGCAATTTGCTTTCTTCGCTTGAATACGACCAGACTGTCAGATGCTGACATGCGGCTGTTGACATTTTCTCCGAATGCAAGGTTGCACGATCCAAAGCACCCTTTTGATGTTTTCTGAGCTTGGGGGCTTGTGATCAATCATATCTTTATGAGTCCTCTGCGCCCCCCTTGGACTTCCAGCTGACCCCAGAGCATGCGCACAACGATGGAACAAGGTACGTATACCGTGTTATACGGTAACCGTATGTCTGGTCCGTACGAGTACTCGTAACAAGCCCTCCATACTACGACGTAGGTTGCACTGCCAGCCTCCTTTGACACTAAGCGTCACATCGAGCCTCGTCAGCGGTAACCAGCGCCCCGCCGCAAGTCTGCCGCCCGTCCATGTGCTGCCCAAAGTATCGGCGCCATTGATGAGGGTGGGGGGTGTCTTTGGTGAGCTTTCGGCCCGGGGAGCTTATTACTGATCAGCAGTTCAGCACCACCTGCCCAGTTGATTCCAGCCGCTGTGTTGCCTGTGGTGCCCGTGGCCCTGGGTTGCCAAGGTGCCTGTGCTAAGGACCGTCGGATCGCCGGCGGATTTCAGATCCAAGTTGCTAGAGCGATCCACCAGGCCCACGATATCCACCACTTCCCGTCACAAGCGCCTGCTTTAAGTTTATGTACGACGTACCATTTACGAATATTAATACCTAGTTCTTTTATTGGTACTAGTAGCAGCATGAAATTACTATACACGGACGTACCATATGAGGAAGTCGTTGCGGGAAAGCAGAGCCTGGGAAACGGAAAGATGATGAGCACCCAAGTTTGATGATCGGCTGCCTTGCCTGCCGCCGTCTCAGCCCTCAACAGACAATGTGCGCGCACTACACCAAGATTGTGCAACGTTATTCGTAATACCACCATCCATGAAGAAGCCAAAAAAAAAAAAAAGAAAGAAAATACACAGACGAAAAAAAACTGACGATCATCCCAGCCCTCGGTGAGCTGAGGCTTGCAGTAGCCGCATGAGGAAAAAGTCAAGGACCTGTCAAACAAAGGCACGTTTAATTATTTGCAATGGACCCCAGCCCCGGGCCCCATTGCATGGGGCTTCTGTGGGGCAGAGTCGCGGGAATACGAACACAAATACTCCGTCGTCTGTCTGTATATGTGCATACTACTCCGTACCTTTGGTGAACATGGCAGCATAACTGCTCCGTAAGGTGTTCGTACTGCTTACAGAGCACCATGACAGTCCCATAACGGTCTCCTTCTGGGAAATCCCAGGGCTGGGGGACATCTGCGGAGTGCAGGCACACTACTGCCCTCCCCGAGTCCCTGACTCAGGACGGCCCCTCAACAAAGGTCCTCCCATTCATATGTGATCCGGAGAGCTGGAATGGAGGGTGACAGCATCCAAGGACCCGTTGCTTGGCTGTCCAATCATACCTAATACCACTCCAGAACCCGGCGTGCTCACTGCTCACTGCCAGTTCAGTGTCTCATCCCCCGTTCGTCCTCGCTTGTGAACCAATCACCATGAGACGACCCAACAGCCTGGATGGACATTTCCCGTCTCGTCACCGCGCAGGAGCGGCCACCAGAGAGCCAGAGACCAGTAGCGAGACCAGCAGAGCGACCACCAGAGAGACCAGCCGTTTATAGCGCTGAATGCACTGGCTCACTGGCTGTGCTGAACCCCGTGAGCCAACAAGCCAAGTCCTCTCAAGACACACGAGTCACACGACGCCGCCTGGAAGACACAATGCCTCGTCATGGGCCGCCCGCTAATCCCACCACCATGCCTGCAGGCTAACAAACTGTTTGCCCGCCTCCCCCGAATCCCCGGTTTAGCATACCTGGATTTGTTCCAACTTGTCCCGCCCCGGTTGCCTGCTCTTGCAGCTAAAACGCCGCCGCCTTCGACGCCCAACAGCCTATCTCACCTTACTCGTAAAACACAACCAAGGTACGTACTTTGGACTCTCTTTAACCTTGACGTGTTCATTGACCTGTGCCGTGTCCAGTCCTCCCACGTTGGTACGTAGCACATACCTAGTGCCGAGTACTGCCTTATGTAGTATATGGCGTCCCATGGCCTAGTCCACCCTGCCTCGTCCTCCTCTCCTCCCCCTTCTCCTCCTCCTCCTCCTCCACATCTCGCCATCTAGCCATCCGGATCCTTTTTTGGCCTGGCCTCTCTCCCATGCGTCTCCCACCCTCAAGTCGTCGACGACCAGCAAATTCCTAGTGCACGGATACGGCCAGCCCGTGCCTCCACTTGCTGGAGGCGCCATGTGCGAACCGAGCATGACCACCGAGGTTACCACCTGCCAAAAGTCACTGTCCATGGACGATGGAATCTCCACGCAATCCACCGTAGCCTCACGTCCATCCACTCCCGAACAGCTCCCCTTCACCGAAGACGACTCCCGCTGCTCCATCTCAGAATCATCTAAGCAGGCATTCATCCAACACGCCCGGGAGCAAAGACTGCACTCGCGCCGACATCGCCACCTGCAGCACCACGACCAGCAACACGGGCATTCTCACCCGCCAGTCAAGGCACTGGCTAGCGGATCAAATTGGAAAGGCCCAAGGCGACAAGAGATAACCCCGAGTCTCGAGGCAGATCAGCCCGCTGACCTGGTTGCGCCATGCTCGCCACCTATCATCCACGACGACGCCATCCAGGGGCCTCCTACGGTCCCAGATATCATCACAACTGATATTGAGAGCAGATCTCCGGGTGGGAGGCCACTGTGCACCCCAGAGTCATCGATATTCCCGTCCAGAGAACAACCCCAACTTAGGTCCTCTACACAAGAGACACTGCCGGAACCAACTTGGGAGTCTGGCCCGCTTGAACCGGATGACGATAAACCTCTGGAACAGTACGTTGGGGACAGCCTCGAAGTTGACCGAGATGCACTAGGCACTCCAGAGCTGCCGTTGGGACCCTCTACTGTTGGCCATAATGAGACTCTTGAGGATGAAGGGTTCTTTGACGGCCCCGGCTCCCCCAGGCTGGGAGGCATCCTCGATGGGGCCATACAATCTCTCGGGGCTCACCACGTAGATGGGTTGCTACGATTCGGAAGATCTTTCCACGGCATCCCAAACGGGTCTCCTGTTGTGCGTAATGTGCCCCGAATGCGACGGAGGTGGAAGAACAAAAAACGACGTCGCACGGCCGCCGAAACTGGCCAAGAAGCCACTACTGATGAACACGCCGTCGCTGCTGGCAATGTACAGCAATGACTCAAGGTATACGACTCGAGCCTCTCTTGAAAGATGCCGTTGACGAGTGAGGGCTACATCAACTTGGGCGATATCAGAGCAAGAGACACAGGATTGGAGGGAATTGAGTCGTTTGTTTATGGGCGAGCTAGCACGCTTATGTATCCTGGGGTTAGGGAGTCTTGACTCGAAATTTGTGCTGAGGCGTTCGATGAGAAGAAAAAAGAGATGGTTATACCCCGTTGGCGTTTTAAGGTTATGAGCCAAATGAAACGGCATGCCTCACAGAGGCGCCTTGTATTATTGAACAGAGCTGATATACCATGATGATGGGCACCGCGGAGTGTGTTTTCCATATATGCCGAAACGGCCAATCTATGTGTTTGCCTGTTCGATCGTGACCTCCATGGTAGACTTATCTTGTGATCTGTGGGCGACATGACTGATAATTAGACGAGCAAGGGGTAGTAGAGGTAAGTATTGTGAGAATCGAGGACGATGACATCCGGAGATTGGGCGTCTTCTATCTGTGGCCGATGTCGCTCCGAGTCGCGAACACTGTGGGTGACAACACAAATTGTTGGCGGTTCGACTAGGATAGCATTACCCCTCGCCAGCAAGGGGCCGTATATGCCTAGACAAAGTAACGACTATTAGCTATCACACTGAGGTTGGCTCATCTTAGCCGAGGAGGGACTGGCCGTAAGCGACGCAAGCGCCGAGCCGCTGAGGTCGAGGGATAGGTGACCAGGTTGGCTCGTGTCAGGGTAGATCCGAGCAGTCGGGACGATCCTACAGGTCACCCAGCCTGTAATACTATAGCCAAGGTGTGATCCGCGCCGAACAGGACCTGCCAGGGCCTAGGGACTTGCAAATCTATTTCTCATGACTTGTCTTTTCTGGTGAGGGGGGATTCTGGTCCCCCGCTATGACACTGCGGGCCGGGGGACGGTTGCGGCCGAACCTGGCCATCATCATCATCACTGCTGCAGGACCCAACGTAGGGCCCAACGGGTCAAACGTTGGTAGGATCGGTCGGCTCCTCAATGTGTCATGGGGCCGCCTCTTCGCACTCTTGCGAGCAGGCCGATTCCGGGGCGAAGCGACGGGGCTGATCAGAGGGCTGATCGGTGGGATTACTCATGAAGACGGAGATGAGGGCCGTCCGGGAGGCCCCGCGTCGACAAGGTGCGGCTCGAGCTCAGCATGAAGGTTCTGGGGCCCGTGTAGATGATGGGTGCATGCGTATACGTGCGTACGGCATTGCACACTGCAGGTATGTAGGCAATCTGCGGTCGGCCGATCGCCCCTGCGTCTGACGGCTTGGCTTAAACTCTCTTTGTTTGGATGCTGGTTGTCTCGACAATAATAGGGCATATCAGACATTTGTCGCTGAGACACGGGATGAATTGGAAATCTGAGTTCCGGAGGCGGACACCAAGGTACGAGTACGAGCATTGGGGGGGACTGGCGAAAGCGCTCATCAAAGTGTCTCGGGGAGTCGGACTTTCCTGCCCTGGCAACCAGCGAAACTGAGGATTGGGGCATCTGGTTTGGCTAGGAAGAGATGTTGGCTCGCTCTTGCCAAATGTCTCCAGAGAGCGCATTACCAAGCACGCGGTTGGCAAGAGTAGTCGGTGGGACAGGACCAATACCTTCCGAGTTGGGGAAGGAAGACCGGAGATTCGGAAGACTGGAAAAGGGTGAAATGGAAGGCGATAGACTGAAGCACCTAAGGTAGATAGGCCTACGAGTACGAGTACTAGCTGGATGGGACAATGGCCCGTGCCCCATGGAGCTTGACTTGGTCGCGACCAACACTTCCCAGTTCTATCACTCCATCACTCCCGGCCCATCACCACGACAATCACCCTAACCCTACCAGGTACCGATCAATGATTGGTGAAAAAATCTCGCTGCATGAGATGATCGAAATTCGACGACTGGAGGCTTGGAGCACGTTACTTCGTACGAGTGCAACAAGGGTTATTGCTGCATCATGAGGTCGCCGTCTACAAGTACGAATACCTGCCCTCGCCCTAGGGAAGACTCTATATTCCCCATTGTCCGTGTCCCAAGCGTCCAGGCAACGGACTCCGATGGTCACAAATGCGCCGGTCCAACTCAGAATGCGAACCTATTTATGGTCACTCAGGAACAGAGAGTGTCCATCGTGACTGGACAAACAGACAATATCCATATCTATCCCTGGGCATTCCCGAGGCTGAGCCGCTCTATTGGGGCCAACCAGAGTCGCCAAGTTTACAAACAGCCATCAAACGGCTCTTGCTCGTTTCACATTGGCGCATCTCGGCCGTGATAGTGTTCTGCCGCTCCTCCACGCAGGCGGCTTTTGGTCGCATTAGCTCACCGAATCCCCTGTGCGCACTACTAATGTGGCAGCGGGCCGCCGATACTTACTGGGTTGAAGCGAACCAACAGCCCAACACCATGACACCAACAGGTCCCTTGGAGGCTTGGACGCTCGCCCAGAAGACCCCGCGTTGGCCATATCACCAACGACAGAAGACGTCTGGCCACCTGTTGGTGTTGTTCATCGTCATCGCTTGGCCATGCATGCCTCCCGCGGCCAAACGGCGTTTGTGCCTCTCCTCGGCTTGAGCAGGGATGGTTCGAGGCCGTTTGCCGCCATCCTCCCTCCTCTGGACCCATTTCACGTAGCAAATATAGTTTTTTTTCAACTTGCCATTGGCCAAAATAATGCTTCATGGCATTCTGCGTTGGTTCTTCCTTATAATAAACGCCGGCATGGCAAAAAGGCCGATGAACCAGAATCGTGAGCGCACGAGGGGCCCCGGAACAAACATTAAGGCATCACATGGATCTCGAGGGCGCCGGTTCCGACTCTCTCCTATAATGGAATACTAGAAATCTCCATTCATCACTCATTTGTCTGTTCTCTCACACATCCAGGCACTCAACACGGGTTCTGGCTGCCAAAAACCCACCCCATCGATACACACTGGAATGCGCACGCATGCATCCAAGTTCCTCACATTCCTTGAAGCCCTGGTACACCGCATACCTTACACCAGCCTATCTGGCCCGTTGCTGTTACTACCCGCATTTCATCTCATCGCAGAGGTGCGACAAAGATTCAAGATGGCTTCCTCGTCTTGTTTTGTTGACTCTGACGGGGGGCTTTTCCACTTACACTGCCCGGACCCTTCCGAGCAACGAGGTCCTCCTCCTGGACACCATCATCACCCTCATCTTGCCAATTCATACTCTGCTCTTGGGAAAAGCTACTCTTCTTTGGGCTTTGAGAGCTCTTGGGCGCTTAGCAAGAACCAACCCGCCACGCCGCGCAACATGGCCTTCTGGACTATGCCATACAGGGCAGAGGCCTCGGACCGCGACCACAGCTTCTTCTGGCAAGATGTCGATGGGGTGGCTGCAGATGACTCCAACGACTTCTTCGGGCAGTTTGTCGATTTCGACGATCCTGCAACAGCACAACCAAACCCATCTATGACCAGCGCTTCTGAGGGCATCTCGGCAAGCCAAGCTGTACCCCGACTACCAGAGTCTCTGCTGCTGGAGCATGCACCCGAGAGCATCGTCAGTTCATCCACAGCGGATGAGTTCGACTTTCTCTCCTCAAGCTCCAATATCGGTCCATCATCGTCTCTTGGCCAAGATGTAAACCCCGGAAACTTGGCTGCCACCAGCGGGCAAGCAACTGGCGGCCTTGGCCACCAGCAGCTTGATCATAACGGCCGTGGTTCCATCTCTGACACAGATCTTCCCCGTGTCGAAGGCATTTCTCTAAGTTCTCCGAGTAAGAGCAGGCACGATACAATCGTCTCGCAACCAGCATCCCCAGTACGCCCAAATACAACTCGAAGGGCAACCAACAGGATTGTTGAAGCCGTACAATCCACGTTCCGCAAGGCAACAACTCGTCGCAAGCCAAGGAAGCCTCTTCCTGAAACCCGACCTGGATCTCCCACAGGCGACGAAGCGCCCCTCAAGGCCCCGAGGCAACGACCTCGTGGTGGTGGCCGCGGCGCAAACAATAAGAATCCCCCAGCGCGGCCACAAGCGCAGCAAAGCTTCGGCAGCAGCAGCGGAAGCTTCATCCATGGTGCCTGCGAGGATCCGTTCAACGAGGTCCCGCCTCTGCCACCGCCTTCTGCTCTGCGTTACTTTCAGCAGGATGGTGTCAGCCCACCCATGGTGTCGCCTGCTATCAAGAGCGAGCCTGGCTCGTTTCATGCCGACCACACCACGTCGCAGATTCCCTCAGATGTTTCGTGGGAGCATCAGCCGCATCCTTCCTCTCTCCCCGGATCTTCTGGGCAATGGACCAGCTCTGATATGATGACGCCTGCTAATAGTGGCTGGTGGGACTACAACATGTTGACCCAGAACGGGGAGTTTGTCGACCAGAAGAATGCAGATTTCAATATGGCCACACATTCTCAGCAAGCTCAACTCCCATACGAGTATCAGCATAGAATCCCCGACACCGCCACTACAGGTCTCATGATTCAGATGCCACAGCCACGTCAGGCTCACCCTTCAGTCGTCCATGACTTTAACATGAACGCCCAGGGGCAACTTCCTCCGCCGCCTCCTCCACCGCACCCAGCATCCGAGAGGCAGCATCGGCCACCGCGGGCTCCGTCATCCGGAGCGAGGCACATATCGTGCTCTCCCGTCCGCAAGCCCCGCGCTCCCTCTGCTTCTCCGACTCGAACTACACCGACAGCAACACAGAAACGACACAGCTCTGGAGGCTCTATCTCCTCCTCACGCAGCGCGTCTGGGCGTCTTCCGGGAAGCATGCCCGGGACTCCCTGCAATGTACGTAAGCGCCGCTCACGCGAACCCAGCGGTGGGAGTGCGAATGGGGGCATGGAAGCTGGCTTTGTCAACTTCACTCCCAACGATGGCGGCATGCTCATGACTGGCGTGGCCCCGAGTGGCAGCTCCAAGACCAAGGCCCGCCGAGAGAAGGAGGCACTTGATCGGCGGAGGAAGCTCAGCGAGGCAGCACTCAAGGCCGTTGCGGCGGCTGGCGGCGACGTCGAGACACTGATGCAGCAAGGTTTTACGTTCTAACAGTCTAAAGCCCAGCTATTTTCCTTTTGTTTCTTGGCTAGTGTTTTAAGTCTTATGTACGGAAGGTGCTTCGGGGGAACACGGGATATTTTCAACCTGGCGCTTTGCAATATTTTCTTTCATTTTCTCTTGATCTTCTGGGATATCAAAAGTGTATCACAAGGCTTGTTCTAGGCGGCTCCTTTTCTGCTGTACTACTACATAGGCGGGCGACTCCAGGGGTAGAAGGCAAAGGCAAAGTGAACTTGTAATAACGGGGTAGCACTAGCATTCTCTTCTTTAGATATATCCTCTTGCGAATGTCATTCTGTAGAGTTATTTAGCATGTATTGGCCTTATTCCTTCAACCACTACCTTAGTTTGCTATACGTATGAATATGTTGCTACAGTGGCTCATCGCTATCGACCGAAACCAGTCACTCCACCACGACGCCCAACTCGTTATCGCAACTGTTTCGAAACACCGCCCTGAACAAACACCTTTTCAAGCACCAAGGCGACATCCATACGGAAATAGGCTCCCAGCCACCCTCGAATTTCCGTTTTCGCGCCTGAAGTACCCGCGAGTCAGAAGAGCCCAAACTCGGTGAGCATCTTCGCCTCTTCCGGAGAGAGCCTTGTTGCTTGCCACAGCCCACCCTGCCAAGACACTGCCGAAACCGTCCCTCCTCCACTGGTCAGACAAACGCTCGCGAGCAGCAGCAACACTAACAAAAACAACAGCAACAACACGTTACCCTCACGCCATTTTTCGAGCTGCCCTTGCCACAAGCGCAAGCGCAAGCGCAAGCGCCGATGGTGGGGGGCGGGAGGATCCTGAGCTTCCGCGGGACGTGGGCAGACCAACAGCCAACCGTGGGGTTGGTTGGGTGAGGCTGGCCCGTGGCCTCGTTGTTGACGACCTTCTTCACGGCCTTCTCGGCCATCTGGACGGGCCTTCACCAAGAGCCTTCTCGCCGGCCTTCCCGAGAGAACTTTGCCCTGGCAGTGCTCTCGTGCCGTGTTTCCGCCCCCAAGGGGTCACCCAGTCTGGAGGCCGCATGAGAAGGGGCCGACAGGAAACTAGGAACCGAAATGTATGCGATCTAACGAGATTGAACATGATTTTACGTTGTTATTTAGAACTCTCGCGCGCATCCTCCCCGTCCGTACCACCACTACTACCCACTACCCTAGTTAGATCTCAGCCAGGCCACGGAGACGGCTCATCCAGTCCAGCTGACGACAGAAAATAAAATCCTTGAACGGAGAAAGGACCGAGGTGCAAAAAAAAGCGGAAAAAGAGAAGAAGAAAAAACACCGCACAAAGTTTACCTGTTCCTCCCTATGCGTCCCACTGCTGATATAAAGATTTGTATATATATACACATGGTAAATGCTCGTCCAGAGCATCAAATCTTGTTCGTTTCAAAACCAACGCCAGTTGTCATCGCAGACGCCGCCGTCATGCTCGGCCCAAAAACATAAAGAGGAAGAGTGCAGGTGCCCTGGGTATAAAGTTCCGGAGCGGAAGACAAAAATCGAGAGTTCGGCGGCGCATTGTACGTGGCCAAAACGGGGCGAAGTGGTATTATAGCCGTGGGAACCTTGCAACACAGGTACGATTGCCGAAAAGGGGCGGCCGGGCTAAACCCACGACGAAAATATCTCTATCAAAGTCGTCGATATGACCGCTTCTTAAGAACCACAACCGTTGGTCAAGGTAGTCGTGAGTAAAATGTCATGAAGAGCCACGATCATTTAGTGGTCATAGCCGGCACCACGCTGCCAGGGACTGTCGCAATTATTAGCTTTCAGGTTGGTTGTGGCCACAGCAAGTGTAGTCCTACCTAGGGCCGTTTTGGTTCTGGGGGCGGAATCCAGGGCTAGCGTTGTTTTGCGCCCGGTTCTGGCCGAGCGATGACCCCGATCGATTGTACGGGCTTGGTGACGCGGAGCGGAAGGGGCTCTCTGGTCGGTTTGCGGGGAACAGCGGCATCGAAGGGTTTATGGGAGACCTCGGCACTGTGGCTGGCATATTATCCATGTGAGACGGGTCGGTGCGCCGACGCAGATCGTTCGAGGACAACGACTCATTGTCGTCGTCGAGATCGAGATGAGACTTGTAGCCTGCCTTGTCGCCTCGTGCGGTGGCAGCCAGAGCATCGAGCTCAGTCGTGGCGTTGAGCTGAGTCTGAGACCTCATAAAGGACGCACGGTCATCGGCCATGACATGGTACCGCGCATCGGGGTTCTTGCGGAAGAAGATGACGGTGGTGGAGATGATGACCATGAGTAGCAGGATCAGGGAGAAGACGGCGTTGAGAAGGAAGAGAACCACACCAACAACACCAACTATAATCTCAGGAGCACCAAAGACGTTGGTGAAGATCAGAAGGAAGATGGCGTTCAAGAAATTGACGACGCAGATGGCAATGTTGAACGAGTTGGTGCTCTTGTCCATCCAAGGACGCAGCACGGACGCAGCGATCAGCATGCCAGCCTCGATGATGATCAGGCCCACCGCCTGGGCAATACCACTCTTCTGACCCAGGGCTAAGAACATACCCTTGATGAGGGTGTAAATCAGGACCGGAACAATGTAGTAGTAGGCAGAGGCCCGGAATTGAATGTAGAGGAAGCCCCACTTGTTGAGTGCCTGAGGGTCCGAGAAGAGGATGTACGCAGGGTTGCGGTGCATGGCAACGGATCGGCGGGCGATGCTGATGACCTTCCAAGAGCCCCAGCCCAGGGTGGCCGCCATGCCGAAGAAGAAGAAGACGCCAAGGACAATCTCTGCGGGAGAGTCGACCTGGGTGAACTCCCACAGGCAGAGAATTGTCATCTGCGGAAAACCAATGAGAGTGCAGCGGAAGAGGATGCCCTTGAGGACGGTGATCCACCCATTGCGGAAGTCGAGGAATTTCTCGCTGGACATCCACTTTTTCTTAGCCGCGAGTTCGCAGAGGCCCTTGAAAGCAGCAACTCCCAAGATGGTGAAGACAACGAAGAGCATGAAGAAGGTGAGTCCGGTCATGAACAAGTTGGTGGTTTCGATGCCAGTCATGAAAGCAACACGCTGGATACCGTAAACAAGGAAGCTGCCGTTGCTCAGCTCAATGTTGCTACGCTTCGTGACTGCCGACACTGCGCGGGGCATCATGAGCAGACTGCGCTTGAAAACATCGACGCCAGACTCAATCAGGCTTCTCTTCTCGATCTGGACAGACTGGGTCGTCATGGTGTCAAAGATGGTCGCGGGCTTGCCGCCGGTGGCACGCTGGTACCAGGTGAAGATGTCTTGCATGAATGAGGCCTTAATGATGCCCATGGACCACTGGAAATTCTGAGTCCACGCTCGGACGACGGGCGGGAGGGGGACGGCTGTCAGGCCGACGATTGCCTGAGCCTGGAAATATCCAAAGAGAGCGAGCGAGTTGGCAGCAATGTGGGAGGCAGCGTTAGAGTGGCCCAGGCCAGAAATGAGGGCGGAAGAAACCAGAGCCAGGCCAGCGATGATAGCAGTCGCCCACTTGACGCCTACCAGGTCCACCGTCTTGGTGTTGGAGAAGTCGGCCTCGAGACAAGCCACACTCTCGCCGGTCTCGGTCAAGTTGACGTGGACCCTGACCTTGGCATCTAGATCAGGAATGGTGTAGGCGATTCCGGGGATCTTCTTGTTGGCGTCACTAGGAACGGGGACGGGGAACTCTAGCTGGGTGTTACCGGTCATCATCGGGCAGAGACCTTGGAGCTCAGTTTTGCAGGGATCGATCTGGGTGTGGACCAGCTTGAGGCCATAGGTGGTGATTTCAACGTCGAAAATGACCTTTCCCTTAACGGAGGACGTGGCAGACATTTTGAGGTCGGCACTGTTGTTGCCGGGGGTGTAGGCAACGTTGAAGACGCTGGCCGAGAAACTGGAGTCCTTCTGGCACGAGCTGAGTGACTTGGAAGTGAGCATTCGCTCCCCGGAGACGAGCGATGACATCGCCGCCATCGCGGCGAGTAAAAGCGGTGACCCGAATGGCGACCGCATCTTGGCTACAATTGAGCTCAATACTCTGTGTGATCGGAGCGGTGCTGTTCACGTCTTGATTGCTGGAAAATCAAATGCTTGTCGTCCAGCGAAGGGTAAGTGACACGACGCCACGGCTGTTGTTCGAACGAGAGCGAGCGAGCGAGCGAGCGACGGAGCGGGCGGGCGGACGATCGACAACTGAAATAGCCGCACAAGGGGTGCGGTGTCGTGGTCGTCGGGAGGCAGCGGGAGCGAAGATGCCAGATGTGTTTTGTGGTAGAAATGTGCGCCGCGTCGGGGTTAAAAAACGGGAAATAGAGTTGAGTTCAGGAGGCACCCGGATGATGGATCGGAGACGGCGGCACTTGGTCGAAGCAAGGTTTGGGGGTGAGGAGAAGAGTAATGGCTGGCGGCCGTCGAAAGGATACCAACAAAGCGAGAGGAATGCCGCCACAAAGGAAGGGGCTGAATTGGTGAGGCAAGAAACGGGCGGCGAGGAAGCGAAGAAGGCAGGAAGAAGCCTGAGACGAAGTGAGAAGAGAGAAAATAACTAGGTATTGAACGAAGGGAATGCGACACAACAGGACGCTCTCGTGACGGGACGAGGGGGACGGTACCACGGACGAGACTGATTGCTGGGACCGCGGGAGACAGAGTTGAGTTTGGGTGGCAGGATTCTTTGAATGGATGGGAGGGCGAGGCCGCGAGGCCGCGAGGACGGGGGGGGCGGCTGTGTGGATGAGGATGGACGGATGCGGACAAGCAGGGTCCCCGCTGACGCACGCACTGCCAGGGGTTGGCGCTCCAGAGGGAGAGTCCACTGAGTCCAGTCCACTGAACACGCAACCATCCGCTGGGCCAGCCATGGACCAGTCCACAACTTCACAAGTCCATCAGCGCCCAGATGCAGGAATGCCACCTGTGCCCAGCAAATTGCGCACCCACTCCCAGGTTGCGCTGGGAGCACCCGTCGACACACGAGTCACCGTGTTAGCGCCTCCTGGCAATGCTCCGCGCTGTGTGGGCCTGGAGGCTGTGCAGTACTTAGCGCACAGCTAAGCTTTTGCCTAGTTGCCAAGTACCCATGCTTGGCCTGCCCAACAGCGCGCCATGGTCTCACATTCCCCCTAACAGCGCTACCAGCGCTACCCACCTCTTTGCCCCTGGGACCCCCTGATGGATGTCGTCGGATGGTTCGTGGCGTCCTGCTGTTCCCGCTGCTCGTACATAGTAACTTCGTGTTCCTTCCTAATAAATCACGACGAGGCGGCTTTTAGCCCATCTCAGTCTCGTAAAGCCCTCCCCAGCAAAAGAAGATGGCGCCCATCATACGAAGTGTGCTGACTGTTTCCCTGCTTATTTCCTATCCATAGCTCCTCTCCCTTAAACCCGCCAGACGCCGTGTCTTCCGCCGTACTCGTAGGCGCCCAGCCGGCGCATCCAAGGTAGGTCTCTCCCATGCAGCGCCACCGACGAATGGTGATGCGCGTGCACCTTGGAAGCCAATCAATGGCGCGCAGATGCTTGGCTGGGGGAGACTTTGAAGCGCTGCTGGTCTCGTGCTTCGCAGCTTCCCATCCTCTCGCCGCCACCATTTGCCATAATAATGAATCAATATGGTCATCGGCCCAGTCGGTATCTCCCAGGTCGAGATCCCAGAACTTATTCCGACTGGCTTGGCTCTCACCATGCGGTCCGTGCTGAGACTTGGGCGTATGACGAAATAGGTATTATTTCAAAGGTCAACCGCGTTTCTTAAAGAAGTTGTTGAAGGGCATATATCAATCTTCTTAACTCTCTCGACCGCAGCTGTACCCCAATCCACCTTCGCCACCGCCCAAAGCATCATACTGCCCAGAGCGTGGGCATCCCCCCGATACTCTGGCGCCACTTGGACCAGGTCGATCAGGACGAGCCGGTTGTCTAGTGTAAGAAGCGCGTTTCTGTCGACGATGTCTCCGTGGAGCACCCTAGCAAGCTCCCAGACCGCCGTCATCAGGCCTTGGAAGTGAGTCTCGGTGATGGACAAAGGTGGCAGCGAGCTGGGACCTGCGGCTCCCTCAGGGAAGCGAGGTTAATCCTCTTCCCCATCACCACGATAGCCCATCCAAGGCTTGTATCCTCCGGCCGGCATTTCCAAATTCGTTCCGCCGCAAGGAAACAGGAGATCCGATATCTCGTCAGTCGCGGCATGCTTATGGACTACAGTCAGAATGGGCAGTATCTGAAAGCGCTCCTCTATGGTAGTGCCAGCGCTAGGATCGTCTTTCAACACCTGAAGCAACCGTTCTGTCATCCTGATTTCATGTTCAATCACTCTAAGATCCTCCACAAATTCGATACACTTGAAGACACATTCAAGGCCATCCTAGACGCATCGATCACTCGAGCAGCTTAGGTGAGTCTTCTGCTTGATCTATTCAAAAGTCGTGGTAGGCAAGATATCCGATTCGCCGCGTCCATGGTGGAAATTGCCCCGGATACCCCTGGCAACCCGATCGTTTGGTTTCTTTCCAAAATGTCGTCGGAAACCTTTGGCGGGTCGTGTTGATGGCATTAAAGTCCGGCAAGGTCCCGCATTTGGAATGATAGTCGGTAACGTGGTTTGTGAAGACCCTCGACATCCAGTCGTCCTCATCGCGGACAACTGGGTCAACATTCAGCTAATACCATTACCTCTGCGAGTTGCCACGTGCAGCAAACTCCGGAAAGATTGAGTTATTGTAAATGATAACGTCAGGTTCACGCCACGGACGATCGGGCTCCAGCTCGGGCGCCGACCAGAAATCGGGGCCCATCCAAGTATCGAAACTTACACAAGAGACGACCGAAATTGGTACGATTACGAAGTCAATCCGGGGCATGCAGAGAAGGAATGTGCTGTCGTGAAATTACAGACGGCACGTCAGATGGGCCCCGTTTGCACTGCCTCATCGTGCTTCAGGTGTCACCGTATCACCGCAGGATCACTCATTCCCATTTGCGTACAAACACTAATACTAATATGCAACTCGTACTATGTAGGATAGTGTCTGGGGATGGCGTCTCAACTCAGCACGCCAGCGCAATTGAGCTCCAACGTTTGTTTCGTCTGATTCCGTATTATTGCCGTGCTTTCCGCGGTCAAGATCGCCACTACGGGCGCCTGTATACTAGAGAATTTTGATCTTCCCCAGAATCATTACCGCTGAGCAAAATCTTCCTTGTCCCTGAAACATCGAAATGATGCTGTGACAAGATTCATAATCCCGATTTCATCGTGGTCCATGGAACCGGGCCACACCCAACCCCTCGGCAGGCCATCTTGGCGATCATGCCCACCTTCTTCCAAACTAGTCAGTCGAAGCTTTATGCGTTCATTAAGCTTGATGCGAATACTACTACGGATACCAAATGACATGATATCATCGTCTAATGCCACTAAAGTACAGTTCGAGATCCTCGATCCTCCACGAGTAAATACGCTCTTTCGGACGCTCTAATGCACTCATCCATGCATGCAAGCAAATGAATTCCAATTCCCATCCTGCCGCCGAGCGGGCACAGCCTCAGAAGCTGACGGCACCGTCCATGCTCCTTCCCCAAGCAGTTCATTATAACACGTCCCACCGCGTATTCCACGGCATAATCCCCGCAGAGGCGTCGACTCCGTGCTTGTAGTTGCTCATCAGCTCTTCCTGGTCAACGCCGCAGTGGACCTGGCCGTCCCGACCCAGAAACCACCCCAGGCCGTACGTTGACCCGTCGTCGAGACGGCGCGCCATCTCCGTGCTGTTGAGCTTGGACGTGCCGACAAAGTTGTAGAGCATCTTGCTCTGGTGGATGAAAGCCAGCACCGAGGCGATCGTGTTTGGCTGTCGGGGCAGGAAGGGGTGCCGCCGGCGGAAGAAGACAGTGGTCGCGACCATGAACATGTAGAGCAAGATAAAGATACACAGGCCGAAAGATAGGTAGAAGGACATGACCGTTTCCTGGCCAGAGCTGATCAGGTTATCATCGTCACCTTCTTTCGCGGCCTTGGCTCCATCAGCGGTGAATCCCCGACCATCCACAGTAGCCAGTCCTGTGACTAGGATCGTGAGAAATTCGACCATGACAGTGCCGAATCCAACTAAAAACATAATCCCATGGCCGTTGAAGAGGGCCCGCAGCGGCATGTAACCAAATGGTAGGGCGGTATAGTCAAGCGTCAGTGTCTTTGATGGTGCGTGGCGTCGTGATAGGATATAGTAAGGCTCCATCATCCGGACAGATGTCTCGAGGCTGTTCCATGATAGCTTGAGACCAACCGCCAATGCGGTGACGGCCCATGACGCTTTGTCTGTGACAATATCTACAGGTGTGAACAAAAAGGTTGGTATAAACCCCATAAACAGCAAGAGGGCGATGATAAATGGGATGCTCCCAGCCGGACGTAGCATCATAGGATGCGGGTTCTCGGATAAGTGGGTGCCGTCGTCATTGTCCGTGTCCTTGCTCGAGGCACGGTTGTCGTTCTCATCGTCCGGCGCAAGCGACGAATTACGTAACAAGTAGCGGTTATGCTTGAGTCTATGGTGTATGTCCTTGGGCTTGGCTGTGTCGAGATCCTTGAAGTCCATCAAAATGTGGCTGACCACAGCCATGGATGCGAGTCCAGCGATGCCACGGACATCGGCCAACAAGCCCGAACGCCTCGTCTGAAGCATATAAAAGAGCCCGCACCCTGCAACAGCGCAGAGAATTAGGGTGGAAGCCAGTAATCGCGACCACACGGGTGAGAAGAGAATCTTCTTCTCGTCACCCGGATGTGCCATTCGCTCGTCGCGGCCTGGGGTTAGAATGACGGATGCTGCTGCGAAGGTGGGGATCAACGAAATGGCCAGTGTCGAGCCCATTGACGACAATGCCACAGCATAGTGACCGACCTTGAGGGCACGAAATGGTCGGAGGAAGCTGAAACTGGTTACATAGTCGACATTGATCGACTCGGCCGCCAGTGCGCCATCAGGTTTGGACATTTGGTAATATGCCTCTAAACGACGGACCTCGAAGTCGGTGAATTGCCATAAAACGCCGTAGACGACAGCAATAATTGTAGGGGCGAACTTGATGGTGAAATAAATGCCCGGATCTACCTCCTCTGGGGTTTTGAATCGAAGCACGGGGTTACCGTCGTTGTACCTCTGGAAAAGGGCTTCTTCCATCGCTGCGAGGGCAATGGAGAGAGAGATGAGGAAGATCAGGTAGGGCCAGCGCATGCTAAAAGGCTTCCAGTTAGGCTGTGGGTAGAATATTTGTGTCGTTTCCCGCTTGCCGCCTATAGCGAAGGTGGACTGTCGAGAGTTGTTAGAGGCCATACTGGTCAGCCCTTCCACCGTGCTCAGATCAGCCGGGTTCTCGACAATGACCTCGATGACCTCTCCCCGCCTATTCGCTTCGTCCTGGCCCGCATATCGGATTGTCTCAGCATATCCCAAATTTCTGCTAGGCTTACGCCTAGAGAAGGACCTAGATAGGCCTCGCTGAAGCACGGTGGGGGAATTCAGCAGCTCGGCGTCCCTCACCGTAGTGTCGGGACGAAAGCCCTGGCCAAGGCCGCCGGTGAGGTTGCCAGTGGCTTCTTGCTGTTGGAGCTGCTTCCTGAACTCTTCATCCTGCGCACCACTCGGGCCCTCGTAGGAGCTTACATCGAAACCGAGGCCCGCATACCCCTCGGTAGGAGTCCTGTCTTCCCTCCCGCCCATGGGGGCTGCTGTTTTTAGAAGAGATAGATCATATTCCTCTTCATTGATGGTCTCCGGAGCCGGGCGTCGCACGGAGCCGAGGCGAGTCTTGCGGCTGATCTTGGAAAGAGCTCTGGCCGGGAGGCTTGTCCCCGGCGACACAGGCGAGTAGCCCCCACTGGAGGGGTACACGAAGGAACCAGCCCATGAGGAGGGAGAGAGGGGTTGTCCACTACCACCATTTTCGTTTGGGCGAGGGGTGGAGCTGCTCCGGCGGGAGTCGAGAGAAACAAGCGATTCGCGGGTATGCAAGGGCGATCGGGGGGACTGCGTATCGTAGGGGTTTGCGTCAAAGTCGGTGATCTCGGACAGGTTGGAGATGCGGTGACTCAGTTGATGGCGCTCGGGATCAGGCTGCCTGAGAGGCTCCTTGCCCGTGTCGCTACGATGCGTCATGTCCCTGGCCGACGATCATGGCGCAACGAAACGAATTGGATCCGGAGGCGTTTGGCTTGGGGAGATAGCGAAAGTGATGATGGAGTGAGAGAGAGCCAGAGCTGCAAATGTGAGGAAACGAGAGACGTGGTCGCACTAGAACGGTCGTGGCGCAAGTCGCAAGGCAAAATGGAGATGTGGAAATGAGATAGGAGAGAGGTTAGGTTGAGAGTCTGGGGATGGGAATGAGCTTGGATGGGGGATGGATGGATCCTGGATGCAAAGGCTGGCCCCCCAAGCTCCATGCTGGGGCACCCTCAGTATTGGTCCTCGTAGGGCTGGCGGCCGTCAGGGACAGACCAGTGGGCCACCTGGACCCCCGCGCTGACAGCGACTCAGTGCTGGAGACTGGAGTGCTGGAGACTGGAGTGCTGCAAGCCACGCCGAGTCGCCGACGTACGCCCTCAGAGGCAGTAAAAGTAGATGGGAAGCCTGGGGCCGTTGATTGGCCTTGGGCTGATTACCTTTACCTATAGACGGGTTGCGATGGGCAGGTAGGTGGGTAGGCAGTGCGTTGATGCGGGCCAACTTCCAGGTTGCTCAACGTGAGCTTCAAGAGTCCAGACTGCCACTGAGAATGCATCTCATTTCTGTGCCACCGTCCCATCCCTGCCTCGGAGGAAAGCGACGGTGGGTCCTGTGTCGTGCTGTTGGCCGACTAAATCATCCAAGTCGACAAAGTCGACGCCCGGCATGTAGGGACGGGATTCCAGAATCCAGAGGGCCTTCAAGGTGAGGGCGAAAACACCTGACAGCAATGGTTGGAAGAAGGTAACCTACCTGCTCGTACTTAGTATCCACCACCCACGGTCAGGCGTCTTCAGTGCCGGCACCACCAAACAGCTAAAGATAGACCACCACCGGCTCGTGGCTGCACTGGCTATTAGTAGAGTGTTACTATTATCGACGGCGTGACGCTCCGACTTCCTAGGTCCTGAACGGAATCCTTCTGTCTCACCACTGCCAGCAGGTCGGGCCCCGCCCACGCGGCACATCCATCAGCCAGTTCAGCTCTGGAGGCCGATGGCTCCACGATTGGCGCCCGGCGACTCTTCCACGTTGGCGACTTTGCTACATTACGGCCTTGCCGAGCCAGTAGCAGCCCACCTGGTTGTCGAAAGAGGTGTCGTCTCAAACTGCCAAGTTCTGCCTCTATGAGTACTCGGTTACTACTACTTTTAGTAACCTCTGCTATTAGTAGTACGTACTAGTAGTAGGTAGTCGTAGCAGGTTTAGACAACGTGTATGAGGGAGAGACACCTGTTCTATTTTGGTTCACTTCAGCTGCAGATGAACGGGCAATTAATTGCATGCTATCGCCATTACCATTTTTCCTGCCCAGCAGCCTGTCTGGGTATAGTATTCGGATTGCCGTATCTCTTCGTATAAAATGGATACCATCGTGGCGCTCTGCTGCCGGACTGGGGGCCATTACATCGGACAATTTCCCAACCTTATCCACGCATAGGGCGCAATGTGCCCAACCAACCTGTGGGAGACACCCAAGCGAACACCTGCACTGGGAATGAGCGGTCCAGCGGTGACACAACGTCCTCTGGGATCATCACCCGGTCCTCATAAGGCTGAAACGGCGTTTCTCATCCTCAGCTTTCATAGGAACCCCCTGCATGACGAGCTGACAACCTAAACGCCCACTGCATGCTTCCTGTACGGTGTGCCGACGCGCGTTTGGGTAGGCCGCTGGGAATGCTCCTCAGCTGCATCTCTGGACCACGCCATCAACTGGACAAGTAGTATCTCACCGCCTCCATGAAAGAATGGCTCCCACTTCAATGTTAACATAACACTGGTAACTCAGGATGGAGTCTGAAATCAGGTCCAAATCCATTTTGAAGGAATTAAAATCTTCTCCGAATCTAAGCTATTAAATACCGTGATGCAACCACGAGGGTATCCAGACTGGTCAACGCCTGCTCCCACACGGGACTACTTCAATGTCCCAATCTAATGTACTCTAAAAAGCCACGATGCAACTCGCTATCGAGGGAGCCCCAAAACCAAAATATATCGGCCGTCAGATACTTGTTTACATGAGCAACATCAGCGCCGCTACCATGGCCGGTACCAGCGCCATTGGGGAGAAAGGCTGGATCAGCCCGGGGGCGCTGCTAAGCTCGCCACAGCAGTCCCATTTGTATGTGACATTGTTCATCTGCGCAGCAACCTCAAACACAGAACCTGGCGGGTCGCCGTAGTTGTAGTAGTCAACATTGAGGTAGGTTGGCGGGTGGCCCCATTGACTCTGGCATTTTCTGGCGGCGGCGCCGAGGCTGCCATAGCCGGTGGCGTTATTGGTCTCGTTGAGCAGCGAGACAGCAGGGACGAGTAGTGAGGTATCGAAGACGTTGAACTCGACGTTGAGGTTATGGTTCATGAGGGTGAGGCGATTACGGGCAGTCTCGGGTTTCAGGTCCGGCGGACGCTGGACGTCGCAGGGAAATTCGCGGTCTACAGGATCGAAGGGTGTCTCCCAGACGTGGGCGAACTGATCAAGCAGCCAGGGGAACTGGGTCTGGTCCGCATTGTAGTCTAGGAACATGATGACGCGCTTGCCGCGCAGGATCAGGTTCTCGAGGGTAGGCCAGTCGTCGCGGGTCATGGGGAGATACGGCGCCTCGTACGCGTATTTGACGATTCCTGATTCCCTGAGGTAGGGCTCGTAGAGCGATGGTTTCGAGTAGTTTCCGTTGCCGAGTAGAATGGTGACAACGTCATATGGATGCTTGGAGACCCAGTCTGTGACCTCGCCGAGCCAGTCGGTAATGGGGCCAGCGTCCAATAGGTCGCAGGAGGTGTGGCAGAAATGAGGCACTGTGCCGTTCACGGGCCATTGGATCTGAGCCTGTAGGAAGCGGACGCCATCGTCAAGCTGCGCTTTGACGGGCAGCTCCTGATTCGAGCCCGTATTGCCGGGCCGGACAAAGGGCGAGTTGTGGCACCCGACGTTAGTAATGTTGCTATACTTGCGCGTGCACAGGTCGACATAGTTGTTACAGGGTTGAGTGTTGGTGGGCTCAGGCTTGTCGGTCGTATCAGTGGCGTTAGCAACAGGTGTCTCGGCGGACGAGAGGGTCTCAGTGGCCGAGAGGCCCTCTGTGAAAGTGAAGGAGCCCGTGATGGTCTCATCGGACGGGTCTCCCAGAGTAATTCGGGACGTGTATTTCGAGTAGGGCCCCGTGGGAGGGCCGGTATGTTTCTCGACCTCTTCTGTCTTGGTGCCCGTGAAGAAGGCCATCTCGTCTGTGTTGGAGAAGGTGACTGTGGGTTGGGTTGGCCCAGCAGTGTCGGTAGTACTATCGTCCTTTGCGAGGACTTGATGCGATAGCAAGGCGCCTGCATAGAGCAGGGCTGTGTTGAGGGAACGCATGACGGCGATGAAATGGGAGGCAGTTGAGGATCACCCTCGTTCCCCGACTCCCAGTAGTGTCGTTTCTCTTGGCGGACGAGCCTGAGCAAAGAAGATAGTAATCGCTTTTCAATGATATTTGTCAAAGAGAAGGAAATGCCGCGCTATGCAGGCGACACGGGCGAGCGTTCGCCTCGAGTCAATGGAGATAGGGTCGCAACGGTCGTCAAGAGGCGCGCATTTGAGAACGGCGACGACGAAGTTGGAAGAAAGTCGTCCAGATCAGGTGTGGCGGGGAGCTATGGCTAGCTGTGGTGGTGGTGGCAGGCAGGCACGGCCCAGATTTACCAGGAAAAAAACGATGGGAGTGATGCAAGTTGTCTTGGCCCGATATTGGTAGTGACGGAAGATCGAAAAAGCACACGCAATGGTGCTGCAAGTTGGACAAGGAGCAGATTGTCGTTGGACGGGAGAAGTGAAAGGGGCAGCGACGATCCGTCAACTAAGTGGAGGTGGATTCATTGGAGCTGTTCATACGCCCGCGACAAGATAATTGCATGTACGGATACGTATTCGTAGGATGAGTACGATGGAGCGCAGCACAACCAGCTTGTGGGATCTACTTGGCTATTACATAAATCTAATGTTGGATGACAGCCTGGCTGAGCTGGATCACCGCTAATTAGCAACACGAGGCAAGCCTGGCAAGATAATCAAGCAGCGCAGTGGGCCGCCGAGAAAACCTTGAAGTCTATTCTGACCGCGCGGCCAGCGTGTGCGGATTGTGGAACCCGGCATTGAGTGTGTGTCCATCCCCGCCACGATAGTCTCGGTGATGCTGCCTGACACCATGACGTTGACCGGGCTGATGTCCATTTGTCCAGCAGAAACAGGGTCAAGAAGACCAATCCAAGCTCAGAATATGTATAAGCAACAGCACAGGTCAGTTTGTTTGTCTACAATAGTACTTCCAGGCTCTGGTCGAAGCTGTCGAATGCTGGCAGCATGATGAAGAATACTCGTATGCACTTTGATGATCTTGATCAAAATGATCAAGCTTGGGCATCCTGACGCCAGATGGAGTGGAGAGCGACCCACTGATTTTCGGCAGTGCCTGGTGTGAAACAAGGGTCGGTGACCAGTGAGCGCTGGCTGTTGGCCGATTGTGTGGGGGCGCCACCAGGAGATCCCCTGGCGCGGGTGGGGCCGGCCCAACAGGTGGAGAAGCAGCGCGCCAAACAGCGCCCGTGCTTGGCAGTGGTGGGCACCGATTAAGCCGCTTTGCCGTGCAGCTGCCGCAAGCCCCAAGTGACGAAATCTTGGGTGGGAGATTTGACTTCCAGCTCCAGCGCAATCCTGCAGTGGCCAAGGTACCTCGTACAGTGAGCACCTCTAACCACTGGACCTGCTCAACACTGGGCATCCGATCTGGATCCAAAGTCAACATCACAACCTCCCACCACCACAACTCGTGGTTCTCAATTGCACGCAGCTAGGAGAGCACGGCCTCCTCGCATCACCACCGTTGCCCAGCATGGCCGCCTCTCCAGTCCATCGGCGCAACACGGCTGTTGTGGCCGCCGTGTTCTACCTCGTCACCGTCCCCTTCCTCATCCTCGTCTCGGTCGGCAACACCCACATCAATAGTATCCTCAACGACATATACTTCTTCAAGCTCGATGTCTCCCACATCATCCCCGTCTCTGTCGCCAACTCCCACCTCCTGAACTCGGTCGCCCGTAGTCTGGGCCTGCACGACTTCTACTCTGTTGGTCTATGGAACTTCTGCGAGGGTTATGTCGATGAGTGCGTCCTGCAATTGTCCCTCCCTGCTGCTGGTGCGCCCTGGCTGACTTCAACACGTGTAATAACAGAGGCGTCACGTATTGCTCCGAGCCAAAGTCCTTCTACTGGTTCAACCCAGTCGAGGTGCTCGTCGGGGAGCTCCTCGCGGGCGCCAGTATCGCTCTCCCTTCCCAGGTGACCACCATCCTCAACCTCCTCAAGCTGGGCTCCCGCATCATGTACGTCTTCTTCACGGCCGCCACCGTCATCAACTTTGTCCTCATGCTGGCCTCGCCCCTGGTCCTGCGCACCCGCTGGTTCAGCCTCGCCCTCTCTCTCATTGGCGCCATCTCCTCCATCCTCGTCACCGTCGCCACCATCATCGCGACCGCGATCAGCTTCGCCGCCAAGATTGCCCTCACCGCCCAGGACGAGCTCAACATCAGTGCCGACGTCGGCATCAAGATGCTCATCTTCATGTGGGTAGCCACCATCCTCACCGATCTGGCCTTCATCCTCCACGCCGCCATGGGCTGCTGCTGCAGGCCCCAGCGCGGTAACCGGTCTCAGGAGGAGCAGCCCGCGCCCGCCATGAGCGAGAAGAAGACGACCAAATTTTCCTTGCCCAGCTTCGTGCGCCGTAGGAAGGGTGTGTCGACGGCTGAGGGCACTTCGTCGACACCCGAGGGCGCTACGTCGACCGAGTAATCTATACCCATGCGGTTGGTTTTGCGACTGTTGGTCGGGGCGGCTCGATTAATTTGGAGAACTAGACCACAGGTCTAGCGGAGGCGCTTACATATATAGTCATTTTTTAGAGTCGATTGCGTTGCTTTATTCAAAAGCATGAGCAACCAAATCACCACTGGTTTTGAAGCTCATATTACGGCCTACCGATTATTAGATACACGTGGTATACCTTTGGTGGATATCCTGAATAGATTAATACAGAGTCAGCTTCAAATAGACTTGCTCTCTGCCTGGCCCCGTCATATCCTCTCCGCGTCATATGTACAAATCGTTTCGTCATCACAGAGTGCCCCATCATTACCCCTGAGTCCAGCGAGAAACCAACGCCAAACGCAGGCTACACGAGCCAGAACAGGGCAACCCCCAACGCCACACCGAGAAGCCCGTTGGCCGAAACCGCCGTGGCCGCCGCCCCATCCTTGGGGAACTCCTTCTGCACTTTCCCCGTCTGGCTCGCCTCCACGGTGAAGCAGCTCGCCGTCCCGCACTTGTACCCGCTGGGGCAGCACCCGGCCGTGGGACCCCCCGAGTCGCCGCACAGGAACCACCCGCCGGCGCACGTCCCCGTCGTGGAGGCGGGCACGTCGTCGGCGGGCACCACGACGGTGGCGGCGCCCGAGGCGATGGTGGTCGAGCGCCGGGGTGGGCACGAGTGCGTCTCGCAGTTGCGGTCGGTCCTGCAGCAGCCGCCCCCGTGGGTGGCGAGGCAGCCGTAGAACCCGGTTGGGCCTGGGAAGAGTCAAGTCAGAGATGTTGTTGCGCGGATGGGAATCAAAAGGGGGGGCGGGGACGTACAGCCTGTTTGCGTGCTCGAGCCCTCTGTCGTCTCTGCGACAGACGTCAATGTTGGGCGCCACGGAGCGCCGCCCGTCTCCGTAATCGTAGCCGTAGCCGTAGCCGTTTCTATCGCCGATTCCGTGGTTATAGTAAGCTCGGTAGTTATGATGGTAGTAGTGGGCTCTTGGGAGGTCTCTTCCTCTGTCGTCGTCGTCACCTCCGTCTCAGTCGGCCTCGGGATCGCCGTAGTTGTAGGAGGCCCCGGTTTCACGCCTGTGCCTGTCAGCCTCGCATTTCTCTCCTTCCAAAAGATAAACAGATTGGAAGCCTTTATTTCACTCACAGCCAACACCCTGGCATTTATACCCTGAGATGCAGCACCCGCCCCCGAGCTCTGGTGGACAGCTCACAGCATCGGCGGGACAGGCGCCCACGCCGCCACCGCAGTTAGACCCCCGTGGACAGCAGGCCACATGGCCGACGGCGGTGTCTGACACTTTGGTGCAGAATGTCCCGTCCTGGCAGCACTTGTTGGGGTACCCGATGTCGGCGCAGCTGTTCATGCCGGAGGGGCACGACGACCTCCTCTCGAGGATAGCCAGCACCTCGGCGGCGCGCCGCAGAGCGCCCTCGTGGGTCTCTTCGTTGTAGTGCGGCGCAAAGGCCCGTCGGTAGAACTGCGTCGATGCATTGGTGCTTTCTACCTGGTAGTCTGCGTCGAGGTCGAGAGGCGCGAGGTCGGGGAGGGGCGCAAAGGCAAGATGCTCGGGGAAGAGCTTCTCGCTGGAGTCGGGGGAGAGCTTTTTGATGGCGGTGGGGCCGAGGTTGGCGGTCGCGAGGGGGAGCAGGGCCAGCAGGGCCGGTGGGAGGAGGAGGATGGAGTGAAGTGATGGCATCTTCAGCTGTGGTGGGATTTCGAGGCAGTTTAGTGTGGTGTTTGTTGGAAGCGAAAGAGCTCAGATTGCGCAGCGCAGCGAATGGTGATAATTCGCCTCTCTACAGGTCTACTGCTCTAGCCCAGTGTCACGATAGACGAAAGACTTTTATTTGAACAATGAGTAATTTCACCATGACGTTTGGTAGAAACCTTGTGAAACGATGAGGTTCTGACAATGCCATGGCGCTAATCCTGGGTGGCCCGGCAACCATTATCATGCTGCCCGATTGGGACGTGGCCTGACGTGTACTCGTACTATAGGATACGGAGTGGCCAGCTCCTGGATGTGAACAAGAAACCCCAAGGTGATACAGTTCGGTATATTTATGAGCCGGCTCACACGTTATTATTGCGAGTCTCAAGACGATTTAGACGCCTGCCGTCTGGAATGCCATCGCCAAACTCTAAGTCTTAGTCTAAGACGCCTGATTGCCCAAACAGGTAATCGGCCGCTCAGCTACCCTACATCTCTATGCCTGGGCGTCATGGCTAATATCTCATACTAGGTAGATAAGGCAGACATATTCGTACTAGTAGTACTCTTGTATTAAGTAAAGGGTAAGTGCAGTATATGCCAGGAATTTGGATAATCCACATAGCGTATCCGTGTAAGTTGTAACGTTAGTAGAGTGTGTAAAGCATGCCCAGGTCGCTGATGCTAGTTATATTTGTGTTTCTCAGCACGACTTAGTGCACTGCATGATTCATGATACCTTGATCCCGTTGATGAAGAAACTTTGCGAGCGGAGTTTGCGAGTTGTCCAGTCTTCATTTCCCATGTATTATATTCTCATAATATACAATCATATGCTAACCATATCTATAATAATGCACTGTCCCCTGTTTATATCGTACACTTCCGACGAATTGTTTATACAGATAGTAATTAGATCAGAACATCACGTTGGCCCCCTTTATCTCATCCTTCGGCTGGCTCTCGGTACGCTCCTCTACCGTTGCGGGACTTCCCTTCTTCTTCGACTGCGCCTCGCGCCTCGCTGTAGGTTCCTTGATAAAGGCGTGGCAGAGCAATCCTGCAGCAACGCTGACGTTCAAACTGTCCACGCAACTCTCCTGGATGAAGCGAGGCACCGAAAGCTCGTAGTCGGCCGCCATCTTTACCTGCTTGGAGAGCCCGAAGCCCTCGTTGCCCAGGACCAAGATGCATGGGTTGTCCGATAGTGGACTGTTCCTCTCAATGTCATCCGTGGAGAGGAATTTCCCACTGTGCATCGCCGCGAACTTCTTGCTTGGCGGCGCGACGGCCGCATACGATTTCCACCCGGCCTTCTTGGACTCCTCCAAGAAACTCGCGGGAGAGTCCACGGTGAAGATGGTAACCTCCTCCACTGCGCCGGCGGCGGACTTGAGCACCACGGGCGTCAGGGTCGAAGAGTTGCGGCTGGTGATGCCAACGGCGTCAACGCCAAGGTAGCTTGCCGTCCGCAGCATGGCACCGAGGTTTCCCGGGTCCATGATCTCGTTGAGGAGAAGAACAAGGGGCCTTGCGGTGATGTTGCTCGAGCGCCGGATGAATGTGTCGTTCCCGTTGACTGCCTCGTCCTCCTTCGTCTGATGACCCAGTTCGATATTGAACCCCAGCCTTGATGGCGACTCTTCGAGCTTGCCCAATGATGCTACAGGTAGCTGGGGAAGAGGTGACGTCTCGAGAACGAAGCCGTTGTGTGGCCGGCCCATGCTCATCTTGTCCATCAACCGTTGGTCCTCATTGGGCACTATCGTGATGGGGACGCCGCGCTCCTGAGCAAGCTGGGTGATGGCGGCGATATCCTTCGTTTCTTGCCGATTCTCTCCACCGTATATGTAAAGGTTGTACAGCTTCCGCCTCCCATGATCGAGCGCGGCTTTGACAACAGATCTTCCATACAGGAACTGGGACGCAGCGGTGGTGTACTTGATCGTGATTGGCATCATGTTCCCGTTCCGCGGGCGTGGCGGCGGGGTTGACACGCCCGGGGTCTCGTCAGCACGGCCTTCCGTTCTGGCTGTTCGCCTAGCCCCATGATCTTGACCTCTCGTAGCGCGACTCTTGGGTTCGGGGAGCGAGGCACGCCCGGCGATAACGTCGCGGATTTCATCGTCCCGGCCTTGGGACCTCTCAGTTCGCCTAAGCCTGCCATGATCTCGACCCCTTCCAACACGGTCCCTGGATTCGCGCGGCGAGGTACGTCCGGCGGCTGTGTCGCGGAATTCGCTGCCACGGTCTTGCACCCTCCCCATTCGCCCAGATCCGTCGCCATCTCGGCCACTCGCGGCACGATCCTTGGATTCGCGGGTAGAGGTATTTCCCAAGACGGCATTGCGGGTAGTCCATTCGTCGCGCTTCCTGTCGTGGAACGAACGCGGCCGGATGGGCTCATCGATGATGTTTGTCAGATCCTTGAGCGAGCCGTGCTTCATCTGATATACCAGACTGTTCTTTCCGAAATCCGAGCCCGGGTCAACAAAGCGCTTCCTCCTCGTCTGTTTGCCGGTGCCGTCTTCCTCCTCTTGCTTGCGCTTGAGTTTTCTCAGCAGCTTCAGCTGCTGTCGCTTGCTGCCCGCCCCTTCCAGAGCCTTCTCTGTGAGTCCAGAATAATCGCCCCTATCGCGACCCCGCCCAGGGGTGCCTCTGAAGGACCTAGACCCGCCATGTTGAGTCGAGTCGGAGCGTTCACCGTAGGAATCCCTGTCGCGCCTTCGCCCGGAGATCACGTCGGAGAACCTCGACTCGCCATATCGAGTCGAGTCAGAGCGTTCATTATAGGATTCCCCATCGCGCCTTCGGCCGGAGGTTACGCTAGAGGGCCTCAATTCCCCATATTGAGCCTTTTCAGACCGTCGCAGACCTCGGTGAATCGCCGACAGACTAGAGGCGCGAGTTGCGGCGGGGGCGGGGTAGGATAGTTGCGTAAGGATCTTTGCGGATGGGCGGTAGAGACCAAAGGTCTTGAGTTGTAATGAACGTATCATTGCATTATGCGGTTTGGGAGAATGAAGGGGAATGATGCAGGTTAGTGATGAGTGGACTGGCAAACTGGGTCAATGTCGATGTCCCGTCTTTTTTTCTGCCGGGTTGGCCCTTGGCGATGAAGGCGGTGGGAGATTTAGAGATTCTGATTGGCTGAAGAGGGCGATCTGCAGGGTTAATCTCTCAACGCGTGCCACAGTCGCAACCGCGTCTGGGCGGATTTCGAAGCCTGGATGCTTGACCCACATTGGAAGTCACTACCTTCTGACCTACAACTGACAAAGAAGTGTTTGGATGGTTTGGGTAGAGGTCGCTCGCTCTCCGTCACGCGTGCCCACTTGTCCCTCAGAATGTAGTACACTTTCCAATGAACTAAACCGGTCTCACAATCTCCAATCCTCCATCCTATTGGGTACCATCCCTTCTCTACCCCTCCAAGATCGCGGACTCGCATGGCAGCGCGCCGTCGCAAGGTATCGCAGGTCGCGCTCACCCCCTTTGGTCGATAGCTCCTAACGCAGATGGCAGGATGGGCGACGAACCTGTACTCGAGCAAGTGGCGGGGGCTACGAAGGGCTCAGTTGCCGCGAAAGCCGATACGGACCTCGATATGAGCTTCGACTTTGATCGTCGCGATCTCGACTTGGACGCAACGGCAGATACTAGCGAAATCCTGGACTCGGAAAACGAAACCCACAATGGGGCGGACCCTGAAGAAAACGAGGCTCAAGGGTCGGCGGAAGCTCGGCATGATGTCGCACCCGATTCCTTTAGTACCGAGCATGTCGCTTCCCCTAGCCCGGAGGCTGCTGTGGACGGCGAACGGGATAGCACCCCGGTAATACCAAAGGAATCCGCAAAGACAGAATCCGCGGAACGAGAACTCTCTGCCACGTCCTCTGCGAAGACCCCCCGTCGTTTTGAAATTAGCCTACCAGGCCTGCCTCTATCCCGACGAGACCAGTACGAGCAGGTTAAAAGCGACACTATAGAGACAGTCAAGCGAGAGGATACGACAGAGGCGGGCCAAGTGTGCTACCATGTAGAATTTACAGATGGACGGGAGGAGCTGGTAAGTCTGGCGTGTCTACTTGCTGTCCTTCGGCGCCCCAATATCGCGACTCTGCACACCTGGCGGACGCTGCTCTGGCTTCTGCTTTCATCTGGAGAGACGGATTCCCAGCACTTGCCTGCTCTTCACACCGCCCTTAGTTTTCCCTCAGGGCACACAATACCTCATGTTATTTAGCATACTGTTACCTGTTTGCACGGGCCTTATCACATATCTCTCACCTTGCCATTCCCCTCTCATCTCTTTCTCTCCTCATCCTCTCATATCCCCTCCTCTATATCTGTACACACTCTCTTCTCGATTTCTTATACTGCGCATGCATCTCTGACTCGGGAAAAGGTCACACACGACGAAATCATCAACTATCGGAACGGTCAAGCTGCCCTTCTTCGCTTCTACAATCCCGAGATGGACGTGCTGGGCAAGCGAAAGCGTGATGATGCCGACGAATGGCAATCGGGGGCGGATGAATCCACCACTGATGTTATGGTCGACGACAACAACGAACCTGTAGTGAATCATCATCGAGCAAAACGCAGCCGCTCCGTGCGATCGCTTCCTTCTAGAGCTGCTGCGACGAGACAAAGCTCGCACCATCGCTCCTCACCCTCAGACGAGGATGATGACGTCGTTGTCTACAATGACAAGCCTAAACCTCGACGCAGCCTCCGACCTCGAAAACCTCTGACGACCCTCTCCGTACAAGCACAAGACGAGCCTCAAGAAGATCCTCCGGACGATGGTGAGTTCGCCATTGTGACATCGGACATAGCGAAAAACACCAAGTCAAGGGCCAGGCCTCGTCGAGTACAACCTCATCGTCCGAACTATACCCTGGCTCGGCAGAAATCGCCTGACTCTGACATTGAGTTTGAAGCGCCTCGTCGGTCAAACAGAGCAACCCGAAATCAGCTTGATATGCGGGATGACGTCCCGATGGACGACGATTCATTCTACATTGCTGAGGAGAAGGCGCCTGGCACTCCCAAGGTAATCTCGGTCAGAGAGATTGTTCAACCAGTGAACCCTGACTCAGCGTTTGCTTCGACTCACAATGATTTCTGCCACACTTGCGGGGGTTCCAAGCAAAGAGGCCAGCTCGTCTACTGCCAAGGCTGTAGTTTGACGTTCCACAAGAACTGCCTTGGATACCGGAGTGGGCGTGAGCACATGGTTACCAAGATAAGAGAGGAAGATTTTGTTCTACAGTGCAAGTATTGCATTGGAGTTTACAAGAAGAAAGACAGTAACGCCCCTAGCTATGACATGTGTCAGGCCTGCAAGAAGCCTGGCAAGGCATGCGCCGCGTTTTCGGAGAAGAAGACCTCTCGCCAGGAGGAGAAGCTCCGGGAGCAGAATGGAGGCGTTGATCCCATCACGCCTGTATCGTCGGATCTGGTTAACAACTCGGATTTGGTTCTCTTCAGGTGTGTGAAGTGCCATAGAGGATGGCATATCGACCATCTCCCCCCCATTGGCAAGGAGACCGTCGGCACCGACGTTCGATCGGAGCGTTTGAAAGACTACTCGATCGACTGGCAATGCAACGAGTGCTCCTCAGCAAAGCACAAAATCCACCGTCTGGTTGCGTGGAGGCCTATTCCCGAAAAACGCGCCCTTCATTCCTCAGAGACAGGCACACTGTCTGTTCTAGATTTTGATGAAGACAGTAAAGAATACCTGATCAAGTGGGAGAGCACATCCTACTTTCATTGTTCTTGGAAGCCGAGCGCCTGGGTCTTTGGTATAGCCCCATCCATCCAGCGCTCTGCCTTTGCGAAGCGCGACGCCGAAAAGAGTCTTCTGCACTACAGTGAAAAAGACGCCATCCCCGAAGAATATCTCATGCCCGATATTATCCTGAACCTTAAGATGGACAGCTCGACATATGTTCGAACGAATCGCAAGGAGGATGAGTTGGCCCAAGCACCCAAGATCCGAAAGATATTCGTCAAGTTCCAAGGCCTCGGATACGATGACGTTGTGTGGGATTTGCCTCCCAAGAAGAGCGATGGGAAGGCTATCTACAATGCCTTTGTGGGGGCCTATTATGATTATCTGGACGGAAAGTTCTTCGAGTCCGAACCGTACCACAAGATTCGTGACCGCGTCAAGGCGTACAAGGAGGCAGACTTTGAAGAAGTCGACACACAGCCCGCGGGTCTCCAGCGGGGCAAGCTCATGAGCTACCAGATTGAGGGCCTTAACTGGCTTCTCGAGAACTACCACGCCGGAAAGAGCGTCGTGTTAGCAGACGAAATGGGCCTAGGCAAAACTGTGCAAGTGGTCAGTCTGGTTGCTTCACTCGTCCAAGACAAACCCAAAGTAAGTACTCCCACCGCCTGAAGCCATGGTATGACATGGTATGCCACTTGCTAACCTCTACACCATAGGTCTGGCCGTTCCTTATCGTCGTTCCTAGCGCTACTTGCCCCAACTGGCGCCGGGAGTTCAAGCAGTGGACTCCAGAGCTGCGGGTTGTCACCTACCATGGTGGCAGAGCACCCCAGGAGCTCGCGTACAAATATGAGCTCTTCCCTCAAGGATCCAACGACATGAAGGCCCACGTAGTCATCATGTCATACGACTCGGCAGCCGACCCTCACACAAAGGCACTTTTCAAGAATGTCCAATGGGCGGGTCTGGTGGTGGACGAGGGTCAGCGCCTGAAGAATGACCAAAACTTGCTTTACTCTGCTCTTCGATCCATGAAGATTCCTTTCCGCCTTTTGCTTACCGGAACCCCATTGCAGAACAACAAGCGAGAACTTTTCAACCTCCTTCAGTTCATTGATGAGTCTCAAGATGCGGCAAAACTGGATGCCGAATTTGAGGTGCTCGATAAAGAGACTCTACCCAAGCTGCACGAGAAGATCCGCCCGTACTTTCTTCGGCGGACAAAGGCCGGTGTTCTCAAGTTCCTGCCACCAATGGCCCAAATCATCCTTCCGGTGACCATGACGGTCATCCAGGAGAAGCTCTCCAAGAGTATCATGGCCAAGAATCCCCAGCTGATAAAATCCATGTTTGCAAACAGCAAGATGAACAGAAAGGAGCGAGGGAGTTTAAACAACATTCTCATGCAGCTTCGGAAGTGCCTTTGCCACCCGTTCATATACTCTGAAGCCATCGAGGAACGCCATCATGACCCGACTGTCCTCCATCAAAACTTGGTCGAGGCCTCTGCAAAGCTAATTCTCCTTCAAATAATGCTGCCGAAATTGAAAGAACGGGGCCACCGCGTCTTGATTTTCAGCCAGTTTCTCCAGCAGCTTGACATCATCGAGGATTTTCTGGCTGGCATGGGCTACGGCTTCCGCAGACTGGACGGGCAGATATCGAGCTTGGAAAAACAGCGGCGGATCGATGCCTTCAACGCCCCAGACTCGGACCTTTTTGCCTTCCTCCTATCCACCAGGGCTGGGGGCGTCGGCATCAACCTGGCCACAGCCGACACCGTGATCATTATGGACCCGGACTTCAACCCGCACCAAGACATCCAGGCTCTTTCGCGCGCGCACCGCATTGGGCAGAAGAAGAAGGTTCTCTGCTTTCAGTTGGTAACCAAGGACTCGGTGGAAGAGCGAATCATGCAGATTGGACGGAAAAAGATGGCACTGGATCACGCTCTCATTGAGAGCATGGATGATGATGACCTTGCAGGAGATGACTTGGAGTCTATCCTGAAGCATGGAGCTCAGGCACTGTTCAATGATGACTACCAGAAAGAAGCGATTCACTACGACTCTGCATCTGTTGACAAACTTTTAGATCGCACCCAGATGGAGAATACGGAGACGAGTGAGGACGGTTCCGGAGAGACCCAGTTCAGTTTCGCAAAAGTCTGGGCAAACGACAAATCGGCATTAGAGGAAGGTCTCGGAATTGGGGAAGACGAAGCCCCAGAGCCCATCAACTCGAGCGTTTGGGACCGTATCCTTGCAGAGAGAGAAGAAGAGGCGCGAAAAGAGGCCGAAGCTAACCGGGAGGTGCTGGGACGTGGTGGTAGACGAAGAACGGTAAGCGGGGACTTAACCACTTGATGATAACTTTGCTAATGAGACTAGGCGGTATTTAGTTACAAGATGCCCGGACCACATGCTCTAGTACAACCCGACGGGCTCGAGGCCGAGTCGGACTCGTCCGACGTATATTCTGGGGCTGACTCTGCAGAGGAGTCTGATGACGATGCCGGGGCCCCAGGCAAAGGTAAACGACACAAGAACATACCCACACCAACAAAGATAAAGACAAAGACTCCAAGCACCCCAGCAGCAACCCCGACCAAGAAACAGACAAAGAAGAGCACGATTAACAACCAGACTCAACAGACGCCCAAGACCAAGCCGACGCCGCCCTCGAAACGCAGGCCCTCAAAAGCAAAGTCGACAGTCGCTCGCGGAGCGAAACCCTCAACCCAAACTCCCGAGAAAAAGGTAACTCCAAGAAAGCCCTCGCAAAAAGAACAGCAGAAAACCCCCAGCACGCCCGGCAAGCAGAAGGATGGCCGAGGGGAGGACAGAAATGGGGACCCAACGGGACTGTCCACGCCAGCACCAACGCCTCCGGCCGCCCTGGTACCCAAGCAGCCTCCCGCAACGCGTCCCAGCTCCCCCACCTCGGTGGCAACCTCGGAAACCCTCACCACTATGTAGATCCCACCACAGGCCGTCCAATGCTGGTGCGGACACCGAATAGCCATCCACCCGGCGTACAACAACCCGGGGCATATGTTAACCAGATCAAAGTTCTCGGCATTCCTATCGACACATTCAAGACGGAGGTGCAGGTGCGACTTGCCGTAGACTATTTACATCGATCTACGGCAAGCATCAATGATAAGAAGACCCAAGCCTCGTTGCTGCTTGGCCATTTACGACGTTTGACCACGCCGAGCGGGAACGGGAAGCGGAAAGGTTGACCCCATTTTTATTTCGCATACGGACACGGGCGGTATCACAAAAACACGGGATGATTTGCATAGCTTTGGAGTTGGGTGTGAGCAGGCTTGAACAAAGGCAAGCCTGCATAGATTTAACCTTCCACACCGCTGGAAGGAGTAGAGAAGAACTCGCAAGAACTAGGCTAGAGTACGGATAGCAGCAACGCTTGACACATTTGCTGCTGCGTGAGGTTGACACGCGCATAACTTGTTCCATGTGAGATCTAAACATTTTCTGCAGGCAGCCGCCCAACCAGCCCATCTTGGCTGTCACGGACCGGGAACAAACGCGCGCATGCTACGTACATTTTAAAATGCTCTGGGGTAAAATGACAAGGCATCTCGACATTTGCTTCTTGTCGATGACCATTGTGAAGTTTGAGTGGATTTCCTCTGAGCGTGAGATCACACGACAACCACCTAGTTAGTATATGGCATGATACCGGGATCCTCATTCGCCCGTTTGTTTCCCATCTACAAATTAACCAGACCGCCATCTATTTGTTTCCCGGGCGGCTATGGACACTATTAGCCGTTCTTTCCCCTTGTCTCCCGACACCTCTCTGAGCCCGTCGAGCCCTCGAGAGAGAAACTCCCGAACTGACTCGTCGCTGTCCCCTTTGGCACCACAGGTCCCGAGCCGAGGGCAAGCGACAATGGAACGAGCTCACTACAGAAGCCATCAGAGCCTCGACTACGGTCACAGCTGGCCGCAGTACACGGCAGAGCCGGAGATGATGGAGCACAGCACACGGGTGATGTCCTTTCGAGGACCAGCGTCTTCACCCTGGCCGAGTGCGAGTGCCGGCGGAAGAGGGAGAGGCAGCCATGACCCAAGACCGCCGCCGCGGTCGTCACAGTGGCGCCCGTCCCTCAAAGCCATGAACTTCACCACGACGGCGGCGCCACCAACGCCAGCGCAGATCGACATGCTCAACTGGTTTGGGAGCAGCGGCGGCTCGGCGGACAAGTACGCCTACTTTCTGGACCGCGGCAATGGGAGGGTCACGCGGCTGATTCCGGCCGACATGCTGCCCCCGCTGAATGAGATTCCGGCGTGGCAGATCAAGGGGTATGGGATGGAGGTTCTGCCGGCCCTAGGAGTGCCTCCTCCCAGCGGAGTTCCAGACATGAACCAGAGAGCGACGATCCAGGTATGTGGGCCTTGGGTGAGGCATAAGGAAAGAGTTGGCTGACGAACTCAGGACCCCTCTCCTCTTCGCTCAGGACCGTTGTCTCCCACAACACAGGTAAGACCATACCATATCATCCAATCCACTCCACCCCGCTGCTGCTATATAGTGGGCACGAATCTCACAGGGAGACAGGGTCAGGTAGACGGGGCCGTGGCGACGGTACGGCTGTCGCCCAAGAAGAACAAGGTGTACTGCGACAAGTGGGTTCACGAGGGCATCTGCGCCTTCACGCAGCAGGGCTGTCGGTACAAGCACGAGATGCCGTACGAAAAGGCGACGCAGCGCTCGCTGGGCCTGTTCCACGGCCTGCCGGCGTGGTGGAGGAAGCTCCAGGCCGACCAGCAGCGGCAGGGACGAGGTTCGACTGCCGACGAGGAGACCCAAGACAAGGCTGTTGCTGTCCCAGGAGGACCGAACAGGGCGCTGGCTGGGTCGGTGCCGGACACTTTGGCTCTGCAGCAAGACTGGAGAAAAGGTGAGTCTGCTGCTGCCTCTGCCAGGAGACCAGGGTTGGATGAGAATGACTAACGAGAGGGGGACTGGCAGGAAACCGACCGGTTTCAACGCAGGGACCGAGTCCCCCGTGCTCCTATCCTTTGGGACCCATCGAGCCACCTCGAAAGCTTATGCAATTGCAGTGAAGTCTGGATCTTGGCGCATAAACGCGTTCGCTTGGTATGGCTAGTGGTGGAAACGGAAAAGGAGGTCTGAGATTTTGGGAGTTGGTATTGCTTTAATATAGATAGAACTGAGCTATTTGATTTTAGTTAGGAATAAAAGTTTATATTCTTGATTCCCTAGCAGCAGACTGGTCTAGATCAGAGGTAGGTACCTACTCTACCTTGTAGCTTCTATTCTTGTTCCTTCCATCTCGGTCCTGTTGCGAAGTTGGATGAGTGATGATGGCGAGGCTCATGGACGGGTACTGAGGACCTCCCTAGAGCGGGGGCCATTGCGGTAATTTTGTGTACCCAGTACTCACATCCCAAACCGGCTAAACGCTGGATCGGAGGATCAGTGATCGGTCTACTCCCCTCTGCACCCCGCCAAACTGCATCTCACCTCGTCGGAGCTGCCTGGAGCTCCATCGTCTCTCCATCTTCCCTTCACCTCGTCGAAGCCTCGAGAACCAAACGGCGCTACATTCGCACTCGCATCGCAAATACTACGGAGCAAAGCTACCCGAACCATTGATTATACCTCGACAAGCAGCTCTGCCACCACCAATCGAGGACCTTGTCACCTGTGGTCAACCACCGCCAGCATCTAGGTCCCTCCTAACCGCGTCAGCTGCTTAGCTGATGGGCCCGCGCGACAATGGAACGGGTCTCATCCATCCTGACGAGCTTCCCTCCCGATGCGGGTTCCAATACCGGCGATAAGGAGCTTGATATTGCCATCCGAAACTATATCAAATCGGTGAATGGCCTAGGTAGCGACTTCAAGGAAACCGTGTTGTCGAAGCCCAACCAGGTCCTCCAGGTGAGTGAGGCTACTGAGGCCACCTACAGTTGGAACCTTAATGAGAATACCTGACTGATTGGGCTCATTGCAGCTTCTTGACCCCTCTGCGAACTCAATAGGCAGTCTAGCTGTCGTCGAAATACTTATCAGTGCCCTCGACCCCGCCTCTTCGGCATCCGCTGCGATCGAACGAAGCGTTGTTTTGGACGCTATTGTCAACTTCATCCTGAAGTTTGACTCACTGCAGGTGCGATATGTAGGGTCATCGCTCCTTGCGCTCCTGGAGCGAATTGGCATGGCCACGCTGTTCTCGGTACGCAATTTCAGGGCTTCAACATTATTTGCTCCGAGCCATCTTATGCTGACACCCCACAGCCTCTCGTCTCCATCGAGCTACTGGCAGCAGCCATTCTGCGGATAGACCCTACCGGCTCCATGTTCACCTCGACCCATTTGGTGTTGGCAAACCTGGCGTACAGCACAGCCTTGACAGGGCCGGCAATGCCCGTCATCGAGCATGACCTTATACACTACCCAGGAACACCACACTCGAGGGCTGCGGGACCCTTGTGCAACGCCAGCCTCCCCCCCGCTGCGTATATCTCAACAGCGACAGGCCTGACTCGCGATGTTAAGAGCACATCTGTGCTGGAGTACAACCTCGCCACCGGCCTGATATACATGTTAAGACGGGACTGGGACAATGCTCGCAAGGCTTTCGAGCGGGTTGTCACTCATCCGAATAAGGGCAAGGGAGTCAGCAAACTTATGACGGAGGCTTATAAGAAGTGGTTGTTGGTAGGCCTGCTCGGCAACGGTCAGGAGCCGACTTTGCCGCCACACACGTCGCACTCGGTAAAGACCGTCTGCGCCAGCCTCGCCGCACCTTACGCTAGTATTGCTAGTCTATTCGGCACCCCTAACGCACCTGAGCTCCGGGCTGAGGTCGAGTCGAATAGTGCTGTCTGGGAAGAAGACGGAAATGGATTGCTGATTAGAGAAGTGCTCGCGGCGTACCAAAAGTGGCAGATTATCAATCTGCGGCGAGTATACTCCAAGATACCCTTGTCCCGAATCCAGGCCCTCACTTCTAGCGCCGAGACGGGCGAGACGCTAAAGAATGAGGAAGATGTCATCTCCTTGATCCAAGCCATGATCACCTCCCACATGCTCCGAGGGGAGCTCCATATTAGCGAGAACGGCGACGAGGGCTTCCTTGAATTTCAAGAGGATCAAACTCTATCAACGGAGGAAAACTTTGCGAGAGAAATTGCACAATCTCTTCATGATGTGACTAGACTTGCCCAGGACTACAAGCTAGTCAGTGATCGCCTGAGCGGAAACAAGGAGTACGTTAAGCACGTGATTCGAGAGCTGAAGCGGGGCGACAAGGAGGCAGAAAATCCGTCCGGCAACTTTGAGACGCAGATCGAAGACGAGGATCTCATGACAGGAATCATCGCCCATGGCTGACGACTGACGGAATCACCACGTGGCCTGAGGAATAGACGGCCGATGCGAAACTTAATCAAGCCCTAGCTCCGCATAGAAGGGAACTGTGGCTTCTGGCTCATGTTCTGGCTGTGCCACGGGGCATTTCTGCATGGGTAAAAGCTAGATGTGAGGTGTGGGTTGGAGAATAATGAGATATGAAATACATGATTATGGACCAGGAGGGGTGATGGACCCTGGCTTCCGTCTCGTCATGACGGTCCATCATTTCTGTTATCCCGCTCTCCCTGCAAAGCAGCAATTCAAGGAAGGTGAATTCGTTGACATGGAAGTGGAATGGCACACTAAACCCGGGTTTCGTTCATTTATTCCAAGCTTCAGGCGTTAGTATCTTCGGTACCGCCCAAAGGTACCTTGTGAAGGTATATTTCAGCCATGTCAGAGATACCTAGAACATGCGAATGGGACGCCCACGAACCTTCTTCTCGGAATATAAACAAAAAATGTTTTCGAAACAGGATCCCGCCCACTCATCTTCAGTTCCTGCATCCTCTAGATCGTTTCGAACATCACCAGTAGCTCGGCATTGATCTAGATACGATCGATACCCGCATTCCGATATAAATTGATACTCGCATATTATCGCCAATATGGTAAAGATTCTTTCATTTGTTTCTTTTATTGCGGCCTGGGACACGGTCCTGGCAAGATACCTCCCAGAAAACAACAAATATATCTTGGACGAAAAACGTTTACACTCTTCTCTACATTCTGAGACGACGTCCGACACGAGGAGGTCTCGTGTCATTCCCAGTACCCCCAATGACACTCCAAGAGAACATTTGCCCGTCATCACCGTTGATCCTTTCGAACCAGCACCCCGGGACAGCTCTGATGTTGAGAAACGATTCTCGTGGGGCTGGGGGCTCGTCGATCTTGATGCGACCATGCCTGGGGATACCAACATTGCCCTCATTAACGGTACCCCCTACCGATGGCGCCGTGTCCGTATCTCCCAGTACCAGATGAAGTACTGGTATCAGTGGCCCCTTTATATTGAGCCCGGCCAGGCCATCACCCATCAGGCGTGGACTCATCGCGGCTGGGGCGACGTTGGGGACACGGCGGGCGAGGTCACCTACCAGCTCGAGGGGACGGACTCCCCAATGTCCTTTGAGGTGAGGTACCACGCGACGGAAGGTGTCTTTGGCTTCTATGCCTACGTCCAGTTCAACGGCGAGCTGGAGACGGACACGACCGAGAAGGGAGGCTGGGTTCAGCTGGGAGCCAAACCAATGCCGGGAGGCTCCTCATTCCTGCTAGCTGGAAAGGAACGCAGCTTCACATCCTCGGCAAGCTGGGGCAATGAAGAGACGGATAAGGTAGCCTGGATGCAGTCCCTCCTGCCTGACCTGGGCCACTTCCCCCTTAGAGAGATCATTATGGCCAGGTCCCACCACGCAGCCCTGGAAGACAATAATTACGCCGTCAAGAACATCGGAGCTAAGAAAGAGAACACGGTCACGCAGATCCACCCCGTCAGCCGCCAGCTCCGCATAGACGGTATTCGTGTACTAGATACAAGGGTCATGAAGTACAAGGGAGAATTCTTCGAAGCCCACGGAACTCTCATAGGCAACCAGTGGTACGGATCTAGGGGCGAAAAACTGGCAACCATTGTCAAGCAGATCAACGATTTCAACGCCGACCATCCCGGCGAGTTGATTATCTGGGACTTCCACCGAGAGACTTGGAGCAGCGAGAGGAGTTACAGCGAGTTCACTACTGCCGAACGTAAGGAGTTTTACGATCTGCTTAAGAAGGTCAACCACCGCACCTCCATTGGAACTACCCACGGTGGCGACGACATCACTTCCCTCCCCCTCGCCGACTTCATCAGGAATGAGACATCTTCGGTCATCCTTCGCTTTGATGACAGTTGGAAGGAGGCCACGCCAAAGACCTTCCCTGGGGCCAGACAGGGCTTCGTCGACCGGCGCAACTTCCCTGCGCGCAGTTCGTGGAGCAACGAGTACTACCTGGACGGGATGACCGAGGACCAGCTACGAAAGCTGGGGAAGCACCGCCCGCACCGCCACGCGGAGCTGTTTGACCAGCAGTGGGTACGCACGCTGACGGGCTTCGACACATTTCACATTCCCGATATGCTCGGCCTGATCGACATGGGCAGGACGGCCATGGTGGCGCTGCGCCAGAGGCTCTGGAACCGCATGACGGACGAGACGTACCCGAATTGGATAACAGTTGACACGGTGGATGGAGGCGAGTTGAGGGGGATGGTCAAGGCCATGAACCGCTGCTTCGTGTTGAGGCAGTGCGGTAACTGGGTCAAAAAGTCGAGAGATTAAGTGGATGGATATGAGGGAGGGGGAGACTAGGGAAGCCCCTGGAGGGGGAATTTGACACGAGTTCCCCTTACCTGGAAGGAACTCTCCAGAATACTGCCACAGAAGGTACCCTCCATTCCCATGGGTTCAAATAACCCCGGGGCAGGTGCTTCCCTCAGACCCTAGTCTCCCCCCGACTTTCCACCTTGTGAGAATAAATGACCATCAAGGTCCGCTGCTACTGCGTCATTCTCTTCAAGAACAAGGGCACTCTTTCCTGTTAGCCCCCTCGTGCAAGGCAGTGGAAGAGGGCAGTTGCGAGTCCCCTTTCAACAAAATCCCTTTCGTCTGCCGCCTCCTCGTCCCTTTACACCTCGACTTCTTCTCATCATCACAGAGCTCACAACTCCTTGCTTCACTCCATCATCATCACCCGACTCTACTACCATTTCTAAGAAACGCATAGCCTTTCTCCTCTATCCATCCCGCATACTCACCATGGCACCCCCTGTGAGCTCCGCGTCTACTTCAGGCGCCACCAAGACGGACGTTGTCGTCACCCGAGTTTAGTCAAACTTGGAGACAGCCACCGTGACGTTTTCTAACGTGTACCCCTGGGAGGTGCCGACCTGGCCTACCCACGTGGCCCGAGGCATGGACGGACTCCCGAACCTGGACGACCTTCCCCAGATGAATGAGATAGATTATCTTAAAGAACTGGCGCAGTCCTATGGCCTGAACCCGGGAGAGCCAACACCGACTGTGACCATTGATTTGGAGGAACCACAAGAGCCAACTGAGGAGGAGTCTGACGATCATGCGTCTGACGAGCACGATATATCCGACGACCCGGATGAGCAGTTTGGCATTCCTGGCAAGGCCCCGACAACCATTACTCTGCATGATCAGTCGAAACCCACCCACGGACCAGAGGAACCCACAGACCCAACTGAGGAGGAGTCTGACGACCATGAGGCGTCTGACGAGCACGGTATATCCGACGACCCTGACGACCAGTTTGGCATTCCTGGCAAAGCCCAGACAACCATCACTCTCCACGACCAGCGGGAGAGTGGAGCAGAACCAACCAGACGCATGTTTGACGAGTACGAGGATCCGTATGCCATGGAGGAGGAACCAGCTGATACAACTCAAACTATCGAGGCAATTCATACTCTGAACGTTGACATTCCCGACCTCCCTGACCTTCCAGATGCAGCGGGCCATGGGGTGTCACTGATGAAGTTTGGATGGGTTCTGGTCGCAGCACTTATCGGCCTGGCTGTTTAAACCGTGAGCTCATGGTTACCTATGTTAGAAGAAGGGTTTGGGCCGTGTATTATGCCTAGAAAATAAGAATGACGGAGGGCTGGCCTGTGTACCACTCTTGTGTTGCCTACATAATAGCTCGGATACTGCCAGTGGACTCAATAGGACTCCGAGGCACCATACAATGGGTTAGGTGGACGGAAGACTTCGCGTTAAGTTGATAATCGAATATTATTAGGTTGCTGCATGAGTGACCCCTCTAAATGACCGAAGCTCCACCCCCCGACCATGACAATCCAACTTGAGACTTTTGTTTACTCGGGCATGTGCTTGAAAGGCTTGGCCAGATGCTCCTGGCAGAAAGGAAGCTTGCCAACAGTCCAAATCTCAGTGTCCTGGGATGCGTGTTAGCAGAAAGTAACAAGGGGCTTGTGCTCCCCGCTAGTGAAGATGATAGGAATGGGGACGTTTGGGAGGTGGATAGGGAGACGGCTAGGGAAGTAGCCGGGGAGACATACGGGCTTGAGGTTCTTCTTGATCTCGGAGTCAAGGGTGCCGGCCTTGAGGGCAATGATCTCGGGGGCGGCGTCGGGGTCGTGGGCGACGGGGGAGCCGCAGTCGGGGCAGAAGAGGCGCCAGACGGCCTTGCCGGAGGAGCCCTTGTCCTCGTACTTCTTGACGGGCCCGTTGATGGTGAGCTTGTCCTTGGGGACGACGGCGACGAGCGAGTAGGTGCTGCCGGTCTGGCGCTGGCAGTTGTCGCAGTGGTCGTAGCCCGTGATGAGGGGCTCGTCGACGTCGGCCGTGTAGGTGACGGCCTTGCAGAGGCAGTGTCCGGTGAGAGGCATTATATTAGTCGATACCGATATTATTCTTGGGATTATTAGTTGGAGGAGTTCGTGCTTCCTGATCGCTCTGAGCTGGCTGGTCGAGGGGTCATGGCGGGGTTAATATATACGGGCTACGGGCGCGCCTATTATAGCTCTGGTGGGGCGGGAGGATGGGGCTCATGACGTGAGTGTTTGGCGACATTATCCAGGGCGAGCTGGACTGGACTGGACAGGTCAAATGGATGGTGGCGATTGGGCTAAAGCTCGGGGGCGAGTTGTCTCTCGGGGACGTCTATTTGTCTCTCGGGGGGTCTGCATGGGCCATCCATCGCCATCTTGGCCCATTGTATTATTGCGAGTTGATTCTTTTGGCCGCGAGCATCGTCGTCCCCTAGGCGCGTTGAGGCTTTGGCTGGCCGTTTTCGCCATGCCTCTTGCACAAGCCTTTTTCCCTTACCCTCCTCCGTCAGTCTCAGCTCATACCCGCCCCACCATCAGGAAACAGACGCCTTTGGAATGCCCGCCCAGCTTGAGACATGACGGCAACTGTGCCCAACAATTTGTCACGCCCGAATCTGTTAACCGCGTTCTCGTCCATTCTTCAACTTTTGTTATCGAGTACGGAGTATCGAGGAGGGGTATTCGGTGATCCGCCCAATATGGTGTGGGGCCATGACGCATGCAATGTATTTGGAATTAGAGGTGCATCATGCACATGGATAATAAACCCGTCACTACCCCACCGAGGGGGCGCGAATTCAGGGTTCCAAAAAAAATAAAGGCGGAGTACGATGCTCACAGCTCAAGGCCTCCTCGCAAGATGGCAAATCATAATAATAGTAGTCGTAGAGTCGTATTACTCGCACTACTAGTATTCGTACTTCGTAGCTGAGGTGCGACAAAACCAACGTGTCCACGCGTGTCAGAGTCTCGGGTTAGGGGTGCAAGGTCTCGGACTCGCGCCGCCAGGGCCCTCATGGGTCCGATATCATCGTGGAATTTGTCAACGTCGCCGCTTGACCATTATAAATGCGGGCGAAGAGGGGGGAAGGTCGGCTGATGATAATGCATTGCATTGTTGTTTCTCCTCCTTCTAGTGCTGACGATTCGCCTGCCGTCTTGCATGAAGCCATAGGGGGGGGGGGGGGGGGGGGACCCGAAATCAGAGGATACGAGGTCAAGGTCAACCTGGCTGCTCCGTCTTCGTAGCGTTCATGTTACTAGCGGCTCCGGCAAGGATTGAGGCTATTGTCCACGCCGACCCCACGTGCCATACCGTCTCCATTAGTTCCAGAACTTGAACATGGCCGAATACGAACCTGTCCGCCAAGAAGAGCCTTATCACGGCTGCCCCATATGCCTTCTTCAGCTTGGAATCCCGTTGAGAGAGGATAAAAGCATCCATGGATGAGATGCGGAAACACCGAATATCCGAACTGGCGCTTGGAGTCGCATGGTGCTCTGCCGAGGTCATCGGTCGCTTGATGGCTTGAGGCCGCTGTCGCAAAGTTTGAATGAGCTTGAAAGTGATGAAGTCGGTCATGGTGTTGGCGTGTAGTGGTGGCGACGGCTTCTTCATGAAGATCTTGGGCAGCACGTCGGGCCTGTCAACCCAGATCGTACAGCTCTCTGCCAGCTCGCAGAAGATTGCCTCGATATCATGGGCATAACCCACAAATCTCGAGTAGAAGCTGGGAGTGAGAACCTTGATGGTGATCTCCTCTCGCTCAGAGGCCCTCTGGGTTGCATTGGGCGACATGAAAGTCTCCTCCGCGCGCTCCTTGACCCCACTCGGGATATATTTCACAATCAGTGGCGAGGGCGAACACTTGACAAGAGAGCGCAAATATTCCCGAAACGAGCCTTCAAGGACCAGTTCTGTCGTATCTGCATGCCTTGCTAGACTCTCTTGCAGGGGCTCGGGGCGATACCAGACATGGAGCTGACGCTTGAAGAAGAGTACCGCAGCCTCCTTGACAATCCTGGGAAGCGTGGCAAACCCGACCCAGAACCAGGAGAATAGAAATCCCAGCTTCTGGAAGGGACCCATGGTGGATGGATCAACCGCATCCCCTTCCGAGAATAGACGTGCGACCAATTTAGAGTGTCCCTTGGATGACGATAGGTTGATGGTGATGTCGACGCCCCGAAACCCCCTCAAGTTCCTGCCCAATGGGTCTGCCGCCAGTAGAGAGTAGGAGCCCTTGCGGGAGTTAAAAGGCGAGACGTGAAAGTCCTTTTCCCACGAGTTCTTAATCGTAGCTCGAGGCATCTCCGCCTGACAGTCCACACGGGCAGGATCCGGGAGTCGCCTGGAGTCGGCGGCGAGGTCCCGAGTAACAAAATAGGGTCTTCTCTCGTCGAATGTGTTATTCACCTCCAGAATAATTGCCGAAAGCACTTTGTCCTCAGAGTACAGATACCAGAAGGAAACAGGGTTAAAGTGATATCCTAGAAACCTCGCCGCGGTGACGAGGTAGGCATAAGGGTAGTCGGACGGCGCAACACCCTGGGTCGGATATAGTCAGTCACTGGTTGCCATAGATGGTAGTTCAAATCAAACCTGTGACTCCAGGTAGTTGTCCAACTTGCGACGAAGCCCCAGATGGCCAGATCCTCGTTCAAGATAGTCGGCCGGGTCCACGTCGTACCAGGCCTTGGGGAGCCCCAGCCTAGACACGTCGGCAGAGACGATGCCATTGATGTTCCCTTGGAGCCCAACTGGTATACCAACCAGCAAGTACGAGTAGGAGAATGAATGCTTCTTTGGAAACAGCCTTGTGTGCGTTGTCCTGGCAGGAATCAAGTAAGGCCGGCTGAAGCTGTCTTGATTCCGGATGGTTTCAGAAAGCAGCCATTGCAGGCAGTAGAATGAGAACCACGCAACGGCTGTGGCCCCCAGTGCTTTGAAAGAAGCCGTTCCATCAACCAAGATGAACAATGCGGGTTGAAGCTGAGATCGCTTCATCCAGCAGAAGAAGACCAGCGTGAGGAAGCCATTGCGTAGGCCACCAAAGAATACAAAGTAAGCGAAAGTGAAACAGAGAGTGCGCAGAAACCGCGGATAGTCGTCGAGAAAAAGTTCAACTCGGTCCCAGAGAAAAATGCACGGAGCAAGTGGCGACTGTTCCGAGATACTGTCCATAGAGGTAGATTGTGGGAAACGAGGCTGGAAGGCTTAATATGGCCTCTGGGGTGTGGCCCGGGGGATATACATAAGTTAAGTACGTAAGCTCTCTGGGGGGTTTCACACCACCTGTTAAAAATATTCTGCTGAGTCGCTAAGACGGTAAAACATGGCTTATACAAGGGGGTGTTAGAGTGTCTTGCCGTACTAGCAGGGGATTATTCAACAGGTGGTCTGAAACCCCTGGTCGGGAATCACCCCCCCTCCCCCCCCCTCTCCTCCAGCGAACTTACTATACCGTACGTAGTAAAGGGCGGGAAGTCTACTCGTCGTAGATTATGTCACCATTCGTACCATTTCGGCGAGCTTTGTAGGTGCAATCAAGGTTCTCGCTAGGGTTTGCTAGAGACGGCCAACGATGAAAAGCTGCTCATTCCCACACTGCGCGCTTCATGAGGTAGGTACTACAAGATGTAGATGAATTGCAATAAATTACAATCAAACGATTTCTATACGTAATAATGCTAGCTGACTACCACTATTAGTATATCGAGTTGGAGGGAGACTACATGTAGTCCACACGCACATGCGAGTACACACACACACACACGCATGAGTGGGACCCACAACGACAACGATTGAGCTCAGTCGGTGGCACAGCCAGCCACACAGCAGAGTTACCTGCTCGAGACTGACCATTATAAGTTTATAACTGAGAAATATAGAATATCAGCCATCAATAATACCCTCCAAATCTATATATAATTTTCCTGCTTTCCATTTTGTACTTAATCTTCGACTTGTATGGGGAAGGAACTTTTACGTTTAGCCTCATACGCTGCTGTCTGTCTGGAATGGCAGTGCTTTTATGAGCAAATCACCTTTTGCCGCTTGATTCTCCCCAATACAGCGGTGGAAGACTTGGAAAGAGTCATAAAGGGCGATAGGACGGGGGCTAGGCTTCACCCTGTCCGTCATATTTGCCTTCGTATCAACATATTGAAGTATACGTGCTCGTCCTGCTTCGAGGCAGAGAACAATCTCACGATCAGCCGCTATGTCCCTATAAGTCTCTCTGCCATGGAGATATATACACCCGAAGACTTTATAACAACGGAGGTTGTTCATGCGTTTACGCGAAAGCTCATACATATTCTATGATTTTCCAATCAGCCCACATTGAGTTGATAAGTTGATAAGGCTCTTACGGAATCCTGTGATTTTCCACAGGGTCTAGGCCCATGGGGATTCTTTCTTCTTCTTTTGGGTCGATTCACAAGGTACGGAGTACATTGTATGGCTTTGCTTGTATTCCAGCTCCTCAACAGGCCAACGTATTAGGCATATATTCAGCAAGCACAGAAATTAGCCGTAGTGTGGTAGCCTTCTACCGGCCATTGCTCCCGCGTTGGCGATATGCTGAGGCACTGGATATATATATGTATATATTATATATACATATATTGGTACTCAAAGTCGTCATTCAAAACACCTGTCGCTGCCGTCAGTGCCGTCAGTGCTGCCACTCACCACCATGATGATTGATCAGCACCGCCATTGCCAGAGGCTGTACCCACTGCCCAGGCTATGGCCGAGTGGCATCGTACAACCCCTGTCACCGAACAGCGCCTATCACTAGATTTACCCTGTCAGCCTGGAAATTCACGCTCTTTATTTTTCCCCCCGAAAACAACAGTACACGCCTACTAGACGAAACCACGTCCTAAAGCGCTAGTGTATTCCCTTTAGGCTTCACGTTCCTCCCTTCTGTGACAAGCGAATATAGTCGCAACTTGAAGCCAAATGCATGCCGAATTACAGGCCGGCGCGGCCCCGCTGAGCAATCTCCCAATAGTTGCCCTCGAAACGGTCCTGCAGAGCCTGGACCTGGCTTCAATCAAGAACCTCCGACTTACTTCGCGAGTCCTTGGTGGAAATTGTGTTGGACCTCAATTCAAAAGCTTCTTCCGACATCCCAAGACAGACCTATCTCAGCACAGCCTCCGCAATCTTGATGCACTCATCTCCGACCTTAGACTCGGTTCTGCGGTAGAGAGTGTTACCTTGGTGGCTGTGGTATACGATTTCGAGACCTTGGAGGAAATTTTAACAACCAAAAGAAAGAATCATATCGAGAGCCGAGGAGGGATTCAGGAGGTTACATACTCTACATGTTCCAAGGAGGAATTGGTCGCGACGCGGGAGGAGCTCGATTGGATGCACGCCAGGCAACGGGAGTATGACGATCAACATATTCCCACCGTCGCAGATGAACTCGCGTCCATTCTCAAGAAGCTAGGGCAGCTCAAGAGCCTCAGACTAGACGCCAGTTGTGTCCAGGGACTCGATGAGACTCGCCCAATTTCACTCGTTGACGAATTGGTCCCGGTTTCCATCAGTGCCTCCCGAGTCTTCTCCATCGCCACACTGGCGATGGCCAAGAGCAGAGTCAACGTTGGCACGCTTGAGGTTTTCAAAGACGCGATTCAATGCAGTGTGCAATCGGCAGACATCACAAATCACATGCACAACCTGGAAGACGGGAACTTCAGCATGTCTGGGCAGCACATCAAGGAGTTGGCCCTCAGCTTTTCGACAAGGGTCTATATGGAGCTCGAAGAGGCTGGAGGCGTACATTCACCGAAAGAGTTTCCGGCAAGGCCGCGTTACGATTATCAACTTGATATTGACGAGAATCCACATGCACTGGCTCCGGACAACTTTCCCGGCGTGGCAAGGATGCTTGGTCACACCCCAAACCTGGAGACACTTGACCTCCACATGTACCAAACAGCTGAGGGGAACGGGAAGGCGTATAGCCAGCTCTTCACACATGTCGCCAAAGACGTGCAACTCCCAGCGCTGGAACGAGTTATACTCCGGGGTCTTTACGTGAAGGGAGAAGATCTACTTCTTTTCCTCACGAACCACCCCAATATCAAAACCCTGCATCTCCTGACAATCTCCCTTTCTGGTTCTTGGCAACCGATATTTGCGCATCTGAGCACCATGCCTGCCCTCGAGTACCTTTGGCTATCGGCACTCAGGGGCGACGGCAAGACTGTTAACCTTGATCCAGAAAAGGAGAAATTCAGCCAGCCGATGGACCACAGGCGTATAAACCCTGCTAGTAGGTTTGACTGGTATCCGCTTGGCGGGAAGTCGTTGGTCCATACACGGGAAATATACCACGAGGAACTGCGAGAGGGGCTTGATTTTAAACCTAGTCCTGGAGGCCGCCTCATGGGATCAGGGCGGACGATGCGGTTCCATCAATCCCAAACTCTTCTGTATGGGCGTCACTAAGTGGATGTGCTGGGCTGCGTAAGCCCCGACAGGGGCGGAGTCTTGTAGTCTGCACGTGCTATAATACCAAGAGGCTCGTCTCCCAGTTATTGAGCGAGGTTGAGCGAGTAACAGAAGTCACTCGAGTTCATCGCAATGGAGTCCCCTGCGCTGCACGACGAATATTCTCTTCACTGGCAATTGATCATTCACCTTTTGCATACCAACCCCCCCCCCCCCCCCCCCCCCCTTTTCTCCTCAGATAATTGCTCGTCTTGCCCTGGCGAACTAGCATATCTACCTATGGCCAATCGCACGGAGCTCAGGATGTCCTCCGCTGCTTGCATTTGTCGTGAAACATATGGCCATTACGGGCAGTAGATCTTGTGAATTCAGCGCCACAGTTGGGGCATAAGTAATATGTCGGGTTCTGGCCGGACATCTCGCGCTGGTGCCGGAGGAAGTTGCTGAAGGTAGTAAACTGCCGACCGTTGCAGCCATGCTCCCAGCAGCGTGGCTTGGGCGGACCACGTACGACCCTGACGTGACCACCCTCAGGAATAGTTGCTATGTTGGGATGGCCTCTCCCATAGTCTTGCGTTGTAGCTCCAGGAACCTGGGCCATTACATTGCTCCCCTCCAGGGTCCATCTATCGGGATGGCCACTTATAGAGCCAGGTTAGCGCGTATCCTCCATTGGCTTACTTACTTCGTCGTAAACACTCACATGTGTTCTCTCGGGGGAGAAGAGCTGTCATTGGCATCAGTGCTTTGCGGGTTGCTGGCATCGAGGCCGTCGGCTCTGGCCTGGAGGTCGGCTAACCTTGCCCTCAATTTAAGGCCTGCCAAATCATGTCAGCAAAGAGCACAGGTGATTTCTACGGGGGCAGGAAGAGGATGGGAAAGTACGGTATTCTCGTTGCAAAACGCGGTTCTGGATCCTCTCTCTCTCCCTGGGGTCTTTAATCTTGGTCCAATCATCATGTCCCCCCAAAAATTGACCAGAAAGGTGGGCGCCCATGGATCGTAAAGCAGCAACTTCCTGATGTAGGAGCCGCACACGTTGGAAATCAGCAGGCTTAACGGCGATGCTCCTCGTTGGGGCCCATGGTCGGCCACTCGGCTGAGCTTCTTCTGTTGGCTCTACTGCTTCTGATGGCTTGGTGGCAATCCTCTGCACGCGGAACCACATGGCGCAATCAGATCTGGTACTAGGCGATGTAAGTTTGCCATCTATCCGGATTGTTTCATGCCTTGCTCACCATTGGACATTGATACCCTCGAGCACATTTGTTACTGTGCCGCAGCGTGGACACTCGCTGGAGATCACGGTGGCGGCACGGAATACCATGCTCATGTTGACTCTCATCCCTCTTCGGAGGCAGAAGTGGAGCGGGCGATTGGTGTCGAGGTCTGCCCCAGAGGAGCTCTCCTCGAGTGCATACTCTCGTCTTAGCACCATGTCGTGGCCCTTGCGGCCTCTGAAGTGGTCCGTAAGCAGACTATCGAGAGTCTGCAGCATGTGAGAACAGAACTTTGGCAGATATGGGAAATTTTGAAGGTCTACTTGCAGTCCATTCTATAGAATTCAGCCACTCGGATGGAATTGGGAGCTCATTGCCAAGGGCGTCTTCAAGTACGGCAGGGAAGTCTTTGACCGGGTCCAGCGGACGGAAGAACATGGAGTTGGACGCCGCGAGCTGTAGGTTACCAACCGATTCGGATATCTGTATGAGAAGAGCCTTCACTTCAAAGATACCGGAGAGCGTGTCTCTGGCAGCCCCCAGGATGCCCTGGCTGTTCTTCTCTTGAGCCACGAGCTGCTGACCCATGTCATCAAGTTTCTTCGTTTGTTTCGCCCCAACGTGGGTTTGGTCTCGCAGTAGCTGTGCCAGCTCCTCTCTGCTTTGACATGTATCGGACACCAGCTGGTAGACTTGGTCGATCCGGGAACGGAGGACGGCATTATCGACTCGAGCAGAATTCCTAGCGACAGGGTGTGAACCGCATGAGCACAACCACCTACTCCCTGAAGGCACCTTGGACAGGACTCACCTAGCCGCGAGGCCCGATAAAAGAGAAAGCCTCTGAATGCTATCTTGCATCCTTTCCCGTAAAACTCGCAGCCGGTCCTTCTCTCTCCCGCACCACTCAATCTTCTTATATATCCGCTCAACTTTATTCCTCGACGCCACAACGCCCAGGCTATCTTGGTATTTCGGGCAGAAACGGCCGAGGGCTTCTTGGAGGAGGCCTCCACACTGGTCGACGACGGATCTGGTAGCATCTTCGAGCCCGTCTAGGTACGGGGAATACTCGTGCTGCTGGTACGTGGCGACCACCTGGACGGCCGACGTTAGTCAGATCCATCATCCATGGCTGCATGGAAGGCATCTACGACGGACATGCATCAGCATGCGGACAAAGGAGTCGATGTCCTCTCGCAGCTGCTGGTATTCCCTGGCACTGTCCCCAGTGACAGCTCTGCTTCCGACGCCGATTGCTCGCCCCAGCTTGACAGCTACCTCGCAGATGGCGATGATGTCGCCCAGACTGCCGAAGGTCAGAGCAACTTCCATGGCGGCGGGATCGCGAGACGGGTGGCAGTTTTGACACAGAGAATGAAGGGAGGGATGCGATGGAGGGATCGTCAGCCTTACCATGGTCCGGTAAATGGGCGACCCAGAGCTGCTGCATGCATGATGCAGGCCAAGCCACAGCACAGCCCGGCTGGTAGAATGCCTTGTGCCTAACTCGAAGCAGCGTTCTTCCCTAGTATTGACATCGTTATACACATTACGCTTCTCACCTTATTCCTCCGTTGAACTCGGAGTTGTATATTTTATATAAGCACTGGCGCTATTAGGCCTGTAAGCTCTTACTAGCAGAAACCTAGTGCGCGTACTTCTACTGGGCTAAAGATTGTCTACCCTTAGGGATGTGGGTTGACTTTATTAGCTGACTAGATGCATCGATGGGTATTGATATAGTATAGAGATTACTAGAGGTATATCTCATATATTAAGAGTCATTAGTTTCACGGGTTTAAAGCAAAGTATCCACACTGCATATATAACTTAAATCCTATCTACGCGGTTATTTCTCTCCTACACAGTGCAACAAGGCAGATTGCGAATAATTCATTTTGAAGTACCCGTCATACGAAATTCTTTGGCAAACGACATGCGCTCGTTTGTTTTGGCTTAACGTTTCATGGCTATATTAAACCTGATCTAAAAGAATCCTTTGCTTATAACACCCCAGCACTAACTGCTAAATCGAAAACGTATACTTCTTTGGAATACTCCCAAAATCGCTATGATTGTTATTTTCTACCCATCCACAGGTTTGATCCGGACATGGAGCCCGTTGGCCGGCCTGATCGTCGACCCTCCGTGGTTGATCTTGGGCATGGCTGCCTCAGACGGATCTCGAAACGAGAAGTGAAAGCGGCCGACCCAGTTGGCGAGCGTGCAGGCCAGTTCGGCCACGGCAAAGTTCTGCCCGATGCAGTTCTTCCTCCCGTGTGTAAACGTCATGAAGGCGTAGTTGCTCTCGGCACCGCCGCTCCCCGACGCGCGGAGGATGCTGGCCTCCTCCAGGCTACCTACTTCTACTGCTGCTGGTGATGTTGTTGTTGGTGTTGCCGCTGTGAGCCAGCGGTCCGGGTTGAACCGATGGGCTTCCGGACCCCAGAGCGCGGCGTGTCTGTTGGTTGCCCACAGGGACAGCATGACATAGGTGCCCCTGGGGACGAATTCGTCCGCAATCGTGGTATCCTTGACGGCCTCGCGGATCGTCAGCGGCGTGGGGGCCATGAAGCGGAGTATCTCGGAGCACACAGCCGCCAGATATGGCAGCCGGTCAATATCAGCCGCGGTGATGGAGGCAGCGGCGCCACCGGCCTGAAAATTGTCGGCCATCTGCTGTTGCGATGATGGCGACGGGAAAGGTAGGTGTCTGCGCACCTCGGCGCGAAGGCGGGCTTGGACTTGGGGATGCAGGCAGAGCAGGTACATCGCCCATATCAGCCCTGCTGCTGGACCTTCGTGACCGGCGGCCAGGAAGGTCATCATCTGCTCCACAATCTGCTGGTCGTCGAACGCGCCGCTTCGGAGGAGCGTGGATACAATGTCTGCTCCTCCGCCCTCGCTTGCCTGTTTGCCATCGACACGCCCAGGCGCGAACCCGAGGCTGGCTCTCTTGTCGCTGACAATGTCCTGGCAGACCCCTGCAATCGTCTTGGCAGCGCGCGCGTATTCAATGTTGCGGGTGACCGGGAGGAGGTTGACCAGGGGTCCTGGGAGGACCAAGTAGAGGAGGTCGAGGATGATGGCCTGGCCCGACGGCCTGTAAACGTCGTGGTAGGCCTTCATGATGGGGCTATCCGGGTTTCGCAGACAGCCGAGATCCTGGCCGAGCCCTGCAGCCCCGAGTATGTCTAGGGAGAGTCGGACGGCCCAGTCGTCTACGCCCACAATGCCCTGTTCTGTCTTTTCTACAGCAGAGGAGGCCAGCGCCACTTGGGCCATGGCTTCTGCCGCCTCGCTCGCCTTGGCCCAGAAGACCGGGTAGAGATTCTTGACGCGGCGAAAGGCAAAGGCAGGCTCCAGGATCTTGCGCTGGTGTCGATGCTCGCTGCCCTCGGCCAGCAGCACGCCATGGCCCAGGACACGGCTGATGGACCACCGCAAGGGAGCTGGTTTCTCGAATGCATCGTGATTGTTCACTGGGAAGGTAAGACAGCAATGGCACAGAAAGAAGCCCTCCGTACATGTGGCGTGGGCCGCCTACCCGGCCCAGACATGACAATGGGATAGATTGCGCAAAGCGTACCTAGGACATCGGCTATAGCTTTTGGGGACACCACGAGCAGTCGTTCTTGGTTCAGAATGCCCAAGTAGCGAATCAGACCCTTGTTTGGGATGGTGTGCATCCTGTGCCGCTCAGAGTCAGCTTGGCTATCAGCTTGGCTACCAGCTGCCTCACTGTATGCACTCAGGTCTTACCAATGGAGCAGGGTCACGCCCGGGTTCGCACCAACAATGCTGGGCAACTGGCCCAGGAGCCAATGGCCTCCATCTGGACCAGGAAGGTGTCGAAGTGGTGAAAACACCTTGGGTCGGAGGAAGAGTCTCCACGTCGTCCAGGCAGATAACCCAAGAATTATGAGCCATGCTCCTAGGGCGGGGGGGAGCTGCATTATGAGCTAATAGGGCGTTTTACAGGTATGATTGAATAGCCAACGGTGTGCCTTTGGGCATGCTATTTTTGTAGCGTTGCCACGTTGGTATATATGTAGTGCACCCACAGCCCAGCATGGTCCGGGGGTTGCAGTGCCGCATCGTACATGCATGCGCCGCACGCGTCAAAGTCAAGACTCAAATGGGTCTGATGGAGATGGCCGTGCCGTCTGTCTCAAACTCTACTGTGCCGGGCCGTCACTTACGAGTATGCTGACAGTGACAGCAGATGGGCGATGCCAACGACTGGTATCAGGTCTGCCGAAAGAAGCGCCTAGAAGGAGGGGTTTCCTGGGTGAAGCAGCTCTGTCTGACAGGGGGAATACAATCCTTCTGATTCCTGACTGGGCGATGTAAGCTTCATGGTCGGAGAAGGGCCCTGATAGCATGCGGCCGGCCTGGCCCACACAGGGGAGTCGAAGGAGTCGAGCTGCTGTGCCTCACATTCGATAAGCTGTCTCATGCCCGTGCCACAGATAGACGGCGACTCAGAGTAAGCTATTTCCACCGGATTGGAGTTGAGATAGCGCGAGAGGGAAGAGGCTAAACTACAAGTCGCCGTCTCAGCCGGTGCCAGGCGCTTACACCGTCCCGGATGGTCTCGCGTCACCACTGGCCATAATTGACGAGTTGCCTGCCTCAGTCTCGCCGTCGCGGAATCTGTGACTGAATACTAGTCTACTACCATCTGCATGTACACATTGAGAGAGATGGACAAGGGGCCCGAGGGACGACAGACAGCCCGGAGAGGAACCCCCTCGAGGAAGCAGCTTCGCCGGCCGCCTGCGAGAGGACATGGAGGCAACAGCCGCTACAGCGCCCGCTACCTGATTCTCGTGTACAGCAACACTCCAGAGCGGTTCGATCCACTCGAGATCCAACGTCTGGTGACACAGGAGCAGGGCCAGTGCACCATTGTCCAAAAGTCGGCAGCCTCGGAGTCTCCGGGCAATGGCGGCGCCGGCGGCGTGATGACAACCAGCTACCTCGTGTTTGTCGACTTTGCCGGGAAGCGCTTCCAGACGCGCAATCTCGGCCTGTTTGACGTCCAGGGCCTCCATCCCAAGTGGCTGCACGTGCGGTCGTCGCCCTGGGAGAGGCTGGCCGAGTTGATGTCGAGAGGAGACGTTGTCTGGGATGGGCTGTCAGCGTCGACATTATCGCCGAGTGAATTCCACGGCAGCAGCCAAAACAGCGATCCCACTTCCTCCTCGGGCTGGGAGCTCCTGGGGTCTTCGAGCAATGAGACGGAGATGCTGGAGTTGTGTGCCAAGCACATGGGATCATCAATATCATCATCATTATCATCATTGCCACCGCTGCCACAGGAGCAGGCTGAGCAGCCCCCGGATCTCGAGTCAATACTATCGCCCGATCCAGAACTGCCTATGCCGGTCAAGGACAGACACCATGTCCACCGTGACTACGACTGCTCACAGACGACCGAGCTGGCCCCAGACATTGAGTCCTGGAAAGCCGGTTACCGCAACGGCTACAGAGATGCCTTGCTAGATATCAGGACGCCCAGGAGTGACCGGGTCGGTCTCATCTCCAAGTAAGTCGCCGAGTCCAAGTCAACCCCCATTCCCTGCTGCATTATATCAATCCGCATTTTTTGTGCTTACATAGTACTTCCCGCAGACATCCCCGCAAGAATACCAGCACAACAAGCCCAGATCTTGTCCCATGGCCGCTATCGCAGCAATGCCACTTAAATCAGGATGCTCTGCCGGCTCTGGAGGCCCTAGAATCCGTGCATGATATCCTCGACATATCCGATTGGGAACCGCCCCTGGAGCTTACCACGGCCGACTGCATTTTCTGACCTGCTAGGTGCACAAAATATCCGCCAGGGCTATAGCTTCAATGTTTTTGTCATAGAAGAAGGAGAAGTTGTTGATTGATGAGATATACGGGATTTTCACCAGCATTCTGGTTCCTTTTTGCCTTTTTTACTTATTGTTCGCTTTGATAAATGTACTCTTAAATGCTGTTGGTGTTTCATTTGGGCTTCTTTGGTAGTCAAGACACGGATGACTACGTGCAATTGGTTTCATAGCAACAAGCCTTCTTTCAATGTAAGCATATTATTCTTCAAGTTATTCACAGTACGTTATTGAACAAAAGACGCTTTAACTCCTTTTCCCAAAATGTAAAATACCCTCCAAGCATCCATCATTGTCTTGCTATAAGACCAACCTTGACACCATGTTTTGACGAACAGCTGACCCCAATCTTCTCCTCCCAGGGTACTTCGTTTCTGTCCTCTAGCCGAGCAAAATGCTGCAGTAGACGAATCGTGCTATACTTTGCTAGCGCCATGGCGAGTTGTTCTGTATAGGAGGCACAACAGGAGGTTGGTTAGCCATCAAGTATTCGACTTAGGCAGAAGCAAGGGACACTGAGAGTGGTAATTGTGTAACACCACGGAACAACAACTCACGGCCAAGGCATATCCTAGGACCTCCGTGGAACGGCATAAACGCCCACTGGGGACGGATCTCAGCCCAACGCTCGGGACGAAACGTATCGACGTCGGGTCCGAAGAACTCGGGGATGCGGTGCATGGCGTAGATGGAGTATCCCACAGACGCACCACGGGGCACGTGCATCGGCGACTGGCCGTCAGGGCCACCTCCGTGGGGGAGGACGGTGTCGACTTCGGCCGTTCGCTGGCTGACGGCGATGGGGGGGAATAGTCGAAGAGCTGTAGTGAGTGGTCACAGAATTCTATTAGCCTATGCAAAGAAGTAGGTGGCAATGTCGTCTTCTCCACTATAGCGACGAGGAAGGGATGTCAAAGGAATGAATGAAGCAAACTCACTCTCCTGTAGCACTTTCTGTAGGTATGGAAATCGGTGCAGATCCTCCTTGGTGGGTGGACACCCATTGAGAACACCAATCTCATCTCGAAGCTTTTCGAAGATATCCGGGCGTTGGCTGAGCACATACCAGATGGAGCCCAGGAATGAAGCCGTCGTGTCCTTGCCGGCCAGGATGACATTGAGGATGTCCAATTTGAGGTCTGTTCTCGATCGCCCTCTGCCCACCATAGCACCGAGGAAATGACGGTCAGTGGACGATGGCGATGTACCCTCGCCCGCGTCCTCGGTGACCACCGTGGTGCCGCTGTTGCTGTTGGCCTGCATCGACCGGTCAAGTACCCTATCCACAAACTTGCCAAGGCACTGGAGCGATTGTTCCAGCTTCTTGTCGCCGAATACCAGCTTTCGGAACATACGCCAGAGGCTGTAATCGTTGATGCCAATCAGACTCTGCTGCGCATACTCGAAGGCTCGAGAAAACTGCTGTCCCTCAGTGCTTCCAGATTCTCCTACTGCTTCAGCCTCCAGGAGACTCGTAGATCTGCCAAGGAACACGTTGGTCGTGATATCCAGTGTAAAGGACGAGAAAAGGGGCTGCAGATCAATGGTGTGGCCGTCCCGAGGGATGCATCGCAGCAAATGCTGCACATGCTCTTCGAAAATTCCAAGCTCGGCGCTCCTCACCCGAGACAAGAAGGGGCGCAGAATGCTACGGTGTGCCTACACAACAAGAGGCAGAGCCCATTAGGTACATGTATCGAGTGATGATCGCTTGAGGATGCATAAAAGCACAGGCATGGTTATCTTACCTTCCAGACGTCGCCATCCGAGTTGAAAATACCGCTGCCAAACAGCGAATTCAGTGACTTCTTGCGTGTGCTTCCCAGGCCGTAGTCCCAGAAGTTCTTGGAGAGCATGGCCTTGAGGTTGACGGGATCGATGGTGAGGACGGCCTGCTTCCCGAGGACAAGGTAGGATACCGTCCTTCCAAACGGCGCAATGATGCTGCGTGTCGTGTCGAGTAGCTTGCCGTGCGCCACGGCCCAGCCGCATTTCCACAAGACGTCGAGGCCAAGAAGAGGATCCGCGTGGTTGTACCACACGGGAGGCTGGGCGGACACTTGATGCTTCTGGTGCTGCCGCTGTTGTAATAGAAATCGACTCGAGGGTATAAATACCACTAGGCTCGCTAGGAAAAGGAGCAGTGCTGTTGCGGCGTTGATGTCGATTTGCTTCGGTCCAACTTCCGCCCATGGGACGGAAATGACTGAGACCCTTGGGGTATAGTCCCATGTCGAGTTCATTGTAGCGGAACTGTTCAATGTTGAGTCCATCATGGCGAAGAATGATGGCCGTATTCCAACAGGCGCATAGAGTTGCAAGGGTCTTTGTAAGTTGTGCGCTGACTCGGTAGAATTAGAAGGCAGAACAAGCTCGCATAATAAGGATTACGACTTGTAGAAACTTTTGCCATAGTGGCTCAGTCTATGTACAATTTTATATTCTCTTTTAGTAATATAATTGCTAGTTGAGCCGGCTAGGTTGTGACAAGTGCGACGGATGTCTCAAAAGAGTCGCCAGGAGACTGTGACGGTGCTAATAGATATGGGTTCATATGTCCACTCCAATCCTTCGATGTTTCTTCTTCTGGGACGGTTGGCTCATTGTGCATCAGAGCCAGGGGGCACAACTTTCCAATGGGACTTTCCATGCCTGCCAGCCGACTCTTTAGACCAGCCTCCATAGAGCGAACCCCTGGTACTTAACCACCACTTCGTGAAATACAGTCCTTGGATAGCCAGTGTCAAAATACTTGTACGTACAACTATCTCTGTCAAGCTACCTCCTGCAACTACGATCTTTTTGCCGGCCACGATGTCGGCGCCACTCATACTCATGACGGTCACCACGCATGAATGTGAATACATCCAAGATGAGAACCGCCTCAAATATTCCGCTTGACGCACAGCTAATGGAGCAATAACAGGCTCTCGAAGAATGCGTATCTCTACTCGGACTCGCCATCACCTATTTCGTCGTCGTCACAGCGCGGGTGGCCACAGAAACCAGCAAAGCCTTACCAGGTAACACAGCCCAGTTTTCCTTTCCCCTCTATCATTGCTTTTTTTGTCCTTTGTTAAACATGAGTACCAACTTCCAGAGTTTACATCACGCGAATACGCTACCTGCCGCGGAGGATATTGTAAGATGCTATAAGAGGGGCTATGGGTGGAGGCTAAGAGCGGCTGGAAGATGGGCACTTAATTCCCATTCCGAAAGTCTTCCATGTAGTACTTATGAAACGCCATGTTCATATCTGTACTTAGTAAACCCAAGTCTTGAATAGTTTTGTCTTGGTCCTAACCTACCATTTAATTATATGGCCAGTGCGTGCGTCCAAATCGAGTAAGATGAGGTATCCGTAAAGCAGCGTAGAACTACTATGGTAATGTAAGATGGCGCACTAAGTGCCAGGCTGTTGTTTGGAAACTTGGACGAGCAGTAAAGAGATGGGGGGATGTATGATATATCAGGGGTTCTAAGCAATCGTATGTAGCTACACATGTTGCTTGCCCGATGCCTCGACTATGCTATCAGTCTCAAAATCACCTTTTGCCTCAAAGCGATCGAGCGAGAAGGACTTGATCCAAATGCTCAGTACTAACACGGCAGTACAAATGGCTGTGCAGAATATCCAGATCCTGCGCAATCCAGATAGAGTAGATCCTGTGTCCATAAGCAGGATAACACCGAACTGGTTACCACCAGGAACCTCGCTTAAAAAGAGGGCACTCCCGATTGAAATCCCCAGTGACTAAACGAGGAGGGTATCAGCGGATGTCGAGAGGATTACAAACAGTGGTACAACTCACCGCACCGAAGGATCGGCAGAACATGAAGAGCGAAACCGCCACGGGGATTTGCTCCGTCTCGACTGAGGCTTGGATAGGAAACTGCAGTGTCCCCGAGATCAAGCCCAGGCCTATACCTACAAGTAAGTTCAGGCCAATCCACCCAGCGGTTGGCGTAGCACTCTCGAGGAGAATCAGCAGACCCATACCCGCTGACGAGGCGGCCCAGCCGAGCCAGATGGCCCAGCGGTATCGCCCCAACCAGGTCACCATGCAGCCTCCCACGGTGGCAGCGATGACCATGCTGACAGTTTCAGGCAGGGTCGCCAGTCCGCTGTCGCGAGTGTTGAACCGTTTGATGGCTTCGTAATATAGGGGAATGTAGTACATCAGGCACCAGACAGCGAGGCCATGGATGCTGCTACAGATGAAGGTGATGATGCAGGTTCGATTCGCAAACTTGGCGAGCGGGATAAGGGGGTACTTTGCCCACTTTTGCTCGAAAATAATGAATATCGCAAAACCAACTACTCCAAGCATGAGAGGCAGTAGAGTCCTCACATCTGCCCACGGATACACAACGGTTGCCTAGAGTTCTGGGATCAGCAGTGTTTCTGGTAGTTACTAGTGACTTCAGCCTATCTTACCTGAAGTAGAGGGATAAGAAAGCACAAGAGCGAGGTAGAAAGGATGGCGAGACCGATATAGTCGATCTTGCAGAGTTGCTCCATACAGCTTCTTTTCCGTTGACGGCCGAGGCCTGCCGGCACGGTGATGAAGCAGGCCAGCATCCCCGCGATCGACATGGCGGCGGTGCCGCCAAAGATCCATCTCTGCCATTAGACAACCATTAGCTCTTCCTATTCTGGGTGTGATGCCTAGAGTCTACCGCCATGATTCATGGCAGTCGGAACCCGCAACAAGCACCTACCCAAGAAGCCGACTCTGTCAAGATGCCAGCAGCAACGGGCCCAACGCAGATGCCGATGGCAACAAAGATGCTCAGGATGGCGAACCAGATGCCGCGGAGACGCAGTGGCACGAGGTCGGTGACGACAATCTCAGTGACGGTGTAGATTCCACCGACGCCGAAGCCCTGGATGCTGCGCCCAGCAATCATGACGGGATACTGGTGGCCCAGCGCCACCATCAACGAGCCGGCAGCGAGCCAGGCTGCGCTCACGGCCAGCGCCCATCGGCGCCCGACAATATCTGCAAAGGTTGCGCTCCCCGGCTGTACCACCGTTGTCGTCAGGGCCGTCGATGTGCCCAGCCAGAAGGTCTCAGTGACGGACAAGTCGAGATCATTGGCTATGGTCTGGGGTGCGACAATGTCAGCCAAATCAATGCCTCCATGAGAAGAGTCTAAAGGGTACTAAGAAGTCTTGAAGAGGGAGAGAAAAGCAAGTAAATTCTCACTTACTGCCATGGAAACAGTCAACGTTGTCGAGGAAAAGGAAGCTGCCAGAGCAAGTACAGACATGGAGAGGAAGATCCAGTAGAACCGGCCGGGAATTCTAGCTATCGTAGGAACCTCACCAGGGCTCTTATCTTCATATCCAAGCCTCGAGCTGCACTGGCTAGTTTCCCGGAGCCCACTACGTTGCGGTGCATCTTGTTGAGTGCGCATGGTGAAGAAGAGTGTAGGGTAAGGAGCAATGCTGAGCGCAACAAGAAGCCAGGGACTGAGCCTAAAACCAGTCGTGCGGGCGACGGCAGCTACGTATTTTTATTTATGTCTCTTAATCTAAAGAAGAAGAATATACTAATTTGCAAATCATTGAGGATTTTACAAGCAGCATATGTGCCATCCGGCACAGCCCGAGGTTCTGGTTGTGACGGCCCAATTGAGTGAGTGAGCCGTCTGTCTCTCTGCCTCTTTTGTGACGCCGACACAATTGACCACCGCCGTCACCGGGTTAGGGTTACAACTTACAGGGGGGCTGCACATGTTAAATACATGTACCTAGCCGGCACCTCCTTTTCTGCGGGTGGTCTGCCATCTTGAACTGGTAAATGACCAGCCTGGGGCCTGCAAAATGTCTTTGTCGCTGATTCAAACTACGCTTTCCTCGCCACAGCCCCGTCATCCAGCCATACTATGCGCTGGCCTTCTCCTTCTGGGCCTTTGTCTCTGGCTCGGCCGTCGATGGATGCTGCCACGACCCCTTCCGGGAATACCATACAATGAGGCTGCTGTGAAGAGCATCCTCGGTGATATATGGGAGATTCGTCGCAGTCGCCTTGCCGGGACACCGGCGGTTCCTTGGATTCTGAACTTGTGTACCAAGCATGCGAGCCCGCTCACCCAAATCTTCATCGGCGGCCCTTTCTCGAAGCCAGTGTTGGTTCTGTCCGACTTTGAGGAGGTGAGATAAAACCGGACCGTTGCTATCCTGCGTTGATTGGAAACTTACGTGTTCTGCAGGCCTCCAGATTCCTCGTCAAAGGAGATAAATACCTAGATCAGAGTACCCGCACGCGCGAGAATGTAGGAGGTGTCATTCCCAACTACCATCTCGCCATGTCCAAGTCGAACCCCCAGTTCAAGGTCAACCGCCAAATTGCTAGCAATCTCATGTCTCCAGCCTTCTTGAATGGCGTAAGTCTGCCCTGCCCAGTGTGGCCAATGGCCGAGATTGGCAACCTTTCATTGACAAACATGAATACTTCAGGTTGCCGCTCCACAAATCTTCCAGCAAGCCAAAGAGCTGGTCGATATCTGGACCGCCAAATACCAGGCTGCACAGGGACGCCCCTTTGCTTCCGAATTGGACATTAGCATAGTCAGTTATGTTGCTCTCAGGTCGATTGCATTTGGCCCCAGCGCCAGCAACGAGTTGAGGTCATATACCGAAATGCTACAGTCCCCGACAGCTTCAAAGCAGGTGCACATGGACAAGGAGGGAGGAAATCAAAAAGACGTTCCGTTTCCATTTCCTGAGTGCCCGGCCGTCCACCAGTACCATGTCACCCGCAAAGTCGAGACATTCATTGCGCGAGCCCAGGCCTTCCCTTTCCCTCGCATGGTCTGGCATGTGCTGCACCTCTTTGGTGCGGTGCGCAAGTACTTGCGAATCCGGGATGAGCACTTTGACACGGCCTATGCAGCCGCGCGGGAACGCGTCGAGAGGGCCGCTGACGGCCGCGGCCAACTCTCCTCGGGCCTCGATTACATGATCCATCGAGCGGAACTGGCAGCCCAGCGCAGAGATGTACAATCTGTCATGAGCCTGCCCATGATGCGGGATGAGATGACGGGGTACGTGTCGGTAGGCCACAGGACCATTGCCCAGGCGTTCAGGGCATGCCTCGGTCACCTCTCCGCCCATGCAGACACGCAGGTCAAGCTACGCGCTGCTCTGCATGTGGCCATTCCAGAAGCCGTGGGCCAAGGTCGCCTGCCGACAGTAAGTGAGATAGTAAGCGCCAAGGTAAGTTGGACCTGACCTCCCCCGATGTTTTATTTGCAAAGCGCCTGACTTGCCCAACTCGCAAAGGTCCCCTATTTGAATGCTGTCATCGAGGAAGCACTGCGGCTTTCAAGCCCGTCTCTGCTGGTTGCTCGGGAGGCTGTGGCCGATACAAGCATACTTGGACATTACGTTCCCAGGGGTACCCAAGTATTGGTCCAGCTCACAGGACCCAGTATCACATCACCACACCTCGAGATGGAATCCGTTGGTGCCACCCGCACCCAAGACAACGACCAGGCCTCTCCCTCCCGTCCACGGTGGGCCGACAGCAATATAGGAGCATTTATTCCCGAACGTTGGCTCAAACCCGATGCAGAGAATGGCAAGACGACTTTTGATGGCCAGGCAGGCCCGAACCTAGCATTTGCTGCTGGAAGCCGAGGGTGTTCGGGCAAGCGTCTTGCGTACCTAGCGCTACGGATATTGACAGTTTTAATATTGTGGAGTTTTGAGTTGGAAGGTTGCTCTGAGAATTCGCAAGGGGACATTGGAAGTATAGTAAGGCCAAAGCTAATTACTTTGGGATAGGGATATATACGAGCATATTGTGTTGGGGATGCCCTCGTTCGTTGCTTTTGTGGTTAGAAGGCTACGAGGTTAGGGAATTTCGATCCCACGAGGTCTGAGATTGTTTTCATTTATGTACATTAGACGTGACCTTCGGGTCAATCCAGCCTTCTGGCTGCGATCATGGACTACAACGACCTATCGTATGCACCGATCATCTGTACGGGCGATATTATACCCAACCTAACCCACCAAACCTCTAGAACCTTTATGTTATTTGTGGTTATCGTGGTGTTGATGGCTTCTATCCCTACCTTTCTCTCCCATAGCGCATTATAAGCCCTACGCATCCTCTCCCCGTTCCGAGAACTTGTTCAAAGTACGCTTCAAAGCCGAGGAAGGAAAGAGATTTCCGGAGCTTCATTGGAATGCTGCTAATGAAAGAGGACGCGAGCAACTACTTGCTTGCCGGGCCGCAAGACGCAAGCTGCAAAGTCCTGTACTGCCTGTGTTATCGCAGCACATTTTGCACCACGGGGAGCCGTTTCTGTCTGAGATTGAATAGTTCTTAAAGGGTCTGATTAGCAAATGACCCGGGCCGAGCATGACTTCGTGCGTGAGTATGATAACCTAGGTCAGGTTTGGGCGGCTATGTCAATCTTCAAAAGGCAGGAAGGCTCCTCCAGTACTGTTGCCATGGACAGTTCCGACAAAGATAGCAATAATGGCCCTGGGAAGACAGTGAAGCGGATCAGGCGAAACACGGCCCAGGATTCAGTCTACACCGACTCGAGCAAGATCCAAATGGGCTCCAGCAGCCACTTGGCCGAAAACTCCCAGGGGACGTCCTCGGTGGGCTACGTTGGTCATTTCCTTGATGTGCTCGGCACCTGATCGTAAAAGGATTGCAATAGCGCTGAGGAGGCACTGGTGCGACGTGGCAATGTGTGGTAAGGCCGAGTCACCCGAGGATGCTCGCTTCATACATCAGTCCACTGTTTGGTCAATCTCCAAGTTGCCGTCTAACAACTCCGACTTCCTCCGGCTTCGGTAATTATCTACCAGATCCAAGACATTTGTTTTCATGAACAGGGCCTTTTCATCATCGGAGAGATCAAAGCCAACCATGTCAAAATCTATAGCCATGAGTTTCCCATTGGTAAGTCGGGAGTTGCCTAGCTGAGGGTCATCCTGGATCCTGGTGTACATTGTACGCATGCAGCTCACGATGGCATTCCTGTAATAGCGTTGACAGCTCCGGGAGACTGAGCGTCAGCCCTGCGGGCTCTGCAAGAGACACACCAGCAACGTCTTGCAGCAGGAGAGACCTCAGTCCCTTGTAGGCAACTGACCCATAACACCGTGGAACGACAACGCCTTGAAGGGTGGCTAGCTGTCTGTAGGCCTCGACCTCGGTGCCAAAAAGCTCCTTGTACTTCTCCTTTTCCATCTTGAGGATGAGGTCATCTGGGAGAAACCACTCTGGGAATATAGTCCGTATACGGACACCAATGAAGGCTGGTAGCAGCTCCGTCACTCCCTGAATGACATGTGCGAGGTTCGAAGGGTGCAAGTTGCCGCGAGTCGAGGAGAGCGCTGGTGGCAGAGAGGACGCGAGTCCTTAATCTAATACGCTGTACTTGGGCCAGCGAAAGAGTGCAAAGACGGCGACGGAATCGCATACCAAAGTTTCCTCTTCATTCTGCCGCGTCGTAGTTTTAGGGATCTGTTTTCTTAACGGGAGGCGGTACCGCTCAGGCTCGCTCAGCGTCGTATGATGCGGTATCCGAATCTCGGTCGAGGTTTTAGGTGGCGAGGGTGGTGGCGGCACGTCAGCGTATTCGAACAGTCTATCGTCGTCCGCTTGGGCGGTTGTCGGCATGGCGTTGCGCGTCTAGGGATTCTCAAGGAGATATTGAGGGTTTAGTAAGGCCAAGGCCAATTACTTTAGGATAAAATATATATGTACACCAAGCAGTTGGGGATATAGACTTATGAGTTGCGTAAGGGGTCTTTTTCACCTCTTTCCTCCCCTGACAGAGGCTATCTGCCGTGCTCAAATGGCCACATTTCCGGATGCATATGGCACCCTAAAATATAAACAGTGAATTTCTCGGGAAGAGCTTTGATTAGAACCGCAAAAAAGAAAAAAAAGAAAAAAGAAAAAACATACAACAGCCGGTATTCGCTGGTCGTCACCGACCCAACTACTAATCAGCCCCTTAGCGGCTTGACTCTGGGAGAGCGGACGGGATCCCGTATTTTCCACTAGGTATGGTCGTATGTACTGAGGTTCAAATTAGCATGCCCTATATTGTAATGCGCTCTCCAGCTAATTGCAAAATTAGCAAGGAACATCCGTACAAATACCAAGTAAGTGCTGGTCATTATTGACCGAACTACCGGTTATTTAGCTCCTCAAGACTCTATTCTATTGGGAAATAGCCCTCGGAATCGCACGATGACCTTGGTTTGCCGGACCATGATCTGGACCATCCTGGTGATGATCCATCGGGATCATGAGACGACGATCCGTCCGATTTAATCACGTGATACCGATCTTGCCGACTCATCTAGAGTGGCCTGGACTCTTCCTGACCCATGAACAGGGCTCGATGCACGTTGGTTGGGCCGTCATAACGGCAGTGGAAGGTCAGAAATGAGCTGCGCCTCATCGCCAGGAAAGGTGAGAAAATAGCCCGTTCCTCCCCTTGTGAGTCACCGGGGAGGCTCGATGTGGAAACTTGTCAGTTGCATAAGATATATTTCGTGTAGACCGCGTCCCCCCCTTTTTTCGAGGCTGATCGCACGGCGCCATCAATAGGTTCTCTAAGTAATGAACTGGCGACAGTTATCCTACTCCCCCCAAATTCTGTGCCATCGTCACATGAAATAAGGCTCTGCTAGATTCGACCACCGGAACCACGCAAACATGGGGTGCTGCGTGTCTGCCGAGGCAGCTGGCGAAGGCGAGGCGCCGGCGCGCCGGCGCGCCGTCTGGCCAATCGACCGTTGGAGGTAGTCTGGGAAAAGGACGGTCAGTGGGAGCAGATCAACGAGCTTTACCGCCAAAAGATCGCGGGCGAAGGCCTAGAGGGCGAGGAGGCTGCTCGAGCCAGCCAGCAGCCCGAGTTCTTCTTCAAGACCGTCCGCAGCTGGCTTGACCACCGCTACCGCGACTGTGCGAGGACAGGCACCATCGAGGAAATGGGGGCCTCCAGCGGTGGCTTCCCCACCAGCGAAGGATCCTGCGACTGGCCAACCAAGCAGATATTGACGCTGGACTCATGTTATACTGGTGTCTTCCTTGCCAGCACCTTCATCGTTGCGGTGCCTGCGAAGGACGGGGAGGCCTGGCCAAAACCGGGAGCCATGCTGGAAACGAAGGAGATGGAGGGGGCCAAGGCGTACTTGACAGCAATGTTTCGGGAGATGGAGCAGGAGGGCGTCAACATGGACCACGCCGAAATTAACATCTTCATGGGATCCGACCTGGTGCGCGGCAAGTGGAGGCCGAGTACCAAGGAGCCCACCATCAGCAGGCTCGGGGACAAACCCTCTGATGAGTTTCGGAGGTCCAACAACGAAATGATGAAACTGTCTCGGGACCTCCCTGGGCAGGCCATGCTCCTGTTCCTGCCTCTGGCTTTTGATGGAGTTGTAAGGGGCATGCTGGCAGCCACGCCTGGAGGTACGGTCTGGGATGAGGGAGAGCTGCCGTTCTTTGTCTCTGGCAATAATCCCTTCCCCCATGCTACCCGGCTCCTGGTCGCCAGGGACTATAGCGAGATGGAGCAAGAAGTCGAAGCGACGCATTACAAGGTCGTGATACCCACCCGCGACCCTCAGAAGGATTCCCTCTCGCGGATCCTGCGGAGCGCAGAGCCCGAAAAGGAACCTGGAGGTATTGTACACGTCACGCTCCTCTGTGGTTTGGCGCGAGACGCTCAGTGGCCGCTGTGCGGGCTATTCACCAAGAGACCGGTGATGAAGGCTGCGGAGGAAGCTCTGATGGAGCTGCTGAAGCAGTGGAATCGCGAAGGAAAGGTTCGCCGGTGCGTCGCTGAAGTGGCAATGGGCGCCGATAAGTCTCGGTTCAGCTTCGTGGGCGAGGAGTTTCCCGCCCCTGTGCCTCCCAACGGCAAGGCCCCAGTGCTAGCGAAGATCGAAGGGGACATTGATGGATTCTTCGTCAGACTTATCGAAGAGCCGAAGCATGAGCTCTTTGATTCAGAGGGCCAATTCCAGGCTGTCAAGGCTATGATGCAGGAGAGGATGATGCAGGACCCTGAGCACTTCAAGGCCATATCTCACCAGGCCATGGCCGCCGCGGCGCGCCACTTCCTGCAGAGCAACTACCCGGGCACAGAGGTTTCCGACGAAGGAGAGCTCTCCATCACCGTCGAGGGGAAGACCTCCACCGTTCCCAACACCCTACTGACGGTAGTCCGCAACCCGGAGACGGAGCAGAAGAACATCGTTGCCGTCATCTACTCGGTGCCCAGCCCCGACGGTGGACTACCAATACCTTTGCCAGGTGGCGAAACCAAGACTTGGCTGGGCACTCAGGAGTTGAAGGACGCGGTGGCGGCCCTATTGGAACTGATGAAGCAGTGGCGTAACCAAGGCAAGGTCTTTGAAGAAGATTGCATGGCGCAGGTGATGATGGGCATCGACGCCGACATCTACCAATTCGTGGACGGTGAGAGATTCGAGGACTACAGCGAGGAGCGAATGAAGAAGCTTAACTGGGGATAAGAGTTGATATACAAATCCAGTGATCTCATGGCCTAGGGATGAATAATAATAATAAATAATAATAATCGTCCGATTTTGTATCTATTTTATTTAGATATGTTGACTCGCACCAACAACTTGAACTACGTATATGCCCAGGAGGCTACTCGTAGTAGTTGTGGCTGCCTCGCCCCGGTGAGAATTTACACGAGCAGCAACAAGTCACTTTCATCCGGATCAGGAGTTGATATCAACGCCGCTGCGACCTATTGGAGAGATCAAACCGCCTTGATATTTGCGGTTAAAAATGGCAACCTAGCCTCTGTGAAGGCCCTGCTTAGACACAACCCAGATCTTGAAAAGGCAGACTCTAAATATGGGCAGTCTTCCCTCTCTTGGGCTGCTGAGTACGTGAATCTTGACTTAACAAAGCTCCTGATTCGGGCTGGTGCCAACCTCTATTCTACCGACTACGGTGGACATTCGCCTGTCACTTTGCAGCCAGGGGTGGTTCCGACCTACTTGAAGCGTGTATTGAAGAGCCAGGGCCGAATGATTCAACAACTGAGCCTTTGTCGCAAGCACGTGTAATAGAGCTAGGCCTGCGTTATGCTTGCGAGTCGGATTATCAAGTCATCCTTGACCGCATTCTTAGCTCAGATAACTACTTGAATTCTCAGGATGGATTGCATAGGAATGTAGCGTGTCTGGCAGCAGAGCACGGTAGCAAGACTGAGATGGAGAAGCTATGCGAGAAGAATCTCGACTTCAACCTGAGAGACAATACCGGTCGCGGACCGCTCTCCTGGGCTGCAGCGGGTGGGCATCACGAAGCCTTGAAACTGATCCTGAATAAGGGTACATCTGTCAACTCCAGAGACACATCCGGGAGAACAACGCTGTCATGGGCAGCAGGAAATGGCAAGAAAGATGCCGTGAGTGTGCTACTGAAGAACAATGCTGATCCAGATTGCCTCGACAACAACCACAGGACACCTCTCTCGTGGGCTGCTGGCCAGGGACACCTCTTAGTCACGGAGTACCTGCTCAAAATCAGAGCAGGGAAGGAAAAGCTTGTTCCAGTTGAAGCGAAGAATGGCAGCTGGGCCACTCAAGATCTAACATCTAGCAAGGAGCCCCGGCATACTCGGACGGCGGCTCGATCTGCGACAGAGGCTACCAGAAAGAAGTCTTATACTATCGAAGTGGACTCTCATGACAGTAACTCCTGGACACCGCTCTGTCATACGGCATGTGAAGGGCACAAGAAGGTCGTCGAGATCTTGGTAGCACGTGGGGCCGACTTGGGAGTCACAGTCAGAGGTATCAATGGAGACGTTACACTGGTAAAACTCTTTAAGCAAACTAAGGAGAAGCGTTCTATCCGAGATTATGTGATGCGGGAGATGCTGATCTCCTACGGGTCACTGCAGACGAAACCCCTAGAGGCGGCAGAGAAGGTGGATGGAGAGTTCAAAGCGACGGTGGTAGAGGTGAAAATTTCCAAAGTTGGAGAGCATGGAATGCCATTAGAAATGGTTTCACTCGATCTTCTACTACAAGTAGGGCCATCTATGGAACTGCTTGCCAAAGACGGTTCCTCATGCAGGTGGCTGCATCTTCCCGCAAACAACGTGAATCTCTCTCTCCTATCCTCCCGAGAAAGCACTCAACCAAGCTAATACCTGCTCTAGATGATATGGGTCGAGGCGAGTTTTAAACACAATTATCATTTGAGTCTTTCTAGTACAAGAACAAAACTAAATTCACGTCGTAAGTTACTCATGGCAAGACATTTTGAATCCGCAGGAGCTGGGGAGGAATGGAAGCGGAATGTTGTCCTCAAGCAGAAACTATGGTCTGGACAGCAGCACACACCTCTGAATAACTCTCACCATGCTCTATTCATGCGCCCATGATGCCATTTGTTTGACCTTTATGAGTCTACGATATCGTTGCCTTGATCATTCCTGCGTTGATCATGGCATTTAACCTGGAGAGGGTAAAAGCCCTCGGGACATTTTCCCGCAGAGTTTTGCAAGATGCAATTAATCTAAGAGCAAATTTACTACTGCATTTCAAAGATAGCAAGATATATAAGTACATCCTGAAGAAAAAGAAGGATCAGTGCCCTGGGGGAAGTGCGGAAGCGCAGTGTGGTGTTGGGTTGGAGGGGCAAGATTCTTGCAGCCGAGGGGGACAAAGTTGAGATTGAGATCATGTAACCCTAAGCCACATGTACCGGTATAACATGCCAGTCATTACCTAGGGAGTTTGTGGCCTGGACTCGTACTTTCAAACTCATCGGTACTTGCAATTATGATCTGGGTGACAACATTAAGCGAATGGCGTCTCGACTCTCCGGGATCGAGCCTACATGTATCAAGCTCACCAAAAAGCAACCCGCCTCGGAGACAAAATCAATAGCGACCGCCTCCATGGACCCTACAATATGCCGAGCAGTACTCCTTTCCTCAGGGTTCCATTTTAACATTCTTTTCACGAAACCTATAAATTTCGCTTTCTCTTCGCCACCCATACAGGTGATTGTCTTCTCCAGAGTAAAGTTCAGGGATACAGCTAGGGTCCTTGCGGGTTCCTAAATGGTATGAGCGGTGGGTCCATGGATAAAACTAGGTCTCGTACCGTTACTATCGTAGAACATAGCAGTTCTTTGGCCCCCGGATAACAGACTTGGGGGTGGAGGGCCGAGTAAGGCCATGATTTGACCAAGATGCGTTTCGTCATCGTATTCGCCAGGCTTACTGGTAACCACAGGGTCGAAGAGAGCATTCCCTTCAAACAAATCCCATAACTATCAAAGCAAATCATTAGCATCAGTAGAACTATAAGGATAAGACGATTTGATCCTACGATAACTCCGAGACTCCATATATCTGTTGAGTAGGTATAACCAGAATCTAATATAACCTCGGGTGCCCGATATCTTTCTGCTTGAATAGCACCGGTATGTATTTTCCCAGGCTTTGTACGGATAGAGAGATCAAAATCCACAAGTTGAATAGTTCCCGTTGGGTGGGTAAGAGGCCCGTAATTATTCCGAGCGAGGTAGATTATACGGCCATCACCTATATGCTTTTGCGGTAATGGATCGTTAAATTCGTCCTCAGCATCCCGCTCAAAAATAGAATAGTCTTCAATCTTTATCATGATATTATCGGGCTTTAGATCTATTTCGATGGTTAGTACAGTCAGAGGAGATAGACTATGCTGCTAGTATGCCTGTGTAGATGATCTGACATTCAGAGTGAAGATGATCAACAGCCTGAAGAATCATTTGTATCAAGACCTGTAAAATATCGGGAGGAATAACGCAATCAATAAACCTTTCGCGATAGAGTCATAGAGGCTCATGTAAGGCTTCTAGGACCAGGCACACATGGTTGCCTGAATTTCCTTTGAGGTGAAAAGAGTCGGAGAGTTTTCTGGTAAAGCGCCAGCCTTGGTGCCGTGGGTTGGTTTGAGCAATCTGTTTCATGATGTCAACCTCGTTTTCAGCAGGGGCCCGCCGTGAAGAATGACTGATAGCATTGATCTTGATAGCAACATATAGCTCTCGCGACCAGCGCCAGCTATAAACTATTAAGGATAGGACGCGTCAAATAGCGGCCCAAGGCAGCTCACCTATAAAGATCTCGAGCAAGCCATACGGTTGAGTTGGCACCATGACCTAGTTTTGTGGCAAGTTGGTACCTTTCTTTGAGACCTGACCTAGTTGAGCAGGATAGAATCGATCGGGATGATAATTCGGGGCCCTCTCTTCTTCGATAAGAAGCGTAGGGTCAAGTCGTGGTGCGACAGCTGATGAGATAGGCCATGGCCGACGGCGGAGCGCCGTGAGTGGCCAGGCCTTGATCATTCTGCGAAAGCGTTGAAAACGAGAATCATCAGAAGGCGAGTGTAGAGGCCGCCCGGGTCGGAGTGGGTTGAGCTAGCACTTAATAAGATAAGCTACTTCGTACCTGGGTTGGTGAATGCATGATGGACGTCCCAAGTTTTGGTGGGCCAAGTTGTCGTTGTTGTCTATTGCTTACTAAAACTCTGTTCACTTTTCCCTGGTCTATCTACCCACAAACACAGCACTTTAAAATGATTGCCTGTATGAAAATTCTTGCCCTCGACCAAATTTTGTGACTCCCTGCCGCATCTCATTCAATCCAGCATCTCTACTCCAATTCGATGGTGCCTGGGGGTTTCGAAGAGCTACAGAGCGTCAGCCAGCACTTCAAGATGGGGACAGGAAAAGGGACTTACAGGTCATATGTGACTCGGGAGACCCCGTCCACCTCGTTCACGATCCTGCGGGCCATGGCCTTGAGCAGGTCGAAGGGGAACTCGTAGGGCTCGGCGCTCATGAAGTCACTGGTTGTGACAGCACGGAGGCTATGAATCAAGTCAGATTTCACGCCCCCAAATCAGAGGAGTGGGTAACAGCTTACATGACGATGTATCCATAGACACGGGTGTCTCCCATGACACCAACGGCTGTGAAAAATGTTAGTTAGCAAAGTCGAGATAGATATCGCAACCGGAGCATGTTCTGGAACACATACCCTTGTTGGTATCCAAACCAGCATAGGCTTGAGACATCTGTTTGCCGTGTTAGCTGTTGCTCGAGCCACTGATGCCAGGAAACTTGCCTCGTCGTAGATTCCGGCCTCCTTAATCATGGAAATGAAGATGTGGTCGGCCTTTCTCGCGATTTCAACTCTTTCAGGGGTAATATCTCCAAGAACGCGAACTCCGATACCAGGTCTGTGTAGTCCATAGAAATTAGCCCCGCAAATTCTCAAAGTGCCCAAGTTGACCTGCTGCCCCCCCAAAATCCACCAAAGACTTCAACGACAAGAAAACTTACCCAGGGAAAGGATGACGGTTCACAAGATCCTCGTGAATCTGCAGGCGCCTGCCGAGAGCTCGAACCTCGTCTTTGAAGAGCTCGCGCAGAGGTTCCAGTAGCTAAGACATGGTTAATCTTGTTCTCCGTATTCTTCTACCCCAGAAAGCACCCCCCCCCCCCCCCCCCCCCCCCCCACGCGAAAGAGCGGAAAGAAAAACTCATATATGGGGCTCTTTGTGTACTCGGGCGGATGAGGTGGTCAAGAATGATAAGGGGGGTCCACGTTGTGGTTGGGGGGACTTGAGGGGGTCGAAATGCGGCATGGTGTTAACTTACGCGTAGGCCTTGCTGTTGTCGCTAGAGTCAGTAAAAATACGAGAGGAAAGGGAGTATAGAGTGTGTAGACTTACGCCGTCCATCATGCGCTATGTCTCGGTTAGTTCAAACTTGGACACTGAGGGTAGGAGGGGAGACTTGCCTGAGGAAGACCACCGACGTTGTGATGGGCTATGGCCAGAGTCAGTAATTGTAGACTTCAATATCTAAAATAGCCACTAACTCTTAATAGTGGCAGAAGGACCCTTGAAACTCAGAGACTCGATGCTGTGGACGGTCAGTCTTCTCCCGGTGCACAAACCGCTTACTATACGTACACATCTGGGTACAGCTACATTAGAGTAAGCAGATAGGTTAGTCCAGGCATCTATATATAAAGGGCAATGATGCAGGGGTAAATACTGTGCCCTGAAGGAACCAAGAAACCTTTCCGGCGTTAGGGGTGTTCTCAGCCTCCTTCTCGATTCTAATAGCCTCTTGCTCGAATAAGTCGATCTATAGACCAGTTAGGATTGCCAAAGGCATGAACCGGGGGGAGGGATCGAGTGATCGAGGACATACAAAGGTCTCTCCAATGATCTTGCGCTTCTTCTCAGGCTCCCTGACGCCCTTAAGACGGCCAAGGAAAAGCTCGACACCATCAATCACCGTTAGGTTAATCCCGAGATGCTTCTGAAGAGTCTCCTTAACCTGCTTACACTCGTTAAGACGCATCAATCCTACCACAGGTTAGTGTTAATTAGGCTCGCGCGCTAGGCTTGGCCATACCGTTGTCGACGAGGATAGCGTGGAAGCGGTCACCTAGATCCGTGTTAGCCTCATCACATGGACATGATGTAGCCATTATCGTTACCAATTGCCTCCTTCATGAGCTTGGCGGCCACTGTGCTGTCAACGCCACCAGAGACAGCTCCGATAACCTGGGCCTTGTCGCCAACAAGCTTCCTGATCCGAGCGATCTCCTGCTCGATAAAGTCGCTCATAACCCAGTTGGGTTGCGCTCCACAAATGTCGACACTAAAGTTGCGCAGAAGCTCACTTCCACGGGGAGTCTGAGTTACATTGTGTCAGTTAAGTGGCAAGCTACAGGAAAGGAAGAATGGAGCTGGTAACATACGTGTTCGAGCTCGGGGTGGAACTGTACGCCTATTGACGTGCCGAGTTAGTCAAGAATCTAAAGTGGGCGATGTGGGAGGGTTGTAGGTAGCGCGAAGGGAAGATGATATGGGGCAAGGGCACAGCAGGGCAGCTGGCGAGTGATGAACTAGGGGAATGGATAATGTGTGTCGATGTTTTGATAAGGGAAAACGTACCAAAGATTGGCTTTGTCTGGTGAGCAATACCAGCAAACTCGGAATTGGCAGTTTTGGCGACGATTACGAATCCCTCAGGCAGGCGGACGAGCTTGTCAAAGTGGCTCATGTAGGCTGTCCAGGGTTAGAATCCGTAAAAGGCACAGAAGTTTCATATTAGGAGGCGGGAAATTCACCATGCATGGTCTCCCCCAGACCAGCGAAGAGACGGTCGACATGGCTGTCGACCTTGTAGATAGTGACGTCGGCGTGGCCGTACTCTGTTGAGCCGAGTGGTTAGAAAACGTAGACTCTCAGGTTTGATGAACAAGTACAAACCTCGAGCGGTTCCGCGAGCAACGTTGGTAGAGTTGGTCCGCCAAGCAATTTCCTATAGGGGGTCAGTAACAGCGATAGAATGAGATAAAATGAGGAGCTTGCCTGGCAACCATAGCTAGATTCACGTAATTAGTACTACACCATGATGGGGCTCAAATGGAGTCATACCAGATACCACTATAATTCGTGTGAGTAAGCGCGTTTCTCAAGAATGGGAGGTGACTCACAGGATCGGAACACCAAGCTCAAAGACAGCGGGGTCAACATCTTTTTAAAATCAGATTAGTTATATCCTATATGCGGAAGGGAGAGGTCTCACGGGGGGAGCCTTCATCGTAAACGGAGGAGGGACCTATTGAATTTTTATTAGAAAGAAAGACAAGGGCAGGCTGAAAGGATACTTGCCTCCAGACAGGATAATACCCTTAGGCTTCCAGGTGAGATCGGCGAGCTTGGTGGTGCATGGGAGCATCTCAGCGTAAATACTGAGGGCTCGCAGACGTCGGAGGATCAGATGGCTAGTCTGGCTGCCAAAATCCAACACCAAGATGGTCTGAGATGAAACATGTCAGTGCTGAAGTCCCTGGAACCTGGGATGCGGGGGGATTGGCGGTGCCGGGGTACAGCGAAGAGACCAGGAGAGGAAATTTACGCACGTCGAAGTTGTTGTGAGGCGCCTCGGCATCGATTTCGGTAGCCATCTTGTCTAATTTCTGCAGCGCAAGAATGGGAGCTTGATTGATGAGTGTGTGTCGTCTGCTAGAGAGAAAACTTTGAAGCCATCCCAACTCCCTCTCATCTTATCTTATCTTATCACCTCTTATCATCTTATCTCTTTATGGTTGCTCATCACGTGTTCCCCTCCCATCGAGTCAAAGGAGGATGTACATATGTGGGGCAAGAGACATAAAGCCGATCATTCACCACCAGAAGGGTCATTCAAGATGAAATTAAACCGGTATCTAACCTCTAACTAAGATGAAGGGATTGCGCTCGTAAGATATAAGAGTGAGTCGCCAAGCAGGAGGGGGCGACTTGGAAGTATATACACAGCAGTGCATTGCGATAAGATTTGGCAGGCATTATTGTCGCTACCCACCAACTTCATCACCCATCTCTACCGACAAACCCCTTGGAATGTCGACCAGGTCATCTTCATGATGGAGACTCACCCGCATGGCAAAAAAACGGGATGAATTCTTGCGCGATTGGGAACAGACACTGTCACAAATGGAGTGTGGGATATATCCACAGACCGAGAAATTCCTCCCCACGGACGAGAGAAACCAGCTGGAGTAAGCTGGTTGGCGCAAAAAGCCCGACCCGAACCGTCTCGGGGCATTGAGCACGAGCTGAGCGAAACACCCCGAGCTGGTGGCGTAGTTAGCAGAAGCCTGGTCCGAACCTAGGTTGCTCATGAGGTGTACCCAGTCCGTGGTGTTAAAACTACTCGACTATAGAGGCAGAACGCAACACTCATCCAACAAGGATGTCCTGTCCATTCCAGAAGTTGTGTAGGTGTTCTCAGACCACAGTATCACCCCGACTACACTGCACAAGATCTCTGAGGCCATGGCCATTCAACACCCGGATGTGTCCGTGGTTCCATTGTCTCTCTTGGTCGCTTGGATGAGGCGCGGCGAGAAGCCAGTTCGTCTTGTCCAACGAATTGATTTATACTTCACGCTCCGTAATGAACAAGCTGCGAAATCAATGTACATCCTCCCCACTTTTGAGTATGTTGACGTTCTGGCCATTTGCCAAGTTACTCCATCGTACTGCAGTACAATGATTGTGGGTGCAAATGACGCTCTGCAACTCACAGAGCGAATAATCACACGCTTGCTCAACATGACAACGACTCTGACGGTGACTTTCAGGATAAGACCACTCTTCTAATCTCCCTGGCGAAAAGATTGGGTTCAATATGGATCGGACAAGAGATGAGATGGCGCGAATCGACATGGAAGACGATGAGGACATCGAGCGTCGTATTGAGTCCATCCTCAACTCCACCAAACACAGTGGCTTGACCTTCACGGAGGAGCACGAATTGCCATTACTCCCACCAACCATTGACGACAATCATGCCGGTGAGTAATATATGCCACATATTATAGGCTTTTTCCCTGTGCCTGAACTTGAACTAATGCACTGACCTTATCACAGTTACTATCATGGAGACTCTCCCTGGCATTCACAAAACAGTCACGAGATACCGGAGTCGTCTTTACAGGGTGTTCGCGGTTCTTGATCGCTCCCAACAAAGCCACAGCATATTCAGAACATAGCCGCTCCCCTAACATTGTTTGTGAAGAACTGCAACGCCAATCTCATTTCAGGCAAGCGCCCGACTCGAGCCGTCAATGCATCGCGCTGGTGTACTGAAACCAGCATGTCTATTCTGGATATCATAAGGCCCCAGGATCTTCCCGACGGTGCCTGGTACGCTGGTAATCTGGCCCTCCCGCTCCTGCAAGTAGCAGGGCCTATCTGCCAAATGCTCAGCGTGCAGTCCCGAACAGTAACCCGCACACCACTCGTACATGAGTGTCTCCAGGCCTATCTCCGTGAGTTCCAATGGCGAAATCTATCGAAATCTACCAGCAGGAAATTGCTTTCCAAATCTGGGCCTTCATTTACATGGACCAACCATCACGGATTCGTGGAGATCTACAAGTCGGTGCTGAAGGAGCATGGGCTCGTATACTGGTATGATTCAACGAACACCAAGATGAACAAGTCGAATACTCTGGGTTGCAATTACGCAAGAAGCCGAGAAGTCCGGCTTGGTTCAAGGTCCGGATGAAGACGGCCTCCTAGAACTTCAGGCAGACGCCCTAAACTGGCATGAGATCTCTTACACAGCCGAAGTAGTCGCGCCGCCAGAACTTTCCGGTTAATTTTTCAAGCAGACTTGCTTGAGGCTCTTTTGGCATGATACGAGCGCCCTATTTAATAAGTTCATGTTGTACAAATGACACTAGGATCGTCTCAGAGGTAAGTTTTCCCTGCTGTAAAGCCACTTCAATCCGTCTTTATACACCTTTGAACCAAACCTATGTTTAAATTGATGAATTGAACGACGTGTCATGACTTTCATGGAAGGCTTTTTTTTCTCTCTTTCCTTCTTTTCAGCAAAACATAACTAACCATATCTGAAAAGCTAGTTTACCAACCTCAATCGCACAGAATAATGGGACTGGCATGGTACATCCACCTGCCATCCAGGACCGCATCATTCTCATTTCTCAAGCTTTTGTGCATGAGACACTTACCCAACAACGTCTCATCATGGAGGGCCTTAGTAGAGATGTGCCCCTGATCCTCCTCAAATGTGCGATGAGGCCACGCAAACATATCCCAACAAAGAGGATTTTGCACCAGCTCCGACAGGACATGGCACTTTGCTCGTCTATTCAAATCGGGGACTCTGCTTGGAGCAATGGTATACTCGAACACAGCGTAGCCAAGATTGCAGGTGGACCCAGGGTTCTTGGGCGCCTCCTCTCTGGCGCTCCTCAACCTGAGTGGAATGCCTGGGAGAAACTTGAGGTTGTCACTGCGGATTAGGCAACCCCTCAAGCAAAGCCGCAGCCTGAGCTTCTCTGCCCTAAGCCCGTATCTATCCCAGAGCTACACTCCACCGGCAGCCCCATCGACGGTAGATGACTCCGTCAATACTGGCCTCCAGCTTTTACTAGAGTGTGAGGCAGAACACAACAGTGACTACCAACGAACAAGTTTCAATCAAGCAAGCAGGTAGTCAGCAGACAAAGCTGCCGAGTCACCCAAAGATCAAGCCACTGAACCATAAGCATCACTCGACGAGTATGACGAAAGCGCCTTCTTCGATGGCGACCTAGCTTCAGGAGAGACGCAGTTTGTGTTCACTGAAAAAAGTGGAAAACCCGCGTTCGCCACCCCTTTCCGTTACACACGGAAGGTGCCAAACACGGGAAAAGCGACGCCAAAGGGTGACAAGCTTTTGGTGGACAGCGATGAACCGACGCCGGATGACGAGAACAACAATATCGAAAAGCCGATCTCAGAAGATCAAGAGGCGACGCCGAAAAAAAAAACGCCCAAGGTCCAACCTGACAAAAGCAACCCGCGTGGCCTGCCATCAACGCGGGACCATAATCCGTCACGGAGATCAACCCACCAATTTATACTACTGCAAAGGCAGGTGTTCGGAATGCGTCAAAGCACTTAAAGCTTACACAAAGTCAGGAGGGGGTTCGAGCAAATGTCGGCGTTGTACTACACTCAGTTGGACTGCTCCGGCTTCTCCCACACACATCTTCGCAAACCCGATCTTGTGACTTGTGACCAATGTGGTCGGGCTTGTCACCGACAAGAATTGCCAAAACATATGCGACCTTTTAAAGAACGCTGCCAAGCATGTCAATTGGCAGGTGAGCCTTGCATTTTTGTAAACGCCCCATCGGAACGATGCAATTGTTGTATCAAGAACAAGAAGATGTGCGAGGGACAAAGTCATCCGCGCCGTGCCGAGGCCCCCAAAGAGCCTTGTGTCAAATGTGGACGTGTATATTCGGCGAAGGGGGGCACGATGAAAAAAACCACTTGGAGATATCCAAAGGTCGATGCGACTCTTGCGTGGAAGCGGGCGCTCCTTGCATTATATGACCTAGTTCGAAGTCGAAGAAGTGTACCCGTTGTGCTGATTCTGAGGACATAGAGTGTACTTACTCTCAGTCTCAGTAGAAGCCCCTAATGTGAGCCTAATCTAGACATAAAAGATCAAGACTGCGGTTAATTAGTACAAGAAGTTGCGGGATCCCGTAGTTTCTACTAGGTATAGTCGGATGTGGTGCGTAATCATGAAGTCAAGCTTGTCGGGTGATTAAAAAGTAAAAAATAAAAAAATAAAAAAATAAAAAGGTAAAAAAGTAAACATACAACAGCCGGTATTCGCTGGTCGTCACCGACCCAACTACTAATCAGCCCCTTAGCGGCTTGACTCTGGGAGAGCGGACGGGATCCCGTATTTTCCACTAGGTATGGTCGTATGTGCTTGGTTGAGCAATTAACCCGACTTATATCATGAGATTCCTTCATCCCATAATAATAAAAAGCCAAAAAAACATACAACAGCCGGTATTCGCTGGTCGTCACCGACCCAACTACTAATCAGCCCCTCAGCGGCTTGACTCTGGGAGAGCGGACGGGATCCCGTATTTTCCACTGGGTATGGTCGTATGTGCTATGTTGAGCGAAAATGATGCTTATGTAGGTACACACCTGCTAACATGACGTTTGTTCACAAGGTGTTTCTGCAGGGCCATCCGCATCCGTGCTCGTACCTGACAGCGCCTAGCTTAGTCATCAGCACTTGGCCCCTCATGTCTGGATGTCCCACACCCCCTCTATTGTCTAGCACATTCCATTGCTGGGCAGGGGGCGCTCAGGCAGCCCGCGCAGCAGCGCACCGCCCCAGCACGGCCCCGCCGATTGAGTCAGTGCCCGGGGGGCGCTGCGTCGATTTCATCGACTCCCGAGACGCCAGCTTCATATTTGCCATCTCTCCCATCAACACAAATTTTAGGCACGCGATCAACAACACCTTCGACGACGCCTCAGTGAGAACTGCCATCGACACATCCTCCAATACACCACAAACAAATCCTCTTTTTCGCACTACAGCACCGGCAAGATGTCTGACGACTGGGATACCGTCACCAAGATTGGCAGCAAGGTCCGCGGACCTGGTGCCTCTCAGCGTGAGACCGTCATTCGCGGAAAGAGTGCTTTGAACGCTGCTCAGCGAAGCGGTGGCATCATTGGCACGGAGAAGAAGTACGGCAGCGCCAACACCGTAAGTCCTCCGTTCCCCCACCCCACTTCCGGGGATGCATGAAGTGTGACGAGGGTATGCTAACCCACTATTCACAGACTGGCAGCGGCGAGGGCCAGCGCCTAACCAAGGTCGATCGCTCCGACGACATCATCAAGCCTAACACAGTCGGCAAGCGAGTCGGCGACGCCATCTCGGCGGCGCGGCAGCAGATGGAGCCCAAGATGACACAGAAGGATCTTGCGACCAAGTGCAACACGACCCAGGGTGTCGTGGCCGACTTCGAGCGGGGCAGCGCCACGCCTGACCAGAAGGTCCTCAGTGCCATGGAGCGCGTTCTCAACGTCAAGCTTCGTGGTGCCGACATCGGTGCCCCCAAGTTCCCCAACAAGGCCAAGAAATGAACACTGCTCCGGTGAATCATGGACGACAAAATAACGGTCCAGCGCCGAGCCGATGAACGGTAAAGATGCTTCAAGCTTCAAGGCTGGGAATGGTGGAACAACATGACTTGATGACGTGCGGGCATTGGAATGGATAGACAGTATGCATAAATACAGCGTTTACAGATGGTACAGGACGGTGCGCCAGTGTGGCAACTGGTCCACCAGAGTGCAGACTTTGAGCCACAATCTTGTGATGGCTGTTTACTAGCCCGGTCAGTAACTCATCCGTAGCATTTTGAACATAAAACCCAGCGCGCCGTAAGTACTAGTAGGTATTCTGATTACCGCCTAAAGTACTAGCAGGTATGTTGAATTGCCCTCTTCTGCCCTTTAGATACGAAGTACATTCTTCATCATTGGGATAGCGGAGATGGAACTCTCGTATAAGCAAGAACTACTACTTCGTACTAAACGGCCATCGGGCAGAATTGTATTCGCCTTATGACAGACAGCTCAAGCTTGTCATGATATTTAAAAGTGCTGTCGTCAGGCACCACTCCACGATCATTGGTCTAGCAATCCTCTATATATAGATCCGGCCATGCTCCTAAACTGTGGTATTCAATGATTGGGGCCAGTATCAACGGATTCCCGTTTGACGTTATATTCTTCTGGACACGTAGGGTACGCCGGTCCTTGTTCCTTACGCCACATGCCTTGTAAGTTCTCCTCAAAGCGCCATCAAAACGCATATACCGGCGCCGTCTACTGTTACGTTTTTATTCTTTGTTCTGTGAAATACTCATTCACCAGTCTTCCGGGCCACATCAGTAGGTCAGTGTTCTAGGCTCATCATTAACTACGACATTACTATCCCAGACACGATCACTTCCGCCTCACATCTATGCATCCTCTGTCTCTCTGGTTGCTCAATGCTGAGTTCCTTCTCAGTTTGAGATTTTCCAGTAACAATTCCTCTACTTAAAAATGGTCGTGCTATTCATCCAGAATTAACAATCCTCCCTCGCAGCATCGCTTCCCTCACAGCAATCACCATGGCACCCGAGGCGGCAGTAGACCAGCCCTCCAGCCCGTCGACTGGCACACATGATTGCAGCGACAGCATCATCAATCGTAAAAGGGAGCATAGGGGACTTACGAGTGGTTTTTCTTCTAATCTTGGTCGCCCGCAAACCTCATTTGCCCAAGCCCACCAGGGGAATGATGCGGCATCAGAAAGCAATGGCAATTCGGTCAAAGCCATCATCGCCTGGATCGAATCTTCCAAGCAGAAATCAACAACGGTTGAAAGAAAGACTTTAGAGGCTTCTAGGAGCAAGCCGCGCACGAGCACCTTCTCTCCCCGCCCGGCCCCCCGTGTCATACAGCAGCCCGTCCAGATGCCACCAGGCGTGGAGGAATACTCTCTGACTCTCCTTCGATATCGACAATACTTCACAGAGATGCCTCTGGGGAGATGCCTCGATGGTTCCTCTACGAAAGACAAGCTACTGAATGAGCGTATTCGTGGAGAAACGTCGTTTACAACCACTCGACTACCTGTGAGAGAAGTAAAGGACTCCTGCAACAAACGCGAGCGCGGAGACTCTCGACTCCCGGGTGAAAAGAAGTCCCAAGAGCCTCGAGTCGACAATGAGGATACCCTAAAAACTTCCCAGAGCTCAAATTCATCCACACTCGCGAATCCCACACCGCCCATTCAGCGCCATCCGCACGAGGTCGACGCTTTCTGGAAGCACGTTCAGGGCTGCCTGTGGATTTCCGACGAGGAGCTCGAGGATGACATTATCTCCATCCACTCTCAAGCCGAAGCTTGCCAGCCCATAGGAGGGGCACCGCCATTATGGTGGGATTCGGCCAGTCGAAACGACGACAGAGCCCCGTCTAATTCAAGCACGCAGTCGCTACTTGACTGGCAGACGCATTCAAGCCCTAGTGTCTCGTCTATGGACTGGAAAATGACCCGGCGGAAGCGACTCTTAAGCACAGAGGAGAAGATATCGGAACTGGACGCGTTCTTCGATGAAGATGGACCGAGAGACTCGCAGGAGATCCTAAGTCCCGCTCAAGCGGCAGCTCAGGTTTAACTCACGGCGCCACCACGCCCAACATCAACGGGTTTTTAGCAAGAAAGTTTGTGTAAGATAGCGTGGCCAATTGAAAAATCTGGCAAGCGGAGGCCAGTTGCGATTTTTAATGTAAAAATATCATCATTCCTCTAATGAACATGCGCCAATCGTGATACTCGTGCACGCACCGCTATCAAATCGCCCTACGCCGACACCTTCGCCTTGTACTTGGTCGCAGCCTTGTCAAAAAGCTCGCTCTTCTCTTCCAGATCCGCCAGGAATCGGTGGTTCGGATTCACCTTCTTGAGCGACCTAGACAGCGCGGGTTAGCAGCAGTTACAAAGACTCCCGGACACAAAATGCAACATACTCAATCAGCTCCTCGGGGTCCTGGCCGGAGATGACGGTCAGGACAAGCATGTTGGCAATGGCCTCGGCATACTGGGGGTCCTTGCCCAACGCCTGCTCCAGAGCCGCCTGGGACTCCTCTAACCGGCCGAGATGCAGCTCGCAGACAGCCTGGGAGACTAGACTCCATATCGACGACGTGGCAGGGGCCTGCGCTAGCTCCTCAAAGACGTAGAATGCCTGCTGATACTTCTCGCCGCCCTGTAATGGAGTCAGCAACAAAAAAGGGGCTATAAGGTGGTGACAAAAAGGGGCGCTGCGCAACTCACCACCCTGAGAGCAACCCACGACTCGGCCAGGTTAACAAGAAGGCTATCCTGAGACCACCTCCTAGCAGCTGTGACTTCCTTCAGAGCGAGGTCGGTTCGGTTCTGCGAAAGGTGGATTTGCACAATCAGGGCGACCGCGTCCACTGTCCCAGCCTCATGTTAGCTTCTCCCGGTATTACAAAAGCCACGGACGGCGCATGAAGCAACTCACGGCTTCCCTGGTGCTGTGTCAGCAGAGCTAGCGCCTCCTCCGACTTGCCAGCAGCCTGGAGGACCGTCCCGCCAACAATCTGCACCGTGACATTGTCGGGCGAGGCCGCGGCCAGCTTCTCGACCGTGGCGACGGCCGAATCGGTCTTGCCCAGCTGCGACTCGGCCAGGGCGCCGACAGCCTCAAGCTCGGGCTCCGCCTCCCCCTTGACCTCGGCGAGGACGTCCTCGGCCTGGCCGAGGGCGATGCGAGCCCTCAGGACGAGGACCTTGGCGGGAAGGGCATTCTCGGGGGAAAACGAGGATGTGTCGAAGTCGATCACCTCCTGGTACTGGCCCTGGTGAAAGTGGTTGTGTATGTTGATCAATTCGCCCTCTGCGGAATAGGGATCCATGGTTGCGGTGTTCGTGGAGCTTCGTCTGGGGGAGTCGGGTTCACTCTCACAGAGAACACCTTGTTGCGATGCTGCTTGACCCGCCGAGAGTTGAATGGTGGGGTCCCCTTACTGGGGTGGCCCAAGCGTCACCGACCTGGGTGGCTGACGGTGAAGAGGTGTGGCGTAGCAAGGGCAGGAGACAGGATGTGGCTGGTGGGCACGCGTGAGCCACAATTTCTCCAATCGGGCATGGTGGCCGACCCTAGCTGCCCACAAAGCAGAGAAATGATCAAAACCACCCAAATTTCGCTCTGACTCCGGAACTTCGCATCACCAAACACCCAAAGACGGCACCCGCACACAGTCGCCAAGATGGTAAGTCGAATGCACCCCCAGCCTCACGATACCTTGGTCACGCAGATGTTTTCGACGACGAGCGATTGTCTTCAGCGATCGATGGTTCTATCCTGCGGCTGCACACACCTTCGACGACCCTCCAACGCGACCTCGGAACGTTGGACTCAAACTCTTCCACAGCGGCGGGGAAGGGGAAGGGATCCCCAACGCAACTCGGCAGGCTTGGGAAGGGATTGGAAATGGGGCAATGGACCACGCCGCCTGCTCGAATGCGAAATCTCCAGCCTCGACACCCATCTTGTGCGGCCCGATAAAAACCATCGATCCTGAAGCGCGCGAATCGACGAGGCCAACTCACCTTGCCTACCATCATCGTACATGGACGAGGAGGCTGACTTTTGATGTTCTTCCCACAGGTCAACATTCCCAAGACCCGTAACACCTACTGCAAGGGCCGGGAGTGCCGCAAGCACACCCAGCACAAGGTCACCCAGTACAAGGCTGGCAAGGCCTCGCTGTTCGCCCAGGGAAAGCGCCGATACGACCGCAAGCAGTCCGGTTACGGTGGTCAGACCAAGCCCGTCTTCCACAAGAAGGCCAAGACCACCAAGAAGGTCGTGCTGCGTCTGGAATGTGTTAAGTGCAAGACCAAGTGCCAGCTGGCCCTGAAGCGTTGCAAGCATTTCGAGCTGGGGTACGTCGTCGTCCGACCCGCCGCCGGCGGCGTGATCGTTGCTGGGGACTTTGCTAACCAGCCTACTACAGTGGCGACAAGAAGACGAAGGGTGCGGCTCTGGTGTTCTAAATGTGTTGTTGAGTTTGGGTCACTGCACGTACGTGCTTCTCCTTGCGGCATATGGGCATCATGGACACTGGCGAAGAGGGGTACAAATCCTCGGTTGAGGAAATGGTTCATAGGGAATGAATAAAAATTCGATATCCCTCACGAATCTGGGTCGGTCGTCATTGCTTCTACGGGAACCTCACGGGGGCGGAGACATCCAATCCTACCGGCCCTCTGACGAGAACCCCTCTGTTCGCGCCACAGAGAAGGGGTTGGCCTTCAATGAAAATGGTTAACGAATAAATCATGTTCCATGAACATCTGTTGACGCCGTCACCTTGTCATGTATGCCGTGTCTATGGGGGGGGTCTCCATCTACCTAGGTCTAGTATCCCTCCCCACCCATGATGGACCGGCCACCACCATACCACAATCTCCCGCACCTAGCATCCATCCCCCTCTCCTGGCCCACCATCCACTCCCCTATGAAATCGCCGTCCGCCTTATCCCAGACCTCCCTCTCCAGCCACGCGTTGATCTCGTCAATGGCCTGGATCCACGCCCGCCTCTTCTCCGGGGTGTCGTGGTCGTCCTGGCTCAGATACCTCCCAAGAGTGATGTGCGCGCTGGGGACCTGGTACCGCGAACCAACCTCGAGCCCCGTGCCCTGCACCATGTCAAAGACGTCCCGCCGGACGTGGTGGTACGTGTACTCGTCGCCCTGCACGACATCTTCCGCGGTGTCGGGGTCCATGGGGGCCGGGGAGACGAAGGGTTCACCAGCGGCAGGGAGGAAGGAGACGGCAAAGGCGGACAGGTCGTAGGATATCATGGGCCTGACGAGCCTCGAGCGTCGCGTGTGGGTGTAGTTGACAATGGAGGGGATGGCCGGCCGGAGAGTGGACAGAAGCGAGCTGATTTCCTCAGGGGTCTTGGAGAAGGCCACTTCCAGAGTAGTAAGGTGCATTCTGTACGTGGGCATCAACCACACATCTCAACACTGCCAGTTAGCTCCGTCACTCTCCTCTTTAAGATCAACAGACATGATGCCTTGTCACCCACCTGGAGCCTTTGCCTTGAGCAGGTTCTGCAGGTGCGTGGCGAGGCGAATGATGTGCTCGGGTGGTCTCGACCAGAAGACCAGGCAATGCCTCTCGTCCTGGAAGCCCGGCTGGATGGTTGGGCGCTCCAGCCTCAGAAGGTACTGATCGATGGAGAGCTCTTTAAAGCCTGGGGACAGGAACTTCTCCTTCTGCTGGGCATTGCGCCTGACCCGGTGAGCATTGTAGAGGGTCTGTATCTCTTTCTAATGTCTTAGATCAGCAGTGGCTCTCTAATGCAACGAGACGGGAGATGCAGCTGTCGACTGATTTAGAGAAGTGAGGGTGTTGGAGTTACATTGTCATTGCTGCAGGCGTTGATGAAGGCAGCATAAGGGTTCTCCCCAGGCTGCAAGACAATGCCAGAGAGGTCCTCCAGTTTGTTTTGGGTATTTGTGGCAGTCGAGTCTTCCATGGTAGCAGACAGATTCGCGCGCCTCTGGCATGAGTTGGAATCAACAGGGGCTAAATCTGGGAACTCATGGCTTCTTATTCAAGGCTCTGAGGAGTCGTATTGGCGTCGTTGACGTCGTTGATGCCGTGCCAAGCTTCATGTTTCATAGTAGTAGACCAAAACTACGAATACGTGGCTTATTAATACGTAGTTGCATATCAGCTCACTAAGAATGGGACATGGAAGACTCGCTGTGGGTGGGGTAATACAAATTCTCGTGGTCATTTCTTGAAGAGTGTGAAATACAGTAAATGTCTAACATGCATGTATCATGGATTCACCGGTGTGGTGTTTTCGCTGTGGAATGCTGATGTTTATGCTTTGCTTCTTAGCCCCAAATCCAACTCGGCGAATTGACAGTCCTCTATCGCTTCACCACTGGCAAACTGAAAGACGACAAAATCCAATACCGTCCCCGGCTCTCCCAAGGTCACCATGGGTGAGTGCCACGTGCCAGCCCCGTATGTCACGGCCTGGTTGCTCTCTGCGACAAATGCCTTCAGTCCTAGCACGTCGGGAAGTCCCCTCCCGGGTAGGCCATCACCAGTCGGCACCGGAAAGCTGGCGTCCTTGGGGCTGGGGGCAAGACTGGGGGCAACAATGACGAGGTACTTTGACGCGGACGATGAGATGGGGGTGAAGGTCTGAGTAGTGAAGGGGTGGCGCTCCATGATGTTGACGTTGAAGGTTGACCCTGGGCCTGTGGGGGAGGGCTGAAGCTCCCTGGCCGCGCAGACGAACATGCTCATCTTGGGGCTGCTCCGCCGGCTGGGGGCCTGCGAGTAGAGGTTCTTGATGCTGCTGAGATCGCGGTACTGAATAGCAGTACCTTGGTTGGCCGAGATTGCATTCGGCGGGAGCGAGTCGGCGTGGGTGGAAAAGGCCGCGGGATGGACATGGGGCCGAGGGTTGGCGATGACATCGCCAAAGGGAGCAAAGGCCTCCTTGGTCAGCGGCTGGGCCGTGACCTGGATGTCGAGTTTCCCAATCTCAACCGTCACGGACATTATGGGCACCGACTCGGATTGACGATCTCGGAGCTCTCCGTGGTCAACGGTGGTGGTGATATGAGATTCAAACCGGAGCCGAGCCGGACTTCGGAGGCTGGAGCAGAGGACAGTGTGAAGCCAGCCAACCGGCCATATTAGCACGTTGCAGAGTATGTGTATCTGTACGGACACGAAACAAAAATAGCTTCGTCCCTTCAATCTCACGACATCTGATGGCTTTCTGAGACGCTGAATGGCTCTGCTCCCGCGGCAAGACAGACGGGATATTAATGGTGATGTGTTCCCGCGGGTGAGACGGCACCATGAACAATTAACAGGCAGTATTGCACCATTCAACGTTCTGCGAATAAGCGCTGGAATTGGGGGCCAGGCGGATTCCCCGCACTGTGCTGCCAGCCTGCGTGGAGTGGCAATTCTGCACCGGAAATGCGCTCGGGAACGATGTATGAGGGCGATAGGGATGTTGCCTTCCAGGTTCTCACTTCTCGATTCTCTACTTGTCATCCTCGCATTCCATCCTTCACATTATCTGTCGTGGACCTTAGCCTCGTCCCTTGCGCCACCTTTCACCCACAGTGTCCCTGGCCACCAGACTCCACCGCCTCTCGATCACAACGCCAGTATAGCTTCCCCAGACTCCGAAGAGCGGAGTCTGTTGGAGCCTCAGATTTGCCTTGGGGGACAAAAAAAAAAGGTCTAGATGAGGCATGATAGAAGTAGAGAAGGAGATGCTGAGCTGGATCGATACAATGATGAGCTAGACATGCCCAACGATGACCTGGGAGAGGCATCCCGACATACCGAGGGGGGCCTGATCGGTGCCTTGACGGACAATGAGGATGACCCGGAACGAGCCCTGCGCGAGACTAAGGAGGAAGACAGCAAGAAGCCCATTGCGTGGAGAGAACTGCCCCAGAAGCGCCAGCTCATCATCATCACCCTCGCCCGTCTGAGCGAGCCCTTGGTCCAGACCTCCCTCCAGGTGAAGAATCCTTTCACAGACGGATTAACCCTTGGGTGCATACTCGTGCTAACTCGCAGACAATGTAGGCATATCTCTTCTACCAGCTCAAATGGTTCGACCCGTCCCTGCCAGACTCGACCATCTCTAGCCAGGCCGGCGTCCTGCATGCCAGCTTCATGGGAGCCCAGTTCCTCACCGCCATGCTCTGGGGCCGCATCGCCGACTCGCGCCGTGTTGGCCGCAAGTCGGTCCTCCTCATCGGCCTCATTGGCACCAGCTTGTCCTGCCTAGGTTTTGGATTCTCCACATCCTTCTGGCAGGCACTCGCCTTCCGCACTCTCGGCGGTGCTACTAATGGCAACATTGGCGTCATGCGCACCATGTATGCACCACCCGCTGTCTTGAACTCCCTGTATACTTACCTATGTTTTGCAGGATCAGCGAAATCATCAGAGAGAAGAAATACCAGTCGCGCGCCTTCTTGCTCCTCCCCATGACCTTCAACGTTGGCGTCATCATCGGCCCCATGCTTGGTGGCATCCTCTCCGACCCTGCTGGGAGCTATCCGAGCCTCTTTGGCGGCATCTCTTTCTTCGAGAAGTTCCCCTACGCCACGCCCAACATTCTCAGCTTCTTCTTCCTCTTTGGGGCCGCTGCCGCTGTCTGGCTCGGCCTCCAGGAGACGCTCGACTCCATCCGCGATGCAGACCGCCCCGACCTCGGCATCCGCGTGGGACGCAAGCTGGCCGTCCTCCTCCGCGGCCGCCGCCATGACTACTCATCCCTCCCTACCAACGATGAGGAGGACGATGTAGTCGTCGAGCTCGCCCCCGACGACACCGCGACGACCAGGAAGCCCCACGCAAAACGCTTCACCCAGCGCCTCCCCTTCCGCCGGATCCTCACCCGCAACGTCGTCCTCACCCTCTTCGCCCAGTTCCTCATGACCTTCCACATCGGCACCTTCAACTCCCTGTGGTTCGTCTTCCTCTCCACGCCCGTCTACGACCCCTCCCGCTCCGACCACGCCACGCGCCTGCCCTTCCGCTTCACCGGCGGCCTCGGCCTGCAGCCGCAGTCCGTCGGCGCCGCCATGGCCGTCCTGGGCGTCATCGGCATCAACCTGCAGCTGTTCCTGTACCCGCGCATCTCGGCGCGCCTCGGCACCATTCGCTCCTGGCGCCTCTTCCTGCTGTGCTTCCCCCTCACCTACTTCCTCGTGCCGTACCTGTCCGTCGTGCCCAGCGCCGCCGACCCGCCTCACGCCAAGACCGGCGCCGCCGTCTGGGCCTCCCTCCTCGGCGTCCTGCTCGTCCAGGTCCTGGGCCGCACCTTTGCCCTCCCCGCCCAGACCATCCTCGTCAACAACTGCTCGCCGCACCCTAGTGTGCTGGGGACCGTCCACGGCCTGGGCCAGAGCGTGAGCAGCGGGGCGCGGACGATCGGGCCGATGATTGGCGGATTCGTGTACGGCATCGGTCTGAATGCGGGCTATATCGGCCTTGTCTGGTGGTGTCTGAGTGGCGTAGCCGTCTGCGGCTGTCTGGCTAGTCTGCTGGTGAGAGAGGGAGACGGACACGAGATTTGGCTCGAAGGAGATGAGGAGGACTGATGAATAGTTGAGAGGAGAGAATAAAAAGTAATGATAACCAAGGAATTCGCTGAGCCTGTTCATTATCACATTATATGGGAGAAGACAGGAGTCATTGCACTCGTGTGTCGGGAGACAAAAATACCATGGTGCTAAACCAAAAACAATATAAGATCCAAAACTCCACCTCAGACGAGCTCCCTAGGCGCTTGCGGGCTGTCCCAACCCGGCTGCCCTGGCCGCCGATCTTGTGGCTGCGCCTCCGACCTCCGCAGCCCCGGTATCACCTGCCGTAGCCCTATGTTCTGCTGCGGGGGCTCGTACCGCGGGGGAGGCTCCGCGGGGTAATCGTGGCCTCGAGGCGAAGAGCCTCCTTGCCAGTATCCTGGACGGTCTTGCGAGCCGACGGGGGAGGGACGGTTGTAGGGGGACCTCTGACCGCTCCCGAGCTGAGCGCCGTGGCGCATGCGAACGTAGTTGAGCCATCGCCGGCCTACTATGGTGACGAAGATGGCAAAGCACATGAAGATGACGAGGGCAGCGAGGATGATGCCGTAGCGCCGGTTCAGGGCAAACGTGAACCCGCTTGAAGGGGACAGTCAGCTCCTTGCACAGAGTGGCAGTATCCGCGGGGAAGGGAAGCACGTACAAGAAGCCATTCATAATGCCAAGCAACAGGATCAGTCTCCCCAGCCAGAGATGAATCTTGCCGTACAATGTCGGCGTCTGTGTCTGCCGGTACTGCCTATGGTGAAAGAAGCCGAGCAGGAACTGGCCCAGGATGAAAAACGTAATGAAGTAACCCAGGATCTGGTGGTAGGTGTCGAAACCTCGAGACTGGAATCGGGGTCAGACCGCCATATCCTGGCACGATTCAGCGGACGGCGTAAACTCACCCTTTGGTATCGGTAGCTCGTTGCAATACCCACTCCAAAGCCCACCAGAACGAGGACCATGGCAACCGTCTGGTTGTAGGCATGCCACTTGACCCAGCCGCCGAGCCTGATCATGACGGCTCCCAGGGGCATCAGCAGCACAATGGCCAGGACCATGCACACGGCATGCATGGTGGACATGACATCGGCCTTGCGAACGTATTGTTGGTCCAAGCGGGCGCCGTCGCTTATCGAGGTGTCGGTGAGGACGGGAGGGCCAGTGGCCCCGTGCGCCTTGGACATGTCCATGTAGAAGGAGCCGTACTGGACATGGAACTTGAGACTCTCAGCGGGGTTGTTGCTCGCGAAGCCCTCGATCGGGCCCAGGGCGTAGATCCCCTTCTCGGAGGTTGAGTTGACATCAATCTTGCCGCCGTTGGTGCCGCGATGGGGCCAGGTGAGACAGTTGCGCAGGCACCGGCCCATGGCGACCATGTGGTCGTCGTAGATGCCGGAACCCTCGAGTATCTCGTACTCAAAGTCCTTGTGGTAGGCCGGCTCGTAGTAGCCGTAGGACAGGCGCGGGGAGAAGGTGACGTTGCTCTGGTCGCGGTTGTCGTAGACCATCAGGTACAAGGCACCGGGCATGTCTTCGGCGCCAAGGCCGACGGCACCCCAGGCATGGCTGCGGTGGACACGCAGGGTGAAGTAGAATTGGTCCTCGTTGTCTTCGGGGACGGAGAAGGCGAAGCCCAGGGCGCGGTCTTCGTTGAAGAAGGTGGACTGGTTGGGCCTGGTGTCGTCGGTGGTGTCGCGGGCGAGGACAGAGGGGATCAAGGCTGGTAGGGGAAAGCAGTCAGTCTCTGTTCCATGTCGATGCGACTCGAGTCCAGGCGAGCGCCCGCTCACCTGTCGTAGTAGCAGCAGTAGCAGCCAGTGCCGCGAACCGCAAACGCTTGAACAGCATCCCTCCAGCAGCTCTGCTCAGCGAGGGGCGAGGAGATTAAGAGGCCATCTGCGGTTGAGGGTTCCAAATGAGTGAATATAACGAGGGAGCGACGGTCGAGTCTGGGCGCAAAGCTCGAGGAGCGGATAGACGGAGGTTATCAGCTGGGGGGGAGCATGAGGCTTGGCTTGGCGTGTCCCGCGTTTTTGCTGTGTGACTGGTAATCTGGTCACTGGTGGTCCCGCCAACAAATTAGCAGATCCGGTGGGAGGCAACCCGTCGCTCAAGCATCCTGTACACGTACTCGTAGGCTGTCGCCCACATTCCCGTCACTCGCAAACACGCCAACAACGGCTGCCACGGCGGGACGTCGACTCTCCCACTTGACGGGTTCCTGGATGAGCTTTTGTACGGAGTACACATCTACGCACGCACGTACATACTACTGCTACATTGTAGTATCGCAACTCGGCTCCCTCCGACCTCATCGATACGATACACGCCTGCACCACCAGGCCTCCAACTGCCTAGCCTGCCACGCGCAGACAAGAACCCACCTGCTCCGTCCTCCCAACTTTGGAAAAGTCTAGAACCCCATTCGCCAGACGAGCAACTGACTCGGGCCTAAAACCAGGGGTCCATGGGACTTGGCTTCGGCTAGAAAGGTTAAAACAAAGCTTGAAGGCTCCAAGCTCTGGCCGCAGGCAGCCAATACCTTGCTTTGGGCTTGCATGTATTACGAGTACTCTGCATATTAAGGTGTCTCGTTGATCCGGTCCTCTGACGCCTGGACGTCCCTGACCCTTGTTGCTCCATTACACCGCACACAATGGAGGTGTAGTACTCGTAGTAGTATGCAGCCCGTCCCGCTTGACCGCCCATGAGGCCTCCGGTGTGATATCTCACGTGTCTATAAAGGCAACCCGTTCAAAGACAGCTAGGCATCAAAGACCTCTGCAGCGTCCCTAAAACCCAGCTGCAAATATATGACATACATGACTCACCCGGGGCGGTATTTATGGCCAAGTCTCGCCTTGTGCCTCTGTCTCGGCTGTTTGCTGTTCGCAGCTTTGAGCCGAGATGTCTTGGTCTGTGCTTGGGAGTTGGAGGAGGAGTTTATTCTGCCATTGAAAACGTCAAAACGGGAAGCACAATTGGGAGGGGAGGTCTTCCAGCCAACCAGTGATCCTGGATTCTAGAAATAAGGAACTTGGAGGGTGAGTGACGTTGCGTGAATCATGGTGCAGGGTGACGGGCCTGTGCATTGGAGATCTGCCGGTTGTTAGCGTTGTTGCCTCTTGTGGCGCCCCTCCAACTGTCAAACTGTCCACATCCTCAGTGATCCAAACCTCGCCACGCGCATCACCGTTACCGGCACTGCGGACCATGAACTTCCACCTAACATAAAATTTCTCCTCAACCACCCCCAGATCCTGCCACTGCTTGCTCCGAAACTTGAAGGAATTATCTGGCCTGGGGGATGTTTCACCGTTGCCCAGCATGTCTAACTTCCTGTCTATGATGGGCTGGGCCTTTCTACCCAACGTACGTCGTCGCCTTCCCCCCCCCCCAAGCCACCAAGGTAACTAACCATAAGCCTGCCGCAACAGCTCGCAACCTCTTGGATCCAGACGATCTACTATGGCCTTACAATCCGCGCCGGCGACCCCAAGCCCGCGCCGGGCTCCGCGCGCTACAACACCCACCGTCGCGTCATCCACATCCTCGTTGTCACCCTCTACCTCGCCTACACCATCTACGAGGCCGACCACGACATCCGCCAGGCATCGTCCTTCTACGCCGACCTGGGCGTCAGCCCTTCTGCCGCCGACCGCGAGATAAAGTCGCGCTTCCGCCGCCTGGCCGCCCTGCACCACCCGGACAAGACGGGCCCTTCCTCCGACGAGGCCGCCTCCGCCTCCTACTTCATGCACCTCAAGACCGCCAGCGAGACCCTGCAGGACGCCGCCCGCCGCTTCGCCTACGAGCGCTTCGGCCCGGACGTCAACCGCTGGCAGCGCTGCAAGACGATCCGCGACTACGTTTCCCATGGCGTCCTCCAGGGCATCCTCCCCCACTACGTCGTCGCCGCCGCCTCCATGTACGTCCTCGGCCTGTTCGGCTACATGGACTTTGGCAAGTTCTACCGCTGGCTCATCCTCGTCGCCCTCTTCACCTTCGAGGTCCACGCCGCCACGCGCCCGCGCTTCCCGCTCCTCCTCGACGCCCTCAACGCCGTCGTCACGCGCGCGTCGTCGCACCCGCCGTACCTGCCCTTCCAGATCATCACCCTGGCGCGCAAGATCACCATCACCGTCTACATTGCGCTCTCGCAGGTGGGGCCCCTGCTGGCCGCCCACCTGCGCGGCGGGGACAAGGCCGCGTCGCCCGACGACGACGACAAGGCCCTGAGGCAGGGGCTTGACCGGCTGGAGGGCGTGGCGAGGCAGCTCGACGTCGACGCGGCGCGGCTGATGGAGATGGAGACGGCGCCGTACAAGGGTGACAGTGAGGCCACGTCGAACCTCCAGGGCAAGATGAGGGAGTGGCTGGTCCAGAACACGATCCGCGCAGATCCCATGGTCCGGGATGCGCTGGGCTCGTCGTTCCGGAGGAGAAGGATTGATGCTCCCGCGGGAGCCAAGGGAAATAGATGAAAGAGAAAAGCTTCTCATAACAGCCGTTATTTGATTACCATGAAAGATCTATGTAAATACCCCAAACGATTAAGAGCTTTATAATACCAACAATATCCAAGAAGACTTATATCAAATGTACCAAAGGTACGCAACCCGTATCGTGCATCCCCGTCTATGCCCAGAATTGTCGCTCAAGTGATCTAAAACCGTACCACCATCGCGGATGAAGGAAAAAACAAACCCATCTATAGCCTCTGTGCGCCGCGCGTCTCTATAGGGATATAGCAGATGCCAACAAAGGCCAGGAAGATGAGCACCGCAGACATGTAGATGGGGGTGGCGGCGGCGTCGCCAGGGACGGTGGCCGCCAGGATCGGGGCGAGCAGCCCTGTGACTCTGTTCAGGAAACTCGCGACACCCGTGCCCGCACCGCGGACAGGTGTGGGGAAGATCTCGGGCGTGTAGGCATAGAGCACGCCGTACATGATGTTTTGGGAAAATGCGCTGATGCAAGAGAAGATGAGCTGCATCGTCGACGACGTGCCCCAGACTACAAAGGCAAAGAGGAAGACGGCCGAGACGAGGGTGGACAAGGCAAGCGTACCCTTGCGTCCGAAGAAACGAGAGTTTTTCTCCACGAGCCAAGCGGCAAGAATGCTGCCGGGGACACCACAGATGGACGTAATAGCATAGTTCCGGTATGTCTCCCCGGAGATGTGGGAGGTCTCGGACTGCATATTAGAGTCTCCTTCGGTGTACCGGGCGAAATACTGAGGAAGGAAGGCGTTGAACAGGGGATATCCCATGCCGATGGTGGCCCAAGCCCACCAGATGAGAATAGTCGACATGCCGAGCGCCCTCGTCTTGAACAGATCTTTGACCTTGCTGCTGGAGAATTTGCCGAGTTTCGCGCTAAATGCATTGAAGGACCTCTTAGGGACCTCCTCGGAGGGCGGAACGGCCATGTCGTCACCTGCAACCAGATCGAGAATCTCCGATGTCAACCACGTCCTGGTGTTGTTCTTGTAGGCAATCCCGTGGATGACGGCAACGGCCTCGTCCTGGCGGCCCTTGTTCAAGAGGAACTTGGGCGACTCAAACAGGCGGAAGACGAAGAACCGGATGACAAACATGGCAAATGTGATAATGCCGATCGTCACCATCAGGTAGCGCCAGCCTTGGTTCACCGGCCACAGGGCAACAAAGTACCATGCAGCAAGCGAGGAAACGAGTTGGCCGATGGGCCACCACACGGAAAGCATAGTCAGCAGGGAGCTGGATGCGTCTGGGAGAAACTCCATGAACAAGGCTCCGTCAACCGGGAGACTGCCGCCCACGCCAGAGCCTAACGCGGCGTAGAAGAAGCAGACCCAGCCCCAGGTCTGCGCATAGGCGGACATGATGCCGAAGAGGCTGGCGACCAAGAGGGTCATGTTGAACGGGAAGCGGCGGCCGACAAAGTCTGAGCCAATGCCCCAGGAGAAGCTTCCTACCGCGAGACCGAAGAACAAGGCGCTCGTCGTGTACCGAACGTCCTTTTCAGAGATGCCAAACTCAGCGGAGAGGGATGGTAAGGTCAGGGACGCTCCCTGCGTATCCGATGTCAGCATCACACGACAGAGATCAAATTGGACCAGGTCTGCTCACTTGTAACCAGAGACTGCCCTCATGTTAGTGACTGCTTGCAATTGGCAGGTCGGTGGGACTTACTTGTCTGCGAACCACCCAAAACCGCAGAGAACAAACAGCTGCCAGTTGTATGAGCCCATGCCAATATCCTCAATGGCTTTGCTGACGAGCTTGGATTTTACTAACAGCCGTTAGCACACGCGTTGGGCGCCCATGGATCTGGTTCGGGGCAGCTCACTCTCATAGCTCGTCCACGTCCCATGGGGACCCCCCCCCTGCCCTTTCCTCATCTCAGCTCGTAACCCTTCGATGGTGTACTCGCCAGCATGCGTCTTCAACATCCCTTGGGCCTCATCGCTATCTTCTTCCTTGGTAGAGTTGAGGCCGTCAATCTCGTCGGTACTGGCCCTTGCATCTCCATCCTCTCTCTCGGCATCAGTGAGCCGTGCCTCAATGTCCTCGTCGACAACATAATCCCGTTCGTCAAACTGAGCCCTTCCCTTCTTGGATGAATGGCTGTAATTGTGTGCCTGTTCAAGAGGTACCAGGACTCCAAGATAGTCGTTCACCGTCTCGCGGCGAGATCCTGTTCCCCAGCCAAGCATGGTGATGAGGGTTGGGGTGGCCTTGGAGGTTGGGTAGAAAGCGTTGGACAATCTAGCCGCTCTGCTTTTTGCTAAAGGGGAAAAAAAACGCTGTTGCTGATTTGAAGGAAACGCTGGGCGCTCTAGATTATAGAAGGATAAATAGTGATGGTTCGGACCTCAACTGCTAGGGTCCGCAAAGGATGTCAGCAGCAGGGTGGCTGATGAAACTCAAAGTGAAGAATCCAAGAAGGGAGGTGATGACGGAAGCAACTGTTCAGCCATCGGATGGGCAACATGCACGACGATGAAAAGGAAAGACTCTTGAAAACGATGGCAACGACTCGAAGCAACAAGGCGTGGATGATGAGATCAAGGCAATCGCAGGGGAGGACAAGTCATAAATGTAGTAATAGGGAGGAATGGACAATTGGAGCGCGTTTGACGAATGGCAATCCCTCAGCTGCGCCCCTCTAGGGCGAAGAGCCGGCGGCTGGTTGTTAGAGACACACAGTGGCCAGTGGTTACTGGCCAGCGGTTACTGGTCAGCGGCTCAGTGGACTCTGGAGGGCTCGCGCCTGGAGGTGTGCGTGGTGGGGCGGTTACGTACAAGGGGCTGCGTCAGGGGGCAATGGGTCTTGGCACACGTATGGAATCCGCGGTCTGCGCTTCTGCGCTGGACGCATCATTTACTGTGTATCCGTAATACTCCTACATTTGATGTCGGGCCCGCGGAACCCGTCTTGTAAACGCCATTCTTCCCAATTGCCTTCATCTATCAGTCGATTTCGTTTAGCCGCTGAGGAGGCTTTCTGGCTTCCGATAGTATCTGAGAGCAATTTCCGCATACTTGTGGGCATCCAAGGCAATTTCCAAGGCAGCTAACCAAGGCTGTGCCCCACAGCCTTGGTCCGCTCTTTGTACGGATCCTGAGCGCCTATGGTAAGTCGTCAGAATTCCCATTTCGTGTACGAGTACAAATCGAGTCCCTTTTGACTGCAATTTTAGCAATACATGGAGATCCGAGGTCCAGATCCGCTCATAACTCATTATATTGTACAACCCCCTAGGGCCATATCATATGCCCCGAATACGCCCTGGGCCCATGTGGCCGCAGCGGGTACGCCTTATCGTTTGTTACGTCGCTTGATAACCTGGTCGAGATCTTGCGGACATGGGCATTCAAGCACTCTCATGTCTGACTTCCTCTTCTTCTTCTTCTTCGAGTGACCAGTCGATTCCTTCTAGGCGCTGTCCTCGTCGCTCGTAGCATCGATGTTCGCCTTGGTGGGTTTCGACTTCTCTTTCTTGGGCTGGATCGCCTCGGGAGTTTCGTCGGTAGTGTTTTCCAGGCCATCGACAGTGTGGCCAAGCTCGCGAAGGGTAGCATTGATACCAGGCACAGCCTTCAGGAGTGCCACATATTGTTCGATGGAGAGGGAGATGCCCTGCCCGAGTCAGGGATTTCGCCAGGAACAACAAGAGATGGGTGATCTTTCGTTCTCACCTTCTTTCCAGGAAGAGTCTTGCCGTCTTTTTCGTAGTACTCGCGAACATTGATGAAGCACATGCTCTTGAACTCGGATACGCCGACTCGACGCTTGTTCGATAACTACGCCAATCTCAGAACGATGGGGGAGGGTGTTTGGGGATGAGTTATGGTCCTACCTCCCAGTAGGGGTTTCCCTCATCATCCTTCCCGGCTGGCGGAGCCGCTGAAGCTGCGCTCTTGGTCTTTTTGATGGAAGGGGCAGACGGCGCTTCGTCGTCTGAATCTTCAACCATGCTCGCGGAGCGCTTCTTGGCGGATCGTCCCATGGTGGTTGCGTCGACCGTGCTATCGATGGGGGTATCGTCGGACCCGAAATACGAATTGTTTGGTTACACGAGCCCAAGACCAGCTGTCGGGGGCAGAGAGGGAGGGGCTTGATCAATGGAAGTCGAGGTAAGATACCTGAGCTCCTGGTGAGACGCGTCGAGAAGCAAGTGGAGCTTATTGTATGTGGGGTCTGTCGAACGCCAACTCACGTGACCTATATCTGTACTGGTCGGCACACCAAAGCATCTTTTCCGCATGGCTGCCGAAGATTATGGCTTGGACCAATTGGGCTCCCGTTATTTTTTAATTTTTGGTTAACCACCTCGACAGCTATTAGAGCACATCTGCATTGCGATGGTACCAAAAGAGCCGACCCCAATTTTCAGTGGGTAGTCGAGCTTGCGCCATTCCAAGGGTCCAGGTTGAGCTTTCGCAGAGTTAGCAGTGCAAGCAACTGGTTGTTGGCCGTCGTTGGTGGAGGGCCCGCTGCTCATCAGACTAGCCCCTGAACGATATCTGGAACGGGGTTGGCAGACGAAACCAGAAACTCGACAACTTCAATTTCGGTTTTCCCTTTTCTAAGCTATTTAACGACCTGACGATAACGACCAAGTTAATTACTTCCGAATCGAAACCCGCTCTTCTCGATTCGTTACCATAGCGCCACCTATTGTTATGGTTCCACCCTATGTTCGTTGCACCGATCCGTGCTAAGGGAGTTGGACCGGGGTTCCCGAGGACGAGCTGCCCCAATGAGTTTAACGACCCCAAGCGACGACGCGCTCGCATCCAGCGCGCTCCCGGAGTCGCATCGCCGTCATGATGCTTCGGGCATCGGCGCGGATGCATCCGCAGCAAACCAAGACCACAATTGTCCCTTGGTGGATGCCCAATCGAACCCATCAGCGTCGCCTCCGACGCCTCCGACACCTACAAACGACTCTGAGCCTGCCCTCGCGACGAAAGCGCTTCAATTCGCTTCCACCGCGACCCCAACAACGCTCGCTGGAATAGCTGTGGGCGCATCTGCTGTCCTTTACATGATACTCGGCCGCGTGGCATTGATACTTATCGGTGCTTTGGCCGGAATTCTGGGATTCATTACATGGGAAGCGAGCAATCCAGAAGTTTCCCGCATCGTCAGGGGCGAGAAGGGCATAGACATCCTCGAGAGGCTACAGCTTGAGGCAACGAATATCAAGAAAGACCAGAATACTAATGACGACAATGACGAGCAACTCACGCTCAAGGCCCTCGATGAGTTCCGCCCCGAGACGCGCGAGGCTCTGGGCGGGCTCATCGACGCCATCATAAGGGACTATGTCAAGTGGTGGTACAGTCCCATCATACCACACGACCATTCTTTCCCGCTCGCGTGCCGCAAGACGCTCACGTCCTATTTCCTCGCCATCTCCAATCACCTCTACCGCAAACGACCCGCCGACGCGTTTCTCGACCTGCTGACCAACTCGTCATCCATGGTCATTGTCTTCATGTCGGAGCTAGCATCGGCGTTCGCGGATCTGCCTCCCGATTCCAACATGTCGGCCGTCGATGCCGTATATAACTATCGGGCATCGCACCCAGACTGCCACCTGAACAACCTGTTGAACCAAAACCAGCAGAGCACAAAGTTTAGGATGGTTGCCGAGGACCTATTGCGCTTCCTAGAGCGTAACTCGCACAATTGCGATCCCGCGCGCATGTTTCTACGTGAGATTTTGGCCAACTCGGTACTTGAGAACGCGCTATGGACCTGCAGCAAGCCCGAGTGGATCAATGGCTGGATCGTCTATCTCTTGGAGGCTGGTGAACCTGATTTGAACCAGGCCATCGATGTGGGCATGCAGACCGGACGTGACTCGGCCAACACCTTTGCGGATATGGATGGCAACGTGGGCAACATTGGCATCGCCAAGCCTGCGAGGGGAAGTATGGAGGCCGACCGAACCCGCGCCAAGGGCGCCCAGGGGCACAAGAAGAAACTCAGTAAGGCAGATGAGGAGATGGAGGTTGCCATGGAAGAGATGAAGAAGATCAACGCCATGATCGCGGCGGACGAGCGACGACGAGAGCGAGCATCGACGATTCGGCATTCGTCGGAGCAGCCGGTGACCACCCATGCGAAGACAGACAGCCGCGACAAGGGCGACAAGACAACGACTTCGGGCGAGACATCACCGACATCGAAGTCGTCAGCGCGTAAGAGCTTCCCCACTTCAAGTTCCACAGATGGTGCTTCGACGAGGAGCGAGGCCTTCCCTACTCCAGCAACGCCGCTGTCAAGTGCGGATCCAGCTAGCCAAGGCTCTTCACCGCGAAAATCAGGCAGCTCGCACTTCACCAGCTTCGACCAGATACAGCCGCAGACAATAGCTGAGAACGCCACCGATGAGACGCCGGCGAAAAAGCCACCCTTGACTCTCCACAATGCCTCTTTTACTCTTCACGACGACACGACAATGGACAAGGGAAGGATTCGCAACAAGCCCAACTGGGACTACCTGATCCAAGTTGAGCCGAGTTCCACGTTTTATCCTGGATGGATGATTGTGAGAAGGTACTCGGACTTTGAGACCCTCCACGAGATCCTGCGGCGGATAGCTGCCGTGTCTGGCGCGATCGCGTTCACAGAACTCCATAAAGAGCTTCCATCCTGGAAGATTCATACTAGGGAGTCGCTCCGGGGCGAACTGGAGCGATACCTCCGCGATGCATGCTGGTATCTGTCTCTGGCCGAGAGTGAAGGCATGAAGCGCTTCCTGGAAAAGTCTCAAGGGCATACTCACGGCGAGTCAAAATCATTTGATTGGGAGACGGTCGGGAAGAACATGCTTGATGTCCTCTCCGTTGGCCCCAAGGGTGCCATGGAAAGCGGCAAGACACTCGTTGGCGGCGTTCAGGGCGTTTTTGGCAACTTTGCCGGCTTGTCCAGGAAGTCTACAAGCCAGTCCTTGGACCTCACAACCGCCAATTCGAGTCGTTTGTCGATATCTACGCCACCACGCATGGATTCGAAGTCACCTGCTAGATCCGAACGGGCTAGCATAGATAGCCAGAGATCTTCCATCGTCTCTCAACAGCCAGGCAAGATAGCTCCGATGGATAGAAGGCCGAGCTATCAGTCACAACAAGGTGATGCCGATAGCGACTACTTCCGACCTGGGCGTACAGAACGAATGGACTCTTTCGCTTCCGGGCCTGGAAGCGCTCGGGCTAGCAGGGAGCATAGCAGGACCTCCAGTCTGGCCCCCTTGCGCTCGCCGTCGTCCGCGAGCCTTGACAACCTCAAGCTCCCGCCAAACCCGGACGAGATGCCAGATGACTACGAATATCCTGGGAGTAACGTGGATGGCTATGCACGGACCGACACTATGTCAGCCGTGCCAGAGGGTCGCCAATCCGCATCCTCGCCAAACACGGCCACGTCTCCAAGGACTGCGCTGAGTGGGAAAAGGGGGCTTCCCAAGCCAGCCCGACAGTACTCGCAGCTCTCCGAGTCGGAGACTCGCGTGGCCGTCGAGCTTCTGTTTGCCGTCATCACTGAAACGTACACGCTGTCGTCCGCATGGAATATCCGCAGGACGCTGCTCACGGCGGCCAAGTCCTTCCTCCTGCGCCCCGGTAACCCATCCCTGTTGACGGTGCAGAACCTCATCCAGACGTCAGTTCTCGACACGCACACGTCGGACGCGGGGATCGCCGGGCACCTGCGCAAGATCCGCGAGAACACGATGCCCACAGAGCAGGAGCGCGCAGCGTGGCCGGCTGAAATGACGGCCGAGGAGAAGGAGCAGCTGCGCATCAAGGCCCGACGGCTGCTGATCCGCAGCGGCGTCCCTGCTGCCCTGATGGGCGTCATGGGCCAGGCGGCGACGGGCGAGGCGCTCGGGCGCGTCTTCGATTGTCTGCAGATCGAGGAGGTCGCCCGAGGCCTGGTCTTTGGGATCATCCTGCAGCTAGTGAGGGTCATCACGCACTGAATTTTCCAAGAGAGGACCGTGCGACGCTATGGTTTCATGAAACCTGTGAGATATGAGGAGGTGTAAACTGGGCTCATTAGGCGGTTAATGACGACACTCCGGGGGAATACCTGCGGAGTACGAAAGGAAAGCGTGCTCATCTTCGAATGGTTCTTAAATTTTTGTGTTGAACTAGCATTGATACAGTACGCTATATGTAATCAAAGGGGGCTCTGGGATGCCCATATTTCTTCTTGTCAAAGTCATGCCACAAGGCAAAGCTGTTAGTTCTTTGCTTGTCTCTCCGCCCACACTAGATTGCCCCACTTTTGCATCATACAATATAGGTATAAGGCACGATGTCAGGGACCGATCTCGACTCATGGATCAACCCTGCGAGGGAGGGCCCTCTGGGTGACCGAAGGAAGAAAGGAGTACCTTGGCTTGGTCGAGTTCCCGCGCCCTGTTCAGTGGGAATACATGTACGTCATGTAGCAGTAGTGAATCCTCCCGAGGTTATAACCGATACCACCTGCGTACGACGCACGAGGGCACCGACGTGCAGGATGCAGACACCGTACGAGTAGCATTATCCTACATACACACACGCCACCAAGTTCGCCAGGAGGATTGGGTGATCAACAGCCTGGGAGGATCAACCTTGGGCGCAACTGTGAGGCGAGATCGCAACCCCCCTTTATCAAACAACGTGGCAACGGTGGTGACTCCAACTCCAATTGTGGGGGATCGGCCGTCAAGGCTGAGTCCGTGCATGCGAAGCACAGAGTCCGAGTCATGACATACATGAATAACACGCTAAGGAGCACATTATGGCACCAACACCGCAACACGTGTGACGGCAGTTGTTCGGAGGACATATCCTATCATCTACGGACGCTACTTCTAGTATGTAAGTCGGTCTTCGACGCCGCTGCTGGGGAGGGATCACCCTGGGTCAGCGCCTTGGCATCGACGCCCAGAACTTCTGGAAGTAGAAGCTCAAAGACATAACAGCCACACGTGCTGTGACGTGCATCGGGCTCCCCACGCCGATATTATTAGAAGATGCCGTGCCGGTGTTGTAGTGCAGCAACAGCAGAGCAATCCTTTGCCTCTGCATTGACCGCGGGTGGTCTATGTGCGCAAGAAGAACCTCATGATCTATGAGTCTCCCTAGTCGTAAATGTAGTGATCGTGCGTAGCCACTTGCCTAAGATGGCCGGATACTAATAATGTATGTACGGAGTACTCGTATTGAACTGCAGATGGTGGACCCAATGGTATCGTTTCAGGCTCAGCCGGCCGACATACACGGCCTTAACACAACGCGTTCGAGAAGCTGTGAACAGTGCTCCATGCGTAAGCAGGGGCCATCTCATTTTCTCAGTTGTTAGATGGCGTCGATTTTGATGCAAACTAATCGCCTTCTTCCATAGCCCGCCCCCATGTCCCAAACACCGGATGAGATAAAGGTGCAGATGACACCCACCAAGGTGATGATAAAAGATTAACAGGGTATATTGAATTGTTGATATACGTAATGAAATGGCAGCATAGAAGACTGGTACTGTGCTTTTCGTAATCGCGTAAGAATAGACCGTCATATTGTGTAGCGGAAGGGGCCGTGGTATATGGAGATGCTACCTGGACTTGGCACTTTTCAACAGGGGCCCGAAGTCCTTCAATAACTCGTGTAAATATTCGGGCATGTAAGTGTAAATAGAGAAGGAAATAACAAGACATTATCATTAAAGGGGTGGCAATATGTGGGTGGGTGACATTCGGACATCTCATTGCCGAGCTCTGCATCTCATGGCTTGAAGACAGCGCGGGACAGCAGTTCTCCCTGAGGGGCTGGATTTCTCGGCGGAAAGTCCTTGATGGGCGGAGGGGGCGCCGGAGGAGAGTCTGGGATAGGGCGATGGAGATCCTGCTTCGGGGGTGTTTCCGGTCGCTGGTCACTGGTAAATCCGCTCAGCAACTCGTGGCTTCGCTGCCGGTGGACCTCCTTGCGCTTCGGACTGGACAGCGCTTGGACCGTAAAGGGGTCGGCCATGTCCTGGCTTATGCGAGAAATCTCATTTTCGACATCCGCAAGGAGCGTGGCGATATCATCGCCAGCATAGATGCGAATGCTCTCAACCCCGCCGTGCTTCATAGAAACTGATCGTGAGGCCAATTTGCCCTCGTCATGGGCCGCGGCCTCTTCACCAATGGGATTCTCCAGTATAGTGCTTGGGACTTGCGCTACCACTCTCTGGGGCGATGGAGAGCTAGTGGCTGTGCGCGTGGATGAGTATGTCCCCTGTTTTGTTGGTGAGCGCGGTGGTGTTGAGATGTCGCGGACATTCGGAGAGCCCTGGATCCCCACAGCCTGCTGCAGTGACTTGCTTGCGGCGGTGGTAGCATCAGGCATGGCCAGGATAGCTGCTGCTGCGACGTGTTCGAGCAGTTTCTGTCGCACCCTGGTACGGCGGTTTTCTGCCATCTCGAGCTTGGTGACCCAATCGTCAATAGAGGCATCAAGTTCGGCGAGGGCCTCTTCTTGCTTGAGCATAGACTCGCTGCTAAACTTTGCCATGCGAGGAGAACGGAGGAATTGGCAAATGCGTGATTGGAGGTTTCGGCGGCCGGCACGAAGTGAAGCGTGTGTCCGGCGAAGGTACTCTGTGCGCTCGTCAAGACGACGAAGCTCCTGATTGTCTGTGAGCGGTGGATTCGAATTATATGTAGATAACCGGGGATGCCCTCACCTTTGACAGAGCCTCCACGTCTGTCTTCTTGAGAACCTCAAAGTGCTCAGCTTGACCATATGCCTGCTTGTGCAAATAGGCAATTTCCTCCCGACCTACACTAGCCATCACACTCTTCGGCCTGAATCCGATTGGGAGCTCCTCAAATGCCTTCCGCTCAGAGCTCTTGGCTGCGCTCACATCGCACCTAATTGGCTGAGGACCGTTGATCTGGGAGGTGTCTGTCCTCTTCCGCGGCCGTCCCCTATCCATGATATTGGAGGATTCTGACACCCCCCTTCGATGGCCTACTGGAGTCGCAATCCGTTGGCTCCCAACAGGCTGAGGCGTCATGGAGCGACCTGCCATGGTCGGAGTGGTTGAACGTCCCTCCCAAGGGGTGGGTGAGAAGCGATGTGAGTCTAAAGCGGGGGCAGAGATGGGAGTCGGAAGCGTCACACTAGATGCTGTATTTGTAACTGCCGTGCGAGGAGTGCTTAGATCCGTTAAGGAGGTCGATGGTGTGTATGGCGTGCGCGTGTATGGGGATCCTCCGTTTCTGGATGCCTTTGAGATATCTCTCGGCACGCTCCCGGACCGTGTGTGAGGGACAGGTCGCCGGGGGATAAGCTGAGGAGGTTTCGAGGGGGGCTGAGGGATAACCAATGGGGCGAGCTGTTTCGGTGAAATTGGGTGAAATTGTTTAGGCGAACAAGGCGGGGGACCGTCTTTTACAGCCTCTGATAGATAATCTTCGTCATTCCCATCAGCCTCCAGAAAGAATGAGCCACCTGGCGGCCGGTGGTGGTGATGATCTGCAGGTGCGCTGGCAGAACGCTCATGGAGCGGTGGATGGCCTGGGATAGTCGCTGCAAATTATCAGCTAAACGAGTTATCTGAATCGATTGTTCAAGGCATACGGGAGTCCAGAGGAACCTCCTGAACAGTTGTCATAGGGCCGAGGTCCGGTACGCTGACTTTGCGCCGCCGAACAATGCTATGTTGGCTAATTTTGGCTTTCAGCGAGGATGCCGGACTTGGCTTTTCGGTCCTGTCATCTTTCTGGGTAATGGCCCAAGTTGAGGCCTTCTCCAGAACAAGGGGCCTGCTTCCGTTGTTGAGGACCGGAAGCTCCCTCTCTCGAGGGTAGAACTGATATCTTTTTTGCTGACTAGGGGCCGGTTGCGGCTTCATTCTCCAGGTAGGTGGCTTTTCGGCGGGGGTGACTGGCGTTGTGCGCTTGGGGGGAGATATGAGTCGTTGTGACACTCGATGGAACGAGTTGGCGAGTGACCTTACCGAGTCAAAGGGCAATCCCGCAGAGGGAGGATTTGATGCAGCACTAGGTCTCACGTCGGCGATGCAGTTGGCAATATGAGCCATGTTCCAGAACCAGTTGGCGAGAAGGTTCTAGTCACATATAAATTAGGCTGGAGTTGATAGTCCGCGGGAGATATCGACCGGGGCCGCAAAAGACTGAGCCCGGCGGCACGGTGAAACAGACTGGTTCCTAGGCAATGCGGGAGGTGGAACGGACCGGGAGAGTGGCAATATAATAAAGGCCGTTACTCCCACGCCTGGTCGTAATAATGGGGAATTTCCAAGTCCAGGAAGGTGTGGCAGGCTCCGCTTATTACCGTGAGGTATGGTCTGGGCTGCAAGAAGCAAGCCAGGTCTATCCGTAGTCCTGGACTCCCAAAGTCCTGGCGAGAGGATGTGCTATGTAAGTCAGGGCGGCGCAGCCCCACTCGCGTCCGTCCACCGTTCCCGTGGTCACTGCTAGTACGGAGGAGTGGTTGGGTTTCCCCAAGTCGAAGGAGGAGGGCCCCCGCCTGTGTCTGGCTGGGCGGAAGATCTGAGACAGAGTACCGTAGAGCAGGGGACCCATCTTGGGATAGTAGCACTCGTGGTTGCGCCAGCACGAGGGGTGGAGGGGGTCTTCTGCATCGAGGCAGCATCAGCTAGATCCAACAACTGCAGCCTGCAGGTCAATGACAACCCCGGTCTCCGAGATGCGAGAAACGAGGCACCCCGGGCGGAGGAGTTACCAGGAACAGCCGCGAATTGTGGACGGGGTCGCGGAACGGAGCGAAGACTGGTTCCGCAGCTTCTTCCAGAGGCTGTTGTGACAACTCGTGCGATAGTCTCATGCAGAAGACCCTAGTAGTTGGCCTACGAGGCGGCCGGAGGAGGCCTGCATGGGATGAAACCTCTTGGACCCTGGCTCAGCACGAAGAGACGTGCCAGCCTACAGGCACCCACATCCCCCCACTAAGATGTCCAGCCTTTCCCGCTATGACGATAGGAGTGAAAGATCACTACGACACTACCCATGGCTATAGCGCAAACCATAGAAGAGTATCTGTAGCAATAGCGAAGAGTCGAGGATGATGTGTCGATTGAGTGATATGCTTGGCGAGCAGGGAAACGGGCGACCTCCGACCCACCTCCGGGAGCACAACGTCCAGCCCCGGTGCTGATGACAAAAGACACTAGGCTAGGTGATGAGATAGCAAACTTTGCGCCCTGCTTCGATGCTTGTATTAGCCCGGTTCTTTGTTGGCCCTGCCGTTCTTCTCTGATAGCCTGGCTGAACCAAGGGCGGCGACAAGTTGGTAGCTGAGAACTTGCACTCATAGTGGGGAGCTTGAGACCACGTTCGTTGCTGGTACGAGTACGAATACATGCCTACCCGTACTACGGATACTAGCAGTAGTCATCATTAAGGTAGTACCTATGTAGTAGCAGCGATCGGTACTAGAGATCAGAGACATTCTGCGCGCGCGATGCCAGACATACCTCAGGTGCTGATGATACCTTGGGTCAAGTTGGGTCAACGAGGCTGGCGCGCATGGACCAACTCACCAGTACCTGCGACAATGGTGAAGATTGACGGCCATTCCACCTTCCTTGAAGTGAGAACGGGGACATGAAAGTTGACGAGACCAGGACCAGTCTTGCATGCACGCAATTGGTGCTCAAGCAACTTGGTGATCAAAGCAGCAGAAATGCAGCCAAAGTTGACAAGCACCCCAGAAAGACGGTGGTGGGAAATTCATCTAGGCATTCGTATTGGCAGGGAAGGAAGCAGAGACAGTCAGACAGAATTTGAAAGTGGGGCTGGAAAGTCAAGAAGGTCAAGTCCGACCCGGGACCTTGTTTCGTCTTTCTTTTTGGTCGTTCTTTGGCGGGGATTCTTCACCGAGATGCTTCCAGGAAGGGACAGGGACAGTCCATCGCACTTGCTGCACAGCGCACCAGCCGTTCACCAGCCCCCCCCCCCATCCCCATCCACACGCACCCATGGCAAACGCGCCCACCCAGGAGAATTGTCAACTAAGCTAACCTTCAGTTCTTCACTCTCGAGTTTCATCGTCCCTCCACCCCATCTAGCCACAACCACCATCCCGCATTGCAGATCTCTGCGACATATCACTGGTCTGTCTGCCCAGGCGTCAAGTTGCCGACTAGACTCCAGACCATCGACAACGCCCTAGCGTCGAGTGATGAGACGTCGTTGACTCGCTGCCGTTGCAGCCAGCTCGAAAACGGCTGGCTGATCCGGGATGCTCGCGTGTTCACCGCAGACACCGTTATCCCTACACGCTTTGGGGGATCTGCCCCGGCCCCTCCTTCCAGGACGGGGCCGTCTGTGTGTATGGCTGCAGGCTGCCCTGTACGGATAGTCCAGGTTAAGTCTCCATGCGTTCTTCTCAGGGACTGTTTCATCGTCCAGATCCCTGTAACTAACATCACCAAGACATTCACTCTTCGTATTGCCGATTCTCGAGGTTCCCACCCTCAGGAGCCTCCTGAATCCTGAATCCACGTGCCACATGCTAGATTGTCCCGCAGGGCTGCCTCCCCCTTGGGGATCAGCAGGTGCGCAGAAGTGGCGGCGGGGATGTACTCGACAAAGAAGGCGTGTCTGATTTTCGTCTGATGTTTCAGCTCCTCCTCATCTACAACTGCCGGCAGATGCTATTCATGGCGACCGTTGGCCACGACTCCCCTCTATCTTTCCACCATCTGTGCTGTTGCGCCACTGTCACAGAGTCTTTTCAATTTAGAGAACGCCGTTGTGACGCACTCGCCTCCTCACGTGGCAGCCATTCTCCAACTCGGAACCTCGTAAACCCTAGCACGACCAGGACACAGATGCGACGGAAATCCTGTGTGCGAGTTAACTGCAGGATTAATCTTCAGGCTGTCCCCAAGATTTGCAGCCATGAGTCGCCTCTTGTCGAGTTCGTTCCTCGCCATGCAGCTCCCTGGTTCCAGATAACTGCCGTGTGGTGATACCACGTGTCATCGGCCTTGATTCGCCTCCTACAGTGCCCGAAGAGGAGGTTCTAATCTAGTACTAAGACTCTTCGCACTTTTGCTACATCTTTGCGGCCCGTCGTCACCCTTGGCCCGCTTCATCACACGGATTAAGATGCATTCTCCGACGGCATTTCGAACCATATGGTCCCCAACTAGTTGTTGCGAGTCTACAGCTTCCTAGCGATGGAGCCGGTAATTGTGCTAGTATTCTTCTCTTCAGCCTTCGATGGCAGTGCTCAACGTGAATCCGCGTGCCATCAAAACCAGAGCACGCCTTATTCCATCAAGTGTGCACCCATGACGACGACGGCGGCCGAAGTCCACCAACATAGCTTACCCTTATATGATATGCTCGACTCAACGAACATAGCAATAGGTTAAAAAAGCAGCTCCAATATCCATTCTGCAACATCAGCCTTTACTACAATGATCCACGTGGTTGATGCTACCCCACCGGATTGTGTTCCTGAGAGATCGGAGCAATAGAGAGGCTGACATAACTAGAGCATTGATCGCAACACGAGGCTTCAGACCCATGCTGAAACTCCATCGGTTTCTGGTGGTTTTTATTTTTTTTTCCCCGAGCGCGGTATGGGCAGGCCTGCCAAAGAGATCCCGGGCAACCGGCGAGCGGGATTCGGGTGGTCCAAACTTACACCCGCCAGTCAACCGCAGAAGTGTGTGTCGTTGATATTAACCGCCGCAGGCCACTTTTGGAACGGGCTATATCTGTCCCGCATATAACCGGCACCCCATGCCTTTGTCTGCGCGCCGGAGAAAGTCCCGATTAGAGTATTGGTCCTTTAGTGAAGAAGACTCTGCTTTGAATTATCCATTGCCAGATGTCGCCGGGAAGCTCCGGGTGCTGTATCAAAATTCCGTATCCATACTCCGTAGGCGGGGTTGACTGAAACAGACATACTACCCGCGTATGATGGCTGACCTTGGACAGGATAATGCAAGTGTATTGTGACACCGAAAGGCATCTGGCGAGAATAGCAACTCTACGGCGCGATGAGGGCTCTCTCGTTTCTGGGAAGCTCTGACACCTCTTTTGAGTCGTGATGGAGGGCGCCCACGGCTAAAAGCTCCGAAGACGGCCACGGTCCCGGCACAGATGCAGATATATTGCATCCATGGTGCATGCACATGGTACGGCCTAACCGACAGCAACGGGATGGGCGTGCCTCCGAACCCCTCCTCCTATGACCGACAAACATCGGTGACAAAGAACCATCTCCGGAGCTTGGGCTGCAACGCGACATTCCGTCGCGGCCTAGAACCACCAGGCTCCCCGTTCGTGACTAAAGACTGGCACTTCGCCTATATCCCGCATCTTCACCTTGCTTCCGTGTCCCGAGGAGTATCTTGGAGAGGCTGCGTGAAGGCACTCTGCTGGCTGGTATCCGGCTCAGCGACTGAGGGGAACCTCGTTCGTGGCCAAGGACGGACGCATCGTCTATATCCCGCGTCTTCACTTTGCTTCCGTGTCCCGAGGAGTATCTCGGAGAGGCCGCGTGAAGCCACTCTGCTGGCTGGTATCCGGCTCAGCGACTGAGGGGAACCTCGTTCGTGGCCAAGGACGGACGCATCGTCTATATCCCGCATCTTCAACTTGCTTCCGTGTCCCGGGGAGTATCTCGGAGAGGCTGCGTGAAGCCACTCTGCTGGCTAGTGTCCGGTCCGGCGACTGAGGGCAACTGTCGGTGACTTTGGTTGCGACTCTTTCGCCTCGTTTCGCAGCCTCCATGGGGATACAACGCTTGGTAATCGACGATGGCTCAGTTTCCAACCGTGACACCGCGAAATGGGTCGCGGGAGGTCGATCAATCAAGGCGGGATCAAAGCCCCAGGGTGCCGGATGCACGGTAAATTCTCACGTTAACTGCTGGATTGGCAAGACATGACTGTCAATGGGATAGGACTATTCATTGATGGGAATTCCAGACATCATTAACAAATATCATGTAAGATTTTTGCGTACTAGACCCCTTTGTTCCATCCAAGCGATCATCAACACGCAACTAACTAGTACAAAACGAATGATATACTATCTTACAAATTAATCTTTCCAGGCAGCTTCGTCAGCCAGTGTCCATTTCCTGTGCCCATCCAAGCAAGCCCTGCTTAGTGAGGCCCCGTTTCCACCGCTGCTTAGAAGCCCATGCCAATGTTGACGCCGCCGTTGAACTCGAGCGAGTACCAGTTCTTCTCGCCCTTGCAGAAGTCGTACTCCTTCATGTCGTCGCCAATGCTGCCGGCGCCGGCCTCGACGTCGGTCTTGGGGTTGTAGAAGTTGACCTCGATGTGGGGGATCTCGTGGCACTTTTCCGGGTCGTTGTTCAGGTAGCGCTCGACGAAGCCGGCCTGGCCGCCGACGTTGATGTTGCCGCTGCCCTCGGGCAGGGTCCACGAGCCCAGGTGGAACTCGGCGCCCGTGGCGACGTTGACGGCCTTGCCCTGCCACTTGTCGCCGCCGGCGTTCTCGACGACCATGTCTAGGATCTGCGAGTAGTCGTGGTCGAAGACGAAGCCGCAGCTGACTCCCGGGCCGCCGTCGGCGCCGTCGGAGCAGTTCTCGTCGTCGGTGGTGGTTCCCTCGGTGAAGGAGGAGAAGACGCCGCGCATCTGGCTGCGGCCGTCCTTGTCCTCCTGGGGCTGGATGCCTGTGTAGCCCATGCCGTTCTTGGTGAAGCCGTACTGGGCGGCAAAGTACCACTGCTGGTTGTGGGCGGCGCTGACGACCTCCATGGGGAAGGTGACCTGGGTGGCGCCCTCCTCGGGGGGCGTCTCGAAGCTCCAGGAGAAGGAGGTCATGGCCTGGCAGGCCGCGGGGGCGAGGAGGGCGAGGAGAGTCTTGGAAGGCATGATGGTGGTGGTGGTGGTGGTGATGATGATGTGAAGGGTTGTGTTTGTTTGTTTGGTGAAATTGAGGGTGCTGGGGGAGGTGGATGGATCTAGAGGTCCCGATGGGATATCCAGGTCCTTATAAGTCGCAACCTATATTACGGCGTCGACTTGTTGTTGTAGAATCCCCGTTTGTCGAGTTTCCGCATCGAGAGACTCGAAAAGATGGGAAAGGGGAAATACATGGAACGTTACGCTAACGGACATGACAGGAGGCAGTCAATGGAGAAGGACTCTACACTAGCTTCCGGGGCTGCAGACTGCGATTGGGACGGCCGTTGACAAAGCTTGTCGAGTTGAACGGTGAGGGTTTCAACTTGCGAGTGCTGTGGAGCGATACGCGGGCGGATTCCCGGCCGAGCTATACGCACCCCGGACTCAGCTCTGCCGATCATGCCACGGCCGTTTCAAACGACGGCACGAGCGCATGACCGATAGTACTACTGACTTTGTACCAATAGAGCCTGGTGGATGGAGTCGTGTTGGCTGGAAGATGAATGGATTGTGACCCGCCTGGGCGCCTCCAGCCGCGTGGGCGTGTCGCTCAATCGCCATATCTCGCATAGCCGCCGGGCCTACGGTTCCCCAGTCAGGTCCTTAACTCGGTCCCTACAATCATACAGAGGTCGCCGTGATTACTATGGCGGCCCATGGGCCCGACCCACTCGGCGCCTCAATGACGATCCCATATCCACTACGGAGTCCTCCGTACTATCCCCAACCCAGCTATGTTAGTTTCGGGACATGTTGTTTCGTCTCCATCGCGTTGGGGACGAGTGGAGGAGGCACCATCGTGCATAGGCTGTCCAGCAATACCACTTGTACGGATAACTCGTACGAGTATTAGCTACCCGTACGCAAGAGCAATATGATTTATCAGTTATCAGCTGCCGGTCTCTTCTATCCCGTAGATCCCTCTGCGTGTAAATACCCGACGGTAGGAGTATTATGTGGTTGATGCCCTCACCTGCCCCATTCGGCTGCCGACGGGCCATATACATGACTTTTCGTCGCGACGCGCCTTGCTCGAGTTCAGTGTTAGTATCTATCATCAAGTTGGGCAATTCTAAATGTTACATCCCCCCCGCATTCTCCCCGCATCCTTTCCTCTCTGCCGATGCTAATAGCTAGCTAGCTACTACCAGACTGCATGGATCATGTATGTAACGTGCACGCACATATGCCGAAGCCCTTCCCGCCGTGTGCCGTTGGTTCTCACGCAACGGGAGGCAACAACATCCGTGGCCTCTGTGGAAGCTCGATCTAGTATCTACTTTTGGGTTCACGGTCAAGTTATTACTGTCCTCAAATCTTTTTAACAATCCAGAAGCTCTTTCCGACGGAACAATAGTGTTTAAGACAGCAAGGGGTGTATTCGCTACCTAAGCACATGAGTCAACACCTAGTTAGTCGTAAACCACAGGCCAAGTGTTACAGCAGTGTTTCCCACCTCCCCTTTAGAAACCGACAGTCCACAATGTATCGTAGCCCGAGGGCTTCCTGCCTCACTGCTTAACCCAGTCGAGGTTGAACCGCGCAAAGAGAATCTCGCCGCTGTCGTTGGCCTCGTAGAGATCGCAGATGGTATAGTCATCCAGCATCGCCGTGGTCGAGTACCCGGACCCGCCGCGCTGCAGCAGGACGCCCTCCGAGAACGACCGGGCATTGTCCTCGGTCCAGCGGATCGTCAGGTCCTGCCGCCCGGAGCTGCTCTTGGGGTTGGAGAAGAGCGCCTGGGCCGTCCTGGTCGGCCTGCCCTGCGAGCGGTCCTTGGGCCGCAGGTACGACAACTCGTCGGCGTTGACCATGGGGTCGATGAGCGTGGACCGGGTCATGGGCGCAAAGGTCACGCCGCCGTCGGTGGACGTCGCGTAGTAGCGGAAGCTTTCCGAGTTGTGCCGCAGGTTCTGCACCACGCGCCCGTCGCTGCGCTCGACGGCCTTGTTCTCGTTGACGTGCTCGCCCGCCGCATCGCCGCGCCTCCAGGTTTGTCCCCCATCGTCGCTGTAGAGGTTGGCGGCGTGCGTGACCCCCTGGCCGTCGCGGAACACAATGGGCTGTAGGAGACGGCCCGTGGACAGCTGCGTACCGTGGCCCGAAGACACGAACTGGTTCTGCCACGTCTCGTCGCGCACCGACGGGTTGAGCTCGACGGGATCGCTCCAGGTCTGGCCGTCGTCGGTGGAGGACATGTACGTGACGTGCAGGACCGAGTCGTCGTCAGCGGCGTTGGAGCCCTTCCCGTTGGAGTTGAAGCTGATGCCCGCGGCGGGCGAGCGGTTGTAGAAGAGGAAGACCGTGTTGGAGGTGCGGTCCACGAGGACGCTGGCGTCTCCCAGGCCCTGGCCCTCCTTGCCCGTGGCGGCGATGATGGCCGGGTGCGACCACAAGTCACCGCCGTCGGTGCTGCGGCTCAGGGCGATCTGGATGTTGTTGGAGCCCATGCCCAGGTCGCCTGCGTCGTCGACTCGTGCATCCGTCACGGCCAGGATCACGTTGTTGTTGGTGACGCCCAGCGCGGGGATCCGCACCGACTTGGACGTGCCGTCGTACGTCTCGCCGTTGGTGCGCTTCAGGCCCTTGAAGACCGTCTCGGGACCGAAGATGCTCTGGAAGTTCTTGTCTGGGGCGCGACCATCCAATGCTGCTGGCCCATCCACCCTCGCAGTGGGCAGGGCCATGGAGAGCGGCAGCACGGCCGCGAGGGCGGTCATGGCAGTCTTGAAGTGCATGGTGAGGCGCATACAGATAAAAGGGGTTGGTTGAGTGGGTGGTAGTCTGGGGCAGTGGGAGGGGGAGTCTGTCCCTAATAGACGGCAGCTTTATAAATGCGAAGGATCTACATCATCATAACTGCCCGTCCGTATAAGTCAACGGTACATAGTAGTGACCTCCCAAGACCACCGGATGTCATTGTGTCAGCTACCTAGGAAACTGATCAGTAAATCCAACCAACTCTATCCGTAACGTGGTGAAACCACGCATCATGAGGCTTACTACATCTGGTATTAGGACCGGTCCCCCCAAGCGAGAAGCGGGTCGTCGGTTGATTTGTTGGTATGCACACCCAGGCGACACTGTTACATCTCATAGCCAACACATGTTATAGATAAGAACCCCGCCCTCGGCATTTACAGAGCGTGGGGTATTATGGCTTTCCGGTGGCAAGGTGGATAATATGGGAACAGTATGGGGATCTCCTGCATGAGGGTGATATTGTCGCCAGAAATACCTTGGTATCATTCAACACACAACCTCGAAGTTTCCAGTCGGGAAAGATTCACACGCAAGATTCAACAAACATGGGCAATAAGATTTGACACACACCAAACTCAGCATGTATTTTTATCAAATATGTGGTATGATATAGTAGACACCATTCATCAACTCATCTCTCATCCTTTTCCCCTGGCCTCGTCAATCACCCCCCTCAAAGGACCACAACAACACCCTTACGGCTCGTTGACGACAACGCCAACAGGCAGCCCGAAAACCTGCTCGTTGAGCGACGTGCCGCACGCCGTAACAGTGGCAGTGCCATCATCGCCCTCGGTCAGGCAGTTGCTGGACTTGCCATTGACCAGGTTGCCCGAGATGTGGTACGTCCAGGCATCCGAGTCGCAGCCCTCCTCGCTGGACTGGACCTTGCCCTCGGCATCGGCGATGCAGGCGCCGGGCCGGAGGAGGCTGCTGACCTGGCCCTCCGCGCCGACCCTCCACGTCTGCGCGTCGGAGCCGTCGCACTTGGCAAAGGCAGCCTGGCCAGAGGTCTCGTTGTCGGTCAGGCACGTCATGCTCAGCGTGTTGAGGATGATGCCGGCGGGCGTGATGGGGCCCGCCGGCTTGGCGATGCGGTACACGGCAGTGGCGTGCTTGGCCAGGGACTTGGCGGTGATGCCCCCCTGGTCGGCCCCGACCTTGGCCGTCTCGCCGGTCCAGAGGTCCTTGACCTGCAGCTCGCTGCCCTCAATGTCCGTGGCGGACAGGCCGATGCGCTCCCAGGAGACGGTCACGTCGGCGGCCTCGTTGCCCTTGTTAAGGATGGTGAGCAGGCGGTCGCCATTCTCGAGGCTCTTGGCCAGGACGTCGGTGCTGTCGCTGCGGCTGACCAGGGTGGCCTGCTGGATGAGCTTGTCCTGGTCGACGGCGATGAGGTCCTTGTTGGTCAGGAAGGCGACCTCGTCGGCGGTGATGGCGGGGATCTCGGCGCTGATGATGAGCGGCGCCGACAGGCTGCACCACAAGGCAAACTGCGTCTTCTTCTCGTCGAGCGAGTACGACGGGTGGTCGTAGTTGAGGAAGTCCGGGTCGTTGAAGAAGCCTGGCTTCTGGTAGCGCGCCAGCCGGATGTGCTGGTCGTAGTTGAACTGCATGCTCGCCCACGAGTCGCCGTCCGGGTACACCTGGATGTCGGCTGAGTGGCGCGCCAGCTGCCCGTACTCGGCTGCCCAGCCCATGACAATGTACCAGTCGGTCAGGTTGTCCAGCCCGCTGAAGTAGGCTGGCGCCGAGTCGGAGAAGACCATGGGGTTCTCGGCCGCCTCACCCAGATCGTACCACTTGGTGTACAGATCGCGGTACTTGGCCTCGGAGGCGGGGTCGACATAGCAACCGTCCATCTTGAGGTACTCGAAGCCCCACGACTGGAACGTCTTGTAGTCGATCTCCTCGTAGCCCTCGGCTCCAGGGTACCGGCCACACGAAAGGGTGCCGGCGTCGGTGTAGATGCCGGGGATGAAGCCCTTGGACTTGAGGTGCTCGGTGAGCCAGGGCAGGCCCTGGGGGAACTTCTTGGTGTCCCAGACCATCTCATCCTTGTCGTTCCGCTCCATGGTAGACCAGGCGTCATCCAGGTTGATGCGGTCGTAGCCGGCGTCAAGCAGGCCATGGCTAAGCATGGCCTCGGCGGCATCGACGAAGATGGCCTCGCTGATGTTGGTCTGGTAACGGGCCCAGTTGTTGAAGCCCATGGGAGGCAGGGGCAGCAGGTTCTCGTTCTTGCCAACGGCGGCAGCGGAGCTCGCCAAGCCCGCCGTGGCGAGAGCAACCTGAGTCTTCATGGCGGAGTAGTGTAGTATAGGATAGTATAGGTAGTATGAGATGTAGGTGCAGACGATGGAGAGGAAGCCTCCCTCCATCTTGGAGCAGGCAGTCCGGGTCCTTTAAATGCTTTGATTCTCAGCGGAAGGACGGCAAGGCGGCAACACGACTTGACATGCTTCGCCAGTCGCAATAACTCGGCTGTTTCGATAGGATCGATAGGATCGATAGGACGCGTTCAGCACTTGCTGCGCAATGTAGCCTACGGTTGCAACTTGCGAGAAAGCTGGAGGAGCAACAAGATCAACGCATACCCTTGATCGTATGTTCGCCCAATCAGGCAACCACTCACGACGCGCATGCATCATCCTGCAGGTCCTCCGGTCGTGCGCATCGTGGTCAACACGCCGAGTGCCGATCCTGCCGTGTTTCGACATGGGGGGGCAGGGTACTCCGCAAGATCAATGCCGACGGCTTGATTACATATATCATATGGAGATCATGCGTTACATCGTCCCGTTTAAGCATGATCCGTATGCTTGTGCTTGCCCCAAGGCTGTGTCTGTCTCCAGCCAGCCGTTGGGCCGTTACAGTCGGGAAGCCACATGCAGCCCCGCGCGGAGGCGACCTCGGCGGATCACCTCTATGAAGACCATATCGGGAGCTAGCCATTGGTATACTAGTGCAGGTCGATGAATACCGCCACCTTCAGTGCATATATCCTGGAGGCCTTGACTGCGGAGAACTGATAGACGGTTCATATCTTGGAACGTTACATACCTATAATGTGCTTGGGACTTGCGCGAGGACCTCGTTGCATTGTGGCCAATCTTGGCCACGACTCCCTCTCCCCAGCATCTCCTCTCCACTGCCTTCGGTTCTTTCACGGCACGTCTCTTTTATCCGTACGTAGCTGTTTTGTTCGTCTCAGCCGATGACGTATGAGCACTGCACTCGAACGTATCCGGCATTCCCCAGCCTAGAGGTTGGATTGGTTATTATATAAGAGACTATACGACTTACATGTGCTAGGGCCCTCCCGCTGTAGATAACTTGGCAGTAACCAGCAGGTCCTCTTTTTTGGTCTTCTAGATATAGGCGACGCATAGCCTCTTCCGGCAATCATGAAGCTCAATGGCCTTTCTCTCGGCGCCGCCGCCATGCTGACCATGTCGGCGGTGGCTCCTTGGGCTGCGGCCTATCCCCAGCCTCGCAACACCCAGGCTCGCAACTTCACGTACGATGACAAGAGCTTCCTCCTCGACGGAGAGGCCCTCCAGCTCCTGGGTGGTGAGATGGAGCCCCAGCGCGTCCCCAAGCAGTACTGGAGGCACCGCATGCAGATGGCCAAGGCCCTGGGTCTCAACACCATCTTCAGCTACATCTTCTGGAACAACATCGAGCCCACCCCGGGCCAGTTCAACTTTGAGGACCGCAACGACATTGCCACCTTCTTCCGCATTGCCCAGGAGGAGGGTCTCTATGTCGTCCTCCGTCCTGGGCCCTACATCTGTGGTGAGCACGAGTGGGGTGGTTTCCCTGCTTGGCTGACCGAGATCGATGGGATGGAGGTCCGCTCCAACAACAAGCCCTTCCTAGATGCCTCGCGCAACTTCCTCAACCGCCTTGGCACGGAGCTCCAAGACCTCCAGGTCACCAAGGGGGGTCCCATCCTCCTGGTGCAGCTGGAGAACGAGTACGGCAGCTTCGATAGTGACAAGGAGTACCTCCAGGGCCTGGCCGACATTCTCCGGGACAACTTCGAGGTGCCCCTGTACACCAATGATGGTCCCGGGGCCGACTATCTCGCCGGCGGCACGCTCCACGGTGTCCTTGCTGCGATTGATGGCGACACAAAGACCGGCTTCGAGGCCCGTAACAACCTGACTGACGAGACCATGCTCGGGCCGTTGCTCAACGGCGAGTACTACACCCAGTGGTTCGACAGCTGGACCAGCGACACCGGACACACGGCCCCGACCAGCGAGCAGATCGCCACCCACATCGACGAGCTGAAGTGGATCCTCGACAACGGCCACCACTTCAACCTCTTCATGTTCCACGGCGGCACCAACTTTGGCTTCGAGGCTGGCAGCGTCTCCACGACCAAACCCGTCACCACCAGCTATGACTATGGCGCGCCCCTCGACGAGACAGGCCGGCCCACCGAGCTCTACTGGAAGATCCGCGAGCTGATCGTCAGCCACGTCGGCGCTGACAACGTTCCCGCTGTCCCAGAGTCCCCTAGCATCGCCGAGGTTCCCGAATTTGCTCTAGAGCCCGCCCTGGCCCTGTTCGACACCAAGCCATCCGAACCGTCCAGCGAGTCTGACAGCCCCGTTACCATGGAGTCCCTAGGCCAGGCGTATGGCTATGTCCTGTATGAGCACACTGCCACCGAAGATGCCAGCGGCGCCCTCGCCCCCGGCGACAAGGCCCGCGACCGCGTCATTATTTATGTCAACGGCAACAAGGTTGGCGTCATCGACGTCCGGTACGAGAACCCCGCTGCGGTCAATGTCGACCTGAAGAAGGGTGACTCGCTGCAGCTCCTTGTCGAGAACCTGGGCCGTGTCGACTTCACCAAGACGCTCCTCGAGCAGGATAAGGGCATTGTCGGCGACGTCACGGTCGGCGGCTCAGCGGCCCTCAAGGGCTGGTCTGCCTACTCCCTGCCGCTGGACAAGCTCCCCGAGTTCTCTGGTGGCGACAAGCCCACTGTCGAGGACGCCCCCGTCTTCTACACCGGCTCATTCAAGCTCCCTGAGGGTGCTAAGGCTGACCGGACCGGCGATGTACTCCTCACGATCCCCAACGGTGTCAAGGGCCAGCTCTTTGTCAATGGCGTCAACCTAGGACGCTCCTGGAAGGTCGGCCCCCAGCAGGAGCTCTACGTTCCCGGCTGCTACGTCAAGGACGGCGGCGCGGACAACGAGGTCGTCTACTTGGAGCTTGAGCCTAGTGCTGACACGAAGCTCGCTGCCAAGGGCGTCGCCGCCAGAGAGTGGGCTAATCATCCGGACCCTGATCGCACTGAGTAATTGGTAGATAGTATTACACATAGTCTGTAGAGCGACATTGGTCAACGAATGGAAACAATTGCTTCATATTGGGAGCGCCGTGTTTTTGTCGCAATCTCTCGTATCTGAAGAAAGGTGGAAGCAACCAGAGGTCAACAACAGGTGATTTCCCCTCCAAATGAGTCAGCGATGCGCACAGTGCCAACACGTGATGGTGCTCCCCAGTCCCGATTAGGAATGTGCACGCAAACTACGCTGGTGAGAAGAGCTCACTGGACCCTCACTGGACCCTCTCATCGAGGCTCGCAAAACGGCTGGGCTCGGCTCAATCACCATCTCCGCTCATGTCGTGGCTCTCATTCTTCAGGCGAGCACGAATCCCTCAGCGATCCACGAATCCCCTCACCAACACAGCACTGCGCCGAAGTTTTACGTCGCATCCAGCCACCATGGCCGCCACCAGAGACCCCAGCACCCTCTCCAACTATGGCGCCTGGCGCACCAGGCACACGACGGTCAACTTCGATCTTGATTTTGACGCAAAGTGCCTGAGGGGCTCCGTCATCCTCCAGCTCGAGTCGCAGACCAACCGCGAGAGCAACGAGGTCGTCCTTGACTCGAGGTTTGTCAAGGTCTCCAGCGTCCTCGTCAACGAGGCCGAGTCCAAGTGGGAGCTCAAGGACCACACCGAGCCCCTGGGTGCCCCTCTGCATGTGTCTGTCCCCGAAGGCGCCGCAAAGGGCGACACCATCCATCTCGCCATTGACCTCGAGACCACGGACAAGTGCACCGCTCTGCAGTGGCTGACCCCTGCTCAGACCTCCAACAAGAAGCACCCTTACATGTTCTCGCAGTGCCAGGCCATCAATGCCCGCTCCATCTTCCCCTGCCAGGACACCCCCGATGTCAAGTCGACATTCACCTTCAACATGACCTCGACCCTGCCGGTCGTCGCCAGCGGCGTCCCGGTCGGCGACCACGAGGCCACCCCGGGTACCAAGAAGCTCTACACGTTTGAGCAAAAGGTGCCCATCCCTTCCTACCTGTTTGCCGTGGCATCGGGAGACATTGTCACCGCGGCTATCGGCCCCCGCTCCGTTGTCGCCACCGGCCCCAATGAGATTGAGTCCTGCAAGTGGGAGCTTGAGCGCGACATGGAGAAGTTCATGGAGGTTGCCGAGAAGCTCGTCTTCCCCTACAGATGGGGCGCTTACAACGTCCTGATCCTGCCCCCCAGCTTCCCCTTTGGAGGTCAGCCAGAGTTCCCCCTTTTTGAACCGTGAGAGGGATTATTGACGGTTGATGCAGGCATGGAGAATCCCATCTACACCTTTGCTACCCCCACCATCATCAGCGGCGACCGTGAAAACGTCGACGTCATTGCCCACGAGCTTAGCCACAGCTGGAGCGGCAATCTTGTGTCCAACTCCAGCTGGGAGCACTTGTAAGCCAGCCACTCATGCAGCTTTCCATGGTGCCGACCCCTAACATGTCTCAGCTGGCTGAATGAGGGGTGGACCATGTATCTGGAACGTCGCATTCAGGCCGTCATCCATGGCGATGCCGAATTCGACTTTTCCGCCATCATCGGGTGGAAGGGCTTGGGTGAGTACCATTTGGCAAGCGCATGGTATAATTATGGAGTTAACACAACTGCCAGAGGATGCCGTGGAACAGTTCAAGGACAACACCGAATACACCAAGCTGATCATCAAGCACGACAATGTCGATCCTGAAGATGTCTACAGCCAGGTCGCCTACGAGAAGGGCTTCCACTTTGTCTACTACCTGGAGCGGGTTGTCGGGCGCGAGCACTTTGACAAGTTCATCCCCCACTACTTTGAGAAATGGTCCGGAAAGTCCCTGGACTCGTGGGAGTTCCGGGACACATTCATGGACTTTTTCAACAACTACGGCGATGAGGGAATCAAGAAGAAGATTTCCGAGATTAACTGGGAGGATAGATACTACGCAACGGGCCTCCCGCCCAAGCCGGAATTCGACACGACCATGGTCGACCAGTGCTACAGCCTAGCAGAGAAGTGGGAAGATGAGGTAAGTTTCTGTACCCCCCAGAACGCAGCAGAAGCAAACCACCAACACAATACGCAGACCTTCCAGCCCAGCGCAAAGGACGTCGAGAACCTCAACTCGAACCAGAAGATTGTCTTCCTTGGTAAGCTCCAGCAGGGCAAGCCGCTCAGTGCCGAGCGTGCCAATCTTCTGGGCAAGGTCTACGACTTTGGCTCCTCCAGGAATGTCGAGCTCAAGTCGGCCTACTACCTGGTCGCCATCAAGGCGCAGGACACGGCCTGCTACCAAGGAGCCGCCGAGCTTCTTGGACAGGTTGGTCGCATGAAGTTTGTGCGACCGCTCTTCCGCGAGCTGAACAAGGTCGACCGCGCGCTTGCGCTGAAGACGTTTGAGAAACTCAAAGACTTCTATCACCCCATCTGCAGGGGCATGGTCGAGAAGGACTTGGTCCCCTCCAGGGGCTGAGTCGGAAATTAAAAATTCACCTGCCATATATGCATAAAAATAAAACTGTGAATTCTGCAGTATTAGCTTGCACGATGAACTATCCCATGATATTTCAACATGAAGCGCCTCCTGGTATTAGTTCTCCAGCCACGACGAGCCTTTCATGGCCTCGCTCCACTTCTCGCTACCCTTCCTGACAAAGTTGTGCGACGAGACGACCTCGTTGGCACCAAAGTTGCCGTACAGATGCGGGAACCCGCCCTCCCACTTGGTCGCCGCCTGCACCTTGGCAAACTCGAGCTTGAGCACCCAGAGGTCGGCGACGTGGTTGAAGAACAGGTCGCAGGTGTTGGGCACCTGTCTGAGCATCAGTACATCCAATTCGCTAAAGAAGAAGAAAATGAATGGCACATCATCTGCCGTGGCTCACCTGCTCGGCCGTACTAAGGTGGACGAATCCATCTGTCTGGTCCAGTGCAGAGAGGGGGTACTCGGCTGGGAGAGGCTCCGGCGGAGCAGCCGGGACGATTTTGTAGACAAATGTAGGAAGATCGTCTGGTGCCATGGCTAGCAGATTCCTCTAGGTTATCAGTCTGGGGAAAATCTTTGTGGAAGATGGTGCCCAAGAGAAAAATGCCAGTATAAGTTCAACGTTGGGTGGTGATGAGGTAACAACGGCGCAACGCGCAAAGCGGAGGTTGATGTCGACAGTGCGTAACTGCGTAGAAATTACACTGTGATCACTTCGTCCAAAATGGAGTGAGCTCAGCTCAGTGCACGTTTCCCCAGACTTCCACACGTTGAAATCAGCGTCTGGACTTTTATCAAGCAGCAACGCGGAATATCCACCATGCTCAAATTATTCAGACTCACTTGAAAATATTACATGGGCCAGTAGGACAAGCTACCATTCAATCACCCATTCGAACATGTCGCGCGGGCCACTACCGTCGCAACTATGCCTGCTGTCCTCACTCCCCTATCGCAGCGACGGTGAAAAGGTGCGGTTCCTGGGCTGGTACGTGACTTCTTGATGCTTCTCTCTTATCCATTCCCAAGTGCTTTTGCTAAGATGGGATATTTCCCACAGTGTCCTCGCATATTCACTGTCTAGCGCCCACCTCAAACTTGGCCATGACTACCCCCAAGACACAAACGTCACCGCCGTGGTAGACGTGAACCTGGTGCTACAGACACTTGGACATGAGCAGACACGCGTCGGCGAGTGGGTCAATGTCGTTGGCTATGTGACTGCCAAGCGGCGCGCGAGCAAACCCGACCCTGGCGGTTTGTCAGTCCACGTCCAGGCCTTGATTGTGTGGTCGACAGGGCCGCTCGACGTCCAGAAGTACGAGAAAACCTTCGACCGCGACACGGTCTGATCCCCGATGTGGAATGCCCTGCCATCCTTTCGGATCTTTTGGGTGTCAGAGGCAGCCGGCTGTGTGCAGCACCACTATGTGCCACTTATAACACGACACCCTCAGCTGCCTCAAAGACAGTCACCGAGGTGACTAGTCCAGGGGTGGAATTCGAAGGCACCGAACCTCCAGGAACCGACCTTGTATTGATCCCGCCACCCATTTCAGTTTACTCGATGCTATAGGATATACGAACAGCGTATCTACTAGGTACTCTCCCAGCTCAGCACCAGCTCAACTCCCGGCCTTCGCTACCCCTACACTCTATTATCGATCTTCACTGCGGCGATGCATACTGCCGCTCCGACGAGTATCCCACCTCCTAGATGAATCGCCGCCTCTCGACAACAGCACCGGCTGGTGCACAGGACGCTTCAGGTTCGCATCGGGCCCCCTCTGTCTTCTGGCAGACTCCTGCCGTTCCCAGTACTCTTGGGATTTCCGGCACAGATCATCGATCTGCTCCTGCGCGCACAGAAAACGTCAGTCTAAATATTGGAATCCCGGGTGGCACCGGAGGCTCACATCGGTCAGACAAGACCCAGGCGTCATTATCAGAAATCCGTCCTCGCTCTATGGAGAGTTGGGTCAGTAAGGGGGACATGGATGAAGCAACAAGACGGCAACTACCTCAAACGTGTATGGGCGGACCGTCGCCTGTGGGCCCAGGTAGTACTGGAGCTTCTGCGTGATAACCTTCTTGTGGATGCCCCAATGCGGTATCCAGTATCGATTCATGGCTGAGGACGACATGCTTCAGGTAAATGGGCTTAGAGAAGGAGAAGAATGATGGAGTGCGACCCCTTAAGATTCAACCCCCCAGACTAGACGGCGGCAGGTCACGTATTTATTCCCATCTTGTGTTCACACTTCGGATTCGCCAGTCAGTTGGAGACATCTATGGCGGAAACCTCACGGCGGCTCACGAGGACGGATTAGGGGGTCGTTGCTATTGACATCGGCCCCGGGATTCGTGTGCTGGTTGGCGAGGCTCGCCCCCTAGACAACCTAGGGAGGACTGAAACAACCATGCGAGTGGTGAAGAATGCCAAAGAGGCATAGTAGGTTGCCCGAGATGGTAAGTCTGCTTCTGCCGATACGGTCATGGGTCTGGTTACAGTTGTGAAGCGTAGGGCGGGTGTTGGTCGAATCCTCGAAAGTGAGGCGGACCGTGTGGCAAGCTCGTGGCGAACGACCGTGGTCCGCCTCACTATCGCGACACATCCCGATGATGTTGCGATTCCGGTGCGTGCTCACTTCGGCTGATAAGTTATAATCATGGTTCTATAGATGCGGCTTGGGCAATTCGAGATTGGGGCTTTCGAGGATATCACTGGACCATACATTGATGCTCCAGCTAGGTTCGTTCAATAGAGGCAGCAACATGGAATTGTTGAGTTCCGGGATCGAGATGTGTCAAAGTGGGATGGGAATTTTGAATCACAGGTAAGACAGGGTCTAATTTCAGCCGTTTGACTCAATCGCCAATCCACGATCCATCTCTGTTCAGGGTCCGGGGTTCGCTCTTTTGGTCGCCATCGTTGGCGATCGGGATCCCACACGAGACCGGGCACCACGCTTCAGGTTTTACCTGACGAGGCTCGGGCGCTACCCTGCAAGTTCCCGGTGTTGGGTGAAGAGGCCTAACTTGGTACGTATTATTACTCCTAGGTCCACAGTAACCGTACTATTCCGTATTCGTACCAGCTAATGATATTTGTTCAGTTTCTGGCTCAGGGTGTAGAAAAGTCGACCCAAGTTTGGTACGGATACAGATACAGCCATGGATGGCGTTACTCCGTATTCGGTGTCCAATCCCTATCAGTAGCAGGCACGGATACTGGACGCAACCTTTCCCTAGTCCGCAAGGGCAAGTTCCGCGTCGGTTCATCATAAGTAAACCTTGTTCTAGCGCAGCTGTAAGTTCTTCTCATGCACTATGAAGAGCGTAAATTGCTAGACGTGGAGCATGACGACGTTTAATTGCGGCTGCCAAGTGTTAGGCCAGGGGGTAGAGACACCGCATAATCGTGTAATCTTCGGATCCTGTCAACTCGCTCCTTTGCCGCACGTGAACGTCATTGGCATGACGGGTGGTTCATCCAATCAGTCTAGCTGCCTGTTCTTGTTCCTGCTGGGCCAGTTGGAACTTGGTGCAGCAGAGAGTCCAAGCCGCGCGACCGCGTTCCAGAAGCCTCCAAAGACGCCCGCAATCCATCGCTTGCGCCAGCAAAACAGCAGAACGACAGAACGACACAGAGGCGCGGTACGACTGCCCGACCCCCAGCGACGCGATTCATCAGCAGAAGCGACCTTGCTCGTGTTCTCATCCACCCCTCGGAGCTGTCGACCCACCACCTCCTCGCGACACGGTGTCGACCCTCACTAGCTGCTCAAGTTCCACGCCAGCGACATTCCAAACCCGACAACGCGCTCCCGCTCTGCGTGGCGTAGATAATGAGGTGAAGGACTGCGCCATTACTGGGACCCGCAAACGCATGTCGTCCTTTGCTGCACTCCTTCTGGTTCCGACCACGAGCTCGGAATCTGGGGGGCTGAGAGGCTACACCCTGCCATAATCCGGCGCATCGTCGACTGGCCGCCGCTGGCCTTAAAAGGGGGCCATTTCCGGTCCCCGTGACGCGCTGAGCAATCATGGCGGGCGGTGGCAATATCAAGGTGGTGGTGAGAGTGCGGCCCTTCAACGGGAGAGGTAGGATTCCCCTTGCAGTGGGCTGCGACTTGAAGATACAGCTGCTGACAATGCCGTAGAAATCGATAGGGGTTCAAAATGTATCGTCGAAATGAAGGAGAACCAGACGGTGCTCTCGTCTCCCGACAGTCACCAGGGCAGGAAGGACAGCCAGGCCAAAACCTTTGCCTTCGACAGGTCGTATTGGTCCTTCAATAAGGAAGACAAGAACTATGCAGGCCAGAGCAACCTTTTTGACGATCTGGGTGGTCCACTCTTGGACAATGCCTTTGAGGGCTACAACAACTGTATCTTCGCCTACGGTCAGACTGGTTCCGGAAAGTCTTATTCTATGATGGGTTATGGCAAGGAGATTGGCATCATCCCGCAGATCTGCCAAGAGATGTTTCGGAGGATATCCAAGATCCAGGAGGATGGAGTCACAAAGTGCACCGTGGAGGTGTCCTATCTGGAAATCTACAATGAGCGAGTTCGCGACCTGCTCAACCCATCTACAAAGGGCAACCTCAGGGTCCGAGAACACCCGTCGACCGGTCCCTATGTCGAAGACCTTGCCAAGCTGGTTGTTGGTGGATTCCAGGAGATTGAAAACCTGATGGACGAAGGAAACAAGGCCAGAACTGTCGCCGCCACCAACATGAACGAAACGTCCAGTCGAAGTCACGCCGTATTTACCCTAATGCTTACCCAGAAGAAAATGGACACGGAAACAAAGATGGAAGCGGAAAGGGTTGCCAAGATCAGTCTTGTCGATTTGGCAGGATCCGAAAGAGCCACATCCACGGGCGCCACAGGTGCGCGTTTGAAGGAAGGTGCAGAGATCAACCGATCGCTCTCCACGCTCGGACGTGTCATTGCAGCGCTAGCGGACATCTCGACGCCGGGGAAGAAGAAGAAGGGCGCGAATCAGGTGCCTTATCGTGACAGTGTTCTCACCTGGCTGCTCAAGGATTCACTCGGAGGAAACAGTATGACGGCTATGATTGCAGCCATCAGTCCGGCAGATATCAACTACGATGAGACTCTGAGTACCCTGCGATATGCCGATTCCGCAAAGCGTATCAAGAACCACGCCGTCGTCAACGAAGATGCCAACGCTCGCATGATCAGAGAGTTGAAGGAGGAGCTGGCGCTTCTGAGGAGCAAGCTCGGTGGCGGTGCAGTTGGCGGCGCAGGGGGTGCGGTGGTTCCTGGCGAAGTTTACGATCCGAATACACCTCTTGAGAAGCAGATGGTCAGCATCACAGGCCCTGACGGAACTGTCAAGAAGGTTTCCAAGGCCGACATTGCCGAGCAATTAAGTCAGAGCGAAAAGCTTCTCACCGACCTAAACCAAACCTGGGAGCAGAAACTGCAGAAGACAGAGGAAATCCACAAAGAGCGCGAAGCTGCTTTGGAGGAGCTTGGCATCAGCATCGAAAAGGGGTTCATCGGCTTATCCACACCGAAGAAGATGCCTCATTTGGTCAACTTGTCTGATGACCCGTTGCTGGCGGAGTGCCTGGTTTATAACCTCAAGCCGGGTACCACCACAGTTGGCAATGTCGACACCAACGCCGACAACCAAGCCAACATCCGCCTAAATGGCACCAGGATCTTGCATGACCACTGCAAGTTTGAAAATGCGGCGGACGGAACAGTGACTGTGGTTCCCTCGGAAGGCGCGTCTGTCATGGTCAACGGAAAACGGATAGAGGAGCCTAAGCAGCTGCACTCGGGGTATCGTGTGATTCTGGGTGATTTCCACATCTTCAGATTCAACCATCCCATGGAGGCCAGGGCCGAGAGAGCAGAAGTGGGCGGGGGCAGCCTGCTACGACATTCCATAACAGCAAGCCAGCTCCAGGCTATTGATCGCTCCCCAGCCAGCCCGGCCCGTCCTGGCCACGAGAGGAATATGAGCAGGATGTCTGACTATCCCGATTCTAGGCCCGATTCGCCAGCACCGTCCGGCCGCATTGGTCGGGACTCCGATTGGTCGATGGCAAGACGGGAGGCTGCTGGCGCGATTCTGGGTACCGATCAGAACTTTGCCAGCCTAACAGATGAAGAACTGAACGCTCTGTTTGAGGACGTCCAAAAGGCGAGGGCTGAGCGCGTCAACGTGCGCGAAGATGGAGAGGATTCTGAGTCGGTAACCTCATACCCGACCAGAGACAAGTACATGTCATCCGGAACCATCGACAACTTCTCCTTAGACACGGCTTTGACGATGCCTTCCACGCCTAAGCAAGGTGAAGTGGATGACAGGCTCAAGGAGGTGCGCGAGGAGATGCAGAACCAGCTCGAGAAGCAGAAGGAAGAATTCCAAGAGCAGCTTAAGAATGCAGAGGCGGCGAATGTTGAAGTTGAAGAGATCAAGAAGGAGAAGACGCGAATGGAGACTGCTCTGGGGGAGCTGAAGGAGGACATGCAGAAGCAACTCAACTTGCAGCGCAAGCAGTACGAAGACAAGCTTGAGAAGATGGACCCCCTAAAGCGGCCGAAAGCGAATCCCAAGCTATCCGAGGAGGAGCTGGAGCTGGCAAAGCGAGCCTTGAAGCATTGGCGGGCCCGGCACTACGTCAAGATGGCCGAGTCAGTCTTACAGAACGCCGCCGTTCTTAAGGAGGCGCAGATCATGAGCAACGAGCTCGAGGAAAACGTGGTGTTCCAGTTCACGGTCGTCGATGTTGGGCATGCTGTTTGTTCTTCGTACGACATGATGCTGAACGGGCTAACCTTTGAAGGGGACGATGTGGATTTGGAAGAGGCTCAAAAACCCTGCATCGGCATCAGAGTGGTCGATTACCGGAACCATGTCGTGCATCTGTGGAGTCTCCAGAAGCTCCATGATCGTGTGCGGCAGATGCGGCAGATGCACCAGTACCTCGACCAGCCCGAATACGCCCAGCACCTGAGCCTGGACAATCCCTTCGTGGAGGGCTGCATGCCTTCATACACGCTGGTTGGCGAGGCAGATGTCCCACTTCGCGCTGTCTTTGAGAGCCGGGTGCAGGACTTTTCGCTCGATGTGCTATCACCTTACACCTCGGGCGCCATTGGTATCATCAAGCTCTCTCTAGAGCCATCGCATGCGCGAGCCCCTTCGAACACGTTGAAGTTCAACGTTGTCATGCACGAAATGGTTGGCTTTGCCGAGCGAGAAGGCACGGAGGTCCACGCCCAACTCTTCATCCCCGGCGTCTCGGAGGAAGACGGCATCACCACAACTCAGATGATCAAAGACTTTGACGAGGGACCGATCCGTTTCGAGAGCGTTCATAGTATGAGCGTTCCGTTGTTTGCTCCTCCAGACGTGACTTTGAGGGTGGCGATCTTTGCCAAGGCGTCAGCGATGCATTTGGACATGCTGCTTAGCTGGGATGAGATGCGTGATGCCGCCCCGCGGAGCAACGGCACAGGGACCCGAATCAACGAATCACAGTTCTTCACGCAGGAGAAGCACGACTTGTTGTCTCGAATCCAAATTAAAGAGCTGGATGAGAATGGCGAGTATGCCCCCGTGGAAGTTGCCCAGACCAGCGAGCTTGACACTGGCACATTCCAGCTACACCAAGGTCTCCAGCGGCGGATCAGCATCGACATCTCCCACAGCTCGGGTGATGAACTACCATGGGGGGATATCACAACAGTGCGGGTTGGCAAGATACGCCTGGTGGACTCTGCAGGCAAGACTCCCAACATGTCGGGCAACGAGCCCGACATACCATTGAAGCTAGCCTCGAACCCAGTCTACCGCCAGAATGCCAATGGTACACGGAGTATCACAGTGAACGCCCAGTGGGATTCTAGTTTGCATGGGTCCGTCCTACTAGACAGGGTGACGGCAGACAAGTACCGGGTGCAGTTGACAATATCATGGGAAATCAGCTCCGAAAAGCTGGCCGAGCCAATGAAATTCTCACAAAAAGTCTGTGTGCAGATCATGGCACGGTCTTTTGTGCGCCAGGCGTCGCTGTTTTCCGCCATGTTCCAGAACGTCAGGTTCGTCAAGACATCTACAGGTATCTTCACCCTGACCATGCGGCCTGCTCCCATCAAGAGGGTCGGCGATCTGTGGCGGATGAATAGCCAGCATGAGTACGTCAAGGGCGAGGAGAATCTACAGAGCTGGGCACCACGAGGGGTGTCACTGGTGAGCGACTTTATTGGTGCTCGTAAGAAGAGGCGACGCATTGCCGAGATTGGGGCTATGCAGACCATCCTGAGCGGCCTGGGAATGGATGGATCCAATGGCCAGGCGGCGTCTGAAGAGCCGCAGCCCGAGTCATCGCCAGAGCTCAAACCAATCATTCCCAACGACGATGACCTCCTGAACGACACACCCGAAACTTCCCAGGCTCCGTCAGTAAACGAAGAGGACGAGGGCGATGGACCTGGGGAGGAAACACTCAAGGTGGAGGAACCTGTGGACAAGCCAGAATATGACGAGCGGCAGACGGACCTACTGGGAAAGTGCATGAAGCTGTGGCAGAGGTATCCAGACCCGCTGAGCAACTTACTCAGCCCTGCCAACACAGCACCACCAGCCAACGGGGTCGCACCGGACTCGCCCCTACTACCCAGCCTCATCACGACGATCGTCCGAGTACCCAAGAACCCCAAGGTGTTGAAGGGAGGCTATCTATTGGTTCCCAACAACGAGTCGACTAGATGGCAGAAGAGGTTTGTGGAGCTCAGGAGACCGTATCTTCACATTCACTCTGCGACGGATGGGGACGAGGTGGGGCTGGTGAGCCTGCGCAACTCTCGGGTCGACAGCCAACCCGGGATCCTGGGGATGCTGCATGGGGATGATGACTACTATGGCGACCCCCAGAGGGGTCAGAATGGTGGGGGGCCAACCTTTACCCCCGGACATCGTCGTACCGCGTCGGGCCGCGTGATTTCCACCATATGGACGGGAGGTGGCGGCGGCAGTTCATCAAACACCAGCGGCGGCGGCGGCGGCGAGGGCATCACACGGCTGAGCGAGCGGATGCAAGCGGCCGTGTTTGCCATTTACGGGACAGACAACACGTGGCTGTTCGCGGCACGCAGCGAGCGCGACAAGATGGACTGGATCTTCTGGATAGACCAGACGTTCATATCCAACGGCGACAGCACGACGGGCAGCGGCATCATGAGCCCACAACAAGGGAGCGAATATTAGAAGGGAAACAACAACGTACGATATACAACAACCGAATCGGGGTTATTTTTGGAAGCCAGCATGGTAGATGGGACCACGACGTCGACGTCTTTCTTTCATTCCGGCATATTTTCTATTACTATCTGTTCTGCGGAGATGATGTTGCACTAGACGACCCGTTCCGATTTCCCTTCCCTTTCTCCTTTCTTTTTTCCCAATTTTACCTTTCTTTTCTTTTTTTCGTTTCTTTCCGAGATTATACCCCCGCTGAGCAGGAGGACAAGACAAGCGAGAGACGCGCTTAGGAGCATTGCGCCGGAATATAATTTGATTGGAAACATGACGCCAAGGTAGATAGAGAGCAGCCGGATCCCCGGTTTTCAGGGGCATATCCGGATTCCGATATGCTCTCGTACATGGGGGGCTAATAGAGCCGACGTTGGAGACGGGACCCTCGACCTCGCTGAAACTGTACATATCGCTGTAGGATAAAGGATACTATTACATTGACGCCAAAGCATGGCAATGCCCCAATAGCTAAGACAGAACACGTCAGGCAGCTCGGCAATCGGCACAGACCGTTTTGCGTCACGCTTAGTACTAGTGCCCTGACCCGTCGGGGCGGGAATGGGGGTGTTTGACTCTGGCATATTTGTTGCCTTGTTGGGAGGTTCCAAGGGTCCGGGATCCGGGACCCTGCGTGCTGGTAACACGGATATTACCAGCAGTACTAGTACGAATTTGCAGGCATGTATTACATATATATGTCTGCCTTGTGGCCCGGCTAGTCCCATGCCGCTTCTGGTGAGACGTGCAGGCCCAGCGGCGCCGCCTGGGCGATGCAGCCATGAGGGCGACGTGGGCTGGGGACTGGGGGGGCTTCTCTGGGAGACTCTTTTCTGGGCGGGCGGGTAAGAGAGGCGGTGTCCCGGGCGATGAGTCGTTGGCCAGGATTCATGCTTTGCATGTGCGTGCGCCATGCAATATGTGCCAATACTACTGCTGTGTACGGATATAGTTCTGGGCGGATGATACAAGAAGCCCTTTTCTTTTCTTTTTTTCCCCTCGCCTTTTCGGGTGATTATCTCCGATCTGGAGACTGGCGGTGGGATTTCCGCTGGTCTGGATCGCTATGTTGGGTCTTATTTCTGGAACCACGGTACGGGGCGAGCAGGTGAAGGGCCGCCGGGGGGTGTGAATGGATAGTAGAGCTACGACATGTATCCCCATCTGCACCAATACTATGTACTCGTACTACGAGTATGTGGTTGATAATAGCACTGCTGGGTGGCATGTGGGAGACGGCGATTCCATGGAGCAAGGATCATGAGTTATGGGGCCTGGGTGGACGAGGTTTCCCGGCTCAGAGCAGCGTTGCAGCGCATGGCGAGGTGGCACTGGCATCTCACTGCGTAGTAATCGTCCTGTCCTCTGGAGAGGAGAGGGAGGAGGGGGAGGGGAAGGAGGGGGTGTGTGTGTGCGTGTGGGAGCACTGAGCACGGAGAACGACCTTGCTAAGGTTTGGTCGTCAATCCCGGTGCTCTGGGTCGTGATGAGATTGAGTCGATTGAGTCCTGACAGGGCCAGGGGACGGGGGGGACGGGGAGACGGGGAGACGGGAACACGCACGGCTTGCTCCGTGGACCCCGCGTTTAGCTGGCTGGGTTGGTAGCACGCCGCACGCGAGAGAGAGACCCCAAAGGGGATATTGTTATCTTTTTTTTTTCCCTGGTCTGTGCCGCGGGCTTGCTTGGGGGCTGGGGAGGGGGGGGAAGCATGATGCTGTGCGAGGTGATGGGATGGGCTGACTCGCTCGAGGGTGTGATGTGTGCTGTGCGCCGTGTGCCGTGTGCCAGTCACTCGGGGCGCAGAGCCGGGCTGCCGGGTCCAGGGCAAGCAAGCAGATAGGTATAATGCATCATACTATCAATACTACTACAGACATGTGTGTGTTTGAGTGAGTGAGTGAGAAGGAGGGAGGGAGAGAGAGAGAGAGAGAGAGAGGTTTTGCGATAACATGCCCCAGACGCATCCCGATAAATTGCGGCCAACGCATCGTGCCTTGGCCAGGACCCCTGGAAGGCTGGAACCAGAGCCTACGAGTAGAGAGAGGTTCGTGCCCGGACGTGCCGGGCCCAGGTTTACAATGTAATATGCAATATGAGGTGCATGGGAGGGACTTGTGTATCATGGCACAGCCACAAAAGACTTTGAGGACAGTGGCGCATTGATGAGGAGAGATTATAGCAATTACTGGTACATAGTACTGCAGTAGATGGAGTGCCATGTGTATGTTCGTGTATGCGCGTGGGTTACCGTCAACCCCTCGATGCCGCATGGAATCATGCAGAGAAAACTCCATCAAGCAGTCAGAGGATTGGTAATGCAAAAGTAAGGACATCACAGGGGCCACTTTGGTAACCGTGTTTTGCGAGCTTCGCAGTTCGCAGTGCGTCGCTCGCAGATGGCTGCCTCGTTAAGGAGTACATGTTGGACTGTTAGTTGGTACGTAAGAATACCCCTACCCTTGTCACTTGTCGCGTGCATCCTGAACGGCAATACGTGTATGTACTATGTACTATGTGCGTCGCTACTAAATTACACATGAGCTCCGAAACTCCGGCCGAGTGCACCATCCGTGGTCATGGGTACGAGTGCGATGATATCAGGGTGCCATTATGTGGTAGTAATAGATATACGACTAGTACATAGTGCTATGTAGTGGTGGTACGAGTAGTAATACTACTAGTTGGTACGAGTACTACGCGTACTAGGCAGTAGTATTGATAAATCCTAATAATATGTATGTACTATGTAAGACAACGTGTAATGTGGAATAGGCCAGAGCTAGGGCCCGGCCCCGGATGGTTTGCCTCCACATGCGCTCCCGGCCTGCCCGGTTCACGTCGGGGGAATATTACTCTTGCTGAATTATCAATGGCATTCTTATTACTCGTAGCACTCGTACTCGTACTCCGTACATAGTAGTATTAATACATGACGGAGTCGGGGCCGGAGAGAAAGACCCGCGGTGGGCTAGGAGCTTACCTGGCAGTGATATTAGCAACCCCTAGACCGCATCTGTCTGATTGCCAGTTCTCCGAGTCTCAGAGTCCACGGTCCACGGTCCACGGTCCACGTCCCAGGCTCCCAGTTCCCCCAGCCTCGACCGCCAAGGCCCTGTTCAACTTCTGCTATCATCGGTAATTCGGTGTCCCCGGCCAGGCTGCACTGGTGCAGGGAGTCTTGCGCCGTTGCGGAGCCAGAGCCAGCACAGTCCGACTGACCGGTTTGGCCAGAGGACCAAGCTACTGCAGACCAAAAGCAAATGTCCATCTCCCATGTATTACCAGGTGGTATGTATGCCGCGGACGTGGCCGAACCGCCCACGCCCAGCATGCACTGATGTAGCAGTGCAGCGATGCAGCGATGTGCTCGTAGCGCTGCGCCTGCATGAATGCGACGGGGCCAAAGCGGGCGACGGCGCTCAAATGACGGGTTCCATCTGTTCCATCATTCCATCTGAACCCAATCCATCAGTCATGATCCATCGTCCCGACTCCCGCCAGGCGGTGCACCAGGCGCCGGACAGCGTCAGTAGTGCAGCACCCCTGCTCGTCCTGCTCCCTGGAACCAAACCGCTGGGATCCCAGACTCGGCCCCCAACTACATAGTATTTTACCCAAGATCCAACTCCGACAACTGCACGAGGGCTGTGTGCATATCCTCGTCCTCGTAATACTAACCTGTCCAGTCTGCCAGGGCTCCCAGGCACGGTGACACCAGACCACCTGGTAGTCAGTCCTGGGCCCTGGCACCACTGCACCAGCCGCCCGGCGCCCACCACGCCCCCTTTTCCACCTTCTTGGGGGACTGTGGACTGGGAACACGCCCCCAATAGCCTGTAGGTACCAGGTATTTATTAGTCGGGCAACAGAGATCACCACTCCGAATACCACCCCAGGTCCCCAATTGCCCCTAGCCCTCCCCCACCGCCGCCTGTCAACTTTGTCATCCATGGTGCCATGGATGTTCCTCAACGAGTCAGCATGCTGGCTTGGCACCTCTCTCGCTCCCGCTCTTTCGGCCGGCCTGGTCCTCCTGTCCTCTTGTCCTCCTCCCTTCTCCTGTCTCAGCCGAACCGCTGTCCCGGGCTCACCTCACCTACTGGGCCACTGATCAGTGATGAGCGTCACTGCCAAAGGGCCCCCCACCCCCTCCCTCAATGGTGCATATTTGGTGTTGCTGCAGTGCACCCCTCCTCCCACCCCCAGACAGCAACAGGTCCAGCAGGCTCCGTCCGTGCCTTGGAAAGCTGACCCCTACTCGTACATTAGTAGTACGTACTTTATACGTACCGGGCTGCTGGGACTTCGGCAGGTAGGTTGAAGACACCAGTGACGCTGCCCTGGGTCAGCCACCGGTTTGAACCCGGTTGGCACAATCTGGTAGTAGGGGGTTGGCTGTGTTTGCTCCGATCCCGTGGGCCGTCCTTGCACAGCAGCTCTTTCCAGATTGCCGGGTCTTGGTCTTGCTCCTTCCAGCAGCCACCTCGCTCTCGCACACAAAGTACCGTGCTTTCCCTCCTCCTCTGCTCATCAGCTCATCTGCTCATCAGCTGCTCTGCTGCTCTGCTCCTCTGATCCTCTGATCATCTACTCCTCTTCCCCCCTCCCTCCTCTTCTCCTTCTCGCCATCTTTCTTCACCTTCTCCCCCCAATCATCTTCCCTTTCTGGCTTCTCCGTCTTCAATCTTCCAAGCCGGCTTCTGTCTGCCATTGACGTTTGGACTCTGGGAATTGATCAATCGAAACGAGGTCATCCTGCCTCAATCCTCCCTCTCGCATTCCCCGAATCGCCCCCCTCCCCCGCCATTGAACCTCCGCTCGACTGCCGCATCAACGTGCCTCCCAGTGGCCTGGCCCCGTCCTCCCCTCCTCTGGCCGATCAATGGAGGCGTCCGTCGCCGTCCACAGTGGATTTCGTGACGAGGCGACCGCGGCCAGGTGATTCTTTATATGGCGTCGCAATCTCCGCCACTCGGTCCCGGTCGAAATGGCGCCAGCGACCGCGTCGTGTCTGGCGAAGGCGTCGGGAATTTCCGTTTCACCTTTAGCTGCTCTTCGACCGGATCAAGCAAGGGAAGCTTCATAGAGCCCGATGTATGTTTCTTGTCTGTCTGCTCTTCCAGGCACACAGTGACTGACATGAACCGCCCTCCCCCATAGCCAAATCTGGATAATCTGTAAGTGTTCTGTTGCTGGAGAGGCTCACCGGAGTCCTCCACAGGTAAACAAGAGACCCGCTGACCTTTGTCCCATAGCGAAGACTCGTCCGAGTCCTTGTCAGACAGTGTACAAAACTATCCCGAGGAGTTCGGGCGCACATACCATGCCTACCGAGCTGGCTGTGAGTATCTCGCCATCGGGGCCCCTAGCTCCAGCCATGGCAAACCAAGGTCCCTCCTAACCGGCTTATAGCATACGCTTTCCCGAACGACAGCCCGGAGAGGGAGCGCCTATCACTTCAAAGTGACATCATCACGGCCCTTTTCGGCGGCAGGCTGTTCTTCGCCCCCCTGGCCAAGAGCCCGCCGCCCCGAACCATCCTCGACGTTGCAACGGGTACCGGCGACTGGGCTATTCAGATGGGAGACCTTTTCCCCCAGTCCGAAATTACTGCCACCGACTTGTCTCCCATCCAACCAGCCGAGGTGCCTCCCAACGTGAACTTTTATGTCGAGGACTCGTATGTCGCATCACTCCACGCTCGACCCTGTATTTTTACAGACCACATCGCTGACACTCGGTGGAATATTCAGTTCCGAGACCTGGGATTACACACACAAGTTTGACTTTATCCACACGCGCATCACAGCTGGTTGCTGGTCCGATTTCAAGACGCAAATTGCCGAGCAGGCTTTCGCCTCGCTATATCCCGGTGGGTGGTTTGAATCACAAGAGTTTGACGCCAGGATCAACTGTGACGATGGCACACTCTCGGAGGAAAGCGCCATGGTACAATGGTTCCGCGACATGGCGGCTGCTGGCGAAAAAGTCGACCGACCCCTCATCATAGGGTCGCACTTGCGCCACATATACGAAGAGGTGGGCTTTGTCGACGTCCACGAGCGCATACACAAGATCCCTACGAATGGATGGGCCCGCGATGAGCGACTCAAGGAACTGGGCCGCATGTGGGAGCGGAATATGCAGCTTGGGATGAGTGGGTTCTCGTGTGCCCTGTTCAATCGCGTTTATGGGCGATCAGTGGCGGAGACTGAGGTAAGTCATACTCCGGTCAAGTGATTGAGCCAAACATCAGCATGCGGTGCTAAACGTGGGTCATCCTCAGGTCTCCTTGATGGAAGTCCGACGCGAATTGGCGGACAGCCGGATCCACGCTTACATGGTGGTCCACGTTGTATGGGGAAGGAAGCCATACCCTGACGAGGTGCCCGTCTTGCAACCCAATTTCCAGTGACGACCTTACGATTTATGTGACAAGATTGATTTGATTTTCAATATCCCACGCAGCAACATGTTGGCACATCATATATATTTACAGCCGGAGATTATACCTGGGACCAGGGGATAAAATAGCAAGGCGGGAACATGCATTTGAGAGACGGGTTTAGGCGCTAGGTCCATATGGGAGACTAACAGCGGGTTGCCCAAAGGTAGCCCAGCTCATCGGTGCATACCACTAAATCTATTATCCTTACCTTGCCGTACCGTGAAGGGGGTGCTCGAGGCCTGAAGCCGAAGGTTTCCAACATCAAAGACCATGGTGCAAACCAAGATTAATCATGCCGGCATGGTCATAAATCCCCAGGGGGGGCTTTCTCTCAGCTACGGCAGTTGAGCTTTCCCATCTTCTTCAAGACCATGGTAGATCTTTGGCTCCTCCTTCCTCACAAGCCATTCCAGCCCCGCAGCTTTGCCATCAGGAAACATAGTTCTAAACTCATCTAGCGAGAGGAACTCGTGGTCGGCGTAGTCAAAGCCAGGCACCACCGTCTCCGTGATGAGGAGACCGGGATTGTCCTCTCCCCCGGGCCCATCCTCCCCATCCTCCCCCTCGTCAAGGAGGAAGCTGGCCTTCCACACCCCGCCCTCGACGACCCACTGCAGCCTCTCGCCCTCCTCGATGCGCTGCCCGACGACGAAGCTCTCGACGCGCGCGGGGACGCCCTCGCGGGGCCGCCCCGGGTGGATGAGGACGTACCGCCCCCGCCCGCGGTGCAGCGTGTGCACGATGCGGCTCCTGTTGCGATGGAAGCTGCCGGCCGGCCGCCGCGGGGAGAGGTAGTAGAAGATGTTGCTGCTGAGGGGGCGGGCGCGGGGCGACGCCGTGCTGTCGGGTGAGGAGGAGGAAGCGGGGGGAATGGGGATGGAGATGGGGGAGGTGTCGGTGCGGATGAAGTAGCCGCCCTCGACGTGGGGGTCTAGGTGGAGGGTCTTGATGGTGGACTGGGCGCGGGGGGGCTCGGGGGAGGTGGAGGGGTGGAAGGAGGGTTGGAGGAGAGAGAGGTCGGGCTCGGTGGGGATGAGGTCGCCCATGGTGGCTGTGGTGGTGGTGGTATGAGTGAGCTGGAGTGTATGTATGTATTTGTGTGTTTGTAAGAGGCTCGCTTATATTAGGCGAGGAAGTGAGATATAAAAGGAGGAGCGCCAGGGAAGAGATAAGTACTAGTGGTGAGGACCATGGAATGGGGGACTCGGCGCGAGAAATAGCCCAGGGATGGACGGGTTAGGATCAGAGGCCTAGACCACCAACTTTGACGACCATCTCTGTCCGTCGAGTATAGTGAAGCGTCGTGGTGATATATCAGCAGCCCATTACGCGACGAATGCAAAATAAGAGCCCGGGTCCAGCTCAAGTAAGAAATAAGGTAGGAATGTGCCCAGTGGAGATAAGGCTTGACCCCATTCACACCACGGTGGGGCGCTCAGCTTGCTGACATTTAAACATGCTACTACTCCGTACTACGAGTAATAACCCCCAAATAGGCCTAATTAATGCTTACCTATATTAATTCTATAGGCCCCTAGGAATCATGGAAGCGGGGCTTCCCTCTCCGGGTGAGTCCCAGAGTTGCGCCCAAGTGATGAGGATGGGGGAGCAGCATCATCTCAGTGGAGAGGGGTGAGCAATGTCAGATCCGGGACCACCGCCGTGATCACGATGGATGGCATGTGAAAGTATGTGCATGTGAGCACAAGTGGCCTCGCGCGAGGGCAAGGTAATAGCTTATATCCCGTAAGAGGCGTGGAACTGTGAAAGAAAAAGAAAGGAGTTAACAAAAAAAAAAACCAGAAGAAGAGTTCCAGAAGCTCAGATGACACGACCCTGCTGTGGCTGGGCACTCGGGCGAACCCTTACTAACCCCACCCAACCACGGAGTGACGCAGCCTAGAAGCAAGCAAGACCTTGGTGGTAATCTACCATCACCCGTCGTTCGCACTCCACAGGAGTGCCTTCATTGCATTCGCGCCTGAATTAAGGTGTAACTCCTGACATAGAAGCTTCTCGGATTGCCCGACTGCCCATACCCTCATCACCGCGGCCGCCATGCGGGCTGCGCGTGTGCTCCGGCCGGGCTGCCTCGCCTACCAGCCGCCCACCCTACGAATCCCCCCCCTCTCCTCCTCCCCAGCAGCCATCCTCCGCTATCCTCGCTCCCTCCCACCGATAATACGGCCAACCCAAACGACCCCGCTGCTGCAGCGCCGCCACTACCAGACCGAGGACGAGATCCGCGAGAAGCTCCGCCATGCGCGCCCCCTCCTCTCCGACAGGGCGGCCCAGCGCATCACCACGGCGGGCCGAAGCCGCGGCTCGCGCGGCTTCGTCCTCGTCTGCGTCGCCGCCGCCGTGGCCTTCTACTTTGCCAACTCGCAGACGGTGCCCGTGACGGGCCGCCGGAGGTTCAACTTCCTGAGCGACTGGGTCCTCGACGCCGTGGGCGCGGGCGGGTCCGAGGTCGCCCGCGAGATCCTCGAGGAGGGCGGGAGGTTCATACCCGAGAACGACTGGCGGTACAGGGAGGTCCGGCAGGTGGTGTCGAGGCTGGCGCCCGTGAGCGGGCTGGCGGACAACTGGAAGATCTACGTGATTGACGACGAGAGTACGTTGCGGATTTCATCACAAACAAGACTGCTCGGGGAGGCAGCTGGCTGACTGAACGCGCACGCAACAGGCAACGTCAACGCCATGGTCACGCCGGGGGCCCACCTCTTCGTCTTCAGCGGCATGTTCCGGGTGTGCCGCAACACGGACGCGCTGGCGGCGGTGCTGGGCCACGAGATTGCGCACAACGTGGCGTCGCACTCGGCGGAGCGCCTGTCGGCGGCCGTCGTGGGCAACCTGACGTCGGGGACGCTCTTCTTCCTGGCGGGCGCGCTGCCGGGCCTGGGCCTGTACGCCATCTGGACCATGACGGGCGGGCGGTACCTGCAGGACCTGCTGTTCAACCTGCCCATGGGCCGCAAGATGGAGAGCGAGGCCGACTACATCGGCCTGATGATGATGGCCGAGGCTTGCTTCGACCCGCGCGAGGCGGTGGCCTTTTGGCAGCGCATGAGCCAGATGCAGAGCGCGGGCGGCTTCGAGGTGCCCGAGATTCTGAGCACGCATCCCTCGGTAGGTTCACCCCCTCCCCCCCTCCCCCCCTCTCTCTCTCTCTCTCACAAAAACACATAAAACAACTAGGCCAGACTTGGACTGACGTGACGACGGCAACAGAATAGCCACCGCATCGAAAAGCTGAGGGAGTGGCTGCCGGAGGCCATGGCCAAGAGGAAGGAGAGCGACTGCAGCGGGACGGGAGTGTGGGCGGAGCAGTTCAGGAATGCGCTGCTGAGGCGGCAGCTGGTCCATATATGATGCATTAAACGAATAATACTAGAAGTACATACAAGTGGAACAAGGCGAGGCGTCAGGGTTCCGAGTGGGCTTTTTTTTTTTTTAACTACTGACTTTTGTGGTGGTGGGCATCTTCTGTACGAGTAGCTTCCATACATCCCTCTCCATGAAAAGAACACCACACATAAGCTAATAATGGCACATAATACCTAGTGAATGGCGACCTCCGAGGCATCGGGGATTGTCTGACGAATTGGGAGACGCTGAGTGGCCAGGACCAAGTAGCACTAGCCGGCGCGCGGGGCTTAACATCGGCATAGATTGACATCGGCTGGGGATGGACAGGGAGAGAGAGGCCAGGGAGTCTCGCGAGCCTAGAGGACAGGGAGTGGACCTCGCTGCCTTGTCCCCCAGATCTCCTCCGTTTCGCAAGATGCCGAGGTAACTCTGATCCTCATCAGGACCTCTAAATCTCACCGTCAACCCGCCACAGCTCGCTCCTCTCCGCTGCATCCTTTCATTCCTCGAATAATACCCCGACGACGTCAACTGCTTTTTCCAGCCCAGCAAGCCGCACGTCACCCGTCAACTCAATCCACCATGTCGCAGACCTTCACCGCCGCCGATGTCGCCAAGCACAAGGACGAGCAGAATGGCTACTGGCTCATTGTCGAGGACGGCGTCTACGATATTTCCAGTGAGGACTCCCTCTTCTCGCCTCCCACCCCCCGGCGGGTCCCGTGAACCCCCCCCCCCCCCTTCCCATGTACTGACAACGCCCCCCCAGAGTTCCTAGACGAGCACCCGGGCGGCGCCAAGATCCTCAAGCGCTTCGCCGGCAAGAACGCCACCAAGTCCTTCTGGAAGTACCACAACGAGAACGTCCTCAAGAAGTACGGAGGCAAGCTCAAGATTGGCACCGTGGCCGAGGCCGCCAAGCTGTGAGCGGGTAATGAGGGGGCTGTCTGTGCTGGGGTGGGCCCGTTGCATAGGCCTGGTATGGATTTTGGGCATTGTATACGAATGGAGCGATTGACCTGAGGCGGTCGTCTGCGTGCGAGACTCCGTGAAGAGTTCACATCAGCGTGGATGAGGGCGGCGGATAGACGAATCAACGGTTCATGACACCATCTTCCCCTAGCTTTCGCTGCGCTTCGTTGTGAGATGTGGTTGCCGCCTACTTGCGAATTGTCCATGAAGCTCCATCGCATGGAAAATTGCCAGTGCTGATCCCCGAGTTGTCGTCGCGATGGAGGGTTTGCCTCTCGAGTAGTGCTGCCCGGGCTGTGGTCTCTACCTTCGATTCCGCTCTACTCCATTTACAATAAATACACCCATATCATCATAATACATAACTACCATATTATAGCTTTTCTCTATTAGACACAGCAGGTGGTGGGGCTATAGGGACTGTTGTGGAACATATAGCCCCTATGCTGACAGTCATACAGATAGCTTCACTCACTCCCAAATATGACTCACCAACTCTCTCTTATCCCTATATTCTACACTTTCAAACATAATGGACGAATTTCTCAACGTTGAGGCGCAGAAGTCTCGCCTCAGCCAGTACCAGGACGACCACAAGCACCCCGACTACCCCACCCTCCCTCGGTCCTCGGCCATCCAATCCGCCGAGTCCTCGCTGCCGTCCCCCTCCTCGGCCTCGTATCTCTCACCCACGGCCCCCGAGGATGTCGTCAGCCACATCACGGCCGATATCCTCCCCGCCCTGACGGGCCAGGGCCGCAGCAGCCGCTACTACGGCTTCGTCACCGGCGGCTCCTTGCCCGTCGCCCAGTGGGCCGACGCCGCCGTCTCCCACATGGACCAGAACGTCCAGGTCCACCTGCCCGCCCAGACCATCGCCACCGCCCTCGAGGACAGCGCCCTGGGCATGCTGGCCGCCCTGCTGCGCCTGGGCGCCGGCTTCGACGGCCGCACCTTCACGACGGGCGCCACGGGCAGCAACATCCTGGGCCTGGCCTGCGCGAGGGAGGCCGTCCTGGCGAGGAAGGGCGGCGACGTGGGCGAGCTGGGCCTGCTGGGCGCGTGCGCCGCGGCGGGCGTCACGGAGATCCAGGTGCTCACGAGCGCGGGCCACAGCTCGCTGTCCAAGGCGGCCAGCGTGGTCGGGCTGGGGAGGGGGTCGGTCAAGGAGCTGCGGGCGAGCGAGGAGGAGCCCTGGAAGCTGGACATTGACGCCGTCGAGGAGCATCTTAAACGCCCCGGCGTGGCGAGCATCATCGCCATCAGCGCGGGCGAGGTCAACACGGGGCGCTACGCCGTCAGTGGGATGGAGGACATGCGCCGGCTGCGGGCTCTGGCCGATGAGTACGGGGCTTGGATTCATGTTGATGGAGGTGAGTCAATTCGTTGTATGCGGGGTGAAACGGCCATCGCTAACCATGAAACAATAGCGTTCGGCATCTTCGCAAGAGTCCTGGAGGATAGTGACGAGTACAAGCTACTCCACCAGAGAGCTGAGGGCATCGAACTTGCAGACAGCATCACAGTCGACGGGCACAAGATCCTGAACGTGGTAGGTCTCAATTTCCACAGGCAGCCCGTAGCGGATACCTCTACTGACACCCCACAGCCGTACGACTGCGGCATGTTCTTCACCCGGTCCCTTGCCACCCTCCAGTCCGTCTTCACCAACCCCAACGCCGCCTACCTCTCCGGCGGCGCATCCAACATCCCCTCCCCGCTCAACGTCGGCCTCGAAAACAGCCGCCGCTTCCGCGCCCTCCCCGCGTACGCCGTGCTCCTATCCGAGGGCCGCGCCGGCTTCGCCCGCCTCGTCTCCAACATGGTCCAGCTCTCGCGGCGGCTGGCGGGCTACCTACGCTCCTCGGAGCACTACGAGCTGCTCCCCGGCGGCGCGTGGGGCCTGGACGAGGTGTTCATCATTGTACTGTTCCGGGCGCGCAGCGCGGAGCTCAACCCCGTGCTCGTGGAGAGGATCAACGGCACGAGGCAGATGTATGTGAGCGGGACGAGCTGGCAGGGTCAAAAGGCTGTGCGGATCGCCGTGTCGAATTGGAAGGTGGACGTCGAGAGGGACTATCAGGTTGTGACCTCGATCCTGACGGCCGTGGCGGAAGGTCGGGAGTTTGACATTAGCAGCTGCTAAAGAGCCGTAGTGAAGTCCAGGACCCAGTGTCGCCAGATATCGTGATTAGAAAATTCCAAACCCCCAGGGGTGTTGCCACTGCGGTAGTCGTTGTCGTTGATGTCGTTGCCGTGGCCCGAAACAGCGTTTTTACCCCCCCTCCCATCTCTCTCTCTCTTTCTCTTGCTTCCGCCCCCCCTCTAGCCAAACTTCCTCGACCCGCCCTTGAGCCCCGTCTTCTTGCCCGCCTTTTTGCCCTTGCCAATCAGCTCCAGGTGGCCCGCGCGCTCGCCCAGGATGGCCTCGGTGCGCCCCACCATGCCCGACGTGAACTTGCGGTGCACCCTGTCCAGGTGCGCCTTGCTGATCTTCTTGGGCTTGGCCGCCTTGGAGGCCTGCTTCTTGGAGTGCGTCTCCTTGGCCTTTGCGACCTTGGAGGACTGCTTGATCGTCCCTTGGGCCATGGCTCTCTGCCTTGTGTGTGTGTGCGTGTGTGTGTGCGTGTGTGTGTCGTTGGTGGGCGGGGAGGAGGTGGTTGGAGGTCCAAGTTTCGGGGCGGTCAACTTTTTTTTTTTTCCTGCATCGTTGTCGATTGTCCCTCTTCCACCGATTTCAGTCTCCCCGCCTACCCTATGCCCTGCCATGTGAATTTGCAGCGGGAGCTGCTATCCTCTCAATTTGCTGGCATGTTTTTTTTTCTCAGTCAGTGTTCAATAATGGGACTGGATTTTGAGTGCATTACGGGCGTTAATAACACTTTAACTTGTGGTTTACCTGGTCTATCAGCATGGGTTTCTACTTGACCATCCATGTTGGCTTTCTCGAGTTCCCGACTACCTATGCCAACCAACAGGAACACATCAGACTGGAATCCACAGCATTACTACTTTCCGGTGCACAGGCAGAGATACTGATGTAGTAAATCTGATTCTTGGATGGTGCCGAAAAGGCAAGGCGATGAACATATAACAGCTGACGGTAGACAGATTTTGGTCTACTCCGTAGGAGTGGGGGCAATGGTGAATTCTTGCGCTTGGCTATATAAAGTGTATAACTTATGAGCCAATCATCACAAGTTAAACCGGCCTGATGGTCTAGTGGTATGATTGGCGTTTCGGGATTATCCCAGCTTTGGGTTACGGAGCTTATGCCAGGTCCCGGGTTCAAACCCCGGTCAGGCCCCATCTTTTTGCCATTTTGTTCTTTTTTTCTTCTTCTTCCTTTTTACCCGTTTCTACGAATAGGGCTGTATTATGCATGTACTAGTAATTTATTATTATCATCATTATTATTATTGATTAATACTAGTACGGAGTACTCACCCGGCATTTCGATACGCTGGCCCCTGGGGATAGTTGGTCTACATTACATGGTAGATAATAGCCACAGTGAGATGTCGGTTTATTCCTGTCATTATTCGTTGGATCAAATTTCTTGGACTCGTTTAATATCGATATGGATATACGGAGTAGACTATCTATATATAATTACTTGCTTGCCTGCCTGGCCATTGTAACCCGCGCAACATGGCCCAACATGCTTGATCCTAAATCAACCTGGCGCCGTGCATTTTGTACACCAACAGCCCCATTCATCGTTCGCTCATAAGATAAATATGTTGGCCTCATTCAGTCATCTTCTTGGGCAAGTAGGAGGGGATAAAAAAATATAAAGATCACCAGCCATCGCCCCATCCATCGTCATCACCCGTCTCTTTCGGCTTCATGTCAATCTTCTTGGCAGCTGCGGGCTTCGACGCCGGCTTCGAGGCGGGCTTCTTTGTTGCCGTGGCTGGCTTGGACAGGCCCTTGGGCAGCGCCTTGGCGCCCGGCTTCTTTTGCGAGCGTTCCGCAAGCCAGGCTGCAAAGTCGGGCTCGCCGTCGTCAAAGGGTGTGGCCGACGCTGTCGTTTCGGCGGCAGGCTTCTGGGCGCTGGCCGACGGACCCTCAAAGAAGCCGTCGTCGTCGCCCATGGCACCCCATGAATCCCCTCCATCGTCGGCATCGTCATCCGGCAGGAACGCTTGGGCAACAGCGGCAGGGCTGGGCGAGATCCCACGGGACGATGGTGGTGGGGGAGAGGTGACAGCCTGGCGGTGCAGGTTCGACGCAGATGACGTGGGCGCCTTCTTTGCGTCTGGGCCTGGAGACGCGGTGCGCGTGGGTGTATTGGCCCCTGATCCATTGGCCGTCTGCATGTCGCCGGCGGCCGAGGACAGCTTATTTGTGAAGGACGAGATGGCCCATCCAGTCCAGCCTGAGGATTCGCTGGCCTGGGGTGTGGCCATCCGCGGTGCAGCAGCAGCAGCTCCCGCAGCCTGGGGAGGTGGTAGCACACTCTCCGGCATACTAGAAGCGGCCTTGCGGATCTTGTGAAGATAGGTGTCGATGGTGCGATTCGCCGAGTCTCGCACCAGCTTCTCCTTGTCCAAAAGCAGGGGAGAAACCACTGGTAATATCCTGGCAGCACAGTCCTCATCGGAAAAGTACTCGACGGTAGCCCCCAAAGCCAGCAGTGCCGCGTTCCTCGCGTGCACAAAGGGATCCCTCAGCGACCGAGTGAAGGCGGCAATGAGTACCTTGGACCTCGATGATGTCCCTAAGCTCTTGGCGATCTTGCCCAGGCAGATGGTGGTATTAGTACGGATACCCGGCTGCTCGTCATTGGCCGTCTTTGCGAGCTGTTTGAGGAGATCGTTGTTGATTGTACGATCGGAAAGTTTGGTGATGATGACCAGGACTGATTTTAACGTCTGCTCTCTCACCACGGGGGCAAGATCCGTAAAGCCAGTCACCTGTCGGGGTCAGCTGTGTCGGTGTGCGATACAAGGGATAAGGCTCACCATGTGCGGGAAAATCTTGTCGTTGACAACCTTCTGGGGCAGGCGGTCGATCATCAACGGAAGATTGTCGAGGAGGCATACTCGAATGGCACGGTCTGGGTTGGCAAACAGCCGGACAACAAATGGGACCATCCGGGCCTCAAAGTCCTCGTTGGTAAGCTGACCAGAGATCTTGAGGACGGCGCCCAAGGCTTTCGGGCCGCCACCGCCGAACTCAACTGACTTCATGAGCTCAGGTAGGACCTTCATCTTGAGGAACTCTTCCGGGAAATCGTCTGTGAGCTGGTCGAGGTCGCTACATGAGTGGTCAGTCAGAGTCAAAACTAGGTAGAAATTTTGGTCCTCTTACTCTAGAAACTGCTCCCGCTCCTCGGGAGACTTCACACCCAGATTATCAATGCCCTCGGTCATTTTGATCAAGGGAGTATCGAAGAAGGCACTGCGGCGGTTTCCCTGTTCCAGGAAGTTGCCGATGCTGATACGCGCTTTGGGATTGGCATTGCAGAGTCGCTTATAGCTCGAGTGCATGGTCGGGGGCACGTTCTTGGTCTGGCCAGCCTGCGCGGCTCCGCTATACTCGCCGTTGAAGACCTCGAAGATCAGGACACCAAAGTTAAACGCGTCGACCGCCGAGTGCGGGTGCTTCTTGATGACCTCCCATCCATTCTGGGCGATTTCGGGAGGACAGTAACGGCCAGAATCGGGGACCAAGCTCCCGTACGTCTGTTGTCTTGTCAGGGCTGGACGGTCCGAGCATTTCGCAAATGCCCCCCACTTACGTAGATGACGGACTCATCGTCCTTGAGGCTGCTCAGAACCTCAAACCCGCCCAGCTTCCACTCGCCGCTCTCAGACGTATAGACGGAACCGACCTTGAGGCTCCCGTGTATCGAGGAGGCGTCGTCGTTGATGAACTTGAGGGTGCGCTATGTCGGGTCAGCACGATAGCCGTATCGAAATGGGCAAGTAAGGAATGGCTGGTGGCTACCGCAATGCCATTAAGGCCCCATTTTATTGTCTCCGGGCTCAGGCTCTTCCTCCGAACGTGCCAGCGCAGCGGGACAACGCGCTCGGTCGCAATGTAGATGTAGGTCTCGGTCTGGTGTCGACGATCAGCTTCGCAAGGGTGCAGAGGGCATGCGGGCTTCGAACCTCGACAGTATCGAGGACCTTGATGACACCGGGGTGCCGCAGGGTGCGCAGTTTCTTGAGGGCATTCTTGGCTAGCGGGAGACGTGCCCTGTTGGCGGGGATGTCGAAGGAGAAGATGCTGCAGTTGGAGCCGTCTTCCTGGAGGTGGCACCGGGGTCAGCACGGCACATGGCGGTTGGCAGATGGGGTATGGCGCATGGCGAGCTTGGTAATACCTTCTTTGTGCCATTGTGCAGAGTCCAGATGGACTCGTCAATGTCGACGCGATCGCCAAAGGAGTATGGAAAGGGGGGCCCTGAGGCAATGGCGGAGGCCACTGCGGACTTGAGGAAGTCCATGGCGTGGAGGGACGGCTATTCCGGGGTCTACGCTTGCAGCTATGCGGGCCGCAGAGGTGAGGGACAGAAACGAAGAGCCGCGATCGGCCTGGCCTGGCGTCGGAGGGTTTTGCAGTCGATGGAGCAATGGAGCAATGGAGCAATGGAGCATGAGGGTCAGAAGCTGGCCAAGTACCAAGTAGGTGAGTGGCCCGGCTGGCTGCCCCGCGCTGCGCGTGAGGCGCATGTGTCAATTTGGGTACTTGGGGCTCTGTAGCAGCAGATCCGCATTGATACCACGGCTGGGGATGCATCGATCATCGTCGCAGCGCGTGGATGGGATGCGCCTAATTTGCCTGGAATCCACGAAACATTCCGAGATGAGGTCCTGGCCGCCGCATCGGCATCGTTGCGACCGTCTCTGTTGGCAGTGGCTTCAAACTTGTAGCAGGGCCTCCCTCCTCCCAGCCTGGTGCAGGTGATGACAGTGCGCGTCTCGCGCCTGCATACAGGCATTATCATTATCAGTAGGAGTGCAGAGCCCGAACGCCACTCTTCACTCTTCACTCCTCACCCGTCCACCTGCAGACGCAACTCCCGTCTCCATTTCACTCACAATCTAGAACCAACACTCCTACACTCATCCCCCGCGTCAACCCGTCCTATCCTCCGCGTTCTCCGCGTTCTTCGCGTCGATCGCGTCGCTCTATTTCGTCCTCCCCCTTCCTTTCCCACGCGCCTGGCGTCTTTGTCCTTATCTCACTTACTGTCAACCACAACCACAACCACCACCTGCGTTGCGCTGCGTGAAAGTCGCAAGCCAAGGTTGCCGGGCTGCCAGGCTGCCGGGCTGACAAACCCTGGTGTTTTTCTTGCTGGCCGCCCAGCACCGTGAGAACCTCATGTGTGGGGGCCTGGAGCTTTGCTCGAACGACTCTCGTGCTCTGGGACAAGGGCCGTCCTTGATCCAAATAGCCGCCGGCCTGCTCTGGACATGTCGAGCCCTTGGGAGCAGCAACCACCGGCTCTGACATCTCGCCCTCCGTCCTGAACCGCTGGTGAGTACATGGCCATCCACTTTACGCGCTTCATTGTCTTCCTCTCCTTTTTCTGCGTTGAATGATGAGTTTTTGGTAAAAGGTCTGACACCACGGACCCTTCGGGGGACTTCGACTCTTGTCTGTCTTGTCTTGCTGTCGTAGCCCTTTGGGCTGTCATGGCTCAAGCCCATCTGCCTTTTCTCAATGGCCCCTGGGCAACGGTTACGAGCACATCATGCCAAACAGTTGCACAATGGAATCTGAGTCTCCGTCGCTCCCACGGATTTAGATCAAAGGCAGCGACTGACACCGGGCTGATGCCCGCACTCCGGCCCAAGCTGACATTCAAGAGTCGTCGTAACCGCTGTTGGTCCAAGAATGACGGCAATATCGAGAAACTGAAAAGATCTGAAAATCAACGCATTCCTTATCATTGCTTATGTACCACAGTTTTCTTGGTTGCAGACTGCTGACTGTATGTTTCCAGAGCCCCCAGGCCAGCAATATTCTCTTGGCTAGGGCGATGTGAGTGAAAAAAAAATCCGTCAGCATTCGAGTCTTCCGTGGACATGAGCCAAACAAATGGTGCACCGCGGGTTCCAAAGACCTGTGCCCAACCTGGCTGCCTTCAGCAAGCGCCTGATACGACTCTGTGCTGGAAGCATCAAACCAAGGCCGCCTACTCGAAGTCGCCTCCCATCCAAGTTACCAGCATCCCGTCTCCCTCACGCACTCTCAAGGATGGCGAGCGGAAAGCAAAAAGAGCTAGGACCAACCTTTTTGTCTCAAGCTCTGTGCCCTCTTCTGCGAGATTCAACGGGACTTACCCTACCGCCAGGGATCCCACCCAGGCTCACGCAACCACCCAGCAACCTTGGCTCAGCCCGCAGCAACAGACTTCTGCCTCATACGATGGCCCAAGGCAGACTGGTTCTGGGAGGATGCCTGGAATCCCTGGGACGACAGCTCATGCTCATTTGAGAGAGTTGCTCGGTGCCAATATTAGATCATATCCAAAATTACCGCCGGACGCCAACTCCAGCGCGACCCTCAACTCAACCAGCCGGCAGCTCTTTCATCAGAACACCGTGCCTCCACCATTTAACGCCCCTCAATGGACACCTGGGCCCCCCAAGGCCTATGGCCACGATATGACCGCGGCCGCAAAGCTTTCAAATCACTCCAGATGGTTCCACACTCCGCAGTCAACACCGTACGCCCGGCCCGCCGCCAGAGGTGCAGCATCGAAGACCTCGAGCCCAGATACCACTCCCAGAACCCCGGAGCGCATGCCCTCATCCGCCAGCAGCAGCGTTAGGCTAGCCGATGGCATAGCGAGACCTCTGCATAGGTATACGGAGGCTGCACCATCACCACCAACACAGCCACACTCCGTGTCCCTGTCTCCGCATCAACACGATGGGGCCAGGCCCACTGTTATTGACTCTCAACCTCGCGAGTCTACAGTAGGAAGCACAAACCTCAACGAGACTCGAGGCCTCGGGATAACTTTCGATCCCCTGGAACAAAACTCCAGCGCCGTATCCAACAATATGTCGAACTACTCGCAAACGAGATCAAATCCTGCCGATCGAGACGGCTCAGGGACGACTAAACCAGCGACTTCACCGGGAAGCCCCATCGTCAAGAAGGCTCATTTGAGAATCCTTACGAGCAGCATTGTCTCTACACAGGGAAAAGTAGACTTGTCTAGCCAGGACTATATTGCCGGGGACTACTCCCCCCACTTTTTGAGCAAACATCGGGCTGATGAGAGACCTGGGGACGGGCCGTTGCAAGTGCAGTCAATGGTGCCCAATACATCGTTCCAGATCTCCCGTGAATCGAGTCAAGTTTCTAACCCGCCAAGCGCCAAATCTGGTCCTGGAAACCCGAATGGGATTGCGATGCAAGTAACGAAGCCTGCTATCTCGATAGCCGAGGCGAGGAGAAGGTCAAGAGTCTTCAAATTTGACTCATCGGCTTTCGACTCCCAGATCTACGCCCAGGATGATTGCTTACCTCCACCCGAGGGCGTACTAGCTCGAGAACCCCAGGGAAGTGTCTTGGCCACATTCCCCGGCGAACTGATTTTTCTTCGTGTCAATCCTGCGATTCACGGGATGCATTCACGGTCAGAAGCCTGGTATGCACAAAAGACAGTCGAAATTCAACAACGGCCTCGTCGGAAAGCCTGGCTTGGCAAGGTGCATGAACGGAAACGATGGCTCCGCTCTCAGGAAAAGAAGTCCCTCCAGGAGGGGGAAGCTTCCGGGGTATCGGCAGCCAGCTCGTTTTCCCGCGATCCGCAGCCATGGAGCTACCGTCGTCCTATAGACTTTGGCGATGTTCCTGAAGACGAGCTCCCGGCAGATGTGAGGGAAAATCCGGCCTGGGCCAAAGTCTGCGGGCGATTTCGGGAAGACAGAGCCACCAAGATGAAGATAGACGAGGCGTATCTTTGTGAGGAGAGGGAGAGGGGGGCCCATGGGAGCGTGGCTCATCGACAAGCCGAGCAGCATGAAAAAGAGCAGGATGCGGCTCGCCAAGAGCGCGAGGAGCAGGAGAAGCGCCAAAGAGAGGCCGAACGCCGCGAGCGTGAGGAGCAGGAGAAGCGCCAAAGGGAGGCCGAACGCCGCGAGCGCGAGGAGCAGGAGAAGCGCCAAAGGGAAGCTGCACTCCAAGGGCTTCGTTCCAGAGCCAGCCAGGAAGTACTGTGGTATTACGAGAAGGTTAAAAAGGGACCTTCCCCGCAGCTGCACCCGGTCGGAGTTGAGCGTGCTACGACGAAATAGAGGAGCACACGGGCAGGTTTGGTAAGGCGCGGCCACCATTGGCTTTCGAGGAGCGAGCGAGCGAGTTTCTACCGGACGATAGGACGGATTATTTGTAACGAAGGAATGACTTGGGACCAGGTATAAGGATCTGCGGGACGGGTATTACACCGTGCGTTAGGCATCCTAGGGACACGAGCTCTCGAAGCAGGCGTCTGGTTTTGTGTGTTTTGTTATCGTGGCCTTGAGCCGCTGACGTTCCATGTGTGCTGGTGATATAGAATACGTTACGATAGAAGATACGGAAAGCCTAGGTGTCGTCCATAGCACCTAGGACTTACTGTTAGTACCAGTAGCATCCGTAGGCTCTTGAGTATTCTACGATGAGATCCGGTGAGGGTAAACCCGAGATTTAGTAAACTGGCGCCTCCGGTAGGTACGAGCAATGTCCTACCATAACCTACTAGCAATGAATATATTATACGAGTAATGAGTCCCTAGCTTAGTTGGGGAAGTCCAACAAATTGCACGTTCTCTCCCCAAGTTCATATAAGCTTACAATTGTGGTATTGAAAATCTACTACTAGTATATGGTCTTCTAGCTCGCCCTGGACTTTTCCCATCCAAAAAAGAAAAAAAAAGAAAGAACGCCGCCCACCGCAACATACACGGTTTTTTTCTCTCTCACTCTCTCTCATATTGCTCACCACGCTAACACCGAATCCCCTACAGCCCCTTGGAGAGCAGGTTCAGGGCACTGCCCGCGAGGATGAAGCCAGCCTGGTCCTTGGTGACGGCGTGCTTGGTGGGGATGAGGAACTCCTCGCCGCTGGGCTTTGTCACCTTGACCTGCACGGCGCCCTGGCCGCCGTTCTGCAGCATCTCGTGCAGGCCGACGGTGGCGACCTGGTCGCCCGCGGCGATGCGGTCGTAGTCAGCCTCGTCGGCAAAGGTCAGGGGCACGACGCCCTGCTTCTTGAGGTTGGTCTCGTGGATGCGGGCAAAGGACTTGACGAGGACGACGCGCGCTCCCAGGTAGCGCGGCTGCAGGGCGGCGTGCTCGCGCGCCGAGCCCTCGCCGTAGTTGTGCTCGGCGACGACGAGCCACTCCTGGCCGCGGTCCTTCCAGCGCTGCGCGAGCTCGGGAATGGTGTGCTTGGAGCCGTCGAGGTCGTACGCGGCGTTGACCTCGCCCGTCTCGGCGTTGACGGCCGTGTTGAGCGTGTTGGTGCTGATGTTGGGCAGGTGGCCCTTGTACTTGAGCCAGGGTCCAGCGGCCGAGATGGTGTCGGTGGTGCACTTGCCCGTCACCTTGACGAGGACGCGCAGGCCGGATAGGTCCGAGTTGGGGAACGGAGGGAAGGGGTCAAGGAAGGCGAGGCGGTCGGACGTGGGGGAGATGGCGATCTGGGCGTTGGCGTCGGGCTCCTGCGAGAGGACGCCGAGCTCAGGGTTGCCGGACTCGAAGGGGGTCTGCGGGCCCTCGAGGCCGTGGGGGGCAGAGAACTTGAAGTCGCGGCCGTCGGGCGTCTTGAGAGTGTCGGTCATGGGGTTGAAGGTCGTCGTTCCCGCAAAGGCCATGGCGGTAACCACCTCGGGCGAGGCAAGGAAGTTCATGGTCTCGGGGTTGCCGTCGTTGCGGCCCCTGAAGTTTCGGTTGTACGATGTCAGGATGGCGTTGGGGGTGCCCTTGGTGACGCCGTCCTGGCGCTGCCACTGGCCGATGCAAGGGCCGCAGGCGTTGGAGAGCAGAACACCGCCGGCGCCCTCGATGGTCTCGAGGGTACCGTCGCGCTCCAGAGTGGCGCGGATCTGCTCGCTGCCAGGGGTGACGTAAAAGTCGGCGGCGGGCTTGAGGCCAGCATCAGTGGCCTGCTTGAGCAGACTCTCGACGCGGGTCATATCCTCGTAGGAGCTGTTGGTGCAGCTACCGATGAGGCCGGCGGACAGGGCCTCGGGCCACTCCTGTTCCTTGACGACATCCTTGAACTTGGACAGCGGCGTTGCCAGATCGGGTGTGAAGGGGCCGTTGATGTGGGGCTCAAGCGTGGAGAGGTCGATCTTGATGACCTGGTCGTACTCGGCGCCCTCGTCAGCCTTGAAGCGGAAGTAGGCATCGTCGCTGGCGCCGGGTCCGGGGAAGTTCTGCAGGGCGTCGACGTTCCGGGCCGCCTGGGCGCGGCTGGTGGAGGCGAGATACCGGGCGCTGGCCTCGGTGTACGGGAAGATGGAGGTGGTCGCACCGACTTCGGCACCCATGTTGCAGGCGGTGGCCATGCCGGTGCAGCTGAGAGTGTCGACGCCAGGACCGAAGTACTCGATGATGGAGCCAGTTCCGCCGCGCACAGTGAGCTCGCCAGCCAGGCGCAGAATCACATCCTTGGGCGACACCCAGTTGCTCAGCTTGCCGGTGAGCTCGACGCCGAGAACCTTGGGCGCCTTGAGCTCCCAGGGGGCGCCAACCAGGGCCTCGACGGCATCCGCACCGCCGACACCGATGGTCACGGTGCAGAGACCTCCAGCGTTGGGGCTGTGCGAGTCAGTACCGAGCATCATCAGACCCGGCAGGGCGTAGTTCTCCAGGACGGTCTGGTGGATGATGCCGGCACCGGGGGGCCAGAAGTCCATGCCGTACTTGCGGGCGGCAGACTCGAGGAAGTCAAAGACCTCCTTGTTGGTCTGGATGCCGGCCTCGAGATCGTCGGAGGCACCCTTGGAGCCGACAATCAAGTGGTCGCAGTGGATGCTGGCAGGGATGGCGGGGCGGGCGAGGTTGCAGGACATGAACTGCAGCAGGGCCATCTGGGCAGAGGCATCCTGCATGTTGACGCGGTCCGGGTTGAGGCGCAGGTTGGCCTTGCCGCGGATGTTGCGGCCATTGTCCGTGTCGGTCAGAAGTGACTCCTCGACATTGTGTAGGTGGCTGTAGAGAATCTTCTCGGCAAGGGTCAGGCGCTGCTTTCCGAGGACGCGGCGGACCTCGGTGTACTTGTTGAAGAGCTTCTCGTAGGTCGGGGGCAGCGACTGGGCGGAGGAGAGGTGTCGCCTGGTAGACGGGGTCGCGGTGGCAGCGATGGCAGCACGACGCGCAGGTCCGAGGCCGGCGCTGCGGCGAAGGACTCGCTGGAAGCAAGATCAGCCTCTGGGCGCAGGCATTACCTATGGCAGAGGATAGTGTACTTACCGTGATGGCACCGCCAGAGCGGCTGGCAATGTCAATTGATGCCATGGTGCCTGGTGCCTGGTCCAGATACGGATGGTGGTGGTGTCACTGGTATGTGCCGGGGAAATTTTTGGCGGCGAAGTTGGTCAATTCGTCAATTGTAATGCGCTGAATCGGATTGGAGAGGGGCCTCCGGGGTTGTGGGGAGTACGAGGTACGTTACTCCGATATCCGGCATTCGGATCTGGGCTCCACCGAGGTTCTGACTTGGAGCGCCAACTCGCCACTATTATTCGCTGCAAACCTGCATCGTCCATTCATCTGCTCAACTGCATCCCTGGCTATGTTTCCATTGTGAGATTCCTCATTCCACGTCGGCGCGCCGTATGTATGATGACAGTCTACTAAAGTTGGGCGTGGTGGGGCGCTAGGCTTGGTTCCTGTTGAGTCGAGAATCGCCCACCACCAACACGAGGGCAGGAGCACTGGAAGTTGCCATGCTGAGGAAGGTACTCGGTACCTACCCGTAGGCATTTTATTTGGGCCGCTTCTCTTGTTGGACTTTCCCAAACGCTGCATTCGTGGTGTATCGTGGTTGAATTTGTACTCCGTACATTGACCCTTTTCCCCGTGGTTCCCTCGCGTCCAGATGCTAAGTCAAGATAATAGTAGTAAGAAGAAATGGTTCTGACCGACATCAGTACACAGCAACGCCGTCCGCATCTTCCAGCCACAGCCCAGCCAGGTCCTTTGCCAGTCCCAGCCGCAGCTTGCGCAACACATCCTCCACCTTGGTCGTCGCGTTCCACTCCTTCCGCCAGTCCCACCCGCGCTGGATCCTGCCGTTCGACGACACCGACTTGTGCATGTGGCTCGCCAGCATCGAGCTTCCCGTCATCATGTAGCTGCTCCCGCTAAGCGAGCTCGTCGACTTCCTCATCAGGTCCGCCGGTGTCGACCCCTTGAGGCCCTGCGCCGATGAGAGCACCAGGTCGAAGAACTCGGCGCACGCCGTGTAGACACGAGAACCCACTGCCTGGATGTCCTCGATGGCCTTCAGCAGCACGTCGATCTGATCTAGCGTGATGACGGTTGGAGATTGGTGCACAAAGACTGTCGCCTCACCCAGCAGTGCCAGCAGGAAGTCCTCGCTCACAACTGAATCTCGAGTCTCGTCGTAGAGTCCGCCACGGATGTTGTCATCGGAACTAGAAATGACAGCCACCAACGCGGACGCGGCCTGCTTCTTCACAGCCTTGACCCTGGATGCCGGTAGCTCCTCCGACTTTAGCTGGTCTCTTAGTTCGTAGAACTTGCGCAGCGTCGCATAGCCACTAAGCATACGGCCCAACAGCTGCGCAGCCTCGAGGTCCTGCTTCGCCCGCCTCTCCAGTGTCTCCGTCCGCTTTTGCAGCAGATTCTTCAGTTCCTCATCGAGGTCCTTGTCTGATGGGTACGATGTCGACTGGACCAGAGAATACGACATGAGGAGGTTGAGCACCTCTCGCACCTTCTCTGTTCGATGCGAGAGAGCGTAGTACCAGAGTGCTTCGCCGTATCGGTGGGATTCCGTTGACAAGGTATCAGCAAAAGTCTGTACACCGTGGTTAGCAATTGGCCCTAGCGAAGGCGTCTGGCAAATCATACCTCTGCCGTCTCCTCAGCGTAGTTGATCATGCCGAGGTCGTTCAGAATTTTCCACATCTTGTCCACGGTCGGGCTTGAGGTCTCGTCCAGCGTCGCGAGGATATCCTTCAACAGCTCACCCACAATCTCTTCCGACTTGGCTGGCACATCCATCCGACCCAGGACCTCGATTGCCATCTCCCAACCTTCTCGCTGCGGCGACAGGTGCTCAATGCCGGCCAGCTCTCTAGCATACTTCTCGAGCGTATCATCCTTCATGCCGAGGAGCTCGTCGGGCCCAGGTTGCGATATGTTTAGGAGCGCCAGGTCCTCCATATCCAGGGTATCTAGGGGTAGACTCTGCGCAGAGTCTTTTGGCGGCAGCCACTGGCCCAGGGATGCGACTTCGGCAACTGAGCAGGCGATGGGCAGGGACCATGTGCGCAGCAGCCCTATGGCCGCGTCGACGTTGCCCTCGAAGATGGACGCAACAGCCACCTCGACAGCATTCATTGGGTTCGGGTTGAGCTCCGACCGAATAACCGCATGGAACGACTCAGTCAAGCGGACCAGGTACTCGTCGTTGCTGGTGGAGCGCGAGCCAGACGCTCGTAAGCTACGGGACGGGTTGAATCGCAGACTCATCTGTGGCTGGTAATCCGCTTCCCACCAGCAAAACATTCCAATCGTCGCCTCGCACCAATCCTGAGCAGTCTCCACGATCGCCTCGCGATTCCCTAGCAGAATTCCAAAGATGTTTTGCAGATTCTCGTAGACTTCCCAGGGCAGCTGGCTCGAAGCTTTCCGTGCCATTGTTGACATAGACTCGTGCTCGGGTAGGTATTCGTCGTCGACGGAGTTGCGGAAGTTCTGGTCTCTGCCCTCCGCAAACAGCGTCATCCTATCCAGTGCTCCTCGCGCCTGGATACGGAACAATGACCAGGTGCTGTTGAGGATATCCCAGTCATCGCTCTGGGACGGGCATTGGTCCAGCACCTCACTGGTCGCAGCGGTGAAGCGCTTCACATTCTCCAGCGCTTGGCCCGTGTACACCTTCTCCCTGCGGGTGCCTCTACGAACCTGGTCCCAGCCAGCGTTCTTGAGGAGACGAGAGGCGGCGTGCACGTCACCCCGTAGCAGGCTGTTCTGAACCGTTTGCCAATAGAGGCTGTGGCAGGCAGGGCTCGGTTGGTAGCGCATCACGTCGTCGACCTGGTCGGGATACGGGTTGTAGCCACTGTCTTGCAGCCAGTGAAGGAGGACTCCTGGGAGGGGCTCCGATCTATCGGCATCTTGCTCGTCTTCGTACCTAGTGTGATGCAATCGGAGAAGCAGCTGAGCGACGTAGGTGGCCTTCTCAAACGGTTCAGCGCTGGGTGCAGGACCGACGTCGGCCATATCTTCCTCCTCTGGTTTGCCGAATGAAGCCACATGGTCGGTCCATAGCCTCACCAGCTGGTACGTGATGTTGGCCAGGGAGTTGTCCATCTTTTCCTCATCATCCTCGGTGCCAACTCCGTCGTCGTACATCCGGCACACAAGGTCCTCGGTCTTGAGAATGATGTGAGCCGGCTCCGTAAGACGGGCAATATCGGCATGGCTATACAGATCCTTGGCAATGGTGGCATATTGGAAACCTTGCTGCCCGATAGAGGTCCCATGCTGTGCTGTCGATCTTCGAAGGAGATCCTTTGCTTCCTTGATTATCTTGCTCGTCGCAGCAGGCGTGTGGAGCATCATTAGGTCCTCATCCTCCTCGAGAGCTGGCTGGCCATATTGGCGGTCGTCGTGTCGGAGGTTGAGGAACATATCCTCGGTCTCATCTTGGCTCTCTTCCTCGAAAGACTCCTCCTCGTCCTCTAGCTCGTCATCTTCCATCTCGTCTTCGGCTTCGTCCTCATCTTCCTCAACTTCTTCATCATGATCCTCTTCTTCGTTGTCTCCGTCTGACTCATTGTCAAAACCCATATCTTGTTCTAGAAAGCGCTCGATCTGGTCTTCCGTATTGTCACCCACCATTCCGAACTTGTGGGCATGGGAGCTCCGGAACAGGCTGGCGTGCGGCTGTGGGAACGGCACGTCCTCCTCACCCTCCGCATCTTCTTCTTCCTCTTCCTTGTCGTCGGGTTCGACGTCGCCAAGGCTGTACTGACGACTCAGCCCAGAAGGCCCTCGTTGGGTGTTGCGGATGGAGCGTCCGAGCGGAGCATTGGAGGGCTCGTTTGAGCCGAAGAGGTTCCTGCCGCTGTTGTTGCTCGAGAAGCCGCTAAAGTTGGGTGGCTTCGCGCTATTCACATTTTGCATGATCGAGCTCCCCAGGTACGCTTCGGACGGGGCGCCCACGGGCGTGAAGGAGGCGACTGACGAGGGAGGCGGCCCCGCGGGTGTAGTCGACGGGTAGTTGTCGCGCAGGGCCGAGAGCCCACGGATCTGGGGGGTCTGCTGCTCAGGGGTCGAGGGAGCTGGGCTGCCAGGCGGGCTGGAGTCCGGGACGATGAACCTATGCGCCATGATGGGCAATGTCCAGCGCTCGTCTCACCAAAGCGTCGCAAGGGTGGTGGCTGCAAACCCGGCAGCCACGTCTGCTAAGGTGCGATGGGATGGCGGCGCACTCTCATGGACCGAAGATCAGGTGGCCTATCGGATATGCATGCGGTGGCCTCCTGTTGGTTTCGCGGTCGGATTGTGGCGTTGATCGATTGCGAGAGTGGGATTAGGCAGGCATCAAATTCATCAAGCATTCAAACATTCAAACGCGGTTGGATTATTTTCTGGAGCTATCGCGACTTGGGTGCTGGAGCTGGTGCGGCCCGAGGTTGACCCGGCCCGCTAAGCTCTCTGCCATCCATTAGCACCCATTGGCACCCCAGCGTCACCTGGAAGGCTGGCTGGAGTCGTGGGCAGTGGGACCTTCCTTGCTTCCTTCCAGGTTCCATGCCAGTCTCGGGTCCTATCCGCAAATTTACGTTGCATTGACACAAATCTTTTGCGCCAAGCTTTCTTTAAGTAGGTGCTTCATCGGCAGAGATACGGAGCCGGCGACTCGGCCGGAATGCCAAGCCACTCGCCGAACAGTCAATGTGCCCAGTATGGCAATAATACCCAGAGCTCCCACATCATGAGAGTCCGATGTAGGAGTAATGTGGTGTCTCACAGAGCTATTGGTCGTGGGCGGCCCAGCCAGAGAGCCAGGTGCATCCAAGCGCGTCGAATTGCGTCGTCGAAATGCCCGGTAAGGGATTCCGATGGGGGGGCTCTGGGTTCTTTCCCCTGTCAGCGGGGTAGCTTTCTCGGAGTCCCTCGGGGGTCGGAGAGTCGTCACTGATACGTCTGCACTTCTATAAAATCACCCTCGTCTTGGATTCCGTGCCATTCTGCCTGTTGCCGAAGACATTCCCGTATCCCCTTCCCCTCTAAGCCTGCTGAGAGCATTCCCTTCCCCTCCAAGCCCGCTGAGAGCATCCCCTTGTCCAGATCAACCACCCAATTGAACTGACATCATGGCTTCCACCGTTGGCGAGGTGAGCACTGACCCATTGAGCCACTGAGCCACTTGAGCTACCCCTCAATGAAGGCTCTTCCGCTGACCCTGTCAGACCATCACCTGCAAGGCCGCCGTGGCCTGGGAGGCCGGCAAGGAGCTGAGCATCGAAGACATTGAGGTCGCTCCCCCCAAGGCCCACGAGGTCCGCATCCAGATCTACTACACTGGTGTCTGCCACACAGGTACTGCTGCCCCGACCTGACCCCACCGCCGCGCTTCAGTGAGCTAAACCATCCCACCACAGATGCCTACACTCTGTCCGGCAAGGACCCCGAGGGCGCGTTCCCCATCGTCCTGGGACACGAGGGTGCCGGTATCGTCGAGTCCGTCGGTGAGGGTGTCACCAACGTGAAGCCCGGCGACCACGTTGTCGCCCTCTAGTAAGAACCCCTCAACATGATGCATTCGCGAAGCTGCCTTTACTCACGCAAGACCCTGTAGTACCCCTGAGTGCAAGGAGTGCAAGTTCTGCAAGTCCGGCAAGACCAACCTATGCGGCAAGATCCGTGCTACCCAGGGCAAGGGACTGATGCCCGACGGCACCACGCGCTTCAAGTGCAAGGGCAAGGACCTGCTCCACTTCATGGGCACATCGACCTTCTCCCAGTACACCGTCGTCGCCGACATCTCGGTCGTCGCCGTCCAGCAGGACGCCCCCATGGACCGGACCTGCCTACTGGGCTGCGGTATCACCACTGGCTACGGCGCCGCCCGCGTGACGGCCGGCGTCGAGGAGGGCTCCCAGATCGCCGTCTTCGGCGCCGGCTGCGTCGGCCTGTCGGTCGTCCAGGGCGCCGTGGCCAACAAGGCGGGCAAGATCATCGTCGTTGACGTGAATCCCACCAAGGAGGCCTGGGCCAAGAAGTTTGGCGCGACCGACTTTGTCAACCCCAACGACCTCGAGGGCCAGACCATCCAGGAGAAGCTGATCGAGATGACCGACGGTGGCTGCGACTACACCTTTGACTGCACGGGCAACGTCAACGTCATGCGTGCGGCTCTCGAGGCTTGCCACAAGGGCTGGGGTGAGAGCATCATCATCGGCGTCGCCGCCGCCGGCCAGGAGATTTCCACTCGTCGTAGGTTTTCCCTTGTTCTCCCCCCAATGTTCCAAGTATCGACAACTAACACTCGACCGCAGCATTCCAGCTCGTGACCGGCCGTGTCTGGAAGGGGTGTGCCTTTGGCGGCATCAAGGGCCGCTCCCAGCTGCCTGACCTGGTGGCCGACTACCAGAAGGGCGCGCTCAAGGTGGACGAGTTCATCACGCACCGCATGACTCTCGGTGAGATGAACAGCGCCTTTGAGACGATGAAGGCGGGAGACTGCATCCGTGCTGTCGTTGACATGCGCACCCTATAAAGCATGTTTTTCGGGAAGAAGAAAGTAAAAAGAAAAGAGAGAAAAAAAGCGATGTAACGAGTGAGAGCTCTTGGGAACATGAGAAATTGTTCACACACAAATACTGGTAATCACAGCATAGGCCGGAATCAAGTAATGGATGGTTGTCTGCGACGGCGGTTGCGACTGGCATTATATCACCGGACAAGAACCTTGATGGCCCACCGTGACTCCCAATCCACTACCTAGTTACTAAGTAGGTAGGTATTTGTGACAGGGATTAAGTGACCTGGGAATTACAATCACATTATTGTAGTCCAGATGTGTGAGCCTGAATTTTGTGCCATGAATTGCTTGCTGTTTGGAATTTTTGGTGATTGTGAGTTAGGCGATGACGATGCGTTTTAGGTAGTAAGTGAGGATGAGGGTTGGGCTTTAAGAGATGAGTTCGTTGGGGGATTTCCGACCACTGAGGTTTTTAAGACCCCTTGTCACGATATATTCTGTTAATTTGCTAAAACGGCGAGATACATATGGCGTATATGAGGGTATTTTAGAATGTCTTAATGTAGCGGCACGGTAGGATAGGTAGTATTTCAATATAGTCTGAGACCCCGGATGGTTGGAGTTCCCCATTGAACTTGCAGATTATAATAGCATCATGAATGATCGCCCGAGAACTGGGAGAGCATACTTCCAGTAGACTCAAATACGAAGGCTTCCCCCGTTATAAAATTTCTATCTCTCGTACCGCTGCTATTCAAATTTGTGGCCGCAGATTTCTGTATGCGAATGGCTATCGGGTAGGTAGGTAGTTGTACGAGCATCACGCGTTGGGTCCTGTCCAATCAGATCCACGCCGATTCCGCTTCGTTTTGCAGGATGGATTTGCAGGATCGCAGGCGACACTGTGCAAGGGTGGATCCCCCCATCCCCCCCCATCATGCAGGGTCTCTGCCGGCAGTCCTTGCTTCGGCATGATGCGGACTGACTGCTGGCCTTTTGACGACGCCTCAGCGAAACGCCCCAGGTGACGTGACCCAAAGATGCGGACGTCAAAGGCATCCAAGGACGCGGCCAAGCTGTTCGAGCGCGCCTCCGGCTCCACCTCGCCCCCTCGCCGCATCACGCGCTCCTCGCTCGCGCGCTTCGCTTACGCTACTCCCCCTGTTACGTCTGCGACGACCGAGAATGGCTCGCTGACGCCCGACATCGAGGACGCCGTTGGCGCTCCGGCAAAGAAACGCAGACGTGTCGCGGCCGACGCCGTCAAAGCCGAGCTCGTCGAGGAGGCCGACCTCTCCCAACTCCCCGCGTCCTCCTCGTCGACACCCAACAAAGCCCCCCGCCGCGCCCGCAAACCCGCCCGCAAGGTCACCGACCCGTCCACGGGCAAGACCAGCGTCGCGGCGCCCTCGGACTGGGAGGAGATGTACGACGTGGTGCGGGCGATGCGCGCCCCCGGGGGCGCGGCGCACGGGGCGGCGGTGGACACGATGGGGTGCGAGCGACTGGCGGACCGGCGGGCGTCGCCGCGGGACCAGCGCTTCCACACGCTCATCGCGCTGATGCTGTCGAGCCAGACCAAGGACACGGTCAACGCGGTGGTCATGGCGCGCCTCAAGACGGAGCTGCCGCCGCACGCGGAGGGCGCGCCGGCGGGGCTGAACCTGGAGAATGTGCTGGCCGTGGATCCCAAGCTGCTCAATGAGATGATCTGGGCTGTTGGGTTTCACAATAACAAGACCAAGTCGGTTGTCCCCCCCCCCTAGCCTGACAGTTTGCTTCTACGATGTGTTTATTGGTTCTGGGGCTAACACGGGAGGTTACAGGTACATCAAGAGGGCAGCAGAGATCCTCCGGGACGAGTGGGACGGGGACATCCCAGACACGATCGAGGGTCTGACATCGCTGCCGGGGGTCGGCCCCAAGATGGGCTACCTGTGCCTGTCGGCGGCGTGGAACCGCACCGAGGGCATCGGGGTGGACGTGCACGTGCACCGCATCACGAACCTGTGGGGTTGGAACACGACCAAGACACCGGAGGAGACGCGACGGGCCCTGGAGTCGTGGCTGCCGCGCGACCGATGGCGTGAGATCAACGGGCTGCTCGTGGGGCTGGGCCAGGCCGTGTGCCTGCCGCAGGGCAGGCGGTGCGGGGACTGCGAGCTCGGTTTGCGAGGGCTGTGCCGGGCGGCGGAGCGGAAGAAGGTGGTGGAGGGCCGGCGGGTGAGGGAGGAGCTGAAGATGGAGAAGATGGAGAAGATGGAGAAGTTGGAAATGGAGGACGGCACCGTGGTCAAGACGGAGGTGAAGACGGAGGAGGTGGTGATGCAGGAATTGGCGGTCAAGAAGGAGGAGGTCGACGAGGGCGAGGGCGAGGGCGACGATAAGCCGTTGGCTGCTCCGTGACGGGGGAGGGGGCGGGCTGGTTTGATTCAGAACCACCGTCAACCGCTGCGAACACGATACGGTCAGGAGTGGATCTCCACTGGTTGAGAACTTGAGTCTGGTGACGGATTATTAGCCCCGGCCAGGGTCCCGCAGTCCCTGTGGCGGTTCCCCCCCCGCATGCGGCTCCGATCCACTCCAGCGGCTGGAGGGTTGAGAGGGTGGGAGGAGAAGGGCGACTTGTTGACAAGCTCCGCGAGCAGTCTGGCTGGCTGCAGGGTTTATGCGAGGAGCCACGTAGCGCACAGCGATGGCCTCATGCAGGAGTACCTTGTGGGAGCCCGAAGGTCCCTTTCTCGTGTACGTAAGAGTCAGGACGGCGATGGTGGAGGCCGTCGTTGGCATTAGGAGCGGCTAGGGCGACGCTACTATCGACTGTCGGTGACTGCCGGGGGCATGTCTTGATCAACACTGGCGGTTGCGATACCGGAGATAACAGCAGTTCTGGAGGCGATAGCGAAGGATTAGAGGCAACGCGGGCGATGGTAATACAACGTATCTGATTCAATTCCATCAAGCTTCATGTCACA